>NC_087480.1:25515021-26765021 GCF_036417665.1 Passer domesticus | reverse complement strand
GGAACCTGGCCTGGTGACTTTTGTTTCTCTGGGGAAAAGCCATAGTTCATATCCAGGGCCTGGTGGCCCGGAGTGGCCGGCTGCCTGCTGAAATTCCACATGGATCAGGATGCCTCCCACATGAAAAATGCCCCCAGAGGCAACTGTGGCTGGTTTGACAGTGCCAAGTGCCTCCTGCAAACTGACATCAGGAACCTGGCCTGGTGACTTTTGTTTCTCTCGGGAAATGGCTATGGTTCATGTCCATGGACTGGGGGCCCGGAGTGGCCGGCTGCCTGCTGAAATTCTGCATGGATCAGGATGCCGCCGAGATGGAAGGTGCCACCACAGGCAACTGTGGCTGGTTTGACAGTGCCAAGTGCCTCCTGCAAACGGACATCAGGAACCTGGCCTGGTGACTTTTGTTTCTCTGGGGAAAACCATTCATTCTTGTCCAGTTCCCGGTGTTCTGGAGTGGCCGGATGCCTGCTGAAATTCCGCACGGATGAGGATACCTCCCAGATGCAAGGAGCCCCCACAGGCAACTGCGTCTAGTTGGACAGTGCCAAGTGCCTCCTGCAAACTGACATCAGGAACCTGGCCTGATGACTTTTGTTTCTCTGGGGAAAGGCCATGGTTCATGTCCAGGGCCCGGGGGCCCGGAATGGCCTGCTGCCTGCTGAAATTCCGCATGGATCAGGATGCCTCCCAGATGAAAAGTGCCCCCACAGGCAACTGTGGCTGGTTTGACAGTGCCAAGTGCCTCCTGCAAACAGACATCAGGGACCTGGCCTGGTGACTTTCGTTTCTCTGGGGAAAGGCCATGGTTCATATCCAGGGCAGTGTGGCCCGGAGTGGCCGGCTGCCTGCTGAAATTCCGCACGGTTGAGGATGCCTCCCACATGAAAAATGCCTCCACAGGCAACTGTGGCTGGTTTGACAGTGCCAAGTGCCTCCTGCAAACTGACATTAGGAACCTGGCCTGGTGCCTTTTTTTTCTCTGGGGAAAGGCCATCATTCTTGTCCGGGGCACGGTGGCCCGGAGTGGCTGGCTGCCTGCTGAAATTCCGCACGGTTGAGGATACCTCCCAGATGCAAGGTGGACCCACAGACAACTGTGGCTGGTTTAACAGTGCCAAGTGCCTCCTGCAAACTGACATCAGGAACCTGGCCTGGTGACTTTTGTTTCTCTGGGGAAAGGCCATCATTCTTGTCCAGGGCCTGGTGGCCCGGAGTCGCCGGCTGCCTGCTGAAATTCCACATGGATCAGGATGCCTCCCAGATGAAAATTGCCCCCACAGGCAACTGTGGCTGGTTTGACAGTGCCAAGTGCCTCCTGCAAACTGACATCAGCAACCTGGCCTGGTGACTTTTGTTTCTCTGGGGAAAAGCCATGGTTCATGTCCAGGACCTGGTGGCCCGGAGTGGCCGGCTGCCTGCTGAAATTCCGCATGGATCAGGATGCCTCCCTGAGCGAAAGTCCCACCAGAGGAAACGGTGGCTGGTTTGACAGTGCCAAGTGCCTCCTGCAAACTGACATCAGGAACCTGGCCTGGTGACTTTTGTTTCTCTGGGGAAAGGCATTCATTCTTGTCCAGTTCCCGGTGTTCTGGAGTGGCCGGATGCCTGCTGAAATTCCGCACGGATGAGGATACCTCCCAGATGCAAGGAGCCCCCACAGGCAACTGCGTCTAGTTGGACAGTGCCAAGTGCCTCCTGCAAACTGACATCAGGAACCTGGCCTGGTGACTTTTGTTTCTCTGGGGAAAGGCCATGGTTCAAGTCCAGGGCCCAGAGTGGCCGGAGTGGCCGGCTGCCTGCCGAAATTCCGCATGGATCAGGATGCCTCCCTCATGAAAAATGCCCCCACAGGCAACTGTGGCTGGTTTGACAGTGCCAAGTGCCTCCTGCAAACAGACATCAGGAACCTGGCCTGGTGACTTTCGTTTCTCTGGGGAAAGGCCATGGTTTATGTCCAGGGTCTGGTGGCTCGAGTCCCCGGCTTCGTGCTGAAATTCCGCACGGTTGAGGATGTCTCCCACATGAAAAATGCCTCCACAGGAAACTGTGGCTGGTTTGACAGTGCCAAGTGCCTCCTGCAAACAGACATCAGGAACCTGGCCTGGTGACTTTTGTTTCTCTGGGGAAAGGCCATGATTCATGTCCAGGGCTTGGTGGCCCGGAGTGGCCAGCTGCCTGCTGAAATTCCAAAAGGATCAGGATGCCCCCCAGACCAAAAGTACCACCCAAGGCAAATGTGGCTGGTTTGACAGTGCCAAGTGCCTCCTGCAAACTGACATCAGCGACCTGGCTTGCTGAGTTCTGTTTCTCTGGGGAAAGGCCATCGTTCCTCTCCAGGGCCCGGTGGCTCGAGTGGCAGGCTGCCTGCTGAAATTCCAAACGGATCAGGATGCCTCCCAGATGAAAGGTGCCCCCACAGGCAACTGTGGCTGGTTTGACAGTGCCAAGTGCCTCCTGCAAACTGACATCAGGAACCTGGCCTGGTGACTTTTGTTTCTCTGGGTAAAGGCCATCATTCGTGTCCAGTGCCCCGCTGCCTGCAGTGGCCGGCTGCCTGCTGAAATTCCTCACGGTTGAGGATACCTCCCAGATGAAAGGTGCCCCCGCAGGTAACTGTGGCTGGTTTGACAGTGCCAAGTGCCTCCTGCAAACTGACATCAGGAACCTGGCCTGGTGACTTTTGTTTCTCTGGGGAAAAGCCATGGTTCATATCCAGGGCCTGGTGGCCCGGAGTGGCCGGCTGCCTGCTGAAATTCCGCATGGATCGGGATGCCTCCCACATGAAAAATGCCCCCAGAGGCAACTGTGGCTGGTTTGACAGTGCCAAGTGCCTCCTGCAAACTGACATCAGGAACCTGGCCTGGTGACTTTTGTTTCTCTCGGGAAATGGCCATGGTTCATGTCCATGGACTGGGGGCCCGGAGTGGCCGGCTGCCTGCTGAAATTCTGCATGGATCAGCATGCCGCCGAGATGGAAGGTGCCACCACAGGCAACTGTGGCTGGTTTGACAGTGCCAAGTGCCTCCTGCAAACAGACATCAGGAACCTGGCCTGGTGACTTTTCTTTCTCTGTGGAAAGGCATTCATTCTTGTCCAGTTCCCGGTGTTCTGGAGTGGCCGGATGCCTGCTGAAATTCCGCACGGATGAGCATACCTCCCAGATGCAAGGAGCCCCCACAGGCAACTGCGTCTAGTTGGACAGTGCCAAGTGCCTCCTGCAAACTGACATCAGGAACCTGGCCTGATGACTTTTGTTTCTCTGGGGAAAGGCCATGGTTCATGTCCAGGGCCCGGGGGCCCGGAATGGCCGGCTGCCTGCTGAAATTCCACATGCATCAGGATGCCTCCCAGAGCGAAAGTACCACCAGAGGAAACTGTGGCTGGTTTGACAGTGCCAAGTGCCTCCTGCAAACTGACATCAGGAACCTGGCCTGGTGACTTTTGTTTCTCTGGGGAAAGGCCATGATTCTTTTCCGGGGTTCGGTGGCCCGGAGTGGCCGGCTGCCTGCTGAAATTCCGCACGGATCAGGATGCCTCCCAGACCGAAAGTACCACCCAAGGCAACTGTGGCTGTTTTGACAGTGCCAAGTGCCTCCTGCAAACAGACATCAGCGACCTGGCCTGCTGAATTCTGTTTCTCTGGGGAAAGGCCATGGTTCATGTCCATGGCCCGGTGGCTCAAGTGGCAGGCTGCCTGCTGAAATTCCAAACGGATCAGGATGCCTCCCACATGAAAAATACCCCCAGAGGCAACTGCGGCTGGTTGACAGTGCCAAGTGCCTCCTGCAAACTGACATCAGGAACCTGGCCTGGTGACTTTTGTTTCTCTGGGGAAAAGCCATGGTTCATATCCAGGGCCTGGTGGCCCGGAGTGGCCGGCTGCCTGCTGAAATTCCACATGGATCAGGATGCCTCCCACATGAAAAATGCCCCCAGAGGCAACTGTGGCTGGTTTGACAGTGCCAAGTGCCTCCTGCAAACTGACATCAGGAACCTGGCCTGGTGACTTTTGTTTCTCTCGGGAAATGGCTATGGTTCATGTCCATGGACTAGGGGCCCGGAGTGGCCGGCTGCCTGCTGAAATTCTGCATGGATCAGGATGCCGCCGAGATGGAAGGTGCCACCACAGGCAACTGTGGCTGGTTTGACAGTGCCAAGTGCCTCCTGCAAACTGACATCAGGAACCTGGCCTGGTGACTTTTGTTTCTCTGGGGAAAGGCATTCATTATTGTCCAGTTCCCGGTGTTCTGGAGTGGCCGGCTGCCTGATGAAATTCCGCACGGATGAGGATACCTCCCAGATGCAAGGAGCCCCCACAGGCAACTGCGTCTAGTTGGACAGTGCCAAGTGCCTCCTGCAAACTGACATCAGGAACCTCGCCTGATGACTTTTGTTTCTCTGGGGAAAGGCCATGGTTCATGTCCAGGGCCCGGGGGCCCGGAGTGGCCGTCTGCCTGCTGAAATTCCGCATGGATCAGGATGCCTCCCTCATGAAAAATGCCCCCACAGGCAACTGTGGCTGGTTTGACAGTGCCAAGTGCCTCCTGCAAACAGACATCAGGAACCTGGCCTGGTGACTTTCGTTTCTCTGGGGAAAGGCTATGGTTCATGTCCAGGGCCTGGTGGCCCGGAGTGGCCGGCTGCCTGCTGAAATTCCGCACGGTTGAGGATGTCTCCCACATGAAAAATGCCTCCACAGGCAACTGTGGCTGGTTTGACAGTGCCAAGTGCCTCCTGCAAACAGACATCAGGAACCTGGCCTGGTGACTTTTTTTTCTCTGGGGAAAGGCCATCATTCTTGTCCGGGGCACGGTGGCCCGGAGTGGCTGGCTGCCTGCTGAAATTCCGCACGGTTGAGGATACCTCCCAGATGCAAGGTGGACCCACAGACAACTGTGGCTGGTTTGACAGTGCCAAGTGCCTCCTGCAAACTGACATCAGGAACCTGGCCTGGTGACTTTTGTTTCTCTGGGGAAAGGCCATCATTCTTGTCCAGGGCACGGTGGCCAGGAGTGGCCGGCTGCCTGCTGATATTCCACACGGTTGACAATACCTCCCAGATGCAAGGTGCCACCACAGGCAACTGTGGCTGGTTTGACAGTGACAAGTGCCTCCTGAAAACTGACATCAGGAACCTGGCCTGGTGACTTTTTTTTCTCTGGGGAAAGGCCATCATTCTTGTCCGGGGCACGGTGGCCCGGAGTGGCTGGCTGCCGGCTGAAATTCCACATGGATCAGGATGCCTCCCATAGCGAAAGTACCACCAGAGGAAACTGTGGCTGGTTTGACAGTGCCAAGTGCCTCCTGCAAACTGACATCAGGAACCTGGCCTGGTGACTTTTGTTTCTCTGGGGAAAGGCCATGATTCTTTTCCGGGGTTCGGTGGCCCGGAGTGGCCGGCTGCCTGCTGATATTCCACAAGGTTGACAATACCTCCCAGATGCAAGGTGCCACCACAGGCAACTGTGGCTGGTTTGACAGTGCCAAGTGCCTCCTGCAAACAGACATCAGCGACCTGGCCTGCTGAGTTCTGTTTCTCTGGGGAAAGGCCATGGTTCATGTCCAGGGCCCGGTGGCTCGAGTGGCAGGCTGCCTGCTGAAATTCCAAACGGATCAGGATGCCTCCCACATGAAAAATACCCCCAGAGGCAACTGCGGCTGGTTGACAGTGCCAAGTGCCTCCTGCAAACTGACATCAGGAACCTGGCCTGGTGACTTTTGTTTCTCTGGGGAAAGGCCATGGTTCATGTCCAGGGCTTGGTGGCCCGGAGTGGCCGGCTGCCTGCTGAAATTCCAAATGGATCAGGATGCCTCCCAGACCGAAAGTACCACCACAGGCAACTGCGTCAGGTTTGACAGTGCCAAGTGCCTCCTGCAAACAGACATCAGGAACCTGGCCTGGTGACTTTTGTTTCTCTGGGGAAAAGCCATGGTTCATATCCAGGGCCTGGTGGCCCGGAGTGGCCGGCTGCCTGCTGAAATTCCGCATGGATCAGGATGCCTCCCAGATGAAAAGTGCCCCCACAGGCAACTGTGGCTGGTTTGACAGTGCCAAGTGCCTCCTGCAAACAGACATCAGGAACCTGGCCTGGTGACTTTCGTTTCTCTGGGGAAAGGCCATGGTTCATGTCCAGGGCCTGGTGGCCCGGAGTGGCCGGCTGCCTGCTGAAATTCCGCACGGTTGAGGATAGCTCCCACATGAAAAATGCCTCCACAGGCACCTGTGGCTGGTTTGACAGTGCCAAGTGCCTCCTGCAAACAGACGTCTGGAACCTGGCCTGGTGACTTTTGTTTCTCTGGGGAAAGGCCATCATTCTTGTCCGGGGCACGGTGGCCCGGAGTGGCCGGCTGCCTGCTGATATTCCACACGGTTGAGTATACCTCCCAGATGCAAGGTGCCCCCACAGGCAACTGTGGCTGGTTTGACAGTGCCAAGTGCCTCCTGCAAACTGACATCAGCAACCTGGCCTGGTGACTTTTGTTTCTCAGGGGAATGGACATGGCTCATGTCCAGGGCCTGGTGGCCCGGAGTGGCCTGGTGCCTTCTGAAATTCCGCATAGATCAGGATGCCTCCCACATGAAAAATGACCCCAGAGGCAACTGTGGCTGGTTTGACAGTGCCAAGTGCCTCCTGCAAACAGACATCAGGAACCTGGCCTGGTGACTTTTCTTTCTTTGATGAAAGGCCATCATTCTTGTCCGGGGCACGGTGGCCCGGAGTGGCTGGCTGCCTGCTGAAATTCCGCACGGTTGAGGATACCTCCCAGATGCAAGGTGGACCCACAGACAACTGTGGCTGGTTTGACAGTGCCAAGTGCCTCCTGCAAACTGACATCAGGAACCTGGCCTGGTGACTTTTGTTTCTCTGGGGAAAGGCCATCATTCTTGTCCAGGGCCTGGTGGCCCGGAGTCGCCGGCTGCCTGCTGAAATTCCAAATGGATCAGGATGCCTACCACATGAAAAATGCCCCCACAGGCAACTGCGGCTGGTTTGACAGTGCCAAGTGCCTCCTGCAAGCTGACACCAGGAACCTGGCCTGGTGACTTTTGTTTCTCTGGGGAAAGGCCAACATTCTTTTCTGGGTCCCGTTGGCCGGGAGCGGCCGGCTGCCTACTGAAATTCAGCACGGATCAGGATGCCTCCCAGACCGAAAGTACCACCCAAGGCAAATGTGGCTGGTTTGACAGTGCCAAGTGCCTCCTGCAAACTTACATCAGCGCCCTGGCTTGATGAGTTCTGTTTCTCTGGGGAAAGGCCATCGTTCCTCTCCAGGGCCCGGTGGCTCTAGTGGCCGGCTGCCTGCTGAAATTCCGCACGGTTGAGGATGCCTCCCAAATGAAAGGTGCCCCCACAGGCAACTGTGGCTGGTTTGACAGTGCCAAGTGCCTCCTGCAAACTGACATCAGGAACCTGGCCTGGTGACTTTTGTTTCTCTGGGTAAAGGCCATCATTCGTGTCCAGTGCCCCGCTGCCTGGAGTGGCCGGCTGCCTGCTGAAATTCCTCACGGTTGAAGATACCTCCCAGATGAAAGGTGCCACCACAGGCAACTGTGGCTGGTTTGACAGTGCCAAGTGCCTCCTGCAAACTGACATCAGGAACCTGGCCAGGTGACTTTTCTTTCTCTGGGGAAAGGCCATGGTTCTTGTCCAGTTCCCGGTGTTCTGGAGTGGCCGGATGCCTGCTGAAATTCCGCACGGATGAGGATACCTCGCAGATGCAAGGAGCCCCCACAGGCAACTGCGTCTAGTTGGACAGTGCCAAGTGCCTCCTGCAAACAGACATCAGGAACCTGGCCTGGTGACTTTCGTTTCTCTGGGGAAAGGCCATGGTTCATGTCCAGGGCCTGGTGGCCCGGAGTGGCCGGCTTCCTGCTGAAATTCCGCACGGTTGAGGATGTCTCCCACATGAAAAATGCCTCCACAGGCAACTGTGGCTGGTTTGACAGTGCCAAGTGCCTCCTGCAAACAGACCTCAGGAACCTGGCCTGGTGACTTTTTTTTCTCTGGGGAAAGGCCATCATTCTTGTCCGGGGCACGGTGGCCCGGAGTGGCTGGCTGCCTGCTGAAATTCCGCACGGTTGAGGATACCTCCCAGATGCAAGGTGGACCCACAGACAACTGTGGCTGGTTTGACAGTGCCAAGTGCCTCCTGCAAACTGACATCAGGAGCCTGGCCTGGTGTCTTTTGTTTCTCAGGGGAAAGGCTTTCGTTCCTATCCATGGACGGGTGGCCAATAGTGGCTGGCTGCCTGCTGAAATTCCTCACGGTTGAAGATACCTCCCAGATGGAAAGTACCACCACAGGCAACTGTGGCTGGTTTGACAGTGCCAAGTGCCTCCTGCAAACTGACATCAGGAACCTGGCCTGGTGACTTTTGTTTCTCAGGGGAAAGGGCATTGTTCGTGTCCAGTGCCCGGTGGCCTGGAGTGGCCAGCAGCCTGCTGAACTTCCGCACAGATGAGGATACCTCCCAGATGCAAGATGCCCATACAGGTACGTGTAGCTGGTTTGACAGTGCTAAGTGCCTCCTGCAAACTGACATCAGGAACCTGGCCAGGTGACTTTTGTTTCTCTGGGGAAAGGCCATCGTTTCATTCCACGGCCAGGTGGCCTGGAGTGGCCGGCTGCCTGTTGAAATTCCGCACGGATGAGGATAACTCCCAGATGCAAGGAGCCCCCACAGGCAACTGCGTCTAGTTGGACAGTGCCAAGTGCCTCCTGCAAACAGACATCAGGAACCTGGCCTGGTGACTTTCGTTTCTCTGGGGAAAGGCCATGGTTCATGTCCAGGGCCTGGTGGCCCGGAGTGGCCGGCTTCCTGCTGAAATTCCGCACGGTTGAGGATGTCTCCCACATGAAAAATGCCCCCACAGGCAACTGCGTCTAGTTGGACAGTGCCAAGTGCCTCCTGCAAACAGACATCAGGAACCTGGCCTGGTGACTTTTGTTTCTCTGGGGAAAGTCCATGGTTCATGTCCATGGCCTGGGGGCCCGGAGTGGCCGGCTGCTTGCTGGACTTCTGCATGGATCAGGATGCCGCCGAGATGCAGGATGCCCCCACAGGCACCTGTGGCTGGTTTGACAGTGCCAAGTGCTTCCTGCAAACTGACATCAGGAACCTGGCCTGGTGACTTTTGTTTCTCTGGGGACAGGCCATGGTTCATATCCTACAAACTGTGGCCCAGAGTGGCCGGCTGCCTGCTGAAATTCCGCACGGATCAGGATACCTTCCAGATGCAAGGCCCCCCACGGGAAACTGTGGCTGGTTTGACAGTGCCAAGTGCCTCCTGCAAACTGACATCAGGAACCTGGCCTGGTGACTTTTGTTTCTCTGGGGAAAGGCCATCACTCTTCTCCAATGCCCGGTGGCCCGGAGTGGCTGGCCCCCTGCTGAAATTCCGCACAGATGAGGATACCTCCCAGATGCAAGGTGCCATAAAGGTAAGTGTGGCTGGTTTGACAGTGCCAAGTGCCTCCTTCAAACTGACATCAGGAACCTGGCCTGGTGAGTTTTGTTTCTCTGGGGAAAGTTCATGGTTCATATCCTGGACCCATAGTCCAGGAGTGGCCGGCTGCCTGCTGAAATTCTGAACGGATTAGGATGCCGCCCAGATGCAAGGTACCACCACAGGCAACTGTGGCAGGTTTGACAGTGCCAAGTGCCTCCTGCAAACTGACATCAGGAGCCTGACCTGCTAAGTTTTGTTTCTCTGGGGAAAGGCCATCGTTCCTGTCCGGGGCCCGCTGGCCCGGAGTGGCCGACTGCCTTCTGAAATTCCACACGGTTGAGGATACCTCCTAGATGCAAGGTGGCCCCACAGGCAACTGGAGCTGGTTTGACAGTGCCAAGTGCCTCCTGCAAACTGACATCAGGAACCTGGCCTGGTAACTTTTGTTTCTCTGGGGAAAGGCCATGGTACTTGTCCACGGCCTGGTGGCCCGGAGTGTCCGGCTGCCTCCTGAAATTCCGCATGGATCAGAATGCCTCCCAGATGAAAAGTGCCCCCAGAGGCAACTGTGGCTGGTTTGACAGTGCCAAGTGCCTCCTGCAAACTGACATCAGGAACCTGGCCTGGTAAGTTTTGTTTCTCTGGGGAAAGGCCATCATTCTTGTCCGGGGCCCGCCGGCCCGGAGTGGCTGGCTGTCTGCTGAAATTCCACATGGTTAAGGCTACCTCCCAGATGCAAGGTGCCCCCACAGGCAACTGTGGCTGGTTTGACAGTGCCAAGTGCCTCCTGCAAACTGACATCAGGAACCTGGCCTGGTGAGTTTTGTTTCTCTGGGGAAAGGCCATGGTTCATATCCTGGACCCGTAGGCCAGGAGTGGCCGGCTGCCTGCTGAAATTCCGAACGGATCAGGATGCCTCCCAGATGCAAGGTGCCCCCAGAGGCAATTGTGGCTGGTTTGACAGTGCCAAGTGCCTCCTGCAAACTGACATCAGCAACCTGCCCTGGTGCCTTTTATTTCTCTGGGGAAAGGCCATTGTAGGTGTCCAGGGCCTAGTGGCCCGGAGTGGCCGGCTGCTTGCTGGACTTCTGCATGGATCAGGATGCCGCCGAGATGCAGGATGCCCCCACAGGCAACTGTGGCTGGTTTGACAGTGCCAAGTGCCTCCTGCAAACTGACATCAGGAACCTGGCCTGGTGACTTTTGTTTCTCTGGGGACAGGCCATGGTTCATATCCTACAAACTGTGGCCCAGAGTGGCCGGCTGCCTGCTGAAATTCCGCACGGATCAGGATACCTCCCAGATGCAAGGCGCCCCACGGGAAACTGTGGCTGGTTTGACAGTGCCAAGTGCCTCCTGCCAACTGACATCAAGAACCTGGCATGGTGACTTTTGTTTCTCTGGGGAAAGGCCATGGTTGGTATCCTGAGCCTGGTGTCCTGGAGTGGCCGTCTGCCTGCTAAAATTCTGGACGGACCAGGATGCCTCCCAGATGCAAGGTGCCCCCAGAGGCAACTGTGGCTGGTTTGACAGTGCCAAGTTCCTCCTGCAAACTGACATCAGGAACCTGGCCTGGTGACATTTATTTCTCTGGGGAAAGGCCATTGTACGTGTCCAAGGCCTAGTGGCCCGGAGTGGCCGGCTGCTTGCTGGAATTCTGCATGGATCAGGATGCCGCCGAGATGCAAGGTGCCCCCACAGGCACCTGTGGCAGGTTTGACAGTGCCAAGTGCTTCCTCCAAACAGACATCAGGAACCTGGCCTGGTAAGTTTTGTTTCTCTGGGGAAAGGCCATCGTTCTTGTCCGGGTTCCGCCGGCCCGGAGTCGCCGGCTGTCTGCTGAAATTCCACACGGTTGAGGCTACCTCCCAGATGCAAGGCGCCCCCACAGGCAACTGTGGCTGGTTTGACAGTGCCATGTGCCTCCTGCAAACTGACATCAGGAACCTGACCTGGTGACTTTCGCTTGTCTGGGGAAAGGCCATAGATAATGTCCAGGGCCCCCTGGCCCGGAGTGGCCGACTGCCTGCTGAAATTCCGCACGGTTGAGGATACCTCCCAGATGCAAGGTGCCCCCACAGGCAACTGTGGCTGGTTTGACAGTGCCAAGTGCCTCCTGCAAACTGACATCAGGAACCTGGCCTGGTGACTTTTGTTTCTCTGGGGAAAGGCCATCACTCTTCTCCAATGCCCGGTGGCCCGGAGTGGCTGGCCCCCTGCTGAAATTCCGCACAGATGAGGATACCTCCCAGATGCAAGGTGCCATAAAGGTAAGTGTGGCTGGTTTGACAGTGCCAAGTGCCTCCTTCAAACTGACATCAGGAACCTGGCCTGGTGAGTTTTGTTTCTCTGGGGAAAGGTCATGGTTCATATCCTGGACCCGTAGTCCAGGATTGGCCGGCTGCCTGCTGAAATTCTGAACGGATTAGGATGCCGCCCAGATGCAAGGTACCACCACAGGCAACTGTGGCAGGTTTGACAGTGCCAAGTGCCTCCTGCAAACTGACATCAGGAGCCTGACCTGCTAAGTTTTGTTTCTCTGGGGAAAGGCCATCGTTCCTGTCCGGGGCCCGCTGGCCCGGAGTGGCCGACTGCCTTCTGAAATTCCACACGGTTGAGGATACCTCCTAGATGCAAGGTGGCCCCACAGGCAACTGGAGCTGGTTTGACAGTGCCAAGTGCCTCCTGCAAACTGACATCAGGAACGTGGCCTGGTAACTTTTGTTTCTCTGGGGAAAGGCCATGGTTCTTGTCCACGGCCTGGTGGCCCGGAGTGTCCGGCTGCCTCCTGAAATTCCGCATGGATCAGAATGCCTCCCAGATGAAAAGTGCCCCCAGAGGCAACTGTGGCTGGTTTGACAGTGCCAAGTGCCTCCTGCAAACTGACATCAGGAACCTGGCCTGGTAAGTTTTGTTTCTCTGGGGAAAGGCCATCATTCTTGTCCGGGGCCCGCCGGCCCGGAGTGGCTGGCTGTCTGCTGAAATTCCACAGGGTTAAGGCTACCTCCCAGATGCAAGGTGCCCCCACAGGCAACTGTGGCTGGTTTGACAGTGCCATGTGCCTCCTGCAAACTGACATCAGGAACCTGGCCTGGTGACTTTTGTTTCTCTCAGGAAAGGCCATGGTTCATATCCTGGATAGGTAGGACCGGAGAGGCCGCCTGCCTGTTGAAATTCCTCACGGATCAGGATGCCGCCGAGATGCAGGATGCCCCCACAGGCACCTGTGGCTGGTTTGACAGTGCCAAGTGCCTCCTGCAAACTGACATCAGGAACCTGGCCATGTGACTTTTGTTTCTCTGGGGAAAGGCCATGGTTCATATCCTGGACCCGTAGGCCAGGAGTGGCCGGCTGCCTGCTGAAATTCCGAACGGATCAGGATGCCTCCCAGATGCAAGGTGCCCCCAGAGGCAATTGTGGCTGGTTTGACAGTGCCAAGTGCCTCCTGCAAACTGACATCAGGAACCTGCCCTGGTGACTTTTATTTCTCTGGGGAAAGGCCATTGTAGGTGTCCAGCGCCTAGTGGCCCGGAGTGGCCGGCTGCTTGCTGGACTTCTGCATGGATCAGGATGCCGCCGAGATGCAGGATGCCCCCACAGGCACCTGTGGCTGGTTTGACAGTGCCAAGTGCCTCCTGCAAACTGACATCAGGAACCTGGCCTGGTGACTTTTGTTTCTCTGGGGACAGGCCATGGTTCATATCCTACAAACTGTGGCCCAGAGTGGCCGGCTGCCTCCTGAAATTCCGCACGGATCAGGATACCTCCCAGATGCAAGGCGCCCCACGGGAAACTGTGGCTGGTTTGACAGTGCCAAGTGCCTCCTGCCAACTGACATCAAGAACCTGGCCTGGTGACTTTTGTTTCTCTGGGGAAAGGCCATGGTTGGTATCCTGAGCCTGGTGTCCTGGAGTGGCCGTCTGCCTGCTAAAATTCTGGACGGACCAGGATGCCTCCCAGATGCAAGGTGCCCCCAGAGGCAACTGTGGCTGGTTTGACAGTGCCAAGTGCCTCCTGCAAACTGACATCAGGAACCTGGCCTGGTGACATTTATTTCTCTGGGGAAAGGCCATTGTACGTGTCCAAGGCCTAGTGGCCCGGAGTGGCCGGCTTCCTGCTGAAATTCCGCACGGTTGAGGATGTCTCCCACATGAAAAATGCCTCCACAGGCAACTGTGGCTGGTTTGACAGTGCCAAGTGCCTCCTGCAAACTGACATCAGAAACCTGCCCTGGTGACTTTTGTTTCTCTGGGGACAGGCCATGGTTCATATCCTACAAACTGTGGCCCAGAGTGGCCCGCTGCCTGTTGAAATTCCGCACGGATCAGGATACCTCCCAGATGCAAGGCGCCCCACGGGAAACTGTGGCTGGTTTGACAGTGCCAAGTGCCTCCTTCCAACTGACATCAAGAACCTGGCCTGGTGACTTTTGTTTCTCTGGGGAAAGGCCATGGTTGGTATCCTGAGCCTGGTGTCCTGGAGTGGCCGCCTGCCTGCTAAAATTCTGGACGGGCCAGGATGCCTCCCAGATGCAAGGTGCCCCCAGAGGCAACTGTGGCTGGTTTGACAGTGCCAAGTGCCTCCTGCAAACTGACATCAGGAACCTGGCCTGGTAAGTTTTGTTTCTCTGGGGAAAGGCCATCATTCTTGTCCGGGGCCCGCCGGCCCAGAGTGGCTGGCTGTCTGCTGAAATTCCACAGGGTTAAGGCTACCTCCCAGATGCAAGGTGCCCCCACAGGCAACTGTGGCTGGTTTGACAGTGCCATGTGCCTCCTGCAAACTGACATCAGGAACCTGGCCTGGTGACTTTTGTTTCTCTCGGGAAAGGCCATGGTTCATATCCTGGATAGGTAGGACCGGAGAGGCCGCCTGCCTGTTGAAATTCCTCACGGATCAGGATGCCGCCGAGATGCAGGATGCCACCACAGGCACCTGTGACTGGTTTGACAGTGCCAAGTGCCTCCTGCAAACTGACATCAGGAACCTGGCCATGTGACTTTTGTTTCTCTGGGGAAAGGCCATGGTTCATATCCTGGACCCGTAGGCCAGGAGTGGCCGGCTGCCTGCTGAAATTCCGAACGGATCAGGATGCCTCCCAGATGCAAGGTGCCCCCAGAGGCAATTGTGGCTGGTTTGACAGTGCCAAGTGCCTCCTGCAAACTGACATCAGCAACCTGCCCTGGTGCCTTTTATTTCTCTGGGGAAAGGCCATTGTAGGTGTCCAGGGCCTAGTGGCCCGGAGTGGCCGGCTGCTTGCTGGACTTCTGCATGGATCAGGATGCCGCCGAGATGCAGGATGCCCCCACAGGCACCTGTGGCTGGTTTGACAGTGCCAAGTGCCTCCTGCAAACTGACATCAGGAACCTGGCCTGGTGACTTTTGTTTCTCTGGGGACAGGCCATGGTTCATATCCTACAAACTGTGGCCCAGAGTGGCCGGCTGCCTGCTGAAATTCCGCACGGATCAGGATACCTCCCAGATGCAAGGCGCCCCACGGGAAACTGTGGCTGGTTTGACAGTGCCAAGTGCCTCCTGCCAACTGACATCAAGAACCTGGCCTGGTGACTTTTGTTTCTCTGGGGAAAGGCCATGGTTGGTATCCTGAGCCTGGTGTCCTGGAGTGGCCGTCTGCCTGCTAAAATTCTGGACGGACCAGGATGCCTCCCAGATGCAAGGTGCCCCCAGAGGCAACTGTGGCTGGTTTGACACTGCCAAGTGCCTCCTGCAAACTGACATCAGGAACCTGGCCTGGTGACATTTATTTCTCTGGGGAAAGGCCATTGTACGTGTCCAAGGCCTAGTGGCCCGGAGTGGCCGGCTGCTTGCTGGAATTCTGCATGGATCAGGATGCCGCCGAGATGCAAAGTGCCCCCACAGGCACCTGTGGCTGGTTTGACAGTGCCAAGTGCCTCCTGCAAAATGACATCAGAAACCTGGCCTGGTGACTTTTGTTTCTCTGGGGACAGGCCATGGTTCATATCCTACAAACTGTGGCCCAGAGTGGCCCGCTGCCTGTTGAAATTCCGCACGGATCAGGATACCTCCCAGATGCAAGGCGCCCCACGGGAAACTGTGGCTGGTTTGACAGTGCCAAGTGCCTCCTTCCAACTGACATCAAGAACCTGGCCTGGTGACTTTTGTTTCTCTGGGGAAAGGCCATGGTTGGTATCCTGAGCCTGGTGTCCTGGAGTGGCCGCCTGCCTGCTAAAATTCTGGACGGGCCAGGATGCCTCCCAGATGCAAGGTGCCCCCAGAGGCAACTGTGGCTGGTTTGACAGTGCCAAGTGCCTCCTGCAAACTGACATCAGGAACCTGGCCTGGTGACATTTATTTCTCTGGGGAAAGGCCATTGTACGTGTCCAAGGCCTAGTGGCCCGGAGTGGCCGGCTGCTTGCTGGAATTCTGCATGGATCAGGATGCCGCCGAGATGCAAGGTGCCCCCACAGGCACCTGTGGCAGGTTTGACAGTGCCAAGTGCTTCCTCCAAACAGACATCAGGAACCTGGCCTGGTAAGTTTTCTTTCTCTGGGGAAAGGCCATCGTTCTTGTCCGGGTTCCGCCGGCCCGGAGTCGCCGGCTGTCTGCTGAAATTCCACACGGTTGAGGCTACCTCCCAGATGCAAGGCGCCCCCACAGGCAACTGTGGCTGGTTTGACAGTGCCATGTGCCTCCTGCAAACTGACATCAGGAACCTGACCTGGTGATTTTCGCTTGTCTGGGGAAAGGCCATAGATGGTGTCCAGTGCCCCCTGGCCCGGAGTGGCCGACTGCCTGCTGAAATTCCTCACGGTTGAGGATACCTCCCAGATGCAAGGTGCCCCCACAGGCAACTGTGGCTGGTTTGACAGTGCCAAGTGCCTCCTGCAAACTGACATCAGGAACCTGGCCTGGTGACTTTTGTTTCTCTGGGGAAAGGCCATCACTCTTCTCCAATGCCCGGTGGCCCGGAGTGGCTGGCCCCCTGCTGAAATTCCGCACAGATGAGGATACCTCCCAGATGCAAGGTGCCATAAAGGTAAGTGTGGCTGGTTTGACAGTGCCAAGTGCCTCCTTCAAACTGACATCAGGAACCTGGCCTGGTGAGTTTTGTTTCTCTGGGGAAAGGTCATGGTTCATATCCTGGACCCGTAGTCCAGGAGTGGCCGGCTGCCTGCTGAAATTCTGAACGGATTAGGATGCCGCCCAGATGCAAGGTAGCACCACAGGCAACTGTGGCAGGTTTGACAGTGCCAAGTGCCTCCTGCAAACTGACATCAGGAACCTGACCTGCTAAGTTTTGTTTCTCTGGGGAAAGGCCATCGTTCCTGTCCGGGGCCCGCTGGCCCGGAGTGGCCGACTGCCTTCTGAAATTCCACACGGTTGAGGATACCTCCTAGATGCAAGGTGGCCCCACAGGCAACTGGAGCTGGTTTGACAGTGCCAAGTGCCTCCTGCAAACTGACATCAGGAACGTGGCCTGGTAACTTTTGTTTCTCTGGGGAAAGGCCATGGTTCTTGTCCACGGCCTGGTGGCCCGGAGTGTCCGGCTGCCTCCTGAAATTCCGCATGGATCAGAATGCCTCCCAGATGAAAAGTGCCCCCAGAGGCAACTGTGGCTGGTTTGACAGTGCCAAGTGCCTCCTGCAAACTGACATCAGGAACCTGGCCTGGTAAGTTTTGTTTCTCTGGGGAAAGGCCATCGTTCTTGTCCGGGGCCCGCCGGCCCGGAGTGGCTGGCTGTCTGCTGAAATTCCACAGGGTTAAGGCTACCTCCCAGATGCAAGGTGCCCCCACAGGCAACTGTGGCTGGTTTGACAGTGCCATGTGCCTCCTGCAAACTGACATCAGGAACCTGGCCTGGTGACTTTTGTTTCTCTCAGGAAAGGCCATGGTTCATATCCTGGATAGGTAGGACCGGAGAGGCCGCCTGCCTGTTGAAATTCCTCACGGATCAGGATGCCGCCGAGATGCAGGATGCCCCCACAGGCACCTGTGGCTGGTTTGACAGTGCCAAGTGCCTCCTGCAAACTGACATCAGGAACCTGGCCTGGTGACTTTTGTTTCTCTGGGGACAGGCCATGGTTCATATCCTACAAACTGTGGCCCAGAGTGGCCGGCTGCCTGCTGAAATTCCGCACGGATCAGGATACCTCCCAGATGCAAGGCGCCCCACGGGAAACTGTGGCTGGTTTGACAGTGCCAAGTGCCTCCTGCCAACTGACATCAAGAACCTGGCCTGGTGACTTTTGTTTCTCTGGGGAAAGGCCATGGTTGGTATCCTGAGCCTGGTGTCCTGGAGTGGCCGTCTGCCTGCTAAAATTCTGGACGGACCAGGATGCCTCCCAGATGCAAGGTGCCCCCAGAGGCAACTGTGGCTGGTTTGACAGTGCCAAGTGCCTCCTGCAAACTGACATCAGGAACCTGGCCTGGTGACATTTATTTCTCTGGGGAAAGGCCATTGTACGTGTCCAAGGCCTAGTGGCCCGGAGTGGCCGGCTGCTTGCTGGAATTCTGCATGGATCAGGATGCCGCCGAGATGCAAAGTGCCCCCACAGGCACCTGTGGCTGGTTTGACAGTGCCAAGTGCCTCCTGCAAACTGACATCAGAAACCTGGCCTGGTGACTTTTGTTTCTCTGGGGACAGGCCATGGTTCATATCCTACAAACTGTGGCCCAGAGTGGCCCGCTGCCTGTTGAAATTCCGCACGGATCAGGATACCTCCCAGATGCAAGGCGCCCCACGGGAAACTGTGGCTGGTTTGACAGTGCCAAGTGCCTCCTTCCAACTGACATCAAGAACCTGGCCTGGTGACTTTTGTTTCTCTGGGGAAAGGCCATGGTTGGTATCCTGAGCCTGGTGTCCTGGAGTGGCCGCCTGCCTGCTAAAATTCTGGACGGGCCAGGATACCTCCCAGATGCAAGGTGCCCCCAGAGGCAACTGTGGCTGGTTTGACAGTGCCAAGTGCCTCCTGCAAACTGACATCAGGAACCTGGCCTGGTGACATTTATTTCTCTGGGGAAAGGCCATTGTACGTGTCCAAGGCCTAGTGGCCCGGAGTGGCCGGCTGCTTGCTGGAATTCTGCATGGATCAGGATGCCGCCGAGATGCAAGGTGCCCCCACAGGCACCTGTGGCAGGTTTGACAGTGCCAAGTGCTTCCTCCAAACTGACATCAGGAACCTGGCCTGGTGACTTTTGTTTCTCTGGGGAAAGGCCATCGTTCTTGTCCTGGTTCCGCCGGCCCGGAGTCGCCGGCTGTCTGCTGAAATTCCACACGGTTGAGGCTACCTCCTAGATGCAAGGCGCCCCCACAGGCAACTGTGGCTGGTTTGACAGTGCCATGTGCCTCCTGCAAACTGACATCAGGAACCTGACCTGGTGACTTTCGCTTGTCTGGGGAAAGGCCATAGATGATGTCCAGGGCCCCCTGGCCCGGAGTGGCCGACTGCCTGCTGAAATTCCGCACGGTTGAGGATACCTCCCAGATGCAAGGTGCCCCCACAGGCAACTGTGGCTGGTTTGACAGTGCCAAGTGCCTCCTGCAAACTGACATCAGGAACCTGGCCTGGTGACTTTTGTTTCTCTGGGGAAAGGCCATCACTCTTCTCCAATGCCCGGAGGCCCGGAGTGGCTGGCCCCCTGCTGAAATTCCGCACAGTTGAGGATACCTCCCAGATGCAAGGTGCCATAAAGGTAAGTGTGGCTGGTTTGACAGTGCCAAGTGCCTCCTGCAAACTGACATCAGGAACCTGGCCTGGTGACTTTTGTTTCTCTGGGGAAAGGTCATGGTTCATATCCTGGACCCGTAGTCCAGGAGTGGCCGGCTGCCTGCTGAAATTCTGAACGGATTAGGATGCCGCCCAGATGCAAGGTACCACCACAGGCAACTGTGGCAGGTTTGACAGTGCCAAGTGCCTCCTGCAAACTGACATCAGGAGCCTGACCTGCTAAGTTTTGTTTCTCTGGGGAAAGGCCATCGTTCCTGTCCGGGGCCCGCTGGCCCGGAGTGGCCGACTGCCTTCTGAAATTCCACACGGTTGAGGATACCTCCTAGATGCAAGGTGGCCCCACAGGCAACTGGAGCTGGTTTGACAGTGCCAAGTGCCTCCTGCAAACTGACATCAGGAACGTGGCCTGGTAACTTTTGTTTCTCTGGGGAAAGGCCATGGTTCTTGTCCACGGCCTGGTGGCCCGGAGTGTCCGGCTGCCTCCTGAAATTCCGCATGGATCAGAATGCCTCCCAGATGAAAAGTGCCCCCAGAGGCAACTGTGGCTGGTTTGACAGTGCCAAGTGCCTCCTGCAAACTGACATCAGCGACCTGGCTTGCTGAGTTCTGTTTCTCTGGGGAAAGGCCATCGTTCCTCTCCAGGGCCCGGTGGCTCGAGTGGCCGGCTGCCTGCTGAAATTCCAAACGGATCAGGATGCCTCCCAGATGAAAGGTGCCCCCACAGGCAACTGTGGCTGGTTTGACAGTGCCAAGTGCCTCCTGCAAACTGACATCAGGAACCTGGCCTGGTGACTTTTGTTTCTCTGGGGAAAGGCCATCATTCGTGTCCAGTGCCCCGCTGCCTGGAGTGGCCGGCTGCCTGCTAAAATTCCTCACGGTTGAAGATACCTCCCAGATGAAAGGTGCCCCCAGAGGCAACTGTGGCTGGTTTGACAGTGCCAAGTGCCTCCTGCAAACTGACATCAGGAACCTGGCCTGGTGACTTTTGTTTCTCTGGGGAAAGGCCATGGTTCTTGTCCAGTTCCCGGTGTTCTGGAGTGGCCGGATGCCTGCTGAAATTCCGCACGGATGAGGATACCTCCCAGATGCAAGGAGCCCCCACAGGCAACTGCGTCTAGTTGGACAGTGCCAAGTGCCTCCTGCAAACTGACATCAGGAACCTGGCCTGGTGACTTTCGTTTCTCTGGGGAAAGGCCATGGTTCATGTCCAGGGCCTGGTGGCTCGAGTGGCCGGCTTCCTGCTGAAATTCCGCACGGTTGAGGATGTCTCCCACATGAAAAATGCCTCCACAGGCAACTGTGGCTGGTTTGACAGTGCCAAGTGCCTTCTGCAAACAGACCTCAGGAACCTGGCCTGGTGACTTTTTTTTCTCTGGGGAAAGGCCATCATTCTTCTCCGGGGCACGGTGGCCCGGAGTGGCTGGCTGCCTGCTGAAATTCCGCACGGTTGAGGATACCTCCCAGATGCAAGGTGGACCCACAGACAACTGTGGCTGGTTTGACAGTGCCAAGTGCCTCCTGCAAACTGACATCAGGAGCCTGGCCTGGTGTCTTTTGTTTCTCTGGGGAAAGGCTTTCGTTCCTATCAATGGACGGGTGGCCAATAGTGGCTGGCTGCCTGCTGAAATTCCTCACGGTTGAAGATACCTCCCAGATGGAAAGTACCACCACAGGCAACTGTGGCTGGTTTGACAGTGCCAAGTGCCTCCTGCAAACTGACATCAGGAACCTGGCCTGGTGACTTTTGTTTCTCAGGGGAAAGGGCATCGTTCGTGTCCAGTGCCCGGTGGCCTGGAGTGGCCAGCAGCCTGCTGAACTTCCGCACAGATGAGGATACCTCCCAGATGCAAGATGCCCATACAGGTACGTGTAGCTGGTTTGACAGTGCCAAGTGCCTCCTGCAAACTGACATGAGGAACCTGGCCAGGTGACTTTTGTTTCTCTGGGGAAAGGCCATCGTTACATTCCACGGCCAGGTGGCCTGGAGTGGCCGGCTGCCTGTTGAAATTCCGCACGGATGAGGATAACTCCCAGATGAAAGGAGCCCCCAGAGGCAACTGTGGCTGGTTTGACAGTGCCAAGTGCCTCCTGCAAACTGACATCAGGAACCTGGCCTGGTGACTTTTGTTTCTCTGGGGAAAGGCCATGGTTCATGTCCACGACCTGGTGGCCCGGAGTGTCCGGCTGCCTGCTGAAATTCTGCATGGATCAGGATGCCGCCGAGATGCAAGGTGCCCCACAGGCACCTGTGGCTGGTTTGACAGTGCCAAGTGCTTCCTGCAAACTGACATCAGGAACCTGGCCTGGTGACATTTGTTTCTCTGGGGAAAGGCCATCATTCTTCTCCAATGCCCGGTGGCCCGGAGTGGCCGGCCCCCAGCTGAAATTCCGCACAGATGAGGATACCACCCAGATGCAAGCTGCCCATAAAGGTAAGTGTGGCTGGTTTGACAGTGCCAAGTGCCTCCTGCAAACTGACATCAGGAACCTGGCCTGGTGACTTTTGTTTCTCTGGGGAAAGGTCATGGTTCATATCCTGGACCCGTAGTCCAGGAGTGGCCGGCTGCCTGCTGAAATTCTGAACGGATTAGGATGCCGCCCAGATGCAAGGTACCACCACAGGCAACTGTGGCAGGTTTGACAGTGCCAAGTGCCTCCTGCAAACTGACATCAGGAACCTGACCTGGTAAGTTTTGTTTCTCTGGGGAAAGGCCATCGTTCCTGTCCGGGGCCCGCTGGCCCGGAGTGGCCGGCTGCCTTCTGAAATTCCACACGGTTGAGGATACCTCCTAGATGCAAGGTGGCCCCACAGGCAACTGTGGCTGGTTTGACAGTGCCAAGTGCCTCCTGCAAACTGACATCAGGAACCTGGCCTGGTAACTTTTGTTTCTCTGGGGAAAGGCCATGGTTCTTGTCCACGGCCTGGTGGCCCGGAGTGTCCGGCTGCCTCCTGAAATTCCGCATGGATCAGAATGCCTCCCAGATGAAAAGTGCCCCCACAGGCAACTGTGGCTGGTTTGACAGTGCCAAGTGCCTCCTGCAAACTGACATCAGGAACCTGGCCTGGTAAGTTTTGTTTCTCTGGGGAAAGGCCATCATTCTTGTCCGGGGCCCGCCGGCCCGGAGTGGCTGGCTGTCTGCTGAAATTCCACAGGGTTAAGGCTACCTCCCAGATGCAAGGCGCCCCCACAGGCAACTGTGGCTGGTTTGACAGTGCCATGTGCCTCCTGCAAACTGACATCAGGAACCTGGCCTGGTGACTTTTGTTTCTCTCAGGAAAGGCCATGGTTCATATCCTGGATACGTAGGACCGGAGAGGCCGCGTGCCTGTTGAAATTCCTCACGGATCAGGATGCCGCCGAGATGCAGGATGCCCCCACAGGCACCTGTGGCTGGTTTGACAGTGCCAAGTGCCTCCTTCAAACTGACATCAGGAACCTGGCCTGGTGAGTTTTGTTTCTCTGGGGAAAGGCCATGGTTCATATCCTGGACCCGTAGGCCAGGAGTGGCCGGCTGCCTGCTGAAATTCCGAACGGATCAGGATGCCTCCCAGATGCAAGGTGCCCCCAGAGGCAATTGTGGCTGGTTTGACAGTGCCAAGTGCCTCCTGCAAACTGACATCAGGAACCTGCCCTGGTGACTTTTGTTTCTCTGGGGAAAGGCCATTGTAAGTGTCCAGGGCCTAGTGGCCCGGAGTGGTCTGCTGCTTGCTGGACTTCTGCATGGATCAGGATGCCGCCGAGATGCAGGATGCCCCCACAGGCACCTGTGGCTGGTTTGACAGTGCCAAGTGCCTCCTGCAAACTGACATCAGGAACCTGGCCTGGTGACTTTTGTTTCTCTGGGGACAGGCAATGGTTCATATCCTACAAACTGTGGCCCAGAGTGGCCGGCTGCCTGCTGAAATTCCGCACGGATCAGGATACCTCCCAGATGCAAGGCGCCCCACGGCAAACTGTGGCTGGTTTGACAGTGCCAAGTGCCTCCTGCCAACTGACATCAAGAACCTGGCCTGGTGACTTTTGTTTCTCTGGGGAAAGGCCATCGTTCTTGTCCGGGTTCCGCCGGCCCGGAGTCGCCGGCTGTCTGCTGAAATTCCACACGGTTGAGGCTACCTCCCAGATGCAAGGCGCCCCCACAGGCAACTGTGGCTGGTTTGACAGTGCCATGTGCCTCCTGCAAACTGACATCAGGAACCTGACCTGGTGACTTTCGCTTGTCTGGGGAAAGGCCATAGATGATGTCCAGTGCCCCCTGGCCCGGAGTGGCCGACTGCCTGCTGAAATTCCGCACGGTTGAGGATACCTCCCAGATGCAAGGTGCCCCCACAGGCAACTGTGGCTGGTTTGACAGTGCCAAGTGCCTCCTGCAAACTGACATCAGGAACCTGGCCTGGTGACTTTTGTTTCTCTGGGGAAAGGCCATCACTCTTCTCCAATGCCCGGAGGCCCGGAGTGGCTGGCCCCCTGCTGAAATTCCGCACAGTTGAGGATACCTCCCAGATGCAAGGTGCCATAAAGGTAAGTGTGGCTGGTTTGACAGTGCCAAGTGCCTCCTGCAAACTGACATCAGGAACCTGGCCTGGTGACTTTTGTTTCTCTGGGGAAAGGTCATGGTTCATATCCTGGACCCGTAGTCCAGGAGTGGCCGGCTGCCTGCTGAAATTCTGAACGGATTAGGATGCCGCCCAGATGCAAGGTACCACCACAGGCAACTGTGGCAGGTTTGACAGTGCCAAGTGCCTCCTGCAAACTGACATCAGGAACCTGACCTGGTAAGTTTTGTTTCTCTGGGGAAAGGCCATCGTTCCTGTCCGGGGCCTGCTGGCCCGGAGTGGCCGGCTGCCTTCTGAAATTCCACACGGTTGAGGATACCTCCTAGATGCAAGGTGGCCCCACAGGCAACTGTGGCTGGTTTGACAGTGCCAAGTGCCTCCTGCAAACTGACATCAGGAACCTGGCCTGGTAACTTTTGTTTCTCTGGGGAAAGGCCATGGTTCTTGTCCACGGCCTGGTGGCCCGGAGTGTCGGGCTGCCTCCTGAAATTCCGCATGGATCAGAATGCCTCCCAGATGAAAAGTGCCCCCACAGGCAACTGTGGCTGGTTTGACAGTGCCAAGTGCCTCCTGCAAACTGACATCAGGAACCTGGCCTGGTAAGTTTTGTTTCTCTGGGGAAAGGCCATCATTCTTGTCCGGGGCCCGCCGGCCCGGAGTGGCTGGCTGTCTGCTGAAATTCCACAGGGTTAAGGCTACCTCCCAGATGCAAGGCGCCCCCACAGGCAACTGTGGCTGGTTTGACAGTGCCATGTGCCTCCTGCAAACTGACATCAGGAACCTGGCCTGGTGACTTTTGTTTCTCTCAGGAAAGGCCATGGTTCATATCCTGGATACGTAGGACCGGAGAGGCCGCGTGCCTGTTGAAATTCCTCACGGATCAGGATGCCGCCGAGATGCAGGATGCCCCCACAGGCACCTGTGGCTGGTTTGACAGTGCCAAGTGCCTCCTTCAAACTGACATCAGGAACCTGGCCTGGTGAGTTTTGTTTCTCTGGGGAAAGGCCATGGTTCATATCCTGGACCCGTAGGCCAGGAGTGGCCGGCTGCCTGCTGAAATTCCGAACGGATCAGGATGCCTCCCAGATGCAAGGTGCCCCCAGAGGCAATTGTGGCTGGTTTGACAGTGCCAAGTGCCTCCTGCAAACTGACATCAGGAACCTGCCCTGGTGACTTTTGTTTCTCTGGGGAAAGGCCATTGTAAGTGTCCAGGGCCTAGTGGCCCGGAGTGGTCTGCTGCTTGCTGGACTTCTGCATGGATCAGGATGCCGCCGAGATGCAGGATGCCCCCACAGGCACCTGTGGCTGGTTTGACAGTGCCAAGTGCCTCCTGCAAACTGACATCAGGAACCTGGCCTGGTGACTTTTGTTTCTCTGGGGACAGGCAATGGTTCATATCCTACAAACTGTGGCCCAGAGTGGCCGGCTGCCTGCTGAAATTCCGCACGGATCAGGATACCTCCCAGATGCAAGGCGCCCCACGGCAAACTGTGGCTGGTTTGACAGTGCCAAGTGCCTCCTGCCAACTGACATCAAGAACCTGGCCTGGTGACTTTTGTTTCTCTGGGGAAAGGCCATCGTTCTTGTCCGGGTTCCGCCGGCCCGGAGTCGCCGGCTGTCTGCTGAAATTCCACACGGTTGAGGCTACCTCCCAGATGCAAGGCGCCCCCACAGGCAACTGTGGCTGGTTTGACAGTGCCATGTGCCTCCTGCAAACTGACATCAGGAACCTGACCTGGTGACTTTCGCTTGTCTGGGGAAAGGCCATAGATGATGTCCAGTGCCCCCTGGCCCGGAGTGGCCGACTGCCTGCTGAAATTCCGCACGGTTGAGGATACCTCCCAGATGCAAGGTGCCCCCACAGGCAACTGTGGCTGGTTTGACAGTGCCAAGTGCCTCCTGCAAACTGACATCAGGAACCTGGCCTGGTGACTTTTGTTTCTCTGGGGAAAGGCCATCACTCTTCTCCAATGCCCGGAGGCCCGGAGTGGCTGGCCCCCTGCTGAAATTCCGCACAGTTGAGGATACCTCCCAGATGCAAGGTGCCATAAAGGTAAGTGTGGCTGGTTTGACAGTGCCAAGTGCCTCCTGCAAACTGACATCAGGAACCTGGCCTGGTGACTTTTGTTTCTCTGGGGAAAGGTCATGGTTCATATCCTGGACCCGTAGTCCAGGAGTGGCCGGCTGCCTGCTGAAATTCTGAACGGATTAGGATGCCGCCCAGATGCAAGGTACCACCACAGGCAACTGTGGCAGGTTTGACAGTGCCAAGTGCCTCCTGCAAACTGACATCAGGAACCTGACCTGGTAAGTTTTGTTTCTCTGGGGAAAGGCCATCGTTCCTGTCCGGGGCCTGCTGGCCCGGAGTGGCCGGCTGCCTTCTGAAATTCCACACGGTTGAGGATACCTCCTAGATGCAAGGTGGCCCCACAGGCAACTGTGGCTGGTTTGACAGTGCCAAGTGCCTCCTGCAAACTGACATCAGGAACCTGGCCTGGTAACTTTTGTTTCTCTGGGGAAAGGCCATGGTTCTTGTCCACGGCCTGGTGGCCCGGAGTGTCCGGCTGCCTCCTGAAATTCCGCATGGATCAGAATGCCTCCCAGATGCAAGGTGCCCCCACAGGCAACTGTGGCTGGTTTGACAGTGCCAAGTGCCTCCTGCAAACTGACATCAGGAACCTGGCCTGGTAAGTTTTGTTTCTCTGGGGAAAGGCCATCATTCTTGTCCGGGGCCCGCCGGCCCGGAGTGGCTGGCTGTCTGCTGAAATTCCACAGGGTTAAGGCTACCTCCCAGATGCAAGGCGCCCCCACAGGCAACTGTGGCTGGTTTGACAGTGCCATGTGCCTCCTGCAAACTGACATCAGGAACCTGGCCTGGTGACTTTTGTTTCTCTCAGGAAAGGCCATGGTTCATATCCTGGATACGTAGGACCGGAGAGGCCGCGTGCCTGTTGAAATTCCTCACGGATCAGGATGCCGCCGAGATGCAGGATGCCCCCACAGGCACCTGTGGCTGGTTTGACAGTGCCAAGTGCCTCCTTCAAACTGACATCAGGAACCTGGCCTGGTGAGTTTTGTTTCTCTGGGGAAAGGCCATGGTTCATATCCTGGACCCGTAGGCCAGGAGTGGCCGGCTGCCTGCTGAAATTCCGAACGGATCAGGATGCCTCCCAGATGCAAGGTGCCCCCAGAGGCAATTGTGGCTGGTTTGACAGTGCCAAGTGCCTCCTGCAAACTGACATCAGGAACCTGCCCTGGTGACTTTTATTTCTCTGGGGAAAGGCCATTGTAGGTGTCCAAGGCCTAGTGGCCCGGAGTGGCCGGCTGCTTGCTGGAATTCTGCATGGATCAGGATGCCGCCGGGATACAAAGTGCCCCCACAGGCACCTGTGCCTGGTTTGACAGTGCCAAGTGCCTCCTGCAAACTGACATCAGGAACCTGGCCTGGTGACTTTTGTTTCTCTGGGGACAGGCCATGGTTCATATCCTACAAACTGTGGCCCAGAGTGGCCGGCTGCCTGCTGAAATTCCGCACGGATCAGGATACCTCCCAGATGCAAGGCGCCCCACGGGAAACTGTGGCTGGTTTGACAGTGCCAAGTGCCTCCTGCCAACTGACATCAAGAACCTGGCCTGGTGACTTTTGTTTCTCTGGGGAAAGGCCATGGTTGGTATCCTGAGCCTGGTGTCCTGGAGTGGCCGCCTGCCTGCTAAAATTCTGGACAGGCCAGGATGCCTCCCAGATGCAAGGTGCCCCCAGAGGCAACTGTGGCTGGTTTGACAGTGCCAAGTGCCTCCTGCAAACTGACATCAGGAACCTGGCCTGGTGACATTTATTTCTCTGGGGAAAGGCCATTGTACGTGTCCAAGGCCTAGTGGCCCGGAGTGGCCGGCTGCTTGCTGGAATTCTGCATGGATCAGGATGCCGCCGAGATGCAAGGTGCCCCCACAGGCACCTGTGGCAGGTTTGACAGTGCCAAGAGCTTCCTCCAAACAGACATCAGGAACCTGGCCTGGTAAGTTTTGTTTCTCTGGGGAAAGGCCATCGTTCTTGTCCGGGTTCCGCCGGCCCGGAGTCGCCGGCTGTCTGCTGAAATTCCACACGGTTGAGGCTACCTCCCAGATGCAAGGCGCCCCCACAGGCAACTGTGGCTGGTTTGACAGTGCCATGTGCCTCCTGCAAACTGACATCAGGAACCTGACCTGGTGACTTTCGCTTGTCTGGGGAAAGGCCATAGATGATGTCCAGTGCCCCCTGGCCCGGAGTGGCCGACTGCCTGCTGAAATTCCGCACGGTTGAGGATACCTCCCAGATGCAAGGTGCCCCCACAGGCAACTGTGGCTGGTTTGACAGTGCCAAGTGCCTCCTGCAAACTGACATCAGGAACCTGGCCTGGTGACTTTTGTTTCTCTGGGGAAAGGCCATCACTCTTCTCCAATGCCCGGTGGCCCGGAGTGGCTGGCCCCCTGCTGAAATTCCGCACAGTTGAGGATACCTCCCAGATGCAAGGTGCCATAAAGGTAAGTGTGGCTGGTTTGACAGTGCCAAGTGCCTCCTTCAAACTGACATCAGGAACCTGGCCTGGTGAGTTTTGTTTCTCTGGGGAAAGGTCATGGTTCATATCCTGGACCGTAGTCCAGGAGTGGCCGGCTGCCTGCTGAAATTCTGAACGGATTAGGATGCCGCCCAGATGCAAGGTACCACCACAGGCAACTGTGGCAGGTTTGACAGTGCCAAGTGCCTCCTGCAAACTGACATCAGGAGCCTGACCTGCTAAGTTTTGTTTCTCTGGGGAAAGGCCATCGTTCCTGTCCGGGGCCCGCTGGCCCGGAGTGGCCGACTGCCTTCTGAAATTCCACACGGTTGAGGATACCTCCTAGATGCAAGGTGGCCCCACAGGCAACTGGAGCTGGTTTGACAGTGCCAAGTGCCTCCTGCAAACTGACATCAGGAACGTGGCCTGGTAACTTTTGTTTCTCTGGGGAAAGGCCATGGTTCTTGTCCACGGCCTGGTGGCCCGGAGTGTCCGGCTGCCTCCTGAAATTCCGCATGGATCAGGATGCCTCCCAGATGGAAAGTGCCCCCACAGCCAACTGTGGCTGGTTTGACAGTGCCAAGTGCCTCCTGCAAACTGACGTCAGGAACCTGGCCTGGTGACTTTTGTTTCTCTGGGGAAAGGCCATGGTTCATATCCTGGATACATAGGACCGGAGAGGCCGACTGCCTGCTGAAATTCCTCACGGATCAGGATGCCGCCGAGATGCAAGATGCCCCCACAGGCACCTGTGGCTGCTTCGACTGTGCCAAGTGCCTCCTGCAAACTGACATCAGGAACCTGGCCGGGTGACTTTTGTTTCTCTGGGGAAAGGCCATGGTTGGTATCCTGAGCCTGGTGTCCTGGAGTGGCCGTCTGCCTGCTAAAATTCTGGACGGACCAGGATGCCTCCCGGATGCTAGGTGCCCCCAGAGGCAACTGTGGCTGGTTTGACAGTGCCAAGTGCCTCCTGCAAACTGACATCAGGAACCTGGCCTGGTGACATTTATTTCTCTGGGGAAAGGCCATGGTTCATATCCTGGACCCGTAGGCCAGGAGTGGCCGGCTGCCTGCTGAAATTCCGCACGGATCAGGATGCCTCCCAGATGCAAGGTGCCCCACGGGAAACTGCGGCTGGTTTGACAGTGCCAAGTGCCTCCTGCCAACTGACATCAAGAACCTGGCCTGGTGACTTTTGTTTCTCTGGGGAAAGGCCATGGTTGGTATCCTGAGCCTGGTGTCCTGGAGTGGCCGTCTGCCTGCTAAAATTCTGGACGGACCAGGATGCCTCCCAGATGCAAGGTGCCCCCAGAGGCAACTGTGGCTGGTTTGACAGTGCCAAGTGCCTCCTGCAAACTGACATCAGGAACCTGGCCTGGTGACATTTATTTCTCTGGGGAAAGGACATTGTAAGTGTCCAAGGCCTAGTGGCCCGGAGTGGCCGGATGCTTGCTGGAATTCTGCATGGATCAGGATGCCGCCGAGATGCAAGGTGCCCCCACAGGCACCTGTGGCTGGTTTGACAGTGCCAAGTGCCTCCTGCCAACTGACATCAGGAACCTGGCCTGGTGACTTTTGTTTCTCTGGGGAAAGGTTATTATTCTTGTTCAGAGCCCGGTGGCTCGGAGTGCCCGGCTGCCTGTTGAAATTCCGCATGGATCAGGATACCTCCCAGGTTCAAGGTGCCGCCACAGGCAACTGTGGCTGGTTTGACAGTGCCAAGCGCCTCCTGCAAACTGACATCAGGAACCTGGCCTGGTGACTTTTGTTTCTCATGGGAAGTGCCATCGTTCGTGTCCCGTACTCGGAGGCCAGGAGTGGCCAGCTGCCTGCTGAAATACCGCACAGATCAGGATAGCTCCCAGATGCAAGGTGCCCCCATAGGCACCTGTGCCTGGTTTGACAGTGCCAAGTGCCTCCTGCAAACTGACATCAGGAACCTGGCCTGGTGACTTTTGTTTCTCTTTGGAAAGGCCATTGTACGTGTCCAGGGCCTGAGGCCCGTAGTGGCCGGCCCCCTGCTGAAATTCCGAACGGATCAGGATACCTCCCAGACCGATAGTACCACCACAGGCAACTGTGGCTGGTTTGACAGTGCCAAGTGCCTCCTGCAAACTGACATCGGAAAGCTGGGCTGGTCACTTTGGTTTCTCTGGGGAAAGGCCACGATTCATGTCCAGGGCCTTGTGGCCCGGAGTGGCCCGCTGCCTGCTGAAATTCCGCACAGTTGAGGATACATCCCAGACGCAATGTGCCCCCGCAGACAACTGTGGTTGGTTTGACAGTGCCAAGTGCCTCCTGCAAACTGACATCAGGAACCTGGCCTGGTAAGTTTTGTTTCTCTGGGGAAAGGCCATCGTTCTTGTCCGGGGACCAGATTGGCCGGAGTGGCCGGCTGCCTGCTGAAATTCCGCACGGTTGAGGATACCTCCCAGATGCAAGGTGCCCCCACAGGCAACTGTGGCTGGTTTGACAGTGCCAAGTGCCTCCTGCAAACAGGCATCAGGAACCTGGCCTGGTGACTTTCGTTTCTCTGGGGAAATGCCATGGTTCATGTCCAGGGCCTGGTGGCCCGGAGTGTCCGGCTGCTTGCTGAAATTCCGCACGGATCAGGATACCTCCCACACCGAAACTAAAACCATAGGCAACTGTGGCTGGTTTGACAGTGCCAAGTGCCTCCTGCAAACAGACATCAGGAACCTGGCCTGGTAAGTTTTGTTTCTCTGGGGAAAGGCAATCGTTTTTGTCCGGGGCCCGCCGGCCCGGAGTGGCCGGCTGCCTGCTGAAATTCCGCACGGTTGAGGATACCTCCCAGATGCAAGGTGCCCCCACAGGCAACTGTGGCTGGTTTGACAGTGCCATGTGCCTCCTGCAAACTGACATCAGGAACCTGGCCTTGTGACTTTCCTTTCTCTGGGGAAAGACCATGATTCATGTCCAGGGCCTTGCGGCCTGGAGTGCCCGGCTGCCTGCTGAAATTCCGCATGGATCGGGATGCCTCCCAGATGGACAGTGGCCCCACAGGCAACTGTGGCTGGTTGGACAGTGCCAAGTGCCTCCTGCAAACTGACATCAGGAACCTGGCCGGGTGACTTTTGTTTCCCTAGGGAAAAGCCGTGGTTCTTGTCCAGGGCCTGGTGGCCCGGAGTGGCCGGCCGCCTGCTGAAATTCCTCACGGTTGAGGATACCTCCCAGATGCAAGGTGCCCCCACAGGCACCTGTGGCTGGTTTGACAGTGCCAAGTGCCTCCTGCAAACTGACATCAGGAACCTGGCCTGGTGACTTTTGTTTCTCTGCGGAAAGACCATAGTTCATGTCCACGGACTTGTGGCCCGGAGTGGCCGGCTGCCTGCTGAAATTCCACACGGTTCAGGATGCCTCCCACATGAAAAGTGCCCCCACAGGCAACTGTGGCTGGTTTGACAGTGCCAAGTGCCTCCTGCAAACTGACATCAGGAACCTGGCCTGGTGACTTTTGTTTCTCTGGGGAAAGTCCATCATTCTTTTCCGAGGCCTGGTGGCCCGTAGTGGCCAGCACCCTGCTGAAATTCCGAACGGATCAGGATACCTCCCAGACCAAAACTAAAACCATAGGCAACTGTGGCTGGTTTGACAGTGCCAAGTGCCTCCTGCAAACAGACATCAGGAACCTGGCCTGGTAAGTTTTGTTTCTCTGGGGAAAGGCCACCGTTCTTGTCCGGGGCCCGCCAGCCCGGAATGGCCGGCTTCCTGCTGAAATTTCTCACGGTTGAGGATACCTCCCAGATGCAAGTTGCCCCCACAGGCAACTGTGGCTGGTTTGACAGTGCCATGTGCCTCCTGCAAACTGACATCAGGAACCTGACCCGGTGACATTCGTTTCTCTGGAGAAAGACCATGATTCATGTCCAGGGCCTTGCGGCCTGGAGTGCCCGGCTGCCTGCTGAAATTCCGAATGGATCAGGATGCCTCCCAGATGGAAAGTGCCCCCACAACCAACTGTGGCTGTTTTGACAGTGCCATGTGCCTCCTGCAAACTGACATCAGGAACCTGGCCTGGTGACTTTTGTTTCTCTGGGGAAAGGCCATGGTTCATATCCTGGATACCTAGGACCGGAGAGGCCAGCTGCCTGTTGACATTCCTCACTGATCAGGATGCCGCCGAGATGCAAGATGCTCCCACAGGCACCTGTGGCTGGTTTGACAGTGCCAAGTGCCTCCTGCAAACTGACATCAGGAACCTGGCCTGGTGACTATTGTTTCTCTGGGGAAAGGCCATGGTTCATATCCTACAAACTGTGGCCCAGCGTGGCCGGCTGCCTGCTAAAATACCGCACAGATCAGGATACCTCCCAGATGCAAGGTGCCCCCACAGGCAACTGTGGCTGGTTTGACAGTGCCAAGTGCCTCCTGCCAACTGACATCAAGAACCTGGCCTGGTGACTTTTGTTTCTCTGGGGAAAGGCCATGGTTGTTATCCTGAGCCTGGTGTCCTGGAGTGGCCGTCTGCCTGCTGGAATTCTGCATGGATCAGGATGCCGCCGAGATGCAAGGTGCCCCCACAGGCACCTGTGGCTGGTTTGACAGTGCCAAGTGCCTCCTGCAAACTGACATCAGAAACCTGGCCTGGTGATTTTCTTTGTCAGGGGAAAGGCCATGGTTCATGTCCAGGGCCCGGTGGCTCGCAGTTGCCTGCTGCCTGCTGAAATTCCACACGGATCCGGATACCTCCCAGATGCAAGGTGCCCCCACAGGCAACTTTGGCTGGTTTGACAGTGCCAAGTGCGTCCTGCAAATTGACATCAGGAACCTGGCCTGGTGACTATGGTTTCTCTGGGGAAAGGTTATTATTCTTGTTCAGAGCCCTGTGGCTCGGAGTGGCCGGCTGCCTGCTGAAATTCCGCATGGATCAGGATACCTCCCAGGTTCAAGGTGCCGCCACAGGCAACTGTGGCTGGTTTGACAGTGCCAAGTGCCTCCTGCAAACTGACATCAGGAACCTGGCCTGGTGACTTTTGTTTCTCTGGGGAAGTGCCATCGTTCGTGTCCCGTACTCGGAGGCCAGGAGTGGCCGGCTGCCTGCTGAAATACCGCACAGATCAGGATAGCACCCAGATGCAAGGTGCCCCCACAGGCACCTGTGGCTGGTTTGACAGTGCCAAGTGCCTCCTGCAAACTGCCATCAGGAACCTGGCCTTGTGACTTTCCTTTCTCTGGGGAAAGACCATGATTCATGTCCAGGGCCTTGCGGCCTGGAGTGCCCGGCTGCCTGCTGAAATTCCGCATGGATCGGGATGCCTCCCAGATGGAAAGTGGCCCCACAGGCAACTGTGGCTGGTTTGACAGTGCCAAGTGCCTCCTGCAAACTGACATCAGGAACCTGGCCGGGTGACTTTTGTTTCCCTAGGGAAAAGCCGTGGTTCTTGTCCAGGGCCTGGTGGCCCGGAGTGGCCGGCCGCCTGCTGAAATTCCTCACGGTTGAGGATACCTCCCAGATGAAAGGTGCCCCCACAGGCACCTGTGGCTGGTTTGACAGTGCCAAGTGCCTCCTGCAAACTGACATCAGGAACCTGGCCTGGTGACTTTTGTTTCTCTGCGGAAAGACCATAGTTCATGTCCACGGCCTTGTGGCCCGGAGTGGCCGGCTGCCTGCTGAAATTCCGCACGGTTCAGGATGCCTCCCACATGAAAAGTGCCCCCACAGGCAACTGTGGCTGGTTTGACAGTGCCAAGTGCCTCCTGCAAACTGACATCAGGAACCTGGCCTGGTGACTTTTGTTTCTCTGGGGAAAGGCCATCATTCTTTTCCGAGTCCTGGTGGCCCGTAGTGGCCAGCACCCTGCTGAAATTCCGAACGGATCAGGATACCTCCCAGACCAAAACTAAAACCATAGGCAACTGTGGCTGGTTTGACAGTGCCAAGTGCCTCCTGCAAACAGACATCAGGAACCTGGCCTGGTAAGTTTTGTTTCTCTGGGGAAAGGCCACCGTTCTTGTCCGGGGCCCGCCAGCCCGGAATGGCCGGCTTCCTGCTGAAATTTCTCACGGTTGAGGATACCTCCCAGATGCAAGTTGCCCCCACAGGCAACTGTGGCTGGTTTGACAGTGCCATGTGCCTCCTGCAAACTGACATCAGGAACCTGACCCGGTGACATTCGTTTCTCTGGAGAAAGACCATGATTCATGTCCAGGGCCTTGCGGCCTGGAGTGCCCGGCTGCCTGCTGAAATTCCGAATGGATCAGGATGCCTCCCAGATGGAAAGTGCCCCCACAACCAACTGTGGCTGGTTTGACAGTGCCAAGTGCCTCCTGCAAACTGACATCAGGGACCTGGCCTGGTGACATTTATTTCTCTGGGAAAAGGCCATTGTACGTGTCCAAGGCCTAGTGGCCCGGAGTGGCCGGGTGCTTGCTGGAATTCTGCATGGCTCAGGATACCGCCGAGATGCAAGGTGCCTCCACAGGCACCTGTGGCTGGTTTGACAGTGCCAAGTGCCTCCTGCAAACTGACATCAGGAACCTGGCCTGGTGACTTTTGTTTCTCTGGGGAAAGGCCATGGTTCATATCCTACAAACTGTGGCCCAGCGTGGCCGGCTGCCTGCTAAAATTCGGCACGGATCAGGATACCTCCCAGATGCAAGGTGCCCCCACAGGCAACTGTGGCTGGTTTGACAGTGCCAAGTGCCTCCTGCCAACTGACATCAAGAACCTGGCCTGGTGACTTTTGTTTCTCTGGGGAAAGGCCATGGTTGTTATCCTGAGCCTGGTGTCCTGGAGTGGCCGTCTGCCTGCTAAAATTCTGGACGGACCAGGATGCCTCCCAGATGCAAGGTGCCCCCAGAGACAACTGTGGCTGGTTTGACAGTGCCAAGTGCCTCCTGCAAACTGACATCAGGAACCTGCCTGGTGACATTTATTTCTCTGGGGAAAGGCCATTGTACGTGTCCAAGGCCTAGTGGCCCGGAGTGGCCGGCTGCTTGCTGGAATTCTGCATGGATCAGGATGCCGCCGAGATGCAAGGTGCCCCCACAGGCACCTGTGGCTGGTTTGACAGTGCCAAGTGCCTCCTGCAAACTGACATCAGAAACCTGGCCTGGTGATTTTCTTTGTCAGGGGAAAGGCCATGGTTCATGTCCAGGGCCCGGTGGCTCGCAGTTGCCTGCTGCCTGCTGAAATTCCACACGGATCCGGATACCTCCCAGATGCAAGGTGCCCCCACAGGCAACTTTGGCTGGTTTGACAGTGCCAAGTGCGTCCTGCAAATTGACATCAGGAACCTGGCCTGGTGACTATTGTTTCTCTGGGGAAAGGTTATTATTCTTGTTCAGAGCCCTGAGGCTCGGAGTGGCCGGCTGCCTGCTGAAATTCCGCATGGATCAGGATACCTCCCAGGTTCAAGGTGCCGCCACAGGCAACTGTGGCTGGTTTGACAGTGCCAAGTGCCTCCTGCAAACTGACATCAGGAACCTGGCCTGGTGACTTTTGTTTCTCTGGGGAAGTGCCATCGTTCGTGTCCCGTACTCGGAGGCCAGGAGTGGCCGGCTGCCTGCTGAAATACCGCACAGATCAGGATAGCACCCAGATGCAAGGTGCCCCCAGAGGCACCTGTGGCTGGTTTGACAGTGCCAAGTGCCTCCTGCAAACTGACATCAGGAACCTGGCCTTGTGACTTTCCTTTCTCTGGGGAAAGACCATGATTCATGTCCAGGGCCTTGCGGCCTGGAGTGCCCGGCTGCCTGCTGAAATTCCGCATGGATCGGGATGCCTCCCAGATGGAAAGTGGCCCCACAGGCAACTGTGGCTGGTTTGACAGTGCCAAGTGCCTCCTGCAAACTGACATCAGGAACCTGGCCTGGTGACTTTTGTTTCCCTAGGGAAAAGACGTGGTTCTTGTCCAGGGCCTGGTGGCCCGGAGTGGCCGGCCGCCTGCTGAAATTCCGCATGGATCAGGATGCCTCCCAGATGATAAGTGCCCCCACAGGCACCTGTGGCTGGTTTGACAGTGCCAAGTGCCTCCTGCAAACTGACATCAGGAACCTGGCCTGGTGACTTTTGTTTCTCTGGGGAAAGACCATCATTCTTTTCCAAGGCCTGGTGGCCTGTAGTTGCCGGCTGCCTGCTGAAATTCCGCACGGATCAGGATACCTCCCAGACCGAAACTAAAACCATAGGCAACTGTGGCTGGTTTGACAGTGCCAAGTGCCTCCTGCAAACAGACATCAGGAACCTGGCCTGGTAAGTTTTGTTTCTCTGGGGAAAGGCCATCGTTCTTGTCCGGGGCCCGTCAGCCCGGAGTGGCCGGCTGCCTGCTGAAATTTCACACGGTTGAGGATACCTCCCAGATGCAAGTTGCCCCCACAGGCAACTGTGGCTGGTTTGACAGTGCCATGTGCCTCCTGCAAACTGACATCAGGAACCTGACCCGGTGACATTCGTTTCTCTGGAGAAAGACCATGATTCATGTCCAGGGCCTTGCGGCCTGGAGTGCCCGGCTGCCTGCTGAAATTCCGCATGGATCAGGATGCCTCCCAGATGGAAAGTGCCCCCACAGCCAACTGTGGCTGGTTTGACAGTGCCAAGTGCCTCCTGCAAACTGACATCAGGAACCTGCCTGGTGACATTTATTTCTCTGGGGAAAGGCCATTGTACGTGTCCAAGGCCTAGTGGCCCGGAGTGGCCGGCTGCTTGCTGGAATTCTGCATGGATCAGGATGCCGCCGAGATGCAAGGTGCCCCCACAGGCACCTGTGGCTGGTTTGACAGTGCCAAGTGCCTCCTGCAAACTGACATCAGGAACCTGGCCTGGTGACTTTTGTTTCTCTGGGGAAAGGCCATGGTTCATATTCTACAAACTGTGGCCCAGAGTGGCCTGCTGCCTGCTGAAATTCCGCACGGATCAAGATACCTCCCAGATGCAAGGTGCCCCACGGGAAACTGCGGCTGGTTTGACAGTGCCAAGTGCCTCCTGCCAACTGACATCAAGAACCTGGCCTGGTGACTTTTGTTTCTCTGGGGAAAGGCCATGGTTGGTATCCTGAGCCTGGTGTCCTGGAGTAGCCGTCTGCCTGCTAAAATTCTGGACGGACCAGGATGACGCCAAGATGCAAGGTGCCCCCAGAGGCACTGTGGCTGGTTTGACAGTGCCAAGTGCGTCCTGCAAATTGACATCAGGAACCTGGCCTGGTGACTTTTGTTTCTCTGGGGAAAGGTTATTATTCTTGTTCAGAGCCCGGTGGCTCGGAGTGGCCGGCTGCCTGCTGAAATTCCGCATGGATCAGGATACCTCCCAGGTTCAAGGTGCCGCCACAGGCAACTGTGGCTGGTTTGACAGTGCCAAGTGCCTCCTGCAAACTGACATCAGGAACCTGGCCTGGTGACTTTTGTTTCTCTGGGGAAGTGCCATTGTTCGTGTCCCGTACTCGGAGGCCAGGAGTGGCCGGCTGCCTGCTGAAATACCGCACAGATCAGGATAGCACCCAGATGCAAGGTGCCCCCACAGGCACCTGTGCCTGGTTTGACAGTGCCAAGTGCCTCCTGCAAACTGCCATCAGGAACCTGGCCGGGTGACTTTTGTTTCTCTGGGGAAAGGCCATCGTTCATCTCCAGGGCCCGTAGTCCGGAGTGGCCGACTGCCTGCTGAAATTCCACACGGTTGAGGATACCTCCCAGATGCAAGGTGCCCCCACAGGCAACTGTGGCTGGTTTGACAGTGCCATGTGCCTCCTGCAAAATGACATCAGGAACCTGGCCTGGTGACTTTCCTTTCTCTGGGGAAAGACCATGATTCATGTCCAGGGCCTTGCGGCCTGGAGTGCCCGGCTGCCTGCTGAAATTCCGCATGGATCGGGATGCCTCCCAGATGGAAAGTGCCCCCAGAGGCAACTGTGGCTGGTTTGACAGTGCCAAGTGCCTCCTGCAAACTGACATCAGGAACCTGGCCGGGTGACTTTTGTTTCCCTATGGAAAAGCCGTGGTTCTTGTCCAGGGCCTGGTGGCCCGCAGTGGCCGGCCGCCTGCTGAAATTCCGCATGGATCAGGATGCCACCCAGATGAAAAGTGCCCCCACAGGCACCTGTGGCTGGTTTGACAGTGCCAAGTGCCTCCTGCAAACTGACATCAGGAACCTGGCCTGGTGACTTTTGTTTCTCTGCGGAAAGACCATCATTCTTTTCCGAGGCCTGGTGGCCCGGAGTGGCCAGCAGCCTGCTGAAATTCCGCACGGATCAGGATACCTCCCACACCGAAACTAAAACCATAGGCAACTGAGGCTGGTTTGACAGTGCCAAGTGCCTCCTGCAAACTGACATCAGGAACCTGCCTGGTGACATTTATTTCTCTGGGGAAAGGCCATTGTACGTGTCCAAGGCCTAGTGGCCCGGAGTGGCCGGCTGCTTGCTGGAATTCTGCATGGATCAGGATGCCACCGAGATGCAAGGTGCCCCCACAGGCACCTGTGGCTGGTTTGACAGTGCAAGTGCCTCCTGCAAACTGACATCAGGAACCTGGCCTGGTGACTTTTGTTTCTCTGGGGAAAGGCCATGGTTGGTATCCTGACCCTGGTATCCTGGAGTGGCCGTCTGCCTGCTAAAATTCAGGACGGGCCAGGATACCGCCAAGATGCAAGGTGCCCCCAGAGGCAACTGTGGCTGGTTTGACAGTGCCAAGTGCTTCCTGCAAACTGACATCAGAAACCTGGCCTGGTGATTTACTTTATCAGGGGAAAGGCCATGGTTCATGTCCAGGGCCCGGTGGCTCGCAGTTGCCTGCTGCCTGCTGAAATTCCACACGGATCCGGATACCTCCCAGATGCAAGGTGCCGCCACAGGCAACTGTGGCTGGCTTGACAGTGCCAAGTGCCTCCTGCAAACTGACATCAGGAACCTGGCCTGGTGACTTTTGTTTCTCTGGGGAAATGTTATTATTCTTCTTCAGAGCCCGGTGGCTCGGAGTGGCCGGCTGCCTGCTGAAATACCGCACAGATCAGGATAGCACCCAGATGCAAGCTGCCCCCACAGGCACCTGTGGCTGGTTTGACAGTGCCAAGTGCCTCCTGCAAATTGACATCAGGAACCTGGCCTGGTGACTTTTGTTTCTCTGGGGAAGTGCCATCGTTCCTCTCCAGGGCCCGCTGGCCCGGAGTGGCCGGCAGCCTGCTGAAATTCCGCACGGATCAGGATACCTCCCAGACCGAAACTAAAATCATAGGCCGCTGTGGCTGGTTTGACAGTGCCAAGTGCCTCCTGCAAACTGACATCAGGAACCTGCCCTGGTAAGTTTTGTTTCTCTGGGGAAAGGCAATCGTTCTTGTCCGGGGCCCGCCGGCCCGGAGTGGCCGGCTGCCTGCTGAAATTCCACAAGGTTGAGGATACCTCCCAGAAGCAAGGTGCCCCCACAGGCAACTGTGGCTGGTTTGACAGTGTCATGTGCCTCCTGCAAAATGACATCAGGAACCTGGCCTGGTGACTTTCCTTTCTCTGGGGAAAGACCATGATTCATGTCCAGGGCCTTGCGGCCTGGAGTGGCCGGCTGCCTGCTGAAATTCCACACGGATCAGGATACCTCCCAGATGGAAAGTGGCCCCAGAGGCAACTGTGGCTGGTTTGACAGTGCCAAGTGCCTCCTGCAAACTGACATCAGGAACCTGGCCGGGTGACTTTTGTTTCCCTAGGGAAAAGCCGTGGTTCTTGTCCAGGGCCTGGTGGCCCGGAGTGGCCGGCCGCCTGCTGAAATTCCGAACTGATCAGGATGCCTCCCAGATGAAAAGCGCCCCCACAGGCACCTGTGCCTGGTTTGACAGTGCCAAGTGCCTCCTGCAAACTGACATCAGGAACATGGCCTGGTGACTTTTGTTTCTCTGGGGAAAGGCCATCATTCGTGTCCGGGGCCCAGAGTGGCCTGCGGTGGCCGGCTGCCTGCTGAAATTCCGCACGGTTGAGGATACCTCCCAGATGCAAGGTGCCCCCACAGGCAACTGTGGCTGGTTTGACAGTGCCAAGTGCCTCCTGCAAACTGACATCAGGAACCTGGCCGGGTGAGTTTTGTTTCTCTGGGGAAATGCCATGGTTCATATCCTGGATACGTAGGACCGGAGAGGCCGGCTGCCTGTTGAAATTCCTCACTGATCAGGATGCCGCCGAGATGCAAGATGCCCCCACAGGCACCTGTGGCTGCTTCGACAGTGCCAAGTGCCTCCTGCAAACTGACATCAGGAACCTGGCCTGGTGACTTTTGTTTCTCTGGGGAAAGGCCATTGTACGTGTCCAAGGCCTAGTGGCCCGGAGTGGCCGGCTGCTTGCTGGAATTCTGCATGGCTCAGGATGCCGCCGAGATGCAAGGTGCCCCCACAGGCACCTGTGGCTGGTTTGACAGTGCCATGTGCCTCCTGCAAACTGACATCAGGAACCTGGCCTGGTGACTTTTGTTTCTCTGGGGAAAGGCCATGGTTCATATCCTACAAACTGTGGCACAGCGTGGCCGGCTGCCTCCTGAAATTCCGCACGGATCAGGATACCTCCCAGATGCAAGGTGCCCCACGGGAAACTGTGGCTGGTTTGACAGTGCCAAGTGCCTCCTGCCAACTGATATCAGGAACCTGGCTTGGTGACTTTTGTTTCTCTGGGGAAAGGCCATGGTTGGTATCCTGAGCCTGGTGTCCTGGAGTGGCCGTCTGCCTGCTAAAATTCTGGACGGACCAGGATGCCGCCAAGATGCAAGGTGCCCCCAGAGGCAACTGTGGCTGGTTTGACAGTGCCAAGTGCTTCCTGCAAACTGACATCAGAAACCTGGCCTGGTGATTTTCTTTGTCAGGGGAAAGGCCATGGTTCATGTCCAGGGTCCGGTGGCTCGCAGTTGCCTGCTGCCTGCTGAAATTCCACACGGATCCGGATAGCTCCCACATGCAAGGTGCCCCCACAGGCAACTTTGGCTGGTTTGACAGTGCCAAGTGCCTCCTGCCAACTGACATCAGGAACCTGGCCTGGTGACTTTTGTTTCTCTGGGGAAAGGCTATTATTCTTGTTCAGAGCCCGGTGGCTCGGAGTGGCCGGCTGCCTGCTGAAATTCCGCATGGATCAGGATACCTCCCAGGTTCAAGGTGCCGCCACAGGCAACTGTGGCTGGTTTGACAGTGCCAAGCGCCTCCTGCAAACTGACATCAGGAACCTGGCCTGGTGACTTTTGTTTCTCATGGGAAGTGCCATCGTTCGTGTCCCGTACTCGGAAGCCAGGTGTGGCCGGCTGCCTGCTGAAATACCGCACAGATCAGGATAGCTCCCAGATGCAAGGTGCCCCCACAGGCACCTGTGGCTGGTTTGACAGTGCCAAGTGCCTCCTGCCAACTGACATCAGGAACCTGGCCTGGTGACTTTTGTTTCTCTGGGGAAAGGCCATGGTTTGTATCCTGAGCCTGGTGTCCTGGAGTGGCCGTCTGCCTGCTAAAATTCTGGACGGACCAGGATGCCTCCCAGATGCAAGGTGCCCCCAGAGGCAACTGTGGCTGGTTTGACAGTGCCAAGTGCCTCCTGCAAACTGACATCAGGAACCTGGCCTGGTGACATTTATTTCTCTGGGGAAAGGCCATTGTACATGTCTATGGCCTAGTGGCCCGGAGTGGCCGGCTGCTTGCTGGAATTCCACACGGTGGAGGATACCTCGTAGATGGAAGGTGCCCCCACAGGCAACTGTGGCTGGTTTGACAGTGCCATGTGCCTCCTGCAAAATGACATCAGGAACCTGGCCTTGTGACTTTCCTTTCTCTGGGGAAAGACCATGATTAATGTCCAGGGCCTTGCGGCCTGGAGTGCCCGGCTGCCTGCTGAAATTCCGCACAGATCAGGATAGCTCCCAGATGAAAGGAGCCCCCACAGGCACCTGTGGCTGGTTTGACAGTGCCAAGTGCCTCCTGCAAACTGACATCAGGAACCTTGCCTCGTGAGTTTTGTTTCTCAGGGGAAAGGCCATGGTTTATATCCTGGACCCGTAGTCCTGGAGTGGCCGGCTGCCTGCTAAAATTCTGGACGGACCAGGATGCCGCCAAGATGCAAGGTGCCCCCAGAGGCAACTGTGGCTGGTTTGACAGTGCCAAGTGCTTCCTGCAAACTGACATCAGAAACCTGGCCTGGTGATTTTCTTTGTCAGGGGAAAGGCCATGGTTCATGTCCAGGGTCCGGTGGCTCGCAGTTGCCTGCTGCCTGCTGAAATTCCACACGGATCCGGATAGCTCCCACATGCAAGGTGCCCCCACAGGCAACTTTGGCTGGTTTGACAGTGCCAAGTGCCTCCTGCCAACTGACATCAGGAACCTGGCCTGGTGACTTTTGTTTCTCTGGGGAAAGGCTATTATTCTTGTTCAGAGCCCGGTGGCTCGGAGTGGCCGGCTGCCTGCTGAAATTCCGCATGGATCAGGATACCTCCCAGGTTCAAGGTGCCGCCACAGGCAACTGTGGCTGGTTTGACGGTGCCAAGCGCCTCCTGCAAACTGACATCAGGAACCTGGCCTGGTGACTTTTGTTTCTCATGGGAAGTGCCATCGTTCGTGTCCCGTACTCGGAAGCCAGGTGTGGCCGGCTGCCTGCTGAAATACCGCACAGATCAGGATAGCTCCCAGATGCAAGGTGCCCCCACAGGCACCTGTGGCTGGTTTGACAGTGCCAAGTGCCTCCTGCCAACTGACATCAGGAACCTGGCCTGGTGACTTTTGTTTCTCTGGGGAAAGGCCATGGTTTGTATCCTGAGCCTGGTGTCCTGGAGTGGCCGTCTGCCTGCTAAAATTCTGGACGGACCAGGATGCCGCCAAGATGCAAGGTGCCCCCAGAGGCAACTGTGGCTGGTTTGACAGTGCCAAGTGCCTCCTGCAAACTGACATCAGGAACCTGGCCTGGTGACATTTATTTCTCTGGGGAAAGGCCATTGTACATGTCTATGGCCTAGTGGCCCGGAGTGGCCGGCTGCTTGCTGGAATTCCACACGGTGGAGGATACCTCGTAGATGGAAGGTGCCCCCACAGGCAACTGTGGCTGGTTTGACAGTGCCATGTGCCTCCTGCAAAATGACATCAGGAACCTGGCCTTGTGACTTTCCTTTCTCTGGGGAAAGACCATGATTAATGTCCAGGGCCTTGCGGCCTGGAGTGCCCGGCTGCCTGCTGAAATTCCGCACAGATCAGGATAGCTCCCAGATGAAAGGAGCCCCCACAGGCACCTGTGGCTGGTTTGACAGTGCCAAGTGCCTCCTGCAAACTGACATCAGGAACCTTGCCTCGTGAGTTTTGTTTCTCAGGGGAAAGGCCATGGTTTATATCCTGGACCCGTAGTCCTGGAGTGGCCGGCTGCCTGCTGGAATTCTGCATGGATCAGGATGCCGCCGAGATACAAGGTGCCCCCATAGGCACCTGTGGCTGTTTTGACAGTGCCAAGTGCCTCCTGCAAACTGACATCAGGAACCTGGCCTGGTGACTTTTGTTTCTCTGGGGAAAGGCCATCATTCTTTTCCGGGGCCCGCTGGCCCGGAGTGGCAGGCAGCCTGCTGAAATTCCGCACGGATCAGGATACCTCCCACACCGAAACTAAAACCATAGGCCGCTGTGGCTGGTTTGACAGTGCCAAGTGCCTCCTGCAAACTGACATCAGGAACCTGGCCTGGTAAGTTTTGTTTCTCTGGGGAAAGGCAATCGTTCTTGTCCGGGGCCCTCCGGCCCGGAGTGGCCGGCTGCCTGCTGAAATTCCACACGGTTGAGGATGCCTCCCAGATGGAAAGTGCCCCCACAGGCAACTGTGGCTGGTTTGACAGTGCCATGTGCCTCCTGCAAAATGACATCAGGAACCTGGCCTGGTGACTTTCCTTTCTCTGGGGAAAGACCATGATTCATGTCCAGGGCCTTGTGGCCTGGAGTGCCCAGCTGCCTGCTGAAATTCCGCATGGATCGGGATGCCTCCCAGATGGAAAATGCCCCCACAGGCAACTGTGGCTTGTTTGACAGTGCCAAGTGCCTCCTGCAAACTGACATCAGGAACCTGGCCTGGTGACTTTTGTTTCTCTGGGGAAAAGATATCCTTTCTGTCCAGGGCCCGGTGACCGATTGTGGTCAGCTGCTTGCTGAAATTCCAAATATCTCAGAATGCCTCCCAGAAGAAGCAAGGCGCCACCACAGGCAAATGTGGCTGGTGTGACAGTGCCAAGTGTATTCTGAAAACTTACATCAGCAACCTGGCCGGCTGAGTTTTGTTTCTCAGAGAAAAGGCCATAGATCGTGTCCAGCATCCGGTGGGCCATAGTGGCCGTGTGCATTTTGATGTTCCGTATGTCTCAGGATGCCTCCCTGAAGCAAGATGCCACCACAAGCAACTGTGGCTGGTTTGACAGTGCCAAGTGCCTCCTGCAAACTGACCTCGGTAACCTGGCCTGGTGTGTTTTGTTTCTGAGAGAGAAGGCCACGTTTCCTGTCGTGGTTCCGGTGGCGCAACGTGGCCTGGTGCCTCTTAAAATTCCGAACATCTCAGGATGCCTCTCAGAAGCAAGGTGCCGCCAGAGTCAACTGTGGCTGGTTTGACAGTGCCAAGTGCCTCCTGCAAACTGACATCAGGAACCTGGCCTGGTGACTTTTGTTTCTCTGCGGAAAGACCATCATTCTTTTCCGAGGCCTGGTGGCCCGTAGTGGCCAGCAGCCTGCTGAAATTCCGAACGGATCAGGATACCTCCCACACCGAAACTAAAACCATAGGCAACTGTGGCTGGTTTGACAGTGCCAAGTGCCTCCTGCAAACAGACATCAGGAACCTGGCCTGGTGACTTTTGTTTCTCTGGGGAAAGGCCATGGTTCATATTCTACAAACTGTGGCCCAGAGTGGCCTGCTGCCTGCTGAAATTCCGCACGGATCAAGATACCTCCCAGATGCAAGGTGCCCCACGGGAAACTGCGGCTGGTTTGACAGTGCCAAGTGCCTCCTGCAAACTGACATCAGGAACCTGGCCTGGTGACTTTTGTTTCTCTGGGGAAAGCCCATGGTTGGTATCCTGAGCCTGGTGTCCTGGAGTAGCCGTCTGCCTTCTAAAATTCTGGACGGACCAGGATGCCGCCAAGATGCAAGGTGCCCCCAGAGGCACTGTGGCTGGTTTGACAGTGCCATGTGCGTCCTGCAAATTGACATCAGGAACCTGGCCTGGTGACTTTCCTTTCTCTGGGGAAAGGTTATTATTCTTGTTCAGAGCCCGGTGGCTCGGAGTGGCCGGCTGCCTGCTGAAATTCCGCATGGATCAGGATACCTCCCAGGTTCAAGGTGCCGCCACAGGCAACTGTGGCTGGTTTGACAGTGCCAAGTGCCTCCTGCAAACTGACATCAGGAACCTGGCCTGGTGACTTTTGTTTCTCATGGGAAGTGCCATTGTTCGTGTCCCGTACTCGGAGGCCAGGAGTGGCCGGCTGCCTGCTGAAATACCGCACAGATCAGGATAGCACCCAGGTGCAAGGTGCCCCCACAGGCACCTGTGGCTGGTTTGACAGTGCCAAGTGCCTCCTGCAAACTGACATCAGGAACCTGGCCTGGTGACTTTTGTTTCTCTGGGGAAAGGCCATCGTTCATCTCCAGGGCCCGTAGTCCGGAGTGGCCGACTGCCTGCTGAAATTCCACACGGTTGAGGATACCTCCTAGATGCAAGGTGCCCCCACAGGCAACTGTGGCTGGTTTGACAGTGCCATGTGCCTCCTGCAAAATGACATCAGGAACCTGGCCTGGTGACTTTCCTTTCTCTGGGGAAAGACCATGATTCATGTCCAGGGCCTTGCGGCCTGGAGTGCCCGGCTGCCTGCTGAAATTCCGCATGGATCGGGATGCCTCCCAGATGGAAAGTGCCCCCAGAGGCAACTGTGGCTGGTTTGACAGTGCCAAGTGCCTCCTGCAAACTGACATCAGGAACCTGGCCGGGTGACTTTTGTTTCCCTAGGGAAAAGCCGTGGTTCTTGTCCAGGGCCTGGTGGCCCGCAGTGGCCGGCCGCCTGCTGAAATTCCGCATGGATCAGGATGCCTCCCAGATGAAAAGTGCCCCCACAGGCACCTGTGGCTGGTTTGACAGTGCCAAGTGCCTCCTGCAAACTGACATCAGGAACCTGGCCTGGTGACTTTTGTTTCTCTGCGGAAAGACCATCATTCTTTTCCGAGGCCTGGTGGCCCGGAGTGGCCAGCAACCTGCTGAAATTCCGCACGGATCAGGATACCTCCCACACCGAAACTAAAACCATAGGCAACTGTGGCTGGTTTGACAGTGCCAAGTGCCTCCTGCAAACAGACATCAGGAACCTGGCCTGGTAAGTTTTGTTTCTCTGGGGAAAGGCCATCGTTCTTGTCCGGGGCCCGTCAGCCCGGAGTGGCCGGCTGCCTGCTGAAATTTCACACGGTTGAGGATACCTCCCAGATGCAAGTTGCCCCCACAGGCAACTGTGGCTGGTTTGACAGTGCCATGTGCCTCCTGCAAACTGACATCAGGAACCTGACCCGGTGACATTCGTTTCTCTGGAGAAAGACCATGATTCATGTCCAGGGCCTTGCGGCCTGGAGTGCCCGGCTGCCTGCTGAAATTCCGCATGGATCAGGATGCCTCCCAGATGGAAAGTGCCCCCACAGCCAACTGTGGCTGGTTTGACAGTGCCAAGTGCCTCCTGCAAACTGACATCAGGAACCTGCCTGGTGACATTTATTTCTCTGGGGAAAGGCCATTGTACGTGTCCAAGGCCTAGTGGCCCGGAGTGGCCGGCTGCTTGCTGGAATTCTGCATGGATCAGGATGCCGCCGAGATGCAAGGTGCCCCCACAGGCACCTGTGGCTGGTTTGACAGTGCCAAGTGCCTCCTGCAAACTGCCATCAGGAACCTGGCCTTGTGACCTTCCTTTCTCTGGGGAAAGACCATGATTCATGTCCAGGGCCTTGCGGCCTGGAGTGCCCGGCTGCCTGCTGAAATTCCGCATGGATCGGGATGCCTCCCAGATGGAAAGTGCCCCCACAGCCAACTGTGGCTGGTTTGACAGTGCCAAGTGCCTCCTGCAAACTGACATCAGGAACCTGGCCGGGTGACTTTTGTTTCCCTAGGGAAAAGCCGTGGTTCTTGTCCAGGGCCTGGTGGCCCGGAGTGGCCGGCCGCCTGCTGAAATTCCTCACGGTTGAGGATACCTCCCAGATGAAAGGTGCCCCCACAGGCACCTGTGGCTGGTTTGACAGTGCCAAGTGCCTCCTGCAAACTGACATCAGGAACCTGGCCTGGTGACTTTTGTTTCTCTGCGGAAAGACCATAGTTCATGTCCACGGCCTTGTGGCCCGGAGTGGCCGGCTGCCTGCTGAAATTCCGCACGGTTCAGGATGCCTCCCACATGAAAAGTGCCCCCACAGGCAACTGTGGCTGGTTTGACAGTGCCAAGTGCCTCCTGCAAACAGACATCAGGAACCTGGCCTGGTAAGTTTTGTTTCTCACGGGAAAGGCCACCGTTCTTGTCCGGGGCCCGCCAGCCCGGAATGGCCGGCTTCCTGCTGAAATTTCTCACGGTTGAGGATACCTCCCAGATGCAAGTTGCCCCCACAGGCAACTGTGGCTGGTTTGACAGTGCCATGTGCCTCCTGCAAACTGACATCAGGAACCTGGCCTGGTGACTTTTGTTTCTCTGGGGAAGTGCCATTGTTCGTGTCCCGTACTCGGAGGCCAGGAGTGGCCGGCTGCCTGCTGAAATACCGCACAGATCAGGATAGCACCCAGGTGCAAGGTGCCCCCACAGGCACCTGTGCCTGGTTTGACAGTGCCAAGTGCCTCCTGCAAACTGACATCAGGAACCTGGCCTGGTGACTTTTGTTTCTCTGGGGAAAGGCCATCGTTCATCTCCAGGGCCCGTAGTCCGGAGTGGCCGACTGCCTGCTGAAATTCCACACGGTTGAGGATACCTCCCAGATGCAAGGTGCCCCCACAGGCAACTGTGGCTGGTTTGACAGTGCCATGTGCCTCCTGCAAAATGACATCAGGAACCTGGCCTTGTGACTTTCCTTTCTCTGGGGAAAGACCATGATTCATGTCCAGGGCCTTGCGGCCTGGAGTGGCCGGCTGCCTGCTGAAATTCCGCATGGATCGGGATGCCTCCCAGATGGAAAGTGCCCCCAGAGGCAACTGTGGCTGGTTTGACAGTGCCAAGTGCCTCCTGCAAACTGACATCAGGAACCTGGCCGGGTGACTTTTGTTTCCCTAGGGAAAAGCCGTGGTTCTTGTCCAGGGCCTGGTGGCCCGGAGTGGCCGGCCGCCTGCTGAAATTCCGCATGGATCAGGATGCCTCCCAGATGAAAAATGCCCCCACAGGCACCTGTGGCTGGTTTGACAGTGCCAAGTGCCTCCTGCAAACTGACATCAGGAACCTGGCCTGGTGACTTTTGTTTCTCTGCGGAAAGACCATCATTCTTTTCCGAGGCCTGGTGGCCCGTAGTGGCCAGCAGCCTGCTGAAATTCCGCACGGATCAGGATACCTCCCACACCGAAACTAAAACCATAGGCAACTGTGGCTGGTTTGACAGTGCCAAGTGCCTCCTGCAAACAGACATCAGGAACCTGGCCTGGTAAGTTTTGTTTCTCTGGGGAAAGGCCATCGTTCTTGTCCGGGGCCCGTCAGCCCGGAGTGGCCGGCTGCCTGCTGAAATTTCACACGGTTGAGGATACCTCCCAGATGCAAGTTGCCCCCACAGGCAACTGTGGCTGGTTTGACAGTGCCATGTGCCTCCTGCAAACTGACATCAGGAACCTGGCCGGGTGACTTTTGTTTCCCTAGGGAAAAGCCGTGGTTCTTGTCCAGGGCCTGGTGGCCCGCAGTGGCCGGCCGCCTGCTGAAATTCCGCATGGATCAGGATGCCTCCCAGATGAAAAGCGCCCCCACAGGCACCTGTGGCTGGTTTGACAGTGCCAAGTGCCTCCTGCAAACTGACATCAGGAACCTGGCCTGGTGAGTTTTGTTTCTCTGGGGAAAGGCCATGGTTCATATCCTGGATACCTAGGACCGGAGAGGCCGGCTGCCTGTTGAAATTCCTCACTTATCAGGATGCCGCCGAGATGCAAGATGCCCCCACAGGCACCTGTGGCTGCTTCGACTGTGCCAAGTGCCTCCTGCAAACTGACATCAGGAACCTGGCCGGGTGACTTTTGTTTCTCTGGGGAAAGGCCATGGTTCATATCCTGGACCCGTAGTCCCGGAGTGGCCGGCTGCCTGCTGAAATTCCGAACGGATCAGGATGCCTCCCAGATGCAAAGTGCCCCCACAGGCACCTGTGGCTGGTTTGACAGTGCCAAGTGCCTCCTGCAAACTGACATCAGGAACCTGGCCTGGTGACTTTTGTTTCTCTGGGGAAAGGCCATGGTTCATATCCTGAGCCTGGTGTCCTGGAGTAGCCGTCTGCCTGCTAAAATTTTGGACGGACCAGGATGCCGCCAAGATGCAAGGTGCCCCCAGAGGCACTGTGGCTGGTTTGACAGTGCCAAGTGCGTCCTGCAAATTGACATCAGGAACCTGGCCTGGTGACTTTTGTTTCTCTGGGGAAAGGTTATTATTCTTGTTCAGAGCCCGGTGGCTCGGAGTGGCCGGCTGCCTGCTGAAATTCCGCATGGATCAGGATACCTCCCAGGTTCAAGGTGCCGCCACAGGCAACTGTGGCTGGTTTGACAGTGCCAAGTGCCTCCTGCAAACTGACATCAGGAACCTGGCCTGGTGACTTTTGTTTCTCTGGGGAAGTGCCATCGTTCGTGTCCCCTACTCGGAGGCCAGGAGTGGCCGGCTGCCTGCTGAAATACCGCACAGATCAGGATAGCACCCAGGTGCAAGGTGCCCCCACAGGCACCTGTGCCTGGTTTGACAGTGCCAAGTGCCTCCTGCAAACTGACATCAGGAACCTGGCCTGGTGACTTTCCTTTCTCTGGGGAAAGGCCATCGTTCATCTCCAGGGCCCGTAGTCCGGAGTGGCCGACTGCCTGCTGAAATTCCACACGGTTGAGGATACCTCCCAGATGCAAGGTGCCCCCACAGGCAACTGTGGCTGGTTTGACAGTGCCATGTGCCTCCTGCAAAATGACATCAGGAACCTGGCCTTGTGACTTTCCTTTCTCTGGGGAAAGACCATGATTCATGTCCAGGGCCTTGCGGCCTGGAGTGGCCGGCTGCCTGCTGAAATTCCGCATGGATCGGGATGCCTCCCAGATGGAAAGTGCCCCCAGAGGCAACTGTGGCTGGTTTGACAGTGCCAAGTGCCTCCTGCAAACTGACATCAGGAACATGGCCGGGTGACTTTTGTTTCCCTAGGGAAAAGCCGTGGTTCTTGTCCAGGGCCTGGTGGCCCGCAGTGGCCGGCCGCCTGCTGAAATTCCGCATGGATCAGGATGCCTCCCAGATGAAAAGTGCCCCCACAGGCACCTGTGGCTGGTTTGACAGTGCCAAGTGCCTCCTGCAAACTGACATCAGGAACCTGGCCTGGTGACTTTTGTTTCTCTGCGGAAAGACCATCATTCTTTTCCGAGGCCTTGTGGCCCGGAGTGGCCAGCAGCCTGCTGAAATTCCGCACGGATCAGGATACCTCCCACACCGAAACTAAAACCATAGGCAACTGTGGCTGGTTTGACAGTGCCAAGTGCCTCCTGCAAACAGACATCAGGAACCTGGCCTGGTAAGTTTTGTTTCTCTGGGGAAAGGCCATCGTTCTTGTCCGGGGCCCGTCAGCCCGGAGTGGCCGGCTGCCTGCTGAAATTTCACACGGTTGAGGATACCTCCCAGATGCAAGTTGCCCCCACAGGCAACTGTGGCTGGTTTGACAGTGCCATGTGCCTCCTGCAAACTGACATCAGGAACCTGACCCGGTGACATTCGTTTCTCTGGAGAAAGACCATGATTCATGTCCAGGGCCTTGCGGCCTGGAGTGCCCGGCTGCCTGCTGAAATTCCGCATGGATCAGGATGCCTCCCAGATGGAAAGTGCCCCCACAGGCAACTGTGGCTGGTTTGACAGTGCCAAGTGCCTCCTGCAAACTGACATCAGGAACCTGGCCTGGTGACTTTTGTTTCTCATGGGAAGTGCCATTGTTCGTGTCCCGTACTCGGAGGCCAGGAGTGGCCGGCTGCCTGCTGAAATACCGCACAGATCAGGATAGCACCCAGATGCAAGGTGCCCCCACAGGCACCTGTGCCTGGTTTGACAGTGCCAAGTGCCTCCTGCAAACTGACATCAGGAACCTGGCCTGGTGACTTTTGTTTCTCTGGGGAAAGGCCATCGTTCATCTCCAGGGCCCGTAGTCCGGAGTGGCCGACTGCCTGCTGAAATTCCACACGGTTGAGGATACCTCCCAGATGCAAGGTGCCCCCACAGGCAACTGTGGCTGGTTTGACAGTGCCATGTGCCTCCTGCAAAATGACATCAGGAACCTGGCCTTGTGACTTTCCTTTCTCTGGGGAAAGACCATGATTCATGTCCAGGGCCTTGCGGCCTGGAGTGGCCGGCTGCCTGCTGAAATTCCGCATGGATCGGGATGCCTCCCAGATGGAAAGTGCCCCCAGAGGCAACTGTGGCTGGTTTGACAGTGCCAAGTGCCTCCTGCAAACTGACATCAGGAACCTGGCCGGGTGACTTTTGTTTCCCTAGGGAAAAGCCGTGGTTCTTGTCCAGGGCCTGGTGGCCCGGAGTGGCCGGCCGCCTGCTGAAATTCCGCATGGATCAGGATGCCTCCCAGATGAAAAATGCCCCCACAGGCACCTGTGGCTGGTTTGACAGTGCCAAGTGCCTCCTGCAAACTGACATCAGGAACCTGGCCTGGTGACTTTTGTTTCTCTGCGGAAAGACCATCATTCTTTTCCGAGGCCTGGTGGCCCGTAGTGGCCAGCAGCCTGCTGAAATTCCGCACGGATCAGGATACCTCCCACACCGAAACTAAAACCATAGGCAACTGTGGCTGGTTTGACAGTGCCAAGTGCCTCCTGCAAACAGACATCAGGAACCTGGCCTGGTAAGTTTTGTTTCTCTGGGGAAAGGCCATCGTTCTTGTCCGGGGCCCGTCAGCCCGGAGTGGCCGGCTGCCTGCTGAAATTTCACACGGTTGAGGATACCTCCCAGATGCAAGTTGCCCCCACAGGCAACTGTGGCTGGTTTGACAGTGCCATGTGCCTCCTGCAAACTGACATCAGGAACCTGGCCGGGTGACTTTTGTTTCCCTAGGGAAAAGCCGTGGTTCTTGTCCAGGGCCTGGTGGCCCGCAGTGGCCGGCCGCCTGCTGAAATTCCGCATGGATCAGGATGCCTCCCAGATGAAAAGCGCCCCCACAGGCACCTGTGGCTGGTTTGACAGTGCCAAGTGCCTCCTGCAAACTGACATCAGGAACCTGGCCTGGTGAGTTTTGTTTCTCTGGGGAAAGGCCATGGTTCATATCCTGGATACCTAGGACCGGAGAGGCCGGCTGCCTGTTGAAATTCCTCACTTATCAGGATGCCGCCGAGATGCAAGATGCCCCCACAGGCACCTGTGGCTGCTTCGACTGTGCCAAGTGCCTCCTGCAAACTGACATCAGGAACCTGGCCGGGTGACTTTTGTTTCTCTGGGGAAAGGCCATGGTTCATATCCTGGACCCGTAGTCCCGGAGTGGCCGGCTGCCTGCTGAAATTCCGAACGGATCAGGATGCCTCCCAGATGCAAAGTGCCCCCACAGGCACCTGTGGCTGGTTTGACAGTGCCAAGTGCCTCCTGCAAACTGACATCAGGAACCTGGCCTGGTGACTTTTGTTTCTCTGGGGAAAGGCCATGGTTCATATCCTGAGCCTGGTGTCCTGGAGTAGCCGTCTGCCTGCTAAAATTTTGGACGGACCAGGATGCCGCCAAGATGCAAGGTGCCCCCAGAGGCACTGTGGCTGGTTTGACAGTGCCAAGTGCGTCCTGCAAATTGACATCAGGAACCTGGCCTGGTGACTTTTGTTTCTCTGGGGAAAGGTTATTATTCTTGTTCAGAGCCCGGTGGCTCGGAGTGGCCGGCTGCCTGCTGAAATTCCGCATGGATCAGGATACCTCCCAGGTTCAAGGTGCCGCCACAGGCAACTGTGGCTGGTTTGACAGTGCCAAGTGCCTCCTGCAAACTGACATCAGGAACCTGGCCTGGTGACTTTTGTTTCTCTGGGGAAGTGCCATCGTTCGTGTCCCCTACTCGGAGGCCAGGAGTGGCCGGCTGCCTGCTGAAATACCGCACAGATCAGGATAGCACCCAGGTGCAAGGTGCCCCCACAGGCACCTGTGCCTGGTTTGACAGTGCCAAGTGCCTCCTGCAAACTGACATCAGGAACCTGGCCTGGTGACTTTCCTTTCTCTGGGGAAAGGCCATCGTTCATCTCCAGGGCCCGTAGTCCGGAGTGGCCGACTGCCTGCTGAAATTCCACACGGTTGAGGATACCTCCCAGATGCAAGGTGCCCCCACAGGCAACTGTGGCTGGTTTGACAGTGCCATGTGCCTCCTGCAAAATGACATCAGGAACCTGGCCTTGTGACTTTCCTTTCTCTGGGGAAAGACCATGATTCATGTCCAGGGCCTTGCGGCCTGGAGTGGCCGGCTGCCTGCTGAAATTCCGCATGGATCGGGATGCCTCCCAGATGGAAAGTGCCCCCAGAGGCAACTGTGGCTGGTTTGACAGTGCCAAGTGCCTCCTGCAAACTGACATCAGGAACATGGCCGGGTGACTTTTGTTTCCCTAGGGAAAAGCCGTGGTTCTTGTCCAGGGCCTGGTGGCCCGCAGTGGCCGGCCGCCTGCTGAAATTCCGCATGGATCAGGATGCCTCCCAGATGAAAAGTGCCCCCACAGGCACCTGTGGCTGGTTTGACAGTGCCAAGTGCCTCCTGCAAACTGACATCAGGAACCTGGCCTGGTGACTTTTGTTTCTCTGCGGAAAGACCATCATTCTTTTCCGAGGCCTTGTGGCCCGGAGTGGCCAGCAGCCTGCTGAAATTCCGCACGGATCAGGATACCTCCCACACCGAAACTAAAACCATAGGCAACTGTGGCTGGTTTGACAGTGCCAAGTGCCTCCTGCAAACAGACATCAGGAACCTGGCCTGGTAAGTTTTGTTTCTCTGGGGAAAGGCCATCGTTCTTGTCCGGGGCCCGTCAGCCCGGAGTGGCCGGCTGCCTGCTGAAATTTCACACGGTTGAGGATACCTCCCAGATGCAAGTTGCCCCCACAGGCAACTGTGGCTGGTTTGACAGTGCCATGTGCCTCCTGCAAACTGACATCAGGAACCTGACCCGGTGACATTCGTTTCTCTGGAGAAAGACCATGATTCATGTCCAGGGCCTTGCGGCCTGGAGTGCCCGGCTGCCTGCTGAAATTCCGCATGGATCAGGATGCCTCCCAGATGGAAAGTGCCCCCACAGGCAACTGTGGCTGGTTTGACAGTGCCAAGTGCCTCCTGCAAACTGACATCAGGAACCTGGCCTGGTGACTTTTGTTTCTCATGGGAAGTGCCATTGTTCGTGTCCCGTACTCGGAGGCCAGGAGTGGCCGGCTGCCTGCTGAAATACCGCACAGATCAGGATAGCACCCAGATGCAAGGTGCCCCCACAGGCACCTGTGCCTGGTTTGACAGTGCCAAGTGCCTCCTGCAAACTGACATCAGGAACCTGGCCTGGTGACTTTTGTTTCTCTGGGGAAAGGCCATCGTTCATCTCCAGGGCCCGTAGTCCGGAGTGGCCGACTGCCTGCTGAAATTCCACACGGTTGAGGATACCTCCCAGATGCAAGGTGCCCCCACAGGCAACTGTGGCTGGTTTGACAGTGCCATGTGCCTCCTGCAAAATGACATCAGGAACCTGGCCTTGTGACTTTCCTTTCTCTGGGGAAAGACCATGATTCATGTCCAGGGCCTTGCGGCCTGGAGTGGCCGGCTGCCTGCTGAAATTCCGCATGGATCGGGATGCCTCCCAGATGGAAAGTGCCCCCAGAGGCAACTGTGGCTGGTTTGACAGTGCCAAGTGCCTCCTGCAAACTGACATCAGGAACCTGGCCGGGTGACTTTTGTTTCCCTAGGGAAAAGCCGTGGTTCTTGTCCAGGGCCTGGTGGCCCGGAGTGGCCGGCCGCCTGCTGAAATTCCGCATGGATCGGGATGCCTCCCAGATGAAAAGTGCCCCCACAGGCACCTGTGGCTGGTTTGAAAGTGGCAAGTGCCTCCTGCAAACTGACATCAGGAACCTGGCCTGGTGACTTTTGTTTCTCTGCGGAAAGACCATCATTCTTTTCCGAGGCCTGGTGGCCCGGAGTGGCCAGCAGCCTGCTGAAATTCCGCACGGATCAGGATACCTCCCACACCGAAACTAAAACCATAGGCAACTGTGGCTGGTTTGACAGTGCCAAGTGCCTCCTGCAAACAGACATCAGGAACCTGGCCTGGTAAGTTTTGTTTCTCTGGGGAAAGGCCATCGTTCTTGTCCGGGGCCCGTCAGCCCAGAGTGGCCGGCTGCCTGCTGAAATTTCACACGGTTGAGGATACCTCCCAGATGCAAGTTGCCCCCACAGGCAACTGTGGCTGGTTTGACAGTGCCATGTGCCTCCTGCAAACTGACATCAGGAACCTGACCCGGTGACATTCGTTTCTCTGGAGAAAGACCATGATTCATGTCCAGGGCCTTGCGGCCTGGAGTGCCCGGCTGCCTGCTGAAATTCCGCATGGATCAGGATGCCTCCCAGATGGAAAGTGCCCCCACAGCCAACTGTGGCTGGTTTGACAGTGCCAAGTGCCTCCTGCAAACTGACATCAGGAACCTGCCTGGTGACATTTATTTCTCTGGGGAAAGGCCATTTTACGTGTCCAAGGCCTAGTGGCCCGGAGTGGCCGGCTGCTTGCTGGAATTCTGCATGGATCAGGATGCCGCCGAGATGCAAGGTGCCCCCACAGGCACCTGTGGCTGGTTTGACAGTGCCAAGTGCCTCCTGCAAACTGACATCAGGAACCTGGCCTGGTGACTTTTGTTTCTCTGGGGAAAGGCCATGGTTCATATTCTACAAACTGTGGCCCAGAGTGGCCCGCTGCCTGCTGAAATTCCGCACAGATCAGGATACCTCCCAGATGCAAGGTGCCCCCACAGGCACCTGTGGCTGGTTTGACAGTGCCAAGTGCCTCCTGCCAACTGACATCAAGAACCTGGCCTGGTGACTTTTGTTTCTCTGGGGAAAGGCCATGGTTGTTATCCTGAGCCTGGTGTCCTGGAGTGGCCGTCTGCCTGCTAAAATTCTGGACGGGCCAGGATACCGCCAAGATGCAAGGTGCCCCCAGAGGCACCTGTGCCTGGTTTGACAGTGCCAAGTGCTTCCTGCAAACTGACATCAGAAACCTGGCCTGGTGATTTTCTTTCTCAGGGGAAAGGCCATGGTTCATGTCCAGGGCCCGGTGGCTCGCAGTTGCCTGCTGCCTGATGAAATTCCACACGGATCCGGATACCTCCCAGATGCAAGGTGCCGCCACAGGCAAATGTGGCTGGTTTGACAGCGCCAAGCGCCTCCTGCAAACTGACATCAGGAACCTGGCCTGGTGACTTTTGTTTCTCAGGGGAAATGTTATTATTCTTGTTCAGAGCCCGGTGGCTCGGAGTGGCCGGCTGCCTGCTGAAATACCGCACAGATCAGGATAGCACCCAGATGCAAGCTGCCCCCACAGGCACCTGTGGCTGGTTTGACAGTGCCAAGTGCCTCCTGCAAATTGACATCAGGAACCTGGCCTGGTGACTTTTGTTTCTCTGGGGAAAGGCCATCGTTCCTCTCCAGGGCCCGCTGGCCCGGAGTGGCCGGCAGCCTGCTGAAATTCCGCACGGATCAGGATACCTCCCAGACCGAAACAAAAATCATAGGCCGCTGTGGCTGGTTTGACAGTGCCAAGTGCCTCCTGCAAACTGACATCAGGAACCTGGCCTGGTAAGTTTTGTTTCTCTGGGGAAAGGCAATCGTTCTTGTCCGGGGCCCGCCGGCCCGGAGTGGCCGGCTGCCTGCTGAAATTCCACAGGGTTGAGGATACCTCCCAGATGCAAGGTGCCCCCACAGGCAACTGTGGCTGGTTTGACAGTGTCATGTGCCTCCTGCAAAATGACATCAGGAACCTGGCCTGGTGACTTTCATTTCTCTGGGGAAAGACCATGATTCATGTCCAGGGCCTTGCGGCCTGGAGTGGCCGGCTGCCTGCTGAAATTCCACACGGTTGAGGATACCTCCCAGATGGAAAGTGGCCCCACAGGCAACTGTGGCTGGTTTGACAGTGCCAAGTGCCTCCTGCAAACTGACATCAGGAACCTGGCCGGGTGACTTTTGTTTCCCTAGGGAAAAGCCGTGGTTCTTGTCCAGGGCCTGGTGGCCCGCAGTGGCCGGCCGCCTGCTGAAATTCCGCATGGATCAGGATGCCTCCCAGATGAAAAGCGCCCCCACAGGCAACTGTGGCTGGTTTGACAGTGCCAAGTGCCTCCTGCAAACTGACATCAGGAACCTGGCCGGGTGAGTTTTGTTTCTCTGGGGAAAGGCCATGGTTCATATCCTGGATACCTAGGACCGGAGAGGCCGGCTGCCTGTTGAAATTCCTCACTTATCAGGATGCCGCCGAGATGCAAGATGCCCCCACAGGCACCTGTGGCTGCTTCGACTGTGCCAAGTGCCTCCTGCAAACTGACATCAGGAACCTGGCCGGGTGACTTTTGTTTCTCTGGGGAAAGGCCATGGTTCATATCCTGGACCCATAGTCCCGGAGTGGCCGGCTGCCTGCTGAAATTCCGAACGGATCAGGATGCCTCCCAGATGCAAAGTGCCCCCAGAGGCAATTGTGGCTGGTTTGACAGTGCCAAGTGCCTCCTGCAAACTGACATCAGGAACCTGGCCTGGTGACTTTTGTTTCTCTGGGGAAAGGCCATTGTACGTGTCCAAGGCCTAGTGGCCCGGAGTGGCCGGCTGCTTGCTGGAATTCTGCATGGCTCAGGATGCCGCCGAGATGCAAGGTGCCCCCACAGGCACCTGTGCCTGGTTTGACAGTGCCATGTGCCTCCTGCAAACTGACATCAGGAACCTGGCCTGGTGACTTTTGTTTCTCTGGGGAAAGGCCATGGTTCATATCCTACAAACTGTGGCCCAGCGTGGCCGGCTTCCTCCTGAAATTCCGCACGGATCAGGATACCTCCCAGATGCAAGGTGCCCCACGGGAAACTGTGGCTGGTTTGACAGTGCCAAGTGCCTCCTGCCAACTGACATCAGGAACCTGGCCTGGTGACTTTTGTTTCTCTGGGGAAAGGCCATGGTTGGTATCCTGAGCCTGGTGTCCTGGAGTGGCCGTCTGCCTGCTAAAATTCTGGACGGACCAGGATGCCTCCCAGATGCAAGTTGCCCCCACAGGCAACTGTGGCTGGTTTGACAGTGCCATGTGCCTCCTGCAAACTGACATCAGGAACCTGACCCGGTGACATTCGTTTCTCTGGAGAAAGACCATGATTCATGTCCAGGGCCTTGCGGCCTGGAGTGCCCGGCTGCCTGCTGAAATTCCGCATGGATCAGGATGCCTCCCAGATGGAAAGTGCCCCCACAGCCAACTGTGGCTGGTTTGACAGTGCCAAGTGCCTCCTGCAAACTGACATCAGGAACCTGCCTGGTGACATTTATTTCTCTGGGGAAAGGCCATTTTACGTGTCCAAGGCCTAGTGGCCCGGAGTGGCCGGCTGCTTGCTGGAATTCTGCATGGATCAGGATGCCGCCGAGATGCAAGGTGCCCCCACAGGCACCTGTGGCTGGTTTGACAGTGCCAAGTGCCTCCTGCAAACTGACATCAGGAACCTGGCCTGGTGACTTTTGTTTCTCTGGGGAAAGGCCATGGTTCATATTCTACAAACTGTGGCCCAGAGTGGCCCGCTGCCTGCTGAAATTCCGCACAGATCAGGATACCTCCCAGATGCAAGGTGCCCCCACAGGCACCTGTGGCTGGTTTGACAGTGCCAAGTGCCTCCTGCCAACTGACATCAAGAACCTGGCCTGGTGACTTTTGTTTCTCTGGGGAAAGGCCATGGTTGTTATCCTGAGCCTGGCGTCCTGGAGTGGCCGTCTGCCTGCTAAAATTCTGGACGGGCCAGGATACCGCCAAGATGCAAGGTGCCCCCAGAGGCACCTGTGCCTGGTTTGACAGTGCCAAGTGCTTCCTGCAAACTGACATCAGAAACCTGGCCTGGTGATTTTCTTTCTCAGGGGAAAGGCCATGGTTCATGTCCAGGGCCCGGTGGCTCGCAGTTGCCTGCTGCCTGATGAAATTCCACACGGATCCGGATACCTCCCAGATGCAAGGTGCCGCCACAGGCAAATGTGGCTGGTTTGACAGCGCCAAGCGCCTCCTGCAAACTGACATCAGGAACCTGGCCTGGTGACTTTTGTTTCTCAGGGGAAATGTTATTATTCTTGTTCAGAGCCCGGTGGCTCGGCGTGGCCGGCTGCCTGCTGAAATACCGCACAGATCAGGATAGCACCCAGATGCAAGGTGCCCCCACAGGCACCTGTGGCTGGTTTGACAGTGCCAAGTGCCTCCTGCAAATTGACATCAGGAACCTGGCCTGGTGACTTTTGTTTCTCTGGGGAAAGGCCATCGTTCCTCTCCAGGGCCCGCTGGCCCGGAGTGGCCGGCAGCCTGCTGAAATTCCGCACGGATCAGGATACCTCCCAGACCGAAACAAAAATCATAGGCCGCTGTGGCTGGTTTGACAGTGCCAAGTGCCTCCTGCAAACTGACATCAGGAACCTGGCCTGGTAAGTTTTGTTTCTCTGGGGAAAGGCAATCGTTCTTGTCCGGGGCCCGCCGGCCCGGAGTGGCCGGCTGCCTGCTGAAATTCCACAGGGTTGAGGATACCTCCCAGATGCAAGGTGCCCCCACAGGCAACTGTGGCTGGTTTGACAGTGTCATGTGCCTCCTGCAAAATGACATCAGGAACCTGGCCTGGTGACTTTCATTTCTCTGGGGAAAGACCATGATTCATGTCCAGGGCCTTGCGGCCTGGAGTGCCCGGCTGCCTGCTGAAATTCCACACGGTTGAGCATACCTCCCAGATGGAAAGTGGCCCCACAGGCAACTGTGGCTGGTTTGACAGTGCCAAGTGCCTCCTGCAAACTGACATCAGGAACCTGGCCGGGTGACTTTTGTTTCCCTAGGGAAAAGCCGTGGTTCTTGTCCAGGGCCTGGTGGCCCGCAGTGGCCGGCCGCCTGCTGAAATTCCGCATGGATCAGGATGCCTCCCAGATGAAAAGCGCCCCCACAGGCAACTGTGGCTGGTTTGACAGTGCCAAGTGCCTCCTGCAAACTGACATCAGGAACCTGGCCGGGTGAGTTTTGTTTCTCTGGGGAAAGGCCATGGTTCATATCCTGGATACCTAGGACCGGAGAGGCCGGCTGCCTGTTGAAATTCCTCACTTATCAGGATGCCGCCGAGATGCAAGATGCCCCCACAGGCACCTGTGGCTGCTTCGACTGTGCCAAGTGCCTCCTGCAAACTGACATCAGGAACCTGGCCGGGTGACTTTTGTTTCTCTGGGGAAAGGCCATGGTTCATATCCTGGACCCGTAGTCCCGGAGTGGCCGGCTGCCTGCTGAAATTCCGAACGGATCAGGATGCCTCCCAGATGCAAAGTGCCCCCAGAGGCAATTGTGGCTGGTTTGACAGTGCCAAGTGCCTCCTGCAAACTGACATCAGGAACCTGGCCTGGTGACTTTTGTTTCTCTGGGGAAAGGCCATTGTACGTGTCCAAGGCCTAGTGGCCCGGAGTGGCCGGCTGCTTGCTGGAATTCTGCATGGCTCAGGATGCCGCCGAGATGCAAGGTGCCCCCACAGGCACCTGTGCCTGGTTTGACAGTGCCATGTGCCTCCTGCAAACTGACATCAGGAACCTGGCCTGGTGACTTTTGTTTCTCTGGGGAAAGGCCATGGTTCATATCCTACAAACTGTGGCCCAGCGTGGCCGGCTTCCTCCTGAAATTCCGCACGGATCAGGATACCTCCCAGATGCAAGGTGCCCCACGGGAAACTGTGGCTGGTTTGACAGTGCCAAGTGCCTCCTGCCAACTGACATCAGGAACCTGGCCTGGTGACTTTTGTTTCTCTGGGGAAAGGCCATGGTTGGTATCCTGAGCCTGGTGTCCTGGAGTGGCCGTCTGCCTGCTAAAATTCTGGACGGACCAGGATGCCGCCAAGATGCAAGGTGCCCCCAGAGGCAACTGTGGCTGGTTTGACAGTGCCAAGTGCTTCCTGCAAACTGACATCAGAAACCTGGCCTGGTGATTTTCTTTGTCAGGGGAAAGGCCATGGTTCATGTCCAGGGCCCGGTGGCTCGCAGTTGCCTGCTGCCTGCTGAAATTCCACACGGATCCGGATACCTCCCAGATGCAAGGTGCCCCCACAGGCAACTTTGGCTGGTTTGACAGTGCCAAGTGCGTCCTGCAAATTGACATCAGGAACCTGGCCTGGTGACTATTGTTTCTCTGGGGAAAGCTTATTATTCTTGTTCAGAGCCCTGTGGCTCGGAGTGGCCGGCTGCCTGCTGAAATTCCGCATGGATCAGGATACCTCCCAGGTTCAAGGTGCCGCCACAGGCAACTGTGGCTGGTTTGACAGTGCCAAGTGCCTCCTGCAAACTGACATCAGGAACCTGGCCTGGTGACTTTTGTTTCTCATGGGAAGTGCCATCGTTCGTGTCCCGTACTCGGAGGCCAGGAGTGGCCGGCTGCCTGCTGAAATACCGCACAGATCAGGATAGCACCCAGATGCAAGGTGCCCCCACAGGCACCTGTGGCTGGTTTGACAGTGCCAAGTGCCTCCTGCAAACTGCCATCAGGAACCTGGCCTTGTGACTTTCCTTTCTCTGGGGAAAGACCATGATTCATGTCCAGGGCCTTGCGGCCTGGAGTGCCCGGCTGCCTGCTGAAATTCCGCATGGATCGGGATGCCTCCCAGATGGAAAGTGCCCCCACAGCCAACTGTGGCTGGTTTGACAGTGCCAAGTGCCTCCTGCAAACTGACATCAGGAACCTGGCCGGGTGACTTTTGTTTCCCTAGGGAAAAGCCGTGGTTCTTGTCCAGGGCCTGGTGGCCCGGAGTGGCCGGCCGCCTGCTGAAATTCCTCACGGTTGAGTATACCTCCCAGATGAAAGGTGCCCCCACAGGCACCTGTGGCTGGTTTGACAGTGCCAAGTGCCTCCTGCAAACTGACATCAGGAACCTGGCCTGGTGACTTTTGTTTCTCTGCAGAAAGACCATAGTTCATGTCCACGGCCTTGTGGCCCGGAGTGGCCGGCTGCCTGCTGAAATTCCGCACGGTTCAGGATGCCTCCCACATGAAAAGTGCCCCCACAGGCAACTGTGGCTGGTTTGACAGTGCCAAGTGCCTCCTGCAAACTGACATCAGGAACCTGGCCTGGTGACTTTTGTTTCTCTGGGGAAAGGCCATCATTCTTTTCCGAGACCTGGTGGCCCGTAGTGGCCAGCACCCTGCTGAAATTCCGAACGGATCAGGATACCTCCCAGACCAAAACTAAAACCATAGGCAACTGTGGCTGGTTTGACAGTGCCAAGTGCCTCCTGCAAACAGACATCAGGAACCTGGCATGGTAAGTTTTGTTTCTCTGGGGAAAGGCCACCGTTCTTGTCCGGGGCCCGCCAGCCCGGAATGGCCGGCTTCCTGCTGAAATTTCTCACGGTTGAGGATACCTCCCAGATGCAAGTTGCTCCCACAGGCAACTGTGGCTGGTTTGACAGTGCCATGTGCCTCCTGCAAACTGACATCAGGAACCTGGCCGGGTGACTTTTGTTTCTCTGGGGAAGTGCCATTGTTCGTGTCCCGTACTCGGAGGCCAGGAGTGGCCGGCTGCCTGCTGAAATACCGCACAGATCAGGATAGCACCCAGGTGCAAGGTGCCCCCACAGGCACCTGTGCCTGGTTTGACAGTGCCAAGTGCCTCCTGCAAACTGACATCAGGAACCTGGCCTGGTGACTTTTGTTTCTCTGGGGAAAGGCCATCGTTCATCTCCAGGGCCCGTAGTCCGGAGTGGCCGACTGCCTGCTGAAATTCCACACGGTTGAGGATACCTCCCAGATGCAAGGTGCCCCCACAGGCAACTGTGGCTGGTTTGACAGTGCCATGTGCCTCCTGCAAAATGACATCAGGAACCTGGCCTTGTGACTTTCCTTTCTCTGGGGAAAGACCATGATTCATGTCCAGGGCCTTGCGGCCTGGAGTGCCCGGCTGCCTGCTGAAATTCCGCATGGATCGGGATGCCTCCCAGATGGAAAGTGCCCCCAGAGGCAACTGTGGCTGGTTTGACAGTGCCAAGTGCCTCCTGCAAACTGACATCAGGAACCTGGCCGGGTGACTTTTGTTTCCCTAGGGAAAAGCCGTGGTTCTTGTCCAGGGCCTGGTGGCCCGCAGTGGCCGGCCGCCTGCTGAAATTCCGCATGGATCAGGATGCCTCCCAGATGAAAAGTGCCCCCACAGGCACCTGTGGCTGGTTTGACAGTGCCAAGTGCCTCCTGCAAACTGACATCAGGAACCTGGCCTGGTGACTTTTGTTTCTCTGCGGAAAGACCATCATTCTTTTCCGAGGCCTTGTGGCCCGGAGTGGTCAGCAGCCTGCTGAAATTCCGCACGGATCAGGATACCTCCCACACCGAAACTAAAACCATAGGCAACTGTGGCTGGTTTGACAGTGCCAAGTGCCTCCTGCAAACAGACATCAGGAACCTGGCCTGGTAAGTTTTGTTTCTCTGGGGAAAGGCCATCGTTCTTGTCCGGGGCCCGTCAGCCCGGAGTGGCCGGCTGCCTGCTGAAATTTCACACGGTTGAGGATACCTCCCAGATGCAAGTTGCCCCCACAGGCAACTGTGGCTGGTTTGACAGTGCCATGTGCCTCCTGCAAACTGACATCAGGAACCTGACCCGGTGACATTCGTTTCTCTGGAGAAAGACCATGATTCATGTCCAGGGCCTTGCGGCCTGGAGTGCCCGGCTGCCTGCTGAAATTCCGCATGGATCAGGATGCCTCCCAGATGGAAAGTGCCCCCACAGGCAACTGTGGCTGGTTTGACAGTGCCAAGTGCCTCCTGCAAACTGACATCAGGAACCTGGCCTGGTGACTTTTGTTTCTCATGGGAAGTGCCATTGTTCGTGTCCCGTACTCGGAGGCCAGGAGTGGCCGGCTGCCTGCTGAAATACCGCACAGATCAGGATAGCACCCAGATGCAAGGTGCCCCCACAGGCACCTGTGCCTGGTTTGACAGTGCCAAGTGCCTCCTGCAAACTGACATCAGGAACCTGGCCTGGTGACTTTTGTTTCTCTGGGGAAAGGCCATCGTTCATCTCCAGGGCCCGTAGTCCGGAGTGGCCGACTGCCTGCTGAAATTCCACACGGTTGAGGATACCTCCCAGATGCAAGGTGCCCCCACAGGCAACTGTGGCTGGTTTGACAGTGCCATGTGCCTCCTGCAAAATGACATCAGGAACCTGGCCTTGTGACTTTCCTTTCTCTGGGGAAAGACCATGATTCATGTCCAGGGCCTTGCGGCCTGGAGTGGCCGGCTGCCTGCTGAAATTCCGCATGGATCGGGATGCCTCCCAGATGGAAAGTGCCCCCAGAGGCAACTGTGGCTGGTTTGACAGTGCCAAGTGCCTCCTGCAAACTGACATCAGGAACCTGGCCGGGTGACTTTTGTTTCCCTAGGGAAAAGCCGTGGTTCTTGTCCAGGGCCTGGTGGCCCGGAGTGGCCGGCCGCCTGCTGAAATTCCGCATGGATCGGGATGCCTCCCAGATGAAAAGTGCCCCCACAGGCACCTGTGGCTGGTTTGACAGTGCCAAGTGCCTCCTGCAAACTGACATCAGGAACCTGACCTGGTGACTTTTGTTTCTCTGCGGAAAGACCATCATTCTTTTCCGAGGCCTGGTGGCCCGGAGTGGCCAGCAGCCTGCTGAAATTCCGCACGGATCAGGATACCTCCCACACCGAAACTAAAACCATAGGCAACTGTGGCTGGTTTGACAGTGCCAAGTGCCTCCTGCAAACAGACATCAGGAACCTGGCCTGGTAAGTTTTGTTTCTCTGGGGAAAGGCCATCGTTCTTGTCCGGGGCCCGTCAGCCCAGAGTGGCCGGCTGCCTGCTGAAATTTCACACGGTTGAGGATACCTCCCAGATGCAAGTTGCCCCCACAGGCAACTGTGGCTGGTTTGACAGTGCCATGTGCCTCCTGCAAACTGACATCAGGAACCTGACCCGGTGACATTCGTTTCTCTGGAGAAAGACCATGATTCATGTCCAGGGCCTTGCGGCCTGGAGTGCCCGGCTGCCTGCTGAAATTCCGCATGGATCAGGATGCCTCCCAGATGGAAAGTGCCCCCACAGCCAACTGTGGCTGGTTTGACAGTGCCAAGTGCCTCCTGCAAACTGACATCAGGAACCTGCCTGGTGACATTTATTTCTCTGGGGAAAGGCCATTTTACGTGTCCAAGGCCTAGTGGCCCGGAGTGGCCGGCTGCTTGCTGGAATTCTGCATGGCTAAGGATGCCGCCGAGATGCAAGGTGCCCCCACAGGCACCTGTGGCTGGTTTGACAGTGCCAAGTGCCTCCTGCAAACTGACATCAGGAACCTGGCCTGGTGACTTTTGTTTCTCTGGGGAAAGGCCATGGTTCATATTCTACAAACTGTGGCCCAAAGTGGCCTGCTGCCTGCTGAAATTCCGCACAGATCAGGATACCTCCCAGATGCAAGGTGCCCCCACAGGCACCTGTGGCTGGTTTGACAGTGCCAAGTGCCTCCTGCCAACTGACATCAAGAACCTGGCCTGGTGACTTTTGTTTCTCTGGGGAAAGGCCATGGTTGTTATCCTGAGCCTGGTGTCCTGGAGTGGCCGTCTGCCTGCTAAAATTCTGGACGGGCCAGGATACCGCCAAGATGCAAGGTGCCCCCAGAGGCACCTGTGCCTGGTTTGACAGTGCCAAGTGCTTCCTGCAAACTGACATCAGAAACCTGGCCTGGTGATTTTCTTTCTCAGGGGAAAGGCCATGGTTCATGTCCAGGGCCCGGTGGCTCGCAGTTGCCTGCTGCCTGATGAAATTCCACACGGATCCGGATACCTCCCAGATGCAAGGTGCCGCCACAGGCAAATGTGGCTGGTTTGACAGCGCCAAGCGCCTCCTGCAAACTGACATCAGGAACCTGGCCTGGTGACTTTTGTTTCTCAGGGGAAATGTTATTATTCTTGTTCAGAGCCCGGTGGCTCGGAGTGGCCGGCTGCCTGCTGAAATACCGCACAGATCAGGATAGCACCCAGATGCAAGCTGCCCCCACAGGCACCTGTGGCTGGTTTGACAGTGCCAAGTGCCTCCTGCAAATTGACATCAGGAACCTGGCCTGGTGACTTTTGTTTCTCTGGGGAAAGGCCATCGTTCCTCTCCAGGGCCCGCTGGCCCGGAGTGGCCGGCAGCCTGCTGAAATTCCGCACGGATCAGGATACCTCCCAGACCGAAACAAAAATCATAGGCCGCTGTGGCTGGTTTGACAGTGCCAAGTGCCTCCTGCAAACTGACATCAGGAACCTGGCCTGGTAAGTTTTGTTTCTCTGGGGAAAGGCAATCGTTCTTGTCCGGGGCCCGCCGGCCCGGAGTGGCCGGCTGCCTGCTGAAATTCCACAGGGTTGAGGATACCTCCCAGATGAAAAGCGCCCCCACAGGCAACTGTGGCTGGTTTGACAGTGCCAAGTGCCTCCTGCAAACTGACATCAGGAACCTGGCCGGGTGAGTTTTGTTTCTCTGGGGAAAGGCCATGGTTCATATCCTGGATACCTAGGACCGGAGAGGCCGGCTGCCTGTTGAAATTCCTCACTTATCAGGATGCCGCCGAGATGCAAGATGCCCCCACAGGCACCTGTGGCTGCTTCGACTGTGCCAAGTGCCTCCTGCAAACTGACATCAGGAACCTGGCCTGGTGACTTTTGTTTCTCTGGGGAAAGGCCATGGTTCATATCCTGGACCCGTAGTCCCGGAGTGGCCGGCTGCCTGCTGAAATTCCGAACGGATCAGGATGCCTCCCAGATGCAAAGTGCCCCCAGAGGCAATTGTGGCTGGTTTGACAGTGCCAAGTGCCTCCTGCAAACTGACATCAGGAACCTGGCCTGGTGACTTTTGTTTCTCTGGGGAAAGGCCATTGTACGTGTCCAAGGCCTAGTGGCCCGGAGTGGCCGGCTGCCTGCTGGAATTCTGCATGGCTCAGGATGCCGCCGAGATGCAAGGTGCCCCCACAGGCACCTGTGCCTGGTTTGACAGTGCCATGTGCCTCCTGCAAACTGACATCAGGAACCTGGCCTGGTGACTTTTGTTTCTCTGGGGAAAGGCCATGGTTCATATCCTACAAACTGTGGCCCAGCGTGGCCGGCTTCCTCCTGAAATTCCGCACGGATCAGGATACCTCCCAGATGCAAGGTGCCCCACGGGAAACTGTGGCTGGTTTGACAGTGCCAAGTGCCTCCTGCCAACTGACATCAGGAACCTGGCCTGGTGACTTTTGTTTCTCTGGGGAAAGGCCATGGTTGGTATCCTGAGCCTGGTGTCCTGGAGTGGCCGTCTGCCTGCTAAAATTCTGGACGGACCAGGATGCCGCCAAGATGCAAGGTGCCCCCAGAGGCAACTGTGGCTGGTTTGACAGTGCCAAGTGCTTCCTGCAAACTGACATCAGAAACCTGGCCTGGTGATTTTCTTTGTCAGGGGAAAGGCCATGGTTCATGTCCAGGGCCCGGTGGCTCGCAGTTGCCTGCTGCCTGCTGAAATTCCACACGGATCCGGATACCTCCCAGATGCAAGGTGCCCCCACAGGCAACTTTGGCTGGTTTGACAGTGCCAAGTGCCTCCTGCAAATTGACATCAGGAACCTGGCCTGGTGACTATTGTTTCTCTGGGGAAAGGTTATTATTCTTGTTCAGAGCCCTGTGGCTCGGAGTGGCCGGCTGCCTGCTGAAATTCCGCATGGATCAGGATACCTCCCAGGTTCAAGGTGCCGCCACAGGCAACTGTGGCTGGTTTGACAGTGCCAAGTGCCTCCTGCAAACTGACATCAGGAACCTGGCCTGGTGACTTTTGTTTCTCATGGGAAGTGCCATCGTTCGTGTCCCGTACTCGGAGGCCAGGAGTGGCCGGCTGCCTGCTGAAATACCGCACAGATCAGGATAGCACCCAGATGCAAGGTGCCCCCACAGGCACCTGTGGCTGGTTTGACAGTGCCAAGTGCCTCCTGCAAACTGCCATCAGGAACCTGGCCTTGTGACTTTCCTTTCTCTGGGGAAAGACCATGATTCATGTCCAGGGCCTTGCGGCCTGGAGTGCCCGGCTGCCTGCTGAAATTCCGCATGGATCGGGATGCCTCCCAGATGGAAAGTGCCCCCACAGCCAACTGTGGCTGGTTTGACAGTGCCAAGTGCCTCCTGCAAACTGACATCAGGAACCTGGCCGGGTGACTTTTGTTTCCCTAGGGAAAAGCCGTGGTTCTTGTCCAGGGCCTGGTGGCCCGGAGTGGCCGGCCGCCTGCTGAAATTCCTCACGGTTGAGTATACCTCCCAGATGAAAGGTGCCCCCACAGGCACCTGTGGCTGGTTTGACAGTGCCAAGTGCCTCCTGCAAACTGACATCAGGAACCTGGCCTGGTGACTTTTGTTTCTCTGCGGAAAGACCATAGTTCATGTCCACGGCCTTGTGGCCCGGAGTGGCCGGCTGCCTGCTGAAATTCCGCACGGTTCAGGATGCCTCCCACATGAAAAGTGCCCCCACAGGCAACTGTGGCTGGTTTGACAGTGCCAAGTGCCTCCTGCAAACTGACATCAGGAACCTGGCCTGGTGACTTTTGTTTCTCTGGGGAAAGGCCATCATTCTTTTCCGAGGCCTGGTGGCCCGTAGTGGCCAGCACCCTGCTGAAATTCCGAACGGATCAGGATACCTCCCAGACCAAAACTAAAACCATAGGCAACTGTGGCTGGTTTGACAGTGCCAAGTGCCTCCTGCAAACAGACATCAGGAACCTGGCCTGGTAAGTTTTGTTTCTCTGGGGAAAGGCCACCGTTCTTGTCCGGGGCCCGCCAGCCCGGAATGGCCGGCTTCCTGCTGAAATTTCTCACGGTTGAGGATACCTCCCAGATGCAAGTTGCCCCCACAGGCAACTGTGGCTGGTTTGACAGTGCCATGTGCCTCCTGCAAACTGACATCAGGAACCTGGCCGGGTGACTTTTGTTTCTCTGGGGAAGTGCCATTGTTCGTGTCCCGTACTCGGAGGCCAGGAGTGGCCGGCTGCCTGCTGAAATACCGCACAGATCAGGATAGCACCCAGATGCAAGGTGCCCCCACAGGCACCTGTGCCTGGTTTGACAGTGCCAAGTGCCTCCTGCAAACTGACATCAGGAACCTGGCCTGGTGACTTTTGTTTCTCTGGGGAAAGGCCATCGTTCATCTCCAGGGCCCGTAGTCCGGAGTGGCCGACTGCCTCCTGAAATTCCACACGGTTGAGGATACCTCCCAGATGCAAGGTGCCCCCACAGGCAACTGTGGCTGGTTTGACAGTGCCATGTGCCTCCTGCAAAATGACATCAGGAACCTGGCCTTGTGACTTTCCTTTCTCTGGGGAAAGACCATGATTCATGTCCAGGGCCTTGCGGCCTGGAGTGGCCGGCTGCCTGCTGAAATTCCAAACGGATCGGGATGCCTCCCAGATGGAAAGTGCCCCCAGAGGCAACTGTGGCTGGTTTGACAGTGCCAAGTGCCTCCTGCAAACTGACATCAGGAACCTGGCCGGGTGACTTTTGTTTCCCTAGGGAAAATCCGTGGTTCTTGTCCAGGGCCTGGTGGCCCGGAGTGGCCGGCCGCCTGCTGAAATTCCGCATGGATCAGGATGCCTCCCAGATGAAAAGTGCCCCCACAGGCACCTGTGGCTGGTTTGACAGTGCCAAGTGCCTCCTGCAAACTGACATCAGGAACCTGGCCTGGTGACTTTTGTTTCTCTGCGGAAAGACCATCATTCTTTTCCGAGGCCTGGTGGCCCGTAGTGGCCAGCAGCCTGCTGAAATTCCGCACGGATCAGGATACCTCCCACACCGAAACTAAAACCATAGGCAACTGTGGCTGGTTTGACAGTGCCAAGTGCCTCCTGCAAACAGACATCAGGAACCTGGCCTGGTAAGTTTTGTTTCTCTGGGGAAAGGCCATCGTTCTTGTCCGGGGCCCGTCAGCCCGGAGTGGCCGGCTGCCTGCTGAAATTTCACACGGTTGAGGATACCTCCCAGATGCAAGTTGCCCCCACAGGCAACTGTGGCTGGTTTGACAGTGCCATGTGCCTCCTGCAAACTGACATCAGGAACCTGGCCGGGTGACTTTTGTTTCCCTAGGGAAAAGCCGTGGTTCTTGTCCAGGGCCTGGTGGCCCGCAGTGGCCGGCCGCCTGCTGAAATTCCGCATGGATCAGGATGCCTCCCAGATGAAAAGCGCCCCCACAGGCACCTGTGGCTGGTTTGACAGTGCCAAGTGCCTCCTGCAAACTGACATCAGGAACCTGGCCGGGTGAGTTTTGTTTCTCTGGGGAAAGGCCATGGTTCATATCCTGGATACCTAGGACCGGAGAGGCCGGCTGCCTGTTGAAATTCCTCACTTATCAGGATGCCGCCGAGATGCAAGATGCCCCCACAGGCACCTGTGGCTGCTTCGACTGTGCCAAGTGCCTCCTGCAAACTGACATCAGGAACCTGGCCGGGTGACTTTTGTTTCTCTGGGGAAAGGCCATGGTTCATATCCTGGACCCGTAGTCCCGGAGTGGCCGGCTGCCTGCTGAAATTCCGAACGGATCAGGATGCCTCCCAGATGCAAAGTGCCCCCAGAGGCAATTGTGGCTGGTTTGACAGTGCCAAGTGCCTCCTGCAAACTGACATCAGGAACCTGGCCTGGTGACTTTTGTTTCTCTGGGGAAAGGCCATTGTACGTGTCCAAGGCCTAGTGGCCCGGAGTGGCCGGCTGCTTGCTGGAATTCTGCATGGCTCAGGATGCCGCCGAGATGCAAGGTGCCCCCACAGGCACCTGTGCCTGGTTTGACAGTGCCATGTGCCTCCTGCAAACTGACATCAGGAACCTGGCCTGGTGACTTTTGTTTCTCTGGGGAAAGGCCATGGTTCATATCCTACAAACTGTGGCCCAGCGTGGCCGGCTGCCTCCTGAAATTCCGCACGGATCAGGATACCTCCCAGATGCAAGGTGCCCCACGGGAAACTGTGGCTGGTTTGACAGTGCCAAGTGCCTCCTGCCAACTGACATCAGGAACCTGGCCTGGTGACTTTTGTTTCTCTGGGGAAAGGCCATGGTTGGTATCCTGAGCCTGGTGTCCTGGAGTGGCCGTCTGCCTGCTAAAATTCTGGACGGACCAGGATGCCGCCAAGATGCAAGGTGCCCCCAGAGGCAACTGTGGCTGGTTTGACAGTGCCAAGTGCTTCCTGCAAACTGACATCAGAAACCTGGCCTGGTGATTTTCTTTCTCAGGGGAAAGGCCATGGTTCATGTCCAGGGCCCGGTGGCTCGCAGTTGCCTGCTGCCTGCTGAAATTCCACACGGATCCGGATACCTCCCAGATGCAAGGTGCCCCCACAGGCAACTTTGGCTGGTTTGACAGTGCCAAGTGCCTCCTGCAAATTGACATCAGGAACCTGGCCTGGTGACTATTGTTTCTCTGGGGAAAGGTTATTATTCTTGTTCAGAGCCCTGTGGCTCGGAGTGGCCGGCTGCCTGCTGAAATTCCGCATGGATCAGGATACCTCCCAGGTTCAAGGTGCCGCCACAGGCACCTGTGGCTGGTTTGACAGTGCCAAGTGCCTCCTGCAAACTGACATCAGGAACCTGGCCTGGTGACTTTTGTTTCTCTGCGGAAAGACCATAGTTCATGTCCACGGCCTTGTGGCCCGGAGTGGCCGGCTGCCTGCTGAAATTCCGCACGGTTCAGGATGTCTCCCACATGAAAAGTGCCCCCACAGGCAACTGTGGCTGGTTTGACAGTGCCAAGTGCCTCCTGCAAACTGACATCAGGAACCTGGCCTGGTGACTTTTGTTTCTCTGGGGAAAGGCCATCATTCTCTTCCGAGGCCTGGTGGCCCGTAGTGGCCAGCACCCTGCTGAAATTCCGAACGGATCAGGATACCTCCCAGACCAAAACTAAAACCATAGGCAACTGTGGCTGGTTTGACAGTGCCAAGTGCCTCCTGCAAACAGACATCAGGAACCTGGCCTGGTAAGTTTTGTTTCTCTGGGGAAAGGCCACCGTTCTTGTCCGGGGCCCGCCAGCCCGGAATGGCCGGCTTCCTGCTGAAATTATTCACGGTTGAGGATACCTCCCAGATGCAAGTTGCCCCCACAGGCAACTGTGGCTGGTTTGACAGTGCCATGTGCCTCCTGCAAACTGACATCAGGAACCTGGCCTGGTGACTTTTGTTTCTCTGGGGAAGTGCCATTATTCGTGTCCCGTACTCGGAGGCCAGGAGTGGCCGGCTGCCTGCTAAAATACCGCACAGATCAGGATAGCACCCAGGTGCAAGGTGCCCCCACAGGCACCTGTGGCTGGTTTGACAGTGCCAAGTGCCTCCTGCAAACTGACATCAGGAACCTGGCCTGGTGACTTTTGTTTCTCTGGGGAAAGGCCATCGTTCATCTCCAGGGCCCGTAGTCCGGAGTGGCCGACTGCCTGCTGAAATTCCACAAGGTTGAGGATACCTCCCAGATGCAAGGTGCCCCCACAGGCAACTGTGCCTGGTTTGACAGTGCCATGTGCCTCCTGCAAAATGACATCAGGAACCTGGCCTGGTGACTTTTGTTTCTCTGGGGAAAGACCATGATTCATGTCCAGGGCCTTGCGGCCTGGAGTGGCCGGCTGCCTGCTGAAATTTCACACGGTTGAGGATACCTCCCAGATGCAAGTTGCCCCCACAGGCAACTGTGGCTGGTTTGACAGTGCCATGTGCCTCCTGCAAACTGACATCAGGAACCTGACCCGGTGACATTCGTTTCTCTGGAGAAAGACCATGATTCATGTCCAGGGCCTTGCGGCCTGGAGTGCCCGGCTGCCTGCTGAAATTCCGCATGGATCAGGATGCCTCCCAGATGGAAAGTGCCCCCACAGGCAACTGTGGCTGGTTTGACAGTGCCAAGTGCCTCCTGCAAACTGACATCAGGAACCTGCCTGGTGACATTTATTTCTCTGGGGAAAGGCCATTGTACGTGTCCAAGGCCTAGTGGCCCGGAGTGGCCGGCTGCTTGCTGGAATTCTGCATGGATCAGGATGCCGCCGAGATGCAAGGTGCCCCCACAGGCACCTGTGCCTGGTTTGACAGTGCCAAGTGCCTCCTGCAAACTGACATCAGGAACCTGGCCTGGTGACTTTTGTTTCTCTGGGGAAAGGCCATGGTTCATATTCTACAAACTGTGGCCCAGAGTGGCCTGCTGCCTGCTGAAATTCCGCACAGATCAGGATACCTCCCAGATGCAAGGTGCCCCCACAGGCACCTGTGGCTGGTTTGACAGTGCCAAGTGCCTCCTGCCAACTGACATCAAGAACCTGGCCTGGTGACTTTTGTTTCTCTGGGGAAAGGCCATGGTTGGTATCCTGAGCCTGGTGTCCTGGAGTGGCCGTCTGCCTGCTAAAATTCTGGACGGGCCAGGATACCGCCAAGATGCAAGGTGCCCCCAGAGGCACCTGTGCCTGGTTTGACAGTGCCAAGTGCTTCCTGCAAACTGACATCAGAAACCTGGCCTGGTGATTTTCTTTCTCAGGGGAAAGGCCATGGTTCATGTCCAGGGCCCGGTGGCTCGCAGTTGCCTGCTGCCTGATGAAATTCCACACGGATCCGGATACCTCCCAGATGCAAGGTGCCGCCACAGGCAACTGTGGCTGGTTTGACAGTGCCAAGCGCCTCCTGCAAACTGACATCAGGAACCTGGCCTGGTGACTTTTGTTTCTCAGGGGGAATGTTATTATTCTTGTTCAGAGCCCGGTGGCTCGGAGTGGCCGGCTGCCTGCTGAAATACCGCACAGATCAGGATAGCACCCAGATGCAAGGTGCCCCCACAGGCACCTGTGGCTGGTTTGACAGTGCCAAGTGCCTCCTGCAAATTGACATCAGGAACCTGGCCTGGTGACTTTTGTTTCTCTGGGGAAAGGCCATCGTTCCTCTCCAGGGCCCGCTGGCCCGGAGTGGCCGGCAGCCTGCTGAAATTCCGCACGGATCAGGATACCTCCCAGACCGAAACTAAAATCATAGGCCGCTGTGGCTGGTTTGACAGTGCCAAGTGCCTCCTGCAAACTGACATCAGGAACCTGGCCTGGTAAGTTTTGTTTCTCTGGGGAAAGGCAATCGTTCTTGTCCGGGGCCCGCCGGCCCGGAGTGGCCGGCTGCCTGCTGAAATTCCACAGGGTTGAGGATACCTCCCAGATGCAAGGTGCCCCCACAGGCAACTGTGGCTGGTTTGACAGTGTCATGTGCCTCCTGCAAAATGACATCAGGAACCTGGCCTGGTGACTTTCCTTTCTCTGGGGAAAGACCATGATTCATGTCCAGGGCCTTGCGGCCTGGAGTGCCCGGCTGCCTGCTGAAATTCCACAGGGTTGAGGATACCTGCCAGATGGAAAGTGGCCCCACAGGCAACTGTGGCTGGTTTGACAGTGCCAAGTGCCTCCTGCAAACTGACATCAGGAACCTGGCCGGGTGACTTTTGTTTCCCTAGGGAAAAGCCGTGGTTCTTGTCCAGGGCCTGGTGGCCCGCAGTGGCCGGCCGCCTGCTGAAATTCCGCATGGATCAGGATGCCTCCCAGATGAAAAGCGCCCCCACAGGCAACTGTGGCTGGTTTGACAGTGCCAAGTGCCTCCTGCAAACTGACATCAGGAACCTGGCCGGGTGAGTTTTGTTTCTCTGGGGAAAGGCCTTGGTTCATATCCTGGATACGTAGGACCGGAGACGCCGGCTGCCTGTTGAAATTCCTCACTTATCAGGATGCCGCCGAGATGCAAGATGCCCCCACAGGCACCTGTGGCTGCTTCGACTGTGCCAAGTGCCTCCTGCAAACTGACATCAGGAACCTGGCCGGGTGACTTTTGTTTCTCTGGGGAAAGGCCATGGTTCATATCCTGGACCCGTAGTCCCGGAGTGGCCGGCTGCCTGCTGAAATTCCGAACGGATCAGGATGCCTCCCAGATGCAAAGTGCCCCCAGAGGCAATTGTGGCTGGTTTGACAGTGCCAAGTGCCTCCTGCAAACTGACATCAGGAACCTGGCCTGGTGACTTTTGTTTCTCTGGGGAAAGGCCATTGTACGTGTCCAAGGCCTAGTGGCCCGGAGTGGCCGGCTGCTTGCTGGAATTCTGCATGGCTCAGGATGCCGCCGAGATGCAAGGTGCCCCCACAGGCACCTGTGCCTGGTTTGACAGTGCCATGTGCCTCCTGCAAACTGACATCAGGAACCTGGCCTGGTGACTTTTGTTTCTCTGGGGAAAGGCCATGGTTCATATCCTACAAACTGTGGCCCAGCGTGGCCGGCTGCCTCCTGAAATTCCGCACGGATCAGGATACCTCCCAGATGCAAGGTGCCCCACGGGAAACTGTGGCTGGTTTGACAGTGCCAAGTGCCTCCTGCCAACTGACATCAGGAACCTGGCCTGGTGACTTTTGTTTCTCTGGGGAAAGGCCATTGTACGTGTCCAAGGCCTAGTGGCCCGAAGTGGCCGGCTGCTTGCTGGAATTCTGCATGGCTCAGGATGCCGCCGAGATGCAAGGTGCCCCCACAGGCACCTGTGCTTGGTTTGACAGTGCCATGTGCCTCCTGCAAACTGCCATCAGGAACCTGGCCTTGTGACTTTCCTTTCTCTGGGGAAAGACCATGATTCATGTCCAGGGCCTTGCGGCCTGGAGTGCCCGGCTGCCTGCTGAAATTCCGCATGGATCGGGATGCCTCCCAGATGGAAAGTGCCCCCACAGCCAACTTTGGCTGGTTTGACAGTGCCAAGTGCCTCCTGCAAACTGACATCAGGAACCTGGCCGGGTGACTTTTGTTTCCCTAGGGAAAAGCCGTGGTTCTTGTCCAGGGCCTGGTGGCCCGGAGTGGCCGGCCGCCTGCTGAAATTCCTCACGGTTGAGTATACCTCCCAGATGAAAGGTGCCCCCACAGGCACCTGTGGCTGGTTTGACAGTGCCAAGTGCCTCCTGCAAACTGACATCAGGAACCTGGCCTGGTGACTTTTGTTTCTCTGCGGAAAGACCATAGTTCATGTCCACGGCCTTGTGGCCCGGAGTGGCCGGCTGCCTGCTGAAATTCCGCACGGTTCAGGATGCCTCCCACATGAAAAGTGCCCCCACAGGCAACTGTGGCTGGTTTGACAGTGCCAAGTGCCTCCTGCAAACTGACATCAGGAACCTGGCCTGGTGACTTTTGTTTCTCTGGGGAAAGGCCATCATTCTTTTCCGAGGCCTGGTGGCCCGTAGTGGCCAGCACCCTGCTGAAATTCCGAACGGATCAGGATACCTCCCAGACCAAAACTAAAACCATAGGCAACTGTGGCTGGTTTGACAGTGCCAAGTGCCTCCTGCAAACAGACATCAGGAACCTGGCCTGGTAAGTTTTGTTTCTCTGGGGAAAGGCCACCGTTCTTGTCCGGGGCCCGCCAGCCCGGAATGGCCGGCTTCCTGCTGAAATTTCTCACGGTTGAGGATACCTCCCAGATGCAAGTTGCTCCCACAGGCAACTGTGGCTGGTTTGACAGTGCCATGTGCCTCCTGCAAACTGACATCAGGAACCTGGCCGGGTGACTTTTGTTTCTCTGGGGAAGTGCCATTGTTCGTGTCCCGTACTCGGAGGCCAGGAGTGGCCGGCTGCCTGCTGAAATACCGCACAGATCAGGATAGCACCCAGGTGCAAGGTGCCCCCACAGGCACCTGTGCCTGGTTTGACAGTGCCAAGTGCCTCCTGCAAACTGACATCAGGAACCTGGCCTGGTGACTTTTGTTTCTCTGGGGAAAGGCCATCGTTCATCTCCAGGGCCCGTAGTCCGGAGTGGCCGACTGCCTGCTGAAATTCCACACGGTTGAGGATACCTCCCAGATGCAAGGTGCCCCCACAGGCAACTGTGGCTGGTTTGACAGTGCCATGTGCCTCCTGCAAAATGACATCAGGAACCTGGCCTTGTGACTTTCCTTTCTCTGGGGAAAGACCATGATTCATGTCCAGGGCCTTGCGGCCTGGAGTGCCCGGCTGCCTGCTGAAATTCCGCATGGATCAGGATGCCTCCCAGATGGAAAGTGCCCCCACAGGCAACTGTGGCTGGTTTGACAGTGCCAAGTGCCTCCTGCAAACTGACATCAGGAACCTGGCCTGGTGACTTTTGTTTCTCATGGGAAGTGCCATTGTTCGTGTCCCGTACTCGGAGGCCAGGAGTGGCCGGCTGCCTGCTGAAATACCGCACAGATCAGGATAGCACCCAGATGCAAGGTGCCCCCACAGGCACCTGTGCCTGGTTTGACAGTGCCAAGTGCCTCCTGCAAACTGACATCAGGAACCTGGCCTGGTGACTTTTGTTTCTCTGGGGAAAGGCCATCGTTCATCTCCAGGGCCCGTAGTCCGGAGTGGCCGACTGCCTGCTGAAATTCCACACGGTTGAGGATACCTCCCAGATGCAAGGTGCCCCCACAGGCAACTGTGGCTGGTTTGACAGTGCCATGTGCCTCCTGCAAAATGACATCAGGAACCTGGCCTTGTGACTTTCCTTTCTCTGGGGAAAGACCATGATTCATGTCCAGGGCCTTGCGGCCTGGAGTGGCCGGCTGCCTGCTGAAATTCCGCATGGATCGGGATGCCTCCCAGATGGAAAGTGCCCCCAGAGGCAACTGTGGCTGGTTTGACAGTGCCAAGTGCCTCCTGCAAACTGACATCAGGAACCTGGCCGGGTGACTTTTGTTTCCCTAGGGAAAAGCCGTGGTTCTTGTCCAGGGCCTGGTGGCCCGGAGTGGCCGGCCGCCTGCTGAAATTCCGCATGGATCGGGATGCCTCCCAGATGAAAAGTGCCCCCACAGGCACCTGTGGCTGGTTTGACAGTGCCAAGTGCCTCCTGCAAACTGACATCAGGAACCTGACCTGGTGACTTTTGTTTCTCTGCGGAAAGACCATCATTCTTTTCCGAGGCCTGGTGGCCCGGAGTGGCCAGCAGCCTGCTGAAATTCCGCACGGATCAGGATACCTCCCACACCGAAACTAAAACCATAGGCAACTGTGGCTGGTTTGACAGTGCCAAGTGCCTCCTGCAAACAGACATCAGGAACCTGGCCTGGTAAGTTTTGTTTCTCTGGGGAAAGGCCATCGTTCTTGTCCGGGGCCCGTCAGCCCAGAGTGGCCGGCTGCCTGCTGAAATTTCACACGGTTGAGGATACCTCCCAGATGCAAGTTGCCCCCACAGGCAACTGTGGCTGGTTTGACAGTGCCATGTGCCTCCTGCAAACTGACATCAGGAACCTGACCCGGTGACATTCGTTTCTCTGGAGAAAGACCATGATTCATGTCCAGGGCCTTGCGGCCTGGAGTGCCCGGCTGCCTGCTGAAATTCCGCATGGATCAGGATGCCTCCCAGATGGAAAGTGCCCCCACAGCCAACTGTGGCTGGTTTGACAGTGCCAAGTGCCTCCTGCAAACTGACATCAGGAACCTGCCTGGTGACATTTATTTCTCTGGGGAAAGGCCATTGTACGTGTCCAAGGCCTAGTGGCCCGGAGTGGCCGGCTGCTTGCTGGAATTCTGCATGGCTAAGGATGCCGCCGAGATGCAAGGTGCCCCCACAGGCACCTGTGGCTGGTTTGACAGTGCCAAGTGCCTCCTGCAAACTGACATCAGGAACCTGGCCTGGTGACTTTTGTTTCTCTGGGGAAAGGCCATGGTTCATATCCTACAAACTGTGGCCCAGAGTGGCCTGCTGCCTGCTGAAATTCCGCACAGATCAGGATACCTCCCAGATGCAAGGTGCCCCCACAGGCACCTGTGGCTGGTTTGACAGTGCCAAGTGCCTCCTGCCAACTGACATCAAGAACCTGGCCTGGTGACTTTTGTTTCTCTGGGGAAAGGCCATGGTTGTTATCCTGAGCCTGGTGTCCTGGAGTGGCCGTCTGCCTGCTAAAATTCTGGACGGGCCAGGATACCGCCAAGATGCAAGGTGCCCCCAGAGGCACCTGTGCCTGGTTTGACAGTGCCAAGTGCTTCCTGCAAACTGACATCAGAAACCTGACCTGGTGATTTTCTTTCTCAGGGGAAAGGCCATGGTTCATGTCCAGGGCCCGGTGGCTCGCAGTTGCCTGCTGCCTGATGAAATTCCACACGGATCCGGATACCTCCCAGATGCAAGGTGCCGCCACAGGCAAATGTGGCTGGTTTGACAGCGCCAAGCGCCTCCTGCAAACTGACATCAGGAACCTGGCCTGGTGACTTTTGTTTCTCAGGGGAAATGTTATTATTCTTGTTCAGAGCCCGGTGGCTCGGAGTGGCCGGCTGCCTGCTGAAATACCGCACAGATCAGGATAGCACCCAGATGCAAGGTGCCCCCACAGGCACCTGTGGCTGGTTTGACAGTGCCAAGTGCCTCCTGCAAATTGACATCAGGAACCTGGCCTGGTGACTTTTGTTTCTCTGGGGAAAGGCCATCGTTCCTCTCCAGGGCCCGCTGGCCCGGAGTGGCCGGCAGCCTGCTGAAATTCCGCACGGATCAGGATACCTCCCACACCGAAACAAAAATCATAGGCCGCTGTGGCTGGTTTGACAGTGCCAAGTGCCTCCTGCAAACTGACATCAGGAACCTGGCCTGGTAAGTTTTGTTTCTCTGGGGAAAGGCAATCGTTCTTGTCCGGGGCCCGCCGGCCCGGAGTGGCCGGCTGCCTGCTGAAATTCCACAGGGTTGAGGATACGTCCCAGATGAAAAGCGCCCCCACAGGCAACTGTGGCTGGTTTGACAGTGCCAAGTGCCTCCTGCAAACTGACATCAGGAACCTGGCCGGGTGAGTTTTGTTTCTCTGGGGAAAGGCCATGGTTCATATCCTGGATACCTAGGACCGGAGAGGCCGGCTGCCTGTTGAAATTCCTCACTTATCAGGATGCCGCCGAGATGCAAGATGCCCCCACAGGCACCTGTGGCTGCTTCGACTGTGCCAAGTGCCTCCTGCAAACTGACATCAGGAACCTGGCCGGGTGACTTTTGTTTCTCTGGGGAAAGGCCATGGTTCATATCCTGGACCCGTAGTCCCGGAGTGGCCGGCTGCCTGCTGAAATTCCGAACGGATCAGGATGCCTCCCAGATGCAAAGTGCCCCCAGAGGCAATTGTGGCTGGTTTGACAGTGCCAAGTGCCTCCTGCAAACTGACATCAGGAACCTGGCCTGGTGACTTTTGTTTCTCTGGGGAAAGGCCATTGTACGTGTCCAAGGCCTAGTGGCCCGGAGTGGCCGGCTGCCTGCTGGAATTCTGCATGGCTCAGGATGCCGCCGAGATGCAAGGTGCCCCCACAGGCACCTGTGCCTGGTTTGACAGTGCCATGTGCCTCCTGCAAACTGACATCAGGAACCTGGCCTGGTGACTTTTGTTTCTCTGGGGAAAGGCCATGGTTCATATCCTACAAACTGTGGCCCAGCGTGGCCGGCTTCCTCCTGAAATTCCGCACGGATCAGGATACCTCCCAGATGCAAGGTGCCCCACGGGAAACTGTGGCTGGTTTGACAGTGCCAAGTGCCTCCTGCCAACTGACATCAGGAACCTGGCCTGGTGACTTTTGTTTCTCTGGGGAAAGGCCATGGTTGGTATCCTGAGCCTGGTGTCCTGGAGTGGCCGTCTGCCTGCTAAAATTCTGGACGGACCAGGATGCCGCCAAGATGCAAGGTGCCCCCAGAGGCAACTGTGGCTGGTTTGACAGTGCCAAGTGCTTCCTGCAAACTGACATCAGAAACCTGGCCTGGTGATTTTCTTTGTCAGGGGAAAGGCCATGGTTCATGTCCAGGGCCCGGTGGCTCGCAGTTGCCTGCTGCCTGCTGAAATTCCACACGGATCCGGATACCTCCCAGATGCAAGGTGCCCCCACAGGCAACTTTGGCTGGTTTGACAGTGCCAAGTGCCTCCTGCAAATTGACATCAGGAACCTGGCCTGGTGACTATTGTTTCTCTGGGGAAAGGTTATTATTCTTGTTCAGAGCCCTGTGGCTCGGAGTGGCCGGCTGCCTGCTGAAATTCCGCATGGATCAGGATACCTCCCAGGTTCAAGGTGCCGCCACAGGCAACTGTGGCTGGTTTGACAGTGCCAAGTGCCTCCTGCAAACTGACATCAGGAACCTGGCCTGGTGACTTTTGTTTCTCATGGGAAGTGCCATCGTTCGTGTCCCGTACTTGGAGGCCAGGAGTGGCCGGCTGCCTGCTGAAATACCGCACAGATCAGGATAGCACCCAGATGCAAGGTGCCCCCAGAGGCAACTGTGGCTGGTTTGACAGTGCCAAGTGCCTCCTGCAAACTGCCATCAGGAACCTGGCCTTGTGACTTTCCTTTCTCTGGGGAAAGACCATGATTCATGTCCAGGGCCTTGCGGCCTGGAGTGCCCGGCTGCCTGCTGAAATTCCGCATGGATCGGGATGCCTCCCAGATGGAAAGTGCCCCCACAGCCAACTGTGGCTGGTTTGACAGTGCCAAGTGCCTCCTGCAAACTGACATCAGGAACCTGGCCGGGTGACTTTTGTTTCCCTAGGGAAAAGCCGTGGTTCTTGTCCAGGGCCTGGTGGCCCGGAGTGGCCGGCCGCCTGCTGAAATTCCTCACGGTTGAGTATACCTCCCAGATGAAAGGTGCCCCCACAGGCACCTGTGGCTGGTTTGACAGTGCCAAGTGCCTCCTGCAAACTGACATCAGGAACCTGGCCTGGTGACTTTTGTTTCTCTGCGGAAAGACCATAGTTCATGTCCACGGCCTTGTGGCCCGGAGTGGCCGGCTGCCTGCTGAAATTCCGCACGGTTCAGGATGCCTCCCACATGAAAAGTGCCCCCACAGGCAACTGTGGCTGGTTTGACAGTGCCAAGTGCCTCCTGCAAACTGACATCAGGAACCTGGCCTGGTGACTTTTGTTTCTCTGGGGAAAGGCCATCATTCTTTTCCGAGGCCTGGTGGCCCGTAGTGGCCAGCACCCTGCTGAAATTCCGAACGGATCAGGATACCTCCCAGACCAAAACTAAAACCATAGGCAACTGTGGCTGGTTTGACAGTGCCAAGTGCCTCCTGCAAACAGACATCAGGAACCTGGCCTGGTAAGTTTTGTTTCTCTGGGGAAAGGCCACCGTTCTTGTCCGGGGCCCGCCAGCCCGGAATGGCCGGCTTCCTGCTGAAATTTCTCACGGTTGAGGATACCTCCCAGATGCAAGTTGCCCCCACAGGCAACTGTGGCTGGTTTGACAGTGCCATGTGCCTCCTGCAAACTGACATCAGGAACCTGGCCGGGTGACTTTTGTTTCTCTGGGGAAGTGCCATTGTTCGTGTCCCGTACTCGGAGGCCAGGAGTGGCCGGCTGCCTGCTGAAATACCGCACAGATCAGGATAGCACCCAGGTGCAAGGTGCCCCCACAGGCACCTGTGCCTGGTTTGACAGTGCCAAGTGCCTCCTGCAAACTGACATCAGGAACCTGGCCTGGTGACTTTTGTTTCTCTGGGGAAAGGCCATCGTTCATCTCCAGGGCCCGTAGTCCGGAGTGGCCGACTGCCTGCTGAAATTCCACACGGTTGAGGATACCTCCCAGATGCAAGGTGCCCCCACAGGCAACTGTGGCTGGTTTGACAGTGCCATGTGCCTCCTGCAAAATGACATCAGGAACCTGGCCTTGTGACTTTCCTTTCTCTGGGGAAAGACCATGATTCATGTCCAGGGCCTTGCGGCCTGGAGTGGCCGGCTGCCTGCTGAAATTCCGCATGGATCGGGATGCCTCCCAGATGGAAAGTGCCCCCAGAGGCAACTGTGGCTGGTTTGACAGTGCCAAGTGCCTCCTGCAAACTGACATCAGGAACCTGGCCGGGTGACTTTTGTTTCCCTAGGGAAAAGCCGTGGTTCTTGTCCAGGGCCTGGTGGCCCGGAGTGGCCGGCCGCCTGCTGAAATTCCGCATGGATCAGGATGCCTCCCAGATGAAAAGTGCCCCCACAGGCACCTGTGGCTGGTTTGACAGTGCCAAGTGCCTCCTGCAAACTGACATCAGGAACCTGGCCTGGTGACTTTTGTTTCTCTGCGGAAAGACCATCATTCTTTTCCGAGGCCTGGTGGCCCGTAGTGGCCAGCAGCCTGCTGAAATTCCGCACGGATCAGGATACCTCCCACACCGAAACTAAAACCATAGGCAACTGTGGCTGGTTTGACAGTGCCAAGTGCCTCCTGCAAACAGACATCAGGAACCTGGCCTGGTAAGTTTTGTTTCTCTGGGGAAAGGCCATCGTTCTTGTCCGGGGCCCGTCAGCCCGGAGTGGCCGGCTGCCTGCTGAAATTTCACACGGTTGAGGATACCTCCCAGATGCAAGTTGCCCCCACAGGCAACTGTGGCTGGTTTGACAGTGCCATGTGCCTCCTGCAAACTGACATCAGGAACCTGGCCGGGTGACTTTTGTTTCCCTAGGGAAAAGCCGTGGTTCTTGTCCAGGGCCTGGTGGCCCGCAGTGGCCGGCCGCCTGCTGAAATTCCGCATGGATCAGGATGCCTCCCAGATGAAAAGCGCCCCCACAGGCACCTGTGGCTGGTTTGACAGTGCCAAGTGCCTCCTGCAAACTGACATCAGGAACCTGGCCGGGTGAGTTTTGTTTCTCTGGGGAAAGGCCATGGTTCATATCCTGGATACCTAGGACCGGAGAGGCCGGCTGCCTGTTGAAATTCCTCACTTATCAGGATGCCGCCGAGATGCAAGATGCCCCCACAGGCACCTGTGGCTGCTTCGACTGTGCCAAGTGCCTCCTGCAAACTGACATCAGGAACCTGGCCGGGTGACTTTTGTTTCTCTGGGGAAAGGCCATGGTTCATATCCTGGACCCGTAGTCCCGGAGTGGCCGGCTGCCTGCTGAAATTCCGAACGGATCAGGATGCCTCCCAGATGCAAAGTGCCCCCAGAGGCAATTGTGGCTGGTTTGACAGTGCCAAGTGCCTCCTGCAAACTGACATCAGGAACCTGGCCTGGTGACTTTTGTTTCTCTGGGGAAAGGCCATTGTACGTGTCCAAGGCCTAGTGGCCCGGAGTGGCCGGCTGCTTGCTGGAATTCTGCATGGCTCAGGATGCCGCCCAGATGCAAGGTGCCCCCACAGGCACCTGTGCCTGGTTTGACAGTGCCATGTGCCTCCTGCAAACTGACATCAGGAACCTGGCCTGGTGACTTTTGTTTCTCTGGGGAAAGGCCATGGTTGGTATCCTGAGCCTGGTGTCCTGGAGTGGCTGTCTGCCTGCTAAAATTCTGGACGGACCAGGATGCCGCCAAGATGCAAGGTGCCCCCAGAGGCAACTGTGGCTGGTTTGACAGTGCCAAGTGCTTCCTGCAAACTGACATCAGAAACCTGGCCTGGTGATTTTCTTTGTCAGGGGAAAGGCCATGGTTCATGTCCAGGGCCCGGTGGCTCGCAGTTGCCTGCTGCCTGCTGAAATTCCACACGGATCCGGATACCTCCCAGATGCAAGGTGCCCCCACAGGCAACTTTGGCTGGTTTGACAGTGCCAAGTGCCTCCTGCAAATTGACATCAGGAACCTGGCCTGGTGACTATTGTTTCTCTGGGGAAAGGTTATTATTCTTGTTCAGAGCCCTGTGGCTCGGAGTGGCCGGCTGCCTGCTGAAATTCCGCATGGATCAGGATACCTCCCAGGTTCAAGGTGCCGCCACAGGCACCTGTGGCTGGTTTGACAGTGCCAAGTGCCTCCTGCAAACTGACATCAGGAACCTGGCCTGGTGACTTTTGTTTCTCTGCGGAAAGACCATAGTTCATGTCCACGGCCTTGTGGCCCGGAGTGGCCGGCTGCCTGCTGAAATTCCGCACGGTTCAGGATGTCTCCCACATGAAAAGTGCCCCCACAGGCAACTGTGGCTGGTTTGACAGTGCCAAGTGCCTCCTGCAAACTGACATCAGGAACCTGGCCTGGTGACTTTTGTTTCTCTGGGGAAAGGCCATCATTCTCTTCCGAGGCCTGGTGGCCCGTAGTGGCCAGCACCCTGCTGAAATTCCGAACGGATCAGGATACCTCCCAGACCAAAACTAAAACCATAGGCAACTGTGGCTGGTTTGACAGTGCCAAGTGCCTCCTGCAAACAGACATCAGGAACCTGGCCTGGTAAGTTTTGTTTCTCTGGGGAAAGGCCACCGTTCTTGTCCGGGGCCCGCCAGCCCGGAATGGCCGGCTTCCTGCTGAAATTATTCACGGTTGAGGATACCTCCCAGATGCAAGTTGCCCCCACAGGCAACTGTGGCTGGTTTGACAGTGCCATGTGCCTCCTGCAAACTGACATCAGGAACCTGGCCTGGTGACTTTTGTTTCTCTGGGGAAGTGCCATTATTCGTGTCCCGTACTCGGAGGCCAGGAGTGGCCGGCTGCCTGCTAAAATACCGCACAGATCAGGATAGCACCCAGGTGCAAGGTGCCCCCACAGGCACCTGTGGCTGGTTTGACAGTGCCAAGTGCCTCCTGCAAACTGACATCAGGAACCTGGCCTGGTGACTTTTGTTTCTCTGGGGAAAGGCCATCGTTCATCTCCAGGGCCCGTAGTCCGGAGTGGCCGACTGCCTGCTGAAATTCCACAAGGTTGAGGATACCTCCCAGATGCAAGGTGCCCCCACAGGCAACTGTGGCTGGTTTGACAGTGCCATGTGCCTCCTGCAAAATGACATCAGGAACCTGGCCTGGTGACTTTTGTTTCTCTGGGGAAAGACCATGATTCATGTCCAGGGCCTTGCGGCCTGGAGTGCCCGGCTGCCTGCTGAAATTCCGCATGGATCGGGATGCCTCCCAGATGGAAAGTGCCCCCAGAGGCAACTGTGGCTGGTTTGACAGTGCCAAGTGCCTCCTGCAAACTGACATCAGGAACCTGGCCGGGTGACTTTTGTTTCCCTGGGGAAAAGCCGTGGTTCTTGTCCAGCGCCTGGTGGCCCGGAGTGGCCGGCCGCCTGCTGAAATTCCGCATGGATCAGGATGCCTCCCAGATGAAAAGTGCCCCCACAGGCACCTGTGGCTGGTTTGACAGTGCCAAGTGCCTCCTGCAAACTGACATCAGGAACCTGGCCTGGTGACTTTTGTTTCTCTGCGGAAAGACCATCATTCTTTTCCGAGGCCTAGGGGCCCGGAGTGGCCAGCAGCCTGCTGAAATTCCGCACGGATCAGGATACCTCCCACACCGAAACTAAAACCATAGGCAACTGTGGCTGGTTTGACAGTGCCAAGTGCCTCCTGCAAACAGACATCAGGAACCTGGCCTGGTAAGTTTTGTTTCTCTGGGGAAAGGCCATCGTTCTTGTCCGGGGCCCGTCAGCCCGGAGTGGCCGGCTGCCTGCTGAAATTTCACACGGTTGAGGATACCTCCCAGATGCAAGTTGCCCCCACAGGCAACTGTGGCTGGTTTGACAGTGCCATGTGCCTCCTGCAAACTGACATCAGGAACCTGACCCGGTGACATTCGTTTCTCTGGAGAAAGACCATGATTCATGTCCAGGGCCTTGCGGCCTGGAGTGCCCGGCTGCCTGCTGAAATTCCGCATGGATCAGGATGCCTCCCAGATGGAAAGTGCCCCCACAGCCAACTGTGGCTGGTTTGACAGTGCCAAGTGCCTCCTGCAAACTGACATCAGGAACCTGCCTGGTGACATTTATTTCTCTGGGGAAAGGCCATTGTACGTGTCCAAGGCCTAGTGGCCCGGAGTGGCCGGCTGCTTGCTGGAATTCTGCATGGATCAGGATGCCGCCGAGATGCAAGGTGCCCCCACAGGCACCTGTGCCTGGTTTGACAGTGCCAAGTGCCTCCTGCAAACTGACATCAGGAACCTGGCCTGGTGACTTTTGTTTCTCTGGGGAAAGGCCATGGTTCATATTCTACAAACTGTGGCCCAGAGTGGCCTGCTGCCTGCTGAAATTCCGCACAGATCAGGATACCTCCCAGATGCAAGGTGCCCCCACAGGCACCTGTGGCTGGTTTGACAGTGCCAAGTGCCTCCTGCCAACTGACATCAAGAACCTGGCCTGGTGACTTTTGTTTCTCTGGGGAAAGGCCATGGTTGGTATCCTGAGCCTGGTGTCCTGGAGTGGCCGTCTGCCTGCTAAAATTCTGGACGGGCCAGGATACCGCCAAGATGCAAGGTGCCCCCAGAGGCACCTGTGCCTGGTTTGACAGTGCCAAGTGCTTCCTGCAAACTGACATCAGAAACCTGGCCTGGTGATTTTCTTTCTCAGGGGAAAGGCCATGGTTCATGTCCAGGGCCCGGTGGCTCGCAGTTGCCTGCTGCCTGATGAAATTCCACACGGATCCGGATACCTCCCAGATGCAAGGTGCCGCCACAGGCAACTGTGGCTGGTTTGACAGTGCCAAGCGCCTCCTGCAAACTGACATCAGGAACCTGGCCTGGTGACTTTTGTTTCTCAGGGGAAATGTTATTATTCTTGTTCAGAGCCCGGTGGCTCGGAGTGGCCGGCTGCCTGCTGAAATACCGCACAGATCAGGATAGCACCCAGATGCAAGGTGCCCCCACAGGCACCTGTGGCTGGTTTGACAGTGCCAAGTGCCTCCTGCAAATTGACATCAGGAACCTGGCCTGGTGACTTTTGTTTCTCTGGGGAAAGGCCATCGTTCCTCTCCAGGGCCCGCTGGCCCGGAGTGGCCGGCTGCCTGCTGAAATTCCGCACGGATCAGGATACCTCCCAGACCGAAACTAAAATCATAGGCCGCTGTGGCTGGTTTGACAGTGCCAAGTGCCTCCTGCAAACTGACATCAGGAACCTGGCCTGGTAAGTTTTGTTTCTCTGGGGAAAGGCAATCGTTCTTGTCCGGGGCCCGCCGGCCCGGAGTGGCCGGCTGCCTGCTGAAATTCCACAGGGTTGAGGATACCTCCCAGATGCAAGGTGCCCCCACAGGCAACTGTGGCTGGTTTGACAGTGTCATGTGCCTCCTGCAAAATGACATCAGGAACCTGGCCTGGTGACTTTCCTTTCTCTGGGGAAAGACCATGATTCATGTCCAGGGCCTTGCGGCCTGGAGTGCCCGGCTGCCTGCTGAAATTCCACAGGGTTGAGGATACCTGCCAGATGGAAAGTGGCCCCACAGGCAACTGTGGCTGGTTTGACAGTGCCAAGTGCCTCCTGCAAACTGACATCAGGAACCTGGCCGGGTGACTTTTGTTTCCCTAGGGAAAAGCCGTGGTTCTTGTCCAGGGCCTGGTGGCCCGCAGTGGCCGGCCGCCTGCTGAAATTCCGCATGGATCAGGATGCCTCCCAGATGAAAAGCGCCCCCACAGGCAACTGTGGCTGGTTTGACAGTGCCAAGTGCCTCCTGCAAACTGACATCAGGAACCTGGCCGGGTGAGTTTTGTTTCTCTGGGGAAAGGCCTTGGTTCATATCCTGGATACGTAGGACCGGAGACGCCGGCTGCCTGTTGAAATTCCTCACTTATCAGGATGCCGCCGAGATGCAAGATGCCCCCACAGGCACCTGTGGCTGCTTCGACTGTGCCAAGTGCCTCCTGCAAACTGACATCAGGAACCTGGCCGGGTGACTTTTGTTTCTCTGGGGAAAGGCCATGGTTCATATCCTGGACCCGTAGTCCCGGAGTGGCCGGCTGCCTGCTGAAATTCCGAACGGATCAGGATGCCTCCCAGATGCAAAGTGCCCCCAGAGGCAATTGTGGCTGGTTTGACAGTGCCAAGTGCCTCCTGCAAACTGACATCAGGAACCTGGCCTGGTGACTTTTGTTTCTCTGGGGAAAGGCCATGGTATGTGTCCAAGGCCTAGTGGCCCGGAGTGGCCGGCTGCTTGCTGGAATTCTGCATGGCTCAGGATGCCGCCGAGATGCAAGGTGCCCCCACAGGCACCTGTGCCTGGTTTGACAGTGCCATGTGCCTCCTGCAAACTGACATCAGGAACCTGGCCTGGTGACTTTTGTTTCTCTGGGGAAAGGCCATGGTTCATATCCTACAAACTGTGGCCCAGCGTGGCCGGCTGCCTCCTGAAATTCCGCACGGATCAGGATACCTCCCAGATGCAAGGTGCCCCACGGGAAACTGTGGCTGGTTTGACAGTGCCAAGTGCCTCCTGCCAACTGACATCAGGAACCTGGCCTGGTGACTTTTGTTTCTCTGGGGAAAGGCCATGGTTGGTATCCTGAGCCTGGTGTCCTGGAGTGGCCGTCTGCCTGCTAAAATTCTGGACGGACCAGGATGCCGCCAAGATGCAAGGTGCCCCAAGAGGCAACTGTGGCTGGTTTGACAGTGCCAAGTGCTTCCTGCAAACTGACATCAGAAACCTGGCCTGGTGATTTTCTTTGTCAGGGGAAAGGCCATGGTTCATGTCCAGGGCCCGGTGGCTCGCAGTTGCCTGCTGCCTGCTGAAATTCCACACGGATCCGGATACCTCCCAGATGCAAGGTGCCCCCACAGGCAACTTTGGCTGGTTTGACAGTGCCAAGTGCGTCCTGCAAATTGACATCAGGAACCTGGCCTGGTGACTATTGTTTCTCTGGGGAAAGGCTATTATTCTTGTTCAGAGCCCGGTGGCTCGGAGTGGCCGGCTGCCTGCAGAAATTCCGCATGGATCAGGATACCTCCCAGGTTCAAGGTGCCGCCACAGGCAACTGTGGCTGGTTTGACAGTGCCAAGTGCCTCCTGCAAACTGACATCAGGAACCTGGCCTGGTGACTTTTGTTTCTCATGGGAAGTGCCATCGTTCGTGTCCCGTACTCGGAATCCAGGAGTGGCCGGCTGCCTGCCGAAATACCGCACAGATCAGGATACCTCCCAGATGCAAGGTGGACCCACAGACAACTGTGGCTGGTTTGACAGTGCCAAGTGCCTCCTGCAAACTGCCATCAGGAACCTGGCCTTGTGACTTTCCTTTCTCTGGGGAAAGACCATGATTCATGTCCAGGGCCTTGCGGCCTGGAGTGGCCGGCTGCCTGCTGAAATTCCGCATGGATCGGGATGCCTCCCAGATGGAAAGTGGCCCCACAGGCAACTGTGGCTGGTTTGACAGTGCCAAGTGCCTCCTGCAAACTGACATCAGGAACCTGGCCGGGTGACTTTTGTTTCCCTAGGGAAAAGCCGTATTTCTTGTCCAGGGCCTGGTGGCCCGGAGTGGCCGGCCGCCTGCTGAAATTCCTCATGGTTGAGGATACCTCCCAGATGAAAGGTGCCCCCACAGGCACCTGTGGCTGGTTTGACAGTGCCAATTGCCTCCTGCAAACTGACATCAGGAACCTGGCCTGGTGACTTTTGTTTCTCTGCGGAAAGACCATAGTTCATGTCCACGGCCTTGTGGCCCGGAGTGGGCGGCTGCCTGCTGAAATTCCGCACGGTTCAGGATGCCTCCCACATGAAAAGTGCCCCCACAGGCAACTGTGGCTGGTTTGACAGTGCCAAGTGCCTCCTGCAAACTGACATCAGGAACCTGGCCTGGTGACTTTTGTTTCTCTGGGGAAAGGCCATCATTCTCTTCCGAGGCCTGGTGGCCCGTAGTGGCCAGCACCCTGCTGAAATTCCGAACGGATCAGGATACCTCCCAGACCAAAACTAAAACCATAGGCAACTGTGGCTGGTTTGACAGTGCCAAGTGCCTCCTGCAAACAGACATCAGGAACCTGGCCTGGTACGTTTTGTTTCTCTGGGGAAAGGCCACCGTTCTTGTCCGGGGCCCGCCAGCCCGGAATGGCCGGCTTCCTGCTGAAATTTCTCACAGTTGAGGATACCTCCCAGATGCAAGTTGCCCCCACAGGCAACTGTGGCTGGTTTGACAGTGCCATGTGCCTCCTGCAAACTGACATCAGGAACCTGGCCGGGTGACTTTTGTTTCTCTGGGGAAGTGCCATTGTTCGTGTCCCGTACTCGGAGGCCAGGAGTGGCCGGCTGCCTGCTAAAATACCGCACAGATCAGGATAGCACCCAGGTGCAAGGTGCCCCCACAGGCACCTGTGCCTGGTTTGACAGTGCCAAGTGCCTCCTGCAAACTGACATCAGGAACCTGGCCTGGTAAGTTTTGTTTCTCTGGGGAAAGGCCATCGTTCATCTCCAGGGCCCGTAGTCCGGAGTGGCCGACTGCCTGCTGAAATTCCACACGGTTGAGGATACCTCCCAGATGCAAGGTGCCCCCACAGGCAACTGTGGCTGGTTTGACAGTGCCATGTGCCTCCTGCAAAATGACATCAGGAACCTGGCCTTGTGACTTTCCTTTCTCTGGGGAAAGACCATGATTCATGTCCAGGGCCTTGCGGCCTGGAGTGGCCGGCTGCCTGCTGAAATTCCGCATGGATCGGGATGCCTCCCAGATGGAAAGTGCCCCCAGAGGCAACTGTGGCTGGTTTGACAGTGCCAAGTGCCTCCTGCAAACTGACATCAGGAACCTGGCCGGGTGACTTTTGTTTCCCTAGGGAAAAGCCGTGGTTCTTGTCCAGGGCCTGGTGGCCCGTAGTGGCCAGCAGCCTGCTGAAATTCCGTACGGATCAGGATACCTCCCACACCGAAACTAAATCCATAGGCAACTGTGGCTGGTTTGACAGTGCCAAGTGCCTCCTGCAAACAGACATCAGGAACCTGGCCTGGTAAGTTTTGTTTCTCTGGGGAAAGGCCATCGTTCTTGTCCGGGGCCCGTCAGCCCGGAGTGGCCGGCTGCCTGCTGAAATTTCACACGGTTGAGGATACCTCCCAGATGCAAGTTGCCCCCACAGGCAACTGTGGCTGGTTTGACAGTGCCAAGTGCCTCCTGCAAACTGACATCAGGAACCTGCCTGGTGACATTTATTTCTCTGGGGAAAGGCCATTGTACGTGTCCAGGGCCTAGTGGCCCGGAGTGGCCGGCTGCTTGCTGGAATTCTGCATGGATCAGGATGCCGCCGAGATGCAAGGTGCCCCCACAGGCACCTGTGCCTGGTTTGACAGTGCCAAGTGCCTCCTGCAAACTGACATCAGGAACCTGGCCTGGTGACTTTTGTTTCTCTGGGGAAAGGCCATGGTTCATGTCCAGGGCCCGGTGGCTCGCAGTTGCCTGCTGCCTGATGAAATTCCACACGGATCCGGATACCTCCCAGATGCAAGGTGCCGCCACAGGCAACTGTGGCTGGTTTGACAGTGCCAAGCGCCTCCTGCAAACTGACATCAGGAACCTGGCCTGGTGACTTTTGTTTCTCAGGGGAAATGTTATTATTCTTGTTCAGAGCCCGGTGGCTCGGAGTGGCCGGCTGCCTGCTGAAATACCGCACAGATCAGGATAGCACCCAGATGCAAGGTGCCCCCACAGGCACCTGTGGCTGGTTTGACAGTGCCAAGTGCCTCCTGCAAATTGACATCAGGAACCTGGCCTGGTGACTTTTGTTTCTCTGGGGAAAGGCCATCGTTCCTCTCCAGGGCCCGCTGGCCCGGAGTGGCCGGCTGCCTGCTGAAATTCCGCACGGATCAGGATACCTCCCAGACCGAAACTAAAATCATAGGCCGCTGTGGCTGGTTTGACAGTGCCAAGTGCCTCCTGCAAACTGACATCAGGAACCTGGCCTGGTAAGTTTTGTTTCTCTGGGGAAAGGCAATCGTTCTTGTCCGGGGCCCGCCGGCCCGGAGTGGCCGGCTGCCTGCTGAAATTCCACAGGGTTGAGGATACCTCCCAGATGCAAGGTGCCCCCACAGGCAACTGTGGCTGGTTTGACAGTGTCATGTGCCTCCTGCAAAATGACATCAGGAACCTGGCCTGGTGACTTTCCTTTCTCTGGGGAAAGACCATGATTCATGTCCAGGGCCTTGCGGCCTGGAGTGCCCGGCTGCCTGCTGAAATTCCACAGGGTTGAGGATACCTGCCAGATGGAAAGTGGCCCCACAGGCAACTGTGGCTGGTTTGACAGTGCCAAGTGCCTCCTGCAAACTGACATCAGGAACCTGGCCGGGTGACTTTTGTTTCCCTAGGGAAAAGCCGTGGTTCTTGTCCAGGGCCTGGTGGCCCGCAGTGGCCGGCCGCCTGCTGAAATTCCGCATGGATCAGGATGCCTCCCAGATGAAAAGCGCCCCCACAGGCAACTGTGGCTGGTTTGACAGTGCCAAGTGCCTCCTGCAAACTGACATCAGGAACCTGGCCGGGTGAGTTTTGTTTCTCTGGGGAAAGGCCTTGGTTCATATCCTGGATACGTAGGACCGGAGACGCCGGCTGCCTGTTGAAATTCCTCACTTATCAGGATGCCGCCGAGATGCAAGATGCCCCCACAGGCACCTGTGGCTGCTTCGACTGTGCCAAGTGCCTCCTGCAAACTGACATCAGGAACCTGGCCGGGTGACTTTTGTTTCTCTGGGGAAAGGCCATGGTTCATATCCTGGACCCGTAGTCCCGGAGTGGCCGGCTGCCTGCTGAAATTCCGAACGGATCAGGATGCCTCCCAGATGCAAAGTGCCCCCAGAGGCAATTGTGGCTGGTTTGACAGTGCCAAGTGCCTCCTGCAAACTGACATCAGGAACCTGGCCTGGTGACTTTTGTTTCTCTGGGGAAAGGCCATGGTATGTGTCCAAGGCCTAGTGGCCCGGAGTGGCCGGCTGCTTGCTGGAATTCTGCATGGCTCAGGATGCCGCCGAGATGCAAGGTGCCCCCACAGGCACCTGTGCCTGGTTTGACAGTGCCATGTGCCTCCTGCAAACTGACATCAGGAACCTGGCCTGGTGACTTTTGTTTCTCTGGGGAAAGGCCATGGTTCATATCCTACAAACTGTGGCCCAGCGTGGCCGGCTGCCTCCTGAAATTCCGCACGGATCAGGATACCTCCCAGATGCAAGGTGCCCCACGGGAAACTGTGGCTGGTTTGACAGTGCCAAGTGCCTCCTGCCAACTGACATCAGGAACCTGGCCTGGTGACTTTTGTTTCTCTGGGGAAAGGCCATGGTTGGTATCCTGAGCCTGGTGTCCTGGAGTGGCCGTCTGCCTGCTAAAATTCTGGACGGACCAGGATGCCGCCAAGATGCAAGGTGCCCCAAGAGGCAACTGTGGCTGGTTTGACAGTGCCAAGTGCTTCCTGCAAACTGACATCAGAAACCTGGCCTGGTGATTTTCTTTCTCAGGGGAAAGGCCATGGTTCATGTCCAGGGCCCGGTGGCTCGCAGTTGCCTGCTGCCTGCTGAAATTCCACACGGATCCGGATACCTCCCAGATGCAAGGTGCCCCCACAGGCAACTTTGGCTGGTTTGACAGTGCCAAGTGCGTCCTGCAAATTGACATCAGGAACCTGGCCTGGTGACTATTGTTTCTCTGGGGAAAGGCTATTATTCTTGTTCAGAGCCCGGTGGCTCGGAGTGGCCGGCTGCCTGCTGAAATTCCGCATGGATCAGGATACCTCCCAGGTTCAAGGTGCCGCCACAGGCAACTGTGGCTGGTTTGACAGTGCCAAGTGCCTCCTGCAAACTGACATCAGGAACCTGGCCTGGTGACTTTTGTTTCTCATGGGAAGTGCCATCGTTCGTGTCCCGTACTCGGAATCCAGGAGTGGCCGGCTGCCTGCCGAAATACCGCACAGATCAGGATACCTCCCAGATGCAAGGTGGACCCACAGACAACTGTGGCTGGTTTGACAGTGCCAAGTGCCTCCTGCAAACTGCCATCAGGAACCTGGCCTTGTGACTTTCCTTTCTCTGGGGAAAGACCATGATTCATGTCCAGGGCCTTGCGGCCTGGAGTGGCCGGCTGCCTGCTGAAATTCCGCATGGATCGGGATGCCTCCCAGATGGAAAGTGGCCCCACAGGCAACTGTGGCTGGTTTGACAGTGCCAAGTGCCTCCTGCAAACTGACATCAGGAACCTGGCCGGGTGACTTTTGTTTCCCTAGGGAAAAGCCGTATTTCTTGTCCAGGGCCTGGTGGCCCGGAGTGGCCGGCCGCCTGCTGAAATTCCTCATGGTTGAGGATACCTCCCAGATGAAAAGTGCCCCCACAGGCACCTGTGGCTGGTTTGACAGTGCCAATTGCCTCCTGCAAACTGACATCAGGTACCTGGCCTGGTGACTTTTGTTTCTCTGCGGAAAGACCATAGTTCATGTCCACGGCCTTGTGGCCTGGAGTGGGCGGCTGCCTGCTGAAATTCCGCACGGTTCAGGATGCCTCCCACATGAAAAGTGCCCCCACAGGCAACTGTGGCTGGTTTGACAGTGCCAAGTGCCTCCTGCAAACTGACATCAGGAACCTGGCCTGGTGACTTTTGTTTCTCTGGGGAAAGGCCATCATTCTCTTCCGAGGCCTGGTGGCCCGTAGTGGCCAGCACCCTGCTGAAATTCCGAACGGATCAGGATACCTCCCAGACCAAAACTAAAACCATAGGCAACTGTGGCTGGTTTGACAGTGCCAAGTGCCTCCTGCAAACAGACATCAGGAACCTGGCCTGGTACGTTTTGTTTCTCTGGGGAAAGGCCACCGTTCTTGTCCGGGGCCCGCCAGCCCGGAATGGCCGGCTTCCTGCTGAAATTTCTCACAGTTGAGGATACCTCCCAGATGCAAGTTGCCCCCACAGGCAACTGTGGCTGGTTTGACAGTGCCATGTGCCTCCTGCAAACTGACATCAGGAACCTGGCCGGGTGACTTTTGTTTCTCTGGGGAAGTGCCATTGTTCGTGTCCCGTACTCGGAGGCCAGGAGTGGCCGGCTGCCTGCTAAAATACCGCACAGATCAGGATAGCACCCAGGTGCAAGGTGCCCCCACAGGCACCTGTGCCTGGTTTGACAGTGCCAAGTGCCTCCTGCAAACTGACATCAGGAACCTGGCCTGGTAAGTTTTGTTTCTCTGGGGAAAGGCCATCGTTCATCTCCAGGGCCCGTAGTCCGGAGTGGCCGACTGCCTGCTGAAATTCCACACGGTTGAGGATACCTCCCAGATGCAAGGTGCCCCCACAGGCAACTGTGGCTGGTTTGACAGTGCCATGTGCCTCCTGCAAAATGACATCAGGAACCTGGCCTTGTGACTTTCCTTTCTCTGGGGAAAGACCATGATTCATGTCCAGGGCCTTGCGGCCTGGAGTGGCCGGCTGCCTGCTGAAATTCCGCATGGATCGGGATGCCTCCCAGATGGAAAGTGCCCCCAGAGGCAACTGTGGCTGGTTTGACAGTGCCAAGTGCCTCCTGCAAACTGACATCAGGAACCTGGCCGGGTGACTTTTGTTTCCCTAGGGAAAAGCCGTGGTTCTTGTCCAGGGCCTGGTGGCCCGGAGTGGCCGGCCGCCTGCTGAAATTCCGCATGGATCAGGATGCCTCCCAGATGAAAAGTGCCCCCACAGGCACCTGTGGCTGGTTTGACAGTGCCAAGTGCCTCCTGCAAACTGACATCAGGAACCTGGCCTGGTGACTTTTGTTTCTCTGCGGAAAGACCATCATTCTTTTCCGAGGCCTGGTGGCCCGTAGTGGCCAGCAGCCTGCTGAAATTCCGTACGGATCAGGATACCTCCCACACCGAAACTAAATCCATAGGCAACTGTGGCTGGTTTGACAGTGCCAAGTGCCTCCTGCAAACAGACATCAGGAACCTGGCCTGGTAAGTTTTGTTTCTCTGGGGAAAGGCCATCGTTCTTGTCCGGGGCCCGTCAGCCCGGAGTGGCCGGCTGCCTGCTGAAATTTCACACGGTTGAGGATACCTCCCAGATGCAAGTTGCCCCCACAGGCAACTGTGGCTGGTTTGACAGTGCCATGTGCCTCCTGCAAACTGACATCAGGAACCTGACCCGGTGACATTCGTTTCTCTGGAGAAAGACCATGATTCATGTCCAGGGCCTTGCGGCCTGGAGTGCCCGGCTGCCTGCTGAAATTCCGCATGGATCAGGATGCCTCCCAGATGGAAAGTGCCCCCACAGCCAACTGTGGCTGGTTTGACAGTGCCAAGTGCCTCCTGCAAACTGACATCAGGAACCTGCCTGGTGACATTTATTTCTCTGGGGAAAGGCCATTGTACGTGTCCAGGGCCTAGTGGCCCGGAGTGGCCGGCTGCTTGCTGGAATTCTGCATGGATCAGGATGCCGCCGAGATGCAAGGTGCCCCCACAGGCACCTGTGCCTGGTTTGACAGTGCCAAGTGCCTCCTGCAAACTGACATCAGGAACCTGGCCTGGTGACTTTTGTTTCTCTGGGGAAAGGCCATGGTTCATATTCTACAAACTGTGGCCCAGAGTGGCCTGCTGCCTGCTGAAATTCCGCACAGATCAGGATACCTCCCAGATGCAAGGTGCCCCCACAGGCACCTGTGGCTGGTTTGACAGTGCCAAGTGCCTCCTGCCAACTGACATCAAGAACCTGGCCTGGTGACTTTTGTTTCTCTGGGGAAAGGCCATGGTTGGTATCCTGAGCCTGGTGTCCTGGAGTGGCCGTCTGCCTGCTAAAATTCTGGACGGGCCAGGATACCGCCAAGATGCAAGGTGCCCCCAGAGGCACCTGTGCCTGGTTTGACAGTGCCAAGTGCTTCCTGCAAACTGACATTAGAAACCTGGCCTGGTGATTTTCTTTGTCAGGGGAAAGGCCATGGTTCATGTCCAGGGCCCGGTGGCTCGCAGTTGCCTGCTGCCTGATGAAATTCCACACGGATCCGGATACCTCCCAGATGCAAGGTGCCGCCACAGGCAACTGTGGCTGGTTTGACAGTGCCAAGCGCCTCCTGCAAACTGACATCAGGAACCTGGCCTGGTGACTTTTGTTTCTCAGGGGAAATGTTATTATTCTTGTTCAGAGCCCGGTGGCTCGGAGTGGCCGGCTGCCTGCTGAAATACCGCACAGATCAGGATAGCACCCAGATGCAAGCTGCCCCCACAGGCACCTGTGGCTGGTTTGACAGTGCCAAGTGCCTCCTGCAAATTGACATCAGGAACCTGGCCTGGTGACTTTTGTTTCTCTGGGGAAAGGCCATCGTTCCTCTCCAGGGCCCGCTGGCCCGGAGTGGCCGGCAGCCTGCTGAAATTCCGCACGGATCAGGATACCTCCCAGACCGAAACTAAAATCATAGGCCGCTGTGGCTGGTTTGACAGTGCCAAGTGCCTCCTGCAAACTGACATCAGGAACCTGGCCTGGTAAGTTTTGTTTCTCTGGGGAAAGGCAATCGTTCTTGTCCGGGGCCCGCCGGCCCGGAGTGGCCGGCTGCCTGCTGAAATTCCACAGGGTTGAGGATACCTCCCAGATGCAAGGTGCCCCCACAGGCAACTGTGGCTGGTTTGACAGTGTCATGTGCCTCCTGCAAAATGACATCAGGAACCTGGCCTGGTGACTTTCCTTTCTCTGGGGAAAGACCATGATTCATGTCCAGGGCCTTGCGGCCTGGAGTGCCCGGCTGCCTGCTGAAATTCCACAGGGTTGAGGATACCTGCCAGATGGAAAGTGGCCCCACAGGCAACTGTGGCTGGTTTGACAGTGCCAAGTGCCTCCTGCAAACTGACATCAGGAACCTGGCCGGGTGACTTTTGTTTCCCTAGGGAAAAGCCGTGGTTCTTGTCCAGGGCCTGGTGGCCCGCAGTGGCCGGCCGCCTGCTGAAATTCCGCATGGATCAGGATGCCTCCCAGATGAAAAGCGCCCCCACAGGCAACTGTGGCTGGTTTGACAGTGCCAAGTGCCTCCTGCAAACTGACATCAGGAACCTGGCCGGGTGAGTTTTGTTTCTCTGGGGAAAGGCCATGGTTCATATCCTGGATACGTAGGACCGGAGACGCCGGCTGCCTGTTGAAATTCCTCACTTATCAGGATGCCGCCGAGATGCAAGATGCCCCCACAGGCACCTGTGGCTGCTTCGACTGTGCCAAGTGCCTCCTGCAAACTGACATCAGGAACCTGGCCGGGTGACTTTTGTTTCTCTGGGGAAAGGCCATGGTTCATATCCTGGACCCGTAGTCCCGGAGTGGCCGGCTGCCTGCTGAAATTCCGAACGGATCAGGATGCCTCCCAGATGCAAAGTGCCCCCAGAGGCAATTGTGGCTGGTTTGACAGTGCCAAGTGCCTCCTGCAAACTGACATCAGGAACCTGGCCTGGTGACTTTTGTTTCTCTGGGGAAAGGCCATTGTACGTGTCCAAGGCCTAGTGGCCCGGAGTGGCCGGCTGCTTGCTGGAATTCTGCATGGCTCAGGATGCCGCCGAGATGCAAGGTGCCCCCACAGGCACCTGTGCCTGGTTTGACAGTGCCATGTGCCTCCTGCAAACTGACATCAGGAACCTGGCCTGGTGACTTTTGTTTCTCTGGGGAAAGGCCATGGTTCATATCCTACAAACTGTGGCCCAGCGTGGCCGGCTGCCTCCTGAAATTCCGCACGGATCAGGATACCTCCCAGATGCAAGGTGCCCCACGGGAAACTGTGGCTGGTTTGACAGTGCCAAGTGCCTCCTGCCAACTGACATCAGGAACCTGGCCTGGTGACTTTTGTTTCTCTGGGGAAAGGCCATGGTTGGTATCCTGAGCCTGGTGTCCTGGAGTGGCCGTCTGCCTGCTAAAATTCTGGACGGACCAGGATGCCGCCAAGATGCAAGGTGCCCCCAGAGGCAACTGTGGCTGGTTTGACAGTGCCAAGTGCTTCCTGCAAACTGACATCAGAAACCTGGCCTGGTGATTTTCTTTGTCAGGGGAAAGGCCATGGTTCATGTCCAGGGCCCGGTGGCTCGCAGTTGCCTGCTGCCTGCTGAAATTCCACACGGATCCGGATACCTCCCAGATGCAAGGTGCCCCCACAGGCAACTTTGGCTGGTTTGACAGTGCCAAGTGCGTCCCGCAAATTGACATCAGGAACCTGGCCTGGTGACTTTTGTTTCTCTGGGGAAAGGCTATTATTCTTGTTCAGAGCCCGGTGGCTCGGAGTGGCCGGCTGCCTGCTGAAATTCCGCATGGATCAGGATACCTCCCAGGTTCAAGGTGCCGCCACAGGCAACTGTGGCTGGTTTGACAGTGCCAAGTGCCTCCTGCAAACTGACATCAGGAACCTGGCCTGGTGACTTTTGTTTCTCATGGGAAGTGCCATCGTTCGTGTCCCGTACTCGGAATCCAGGAGTGGCCGGCTGCCTGCTGAAATACCGCACAGATCAGGATACCTCCCAGATGCAAGGTGGACCCACAGACAACTGTGGCTGGTTTGACAGTGCCAAGTGCCTCCTGCAAACTGCCATCAGGAACCTGGCCTTGTGACTTTCCTTTCTCTGGGGAAAGACCATGATTCATGTCCAGGGCCTTGCGGCCTGGAGTGCCCGGCTGCCTGCTGAAATTCCGCATGGATCGGGATGCCTCCCAGATGGAAAGTGGCCCCACAGGCAACTGTGGCTGGTTTGACAGTGCCAAGTGCCTCCTGCAAACTGACATCAGGAACCTGGCCGGGTGACTTTTGTTTCCCTAGGGAAAAGCCGTGGTTCTTGTCCAGGGCCTGGTGGCCCGGAGTGGCCGGCCGCCTGCTGAAATTCCTCACGGTTGAGGATACCTCCCAGATGCAAGGTGCCCCCACAGGCACCTGTGGCTGGTTTGACAGTGCCAAGTGCCTCCTGCAAACTGACATCAGGAACCTGGCCTGGTGACTTTTGTTTCTCTGCGGAAAGACCATCATTCTTTTCCGAGGCCTTGTGGCCCGGAGTGGCCAGCAGCCTGCTGAAATTCCGCACGGATCAGGATACCTCCCACACCGAAACTAAAACCATAGGCAACTGTGGCTGGTTTGACAGTGCCAAGTGCCTCCTGCAAACAGACATCAGGAACCTGGCCTGGTAAGTTTTGTTTCTCTGGGGAAAGGCCATCGTTCTTGTCCGGGGCCCGTCAGCCCGGAGTGGCCGGCTGCCTGCTGAAATTTCACACGGTTGAGGATACCTCCCAGATGCAAGTTGCCCCCACAGGCAACTGTGGCTGGTTTGACAGTGTCATGTGCCTCCTGCAAAATGACATCAGGAACCTGGCCTGGTGACTTTCCTTTCTCTGGGGAAAGACCATGATTCATGTCCAGGGCCTTGCGGCCTGGAGTGCCCGGCTGCCTGCTGAAATTCCACAGGGTTGAGGATACCTGCCAGATGGAAAGTGGCCCCACAGGCAACTGTGGCTGGTTTGACAGTGCCAAGTGCCTCCTGCAAACTGACATCAGGAACTTGGCCGGGTGACTTTTGTTTCCCTAGGGAAAAGCCGTGGTTCTTGTCCAGGGCCTGGTGGCCCGCAGTGGCCGGCCGCCTGCTGAAATTCCGCATGGATCAGGATGCCTCCCAGATGAAAAGCGCCCCCACAGGCAACTGTGGCTGGTTTGACAGTGCCAAGTGCCTCCTGCAAACTGACATCAGGAACCTGGCCGGGTGAGTTTTGTTTCTCTGGGGAAAGGCCTTGGTTCATATCCTGGATACGTAGGACCGGAGACGCCGGCTGCCTGTTGAAATTCCTCACTTATCAGGATGCCGCCGAGATGCAAGATGCCCCCACAGGCACCTGTGGCTGCTTCGACTGTGCCAAGTGCCTCCTGCAAACTGACATCAGGAACCTGGCCGGGTGACTTTTGTTTCTCTGGGGAAAGGCCATGGTTCATATCCTGGACCCGTAGTCCCGGAGTGGCCGGCTGCCTGCTGAAATTCCGAACGGATCAGGATGCCTCCCAGATGCAAAGTGCCCCCAGAGGCAATTGTGGCTGGTTTGACAGTGCCAAGTGCCTCCTGCAAACTGACATCAGGAACCTGGCCTGGTGACTTTTGTTTCTCTGGGGAAAGGCCATTGTACGTGTCCAAGGCCTAGTGGCCCGGAGTGGCCGGCTGCTTGCTGGAATTCTGCATGGCTCAGGATGCCGCCGAGATGCAAGGTGCCCCCACAGGCACCTGTGCCTGGTTTGACAGTGCCATGTGCCTCCTGCAAACTGACATCAGGAACCTGGCCTGGTGACTTTTGTTTCTCTGGGGAAAGGCCATGGTTCATATCCTACAAACTGTGGCCCAGCGTGGCCGGCTGCCTCCTGAAATTCCGCACGGATCAGGATACCTCCCAGATGCAAGGTGCCCCACGGGAAACTGTGGCTGGTTTGACAGTGCCAAGTGCCTCCTGCCAACTGACATCAGGAACCTGGCCTGGTGACTTTTGTTTCTCTGGGGAAAGGCCATGGTTGGTATCCTGAGCCTGGTGTCCTGGAGTGGCCGTCTGCCTGCTAAAATTCTGGACGGACCAGGATGCCGCCAAGATGCAAGGTGCCCCCAGAGGCAACTGTGGCTGGTTTGACAGTGCCAAGTGCTTCCTGCAAACTGACATCAGAAACCTGGCCTGGTGATTTTCTTTGTCAGGGGAAAGGCCATGGTTCATGTCCAGGGCCCGGTGGCTCGCAGTTGCCTGCTGCCTGCTGAAATTCCACACGGATCCGGATACCTCCCAGATGCAAGGTGCCGCCACAGGCAACTGTGGCTGGTTTGACAGTGCCAAGTGCCTCCTGCAAACTGACATCAGGAACCTGGCCTGGTGACTTTTGTTTCTCTGGGGAAAGGCTATTATTCTTGTTCAGAGCCCGGTGGCTCGGAGTGGCCGGCTGCCTGCTGAAATTCCGCATGGATCAGGATACCTCCCAGGTTCAAGGTGCCGCCACAGGCAACTGTGGCTGGTTTGACAGTGCCAAGTGCCTCCTGCAAACTGACATCAGGAACCTGGCCTGGTGACATTTATTTCTCTGGGGAAAGGCCATCGTTCTTGTCCGGGGCCCGTCAGCCCGGAGTGGCCGGCTGCCTGCTGAAATTTCACACGGTTGAGGATACCTCCCAGATGCAAGTTGCCGCCACAGGCAACTGTGGCTGGTTTGACAGTGCCATGTGCCTCCTGCAAACTGACATCAGGAACCTGACCCGGTGACATTCGTTTCTCTGGAGAAAGACCATGATTCATGTCCAGGGCCTTGCGGCCTGGAGTGCCCGGCTGCCTGCTGAAATTCCGCATGGATCAGGATGCCTCCCAGATGGAAAGTGCCCCCACAGCCAACTGTGGCTGGTTTGACAGTGCCAAGTGCCTCCTGCAAACTGACATCAGGAACCTGCCTGGTGACATTTATTTCTCTGGGGAAAGGCCATTGTACGTGTCCAAGGCCTAGTGGCCCGGAGTGGCCGGCTGCTTGCTGGAATTCTGCATGGATCAGGATGCCGCCGAGATGCAAGGTGCCCCCACAGGCACCTGTGCCTGGTTTGACAGTGCCAAGTGCCTCCTGCAAACTGACATCAGGAACCTGGCCTGGTGACTTTTGTTTCTCTGGGGAAAGGCCATGGTTCATATTCTACAAACTGTGGCCCAGAGTGGCCTGCTGCCTGCTGAAATTCCGCACAGATCAGGATACCTCCCAGATGCAAGGTGCCCCCACAGGCACCTGTGGCTGGTTTGACAGTGCCAAGTGCCTCCTGCCAACTGACATCAAGAACCTGGCCTGGTGACTTTTGTTTCTCTGGGGAAAGGCCATGGTTGGTATCCTGAGCCTGGTGTCCTGGAGTGGCCGTCTGCCTGCTAAAATTCTGGACGGGCCAGGATACCGCCAAGATGCAAGGTGCCCCCAGAGGCACCTGTGCCTGGTTTGACAGTGCCAAGTGCTTCCTGCAAACTGACATCAGAAACCTGGCCTGGTGATTTTCTTTCTCAGGGGAAAGGCCATGGTTCATGTCCAGGGCCCGGTGGCTCGCAGTTGCCTGCTGCCTGATGAAATTCCACACGGATCCGGATACCTCCCAGATGCAAGGTGCCGCCACAGGCAACTGTGGCTGGTTTGACAGTGCCAAGCGCCTCCTGCAAACTGACATCAGGAACCTGGCCTGGTGACTTTTGTTTCTCAGGGGAAATGTTATTATTCTTGTTCAGAGCCCGGTGGCTCGGAGTGGCCGGCTGCCTGCTGAAATACCGCACAGATCAGGATAGCACCCAGATGCAAGCTGCCCCCACAGGCACCTGTGGCTGGTTTGACAGTGCCAAGTGCCTCCTGCAAATTGACATCAGGAACCTGGCCTGGTGACTTTTGTTTCTCTGGGGAAAGGCCATCGTTCCTCTCCAGGGCCCGCTGGCCCGGAGTGGCCGGCAGCCTGCTGAAATTCCGCACGGATCAGGATACCTCCCAGACCGAAACTAAAATCATAGGCCGCTGTGGCTGGTTTGACAGTGCCAAGTGCCTCCTGCAAACTGACATCAGGAACCTGGCCTGGTACGTTTTGTTTCTCTGGGGAAAGGCAATCGTTCTTGTCCGGGGCCCGCCGGCCCGGAGTGGCCGGCTGCCTGCTAAAATTCCACAGGGTTGAGGATACCTCCCAGATGCAAGGTGCCCCCACAGGCAACTGTGGCTGGTTTGACAGTGTCATGTGCCTCCTGCAAAATGACATCAGGAACCTGGCCTGGTGACTTTCCTTTCTCTGGGGAAAGACCATGATTCATGTCCAGGGCCTTGCGGCCTGGAGTGCCCGGCTGCCTGCTGAAATTCCACAGGGTTGAGGATACCTGCCAGATGGAAAGTGGCCCCACAGGCAACTGTGGCTGGTTTGACAGTGCCAAGTGCCTCCTGCAAACTGACATCAGGAACCTGGCCGGGTGACTTTTGTTTCCCTAGGGAAAAGCCGTGGTTCTTGTCCAGGGCCTGGTGGCCCGCAGTGGCCGGCCGCCTGCTGAAATTCCGCATGGATCAGGATGCCTCCCAGATGAAAAGCGCCCCCACAGGCAACTGTGGCTGGTTTGACAGTGCCAAGTGCCTCCTGCAAACTGACATCAGGAACCTGGCCTGGTGAGTTTTGTTTCTCTGGGGAAAGGCCATGGTTCATATCCTGGATACGTAGGACCGGAGACGCCGGCTGCCTGTTGAAATTCCTCACTTATCAGGATGCCGCCGAGATGCAAGATGCCCCCACAGGCACCTGTGGCTGCTTCGACTGTGCCAAGTGCCTCCTGCAAACTGACATCAGGAACCTGGCCGGGTGAGTTTTGTTTCTCTGGGGAAAGGCCATGGTTCATATCCTGGACCCGTAGTCCCGGAGTGGCCGGCTGCCTGCTGAAATTCCGAACGGATCAGGATGCCTCCCAGATGCAAAGTGCCCCCAGAGGCAATTGTGGCTGGTTTGACAGTGCCAAGTGCCTCCTGCAAACTGACATCAGGAACCTGGCCTGGTGACTTTTGTTTCTCTGGGGAAAGGCCATTGTATGTGTCCAAGGCCGAGTGGCCCGGAGTGGCCGGCTGCTTGCTGGAATTCTGCATGGCTCAGGATGCCGCCGAGATGCAAGGTGCCCCCACAGGCACCTGTGCCTGGTTTGACAGTGCCATGTGCCTCCTGCAAACTGACATCAGGAACCTGGCCTGGTGACTTTTGTTTCTCTGGGGAAAGGCCATGGTTCATATCCTACAAACTGTGGCCCAGCGTGGCCGGCTGCCTCCTGAAATTCCGCACGGATCAGGATACCTCCCAGATGCAAGGTGCCCCACGGGAAACTGTGGCTGGTTTGACAGTGCCAAGTGCCTCCTGCCAACTGACATCAGGAACCTGGCCTGGTGACTTTTGTTTCTCTGGGGAAAGGCCATGGTTGGTATCCTGAGCCTGGTGTCCTGGAGTGGCCATCTGCCTGCTAAAATTCTGGACGGACCAGGATGCCGCCAAGATGCAAGGTGCCCCCAGAGGCAACTGTGGCTGGTTTGACAGTGCCAAGTGCTTCCTGCAAACTGACATCAGAAACCTGGCCTGGTGATTTTCTTTGTCAGGGGAAAGGCCATGGTTCATGTCCAGGGCCCGGTGGCTCGCAGTTGCCTGCTGCCTGCTGAAATTCCACACGGATCCAGATACCTCCCAGATGCAAGGTGCCCCCACAGGCAACTTTGGCTGGTTTGACAGTGCCAAGTGCGTCCTGCAAATTGACATCAGGAACCTGGCCTGGTGACTTTTGTTTCTCTGGGGAAAGGCTATTATTCTTGTTCAGAGCCCGGTGGCTCGGAGTGGCCGGCTGCCTGCTGAAATTCCGCATGGATCAGGATACCTCCCAGGTTCAAGGTGCCGCCACAGGCAACTGTGGCTGGTTTGACAGTGCCAAGTGCCTCCTGCAAACTGACATCAGGAACCTGGCCTGGTAAGTTTTGTTTCTCTGGGGAAAGGCCATCGTTCTTGTCCCGTACTCGGAATCCAGGAGTGGCCGGCTGCCTGCTGAAATACCGCACAGATCAGGATACCTCCCAGATGCAAGGTGGACCCACAGACAAATGTGGCTGGTTTGACAGTGCCAAGTGCCTCCTGCAAACTGCCATCAGGAACCTGGCCTTGTGACTTTCCTTTCTCTGGGGAAAGACCATGATTCATGTCCAGGGCCTTGCGGCCTGGAGTGCCCGGCTGCCTGCTGAAATTCCGCATGGATCGGGATGCCTCCCAGATGGAAAGTGGCCCCACAGGCAACTGTGGCTGGTTTGACAGTGCCAAGTGCCTCCTGCAAACTGACATCAGGAACCTGGCCTGGTGACTTTTGTTTCTCTGCGGAAAGACCATCATTCTTTTCCGAGGCCTTGTGGCCCGGAGTGGCCAGCAGCCTGCTGAAATTCCGCACGGATCAGGATACCTCCCACACCGAAACTAAAACCATAGGCAACTGTGGCTGGTTTGACAGTGCCAAGTGCCTCCTGCAAACAGACATCAGGAACCTGGCCTGGTAAGTTTTGTTTCTCTGGGGAAAGGCCATCGTTCTTGTCCGGGGCCCGTCAGCCCGGAGTGGCCGGCTGCCTGCTGAAATTTCACACGGTTGAGGATACCTCCCAGATGCAAGTTGCCCCCACAGGCAACTGTGGCTGGTTTGACAGTGCCATGTGCCTCCTGCAAACTGACATCAGGAACCTGACCCGGTGACATTCGTTTCTCTGGAGAAAGACCATGATTCATGTCCAGGGCCTTGCGGCCTGGAGTGCCCGGCTGCCTGCTGAAATTCCGCATGGATCAGGATGCCTCCCAGATGGAAAGTGCCCCCACAGCCAACTGTGGCTGGTTTGACAGTGCCAAGTGCCTCCTGCAAACTGACATCAGGAACCTGGCCTGGTGACTTTTGTTTCTCTGGGGAAAGGCCATTGAACGTGTCCAAGGCCTAGTGGCCCGGAGTGGCCGGCTGCTTGCTGGAATTCTGCATGGCTCAGGATGCCGCCGAGATGCAAGGTGCCCCCACAGGCACCTGTGCCTGGTTTGACAGTGCCATGTGCCTCCTGCAAACTGACATCAGGAACCTGGCCTGGTGACTTTTGTTTCTCTGGGGAAAGGCCATGGTTCATATCCTACAAACTGTGGCCCAGCGTGGCCGGCTGCCTCCTGAAATTCCGCACGGATCAGGATACCTCCCAGATGCAAGGTGCCCCACGGGAAACTGTGGCTGGTTTGACAGTGCCAAGTGCCTCCTGCCAACTGACATCAGGAACCTGGCCTGGTGACTTTTGTTTCTCTGGGGAAAGGCCATGGTTGGTATCCTGAGCCTGGTGTCCTGGAGTGGCCGTCTGCCTGCTAAAATTCTGGACGGACCAGGATGCCGCCAAGATGCAAGGTGCCCCCAGAGGCAACTGTGGCTGGTTTGACAGTGCCAAGTGCTTCCTGCAAACTGACATCAGAAACCTGGCCTGGTGATTTTCTTTGTCAGGGGAAAGGCCATGGTTCATGTCCAGGGCCCGGTGGCTCGCAGTTGCCTGCTGCCTGCTGAAATTCCACACGGATCCGGATACCTCCCAGATGCAAGGTGCCCCCACAGGCAACTTTGGCTGGTTTGACAGTGCCAAGTGCGTCCTGCAAATTGACATCAGGAACCTGGCCTGGTGACTTTTGTTTCTCTGGGGAAAGGCTATTATTCTTGTTCAGAGCCCGGTGGCTCGAAGTGGCCGGCTGCCTGCTGAAATTCCGCATGGATCAGGATACCTCCCAGGTTCAAGGTGCCGCCACAGGCAACTGTGGCTGGTTTGACAGTGCCAAGTGCCTCCTGCAAACTGCCATCAGGAACCTGGCCTTGTGACTTTCCTTTCTCTGGGGAAAGACCATGATTCATGTCCAGGGCCTTGCGGCCTGGAGTGCCCGGCTGCCTGCTGAAATTCCGCATGGATTGGGATGCCTCCCAGATGGAAAGTGGCCCCACAGGCAACTGTGGCTGGTTTGACAGTGCCAAGTGCCTCCTGCAAACTGACATCAGGAACCTGGCCGGGTGACTTTTGTTTCCCTAGGGAAAAGCCGTGGTTCTTGTCCAGGGCCTGGTGGCCCGGAGTGGCCGGCCGCCTGCTGAAATTCCTCACGGTTGAGGATACCTCCCAGATGAAAGGTGCCCCCACAGGCACCTGTGGCTGGTTTGACAGTGCCAAGTGCCTCCTGCAAACTGACATCAGGAACCTGGCCTGGTGACTTTTGTTTCTCTGCGGAAAGACCATCATTCTTTTCCGAGGCCTTGTGGCCCGGAGTGGCCAGCAGCCTGCTGAAATTCCGCACGGATCAGGATACCTCCCACACCGAAACTAAAACCATAGGCAACTGTGGCTGGTTTGACAGTGCCAAGTGCCTCCTGCAAACAGACATCAGGAACCTGGCCTGGTAAGTTTTGTTTCTCTGGGGAAAGGCCATCGTTCTTGTCCGGGGCCCGTCAGCCCGGAGTGGCCGGCTGCCTGCTGAAATTTCACACGGTTGAGGATACCTCCCAGATGCAAGTTGCCCCCACAGGCAACTGTGGCTGGTTTGACAGTGCCATGTGCCTCCTGCAAACTGACATCAGGAACCTGACCCGGTGACATTCGTTTCTCTGGAGAAAGACCATGATTCATGTCCAGGGCCTTGCGGCCTGGAGTGCCCGGCTGCCTGCTGAAATTCCGCATGGATCAGGATGCCTCCCAGATGGAAAGTGCCCCCACAGGCAACTGTGGCTGGTTTGACAGTGCCAAGTGCCTCCTGCAAACTGACATCAGGAACCTGCCTGGTGACATTTATTTCTCTGGGGAAAGGCCATTGTACGTGTCCAAGGCCTAGTGGCCCGGAGTGGCCGGCTGCTTGCTGGAATTCTGCATGGATCAGGATGCCGCCGAGATGCAAGGTGCCCCCACAGGCACCTGTGCCTGGTTTGACAGTGCCAAGTGCCTCCTGCAAACTGACATCAGGAACCTGGCCTGGTGACTTTTGTTTCTCTGGGGAAAGGCCATGGTTCATATTCTACAAACTGTGGCCCAGAGTGGCCTGCTGCCTGCTGAAATTCCGCACAGATCAGGATACCTCCCAGATGCAAGGTGCCCCCACAGGCACCTGTGGCTGGTTTGACAGTGCCAAGTGCCTCCTGCCAACTGACATCAAGAACCTGGCCTGGTGACTTTTGTTTCTCTGGGGAAAGGCCATGGTTGGTATCCTGAGCCTGGTGTCCTGGAGTGGCCGTCTGCCTGCTAAAATTCTGGACGGGCCAGGATACCGCCAAGATGCAAGGTGCCCCCAGAGGCACCTGTGCCTGGTTTGACAGTGCCAAGTGCTTCCTGCAAACTGACATCAGAAACCTGGCCTGGTGATTTTCTTTCTCAGGGGAAAGGCCATGGTTCATGTCCAGGGCCCGGTGGCTCGCAGTTGCCTGCTGCCTGATGAAATTCCACACGGATCCGGATACCTCCCAGATGCAAGGTGCCGCCACAGGCAACTGTGGCTGGTTTGACAGTGCCAAGCGCCTCCTGCAAACTGACATCAGGAACCTGGCCTGGTGACTTTTGTTTCTCAGGGGAAATGTTATTATTCTTGTTCAGAGCCCGGTGGCTCGGAGTGGCCGGCTGCCTGCTGAAATACCGCACAGATCAGGATAGCACCCAGATGCAAGGTGCCCCCACAGGCACCTGTGGCTGGTTTGACAGTGCCAAGTGCCTCCTGCAAATTGACATCAGGAACCTGGCCTGGTGACTTTTGTTTCTCTGGGGAAAGGCCATCGTTCCTCTCCAGGGCCCGCTGGCCCGGAGTGGCCGGCAGCCTGCTGAAATTCCGCACGGATCAGGATACCTCCCAGACCGAAACTAAAATCATAGGCCGCTGTGGCTGGTTTGACAGTGCCAAGTGCCTCCTGCAAACTGACATCAGGAACCTGGCCTGGTAAGTTTTGTTTCTCTGGGGAAAGGCAATCGTTCTTGTCCGGGGCCCGCCGGCCCGGAGTGGCCGGCTGCCTGCTGAAATTCCACAGGGTTGAGGATACCTCCCAGATGCAAGGTGCCCCCACAGGCAACTGTGGCTGGTTTGACAGTGTCATGTGCCTCCTGCAAACTGACATCAGGAACCTGACCCGGTGACATTCGTTTCTCTGGAGAAAGACCATGATTCATGTCCAGGGCCTTGCGGCCTGGAGTGCCCGGCTGCCTGCTGAAATTCCGCATGGATCAGGATGCCTCCCAGATGGAAAGTGCCCCCACAGGCAACTGTGGCTGGTTTGACAGTGCCAAGTGCCTCCTGCAAACTGACATCAGGAACCTGCCTGGTGACATTTATTTCTCTGGGGAAAGGCCATTGTACGTGTCCAAGGCCTAGTGGCCCGGAGTGGCCGGCTGCTTGCTGGAATTCTGCATGGATCAGGATGCCGCCGAGATGCAAGGTGCCCCCACAGGCACCTGTGCCTGGTTTGACAGTGCCAAGTGCCTCCTGCAAACTGACATCAGGAACCTGGCCTGGTGACTTTTGTTTCTCTGGGGAAAGGCCATGGTTCATATTCTACAAACTGTGGCCCAGAGTGGCCTGCTGCCTGCTGAAATTCCGCACAGATCAGGATACCTCCCAGATGCAAGGTGCCCCCACGGGCACCTGTGGCTGGTTTGACAGTGCCAAGTGCCTCCTGCCAACTGACATCAAGAACCTGGCCTGGTGACTTTTGTTTCTCTGGGGAAAGGCCATGGTTGGTATCCTGAGCCTGGTGTCCTGGAGTGGCCGTCTGCCTGCTAAAATTCTGGACGGGCCAGGATACCGCCAAGATGCAAGGTGCCCCCAGAGGCACCTGTGCCTGGTTTGACAGTGCCAAGTGCTTCCTGCAAACTGACATCAGAAACCTGGCCTGGTGATTTTCTTTCTCAGGGGAAAGGCCATGGTTCATGTCCAGGGCCCGGTGGCTCGCAGTTGCCTGCTGCCTGATGAAATTCCACACGGATCCGGATACCTCCCAGATGCAAGGTGCCGCCACAGGCAACTGTGGCTGGTTTGACAGTGCCAAGCGCCTCCTGCAAACTGACATCAGGAACCTGGCCTGGTGACTTTTGTTTCTCAGGGGAAATGTTATTATTCTTGTTCAGAGCCCGGTGGCTCGGAGTGGCCGGCTGCCTGCTGAAATACCGCACAGATCAGGATAGCACCCAGATGCAAGGTGCCCCCACAGGCACCTGTGGCTGGTTTGACAGTGCCAAGTGCCTCCTGCAAATTGACATCAGGAACCTGGCCTGGTGACTTTTGTTTCTCAGGGGAAATGTTATTATTCTTGTTCAGAGCCCGGTGGCTCGGAGTGGCCGGCTGCCTGCTGAAATACCGCACAGATCAGGATAGCACCCAGATGCAAGGTGCCCCCACAGGCACCTGTGCCTGGTTTGACAGTGCCAAGTGCTTCCTGCAAACTGACATCAGAAACCTGGCCTGGTGATTTTCTTTCTCAGGGGAAAGGCCATGGTTCATGTCCAGGGCCCGGTGGCTCGCAGTTGCCTGCTGCCTGATGAAATTCCACACGGATCCGGATACCTCCCAGATGCAAGGTGCCGCCACAGGCAACTGTGGCTGGTTTGACAGTGCCAAGCGCCTCCTGCAAACTGACATCAGGAACCTGGCCTGGTGACTTTTGTTTCTCAGGGGAAATGTTATTATTCTTGTTCAGAGCCCGGTGGCTCGGAGTGGCCGGCTGCCTGCTGAAATACCGCACAGATCAGGATAGCACCCAGATGCAAGGTGCCCCCACAGGCACCTGTGGCTGGTTTGACAGTGCCAAGTGCCTCCTGCAAATTGACATCAGGAACCTGGCCTGGTGACTTTTGTTTCTCTGGGGAAAGGCCATCGTTCCTCTCCAGGGCCCGCTGGCCCGGAGTGGCCGGCAGCCTGCTGAAATTCCGCACGGATCAGGATACCTCCCAGACCGAAACTAAAATCATAGGCCGCTGTGGCTGGTTTGACAGTGCCAAGTGCCTCCTGCAAACTGACATCAGGAACCTGGCCTGGTAAGTTTTGTTTCTCTGGGGAAAGGCAATCGTTCTTGTCCGGGGCCCGCCGGCCCGGAGTGGCCGGCTGCCTGCTGAAATTCCACAGGGTTGAGGATACCTCCCAGATGCAAGGTGCCCCCACAGGCAACTGTGGCTGGTTTGACAGTGCCAAGTGCCTCCTGCAAACTGACATCAGGAACCTGACCCGGTGACATTCGTTTCTCTGGAGAAAGACCATGATTCATGTCCAGGGCCTTGCGGCCTGGAGTGCCCGGCTGCCTGCTGAAATTCCACAGGGTTGAGGATACCTGCCAGATGGAAAGTGGCCCCACAGGCAACTGTGGCTGGTTTGACAGTGCCAAGTGCCTCCTGCAAACTGACATCAGGAACCTGGCCGGGTGACTTTTGTTTCCCTAGGGAAAAGCCGTGGTTCTTGTCCAGGGCCTGGTGGCCCGCAGTGGCCGGCCGCCTGCTGAAATTCCGCATGGATCAGGATGCCTCCCAGATGAAAAGCGCCCCCACAGGCAACTGTGGCTGGTTTGACAGTGCCAAGTGCCTCCTGCAAACTGACATCAGGAACCTGGCCGGGTGAGTTTTGTTTCTCTGGGGAAAGGCCATGGTTCATATCCTGGATACGTAGGACCGGAGACGCCGGCTGCCTGTTGAAATTCCTCACTTATCAGGATGCCGCCGAGATGCAAGATGCCCCCACAGGCACCTGTGGCTGCTTCGACTGTGCCAAGTGCCTCCTGCAAACTGACATCAGGAACCTGGCCGGGTGACTTTTGTTTCTCTGGGGAAAGGCCATGGTTCATATCCTGGACCCGTAGTCCCGGAGTGGCCGGCTGCCTGCTGAAATTCCACACTTATCAGGATGCCTCCCAGATGCAAAGTGCCCCCAGAGGCAATTGTGGCTGGTTTGACAGTGCCAAGTGCCTCCTGCAAACTGACATCAGGAACCTGGCCTGGTGACTTTTGTTTCTCTGGGGAAAGGCCATTGAACGTGTCCAAGGCCTAGTGGCCCGGAGTGGCCGGCTGCTTGCTGGAATTCTGCATGGCTCAGGATGCCGCCGAGATGCAAGGTGCCCCCACAGGCACCTGTGCCTGGTTTGACAGTGCCATGTGCCTCCTGCAAACTGACATCAGGAACCTGGCCTGGTGACTTTTGTTTCTCTGGGGAAAGGCCATGGTTCATATCCTACAAACTGTGGCCCAGCGTGGCCGGCTGCCTCCTGAAATTCCGCACGGATCAGGATACCTCCCAGATGCAAGGTGCCCCACGGGAAACTGTGGCTGGTTTGACAGTGCCAAGTGCCTCCTGCCAACTGACATCAGGAACCTGGCCTGGTGACTTTTGTTTCTCTGGGGAAAGGCCATGGTTGGTATCCTGAGCCTGGTGTCCTGGAGTGGCCGTCTGCCTGCTAAAATTCTGGACGGACCAGGATGCCGCCAAGATGCAAGGTGCCCCCAGAGGCAACTGTGGCTGGTTTGACAGTGCCAAGTGCTTCCTGCAAACTGACATCAGAAACCTGGCCTGGTGATTTTCTTTGTCAGGGGAAAGGCCATGGTTCATGTCCAGGGCCCGGTGGCTCGCAGTTGCCTGCTGCCTGCTGAAATTCCACACGGATCCGGATACCTCCCAGATGCAAGGTGCCCCCACAGGCAACTTTGGCTGGTTTGACAGTGCCAAGTGCGTCCTGCAAATTGACATCAGGAACCTGGCCTGGTGACTTTTGTTTCTCTGGGGAAAGGCTATTATTCTTGTTCAGAGCCCGGTGGCTCGAAGTGGCCGGCTGCCTGCTGAAATTCCGCATGGATCAGGATACCTCCCAGGTTCAAGGTGCCGCCACAGGCAACTGTGGCTGGTTTGACAGTGCCAAGTGCCTCCTGCAAACTGACATCAGGAACCTGGCCTGGTGACTTTTGTTTCTCATGGGAAGTGCCATCGTTCGTGTCCCGTACTCGGAATCCAGGAGTGGCCGGCTGCCTGCTGAAATACCGCACAGATCAGGATACCTCCCAGATGCAAGGTGGACCCACAGACAACTGTGGCTGGTTTGACAGTGCCAAGTGCCTCCTGCAAACTGCCATCAGGAACCTGGCCTTGTGACTTTCCTTTCTCTGGGGAAAGACCATGATTCATGTCCAGGGCCTTGCGGCCTGGAGTGGCCGGCTGCCTGCTGAAATTCCGCATGGATCGGGATGCCTCCCAGATGGAAAGTGCCCCCACAGGCAACTGTGGCTGGTTTGACAGTGCCAAGTGCCTCCTGCAAACTGACATCAGGAACCTGGCCGGGTGACTTTTGTTTCCCTAGGGAAAAGCCGTGGTTCTTGTCCAGGGCCTGGTGGCCCGGAGTGGCCGGCCGCCTGCTGAAATTCCTCACGGTTGAGGATACCTCCCAGATGAAAGGTGCCCCCACAGGCACCTGTGGCTGGTTTGACAGTGCCAAGTGCCTCCTGCAAACTGACATCAGGAACCTGGCCTGGTGACTTTTGTTTCTCTGCGGAAAGACCATCATTCTTTTCCGAGGCCTTGTGGCCCGGAGTGGCCAGCAGCCTGCTGAAATTCCGCACGGATCAGGATACCTCCCACACCGAAACTAAAACCATAGGCAACTGTGGCTGGTTTGACAGTGCCAAGTGCCTCCTGCAAACAGACATCAGGAACCTGGCCTGGTAAGTTTTGTTTCTCTGGGGAAAGGCCATCGTTCTTGTCCGGGGCCCGTCAGCCCAGAGTGGCCGGCTGCCTGCTGAAATTTCACACGGTTGAGGATACCTCCCAGATGCAAGTTGCCCCCACAGGCAACTGTGGCTGGTTTGACAGTGCCATGTGCCTCCTGCAAACTGACATCAGGAACCTGACCCGGTGACATTCGTTTCTCTGGAGAAAGACCATGATTCATGTCCAGGGCCTTGCGGCCTGGAGTGCCCGGCTGCCTGCTGAAATTCCGCATGGATCAGGATGCCTCCCAGATGGAAAGTGCCCCCACAGCCAACTGTGGCTGGTTTGACAGTGCCAAGTGCCTCCTGCAAACTGACATCAGGAACCTGCCTGGTGACATTTATTTCTCTGGGGAAAGGCCATTGTACGTGTCCAAGGCCTAGTGGCCCGGAGTGGCCGGCTGCTTGCTGGAATTCTGCATGGATCAGGATGCCGCCGAGATGCAAGGTGCCCCCACAGGCACCTGTGCCTGGTTTGACAGTGCCAAGTGCCTCCTTCAAACTGACATCAGGAACCTGGCCTGGTGACTTTTGTTTCTCTGGGGAAAGGCCATGGTTCATATTCTACAAACTGTGGCCCAGAGTGGCCTGCTGCCTGCTGAAATTCCGCACAGATCAGGATACCTCCCAGATGCAAGGTGCCCCCACAGGCACCTGTGGCTGGTTTGACAGTGCCAAGTGCCTCCTGCCAACTGACATCAAGAACCTGGCCTGGTGACTTTTGTTTCTCTGGGGAAAGGCCATGGTTGGTATCCTGAGCCTGGTGTCCTGGAGTGGCCGTCTGCCTGCTAAAATTCTGGACGGGCCAGGATACCGCCAAGATGCAAGGTGCCCCCAGAGGCACCTGTGCCTGGTTTGACAGTGCCAAGTGCTTCCTGCAAACTGACATCAGAAACCTGGCCTGGTGATTTTCTTTCTCAGGGGAAAGGCCATGGTTCATGTCCAGGGCCCGGTGGCTCGCAGTTGCCTGCTGCCTGATGAAATTCCACACGGATCCGGATACCTCCCAGATGCAAGGTGCCGCCACAGGCAACTGTGGCTGGTTTGACAGTGCCAAGCGCCTCCTGCAAACTGACATCAGGAACCTGGCCTGGTGACTTTTGTTTCTCAGGGGAAATGTTATTATTCTTGTTCAGAGCCCGGTGGCTCGGAGTGGCCGGCTGCCTGCTGAAATACCGCACAGATCAGGATAGCACCCAGATGCAAGGTGCCCCCACAGGCACCTGTGGCTGGTTTGACAGTGCCAAGTGCCTCCTGCAAACTGACATCAGGAACCTGGCCTGGTGACTTTTGTTTCTCTGCGGAAAGACCATCATTCTTTTCCGAGGCCTGGTGGCCCGCAGTGGCCAGCAGCCTGCTGAAATTCCGTACGGATCAGGATACCTCCCACACCGAAACTAAATCCATAGGCAACTGTGGCTGGTTTGACAGTGCCAAGTGCCTCCTGCAAACAGACATCAGGAACCTGGCCTGGTAAGTTTTGTTTCTCTGGGGAAAGGCCATCGTTCTTGTCCGGGGCCCGTCAGCCCGGAGTGGCCGGCTGCCTGCTGAAATTTCACACGGTTGAGGATACCTCCCAGATGCAAGGTGCCCCCACAGGCAACTGTGGCTGGTTTGACAGTGCCATGTGCCTCCTGCAAACTGACATCAGGAACCTGACCCGGTGACATTCGTTTCTCTGGAGAAAGACCATGATTCATGTCCAGGGCCTTGCGGCCTGGAGTGCCCGGCTGCCTGCTGAAATTCCGCATGGATCAGGATGCCTCCCAGATGGAAAGTGCCCCCACAGCCAACTGTGGCTGGTTTGACAGTGCCAAGTGCCTCCTGCAAACTGACATCAGGAACCGGCCTGGTGACATTTATTTCTCTGGGGAAAGGCCATTGTACGTGTCCAGGGCCTAGTGGCCCGGAGTGGCCGGCTGCTTGCTGGAATTCTGCATGGATCAGGATGCCGCCGAGATGCAAGGTGCCCCCACAGGCACCTGTGCCTGGTTTGACAGTGCCAAGTGCCTCCTGCAAACTGACATCAGGAACCTGGCCTGGTGACTTTTGTTTCTCTGGGGAAAGGCCATGGTTCATATCCTGGATACGTAGGACCGGAGACGCCGGCTGCCTGTTGAAATTCCTCACTTATCAGGATGCCGCCGAGATGCAAGATGCCCCCACAGGCACCTGTGGCTGCTTCGACTGTGCCAAGTGCCTCCTGCAAACTGACATCAGGAACCTGGCCGGGTGACTTTTGTTTCTCTGGGGAAAGGCCATGGTTCATATCCTGGACCCGTAGTCCCGGAGTGGCCGGCTGCCTGCTGAAATTCCGAACGGATCAGGATGCCTCCCAGATGCAAAGTGCCCCCAGAGGCAATTGTGGCTGGTTTGACAGTGCCAAGTGCCTCCTGCAAACTGACATCAGGAACCTGGCCTGGTGACTTTTGTTTCTCTGGGGAAAGGCCATTGTACGTGTCCAAGGCCTAGTGGCCCGGAGTGGCCGGCTGCTTGCTGGAATTCTGCATGGCTCAGGATGCCGCCGAGATGCAAGGTGCCCCCACAGGCACCTGTGCCTGGTTTGACAGTGCCATGTGCCTCCTGCAAACTGACATCAGGAACCTGGCCTGGTGACTTTTGTTTCTCTGGGGAAAGGCCATGGTTCATATCCTACAAATTGTGGCCCAGCGTGGCCGGCTGCCTCCTGAAATTCCGCACGGATCAGGATACCTCCCAGATGCAAGGTACCCCAGAGGCAACTGCGGCTGGTTTGACAGTGCCAAGCGCCTCCTGCAAACTGACATCAGGAACCTGGCCTGGTGACTTTTGTTTCTCAGGGGAAATGTTATTATTCTTGTTCAGAGCCCGGTGGCTCGGAGTGGCCGGCTGCCTGCTGAAATACCGCACAGATCAGGATAGCACCCAGATGCAAGGTGCCCCCACAGGCACCTGTGGCTGGTTTGACAGTGCCAAGTGCCTCCTGCAAATTGACATCAGGAACCTGGCCTGGTGACTTTTGTTTCTCTGGGGAAAGGCCATCGTTCCTCTCCAGGGCCTGGTGGCCCGCAGTGGCCGGCAGCCTGCTGAAATTCCGCACGGATCAGGATACCTCCCAGACCGAAACAAAAATCATAGGCCGCTGTGGCTGGTTTGACAGTGCCAAGTGCCTCCTGCAAACTGACATCAGGAACCTGGCCTGGTAAGTTTTGTTTCTCTGGGGAAAGGCAATCGTTCTTGTCCGGGGCCCGCCGGCCCGGAGTGGCCGGCTGCCTGCTGAAATTCCACAGGGTTGAGGATACCTCCCAGATGCAAGGTGCCCCCACAGGCAACTGTGGCTGGTTTGACAGTGTCATGTGCCTCCTGCAAAATGACATCAGGAACCTGGCCTGGTGACTTTCCTTTCTCTGGGGAAAAACCATGATTCATGTCCAGGGCCTTGCGGCCTGGAGTGCCCGGCTGCCTGCTGAAATTCCACAGGGTTGAGGATACCTGCCAGATGGAAAGTGGCCCCACAGGCAACTGTGGCTGGTTTGACAGTGCCAAGTGCCTCCTGCAAACTGACATCAGGAACCTGGCCGGGTGACTTTTGTTTCCCTAGGGAAAAGCCGTGGTTCTTGTCCAGGGCCTGGTGGCCCGCAGTGGCCGGCCGCCTGCTGAAATTCCTCACGGTTGAGGATACCTCCCAGATGAAAGGTGCCCCCACAGGCACCTGTGGCTGGTTTGACAGTGCCAAGTGCCTCCTGCAAACTGACATCAGGAACCTGGCCTGGTGACTTTTGTTTCTCTGCGGAAAGACCATCATTCTTTTCCGAGGCCTTGTGGCCCGGAGTGGCCAGCAGCCTGCTGAAATTCCGCACGGATCAGGATACCTCCCACACCGAAACTAAAACCATAGGCAACTGTGGCTGGTTTGACAGTGCCAAGTGCCTCCTGCAAACAGACATCAGGAACCTGGCCTGGTAAGTTTTGTTTCTCTGGGGAAAGGCCATCGTTCTTGTCCGGGGCCCGTCAGCCCGGAGTGGCCGGCTGCCTGCTGAAATTTCACACGGTTGAGGATACCTCCCAGATGCAAGTTGCCCCCACAGGCAACTGTGGCTGGTTTGACAGTGCCATGTGCCTCCTGCAAACTGACATCAGGAACCTGACCCGGTGACATTCGTTTCTCTGGAGAAAGACCATGATTCATGTCCAGGGCCTTGCGGCCTGGAGTGCCCGGCTGCCTGCTGAAATTCCGCATGGATCAGGATGCCTCCCAGATGGAAAGTGCCCCCACAGGCAACTTTGGCTGGTTTGACAGTGCCAAGTGCGTCCTGCAAATTGGCATCAGGAACCTGGCCTGGTGACTTTTGTTTCTCTGGGGAAAGGCTATTATTCTTGTTCAGAGCCCGGTGGCTCGGAGTGGCCGGCTGCCTGCTGAAATTCCGCATGGATCAGGATACCTCCCAGGTTCAAGGTGCCGCCACAGGCAACTGTGGCTGGTTTGACAGTGCCAAGTGCCTCCTGCAAACTGACATCAGGAACCTGGCCTGGTGACTTTTGTTTCTCATGGGAAGTGCCATCGTTCGTGTCCCGTACTCGGAATCCAGGAGTGGCCGGCTGCCTGCTGAAATACCGCACAGATCAGGATACCTCCCAGATGCAAGGTGCCCCCACAGGCAACTGTGGCTGGTTTGACAGTGCCAAGTGCCTCCTGCAAACTGACATCAGGAACCTGGCCTGGTGACATTTATTTCTCTGGGGAAAGGCCATGGTTCATATTCTACAAACTGTGGCCCAGAGTGGCCCGCTGCCTGCTGAAATTCCGCACAGATCAGGATACCTCCCAGATGCAAGGTGCCCCCACAGGCACCTGTGGCTGGTTTGACAGTGCCAAGTGCCTCCTGCCAACTGACATCAAGAACCTGGCCTGGTGACTTTTGTTTCTCTGGGGAAAGGCCATGGTTGGTATCCTGAGCCTGGTGTCCTGGAGTGGCCGTCTGCCTGCTAAAATTCTGGACGGACCAGGATGCCTCCCAGATGCAAGGTGCCCCCAGAGGCAACTGTGGCTGGTTTGACAGTGCCAAGTGCCTCCTGCAAACTGACATCAGGAACCTGGCCTGGTGACATTTATTTCTCTGGGGAAAGGCCATTGTACATGTCCAAGGCCTAGTGGCCCGGAGTGGCCGGCTGCTTGCTGGAATTCTGCATGGATCAGGATGCCGCCGAGATGCAAGGTGCCCCCACAGGCACCTGTGGCTGGTTTGACAGTGCCAAGTGCCTCCTGCAAACTGACATCAGGAACCTGGCCTGGTAAGTTTTGTTTCTCTGGGGAAAGGCAATCGTTCTTGTCCGGGGCCAGCCGGCCCGGAGTGGCCGGCTGCCTGCTGAAATTCCACACGGTTGAGGATACCTCGTAGATGGAAGGTGCCCCCACAGGCAACTGTGGCTGGTTTGACAGTGCCATGTGCCTCCTGCAAAATGACATCAGGAACCTGGCCTTGTGACTTTACTTTCTCTGGGGAAAGACCATGATTCATGTCCAGGGCCTTGCGGCCTGGAGTGCCCGGCTGCCTGCTGAAATTCCGCACAGATCAGGATAGGTCCCAGATGAAAGGAGCCCCCACAGGCAACTGTGGCAGGTTTGACAGTGCCAAGTGCCTCCTGCAAACTGACATCAGGAACCTGGCCTGGTGACTTTTATTTCTCTGGGGAAAGGCCATTGTACGTGTCCAAGGTCTAATGGCCCGGAGTGGCCGGCTGCCTGCTGAAATTCCTCACGGACCAGGATACCTCCCAGATGCAAGTGGCCCGCAGAGGCAACAGTGGCTGGTTTGACAGTGCCAAGTGCCTCCTGCAAACTGACATCAGGAACCTGGCCAGGTGACTTTTGTTTCTCATGGGAAAAGATATCCTTTCTGTCCAGGGCCCGGTGACCGATTGTGGTCAGCTGCTTGCTGAAATTCCAAATATCTCAGAATGCCTCCGAGAAGAAGCAAGGCGCCACCACAGGCAAATGTGGCTGGTGTGACAGTGCCAAGTGTATTCTGAAAACTTACATCAGGAACCTGGCCGGCTGAGTTTTGTTTCTCAGAGAAAAGGCCATAGATCGTGTCCAGCATCCGGTGGGCCATAGTGGCCGTGTGCATTTTGATGTTCCGTATGTCTCAGGATGCCTCCCTGAAGCAAGATGCCACCACAAGCAACTGTGGCTGGTTTGACAGTGCCAAGTGCCTCCTGAAAACTGACCTCGGTAACCTGGCCTGGTGACTTTTGTTTCTGAGAGAGAAGGCCACGTTTCCTGTCGTGGTTCCGGTGGCGCAATGTGGCCTGGTGCCTCTTAAAATTCCGAACATCTCAGGATGCCTCTCAGAAGCAAGGTGCCGCCAGAGTCAACTGTGGCTGGTTTGACAGTGCCAAGTGCCTCCTGCAAACTGACATCAGGAAGCTGGCCTGGTGAGTTTTGTTTCTCAGAGTAAAAGCCATTGTTCTTCTCCTGTATCCAGCAGTGGCCGGCTGTGTGCCGTAATTCTGAACGTCTCAATATACATCATAGAAGCAAGGCTCCACAACAGGCAACTGTGCCTGGTTTGACTGTGACAAGTGCCTCCTGCAAACTGACATCAGGAACCTGGCCTGGTGAGTTATGTTTCCAGGGTAAATGGCCAGTATTTTTATCCAAGTTTCATTGTCAGAGAGTGGCCGCCTGCCTGCTGAAATTCCGAATATCACAGGATGCCCCCAGACGCAAGGTTCCACCATCAGCAACTGTGGCTGGCTTGACAGTGCCACTTGCTTCCTGCAAACTGACATCAGGAACCTGGCCAGGTGAATTTCGTTTCCCAGGGAAAAGGGCCGGCTACCCTGTCCATGGGTAAGAGGCCAGAAATGTCTGGAGGCCTGCAGAAATTCCGAACGTCACAGGATGCCTCCCAGACCCATGGTGTCACGACATGCAACGATGGCTGGATTAACAGTGCCAAGTGCCTCCTGCAAACGGGCTGGTCAGTTTCATTTCCCGGGTGAAAGAGCCCGCGTTTTTGGCTATTGGCCAGTGGCCCAGAGAGGATTGGTGGCTGCTGAACTTCCAAACCTTGCAGGATTCCTCCCGGACGCAAGGTGACACCAGAGGCAACTGTGGCTGTTTTGACAGTGCCAAGTGCCTCCTGTAAACGGACATCAGGAACTCGGGCTAGTGAGTTTCCTTTCCCAGGGAAAAGGGACAGCGTTCATGTCCAGGGGCCAGTGGCACTAAGTGGCCAGCTGCCTGCTGTAATTCTAAATCTCACAGGATGCCTCTTAGACGCAAGGGGGCACCATCAGCAACTATGGCTAGTTGGACAGTGCCAAGTGCCTCCTGCAAACTGAAATCGGGAATTTGGGCTCACGAGTTGCATTTCCCACTGAAAACAGCCAACGTTTGTGTCCAGGGGCCAGTGGCCCACAGAGGATTGGTGCCTGATGAAATTCCAAATGTCTCAGGATGTCTCCTGGATGCAAGGTGCAACTGTCAGCAACTGTGAGTGTTGACAGTGCCAAGAGCCTCCTGCAAATTGACATCAGTAACCTGGCCAGGCATGTTTTGTTTCCCAGTGAAAAGTGACGTCATTTGTGTCCAACGACCAGTGCCACAGAGTGACTGTTTCCCGGCAGAAAATCCAAAAATCGCGGGATGCCTCCGAGAAGAAGGTGACTACCTTGTTGCTAGTTCTGCCCCAGCCTACCATAGATAACCTTGCTCTTCCCTTGAGGCTCTGAGATGCCAAGAACTTGTCAACTTCAAAGGGCGGGCCGGGCTACATCGACTCAGCTGCCACAGTTTCTCCTTGCTAGACCTAGTGGGAAAGCATTTTGCTGAGATGCAGAAGGCAAGAAACGCAGAATACGGAGACACGGAGCTGTCCCAAGTGCCGCTGCCAGGCGTCTTTCCGCAGAAGGACCGCCCCGGAGCGCACCGCAACCGGCACCGTCATCTCTGTGCAAAGAGCCAAAATATTTGAAAACCCGCCAAAACTAATCCAAAAATATTTTCAAACCCGCCAAAATAGAAAACCAGACAGAAGTGATCAATATATTCGAAAAAACCTGACAAAACATGATAAAGCCCACCAAAGCTAATCCAAACACACCAAAAACTGGGCTAAACAGAATCAAAACAAATCTAAACGTTCTAAAAACCGGCCAAAATATTTAAAAACCCGTCAAAACTAATCAAAACCTTCCGAATACCCGCCAAAATAATTTAGACCCACAAAACTCATCAAAACATTCTGAAAAAATGCCAAAACATTAGAAAACCAGCCAGAACTGATCAAAACATTCAAAAAACTTGGCAAAACATCATAAAAACAAATCAAAACCAACCAAAACATTCCAAAAACCCGACAAAATAGTTTACAACCTGCCAAAACTGATCAAAATATTCTGAAAAGATGCCAAAATATTATAAAACCAGTCAGAAGTGATCAAAACATGCAATAACTTCAAAAACATACTAAAAACAAATCTCAACAAACGGAAACATTCCAAAATATGACTAAATATTGTCAAACCAGCAGAACTGATCAAAACATTCAAAAAACTCGCCAAAACATTGTCAAAACAAGTCAAGACCAACCAAAACATTCAAAAAACCTGCCAAAACATTTTAAAACCCGCCAAAAACAAATCAAAATGTTCCAAAACCCACCAAAATATTATAAAACCAGACAGAAGTGATGAAAACTTTTTGAAACCCCGATAAAACATAATAAAAACCCGCCAAATCAAATCAAAATTTTCCAAAACCTGCTAACACAATTAAAACAACACAAGAGAAAACAAAACATTGTAAAACCCCACCAAAATAGTCTGAAAACCCACCAAAACATAATAAAAACAAATCAAAACATATCAAAACATTCCAAAAACCTGCCAAATTTTTAGAACCTGCCAAAACTGATCAAAACATTCTGAAAAGACACCAAAACGCTAGAAAACCAGTTAGAAGTGATCAAAATTTTCAAAAAACTGGCCAAAACATTCAAAAAACAAATTAAAACCAACCAAAACATTCTAAAAACCTACTAAAATGTTTTAAAATCCTCCAAAACTGATCAAAATATATTGAAAAGAAAACCAAAAATACTATAAAACCAGCCAGAACTGATCAAAACATACAAAAAACATGCCAAAACATAATAAAAACAAATCTAAACAAACCAAAACATTCTAAAAACCTGCCAAAATATTTTAAAGCCAGAAAAACGAATCAAAACTTTACGAAAACATGCCAAAACATAAAACAAATCTAAACAAAAAAACATTCCACACACTAGCCAAAATATTTTAGAACTCCCCAAAAACTGGTCAAAACATACTGAAAACCTGCCAAAATATTATAAAATTAGTCAGAAGTGAATAAAACATTCAAAAAATCCGCCAAAACATGATAAAGCCCACCAAAACTAATCCAAACACACCAAAAACATGACTAAACATAAAAAAAACAAATCAAAACCACCCAAAAAAATCCGAAAAACCCCCCCAAAGTAATCTAAACATTCTAAAAGCCCTCCAAAACATAATAAAGATATAGGAAAACCAAACAAAATATTCTAAAAACCTGCCAAAATATATTAAATCCCGCCAAAACCGATCAAAACATTCTGAATAGATGCCAAAATACTAGAGAACCAGCCAGAACTGATCCAAATATTTCAAAAAGCTTGCCAAAACATAATAAAAACAAATCAAAACCAGCTGAAACATTGTAAAAACTCGCCAAATTATTTTAAGCCCCCAAATTATTTTAAAACTCGCCAAAACGAATCAAAATTTTCCAAAAACTTTATAAAAACAAATCAAAACAAACCAAGAAATTCCAAACACCGGGCAAAATATTGTAAAACAAATCAAAAGTAATCAAAATTTCCCAAACCAGCTGAAATATTGTAAAAAAAATCAAAACAAATCAAAACATTCCAAAAACCTGCCAAAATGTTAATACACCCGCCGAAACTGATCACAACATTCCCAATAGACGCAAAAAACATTCAAAAAATCCGTCAAAACATTAAAAAGAAAATCAATGCAAACCAAAATATTCCAAAAACCCGCTAAAATACTTAAAAATACGCAAAAATGAACCAAACATTTCCAAGAACCCACCAAAACATAAGAAAAACAAATCCAAACAAATTAAAACAATCCAAAATAGTTTAGAACCCGCCAAAAGTGATCAAAACATTTGGAAAACACGCCAAAATACTAGAAAACCAGCCAGGACTGATCAAAACACACAAAAACCTTGCCAAAAAATTATAAAAACAAATAAAAACATTTTAAAAATCCGGGCAAAATATTTAAAAACACGCCGAAAGGAACCGAAATATTCCAAAACTCTCCAAAACTACACAAAAACGAACCAAAACATCCCAAAAACCCACAAAAATATTTAGAACCGCGATCAGCACCAGCGCTCTCTGCGCAAACACCCGCTAGATGGCATCCGAGAGACGGAGAGCACGCCACCTTCTACGATGCGAAGAGTGAAGCCGCACAACACCCGGACTGTGTCCGCAGCTTTCTAACTGCTAGAATTTCAAGGCTTAGCACTCGCCTGCCTCTTCAATTGCCATTAGCGTCCGAACGGAAGGTATTCTTGGACAACTTTGCTCTGCTTGCTTCTAGTTCTGCCCCAGCCCACCATAGATAACCTTGCTCTTCCCTTTAGTTTCTGAGATGCCGAGAATTCGGGAATTGAGAACACAAGTCCGTGGACGTATACTGTGCTGGCACAGTTTCTCCTTGCTAGACACAGTGGAAAAGCATTTTGCTGAGACGCAGAAGACAAGAAATGCAGAAAACGGAGATACGGAGCTGTCCGAAGTTAAATGCCGCTGCCAGGCGTCTTTCGGCAGAAAGAGAGCTCCGGAGCGCACAGTGACCGGCACAGTGCTCTCTGCGCGAAGAGCCGCTTGATCGCATCCGAGAGACGGAGAGCGCGGTACTTTCTAGGATGCGAAGAGTGAAGCCGCACAACAGCCGGACTGTGTCCGCAGCTTTCTAACTGCTAGAATTTCAAGGCTTAGCACTCGCCTGCCTCTTCAATTGCCATTAGCATCCGAACGGAAGGTATTCTTGGACAACTTTGCTGTGCTTGCTTCTAGTTCTGCCCCAGCCCACCATAGATAACCTTGCTCTTCCCTTTAGTTTCTGAGATGCCGAGAACTCGGGAATTGAGAACACAAGTCCGGGGACGTATACTGTGCTGGCACAGTTTCTCCTTGCTAGACACAGTGGAAAAGCATTTTGCTGAGACGCAGAAGACAAGAAATGCAGAAAACGGAGATACGGAGCTGTCCGAAGTTAAATGCCGCTGCCAGGCGTCTTTCGGCAGAAAGAGAGCTCCGGAGCGCACAGTGACCGGCACAGTGCTCTCTGCGCGAAGAGCCGCTTGATCGCATCCGAGAGACGGAGAGCGCGGTACTTTCTAGGATGCGAAGAGTGAAGCCGCACAACAGCCGGACTGTGTCCGCAGCTTTCTAACTGCTAGAATTTCAAGGCTTAGCACTCGCCTGCCTCTTCAATTGCCATTAGCATTCCAATGGAAGCTATTCTTGGACAACTTTGCTGTGCTTGCTTCTAGTTCTGCCCCAGCCCACCATAGATAACCTGGATCTTCCCTTTAGTTTCTGAGATGCCCAGAACTCGGGAATTGAGAACACAAGTCCGGGGACGTATACTGTGCTGGCACAGTTTCTCCTTGCTAGACACAGTGGAAAAGCATTTTGCTGAGACGCAGAAGACAAGAAATGCAGAAAACGGAGATACGGAGCTGTCCGAAGTTAAGTGCCGCTGCCAGGCGTCTTTCGGCAGAAAGAGAGCTCCGGAGCGCACAGTGACCGGCACAGTGCTCTCTGCGCGAAGAGCCGCTTGATCGCATCCGAGAGACGGAGAGCGCGGTACTTTCTAGGATGCGAAGAGTGAAGCCGCACAACAGCCGGACTGTGTCCGCAGCTTTCTAACTGCTAGAATTTCAAGGCTTAGCACTCGCCTGCCTCTTCAATTGCCATTAGCATCCGAACGGAAGGTATTCTTGGACAACTTTGCTGTGCTTGCTTCTAGTTCTGCCCCAGCCCACCATAGATAACCTTGCTCTTCCCTTGAGGCTCTGAGATGCCCAGAACTCGGGAATTGAGAACACAAGTCCGGGGACGTATACTGTGCTGGCACAGTTTCTCCTTGCTAGACACAGTGGAAAAGCATTTTGCTGAGACGCAGAAGACAAGAAATGCAGAAAACGGAGATACGGAGCTGTCCGAAGTTAAGTGCCGCTGCCAGGCGTCTTTCGGCAGAAAGAGAGCTCCGGAGCGCACAGTGACCAGCACAGTGCTCTCTGCGCGAAGAGCCGCTTGATCGCATCCGAGAGACGGAGAGCGCGGTACTTTCTAGGATGCGAAGAGTGAAGCCGCACAACACCCGGACTGTGTCCGCAGCTTTCTAACTGCTAGAATTTCAAGGCTTAGCACTCGCCTGCCTCTTCAATTGCCATTAGCGTCCGAACGGAAGGTATTCTTGGACAACTTTGCTGTGCTTGCTTCTAGTTCTGCCCCAGCCCACCATAGATAACCTGGATATTCCCTTGAGGCTCTGAGATGCCCAGAACTCGGGAATTGAGAACACAAGTCCGGGGACGTATACTGTGCTGGCACAGTTTCTCCTTGCTAGACACAGTGGAAAAGCATTTTGCTGAGACGCAGAAGACAAGAAATGCAGAAAACGGAGATATGGAGCTGTCCGAAGTTAAGTGCCGCTGCCAGGCGTCTTTCGGCAGAAAGAGAGCTCCGGAGCGCACAGTGACCGGCACAGTGCTCTCTGCGCGAAGAGCCGCTTGATCGCATCCGAGAGACGGAGAGCGCGGTACTTTCTAGGATGCGAAGAGTGAAGCCGCACAACACCCGGACTGTGTCCGCAGCTTTCTAACTGCTAGAATTTCAAGGCTTAGCACTCGCCTGCCTCTTCAATTGCCATTAGCATCCGAACGGAAGGTATTCTTGGACAACTTTGCTGTGCTTGCTTCTAGTTCTGCCCCAGCCCACCATAGATAACCTGGATCTTCCCTTTAGTTTCTGAGATGCCCAGAATTCGGGAATTGAGAACACAAGTCCGGGGACGTATACTGTGCTGGCACAGTTTCTCCTTGCTAGACACAGTGGAAAAGCATTTTGCTGAGACGCAGAAGACAAGAAATGCAGAAAACGGAGATACGGAGCTGTCCGAAGTTAAGTGCCGCTGCCAGGCGTCTTTCGGCAGAAAGAGAGCTCCGGAGCGCACAGTGAGCGGCACAGTGCTCTCTGCGCGAAGAGCCGCTTGATCGCATCCGAGAGACGGAGAGCGCGGTACCTTCTAGGATGCGAAGAGTGAAGCCGCACAACACCCGGACTGTGTCCGCAGCTTTCTAACTGCTAGAATTTCAAGGCTTAGCACTCGCCTGCCTCTTCAATTGCCATTAGCATCCGAACGGAAGGTATTCTTGGACAACTTTGCTGTGCTTGCTTCTAGTTCTGCCCCAGCCCACCATAGATAACCTTGCTCTTCCCTTTAGTTTCTGAGATGCCGAGAACTCGGGAATTGAGAACACAAGTCCGGGGACGTATACTGTGCTGGCACAGTTTCTCCTTGCTAGACACAGTGGAAAAGCATTTTGCTGAGACGCAGAAGACAAGAAATGCAGAAAACGGAGATACGGAGCTGTCCGAAGTTAAGTGCCGCTGCCAGGCGTCTTTCGGCAGAAAGAGAGCTCCGGAGCGCACAGTGAGCGGCACAGTGCTCTCTGCGCGAAGAGCCGCTTGATCGCATCCGAGAGACGGAGAGCGCGGTACCTTCTAGGATGCGAAGAGTGAAGCCGCACAACACCCGGACTGTGTCCGCAGCTTTCTAACTGCTAGAATTTCAAGGCTTAGCACTCGCCTGCCTCTTCAATTGCCATTAGCATCCGAACGGAAGGTATTCTTGGACAACTTTGCTGTGCTTGCTTCTAGTTCTGCCCCAGCCCACCATAGATAACCTTGCTCTTCCCTTGAGGCTCTGAGATGCCCAGAACTCGGGAATTGAGAACACAAGTCCGGGGACGTATACTGTGCTGGCACAGTTTCTCCTTGCTAGACACAGTGGAAAAGCATTTTGCTGAGACGCAGAAGACAAGAAATGCAGAAAACGGAGATACGGAGCTGTCCGAAGTTAAGTGCCGCTGCCAGGCGTCTTTCGGCAGAAAGAGAGCTCCGGAGCGCACAGTGACCGGCACAGTGCTCTCTGCGCGAAGAGCCGCTTGATCGCATCCGAGAGACGGAGAGCGCGGTACTTTCTAGGATGCGAAGAGTGAAGCCGCACAACAGCCGGACTGTGTCCGCAGCTTTCTAACTGCTAGAATTTCAAGGCTTAGCACTCGCCTGCCTCTTCAATTGCCATTAGCGTCCGAACGGAAGGTATTCTTGGACAACTTTGCTGTGCTTGCTTCTAGTTCTGCCCCAGCCCACCATAGATAACCTGGATATTCCCTTGAGGCTCTGAGATGCGCAGAACTCGGGAATTGAGAACACAAGTCCGGGGACGTATACTGTGCTGGCACAGTTTCTCCTTGCTAGACACAGTGGAAAAGCATTTTGCTGAGACGCAGAAGACAAGAAATGCAGAAAACGGAGATATGGAGCTGTCCGAAGTTAAGTGCCGCTGCCAGGCGTCTTTCGGCAGAAAGAGAGCTCCGGAGCGCACAGTGACCGGCACAGTGCTCTCTGCGCGAAGAGCCGCTTGATCGCATCCGAGAGACGGAGAGCGCGGTACTTTCTAGGATGCGAAGAGTGAAGCCGCACAACACCCGGACTGTGTCCGCAGCTTTCTAACTGCTAGAATTTCAAGGCTTAGCACTCGCCTGCCTCTTCAATTGCCATTAGCATCCGAACGGAAGGTATTCTTGGACAACTTTGCTGTGCTTGCTTCTAGTTCTGCCCCAGCCCACCATAGATAACCTGGATCTTCCCTTTAGTTTCTGAGATGCCCAGAATTCGGGAATTGAGAACACAAGTCCGGGGACGTATACTGTGCTGGCACAGTTTCTCCTTGCTAGACACAGTGGAAAAGCATTTTGCTGAGACGCAGAAGACAAGAAATGCAGAAAACGGAGATACGGAGCTGTCCGAAGTTAAGTGCCGCTGCCAGGCGTCTTTCGGCAGAAAGAGAGCTCCGGAGCGCACAGTGAGCGGCACAGTGCTCTCTGCGCGAAGAGCCGCTTGATCGCATCCGAGAGACGGAGAGCGCGGTACCTTCTAGGATGCGAAGAGTGAAGCCGCACAACACCCGGACTGTGTCCGCAGCTTTCTAACTGCTAGAATTTCAAGGCTTAGCACTCGCCTGCCTCTTCAATTGCCATTAGCATCCGAACGGAAGGTATTCTTGGACAACTTTGCTGTGCTTGCTTCTAGTTCTGCCCCAGCCCACCATAGATAACCTTGCTCTTCCCTTTAGTTTCTGAGATGCCGAGAACTCGGGAATTGAGAACACAAGTCCGGGGACGTATACTGTGCTGGCACAGTTTCTCCTTGCTAGACACAGTGGAAAAGCATTTTGCTGAGACGCAGAAGACAAGAAATGCAGAAAACGGAGATACGGAGCTGTCCGAAGTTAAATGCCGCTGCCAGGCGTCTTTCGGCAGAAAGAGAGCTCCGGAGCGCACAGTGACCGGCACAGTGCTCTCTGCGCGAAGAGCCGCTTGATCGCATCCGAGAGACGGAGAGCGCGGTACTTTCTAGGATGCGAAGAGTGAAGCCGCACAACAGCCGGACTGTGTCCGCAGCTTTCTAACTGCTAGAATTTCAAGGCTTAGCACTCGCCTGCCTCTTCAATTGCCATTAGCATCCGAACGGAAGGTATTCTTGGACAACTTTGCTGTGCTTGCTTCTAGTTCTGCCCCAGCCCACCATAGATAACCTGGATCTTCCCTTTAGTTTCTGAGATGCCCAGAATTCGGGAATTGAGAATACAAGTCCGGGGACGTATACTGTGCTGGCACAGTTTCTCCTTGCTAGACACAGTGGAAAAGCATTTTGCTGAGACGCAGAAGACAAGAAATGCAGAAAACGGAGATACGGAGCTGTCCGAAGTTAAATGCCGCTGCCAGGCGTCTTTCGGCAGAAAGAGAGCTCCGGAGCGCACAGTGACCGGCACAGTGCTCTCTGCGCGAAGAGCCGCTTGATCGCATCCGAGAGACGGAGAGCGCGGTACTTTCTAGGATGCGAAGAGTGAAGCCGCACAACAGCCGGACTGTGTCCGCAGCTTTCTAACTGCTAGAATTTCAAGGCTTAGCACTCGCCTGCCTCTTCAATTGCCATTAGCATCCGAACGGAAGGTATTCTTGGACAACTTTGCTGTGCTTGCTTCTAGTTCTGCCCCAGCCCACCATAGATAACCTTGCTCTTCCCTTGAGGCTCTGAGATGCCGAGAACTCGGGAATTGAGAACACAAGTCCGGGGACGTATACTGTGCTGGCACAGTTTCTCCTTGCTAGACACAGTGGAAAAGCATTTTGCTGAGACGCAGAAGACAAGAAATGCAGAAAACGGAGATACGGAGCTGTCCGAAGTTAAATGCCGCTGCCAGGCGTCTTTCGGCAGAAAGAGAGCTCCGGAGCGCACAGTGACCGGCACAGTGCTCTCTGCGCGAAGAGCCGCTTGATCGCATCCGAGAGACGGAGAGCGCGGTACTTTCTAGGATGCGAAGAGTGAAGCCGCACAACAGCCGGACTGTGTCCGCAGCTTTCTAACTGCTAGAATTTCAAGGCTTAGCACTCGCCTGCCTCTTCAATTGCCATTAGCATCCGAACGGAAGGTATTCTTGGACAACTTTGCTGTGCTTGCTTCTAGTTCTGCCCCAGCCCACCATAGATAACCTGGATCTTCCCTTTAGTTTCTGAGATGCCCAGAATTCGGGAATTGAGAACACAAGTCCGGGGACGTATACTGTGCTGGCACAGTTTCTCCTTGCTAGACACAGTGGAAAAGCATTTTGCTGAGACGCAGAAGACAAGAAATGCAGAAAACGGAGATACGGAGCTGTCCGAAGTTAAATGCCGCTGCCAGGCGTCTTTCGGCAGAAAGAGAGCTCCGGAGCGCACAGTGACCGGCACAGTGCTCTCTGCGCGAAGAGCCGCTTGATCGCATCCGAGAGACGGAGAGCGCGGTACTTTCTAGGATGCGAAGAGTGAAGCCGCACAACAGCCGGACTGTGTCCGCAGCTTTCTAACTGCTAGAATTTCAAGGCTTAGCACTCGCCTGCCTCTTCAATTGCCATTAGCATCCGAACGGAAGGTATTCTTGGACAACTTTGCTGTGCTTGCTTCTAGTTCTGCCCCAGCCCACCATAGATAACCTTGCTCTTCCCTTGAGGCTCTGAGATGCCCAGAACTCGGGAATTGAGAACACAAGTCCGGGGACGTATACTGTGCTGGCACAGTTTCTCCTTGCTAGACACAGTGGAAAAGCATTTTGCTGAGACGCAGAAGACAAGAAATGCAGAAAACGGAGATACGGAGCTGTCCGAAGTTAAGTGCCGCTGCCAGGCGTCTTTCGGCAGAAAGAGAGCTCCGGAGCGCACAGTGACCGGCACAGTGCTCTCTGCGCGAAGAGCCGCTTGATCGCATCCGAGAGACGGAGAGCGCGGTACTTTCTAGGATGCGAAGAGTGAAGCCGCACAACACCCGGACTGTGCGGCTTTCTAACTGCTACAAGATCATGGCTTCCCACGCGATTTGTTTAGATTGTTCTTTATCATATTTTGATTAGTTTTGCTGAGTTTTTTTCTGTGTTGTCGGGTTTTCACAATATTGTCAGAAGTTTTTGGGGATTCTAGAATATTATGGCGGGTTTCTGGAATGTTTAGATGTCTTTTTATAATGTTTTGGTTGATTTTGATTAGTTTTTAACATGATATGGGGGGTTTTAGAATATTTTGATTATTTTGGGCAAGGTTAAAAATGTTCTTTTTGGGTTTTTAGAATGTTTTGATTTGTTATGTTTTTCTAAAACTTTGCCTAATTTTCAGTGTGTTTGGATCAGTTTTTGTGGGCTTTCTCATGTCATGGTAGGGTTTTTTTTTGTTTGACTGGGTTTTAGAATATTTTGATGACTTATGACGGGTTTTGAAATACTTGGTGTGTTTTAAGAATGTTTCCCTTGCCTTAGTTTTGTTTTTATTAAGTTTTACCGGCTTTTGGAATATTTTAGCTGGTTTTTGGAATGTTTTGGTTTGTTTTGATTTGTTTTTATGATGTTTTGGCGGGTTTTCGGAAAGTTTTGGTTGGGTTTTATAATGTTTTGTATTCTCTTGTTTTGTTTATATTGTGTTGGCAGGTTTAGGAATGTTTGGAAGTGTTTTGGCGGGTTTTAAAATATTTTGGCGGGTATTTGGAATGTTTTGGCGGGTATTCGGAATGTTTTGATTAGTTTTGACGGGTTTTGAAATATTTTGGCCGGTTTTTAAAAGGTTTAGGTTTGTTTTGATTTGTTTTGATTCTGTTTAGCCCAGTTTTTGGTGTGTTTGGATTAGCTTTGGTGGGCTTTATCATGTTTTGTCAGGTTTTTTCGAATGTATTGATCACTTCTGTCTGGTTTTCTATTTTGGCGGGTTTGAAAATATTTTTGGATTAGTTTTGGCGGGTTTGAAAATATTTTGGCTCTGTGCGCAGAGACGACGGTGCCGGTTGCGGTGCGCTCCGGGGCGCTCCTTCTGAGGAAAGACGCCTGGCAGCGGCACTTGGGACGGCTCCGCGTCTCTGTATTCTGCGTTTCTTGCCTTCTGCATCTCAGCAAAATGCTTTCCCACTAGGTCTAGCAAGGAGAAACTGTGGCAGCTGAGTAGATGTAGCCCGGCCCGCCCTTTGAAGTTGACAAGTTCTTGGCATCTCAGAGCCTCAAGGGAAGAGCAAGGTTATCTATGGTAGGCTGGGGCAGAACTAGCAGCAAGCAGAGCAAAGTTGTCCAAGAATAGCTTCCATTGGAATGCTAATGGCAATTGAAGAGGCAGGCCAGTGGCAAGCCACTATCTTCTAGCAGTTTGAAAGTTGCAGACACAGTGCAGGTGTTGTGCGGCTTCCTTCTTGGCCTCCTAGAAGGTGCCGCGGTGCCGCGCTCTCCGTCTCTTGCTTGCCAATATGTTGCCGTGTTCCTCCTATTGTTTGGTTTGTTTTGATTTGTTTTGATGATCTTTTGGCGGGTTTTCGGAATGTTTTGGTGGTGTTTTAGAATGTTTTGTTTTCTCTTGTGTTGTTTTTATTGTCTTGGCAGGTTGTGGAACGTTTGGATTCGTTTTGGCGGGTTTTAAAATATTTTGGCGGGTATTTGGAATGTTTTGGTTTGTTTTCATTTGTTTTGATTATGTTTTGGCAAGTTATTGAATGTTTCGATCACTTCTGACTGGTTTTCTAGTATTTTGGCATCTTTTCAGAATGTTTTGATCAGTTTTGGCAGGTTGTAAACTATTTTGTCGGGTTTTTTGAATGTTTTGGTTGGTTTTGATTTGTTTTTATGATGTTTTGCCAAGTTTTTCGAATGTTTTGATCAGTTCTGGCTGGTTTTCTAATGTTTTGGCATTTTTTCAGAATGTTTTGATGAGTTTTGTGGGTCTAAATTATTTTGGCGGGTTTTCGGAATATTTTGGTTGGTTTTGATTTGTTTTTATGATGTTTTGGCGGGTTTTCGGAATGTTTTGGTTGGGTTTTAGAATGTTTTGTATTCTCTTGAGTTGTTTTTATTGTGTTGGCAGGTTTTGGAATGTTTGGATTCCTTTTGGCGGGGTTTAAAATATTTTGGCGGGTATTTGGAATGTTTTGGCGGGTATTCGGAATGTTTTGATTAGTTTTGACGGGTTTTGAAATATTTTGGCCGGTTTTTAGAAGGTTTTGATTCTGTTTAGCCCAGTTTTTGGTGTGTTTGGATTAGCTTTGGTGGGCTTTATCATGTTTTGTCAGGTTTTTTCGAATGTATTGATCACTTCTGTCTGGTTTTCTATTTTGGCGGGTTTGAAAATATTTTTGGATGAGTTTTGGCGGGTTTTCAAATATTTTGGCTCTTTGCGCAGAGATGACGGTGCCGGTTGCGGTGCGCTCCGGGGCGCTCCTTCTGCGGAAAGACGCCTGGCAGCGGCACTTGGGACAGCTCCGCGTCTCCGTATTCTGCGTTTCTTGCCTTCTGCATCTCAGCAAAATGCTTTCCCACTAGGTCTAGCAAGGAGAAACTGTGGCAGCTGAGTAGATGTAGCCCGGCCCGCCCTTTGAAGTTGACAAGTTCTTGGCATCTCAGAGCCTCAAGGGAAGAGCAAGGTTATCTATGGTAGGCTGGGGCAGAACTAGCAGCAAGCAGAGCAAAGTTGTCCAAGAATAGCTTCCATTGGAATGCTAATGGCAATTGAAGAGGCAGGCCAGTGGCAAGCCACTAGCTTCTAGCAGTTTGAAAGTTGCAGACACAGTGCAGGTGTTGTGCGGCTTCTTTCTTGGCCTCCTAGAAGGTGCCGTGGTGCCGCGCTCTCCGTCTCTTGCTTGCCAATATGTTGCCGTGTTCCTCCTATTGTTTGGTTTGTTTTGATTTGTTTTGATGATCTTTTGGTGGGTTTTCGGAATGTTTTGGTGGTGTTTTAGAATGTTTTGTTTTCTCTTGTGTTGTTTTTATTGTCTTGGCAGGTTGTGGAACGTTTGGATTCGTTTTGGTGGGTTTTAAAATATTTTGGCGGGTATTTGGAATGTTTTGGTTTGCTTTCATTTGTTTTGATTATGTTTTGGCAAGTTATTGAATGTTTCGATCACTTCTGACTGGTTTTCTAGTATTTTGGCATCTTTTCAGAATGTTTTGATCAGTTTTGGCAGGTTGTAAACTATTTTGTCGGGTTTTTGGAATGTTTTGGTTGGTTTTGATTTGTTTTTATGATGTTTTGCCAAGTTTTTGGAATGTTTTGATCAGTTCTGGCTGGTTTTCTAATGTTTTGGCATTTTTTCAGAATGTTTTGATGAGTTTTGTGGGTCTAAATTATTTTGGCGGGTTTTCGGAATATTTTGGTTGGTTTTGATTTGTTTTTATGATGTTTTGTCGGGTTTTCGGGAATGTTTTGGTTGGGTTTTAGAATGTTTTGTATTCTCTTGAGTTGTTTTTATTGTGTTGGCAGGTTTTGGAATGTTTGGATTCCTTTTGGCGGGGTTTAAAATATTTTGGCGGGTATTTGGAATGTTTTGGCAGGTATTCGGAATGTTTTGATTAGTTTTGACGGGTTTTGAAATATTTTGGCCGGTTTTTAGAAGGTTTTGATTCTGTTTAGCCCAGTTTTTGGTGTGTTTGGATTAGCTTTGGTGGGCTTTATCATGTTTTGTCAGGTTTTTTCGAATGTATTGATCACTTCTGTCTGGTTTTCTATTTTGGCGGGTTTGAAAATATTTTTGGATGAGTTTTGGCGGGTTTTCAAATATTTTGGCTCTTTGCGCAGAGATGACGGTGCCGGTTGCGGTGCGCTCCGGGGCGCTCCTTCTGCGGAAAGACGCCTGGCAGCGGCACTTGGGACAGCTCCGCGTCTCCGTATTCTGCGTTTCTTGCCTTCTGCATCTCAGCAAAATGCTTTCCCACTAGGTCTAGCAAGGAGAAACTGTGGCAGCTGAGTAGATGTAGCCCGGCCCGCCCTTTGAAGTTGACAAGTTCTTGGCATCTCAGAGCCTCAAGGGAAGAGCAAGGTTATCTATGGTAGGCTGGGGCAGAACTAGCAGCAAGCAGAGCAAAGTTGTCCAAGAATAGCTTCCATTGGAATGCTAATGGCAATTGAAGAGGCAGGCCAGTGGCAAGCCACTAGCTTCTAGCAGTTTGAAAGTTGCAGACACAGTGCAGGTGTTGTGCGGCTTCTTTCTTGGCCTCCTAGAAGGTGCCGCGCTCTCCGTCTCTTGCTTGCCAATATGTTGCCGTGTTCCTCCTATTGTTTGGTTTGTTTTGATTTGTTTTGATGATCTTTTGGTGGGTTTTCGGAATGTTTTGGTGGTGTTTTAGAATGTTTTGTTTTCTCTTGTGTTGTTTTTATTGTCTTGGCAGGTTGTGGAACGTTTGGATTCGTTTTGGCGGGTTTTAAAATATTTTGGCGGGTATTTGGAATGTTTTGGTTTGCTTTCATTTGTTTTGATTATGTTTTGGCAAGTTATTGAATGTTTCGATCACTTCTGACTGGTTTTCTAGTATTTTGGCATCTTTTCAGAATGTTTTGATCAGTTTTGGCAGGTTGTAAACTATTTTGTCGGGTTTTTTGAATGTTTTGGTTGGTTTTGATTTGTTTTTATGATGTTTTGCCAAGTTTTTCGAATGTTTTGATCAGTTCTGGCTGGTTTTCTAATGTTTTGGCATTTTTTCAGAATGTTTTGATGAGTTTTGTGGGTCTAAATTATTTTGGCGGGTTTTCGGAATATTTTGGTTGGTTTTGATTTGTTTTTATGATGTTTTGGCGGGTTTTCGGAATGTTTTGGTTGGGTTTTAGAATGTTTTGTATTCTCTTGAGTTGTTTTTATTGTGTTGGCAGGTTTTGGAATGTTTGGATTCCTTTTGGCGGGGTTTAAAATATTTTGGCGGGTATTTGGAATGTTTTGGCAGGTATTCGGAATGTTTTGATTAGTTTTGACGGGTTTTGAAATATTTTGGCCGGTTTTTAGAAGGTTTTGATTCTGTTTAGCCCAGTTTTTGGTGTGTTTGGATTAGCTTTGGTGGGCTTTATCATGTTTTGTCAGGTTTTTTCGAATGTATTGATCACTTCTGTCTGGTTTTCTATTTTGGCGGGTTTGAAAATATTTTTGGATGAGTTTTGGCGGGTTTTCAAATATTTTGGCTCTTTGCGCAGAGATGACGGTGCCGGTTGCGGTGCGCTCCGGGGCGCTCCTTCTGCGGAAAGACGCCTGGCAGCGGCACTTGGGACAGCTCCGCGTCTCCGTATTCTGCGTTTCTTGCCTTCTGCATCTCAGCAAAATGCTTTCCCACTAGGTCTAGCAAGGAGAAACTGTGGCAGCTGAGTAGATGTAGCCCGGCCCGCCCTTTGAAGTTGACAAGTTCTTGGCATCTCAGAGCCTCAAGGGAAGAGCAAGGTTATCTATGGTAGGCTGGGGCAGAACTAGCAGCAAGCAGAGCAAAGTTGTCCAAGAATAGCTTCCATTGGAATGCTAATGGCAATTGAAGAGGCAGGCCAGTGGCAAGCCACTAGCTTCTAGCAGTTTGAAAGTTGCAGACACAGTGCAGGTGTTGTGCGGCTTCTTTCTTGGCCTCCTAGAAAGTGCCGTGGTGCCGCGCTCTCCGTCTCTTGCTTGCCAATATGTTGCCGTGTTCCTCCTATTGTTTGGTTTGTTTTGATTTGTTTTGATGATCTTTTGGTGGGTTTTCGGAATGTTTTGGTGGTGTTTTAGAATGTTTTGTTTTCTCTTGTGTTGTTTTTATTGTCTTGGCAGGTTGTGGAACGTTTGGATTCGTTTTGGCGGGTTTTAAAATATTTTGGCGGGTATTTGGAATGTTTTGGTTTGTTTTCATTTGTTTTGATTATGTTTTGGCAAGTTATTGAAAGTTTTGATCACTTCTGACTGGTTTTCTAGTATTTTGGCATCTTTTCAGAATGTTTTGATCAGTTTTGGCAGGTTGTAAACTATTTTGTCGGGTTTTTGGAATGTTTTGGTTGGTTTTGATTTGTTTTTATGATGTTTTGCCAAGTTTTTTGAATGTTTTGATCAGTTCTGGCTGGTTTTCTAATGTTTTGGCATTTTTTCAGAATGTTTTGATGAGTTTTGTGGGTCTAAATTATTTTGGCGGGTTTTCGGAATATTTTGGTTGGTTTTGATTTGTTTTTATGATGTTTTGGCGGGTTTTCGGAATGTTTTGGTTGGGTTTTAGAATGTTTTGTATTCTCTTGAGTTGTTTTTATTGTGTTGGCAGGTTTTGGAATGTTTGGATTCCTTTTGGCGGGGTTTAAAATATTTTGGCGGGTATTTGGAATGTTTTGGCGGGTATTCGGAATGTTTTGATTAGTTTTGACGGGTTTTGAAATATTTTGGCCGGTTTTTAGAAGGTTTTGATTCTGTTTAGCCCAGTTTTTGGTGTGTTTGGATTAGCTTTGGTGGGCTTTATCATGTTTTGTCAGGTTTTTTCGAATGTATTGATCACTTCTGTCTGGTTTTCTATTTTGGCGGGTTTGAAAATATTTTTGGATGAGTTTTGGCGGGTTTTCAAATATTTTGGCTCTTTGCGCAGAGATGACGGTGCCGGTTGCGGTGCGCTCCGGGGCGCTCCTTCTGCGGAAAGACGCCTGGCAGCGGCACTTGGGACAGCTCCGCGTCTCCGTCTTCTGCGTTTCTTGCCTTCTGCATCTCAGCAAAATGCTTTCCCACTAGGTCTAGCAAGGAGAAACTGTGGCAGCTGAGTAGATGTAGCCCGGCCCGCCCTTTGAAGTTGACAAGTTCTTGGCATCTCAGAGCCTCAAGGGAAGAGCAAGGTTATCTATGGTAGGCTGGGGCAGAACTAGCAGCAAGCAGAGCAAAGTTGTCCAAGAATAGCTTCCATTGGAATGCTAATGGCAATTGAAGAGGCAGGCCAGTGGCAAGCCACTAGCTTCTAGCAGTTTGAAAGTTGCAGACACAGTGCAGGTGTTGTGCGGCTTCTTTCTTGGCCTCCTAGAAGGTGCCGTGGTGCCGCGCTCTCCGTCTCTTGCTTGCCAATATGTTGCCGTGTTCCTCCTATTGTTTGGTTTGTTTTGATTTGTTTTGATGATCTTTTGGCGGGTTTTCGGAATGTTTTGGTGGTGTTTTAGAATGTTTTGTTTTCTCTTGTGTTGTTTTTATTGTCTTGGCAGGTTGTGGAACGTTTGGATTCGTTTTGGCGGGTTTTAAAATATTTTGGCGGGTATTTGGAATGTTTTGGTTTGTTTTCATTTGTTTTGATTATGTTTTGGCAAGTTATTGAAAGTTTTGATCACTTCTGACTGGTTTTCTAGTATTTTGGCATCTTTTCAGAATGTTTTGATCAGTTTTGGCAGGTTGTAAACTATTTTGTCGGGTTTTTGGAATGTTTTGGTTGGTTTTGATTTGTTTTTATGATGTTTTGCCAAGTTTTTTGAATGTTTTGATCAGTTCTGGCTGGTTTTCTAATGTTTTGGCATTTTTTCAGAATGTTTTGATGAGTTTTGTGGGTCTAAATTATTTTGGCGGGTTTTCGGAATATTTTGGTTGGTTTTGATTTGTTTTTATGATGTTTTGGCGGGTTTTCGGAATGTTTTGGTTGGGTTTTAGAATGTTTTGTATTCTCTTGAGTTGTTTTTATTGTGTTGGCAGGTTTTGGAATGTTTGGATTCCTTTTGGCGGGGTTTAAAATATTTTGGCGGGTATTTGGAATGTTTTGGCGGGTATTCGGAATGTTTTGATTAGTTTTGACGGGTTTTGAAATATTTTGGCCGGTTTTTAGAAGGTTTTGATTCTGTTTAGCCCAGTTTTTGGTGTGTTTGGATTAGCTTTGGTGGGCTTTATCATGTTTTGTCAGGTTTTTTCGAATGTATTGATCACTTCTGTCTGGTTTTCTATTTTGGCGGGTTTGAAAATATTTTTGGATGAGTTTTGGCGGGTTTGAAAATATTTTGGCTCTGTGCGCAGAGACGACGGTGCCGGTTGCGGTGCGCTCCGGGGCGCTCCTTCTGCGGAAAGACGCCTGGCAGCGGCACTTGGGACGGCTCCGCGTCTCTGTATTCTGCGTTTCTTGCCTTCTGCATCTCAGCAAAATGCTTTCCCACTAGGTCTAGCAAGGAGAAACTGTGGCAGCTGAGTAGATGTAGCCCGGCCCGCCCTTTGAAGTTGACAAGTTCTTGGCATCTCAGAGCCTCAAGGGAAGAGCAAGGTTATCTATGGTAGGCTGGGGCAGAACTAGCAGCAAGCAGAGCAAAGTTGTCCAAGAATAGCTTCCATTGGAATGCTAATGGCAATTGAAGAGGCAGGCCAGTGGCAAGCCACTATCTTCTAGCAGTTTGAAAGTTGCAGACACAGTGCAGGTGTTGTGCGGCTTCCTTCTTGGCCTCCTAGAAGGTGCCGCGGTGCCGCGCTCTCCGTCTCTTGCTTGCCAATATGTTGCCGTGTTCCTCCTATTGTTTGGTTTGTTTTGATTTGTTTTGATGATCTTTTGGCGGGTTTTCGGAATGTTTTGGTGGTGTTTTAGAATGTTTTGTTTTCTCTTGTGTTGTTTTTATTGTCTTGGCAGGTTGTGGAACGTTTGGATTCGTTTTGGCGGGTTTTAAAATATTTTGGCGGGTATTTGGAATGTTTTGGTTTGCTTTCATTTGTTTTGATTATGTTTTGGCAAGTTATTGAATGTTTCGATCACTTCTGACTGGTTTTCTAGTATTTTGGCATCTTTTCAGAATGTTTTGATCAGTTTTGGCAGGTTGTAAACTATTTTGTCAGGTTTTTTGAATGTTTTGGTTGGTTTTGATTTGTTTTTATGATGTTTTGCCAAGTTTTTTGAATGTTTTGATCAATTCTGGCTGGTTTTCTAATGTTTTGGCATTTTTTCAGAATGTTTTGATGAGTTTTGTGGGTCTAAATTATTTTGGCGGGTTTTCGGAATATTTTGGTTGGTTTTGATTTGTTTTTATGATGTTTTGGCGGGTTTTCGGAATGTTTTGGTTGGGTTTTAGAATGTTTTGTATTCTCTTGAGTTGTTTTTATTGTGTTGGCAGGTTTTGGAATGTTTGGATTCCTTTTGGCGGGGTTTAAAATATTTTGGCGGGTATTTGGAATGTTTTGGCAGGTATTCGGAATGTTTTGATTAGTTTTGACGGGTTTTGAAATATTTTGGCCGGTTTTTAGAAGGTTTTGATTCTGTTTAGCCCAGTTTTTGGTGTGTTTGGATTAGCTTTGGTGGGCTTTATCATGTTTTGTCAGGTTTTTTCGAATGTATTGATCACTTCTGTCTGGTTTTCTATTTTGGCGGGTTTGAAAATATTTTTGGATTAGTTTTGGCAGGTTTGAAAATATTTTGGCTCTTTGCGCAGAGATGACGGTGCCGGTTGCGGTGCGCTCCGGGGCGCTCCTTCTGCGGCAAGACGCCTGGCAGCGGCACTTGGGACAGCTCCGCGTCTCTGTATTCTGCGTTTCTTGCCTTCTGCATCTCAGCAAAATGCTTTCCCACTAGGTCTAGCAAGGAGAAACTGTGGCAGCTGAGTAGATGTAGCCCGGCCCGCCCTTTGAAGTTGACAAGTTCTTGGCATCTCAGAGCCTCAAGGGAAGAGCAAGGTTATCTATGGTAGGCTGGGGCAGAACTAGCAGCAAGCAGAGCAAAGTTGTCCAAGAATAGCTTCCATTGGAATGCTAATGGCAATTGAAGAGGCAGGCCAGTGGCAAGCCACTAGCTTCTAGCAGTTTGAAAGTTGCAGACACAGTGCAGGTGTTGTGCGGCTTCTTTCTTGGCCTCCTAGAAGGTGCCGCGCTCTCCGTCTCTTGCTTGCCAATATGTTGCCGTGTTCCTCCTATTGTTTGGTTTGTTTTGATTTGTTTTGATGATCTTTTGGTGGGTTTTCGGAATGTTTTGGTGGTGTTTTAGAATGTTTTGTTTTCTCTTGTGTTGTTTTTATTGTCTTGGCAGGTTGTGGAACGTTTGGATTCGTTTTGGCGGGTTTTAAAATATTTTGGCGGGTATTTGGAATGTTTTGGTTTGCTTTCATTTGTTTTGATTATGTTTTGGCAAGTTATTGAATGTTTCGATCACTTCTGACTGGTTTTCTAGTATTTTGGCATCTTTTCAGAATGTTTTGATCAGTTTTGGCAGGTTGTAAACTATTTTGTCGGGTTTTTGGAATGTTTTGGTTGGTTTTGATTTGTTTTTATGATGTTTTGCCAAGTTTTTTGAATGTTTTGATCAGTTCTGGCTGGTTTTCTAATGTTTTGGCATTTTTTCAGAATGTTTTGATGAGTTTTGTGGGTCTAAATTATTTTGGCGGGTTTTCGGAATATTTTGGTTGGTTTTGATTTGTTTTTATGATGTTTTGGCGGGTTTTCGGAATGTTTTGGTTGGGTTTTAGAATGTTTTGTATTCTCTTGAGTTGTTTTTATTGTGTTGGCAGGTTTTGGAATGTTTGGATTCCTTTTGGCGGGGTTTAAAATATTTTGGCGGGTATTTGGAATGTTTTGGCGGGTATTCGGAATGTTTTGATTAGTTTTGACGGGTTTTGAAATATTTTGGCCGGTTTTTAGAAGGTTTTGATTCTGTTTAGCCCAGTTTTTGGTGTGTTTGGATTAGCTTTGGTGGGCTTTATCATGTTTTGTCAGGTTTTTTCGAATGTATTGATCACTTCTGTCTGGTTTTCTATTTTGGCGGGTTTGAAAATATTTTTGGATGAGTTTTGGCGGGTTTTCAAATATTTTGGCTCTTTGCGCAGAGATGACGGTGCCGGTTGCGGTGCGCTCCGGGGCGCTCCTTCTGCGGAAAGACGCCTGGCAGCGGCACTTGGGACAGCTCCACGTCTCCGTATTCTGCGTTTCTTGCCTTCTGCATCTCAGCAAAATGCTTTCCCACTAGGTCTAGCAAGGAGAAACTGTGGCAGCTGAGTAGATGTAGCCCGGCCCGCCCTTTGAAGTTGACAAGTTCTTGGCATCTCAGAGCCTCAAGGGAAGAGCAAGGTTATCTATGGTAGGCTGGGGCAGAACTAGCAGCAAGCAGAGCAAAGTTGTCCAAGAATAGCTTCCATTGGAATGCTAATGGCAATTGAAGAGGCAGGCCAGTGGCAAGCCACTAGCTTCTAGCAGTTTGAAAGTTGCAGACACAGTGCAGGTGTTGTGCGGCTTCTTTCTTGGCCTCCTAGAAGGTGCCGTGGTGCCGCGCTCTCCGTCTCTTGCTTGCCAATATGTTGCCGTGTTCCTCCTATTGTTTGGTTTGTTTTGATTTGTTTTGATGATCTTTTGGTGGGTTTTCGGAATGTTTTGGTGGTGTTTTAGAATGTTTTGTTTTCTCTTGTGTTGTTTTTATTGTCTTGGCAGGTTGTGGAACGTTTGGATTCGTTTTGGTGGGTTTTAAAATATTTTGGCGGGTATTTGGAATGTTTTGGTTTGCTTTCATTTGTTTTGATTATGTTTTGGCAAGTTATTGAATGTTTCGATCACTTCTGACTGGTTTTCTAGTATTTTGGCATCTTTTCAGAATGTTTTGATCAGTTTTGGCAGGTTGTAAACTATTTTGTCGGGTTTTTGGAATGTTTTGGTTGGTTTTGATTTGTTTTTATGATGTTTTGCCAAGTTTTTGGAATGTTTTGATCAGTTCTGGCTGGTTTTCTAATGTTTTGGCATTTTTTCAGAATGTTTTGATGAGTTTTGTGGGTCTAAATTATTTTGGCGGGTTTTCGGAATATTTTGGTTGGTTTTGATTTGTTTTTATGATGTTTTGTCGGGTTTTCGGGAATGTTTTGGTCGGGTTTTAGAATGTTTTGTATTCTCTTGAGTTGTTTTTATTGTGTTGGCAGGTTTTGGAATGTTTGGATTCCTTTTGGCGGGGTTTAAAATATTTTGGCGGGTATTTGGAATGTTTTGGCAGGTATTCGGAATGTTTTGATTAGTTTTGACGGGTTTTGAAATATTTTGGCCGGTTTTTAGAAGGTTTTGATTCTGTTTAGCCCAGTTTTTGGTGTGTTTGGATTAGCTTTGGTGGGCTTTATCATGTTTTGTCAGGTTTTTTCGAATGTATTGATCACTTCTGTCTGGTTTTCTATTTTGGCGGGTTTGAAAATATTTTTGGATGAGTTTTGGCGGGTTTTCAAATATTTTGGCTCTTTGCGCAGAGATGACGGTGCCGGTTGCGGTGCGCTCCGGGGCGCTCCTTCTGCGGAAAGACGCCTGGCAGCGGCACTTGGGACAGCTCCGCGTCTCCGTATTCTGCGTTTCTTGCCTTCTGCATCTCAGCAAAATGCTTTCCCACTAGGTCTAGCAAGGAGAAACTGTGGCAGCTGAGTAGATGTAGCCCGGCCCGCCCTTTGAAGTTGACAAGTTCTTGGCATCTCAGAGCCTCAAGGGAAGAGCAAGGTTATCTATGGTAGGCTGGGGCAGAACTAGCAGCAAGCAGAGCAAAGTTGTCCAAGAATAGCTTCCATTGGAATGCTAATGGCAATTGAAGAGGCAGGCCAGTGGCAAGCCACTAGCTTCTAGCAGTTTGAAAGTTGCAGACACAGTGCAGGTGTTGTGCGGCTTCTTTCTTGGCCTCCTAGAAGGTGCCGCGCTCTCCGTCTCTTGCTTGCCAATATGTTGCCGTGTTCCTCCTATTGTTTGGTTTGTTTTGATTTGTTTTGATGATCTTTTGGTGGGTTTTCGGAATGTTTTGGTGGTGTTTTAGAATGTTTTGTTTTCTCTTGTGTTGTTTTTATTGTCTTGGCAGGTTGTGGAACGTTTGGATTCGTTTTGGCGGGTTTTAAAATATTTTGGCGGGTATTTGGAATGTTTTGGTTTGCTTTCATTTGTTTTGATTATGTTTTGGCAAGTTATTGAATGTTTCGATCACTTCTGACTGGTTTTCTAGTATTTTGGCATCTTTTCAGAATGTTTTGATCAGTTTTGGCAGGTTGTAAACTATTTTGTCGGGTTTTTGGAATGTTTTGGTTGGTTTTGATTTGTTTTTATGATGTTTTGCCAAGTTTTTTGAATGTTTTGATCAGTTCTGGCTGGTTTTCTAATGTTTTGGCATTTTTTCAGAATGTTTTGATGAGTTTTGTGGGTCTAAATTATTTTGGCGGGTTTTCGGAATATTTTGGTTGGTTTTGATTTGTTTTTATGATGTTTTGGCGGGTTTTCGGAATGTTTTGGTTGGGTTTTAGAATGTTTTGTATTCTCTTGAGTTGTTTTTATTGTGTTGGCAGGTTTTGGAATGTTTGGATTCCTTTTGGCGGGGTTTAAAATATTTTGGCGGGTATTTGGAATGTTTTGGCAGGTATTCGGAATGTTTTGATTAGTTTTGACGGGTTTTGAAATATTTTGGCCGGTTTTTAGAAGGTTTTGATTCTGTTTAGCCCAGTTTTTGGTGTGTTTGGATTAGCTTTGGTGGGCTTTATCATGTTTTGTCAGGTTTTTTCGAATGTATTGATCACTTCTGTCTGGTTTTCTATTTTGGCGGGTTTGAAAATATTTTTGGATGAGTTTTGGCGGGTTTTCAAAGATTTTGGCTCTTTGCGCAGAGATGACGGTGCCGGTTGCGGTGCGCTCCGGGGCGCTCCTTCTGCGGAAAGACGCCTGGCAGCGGCACTTGGGACAGCTCCGCGTCTCCGTATTCTGCGTTTCTTGCCTTCTGCATCTCAGCAAAATGCTTTCCCACTAGGTCTAGCAAGGAGAAACTGTGGCAGCTGAGTAGATGTAGCCCGGCCCGCCCTTTGAAGTTGACAAGTTCTTGGCATCTCAGAGCCTCAAGGGAAGAGCAAGGTTATCTATGGTAGGCTGGGGCAGAACTAGCAGCAAGCAGAGCAAAGTTGTCCAAGAATAGCTTCCATTGGAATGCTAATGGCAATTGAAGAGGCAGGCCAGTGGCAAGCCACTAGCTTCTAGCAGTTTGAAAGTTGCAGACACAGTGCAGGTGTTGTGCGGCTTCTTTCTTGGCCTCCTAGAAGGTGCCGTGGTGCCGCGCTCTCCGTCTCTTGCTTGCCAATATGTTGCCGTGTTCCTCCTATTGTTTGGTTTGTTTTGATTTGTTTTGATGATCTTTTGGTGGGTTTTCGGAATGTTTTGGTGGTGTTTTAGAATGTTTTGTTTTCTCTTGTGTTGTTTTTATTGTCTTGGCAGGTTGTGGAACGTTTGGATTCGTTTTGGCGGGTTTTAAAATATTTTGGCGGGTATTTGGAATGTTTTGGTTTGTTTTCATTTGTTTTGATTATGTTTTGGCAAGTTATTGAAAGTTTTGATCACTTCTGACTGGTTTTCTAGTATTTTGGCATCTTTTCAGAATGTTTTGATCAGTTTTGGCAGGTTGTAAACTATTTTGTCGGGTTTTTGGAATGTTTTGGTTGGTTTTGATTTGTTTTTATGATGTTTTGCCAAGTTTTTGGAATGTTTTGATCAGTTCTGGCTGGTTTTCTAATGTTTTGGCATTTTTTCAGAATGTTTTGATGAGTTTTGTGGGTCTAAATTATTTTGGCGGGTTTTCGGAATATTTTGGTTGGTTTTGATTTGTTTTTATGATGTTTTGGCGGGTTTTCGGAATGTTTTGGTTGGGTTTTAGAATGTTTTGTATTCTCTTGAGTTGTTTTTATTGTGTTGGCAGGTTTTGGAATGTTTGGATTCCTTTTGGCGGGGTTTAAAATATTTTGGCGGGTATTTGGAATGTTTTGGCGGGTATTCGGAATGTTTTGATTAGTTTTGACGGGTTTTGAAATATTTTGGCCGGTTTTTAGAAGGTTTTGATTCTGTTTAGCCCAGTTTTTGGTGTGTTTGGATTAGCTTTGGTGGGCTTTATCATGTTTTGTCAGGTTTTTTCGAATGTATTGATCACTTCTGTCTGGTTTTCTATTTTGGCGGGTTTGAAAATATTTTTGGATGAGTTTTGGCGGGTTTTCAAATATTTTGGCTCTTTGCGCAGAGATGACGGTGCCGGTTGCGGTGCGCTCCGGGGCGCTCCTTCTGCGGAAAGACGCCTGGCAGCGGCACTTGGGACAGCTCCGCGTCTCCGTCTTCTGCGTTTCTTGCCTTCTGCATCTCAGCAAAATGCTTTCCCACTAGGTCTAGCAAGGAGAAACTGTGGCAGCTGAGTAGATGTAGCCCGGCCCGCCCTTTGAAGTTGACAAGTTCTTGGCATCTCAGAGCCTCAAGGGAAGAGCAAGGTTATCTATGGTAGGCTGGGGCAGAACTAGCAGCAAGCAGAGCAAAGTTGTCCAAGAATAGCTTCCATTGGAATGCTAATGGCAATTGAAGAGGCAGGCCAGTGGCAAGCCACTAGCTTCTAGCAGTTTGAAAGTTGCAGACACAGTGCAGGTGTTGTGCGGCTTCTTTCTTGGCCTCCTAGAAGGTGCCGTGGTGCCGCGCTCTCCGTCTCTTGCTTGCCAATATGTTGCCGTGTTCCTCCTATTGTTTGGTTTGTTTTGATTTGTTTTGATGATCTTTTGGCGGGTTTTCGGAATGTTTTGGTGGTGTTTTAGAATGTTTTGTTTTCTCTTGTGTTGTTTTTATTGTCTTGGCAGGTTGTGGAACGTTTGGATTCGTTTTGGCGGGTTTTAAAATATTTTGGCGGGTATTTGGAATGTTTTGGTTTGTTTTCATTTGTTTTGATTATGTTTTGGCAAGTTATTGAATGTTTTGATCACTTCTGACTGGTTTTCTAGTATTTTGGCATCTTTTCAGAATGTTTTGATCAGTTTTGGCAGGTTGTAAACTATTTTGTCGGGTTTTTGGAATGTTTTGGTTGGTTTTGATTTGTTTTTATGATGTTTTGCCAAGTTTTTTGAATGTTTTGATCAGTTCTGGCTGGTTTTCTAATGTTTTGGCATTTTTTCAGAATGTTTTGATGAGTTTTGTGGGTCTAAATTATTTTGGCGGGTTTTCGGAATATTTTGGTTGGTTTTGATTTGTTTTTATGATGTTTTGTCGGGTTTTCGGAATGTTTTGGTTGGGTTTTAGAATGTTTTGTATTCTCTTGAGTTGTTTTTATTGTGTTGGCAGGTTTTGGAATGTTTGGATTCCTTTTGGCGGGGTTTAAAATATTTTGGCGGGTATTTGGAATGTTTTGGCGGGTATTCGGAATGTTTTGATTAGTTTTGACGGGTTTTGAAATATTTTGGCCGGTTTTTAGAAGGTTTTGATTCTGTTTAGCCCAGTTTTTGGTGTGTTTGGATTAGCTTTGGTGGGCTTTATCATGTTTTGTCAGGTTTTTTCGAATGTATTGATCACTTCTGTCTGGTTTTCTATTTTGGCGGGTTTGAAAATATTTTTGGATGAGTTTTGGCGGGTTTTCAAATATTTTGGCTCTTTGCGCAGAGATGACGGTGCCGGTTGCGGTGCGCTCCGGGGCGCTCCTTCTGCGGCAAGACGCCTGGCAGCGGCACTTGGGACAGCTCCGCGTCTCCGTATTCTGCGTTTCTTGCCTTCTGCATCTCAGCAAAATGCTTTCCCACTAGGTCTAGCAAGGAGAAACTGTGGCAGCTGAGTAGATGTAGCCCGGCCCGCCCTTTGAAGTTGACAAGTTCTTGGCATCTCAGAGCCTCAAGGGAAGAGCAAGGTTATCTATGGTAGGCTGGGGCAGAACTAGCAGCAAGCAGAGCAAAGTTGTCCAAGAATAGCTTCCATTGGAATGCTAATGGCAATTGAAGAGGCAGGCCAGTGGCAAGCCACTAGCTTCTAGCAGTTTGAAAGTTGCAGACACAGTGCAGGTGTTGTGCGGCTTCTTTCTTGGCCTCCTAGAAGGTGCCGTGGTGCCGCGCTCTCCGTCTCTTGCTTGCCAATATGTTGCCGTGTTCCTCCTATTGTTTGGTTTGTTTTGATTTGTTTTGATGATCTTTTGGCGGGTTTTCGGAATGTTTTGGTGGTGTTTTAGAATGTTTTGTTTTCTCTTGTGTTGTTTTTATTGTCTTGGCAGGTTGTGGAACGTTTGGATTCGTTTTGGCGGGTTTTAAAATATTTTGGCGGGTATTTGGAATGTTTTGGTTTGTTTTCATTTGTTTTGATTATGTTTTGGCAAGTTATTGAAAGTTTTGATCACTTCTGACTGGTTTTCTAGTATTTTGGCATCTTTTCAGAATGTTTTGATCAGTTTTGGCAGGTTGTAAACTATTTTGTCGGGTTTTTGGAATGTTTTGGTTGGTTTTGATTTGTTTTTATGATGTTTTGCCAAGTTTTTTGAATGTTTTGATCAGTTCTGGCTGGTTTTCTAATGTTTTGGCATTTTTTCAGAATGTTTTGATGAGTTTTGTGGGTCTAAATTATTTTGGCGGGTTTTCGGAATATTTTGGTTGGTTTTGATTTGTTTTTATGATGTTTTGTCGGGTTTTCGGGAATGTTTTGGTCGGGTTTTAGAATGTTTTGTATTCTCTTGAGTTGTTTTTATTGTGTTGGCAGGTTTTGGAATGTTTGGATTCCTTTTGGCGGGGTTTAAAATATTTTGGCGGGTATTTGGAATGTTTTGGCAGGTATTCGGAATGTTTTGATTAGTTTTGACGGGTTTTGAAATGTTTTGGCCGGTTTTTAGAAGGTTTTGATTCTGTTTAGCCCAGTTTTTGGTGTGTTTGGATTAGCTTTGGTGGGCTTTATCATGTTTTGTCAGGTTTTTTCGAATGTATTGATCACTTCTGTCTGGTTTTCTATTTTGGCGGGTTTGAAAATATTTTTGGATGAGTTTTGGCGGGTTTTCAAATATTTTGGCTCTTTGCGCAGAGACGACGGTGCCGGTTGCGGTGCGCTCCGGGGCGCTCCTTCTGCGGAAAGACGCCTGGCAGCGGCACTTGGGACAGCTCCGCGTCTCCGTATTCTGCGTTTCTTGCCTTCTGCATCTCAGCAAAATGCTTTCCCACTAGGTCTAGCAAGGAGAAACTGTGGCAGCTGAGTAGATGTAGCCCGGCCCGCCCTTTGAAGTTGACAAGTTCTTGGCATCTCAGAGCCTCAAGGGAAGAGCAAGGTTATCTATGGTAGGCTGGGGCAGAACTAGCAGCAAGCAGAGCAAAGTTGTCCAAGAATAGCTTCCATTGGAATGCTAATGGCAATTGAAGAGGCAGGCCAGTGGCAAGCCACTAGCTTCTAGCAGTTTGAAAGTTGCAGACACAGTGCAGGTGTTGTGCGGCTTCTTTCTTGGCCTCCTAGAAGGTGCCGCGCTCTCCGTCTCTTGCTTGCCAATATGTTGCCGTGTTCCTCCTATTGTTTGGTTTGTTTTGATTTGTTTTGATGATCTTTTGGTGGGTTTTCGGAATGTTTTGGTGGTGTTTTAGAATGTTTTGTTTTCTCTTGTGTTGTTTTTATTGTCTTGGCAGGTTGTGGAACGTTTGGATTCGTTTTGGCGGGTTTTAAAATATTTTGGCGGGTATTTGGAATGTTTTGGTTTGCTTTCATTTGTTTTGATTATGTTTTGGCAAATTATTGAATGTTTCGATCACTTCTGACTGGTTTTCTAGTATTTTGGCATCTTTTCAGAATGTTTTGATCAGTTTTGGCAGGTTGTAAACTATTTTGTCGGGTTTTTGGAATGTTTTGGTTGGTTTTGATTTGTTTTTATGATGTTTTGCCAAGTTTTTTGAATGTTTTGATCAGTTCTGGCTGGTTTTCTAATGTTTTGGCATTTTTTCAGAATGTTTTGATGAGTTTTGTGGGTCTAAATTATTTTGGCGGGTTTTCGGAATATTTTGGTTGGTTTTGATTTGTTTTTATGATGTTTTGGCGGGTTTTCGGAATGTTTTGGTTGGGTTTTAGAATGTTTTGTATTCTCTTGAGTTGTTTTTATTGTGTTGGCAGGTTTTGGAATGTTTGGATTCCTTTTGGCGGGGTTTAAAATATTTTGGCGGGTATTTGGAATGTTTTGGCGGGTATTCGGAATGTTTTGATTAGTTTTGACGGGTTTTGAAATATTTTGGCCGGTTTTTAGAAGGTTTTGATTCTGTTTAGCCCAGTTTTTGGTGTGTTTGGATTAGCTTTGGTGGGCTTTATCATGTTTTGTCAGGTTTTTTCGAATGTATTGATCACTTCTGTCTGGTTTTCTATTTTGGCGGGTTTGAAAATATTTTTGGATGAGTTTTGGCGGGTTTTCAAATATTTTGGCTCTTTGCGCAGAGATGACGGTGCCGGTTGCGGTGCGCTCCGGGGCGCTCCTTCTGCGGAAAGACGCCTGGCAGCGGCACTTGGGACAGCTCCACGTCTCCGTATTCTGCGTTTCTTGCCTTCTGCATCTCAGCAAAATGCTTTCCCACTAGGTCTAGCAAGGAGAAACTGTGGCAGCTGAGTAGATGTAGCCCGGCCCGCCCTTTGAAGTTGACAAGTTCTTGGCATCTCAGAGCCTCAAGGGAAGAGCAAGGTTATCTATGGTAGGCTGGGGCAGAACTAGCAGCAAGCAGAGCAAAGTTGTCCAAGAATAGCTTCCATTGGAATGCTAATGGCAATTGAAGAGGCAGGCCAGTGGCAAGCCACTAGCTTCTAGCAGTTTGAAAGTTGCAGACACAGTGCAGGTGTTGTGCGGCTTCTTTCTTGGCCTCCTAGAAGGTGCCGTGGTGCCGCGCTCTCCGTCTCTTGCTTGCCAATATGTTGCCGTGTTCCTCCTATTGTTTGGTTTGTTTTGATTTGTTTTGATGATCTTTTGGCGGGTTTTCGGAATGTTTTGGTGGTGTTTTAGAATGTTTTGTTTTCTCTTGTGTTGTTTTTATTGTCTTGGCAGGTTGTGGAACGTTTGGATTCGTTTTGGCGGGTTTTAAAATATTTTGGCGGGTATTTGGAATGTTTTGGTTTGTTTTCATTTGTTTTGATTATGTTTTGGCAAGTTATTGAAAGTTTTGATCACTTCTGACTGGTTTTCTAGTATTTTGGCATCTTTTCAGAATGTTTTGATCAGTTTTGGCAGGTTGTAAACTATTTTGTCGGGTTTTTGGAATGTTTTGGTTGGTTTTGATTTGTTTTTATGATGTTTTGCCAAGTTTTTTGAATGTTTTGATCAGTTCTGGCTGGTTTTCTAATGTTTTGGCATTTTTTCAGAATGTTTTGATGAGTTTTGTGGGTCTAAATTATTTTGGCGGGTTTTCGGAATATTTTGGTTGGTTTTGATTTGTTTTTATGATGTTTTGTCGGGTTTTCGGGAATGTTTTGGTCGGGTTTTAGAATGTTTTGTATTCTCTTGAGTTGTTTTTATTGTGTTGGCAGGTTTTGGAATGTTTGGATTCCTTTTGGCGGGGTTTAAAATATTTTGGCGGGTATTTGGAATGTTTTGGCAGGTATTCGGAATGTTTTGATTAGTTTTGACGGGTTTTGAAATATTTTGGCCGGTTTTTAGAAGGTTTTGATTCTGTTTAGCCCAGTTTTTGGTGTGTTTGGATTAGCTTTGGTGGGCTTTATCATGTTTTGTCAGGTTTTTTCGAATGTATTGATCACTTCTGTCTGGTTTTCTATTTTGGCGGGTTTGAAAATATTTTTGGATGAGTTTTGGCGGGTTTTCAAATATTTTGGCTCTTTGCGCAGAGATGACGGTGCCGGTTGCGGTGCGCTCCGGGGCGGTCCTTCTGCGGAAAGACGCCTGGCAGCGGCACTTGGGACAGCTCCGCGTCTCCGTATTCTGCGTTTCTTGCCTTCTGCATCTCAGCAAAATGCTTTCCCACTAGGTCTAGCAAGGAGAAACTGTGGCAGCTGAGTAGATGTAGCCCGGCCCGCCCTTTGAAGTTGACAAGTTCTTGGCATCTCAGAGCCTCAAGGGAAGAGCAAGGTTATCTATGGTAGGCTGGGGCAGAACTAGCAGCAAGCAGAGCAAAGTTGTCCAAGAATAGCTTCCATTGGAATGCTAATGGCAATTGAAGAGGCAGGCCAGTGGCAAGCCACTAGCTTCTAGCAGTTTGAAAGTTGCAGACACAGTGCAGGTGTTGTGCGGCTTCTTTCTTGGCCTCCTAGAAGGTGCCGCGCTCTCCGTCTCTTGCTTGCCAATATGTTGCCGTGTTCCTCCTATTGTTTGGTTTGTTTTGATTTGTTTTGATGATCTTTTGGTGGGTTTTCGGAATGTTTTGGTGGTGTTTTAGAATGTTTTGTTTTCTCTTGTGTTGTTTTTATTGTCTTGGCAGGTTGTGGAACGTTTGGATTCGTTTTGGCGGGTTTTAAAATATTTTGGCGGGTATTTGGAATGTTTTGGTTTGCTTTCATTTGTTTTGATTATGTTTTGGCAAGTTATTGAATGTTTCGATCACTTCTGACTGGTTTTCTAGTATTTTGGCATCTTTTCAGAATGTTTTGATCAGTTTTGGCAGGTTGTAAACTATTTTGTCGGGTTTTTGGAATGTTTTGGTTGGTTTTGATTTGTTTTTATGATGTTTTGCCAAGTTTTTCGAATGTTTTGATCAGTTCTGGCTGGTTTTCTAATGTTTTGGCATTTTTTCAGAATGTTTTGATGAGTTTTGTGGGTCTAAATTATTTTGGCGGGTTTTCGGAATATTTTGGTTGGTTTTGATTTGTTTTTATGATGTTTTGGCGGGTTTTCGGAATGTTTTGGTTGGGTTTTAGAATGTTTTGTATTCTCTTGAGTTGTTTTTATGGTGTTGGCAGGTTTTGGAATGTTTGGATTCCTTTTGGCGGGGTTTAAAATATTTTGGCGGGTATTTGGAATGTTTTGGCGGGTATTCGGAATGTTTTGATTAGTTTTGACGGGTTTTGAAATATTTTGGCCGGTTTTTAGAAGGTTTTGATTCTGTTTAGCCCAGTTTTTGGTGTGTTTGGATTAGCTTTGGTGGGCTTTATCATGTTTTGTCAGGTTTTTTCGAATGTATTGATCACTTCTGTCTGGTTTTCTATTTTGGCGGGTTTGAAAATATTTTTGGATGAGTTTTGGCGGGTTTTCAAATATTTTGGCTCTTTGCGCAGAGATGACGGTGCCGGTTGCGGTGCGCTCCGGGGCGCTCCTTCTGCGGCAAGACGCCTGGCAGCGGCACTTGGGACAGCTCCGCGTCTCCGTATTCTGCGTTTCTTGCCTTCTGCATCTCAGCAAAATGCTTTCCCACTAGGTCTAGCAAGGAGAAACTGTGGCAGCTGAGTAGATGTAGCCCGGCCCGCCCTTTGAAGTTGACAAGTTCTTGGCATCTCAGAGCCTCAAGGGAAGAGCAAGGTTATCTATGGTAGGCTGGGGCAGAACTAGCAGCAAGCAGAGCAAAGTTGTCCAAGAATAGCTTCCATTGGAATGCTAATGGCAATTGAAGAGGCAGGCCAGTGGCAAGCCACTAGCTTCTAGCAGTTTGAAAGTTGCAGACACAGTGCAGGTGTTGTGCGGCTTCTTTCTTGGCCTCCTAGAAGGTGCCGCGCTCTCCGTCTCTTGCTTGCCAATATGTTGCCGTGTTCCTCCTATTGTTTGGTTTGTTTTGATTTGTTTTGATGATCTTTTGGTGGGTTTTCGGAATGTTTTGGTGGTGTTTTAGAATGTTTTGTTTTCTCTTGTGTTGTTTTTATTGTCTTGGCAGGTTGTGGAACGTTTGGATTCGTTTTGGCGGGTTTTAAAATATTTTGGCGGGTATTTGGAATGTTTTGGTTTGTTTTCATTTGTTTTGATTATGTTTTGGCAAGTTATTGAAAGTTTTGATCACTTCTGACTGGTTTTCTAGTATTTTGGCATCTTTTCAGAATGTTTTGATCAGTTTTGGCAGGTTGTAAACTATTTTGTCGGGTTTTTGGAATGTTTTGGTTGGTTTTGATTTGTTTTTATGATGTTTTGCCAAGTTTTTGGAATGTTTTGATCAGTTCTGGCTGGTTTTCTAATGTTTTGGCATTTTTTCAGAATGTTTTGATGAGTTTTGTGGGTCTAAATTATTTTGGCGGGTTTTCGGAATATTTTGGTTGGTTTTGATTTGTTTTTATGATGTTTTGGCGGGTTTTCGGAATGTTTTGGTTGGGTTTTAGAATGTTTTGTATTCTCTTGAGTTGTTTTTATTGTGTTGGCAGGTTTTGGAATGTTTGGATTCCTTTTGGCGGGGTTTAAAATATTTTGGCGGGTATTTGGAATGTTTTGGCGGGTATTCGGAATGTTTTGATTAGTTTTGACGGGTTTTGAAATATTTTGGCCGGTTTTTAGAAGGTTTTGATTCTGTTTAGCCCAGTTTTTGGTGTGTTTGGATTAGCTTTGGTGGGCTTTATCATGTTTTGTCAGGTTTTTTCGAATGGATTGATCACTTCTGTCTGGTTTTCTATTTTGGCGGGTTTGAAAATATTTTTGGATGAGTTTTGGCGGGTTTTCAAATATTTTGGCTCTTTGCGCAGAGATGACGGTGCCGGTTGCGGTGCGCTCCGGGGCGCTCCTTCTGCGGCAAGACGCCTGGCAGCGGCACTTGGGACAGCTCCGCGTCTCCGTATTCTGCGTTTCTTGCCTTCTGCATCTCAGCAAAATGCTTTCCCACTAGGTCTAGCAAGGAGAAACTGTGGCAGCTGAGTAGATGTAGCCCGGCCCGCCCTTTGAAGTTGACAAGTTCTTGGCATCTCAGAGCCTCAAGGGAAGAGCAAGGTTATCTATGGTAGGCTGGGGCAGAACTAGCAGCAAGCAGAGCAAAGTTGTCCAAGAATAGCTTCCATTGGAATGCTAATGGCAATTGAAGAGGCAGGCCAGTGGCAAGCCACTAGCTTCTAGCAGTTTGAAAGTTGCAGACACAGTGCAGGTGTTGTGCGGCTTCTTTCTTGGCCTCCTAGAAGGTGCCGTGGTGCCGCGCTCTCCGTCTCTTGCTTGCCAATATGTTGCCGTGTTCCTCCTATTGTTTGGTTTGTTTTGATTTGTTTTGATGATCTTTTGGCGGGTTTTCGGAATGTTTTGGTGGTGTTTTAGAATGTTTTGTTTTCTCTTGTGTTGTTTTTATTGTCTTGGCAGGTTGTGGAACGTTTGGATTCGTTTTGGCGGGTTTTAAAATATTTTGGCGGGTATTTGGAATGTTTTGGTTTGTTTTCATTTGTTTTGATTATGTTTTGGCAAGTTATTGAAAGTTTTGATCACTTCTGACTGGTTTTCTAGTATTTTGGCATCTTTTCAGAATGTTTTGATCAGTTTTGGCAGGTTGTAAACTATTTTGTCGGGTTTTTGGAATGTTTTGGTTGGTTTTGATTTGTTTTTATGATGTTTTGCCAAGTTTTTTGAATGTTTTGATCAGTTCTGGCTGGTTTTCTAATGTTTTGGCATTTTTTCAGAATGTTTTGATGAGTTTTGTGGGTCTAAATTATTTTGGCGGGTTTTCGGAATATTTTGGTTGGTTTTGATTTGTTTTTATGATGTTTTGTCGGGTTTTCGGGAATGTTTTGGTCGGGTTTTAGAATGTTTTGTATTCTCTTGAGTTGTTTTTATTGTGTTGGCAGGTTTTGGAATGTTTGGATTCCTTTTGGCGGGGTTTAAAATATTTTGGCGGGTATTTGGAATGTTTTGGCAGGTATTCGGAATGTTTTGATTAGTTTTGACGGGTTTTGAAATGTTTTGGCCGGTTTTTAGAAGGTTTTGATTCTGTTTAGCCCAGTTTTTGGTGTGTTTGGATTAGCTTTGGTGGGCTTTATCATGTTTTGTCAGGTTTTTTCGAATGTATTGATCACTTCTGTCTGGTTTTCTATTTTGGCGGGTTTGAAAATATTTTTGGATGAGTTTTGGCGGGTTTTCAAATATTTTGGCTCTTTGCGCAGAGATGACGGTGCCGGTTGCGGTGCGCTCCGGGGCGCTCCTTCTGCGGAAAGACGCCTGGCAGCGGCACTTGGGACAGCTCCGCGTCTCCGTATTCTGCGTTTCTTGCCTTCTGCATCTCAGCAAAATGCTTTCCCACTAGGTCTAGCAAGGAGAAACTGTGGCAGCTGAGTAGATGTAGCCCGGCCCGCCCTTTGAAGTTGACAAGTTCTTGGCATCTCAGAGCCTCAAGGGAAGAGCAAGGTTATCTATGGTAGGCTGGGGCAGAACTAGCAGCAAGCAGAGCAAAGTTGTCCAAGAATAGCTTCCATTGGAATGCTAATGGCAATTGAAGAGGCAGGCCAGTGGCAAGCCACTAGCTTCTAGCAGTTTGAAAGTTGCAGACACAGTGCAGGTGTTGTGCGGCTTCTTTCTTGGCCTCCTAGAAGGTGCCGCGCTCTCCGTCTCTTGCTTGCCAATATGTTGCCGTGTTCCTCCTATTGTTTGGTTTGTTTTGATTTGTTTTGATGATCTTTTGGTGGGTTTTCGGAATGTTTTGGTGGTGTTTTAGAATGTTTTGTTTTCTCTTGTGTTGTTTTTATTGTCTTGGCAGGTTGTGGAACGTTTGGATTCGTTTTGGCGGGTTTTAAAATATTTTGGCGGGTATTTGGAATGTTTTGGTTTGCTTTCATTTGTTTTGATTATGTTTTGGCAAGTTATTGAATGTTTCGATCACTTCTGACTGGTTTTCTAGTATTTTGGCATCTTTTCAGAATGTTTTGATCAGTTTTGGCAGGTTGTAAACTATTTTGTCGGGTTTTTGGAATGTTTTGGTTGGTTTTGATTTGTTTTTATGATGTTTTGCCAAGTTTTTTGAATGTTTTGATCAGTTCTGGCTGGTTTTCTAATGTTTTGGCATTTTTTCAGAATGTTTTGATGAGTTTTGTGGGTCTAAATTATTTTGGCGGGTTTTCGGAATATTTTGGTTGGTTTTGATTTGTTTTTATGATGTTTTGGCGGGTTTTCGGAATGTTTTGGTTGGGTTTTAGAATGTTTTGTATTCTCTTGAGTTGTTTTTATTGTGTTGGCAGGTTTTGGAATGTTTGGATTCCTTTTGGCGGGGTTTAAAATATTTTGGCGGGTATTTGGAATGTTTTGGCGGGTATTCGGAATGTTTTGATTAGTTTTGACGGGTTTTGAAATATTTTGGCCGGTTTTTAGAAGGTTTTGATTCTGTTTAGCCCAGTTTTTGGTGTGTTTGGATTAGCTTTGGTGGGCTTTATCATGTTTTGTCAGGTTTTTTCGAATGTATTGATCACTTCTGTCTGGTTTTCTATTTTGGCGGGTTTGAAAATATTTTTGGATGAGTTTTGGCGGGTTTTCAAATATTTTGGCTCTTTGCGCAGAGATGACGGTGCCGGTTGCGGTGCGCTCCGGGGCGCTCCTTCTGCGGAAAGACGCCTGGCAGCGGCACTTGGGACAGCTCCACGTCTCCGTATTCTGCGTTTCTTGCCTTCTGCATCTCAGCAAAATGCTTTCCCACTAGGTCTAGCAAGGAGAAACTGTGGCAGCTGAGTAGATGTAGCCCGGCCCGCCCTTTGAAGTTGACAAGTTCTTGGCATCTCAGAGCCTCAAGGGAAGAGCAAGGTTATCTATGGTAGGCTGGGGCAGAACTAGCAGCAAGCAGAGCAAAGTTGTCCAAGAATAGCTTCCATTGGAATGCTAATGGCAATTGAAGAGGCAGGCCAGTGGCAAGCCACTAGCTTCTAGCAGTTTGAAAGTTGCAGACACAGTGCAGGTGTTGTGCGGCTTCTTTCTTGGCCTCCTAGAAGGTGCCGTGGTGCCGCGCTCTCCGTCTCTTGCTTGCCAATATGTTGCCGTGTTCCTCCTATTGTTTGGTTTGTTTTGATTTGTTTTGATGATCTTTTGGCGGGTTTTCGGAATGTTTTGGTGGTGTTTTAGAATGTTTTGTTTTCTCTTGTGTTGTTTTTATTGTCTTGGCAGGTTGTGGAACGTTTGGATTCGTTTTGGCGGGTTTTAAAATATTTTGGCGGGTATTTGGAATGTTTTGGTTTGTTTTCATTTGTTTTGATTATGTTTTGGCAAGTTATTGAAAGTTTTGATCACTTCTGACTGGTTTTCTAGTATTTTGGCATCTTTTCAGAATGTTTTGATCAGTTTTGGCAGGTTGTAAACTATTTTGTCGGGTTTTTGGAATGTTTTGGTTGGTTTTGATTTGTTTTTATGATGTTTTGCCAAGTTTTTTGAATGTTTTGATCAGTTCTGGCTGGTTTTCTAATGTTTTGGCATTTTTTCAGAATGTTTTGATGAGTTTTGTGGGTCTAAATTATTTTGGCGGGTTTTCGGAATATTTTGGTTGGTTTTGATTTGTTTTTATGATGTTTTGTCGGGTTTTCGGGAATGTTTTGGTCGGGTTTTAGAATGTTTTGTATTCTCTTGAGTTGTTTTTATTGTGTTGGCAGGTTTTGGAATGTTTGGATTCCTTTTGGCGGGGTTTAAAATATTTTGGCGGGTATTTGGAATGTTTTGGCAGGTATTCGGAATGTTTTGATTAGTTTTGACGGGTTTTGAAATATTTTGGCCGGTTTTTAGAAGGTTTTGATTCTGTTTAGCCCAGTTTTTGGTGTGTTTGGATTAGCTTTGGTGGGCTTTATCATGTTTTGTCAGGTTTTTTCGAATGTATTGATCACTTCTGTCTGGTTTTCTATTTTGGCGGGTTTGAAAATATTTTTGGATGAGTTTTGGCGGGTTTTCAAATATTTTGGCTCTTTGCGCAGAGATGACGGTGCCGGTTGCGGTGCGCTCCGGGGCGGTCCTTCTGCGGAAAGACGCCTGGCAGCGGCACTTGGGACAGCTCCGCGTCTCCGTATTCTGCGTTTCTTGCCTTCTGCATCTCAGCAAAATGCTTTCCCACTAGGTCTAGCAAGGAGAAACTGTGGCAGCTGAGTAGATGTAGCCCGGCCCGCCCTTTGAAGTTGACAAGTTCTTGGCATCTCAGAGCCTCAAGGGAAGAGCAAGGTTATCTATGGTAGGCTGGGGCAGAACTAGCAGCAAGCAGAGCAAAGTTGTCCAAGAATAGCTTCCATTGGAATGCTAATGGCAATTGAAGAGGCAGGCCAGTGGCAAGCCACTAGCTTCTAGCAGTTTGAAAGTTGCAGACACAGTGCAGGTGTTGTGCGGCTTCTTTCTTGGCCTCCTAGAAGGTGCCGCGCTCTCCGTCTCTTGCTTGCCAATATGTTGCCGTGTTCCTCCTATTGTTTGGTTTGTTTTGATTTGTTTTGATGATCTTTTGGTGGGTTTTCGGAATGTTTTGGTGGTGTTTTAGAATGTTTTGTTTTCTCTTGTGTTGTTTTTATTGTCTTGGCAGGTTGTGGAACGTTTGGATTCGTTTTGGCGGGTTTTAAAATATTTTGGCGGGTATTTGGAATGTTTTGGTTTGCTTTCATTTGTTTTGATTATGTTTTGGCAAGTTATTGAATGTTTCGATCACTTCTGACTGGTTTTCTAGTATTTTGGCATCTTTTCAGAATGTTTTGATCAGTTTTGGCAGGTTGTAAACTATTTTGTCGGGTTTTTGGAATGTTTTGGTTGGTTTTGATTTGTTTTTATGATGTTTTGCCAAGTTTTTTGAATGTTTTGATCAGTTCTGGCTGGTTTTCTAATGTTTTGGCATTTTTTCAGAATGTTTTGTTGAGTTTTGTGGGTCTAAATTATTTTGGCGGGTTTTCGGAATATTTTGGTTGGTTTTGATTTGTTTTTATGATGTTTTGGCGGGTTTTCGGAATGTTTTGGTTGGGTTTTAGAATGTTTTGTATTCTCTTGAGTTGTTTTTATGGTGTTGGCAGGTTTTGGAATGTTTGGATTCCTTTTGGCGGGGTTTAAAATATTTTGGCGGGTATTTGGAATGTTTTGGCGGGTATTCGGAATGTTTTGATTAGTTTTGACGGGTTTTGAAATATTTTGGCCGGTTTTTAGAAGGTTTTGATTCTGTTTAGCCCAGTTTTTGGTGTGTTTGGATTAGCTTTGGTGGGCTTTATCATGTTTTGTCAGGTTTTTTCGAATGTATTGATCACTTCTGTCTGGTTTTCTATTTTGGCGGGTTTGAAAATATTTTTGGATGAGTTTTGGCGGGTTTTCAAATATTTTGGCTCTTTGCGCAGAGATGACGGTGCCGGTTGCGGTGCGCTCCGGGGCGCTCCTTCTGCGGCAAGACGCCTGGCAGCGGCACTTGGGACAGCTCCGCGTCTCCGTATTCTGCGTTTCTTGCCTTCTGCATCTCAGCAAAATGCTTTCCCACTAGGTCTAGCAAGGAGAAACTGTGGCAGCTGAGTAGATGTAGCCCGGCCCGCCCTTTGAAGTTGACAAGTTCTTGGCATCTCAGAGCCTCAAGGGAAGAGCAAGGTTATCTATGGTAGGCTGGGGCAGAACTAGCAGCAAGCAGAGCAAAGTTGTCCAAGAATAGCTTCCATTGGAATGCTAATGGCAATTGAAGAGGCAGGCCAGTGGCAAGCCACTAGCTTCTAGCAGTTTGAAAGTTGCAGACACAGTGCAGGTGTTGTGCGGCTTCTTTCTTGGCCTCCTAGAAGGTGCCGTGGTGCCGCGCTCTCCGTCTCTTGCTTGCCAATATGTTGCCGTGTTCCTCCTATTGTTTGGTTTGTTTTGATTTGTTTTGATGATCTTTTGGCGGGTTTTCGGAATGTTTTGGTGGTGTTTTAGAATGTTTTGTTTTCTCTTGTGTTGTTTTTATTGTCTTGGCAGGTTGTGGAACGTTTGGATTCGTTTTGGCGGGTTTTAAAATATTTTGGCGGGTATTTGGAATGTTTTGGTTTGTTTTCATTTGTTTTGATTATGTTTTGGCAAGTTATTGAAAGTTTTGATCACTTCTGACTGGTTTTCTAGTATTTTGGCATCTTTTCAGAATGTTTTGATCAGTTTTGGCAGGTTGTAAACTATTTTGTCGGGTTTTTGGAATGTTTTGGTTGGTTTTGATTTGTTTTTATGATGTTTTGCCAAGTTTTTTGAATGTTTTGATCAGTTCTGGCTGGTTTTCTAATGTTTTGGCATTTTTTCAGAATGTTTTGATGAGTTTTGTGGGTCTAAATTATTTTGGCGGGTTTTCGGAATATTTTGGTTGGTTTTGATTTGTTTTTATGATGTTTTGTCGGGTTTTCGGGAATGTTTTGGTCGGGTTTTAGAATGTTTTGTATTCTCTTGAGTTGTTTTTATTGTGTTGGCAGGTTTTGGAATGTTTGGATTCCTTTTGGCGGGGTTTAAAATATTTTGGCGGGTATTTGGAATGTTTTGGCAGGTATTCGGAATGTTTTGATTAGTTTTGACGGGTTTTGAAATGTTTTGGCCGGTTTTTAGAAGGTTTTGATTCTGTTTAGCCCAGTTTTTGGTGTGTTTGGATTAGCTTTGGTGGGCTTTATCATGTTTTGTCAGGTTTTTTCGAATGTATTGATCACTTCTGTCTGGTTTTCTATTTTGGCGGGTTTGAAAATATTTTTGGATGAGTTTTGGCGGGTTTTCAAATATTTTGGCTCTTTGCGCAGAGATGACGGTGCCGGTTGCGGTGCGCTCCGGGGCACTCCTTCTGCGGAAAGACGCCTGGCAGCGGCACTTGGGACAGCTCCGCGTCTCCGTATTCTGCGTTTCTTGCCTTCTGCATCTCAGCAAAATGCTTTCCCACTAGGTCTAGCAAGGAGAAACTGTGGCAGCTGAGTAGATGTAGCCCGGCCCGCCCTTTGAAGTTGACAAGTTCTTGGCATCTCAGAGCCTCAAGGGAAGAGCAAGGTTATCTATGGTAGGCTGGGGCAGAACTAGCAGCAAGCAGAGCAAAGTTGTCCAAGAATAGCTTCCATTGGAATGCTAATGGCAATTGAAGAGGCAGGCCAGTGGCAAGCCACTAGCTTCTAGCAGTTTGAAAGTTGCAGACACAGTGCAGGTGTTGTGCGGCTTCTTTCTTGGCCTCCTAGAAGGTGCCGCGCTCTCCGTCTCTTGCTTGCCAATATGTTGCCGTGTTCCTCCTATTGTTTGGTTTGTTTTGATTTGTTTTGATGATCTTTTGGTGGGTTTTCGGAATGTTTTGGTGGTGTTTTAGAATGTTTTGTTTTCTCTTGTGTTGTTTTTATTGTCTTGGCAGGTTGTGGAACGTTTGGATTCGTTTTGGCGGGTTTTAAAATATTTTGGCGGGTATTTGGAATGTTTTGGTTTGCTTTCATTTGTTTTGATTATGTTTTGGCAAGTTATTGAAAGTTTCGATCACTTCTGACTGGTTTTCTAGTATTTTGGCATCTTTTCAGAATGTTTTGATCAGTTTTGGCAGGTTGTAAACTATTTTGTCGGGTTTTTGGAATGTTTTGGTTGGTTTTGATTTGTTTTTATGATGTTTTGCCAAGTTTTTTGAATGTTTTGATCAGTTCTGGCTGGTTTTCTAATGTTTTGGCATTTTTTCAGAATGTTTTGATGAGTTTTGTGGGTCTAAATTATTTTGGCGGGTTTTCGGAATATTTTGGTTGGTTTTGATTTGTTTTTATGATGTTTTGTCGGGTTTTCGGGAATGTTTTGGTCGGGTTTTAGAATGTTTTGTATTCTCTTGAGTTGTTTTTATTGTGTTGGCAGGTTTTGGAATGTTTGGATTCCTTTTGGCGGGGTTTAAAATATTTTGGCGGGTATTTGGAATGTTTTGGCAGGTATTCGGAATGTTTTGATTAGTTTTGACGGGTTTTGAAATGTTTTGGCCGGTTTTTAGAAGGTTTTGATTCTGTTTAGCCCAGTTTTTGGTGTGTTTGGATTAGCTTTGGTGGGCTTTATCATGTTTTGTCAGGTTTTTTCGAATGTATTGATCACTTCTGTCTGGTTTTCTATTTTGGCGGGTTTGAAAATATTTTTGGATGAGTTTTGGCGGGTTTTCAAATATTTTGGCTCTTTGCGCAGAGATGACGGTGCCGGTTGCGGTGCGCTCCGGGGCGGTCCTTCTGCGGCAAGACGCCTGGCAGCGGCACTTGGGACAGCTCCGCGTCTCCGTATTCTGCGTTTCTTGCCTTCTGCATCTCAGCAAAATGCTTTCCCACTAGGTCTAGCAAGGAGAAACTGTGGCAGCTGAGTAGATGTAGCCCGGCCCGCCCTTTGAAGTTGACAAGTTCTTGGCATCTCAGAGCCTCAAGGGAAGAGCAAGGTTATCTATGGTAGGCTGGGGCAGAACTAGCAGCAAGCAGAGCAAAGTTGTCCAAGAATAGCTTCCATTGGAATGCTAATGGCAATTGAAGAGGCAGGCCAGTGGCAAGCCACTAGCTTCTAGCAGTTTGAAAGTTGCAGACACAGTGCAGGTGTTGTGCGGCTTCTTTCTTGGCCTCCTAGAAGGTGCCGCGCTCTCCGTCTCTTGCTTGCCAATATGTTGCCGTGTTCCTCCTATTGTTTGGTTTGTTTTGATTTGTTTTGATGATCTTTTGGCGGGTTTTCGGAATGTTTTGGTGGTGTTTTAGAATGTTTTGTTTTCTCTTGTGTTGTTTTTATTGTCTTGGCAGGTTGTGGAACGTTTGGATTCGTTTTGGCGGGTTTTAAAATATTTTGGCGGGTATTTGGAATGTTTTGGTTTGTTTTCATTTGTTTTGATTATGTTTTGGCAAGTTATTGAAAGTTTTGATCACTTCTGACTGGTTTTCTAGTATTTTGGCATCTTTTCAGAATGTTTTGATCAGTTTTGGCAGGTTGTAAACTATTTTGTCGGGTTTTTGGAATGTTTTGGTTGGTTTTGATTTGTTTTTATGATGTTTTGCCAAGTTTTTTGAATGTTTTGATCAGTTCTGGCTGGTTTTCTAATGTTTTGGCATTTTTTCAGAATGTTTTGATGAGTTTTGTGGGTCTAAATTATTTTGGCGGGTTTTCGGAATATTTTGGTTGGTTTTGATTTGTTTTTATGATGTTTTGTCGGGTTTTCGGAATGTTTTGGTTGGGTTTTAGAATGTTTTGTATTCTCTTGAGTTGTTTTTATTGTGTTGGCAGGTTTTGGAATGTTTGGATTCCTTTTGGCGGGGTTTAAAATATTTTGGCGGGTATTTGGAATGTTTTGGCAGGTATTCGGAATGTTTTGATTAGTTTTGACGGGTTTTGAAATATTTTGGCCGGTTTTTAGAAGGTTTTGATTCTGTTTAGCCCTGTTTTTGGTGTGTTTGGATTAGCTTTGGTGGGCTTTATCATGTTTTGTCAGGTTTTTTCGAATGTATTGATCACTTCTGTCTGGTTTTCTATTTTGGCGGGTTTGAAAATATTTTTGGATGAGTTTTGGCGGGTTTTCAAATATTTTGGCTCTTTGCGCAGAGATGACGGTGCCGGTTGCGGTGCGCTCCGGGGCGGTCCTTCTGCGGAAAGACGCCTGGCAGCGGCACTTGGGACAGCTCCGCGTCTCCGTATTCTGCGTTTCTTGCCTTCTGCATCTCAGCAAAATGCTTTCCCACTAGGTCTAGCAAGGAGAAACTGTGGCAGCTGAGTAGATGTAGCCCGGCCCGCCCTTTGAAGTTGACAAGTTCTTGGCATCTCAGAGCCTCAAGGGAAGAGCAAGGTTATCTATGGTAGGCTGGGGCAGAACTAGCAGCAAGCAGAGCAAAGTTGTCCAAGAATAGCTTCCATTGGAATGCTAATGGCAATTGAAGAGGCAGGCCAGTGGCAAGCCACTAGCTTCTAGCAGTTTGAAAGTTGCAGACACAGTGCAGGTGTTGTGCGGCTTCTTTCTTGGCCTCCTAGAAGGTGCCGCGCTCTCCGTCTCTTGCTTGCCAATATGTTGCCGTGTTCCTCCTATTGTTTGGTTTGTTTTGATTTGTTTTGATGATCTTTTGGTGGGTTTTCGGAATGTTTTGGTGGTGTTTTAGAATGTTTTGTTTTCTCTTGTGTTGTTTTTATTGTCTTGGCAGGTTGTGGAACGTTTGGATTCGTTTTGGCGGGTTTTAAAATATTTTGGCGGGTATTTGGAATGTTTTGGTTTGCTTTCATTTGTTTTGATTATGTTTTGGCAAGTTATTGAAAGTTTCGATCACTTCTGACTGGTTTTCTAGTATTTTGGCATCTTTTCAGAATGTTTTGATCAGTTTTGGCAGGTTGTAAACTATTTTGTCGGGTTTTTTGAATGTTTTGGTTGGTTTTGATTTGTTTTTATGATGTTTTGCCAAGTTTTTTGAATGTTTTGATCAGTTCTGGCTGGTTTTCTAATGTTTTGGCATTTTTTCAGAATGTTTTGATGAGTTTTGTGGGTCTAAATTATTTTGGCGGGTTTTCGGAATATTTTGGTTGGTTTTGATTTGTTTTTATGATGTTTTGTCGGGTTTTCGGGAATGTTTTGGTTGGGTTTTAGAATGTTTTGTATTCTCTTGAGTTGTTTTTATTGTGTTGGCAGGTTTTGGAATGTTTGGATTCCTTTTGGCGGGGTTTAAAATATTTTGGCGGGTATTTGGAATGTTTTGGCGGGTATTCGGAATGTTTTGATTAGTTTTGACGGGTTTTGAAATATTTTGGCCGGTTTTTAGAAGGTTTTGATTCTGTTTAGCCCAGTTTTTGGTGTGTTTGGATTAGCTTTGGTGGGCTTTATCATGTTTTGTCAGGTTTTTTCGAATGTATTGATCACTTCTGTCTGGTTTTCTATTTTGGCGGGTTTGAAAATATTTTTGGATGAGTTTTGGCGGGTTTTCAAATATTTTGGCTCTTTGCGCAGAGATGACGGTGCCGGTTGCGGTGCGCTCCGGGGCGGTCCTTCTGCGGAAAGACGCCTGGCAGCGGCACTTGGGACAGCTCCGCGTCTCCGTATTCTGCGTTTCTTGCCTTCTGCATCTCAGCAAAATGCTTTCCCACTAGGTCTAGCAAGGAGAAACTGTGGCAGCTGAGTAGATGTAGCCCGGCCCGCCCTTTGAAGTTGACAAGTTCTTGGCATCTCAGAGCCTCAAGGGAAGAGCAAGGTTATCTATGGTAGGCTGGGGCAGAACTAGCAGCAAGCAGAGCAAAGTTGTCCAAGAATAGCTTCCATTGGAATGCTAATGGCAATTGAAGAGGCAGGCCAGTGGCAAGCCACTAGCTTCTAGCAGTTTGAAAGTTGCAGACACAGTGCAGGTGTTGTGCGGCTTCTTTCTTGGCCTCCTAGAAGGTGCCGCGCTCTCCGTCTCTTGCTTGCCAATATGTTGCCGTGTTCCTCCTATTGTTTGGTTTGTTTTGATTTGTTTTGATGATCTTTTGGCGGGTTTTCGGAATGTTTTGGTGGTGTTTTAGAATGTTTTGTTTTCTCTTGTGTTGTTTTTATTGTCTTGGCAGGTTGTGGAACGTTTGGATTCGTTTTGGCGGGTTTTAAAATATTTTGGCGGGTATTTGGAATGTTTTGGTTTGCTTTCATTTGTTTTGATTATGTTTTGGCAAGTTATTGAATGTTTCGATCACTTCTGACTGGTTTTCTAGTATTTTGGCATCTTTTCAGAATGTTTTGATCAGTTTTGGCAGGTTGTAAACTATTTTGTCGGGTTTTTGGAATGTTTTGGTTGGTTTTGATTTGTTTTTATGATGTTTTGCCAAGTTTTTCGAATGTTTTGATCAGTTCTGGCTGGTTTTCTAATGTTTTGGCATTTTTTCAGAATGTTTTGATGAGTTTTGTGGGTCTAAATTATTTTGGCGGGTTTTCGGAATATTTTGGTTGGTTTTGATTTGTTTTTATGATGTTTTGTCGGGTTTTCGGGAATGTTTTGGTCGGGTTTTAGAATGTTTTGTATTCTCTTGAGTTGTTTTTATTGTGTTGGCAGGTTTTGGAATGTTTGGATTCCTTTTGGCGGGGTTTAAAATATTTTGGCGGGTATTTGGAATGTTTTGGCGGGTATTCGGAATGTTTTGATTAGTTTTGACGGGTTTTGAAATATTTTGGCCGGTTTTTAGAAGGTTTTGATTCTGTTTAGCCCAGTTTTTGGTGTGTTTGGATTAGCTTTGGTGGGCTTTATCATGTTTTGTCAGGTTTTTTCGAATGTATTGATCACTTCTGTCTGGTTTTCTATTTTGGCGGGTTTGAAAATATTTTTGGATGAGTTTTGGCGGGTTTTCAAATATTTTGGCTCTTTGCGCAGAGATGACGGTGCCGGTTGCGGTGCGCTCCGGGGCGGTCCTTCTGCGGCAAGACGCCTGGCAGCGGCACTTGGGACAGCTCCGCGTCTCCGTATTCTGCGTTTCTTGCCTTCTGCATCTCAGCAAAATGCTTTCCCACTAGGTCTAGCAAGGAGAAACTGTGGCAGCTGAGTAGATGTAGCCCGGCCCGCCCTTTGAAGTTGACAAGTTCTTGGCATCTCAGAGCCTCAAGGGAAGAGCAAGGTTATCTATGGTAGGCTGGGGCAGAACTAGCAGCAAGCAGAGCAAAGTTGTCCAAGAATAGCTTCCATTGGAATGCTAATGGCAATTGAAGAGGCAGGCCAGTGGCAAGCCACTAGCTTCTAGCAGTTTGAAAGTTGCAGACACAGTGCAGGTGTTGTGCGGCTTCTTTCTTGGCCTCCTAAAAGGTGCCGTGGTGCCGCGCTCTCCGTCTCTTGCTTGCCAATATGTTGCCGTGTTCCTCCTATTGTTTGGTTTGTTTTGATTTGTTTTGATGATCTTTTGGTGGGTTTTCGGAATGTTTTGGTGGTGTTTTAGAATGTTTTGTTTTCTCTTGTGTTGTTTTTATTGTCTTGGCAGGTTGTGGAACGTTTGGATTCGTTTTGGCGGGTTTTAAAATATTTTGGCGGGTATTTGGAATGTTTTGGTTTGTTTTCATTTGTTTTGATTATGTTTTGGCAAGTTATTGAAAGTTTTGATCACTTCTGACTGGTTTTCTAGTATTTTGGCATCTTTTCAGAATGTTTTGATCAGTTTTGGCAGGTTGTAAACTATTTTGTCGGGTTTTTGGAATGTTTTGGTTGGTTTTGATTTGTTTTTATGATGTTTTGCCAAGTTTTTCGAATGTTTTGATCAGTTCTGGCTGGTTTTCTAATGTTTTGGCATTTTTTCAGAATGTTTTGATGAGTTTTGTGGGTCTAAATTATTTTGGCGGGTTTTCGGAATATTTTGGTTGGTTTTGATTTGTTTTTATGATGTTTTGGCGGGTTTTCGGAATGTTTTGGTTGGGTTTTAGAATGTTTTGTATTCTCTTGAGTTGTTTTTATTGTGTTGGCAGGTTTTGGAATGTTTGGATTCCTTTTGGCGGGGTTTAAAATATTTTGGCGGGTATTTGGAATGTTTTGGCGGGTATTCGGAATGTTTTGATTAGTTTTGACGGGTTTTGAAATATTTTGGCCGGTTTTTAGAAGGTTTTGATTCTGTTTAGCCCAGTTTTTGGTGTGTTTGGATTAGCTTTGGTGGGCTTTATCATGTTTTGTCAGGTTTTTTCGAATGTATTGATCACTTCTGTCTGGTTTTCTATTTTGGCGGGTTTGAAAATATTTTTGGATGAGTTTTGGCGGGTTTTCAAATATTTTGGCTCTTTGCGCAGAGATGACGGTGCCGGTTGCGGTGCGCTCCGGGGCGGTCCTTCTGCGGAAAGACGCCTGGCAGCGGCACTTGGGACAGCTCCGCGTCTCCGTATTCTGCGTTTCTTGCCTTCTGCATCTCAGCAAAATGCTTTCCCACTAGGTCTAGCAAGGAGAAACTGTGGCAGCTGAGTAGATGTAGCCCGGCCCGCCCTTTGAAGTTGACAAGTTCTTGGCATCTCAGAGCCTCAAGGGAAGAGCAAGGTTATCTATGGTAGGCTGGGGCAGAACTAGCAGCAAGCAGAGCAAAGTTGTCCAAGAATAGCTTCCATTGGAATGCTAATGGCAATTGAAGAGGCAGGCCAGTGGCAAGCCACTAGCTTCTAGCAGTTTGAAAGTTGCAGACACAGTGCAGGTGTTGTGCGGCTTCTTTCTTGGCCTCCTAAAAGGTGCCGTGGTGCCGCGCTCTCCGTCTCTTGCTTGCCAATATGTTGCCGTGTTCCTCCTATTGTTTGGTTTGTTTTGATTTGTTTTGATGATCTTTTGGCGGGTTTTCGGAATGTTTTGGTGGTGTTTTAGAATGTTTTGTTTTCTCTTGTGTTGTTTTTATTGTCTTGGCAGGTTGTGGAACGTTTGGATTCGTTTTGGCGGGTTTTAAAATATTTTGGCGGGTATTTGGAATGTTTTGGTTTGCTTTCATTTGTTTTGATTATGTTTTGGCAAGTTATTGAAAGTTTTGATCACTTCTGACTGGTTTTCTAGTATTTTGGCATCTTTTCAGAATGTTTTGATCAGTTTTGGCAGGTTGTAAACTATTTTGTTGGGTTTTAGGAATGTTTTGGTTGGTTTTGATTTGTTTTTGTGATGTTTTGCCAAGTTTTTTGAATGTTTTGATCAGTTCTGGCTGGTTTTCTAATGTTTTGGCATTTTTTCAGAATGTTTTGATGAGTTTTGTGGGTCTAAATTATTTTGGCGGGTTTTCGGAATATTTTGGTTGGTTTTGATTTGTTTTTATGATGTTTTGGCGGGTTTTCGGGAATGTTTTGGTCGGGTTTTAGAATGTTTTGTATTCTCTTGAGTTGTTTTTATTGTGTTGGCAGGTTTTGGAATGTTTGGATTCCTTTTGGCGGGGTTTAAAATATTTTGGCGGGTATTTGGAATGTTTTGGCAGGTATTCGGAATGTTTTGATTAGTTTTGACGGGTTTTGAAATATTTTGGCCGGTTTTTAGAAGGTTTTGATTCTGTTTAGCCCAGTTTTTGGTGTGTTTGGATTAGCTTTGGTGGGCTTTATCATGTTTTGTCAGGTTTTTTCGAATGTATTGATCACTTCTGTCTGGTTTTCTATTTTGGCGGGTTTGAAAATATTTTTGGATGAGTTTTGGCGGGTTTTCAAATATTTTGGCTCTTTGCGCAGAGATGACGGTGCCGGTTGCGGTGCGCTCCGGGGCGGTCCTTCTGCGGAAAGACGCCTGGCAGCGGCACTTGGGACAGCTCCGCGTCTCCGTATTCTGCGTTTCTTGCCTTCTGCATCTCAGCAAAATGCTTTCCCACTAGGTCTAGCAAGGAGAAACTGTGGCAGCTGAGTAGATGTAGCCCGGCCCGCCCTTTGAAGTTGACAAGTTCTTGGCATCTCAGAGCCTCAAGGGAAGAGCAAGGTTATCTATGGTAGGCTGGGGCAGAACTAGCAGCAAGCAGAGCAAAGTTGTCCAAGAATAGCTTCCATTGGAATGCTAATGGCAATTGAAGAGGCAGGCCAGTGGCAAGCCACTAGCTTCTAGCAGTTTGAAAGTTGCAGACACAGTGCAGGTGTTGTGCGGCTTCTTTCTTGGCCTCCTAAAAGGTGCCGTGGTGCCGCGCTCTCCGTCTCTTGCTTGCCAATATGTTGCCGTGTTCCTCCTATTGTTTGGTTTGTTTTGATTTGTTTTGATGATCTTTTGGCGGGTTTTCGGAATGTTTTGGTGGTGTTTTAGAATGTTTTGTTTTCTCTTGTGTTGTTTTTATTGTCTTGGCAAGTTGTGGAACGTTTGGATTCGTTTTGGTGGGTTTTAAAATATTTTGGCGGGTATTTGGAATGTTTTGGTTTGTTTTCATTTGTTTTGATTATGTTTTGGCAAGTTATTGAATGTTTTGATCACTTCTGACTGGTTTTCTAGTATTTTGGCATCTTTTCAGAATGTTTTGATCAGTTTTGGCAGGTTGTAAACTATTTTGTCGGGTTTTTGGAATGTTTTGGTTGGTTTTGATTTGTTTTTATGATGTTTTGCCAAGTTTTTTGAATGTTTTGATCAGTTCTGGCTGGTTTTCTAATGTTTTGGCATTTTTTCAGAATGTTTTGATGAGTTTTGTGGGTCTAAATTATTTTGGCGGGTTTTCGGAATATTTTGGTTGGTTTTGATTTGTTTTTATGATGTTTTGTCGGGTTTTCGGAATGTTTTGGTTGGGTTTTAGAATGTTTTGTATTCTCTTGAGTTGTTTTTATTGTGTTGGCAGGTTTTGGAATGTTTGGATTCCTTTTGGCGGGGTTTAAAATATTTTGGCGGGTATTTGGAATGTTTTGGCGGATATTCGGAATGTTTTGATTAGTTTTGACGGGTTTTGAAATATTTTGGCCGGTTTTTAGAAGGTTTTGATTCTGTTTAGCCCAGTTTTTGGTGTGTTTGGATTAGCTTTGGTGGGCTTTATCATGTTTTGTCAGGTTTTTTCGAATGTATTGATCACTTCTGTCTGGTTTTCTATTTTGGCGGGTTTGAAAATATTTTTGGATTAGTTTTGGCAGGTTTGAAAATATTTTGGCTCTTTGCGCAGAGATGACGGTGCCGGTTGCGGTGCGCTCCGGGGCGCTCCTTCTGCGGAAAGACGCCTGGCAGCGGCACTTGGGACAGCTCCGCGTCTCTGTATTCTGCGTTTCTTGCCTTCTGCATCTCAGCAAAATGCTTTCCCACTAGGTCTAGCAAGGAGAAACTGTGGCAGCTGAGTAGATGTAGCCCGGCCCGCCCTTTGAAGTTGACAAGTTCTTGGCATCTCAGAGCCTCAAGGGAAGAGCAAGGTTATCTATGGTAGGCTGGGGCAGAACTAGCAGCAAGCAGAGCAAAGTTGTCCAAGAATAGCTTCCATTGGAATGCTAATGGCAATTGAAGAGGCAGGCCAGTGGCAAGCCACTAGCTTCTAGCAGTTTGAAAGTTGCAGACACAGTGCAGGTGTTGTGCGGCTTCTTTCTTGGCCTCCTAGAAGGTGCCGCGCTCTCCGTCTCTTGCTTGCCAATATGTTGCCGTGTTCCTCCTATTGTTTGGTTTGTTTTGATTTGTTTTGATGATCTTTTGGTGGGTTTTCGGAATGTTTTGGTGGTGTTTTAGAATGTTTTGTTTTCTCTTGTGTTGTTTTTATTGTCTTGGCAGGTTGTGGAACGTTTGGATTCGTTTTGGCGGGTTTTAAAATATTTTGGCGGGTATTTGGAATGTTTTGGTTTGCTTTCATTTGTTTTGATTATGTTTTGGCAAGTTATTGAAAGTTTTGATCACTTCTGACTGGTTTTCTAGTATTTTGGCATCTTTTCAGAATGTTTTGATCAGTTTTGGCAGGTTGTAAACTATTTTGTCAGGTTTTTTGAATGTTTTGGTTGGTTTTGATTTGTTTTTATGATGTTTTGCCAAGTTTTTTGAATGTTTTGATCAGTTCTGGCTGGTTTTCTAATGTTTTGGCATTTTTTCAGAATGTTTTGATGAGTTTTGTGGGTCTAAATTATTTTGGCGGGTTTTCGGAATATTTTGGTTGGTTTTGATTTGTTTTTATGATGTTTTGTCGGGTTTTCGGGAATGTTTTGGTTGGGTTTTAGAATGTTTTGTATTCTCTTGAGTTGTTTTTATTGTGTTGGCAGGTTTTGGAATGTTTGGATTCCTTTTGGCGGGGTTTAAAATATTTTGGCGGGTATTTGGAATGTTTTGGCGGGTATTCGGAATGTTTTGATTAGTTTTGACGGGTTTTGAAATATTTTGGCCGGTTTTTAGAAGGTTTTGATTCTGTTTAGCCCAGTTTTTGGTGTGTTTGGATTAGCTTTGGTGGACTTTATCATGTTTTGTCAGGTTTTTTCGAATGTATTGATCACTTCTGTCTGGTTTTCTATTTTGGCGGGTTTGAAAATATTTTTGGATGAATTTTGGCGGGTTTTCAAAGATTTTGGCTCTTTGCGCAGAGATGACGGTGCCGGTTGCGGTGCGCTGCGGGGCGCTCCTTCTGCGGAAAGACGCCTGGCAGCGGCACTTGGGACAGCTCCGCGTCTCCGTATTCTGCGTTTCTTGCCTTCTGCATCTCAGCAAAATGCTTTCCCACTAGGTCTAGCAAGGAGAAACTGTGGCAGCTGAGTAGATGTAGCCCGGCCCGCCCTTTGAAGTTGACAAGTTCTTGGCATCTCAGAGCCTCAAGGGAAGAGCAAGGTTATCTATGGTAGGCTGGGGCAGAACTAGCAGCAAGCAGAGCAAAGTTGTCCAAGAATAGCTTCCATTGGAATGCTAATGGCAATTGAAGAGGCAGGCCAGTGGCAAGCCACTAGCTTCTAGCAGTTTGAAAGTTGCAGACACAGTGCAGGTGTTGTGCGGCTTCTTTCTTGGCCTCCTAGAAGGTGCCGCGCTCTCCGTCTCTTGCTTGCCAATATGTTGCCGTGTTCCTCCTATTGTTTGGTTTGTTTTGATTTGTTTTGATGATCTTTTGGTGGGTTTTCGGAATGTTTTGGTGGTGTTTTAGAATGTTTTGTTTTCTCTTGTGTTGTTTTTATTGTCTTGGCAGGTTGTGGAACGTTTGGATTCGTTTTGGCGGGTTTTAAAATATTTTGGCGGGTATTTGGAATGTTTTGGTTTGTTTTCATTTGTTTTGATTATGTTTTGGCAAGTTATTGAAAGTTTTGATCACTTCTGACTGGTTTTCTAGTATTTTGGCATCTTTTCAGAATGTTTTGATCAGTTTTGGCAGGTTGTAAACTATTTTGTCAGGTTTTTTGAATGTTTTGGTTGGTTTTGATTTGTTTTTATGATGTTTTGCCAAGTTTTTTGAATGTTTTGATCAGTTCTGGCTGGTTTTCTAATGTTTTGGCATTTTTTCAGAATGTTTTGATGAGTTTTGTGGGTCTAAATTATTTTGGCGGGTTTTCGGAATATTTTGGTTGGTTTTGATTTGTTTTTATGATGTTTTGTCGGGTTTTCGGGAATGTTTTGGTTGGGTTTTAGAATGTTTTGTATTCTCTTGAGTTGTTTTTATTGTGTTGGCAGGTTTTGGAATGTTTGGATTCCTTTTGGCGGGGTTTAAAATATTTTGGCGGGTATTTGGAATGTTTTGGCGGGTATTCGGAATGTTTTGATTAGTTTTGACGGGTTTTGAAATATTTTGGCCGGTTTTTAGAAGGTTTTGATTCTGTTTAGCCCAGTTTTTGGTGTGTTTGGATTAGCTTTGGTGGGCTTTATCATGTTTTGTCAGGTTTTTTCGAATGTATTGATCACTTCTGTCTGGTTTTCTATTTTGGCGGGTTTGAAAATATTTTTGGATTAGTTTTGGCAGGTTTGAAAATATTTTGGCTCTTTGCGCAGAGATGACGGTGCCGGTTGCGGTGCGCTCCGGGGCGCTCCTTCTGCGGAAAAACGCCTGGCAGTGGCACTTGGGACAGCTCCGCGTCTCTGTATTCTGCGTTTCTTGCCTTCTGCATCTCAGCAAAATGCTTTCCCACTAGGTCTAGCAAGGAGAAACTGTGGCAGCTGAGTAGATGTAGCCCGGCCCGCCCTTTGAAGTTGACAAGTTCTTGGCATCTCAGAGCCTCAAGGGAAGAGCAAGGTTATCTATGGTAGGCTGGGGCAGAACTAGCAGCAAGCAGAGCAAAGTTGTCCAAGAATAGCTTCCATTGGAATGCTAATGGCAATTGAAGAGGCAGGCCAGTGGCAAGCCACTAGCTTCTAGCAGTTTGAAAGTTGCAGACACAGTGCAGGTGTTGTGCGGCTTCTTTCTTGGCCTCCTAGAAGGTGCCGCGCTCTCCGTCTCTTGCTTGCCAATATGTTGCCGTGTTCCTCCTATTGTTTGGTTTGTTTTGATTTGTTTTGATGATCTTTTGGCGGGTTTTCGGAATGTTTTGGTGGTGTTTTAGAATGTTTTGTTTTCTCTTGTGTTGTTTTTATTGTCTTGGCAGGTTGTGGAACGTTTGGATTCGTTTTGGCGGGTTTTAAAATATTTTGGCGGGTATTTGGAATGTTTTGGTTTGCTTTCATTTGTTTTGATTATGTTTTGGCAAGTTATTGAAAGTTTCGATCACTTCTGACTGGTTTTCTAGTATTTTGGCATCTTTTCAGAATGTTTTGATCAGTTTTGGCAGGTTGTAAACTATTTTGTCAGGTTTTTTGAATGTTTTGGTTGGTTTTGATTTGTTTTTATGATGTTTTGCCAAGTTTTTTGAATGTTTTGATCAGTTCTGGCTGGTTTTCTAATGTTTTGGCATTTTTTCAGAATGTTTTGATGAGTTTTGTGGGTCTAAATTATTTTGGCGGGTTTTCGGAATATTTTGGTTGGTTTTGATTTGTTTTTATGATGTTTTGTCGGGTTTTCGGGAATGTTTTGGTTGGGTTTTAGAATGTTTTGTATTCTCTTGAGTTGTTTTTATTGTGTTGGCAGGTTTTGGAATGTTTGGATTCCTTTTGGCGGGGTTTAAAATATTTTGGCGGGTATTTGGAATGTTTTGGCGGGTATTCGGAATGTTTTGATTAGTTTTGACGGGTTTTGAAATATTTTGGCCGGTTTTTAGAAGGTTTTGATTCTGTTTAGCCCAGTTTTTGGTGTGTTTGGATTAGCTTTGGTGGGCTTTATCATGTTTTGTCAGGTTTTTTCGAATGTATTGATCACTTCTGTCTGGTTTTCTATTTTGGCGGGTTTGAAAATATTTTTGGATGAGTTTTGGCGGGTTTTCAAAGATTTTGGCTCTTTGCGCAGAGATGACGGTGCCGGTTGCGGTGCGCTCCGGGGCGGTCCTTCTGCGGCAAGACGCCTGGCAGCGGCACTTGGGACAGCTCCGCGTCTCCGTATTCTGCGTTTCTTGCCTTCTGCATCTCAGCAAAATGCTTTCCCACTAGGTCTAGCAAGGAGAAACTGTGGCAGCTGAGTAGATGTAGCCCGGCCCGCCCTTTGAAGTTGACAAGTTCTTGGCATCTCAGAGCCTCAAGGGAAGAGCAAGGTTATCTATGGTAGGCTGGGGCAGAACTAGCAGCAAGCAGAGCAAAGTTGTCCAAGAATAGCTTCCATTGGAATGCTAATGGCAATTGAAGAGGCAGGCCAGTGGCAAGCCACTAGCTTCTAGCAGTTTGAAAGTTGCAGACACAGTGCAGGTGTTGTGCGGCTTCTTTCTTGGCCTCCTAGAAGGTGCCGCGCTCTCCGTCTCTTGCTTGCCAATATGTTGCCGTGTTCCTCCTATTGTTTGGTTTGTTTTGATTTGTTTTGATGATCTTTTGGTGGGTTTTCGGAATGTTTTGGTGGTGTTTTAGAATGTTTTGTTTTCTCTTGTGTTGTTTTTATTGTCTTGGCAGGTTGTGGAACGTTTGGATTCGTTTTGGCGGGTTTTAAAATATTTTGGCGGGTATTTGGAATGTTTTGGTTTGCTTTCATTTGTTTTGATTATGTTTTGGCAAGTTATTGAAAGTTTTGATCACTTCTGACTGGTTTTCTAGTATTTTGGCATCTTTTCAGAATGTTTTGATCAGTTTTGGCAGGTTGTAAACTATTTTGTCAGGTTTTTTGAATGTTTTGGTTGGTTTTGATTTGTTTTTATGATGTTTTGCCAAGTTTTTTGAATGTTTTGATCAGTTCTGGCTGGTTTTCTAATGTTTTGGCATTTTTTCAGAATGTTTTGATGAGTTTTGTGGGTCTAAATTATTTTGGCGGGTTTTCGGAATATTTTGGTTGGTTTTGATTTGTTTTTATGATGTTTTGTCGGGTTTTCGGGAATGTTTTGGTTGGGTTTTAGAATGTTTTGTATTCTCTTGAGTTGTTTTTATTGTGTTGGCAGGTTTTGGAATGTTTGGATTCCTTTTGGCGGGGTTTAAAATATTTTGGCGGGTATTTGGAATGTTTTGGCGGGTATTCGGAATGTTTTGATTAGTTTTGACGGGTTTTGAAATATTTTGGCCGGTTTTTAGAAGGTTTTGATTCTGTTTAGCCCAGTTTTTGGTGTGTTTGGATTAGCTTTGGTGGGCTTTATCATGTTTTGTCAGGTTTTTTCGAATGTATTGATCACTTCTGTCTGGTTTTCTATTTTGGCGGGTTTGAAAATATTTTTGGATGAATTTTGGCGGGTTTTCAAAGATTTTGGCTCTTTGCGCAGAGATGACGGTGCCGGTTGCGGTGCGCTGCGGGGCGCTCCTTCTGCGGAAAGACGCCTGGCAGCGGCACTTGGGACAGCTCCGCGTCTCCGTATTCTGCGTTTCTTGCCTTCTGCATCTCAGCAAAATGCTTTCCCACTAGGTCTAGCAAGGAGAAACTGTGGCAGCTGAGTAGATGTAGCCCGGCCCGCCCTTTGAAGTTGACAAGTTCTTGGCATCTCAGAGCCTCAAGGGAAGAGCAAGGTTATCTATGGTAGGCTGGGGCAGAACTAGCAGCAAGCAGAGCAAAGTTGTCCAAGAATAGCTTCCATTGGAATGCTAATGGCAATTGAAGAGGCAGGCCAGTGGCAAGCCACTAGCTTCTAGCAGTTTGAAAGTTGCAGACACAGTGCAGGTGTTGTGCGGCTTCTTTCTTGGCCTCCTAGAAGGTGCCGCGCTCTCCGTCTCTTGCTTGCCAATATGTTGCCGTGTTCCTCCTATTGTTTGGTTTGTTTTGATTTGTTTTGATGATCTTTTGGTGGGTTTTCGGAATGTTTTGGTGGTGTTTTAGAATGTTTTGTTTTCTCTTGTGTTGTTTTTATTGTCTTGGCAGGTTGTGGAACGTTTGGATTCGTTTTGGCGGGTTTTAAAATATTTTGGCGGGTATTTGGAATGTTTTGGTTTGCTTTCATTTGTTTTGATTATGTTTTGGCAAGTTATTGAAAGTTTCGATCACTTCTGACTGGTTTTCTAGTATTTTGGCATCTTTTCAGAATGTTTTGATCAGTTTTGGCAGGTTGTAAACTATTTTGTCAGGTTTTTTGAATGTTTTGGTTGGTTTTGATTTGTTTTTATGATGTTTTGCCAAGTTTTTTGAATGTTTTGATCAGTTCTGGCTGGTTTTCTAATGTTTTGGCATTTTTTCAGAATGTTTTGATGAGTTTTGTGGGTCTAAATTATTTTGGCGGGTTTTCGGAATATTTTGGTTGGTTTTGATTTGTTTTTATGATGTTTTGTCGGGTTTTCGGGAATGTTTTGGTTGGGTTTTAGAATGTTTTGTATTCTCTTGAGTTGTTTTTATTGTGTTGGCAGGTTTTGGAATGTTTGGATTCCTTTTGGCGGGGTTTAAAATATTTTGGCGGGTATTTGGAATGTTTTGGCGGGTATTCGGAATGTTTTGATTAGTTTTGACGGGTTTTGAAATATTTTGGCCGGTTTTTAGAAGGTTTTGATTCTGTTTAGCCCAGTTTTTGGTGTGTTTGGATTAGCTTTGGTGGGCTTTATCATGTTTTGTCAGGTTTTTTCGAATGTATTGATCACTTCTGTCTGGTTTTCTATTTTGGCGGGTTTGAAAATATTTTTGGATTAGTTTTGGCAGGTTTGAAAATATTTTGGCTCTTTGCGCAGAGATGACGGTGCCGGTTGCGGTGCGCTCCGGGGCGCTCCTTCTGCGGAAAAACGCCTGGCAGTGGCACTTGGGACAGCTCCGCGTCTCTGTATTCTGCGTTTCTTGCCTTCTGCATCTCAGCAAAATGCTTTCCCACTAGGTCTAGCAAGGAGAAACTGTGGCAGCTGAGTAGATGTAGCCCGGCCCGCCCTTTGAAGTTGACAAGTTCTTGGCATCTCAGAGCCTCAAGGGAAGAGCAAGGTTATCTATGGTAGGCTGGGGCAGAACTAGCAGCAAGCAGAGCAAAGTTGTCCAAGAATAGCTTCCATTGGAATGCTAATGGCAATTGAAGAGGCAGGCCAGTGGCAAGCCACTAGCTTCTAGCAGTTTGAAAGTTGCAGACACAGTGCAGGTGTTGTGCGGCTTCTTTCTTGGCCTCCTAGAAGGTGCCGCGCTCTCCGTCTCTTGCTTGCCAATATGTTGCCGTGTTCCTCCTATTGTTTGGTTTGTTTTGATTTGTTTTGATGATCTTTTGGCGGGTTTTCGGAATGTTTTGGTGGTGTTTTAGAATGTTTTGTTTTCTCTTGTGTTGTTTTTATTGTCTTGGCAGGTTGTGGAACGTTTGGATTCGTTTTGGCGGGTTTTAAAATATTTTGGCGGGTATTTGGAATGTTTTGGTTTGCTTTCATTTGTTTTGATTATGTTTTGGCAAGTTATTGAAAGTTTCGATCACTTCTGACTGGTTTTCTAGTATTTTGGCATCTTTTCAGAATGTTTTGATCAGTTTTGGCAGGTTGTAAACTATTTTGTCAGGTTTTTTGAATGTTTTGGTTGGTTTTGATTTGTTTTTATGATGTTTTGCCAAGTTTTTTGAATGTTTTGATCAGTTCTGGCTGGTTTTCTAATGTTTTGGCATTTTTTCAGAATGTTTTGATGAGTTTTGTGGGTCTAAATTATTTTGGCGGGTTTTCGGAATATTTTGGTTGGTTTTGATTTGTTTTTATGATGTTTTGTCGGGTTTTCGGGAATGTTTTGGTTGGGTTTTAGAATGTTTTGTATTCTCTTGAGTTGTTTTTATTGTGTTGGCAGGTTTTGGAATGTTTGGATTCCTTTTGGCGGGGTTTAAAATATTTTGGCGGGTATTTGGAATGTTTTGGCGGGTATTCGGAATGTTTTGATTAGTTTTGACGGGTTTTGAAATATTTTGGCCGGTTTTTAGAAGGTTTTGATTCTGTTTAGCCCAGTTTTTGGTGTGTTTGGATTAGCTTTGGTGGGCTTTATCATGTTTTGTCAGGTTTTTTCGAATGTATTGATCACTTCTGTCTGGTTTTCTATTTTGGCGGGTTTGAAAATATTTTTGGATGAGTTTTGGCGGGTTTTCAAAGATTTTGGCTCTTTGCGCAGAGATGACGGTGCCGGTTGCGGTGCGCTCCGGGGCGGTCCTTCTGCGGCAAGACGCCTGGCAGCGGCACTTGGGACAGCTCCGCGTCTCCGTATTCTGCGTTTCTTGCCTTCTGCATCTCAGCAAAATGCTTTCCCACTAGGTCTAGCAAGGAGAAACTGTGGCAGCTGAGTAGATGTAGCCCGGCCCGCCCTTTGAAGTTGACAAGTTCTTGGCATCTCAGAGCCTCAAGGGAAGAGCAAGGTTATCTATGGTAGGCTGGGGCAGAACTAGCAGCAAGCAGAGCAAAGTTGTCCAAGAATAGCTTCCATTGGAATGCTAATGGCAATTGAAGAGGCAGGCCAGTGGCAAGCCACTAGCTTCTAGCAGTTTGAAAGTTGCAGACACAGTGCAGGTGTTGTGCGGCTTCTTTCTTGGCCTCCTAGAAGGTGCCGCGCTCTCCGTCTCTTGCTTGCCAATATGTTGCCGTGTTCCTCCTATTGTTTGGTTTGTTTTGATTTGTTTTGATGATCTTTTGGCGGGTTTTCGGAATGTTTTGGTGGTGTTTTAGAATGTTTTGTTTTCTCTTGTGTTGTTTTTATTGTCTTGGCAGGTTGTGGAACGTTTGGATTCGTTTTGGCGGGTTTTAAAATATTTTGGCGGGTATTTGGAATGTTTTGGTTTGTTTTCATTTGTTTTGATTATGTTTTGGCAAGTTATTGAAAGTTTTGATCACTTCTGACTGGTTTTCTAGTATTTTGGCATCTTTTCAGAATGTTTTGATCAGTTTTGGCAGGTTGTAAACTATTTTGTCAGGTTTTTTGAATGTTTTGGTTGGTTTTGATTTGTTTTTATGATGTTTTGCCAAGTTTTTTGAATGTTTTGATCAGTTCTGGCTGGTTTTCTAATGTTTTGGCATTTTTTCAGAATGTTTTGATGAGTTTTGTGGGTCTAAATTATTTTGGCGGGTTTTCGGAATATTTTGGTTGGTTTTGATTTGTTTTTATGATGTTTTGTCGGGTTTTCGGGAATGTTTTGGTTGGGTTTTAGAATGTTTTGTATTCTCTTGAGTTGTTTTTATTGTGTTGGCAGGTTTTGGAATGTTTGGATTCCTTTTGGCGGGGTTTAAAATATTTTGGCGGGTATTTGGAATGTTTTGGCGGGTATTCGGAATGTTTTGATTAGTTTTGACGGGTTTTGAAATATTTTGGCCGGTTTTTAGAAGGTTTTGATTCTGTTTAGCCCAGTTTTTGGTGTGTTTGGATTAGCTTTGGTGGGCTTTATCATGTTTTGTCAGGTTTTTTCGAATGTATTGATCACTTCTGTCTGGTTTTCTATTTTGGCGGGTTTGAAAATATTTTTGGATGAGTTTTGGCGGGTTTTCAAATATTTTGGCTCTTTGCGCAGAGATGACGGTGCCGGTTGCGGTGCGCTCCGGGGCGCTCCTTCTGCGGAAAGACGCCTGGCAGCGGCACTTGGGACAGCTCCGCGTCTCCGTATTCTGCGTTTCTTGCCTTCTGCATCTCAGCAAAATGCTTTCCCACTAGGTCTAGCAAGGAGAAACTGTGGCAGCTGAGTAGATGTAGCCCGGCCCGCCCTTTGAAGTTGACAAGTTCTTGGCATCTCAGAGCCTCAAGGGAAGAGCAAGGTTATCTATGGTAGGCTGGGGCAGAACTAGCAGCAAGCAGAGCAAAGTTGTCCAAGAATAGCTTCCATTGGAATGCTAATGGCAATTGAAGAGGCAGGCCAGTGGCAAGCCACTAGCTTCTAGCAGTTTGAAAGTTGCAGACACAGTGCAGGTGTTGTGCGGCTTCTTTCTTGGCCTCCTAGAAGGTGCCGCGCTCTCCGTCTCTTGCTTGCCAATATGTTGCCGTGTTCCTCCTATTGTTTGGTTTGTTTTGATTTGTTTTGATGATCTTTTGGCGGGTTTTCGGAATGTTTTGGTGGTGTTTTAGAATGTTTTGTTTTCTCTTGTGTTGTTTTTATTGTCTTGGCAGGTTGTGGAACGTTTGGATTCGTTTTGGCGGGTTTTAAAATATTTTGGCGGGTATTTGGAATGTTTTGGTTTGTTTTCATTTGTTTTGATTATGTTTTGGCAAGTTATTGAAAGTTTTGATCACTTCTGACTGGTTTTCTAGTATTTTGGCATCTTTTCAGAATGTTTTGATCAGTTTTGGCAGGTTGTAAACTATTTTGTCAGGTTTTTTGAATGTTTTGGTTGGTTTTGATTTGTTTTTATGATGTTTTGCCAAGTTTTTTGAATGTTTTGATCAGTTCTGGCTGGTTTTCTAATGTTTTGGCATTTTTTCAGAATGTTTTGATGAGTTTTGTGGGTCTAAATTATTTTGGCGGGTTTTCGGAATATTTTGGTTGGTTTTGATTTGTTTTTATGATGTTTTGTCGGGTTTTCGGGAATGTTTTGGTTGGGTTTTAGAATGTTTTGTATTCTCTTGAGTTGTTTTTATTGTGTTGGCAGGTTTTGGAATGTTTGGATTCCTTTTGGCGGGGTTTAAAATATTTTGGCGGGTATTTGGAATGTTTTGGCGGGTATTCGGAATGTTTTGATTAGTTTTGACGGGTTTTGAAATATTTTGGCCGGTTTTTAGAAGGTTTTGATTCTGTTTAGCCCAGTTTTTGGTGTGTTTGGATTAGCTTTGGTGGGCTTTATCATGTTTTGTCAGGTTTTTTCGAATGTATTGATCACTTCTGTCTGGTTTTCTATTTTGGCGGGTTTGAAAATATTTTTGGATGAGTTTTGGCGGGTTTTCAAATATTTTGGCTCTTTGCGCAGAGATGACGGTGCCGGTTGCGGTGCGCTCCGGGGCGCTCCTTCTGCGGAAAGACGCCTGGCAGCGGCACTTGGGACAGCTCCGCGTCTCCGTATTCTGCGTTTCTTGCCTTCTGCATCTCAGCAAAATGCTTTCCCACTAGGTCTAGCAAGGAGAAACTGTGGCAGCTGAGTAGATGTAGCCCGGCCCGCCCTTTGAAGTTGACAAGTTCTTGGCATCTCAGAGCCTCAAGGGAAGAGCAAGGTTATCTATGGTAGGCTGGGGCAGAACTAGCAGCAAGCAGAGCAAAGTTGTCCAAGAATAGCTTCCATTGGAATGCTAATGGCAATTGAAGAGGCAGGCCAGTGGCAAGCCACTAGCTTCTAGCAGTTTGAAAGTTGCAGACACAGTGCAGGTGTTGTGCGGCTTCTTTCTTGGCCTCCTAGAAGGTGCCGTGGTGCCGCGCTCTCCGTCTCTTGCTTGCCAATATGTTGCCGTGTTCCTCCTATTGTTTGATTTGTTTTGATTTGTTTTGATGATCTTTTGGCGGGTTTTCGGAATGTTTTGGTGGTGTTTTAGAATGTTTTGTTTTCTCTTGTGTTGTTTTTATTGTCTTGGCAGGTTGTGGAACGTTTGGATTCGTTTTGGCGGGTTTTAAAATATTTTGGCGGGTATTTGGAATGTTTTGGTTTGCTTTCATTTGTTTTGATTATGTTTTGGCAAGTTATTGAAAGTTTTGATCACTTCTGACTGGTTTTCTAGTATTTTGGCATCTTTTCAGAATGTTTTGATCAGTTTTGGCAGGTTGTAAAATATTTTGTCGGGTTTTTGGAATGTTTTGGTTGGTTTTGATTTGTTTTTATGGTGTTTTGCCAAGTTTTTGCATGTTTTGATCAGTTCTGGCTGGTTTTCTAATGTTTTGGCATTTTTTCAGAATGTTTTGATGAGTTTTGTGGGTCTAAATTATTTTGGCGGGTTTTCGGAATATTTTGGTTGGTTTTGATTTGTTTTTATGATGTTTTGGCGGGTTTTCGGAATGTTTTGGTTGGGTTTTAGAATGTTTTGTATTCTCTTGAGTTGTTTTTATTGTGTTGGCAGGTTTTGGAATGTTTGGATTCCTTTTGGCGGGGTTTAAAATATTTTGGCGGGTATTTGGAATGTTTTGGCGGGTATTCGGAATGTTTTGATTAGTTTTGACGGGTTTTGAAATATTTTGGCCGGTTTTTAGAAGGTTTTGATTCTGTTTAGCCCAGTTTTTGGTGTGTTTGGATTAGCTTTGGTGGGCTTTATCATGTTTTGTCAGGTTTTTTCGAATGTATTGATCACTTCTGTCTGGTTTTCTATTTTGGCGGGTTTGAAAATATTTTTGGATTAGTTTTGGCGGGTTTGAAAATATTTTGGCTCTTTGCGCAGAGATGACGGTGCCGGTTGCGGTGCGCTCCGGGGCGCTCCTTCTGCGGAAAGACGCCTGGCAGCGGCACTTGGGACAGCTCCGCGTCTCCGTATTCTGCGTTTCTTGCCTTCTGCATCTCAGCAAAATGCTTTCCCACTAGGTCTAGCAAGGAGAAACTGTGGCAGCTGAGTAGATGTAGCCCGGCCCGCCCTTTGAAGTTGACAAGTTCTTGGCATCTCAGAGCCTCAAGGGAAGAGCAAGGTTATCTATGGTAGGCTGGGGCAGAACTAGCAGCAAGCAGAGCAAAGTTGTCCAAGAATAGCTTCCATTGGAATGCTAATGGCAATTGAAGAGGCAGGCCAGTGGCAAGCCACTAGCTTCTAGCAGTTTGAAAGTTGCAGACACAGTGCAGGTGTTGTGCGGCTTCTTTCTTGGCCTCCTAGAAGGTGCCGCGCTCTCCGTCTCTTGCTTGCCAATATGTTGCCGTGTTCCTCCTATTGTTTGGTTTGTTTTGATTTGTTTTGATGATCTTTTGGTGGGTTTTCGGAATGTTTTGGTGGTGTTTTAGAATGTTTTGTTTTCTCTTGTGTTGTTTTTATTGTCTTGGCAGGTTGTGGAACGTTTGGATTCGTTTTGGCGGGTTTTAAAATATTTTGGCGGGTATTTGGAATGTTTTGGTTTGCTTTCATTTGTTTTGATTATGTTTTGGCAAGTTATTGAATGTTTCGATCACTTCTGACTGGTTTTCTAGTATTTTGGCATCTTTTCAGAATGTTTTGATCAGTTTTGGCAGGTTGTAAACTATTTTGTCAGGTTTTTGGAATGTTTTGGTTGGTTTTGATTTGTTTTTATGATGTTTTGCCAAGTTTTTTGAATGTTTTGATCAGTTCTGGCTGGTTTTCTAATGTTTTGGCATTTTTTCAGAATGTTTTGATGAGTTTTGTGGGTCTAAATTATTTTGGCGGGTTTTCGGAATATTTTGGTTGGTTTTGAATTGTTTTTATGATGTTTTGTCGGGTTTTCGGGAATGTTTTGGTTGGGTTTTAGAATGTTTTGTATTCTCTTGAGTTGTTTTTATTGTGTTGGCAGGTTTTGGAATGTTTGGATTCCTTTTGGCGGGGTTTAAAATATTTTGGCGGGTATTTGGAATGTTTTGGCGGGTATTCGGAATGTTTTGATTAGTTTTGACGGGTTTTGAAATATTTTGGCCGGTTTTTAGAAGGTTTTGATTCTGTTTAGCCCAGTTTTTGGTGTGTTTGGATTAGCTTTGGTGGGCTTTATCATGTTTTGTCAGGTTTTTTCGAATGTATTGATCACTTCTGTCTGGTTTTCTATTTTGGCGGGTTTGAAAATATTTTTGGATGAGTTTTGGCGGGTTTGAAAATATTTTGGCTCTTTGCGCAGAGATGACGGTGCCGGTTGCGGTGCGCTCCGGGGCGCTCCTTCTGCGGAAAGACGCCTGGCAGCGGCACTTGGGACAGCTCCGCGTCTCCGTATTCTGCGTTTCTTGCCTTCTGCATCTCAGCAAAATGCTTTCCCACTAGGTCTAGCAAGGAGAAACTGTGGCAGCTGAGTAGATGTAGCCCGGCCCGCCCTTTGAAGTTGACAAGTTCTTGGCATCTCAGAGCCTCAAGGGAAGAGCAAGGTTATCTATGGTAGGCTGGGGCAGAACTAGCAGCAAGCAGAGCAAAGTTGTCCAAGAATAGCTTCCATTGGAATGCTAATGGCAATTGAAGAGGCAGGCCAGTGGCAAGCCACTAGCTTCTAGCAGTTTGAAAGTTGCAGACACAGTGCAGGTGTTGTGCGGCTTCTTTCTTGGCCTCCTAGAAGGTGCCGCGCTCTCCGTCTCTTGCTTGCCAATATGTTGCCGTGTTCCTCCTATTGTTTGGTTTGTTTTGATTTGTTTTGATGATCTTTTGGTGGGTTTTCGGAATGTTTTGGTGGTGTTTTAGAATGTTTTGTTTTCTCTTGTGTTGTTTTTATTGTCTTGGCAGGTTGTGGAACGTTTGGATTCGTTTTGGCGGGTTTTAAAATATTTTGGCGGGTATTTGGAATGTTTTGGTTTGCTTTCATTTGTTTTGATTATGTTTTGGCAAGTTATTGAATGTTTCGATCACTTCTGACTGGTTTTCTAGTATTTTGGCATCTTTTCAGAATGTTTTGATCAGTTTTGGCAGGTTGTAAACTATTTTGTCAGGTTTTTGGAATGTTTTGGTTGGTTTTGATTTGTTTTTATGATGTTTTGCCAAGTTTTTTGAATGTTTTGATCAGTTCTGGCTGGTTTTCTAATGTTTTGGCATTTTTTCAGAATGTTTTGATGAGTTTTGTGGGTCTAAATTATTTTGGCGGGTTTTCGGAATATTTTGGTTGGTTTTGATTTGTTTTTATGATGTTTTGTCGGGTTTTCGGGAATGTTTTGGTTGGGTTTTAGAATGTTTTGTATTCTCTTGAGTTGTTTTTATTGTGTTGGCAGGTTTTGGAATGTTTGGATTCCTTTTGGCGGGGTTTAAAATATTTTGGCGGGTATTTGGAATGTTTTGGCGGGTATTCGGAATGTTTTGATTAGTTTTGACGGGTTTTGAAATATTTTGGCCGGTTTTTAGAAGGTTTTGATTCTGTTTAGCCCAGTTTTTGGTGTGTTTGGATTAGCTTTGGTGGGCTTTATCATGTTTTGTCAGGTTTTTTCGAATGTATTGATCACTTCTGTCTGGTTTTCTATTTTGGCGGGTTTGAAAATATTTTTGGATGAGTTTTGGCGGGTTTTCAAATATTTTGGCTCTTTGCGCAGAGATGACGGTGCCGGTTGCGGTGCGCTCCGGGGCGCTCCTTCTGCGGAAAGACGCCTGGCAGCGGCACTTGGGACAGCTCCGCGTCTCCGTATTCTGCGTTTCTTGCCTTCTGCATCTCAGCAAAATGCTTTCCCACTAGGTCTAGCAAGGAGAAACTGTGGCAGCTGAGTAGATGTAGCCCGGTCCGCCCTTTGAAGTTGACAAGTTCTTGGCATCTCAGAGCCTCAAGGGAAGAGCAAGGTTATCTATGGTAGGCTGGGGCAGAACTAGCAGCAAGCAGAGCAAAGTTGTCCAAGAATAGCTTCCATTGGAATGCTAATGGCAATTGAAGAGGCAGGCCAGTGGCAAGCCACTAGCTTCTAGCAGTTTGAAAGTTGCAGACACAGTGCAGGTGTTGTGCGGCTTCTTTCTTGGCCTCCTAGAAGGTGCCGCGCTCTCCGTCTCTTGCTTGCCAATATGTTGCCGTGTTCCTCCTATTGTTTGGTTTGTTTTGATTTGTTTTGATGATCTTTTGGTGGGTTTTCGGAATGTTTTGGTGGTGTTTTAGAATGTTTTGTTTTCTCTTGTGTTGTTTTTATTGTCTTGGCAGGTTGTGGAACGTTTGGATTCGTTTTGGCGGGTTTTAAAATATTTTGGCGGGTATTTGGAATGTTTTGGTTTGCTTTCATTTGTTTTGATTATGTTTTGGCAAGTTATTGAATGTTTCGATCACTTCTGACTGGTTTTCTAGTATTTTGGCATCTTTTCAGAATGTTTTGATCAGTTTTGGCAGGTTGTAAACTATTTTGTCAGGTTTTTGGAATGTTTTGGTTGGTTTTGATTTGTTTTTATGATGTTTTGCCAAGTTTTTTGAATGTTTTGATCAGTTCTGGCTGGTTTTCTAATGTTTTGGCATTTTTTCAGAATGTTTTGATGAGTTTTGTGGGTCTAAATTATTTTGGCGGGTTTTCGGAATATTTTGGTTGGTTTTGATTTGTTTTTATGATGTTTTGTCGGGTTTTCGGGAATGTTTTGGTTGGGTTTTAGAATGTTTTGTATTCTCTTGAGTTGTTTTTATTGTGTTGGCAGGTTTTGGAATGTTTGGATTCCTTTTGGCGGGGTTTAAAATATTTTGGCGGGTATTTGGAATGTTTTGGCGGGTATTCGGAATGTTTTGATTAGTTTTGACGGGTTTTGAAATATTTTGGCCGGTTTTTAGAAGGTTTTGATTCTGTTTAGCCCAGTTTTTGGTGTGTTTGGATTAGCTTTGGTGGGCTTTATCATGTTTTGTCAGGTTTTTTCGAATGTATTGATCACTTCTGTCTGGTTTTCTATTTTGGCGGGTTTGAAAATATTTTTGGATGAGTTTTGGCGGGTTTTCAAATATTTTGGCTCTTTGCGCAGAGATGACGGTGCCGGTTGCGGTGCGCTCCGGGGCGCTCCTTCTGCGGCAAGACGCCTGGCAGCGGCACTTGGGACAGCTCCGCGTCTCCGTATTCTGCGTTTCTTGCCTTCTGCATCTCAGCAAAATGCTTTCCCACTAGGTCTAGCAAGGAGAAACTGTGGCAGCTGAGTAGATGTAGCCCGGCCCGCCCTTTGAAGTTGACAAGTTCTTGGCATCTCAGAGCCTCAAGGGAAGAGCAAGGTTATCTATGGTAGGCTGGGGCAGAACTAGCAGCAAGCAGAGCAAAGTTGTCCAAGAATAGCTTCCATTGGAATGCTAATGGCAATTGAAGAGGCAGGCCAGTGGCAAGCCACTAGCTTCTAGCAGTTTGAAAGTTGCAGACACAGTGCAGGTGTTGTGCGGCTTCTTTCTTGGCCTCCTAGAAGGTGCCGCGCTCTCCGTCTCTTGCTTGCCAATATGTTGCCGTGTTCCTCCTATTGTTTGGTTTGTTTTGATTTGTTTTGATGATCTTTTGGTGGGTTTTCGGAATGTTTTGGTGGTGTTTTAGAATGTTTTGTTTTCTCTTGTGTTGTTTTTATTGTCTTGGCAGGTTGTGGAACGTTTGGATTCGTTTTGGCGGGTTTTAAAATATTTTGGCGGGTATTTGGAATGTTTTGGTTTGCTTTCATTTGTTTTGATTATGTTTTGGCAAGTTATTGAAAGTTTTGATCACTTCTGACTGGTTTTCTAGTATTTTGGCATCTTTTCAGAATGTTTTGATCAGTTTTGGCAGGTTGTAAACTATTTTGTCAGGTTTTTTGAATGTTTTGGTTGGTTTTGATTTGTTTTTATGATGTTTTGCCAAGTTTTTTGAATGTTTTGATCAGTTCTGGCTGGTTTTCTAATGTTTTGGCATTTTTTCAGAATGTTTTGATGAGTTTTGTGGGTCTAAATTATTTTGGCGGGTTTTCGGAATATTTTGGTTGGTTTTGATTTGTTTTTATGATGTTTTGTCGGGTTTTCGGGAATGTTTTGGTTGGGTTTTAGAATGTTTTGTATTCTCTTGAGTTGTTTTTATTGTGTTGGCAGGTTTTGGAATGTTTGGATTCCTTTTGGCGGGGTTTAAAATATTTTGGCGGGTATTTGGAATGTTTTGGCGGGTATTCGGAATGTTTTGATTAGTTTTGACGGGTTTTGAAATATTTTGGCCGGTTTTTAGAAGGTTTTGATTCTGTTTAGCCCAGTTTTTGGTGTGTTTGGATTAGCTTTGGTGGGCTTTATCATGTTTTGTCAGGTTTTTTCGAATGTATTGATCACTTCTGTCTGGTTTTCTATTTTGGCGGGTTTGAAAATATTTTTGGATGAGTTTTGGCGGGTTTTCAAAGATTTTGGCTCTTTGCGCAGAGATGACGGTGCCGGTTGCGGTGCGCTCCGGGGCGCTCCTTCTGCGGAAAGACGCCTGGCAGCGGCACTTGGGACAGCTCCGCGTCTCCGTATTCTGCGTTTCTTGCCTTCTGCATCTCAGCAAAATGCTTTCCCACTAGGTCTAGCAAGGAGAAACTGTGGCAGCTGAGTAGATGTAGCCCGGCCCGCCCTTTGAAGTTGACAAGTTCTTGGCATCTCAGAGCCTCAAGGGAAGAGCAAGGTTATCTATGGTAGGCTGGGGCAGAACTAGCAGCAAGCAGAGCAAAGTTGTCCAAGAATAGCTTCCATTGGAATGCTAATGGCAATTGAAGAGGCAGGCCAGTGGCAAGCCACTAGCTTCTAGCAGTTTGAAAGTTGCAGACACAGTGCAGGTGTTGTGCGGCTTCTTTCTTGGCCTCCTAGAAGGTGCCGTGGTGCCGCGCTCTCCGTCTCTTGCTTGCCAATATGTTGCCGTGTTCCTCCTATTGTTTGGTTTGTTTTGATTTGTTTTGATGATCTTTTGGCGGGTTTTCGGAATGTTTTGGTGGTGTTTTAGAATGTTTTGTTTTCTCTTGTGTTGTTTTTATTGTCTTGGCAGGTTGTGGAACGTTTGGATTCGTTTTGGCGGGTTTTAAAATATTTTGGCGGGTATTTGGAATGTTTTGGTTTGTTTTCATTTGTTTTGATTATGTTTTGGCAAGTTATTGAAAGTTTTGATCACTTCTGACTGGTTTTCTAGTATTTTGGCATCTTTTCAGAATGTTTTGATCAGTTTTGGCAGGTTGTAAAATATTTTGTCGGGTTTTTGGAATGTTTTGGTTGGTTTTGATTTGTTTTTATGGTGTTTTGCCAAGTTTTTTGCATGTTTTGATCAGTTCTGGCTGGTTTTCTAATGTTTTGGCATTTTTTCAGAATGTTTTGATGAGTTTTGTGGGTCTAAATTATTTTGGCGGGTTTTCGGAATATTTTGGTTGGTTTTGATTTGTTTTTATGATGTTTTGGCGGGTTTTCGGAATGTTTTGGTTGGGTTTTAGAATGTTTTGTATTCTCTTGAGTTGTTTTTATTGTGTTGGCAGGTTTTGGAATGTTTGGATTCCTTTTGGCGGGGTTTAAAATATTTTGGCGGGTATTTGGAATGTTTTGGCGGGTATTCGGAATGTTTTGATTAGTTTTGACGGGTTTTGAAATATTTTGGCCGGTTTTTAGAAGGTTTTGATTCTGTTTAGCCCAGTTTTTGGTGTGTTTGGATTAGCTTTGGTGGGCTTTATCATGTTTTGTCAGGTTTTTTCGAATGTATTGATCACTTCTGTCTGGTTTTCTATTTTGGCGGGTTTGAAAATATTTTTGGATTAGTTTTGGCGGGTTTGAAAATATTTTGGCTCTTTGCGCAGAGATGACGGTGCCGGTTGCGGTGCGCTCCGGGGCGCTCCTTCTGCGGAAAGACGCCTGGCAGCGGCACTTGGGACAGCTCCGCGTCTCCGTATTCTGCGTTTCTTGCCTTCTGCATCTCAGCAAAATGCTTTCCCACTAGGTCTAGCAAGGAGAAACTGTGGCAGCTGAGTAGATGTAGCCCGGCCCGCCCTTTGAAGTTGACAAGTTCTTGGCATCTCAGAGCCTCAAGGGAAGAGCAAGGTTATCTATGGTAGGCTGGGGCAGAACTAGCAGCAAGCAGAGCAAAGTTGTCCAAGAATAGCTTCCATTGGAATGCTAATGGCAATTGAAGAGGCAGGCCAGTGGCAAGCCACTAGCTTCTAGCAGTTTGAAAGTTGCAGACACAGTGCAGGTGTTGTGCGGCTTCTTTCTTGGCCTCCTAGAAGGTGCCGCGCTCTCCGTCTCTTGCTTGCCAATATGTTGCCGTGTTCCTCCTATTGTTTGGTTTGTTTTGATTTGTTTTGATGATCTTTTGGTGGGTTTTCGGAATGTTTTGGTGGTGTTTTAGAATGTTTTGTTTTCTCTTGTGTTGTTTTTATTGTCTTGGCAGGTTGTGGAACGTTTGGATTCGTTTTGGCGGGTTTTAAAATATTTTGGCGGGTATTTGGAATGTTTTGGTTTGCTTTCATTTGTTTTGATTATGTTTTGGCAAGTTATTGAATGTTTCGATCACTTCTGACTGGTTTTCTAGTATTTTGGCATCTTTTCAGAATGTTTTGATCAGTTTTGGCAGGTTGTAAACTATTTTGTCAGGTTTTTGGAATGTTTTGGTTGGTTTTGATTTGTTTTTATGATGTTTTGCCAAGTTTTTTGAATGTTTTGATCAGTTCTGGCTGGTTTTCTAATGTTTTGGCATTTTTTCAGAATGTTTTGATGAGTTTTGTGGGTCTAAATTATTTTGGCGGGTTTTCGGAATATTTTGGTTGGTTTTGATTTGTTTTTATGATGTTTTGTCGGGTTTTCGGGAATGTTTTGGTTGGGTTTTAGAATGTTTTGTATTCTCTTGAGTTGTTTTTATTGTGTTGGCAGGTTTTGGAATGTTTGGATTCCTTTTGGCGGGGTTTAAAATATTTTGGCGGGTATTTGGAATGTTTTGGCGGGTATTCGGAATGTTTTGATTAGTTTTGACGGGTTTTGAAATATTTTGGCCGGTTTTTAGAAGGTTTTGATTCTGTTTAGCCCAGTTTTTGGTGTGTTTGGATTAGCTTTGGTGGGCTTTATCATGTTTTGTCAGGTTTTTTCGAATGTATTGATCACTTCTGTCTGGTTTTCTATTTTGGCGGGTTTGAAAATATTTTTGGATGAGTTTTGGCGGGTTTTCAAATATTTTGGCTCTTTGCGCAGAGATGACGGTGCCGGTTGCGGTGCGCTCCGGGGCGCTCCTTCTGCGGAAAGACGCCTGGCAGCGGCACTTGGGACAGCTCCGCGTCTCCGTATTCTGCGTTTCTTGCCTTCTGCATCTCAGCAAAATGCTTTCCCACTAGGTCTAGCAAGGAGAAACTGTGGCAGCTGAGTAGATGTAGCCCGGTCCGCCCTTTGAAGTTGACAAGTTCTTGGCATCTCAGAGCCTCAAGGGAAGAGCAAGGTTATCTATGGTAGGCTGGGGCAGAACTAGCAGCAAGCAGAGCAAAGTTGTCCAAGAATAGCTTCCATTGGAATGCTAATGGCAATTGAAGAGGCAGGCCAGTGGCAAGCCACTAGCTTCTAGCAGTTTGAAAGTTGCAGACACAGTGCAGGTGTTGTGCGGCTTCTTTCTTGGCCTCCTAGAAGGTGCCGCGCTCTCCGTCTCTTGCTTGCCAATATGTTGCCGTGTTCCTCCTATTGTTTGGTTTGTTTTGATTTGTTTTGATGATCTTTTGGTGGGTTTTCGGAATGTTTTGGTGGTGTTTTAGAATGTTTTGTTTTCTCTTGTGTTGTTTTTATTGTCTTGGCAGGTTGTGGAACGTTTGGATTCGTTTTGGCGGGTTTTAAAATATTTTGGCGGGTATTTGGAATGTTTTGGTTTGCTTTCATTTGTTTTGATTATGTTTTGGCAAGTTATTGAATGTTTCGATCACTTCTGACTGGTTTTCTAGTATTTTGGCATCTTTTCAGAATGTTTTGATCAGTTTTGGCAGGTTGTAAACTATTTTGTCAGGTTTTTGGAATGTTTTGGTTGGTTTTGATTTGTTTTTATGATGTTTTGCCAAGTTTTTTGAATGTTTTGATCAGTTCTGGCTGGTTTTCTAATGTTTTGGCATTTTTTCAGAATGTTTTGATGAGTTTTGTGGGTCTAAATTATTTTGGCGGGTTTTCGGAATATTTTGGTTGGTTTTGATTTGTTTTTATGATGTTTTGTCGGGTTTTCGGGAATGTTTTGGTTGGGTTTTAGAATGTTTTGTATTCTCTTGAGTTGTTTTTATTGTGTTGGCAGGTTTTGGAATGTTTGGATTCCTTTTGGCGGGGTTTAAAATATTTTGGCGGGTATTTGGAATGTTTTGGCGGGTATTCGGAATGTTTTGATTAGTTTTGACGGGTTTTGAAATATTTTGGCCGGTTTTTAGAAGGTTTTGATTCTGTTTAGCCCAGTTTTTGGTGTGTTTGGATTAGCTTTGGTGGGCTTTATCATGTTTTGTCAGGTTTTTTCGAATGTATTGATCACTTCTGTCTGGTTTTCTATTTTGGCGGGTTTGAAAATATTTTTGGATGAGTTTTGGCGGGTTTTCAAATATTTTGGCTCTTTGCGCAGAGATGACGGTGCCGGTTGCGGTGCGCTCCGGGGCGCTCCTTCTGCGGCAAGACGCCTGGCAGCGGCACTTGGGACAGCTCCGCGTCTCCGTATTCTGCGTTTCTTGCCTTCTGCATCTCAGCAAAATGCTTTCCCACTAGGTCTAGCAAGGAGAAACTGTGGCAGCTGAGTAGATGTAGCCCGGCCCGCCCTTTGAAGTTGACAAGTTCTTGGCATCTCAGAGCCTCAAGGGAAGAGCAAGGTTATCTATGGTAGGCTGGGGCAGAACTAGCAGCAAGCAGAGCAAAGTTGTCCAAGAATAGCTTCCATTGGAATGCTAATGGCAATTGAAGAGGCAGGCCAGTGGCAAGCCACTAGCTTCTAGCAGTTTGAAAGTTGCAGACACAGTGCAGGTGTTGTGCGGCTTCTTTCTTGGCCTCCTAGAAGGTGCCGCGCTCTCCGTCTCTTGCTTGCCAATATGTTGCCGTGTTCCTCCTATTGTTTGGTTTGTTTTGATTTGTTTTGATGATCTTTTGGTGGGTTTTCGGAATGTTTTGGTGGTGTTTTAGAATGTTTTGTTTTCTCTTGTGTTGTTTTTATTGTCTTGGCAGGTTGTGGAACGTTTGGATTCGTTTTGGCGGGTTTTAAAATATTTTGGCGGGTATTTGGAATGTTTTGGTTTGTTTTCATTTGTTTTGATTATGTTTTGGCAAGTTATTGAAAGTTTTGATCACTTCTGACTGGTTTTCTAGTATTTTGGCATCTTTTCAGAATGTTTTGATCAGTTTTGGCAGGTTGTAAACTATTTTGTCGGGTTTTTGGAATGTTTTGGTTGGTTTTGATTTGTTTTTATGATGTTTTGCCAAGTTTTTTGAATGTTTTGATCAGTTCTGGCTAGTTTTCTAATGTTTTGGCATTTTTTCAGAATGTTTTGATGAGTTTTGTGGGTCTAAATTATTTTGGCGGGTTTTCGGAATATTTTGGTTGGTTTTGATTTGTTTTTATGATGTTTTGTCGGGTTTTCGGGAATGTTTTGGTTGGGTTTTAGAATGTTTTGTATTCTCTTGAGTTGTTTTTATTGTGTTGGCAGGTTTTGGAATGTTTGGATTCCTTTTGGCGTGTTTTAAAATATTTTGGCGGGTATTTGGAATGTTTTGGCGGGTATTCGGAATGTTTTGATTAGTTTTGACGGGTTTTGAAATATTTTGGCCGGTTTTTAGAAGGTTTTGATTCTGTTTAGCCCAGTTTTTGGTGTGTTTGGATTAGCTTTGGTGGGCTTTATCATGTTTTGTCAGGTTTTTTCGAATGTATTGATCACTTCTGTCTGGTTTTCTATTTTGGCGGGTTTGAAAATATTTTTGGATGAGTTTTGGCGGGTTTTCAAAGATTTTGGCTCTTTGCGCAGAGATGACGGTGCCGGTTGCGGTGCGCTCCGGGGCGCTCCTTCTGCGGAAAGACGCCTGGCAGCGGCACTTGGGACAGCTCCGCGTCTCCGTATTCTGCGTTTCTTGCCTTCTGCATCTCAGCAAAATGCTTTCCCACTAGGTCTAGCAAGGAGAAACTGTGGCAGCTGAGTAGATGTAGCCCGGCCCGCCCTTTGAAGTTGACAAGTTCTTGGCATCTCAGAGCCTCAAGGGAAGAGCAAGGTTATCTATGGTAGGCTGGGGCAGAACTAGCAGCAAGCAGAGCAAAGTTGTCCAAGAATAGCTTCCATTGGAATGCTAATGGCAATTGAAGAGGCAGGCCAGTGGCAAGCCACTAGCTTCTAGCAGTTTGAAAGTTGCAGACACAGTGCAGGTGTTGTGCGGCTTCCTTCTTGGCCTCCTAGAAGGTGCCGCGCTCTCCGTCTCTTGCTTGCCAATATGTTGCCGTGTTCCTCCTATTGTTTGGTTTGTTTTGATTTGTTTTGATGATCTTTTGGTGGGTTTTCGGAATGTTTTGGTGGTGTTTTAGAATGTTTTGTTTTCTCTTGTGTTGTTTTTATTGTCTTGGCAGGTTGTGGAACGTTTGGATTCGTTTTGGCGGGTTTTAAAATATTTTGGCGGGTATTTGGAATGTTTTGGTTTGCTTTCATTTGTTTTGATTATGTTTTGGCAAGTTATTGAAAGTTTTGATCACTTCTGACTGGTTTTCTAGTATTTTGGCATCTTTTCAGAATGTTTTGATCAGTTTTGGCAGGTTGTAAAATATTTTGTCGGGTTTTTGGAATGTTTTGGTTGGTTTTGATTTGTTTTTATGGTGTTTTGCCAAGTTTTTTGCATGTTTTGATCAGTTCTGGCTGGTTTTCTAATGTTTTGGCATTTTTTCAGAATGTTTTGATGAGTTTTGTGGGTCTAAATTATTTTGGCGGGTTTTCGGAATATTTTGGTTGGTTTTGATTTGTTTTTATGATGTTTTGGCGGGTTTTCGGAATGTTTTGGTTGGGTTTTAGAATGTTTTGTATTCTCTTGAGTTGTTTTTATTGTGTTGGCAGGTTTTGGAATGTTTGGATTCCTTTTGGCGTGTTTTAAAATATTTTGGCGGGTATTTGGAATGTTTTGGCGGGTATTCGGAATGTTTTGATTAGTTTTGACGGGTTTTGAAATATTTTGGCAGGTTTTTAGAAGGTTTTGATTCTGTTTAGCCCAGTTTTTGGTGTGTTTGGATTAGCTTTGGTGGGCTTTATCATGTTTTGTCAGGTTTTTTCGAATGTATTGATCACTTCTGTCTGGTTTTCTATTTTGGCGGGTTTGAAAATATTTTTGGATGAGTTTTGGCGGGTTTTCAAATATTTTGGCTCTTTGCGCAGAGATGACGGTGCCGGTTGCGGTGCGCTCCGGGGCGCTCCTTCTGCGGCAAGACGCCTGGCAGCGGCACTTGGGACAGCTCCGCGTCTCCGTATTCTGCGTTTCTTGCCTTCTGCATCTCAGCAAAATGCTTTCCCACTAGGTCTAGCAAGGAGAAACTGTGGCAGCTGAGTAGATGTAGCCCGGCCCGCCCTTTGAAGTTGACAAGTTCTTGGCATCTCAGAGCCTCAAGGGAAGAGCAAGGTTATCTATGGTAGGCTGGGGCAGAACTAGCAGCAAGCAGAGCAAAGTTGTCCAAGAATAGCTTCCATTGGAATGCTAATGGCAATTGAAGAGGCAGGCCAGTGGCAAGCCACTAGCTTCTAGCAGTTTGAAAGTTGCAGACACAGTGCAGGTGTTGTGCGGCTTCTTTCTTGGCCTCCTAGAAGGTGCCGCGCTCTCCGTCTCTTGCTTGCCAATATGTTGCCGTGTTCCTCCTATTGTTTGGTTTGTTTTGATTTGTTTTGATGATCTTTTGGTGGGTTTTCGGAATGTTTTGGTGGTGTTTTAGAATGTTTTGTTTTCTCTTGTGTTGTTTTTATTGTCTTGGCAGGTTGTGGAACGTTTGGATTCGTTTTGGCGGGTTTTAAAATATTTTGGCGGGTATTTGGAATGTTTTGGTTTGTTTTCATTTGTTTTGATTATGTTTTGGCAAGTTATTGAATGTTTTGATCACTTCTGACTGGTTTTCTAGTATTTTGGCATCTTTTCAGAATGTTTTGATCAGTTTTGGCAGGTTGTAAACTATTTTGTCGGGTTTTTGGAATGTTTTGGTTGGTTTTGATTTGTTTTTATGATGTTTTGCCAAGTTTTTTGAATGTTTTGATCAGTTCTGGCTGGTTTTCTAATGTTTTGGCATTTTTTCAGAATGTTTTGATGAGTTTTGTGGGTCTAAATTATTTTGGCGGGTTTTCGGAATATTTTGGTTGGTTTTGATTTGTTTTTATGATGTTTTGTCGGGTTTTCGGGAATGTTTTGGTTGGGTTTTAGAATGTTTTGTATTCTCTTGAGTTGTTTTTATTGTGTTGGCAGGTTTTGGAATGTTTGGATTCCTTTTGGCGGGGTTTAAAATATTTTGGCGGGTATTTGGAATGTTTTGGCGGGTATTCGGAATGTTTTGATTAGTTTTGACGGGTTTTGAAATATTTTGGCCGGTTTTTAGAAGGTTTTGATTCTGTTTAGCCCAGTTTTTGGTGTGTTTGGATTAGCTTTGGTGGGCTTTATCATGTTTTGTCAGGTTTTTTCGAATGTATTGATCACTTCTGTCTGGTTTTCTATTTTGGCGGGTTTGAAAATATTTTTGGATGAGTTTTGGCGGGTTTTCAAATATTTTGGCTCTTTGCGCAGAGATGACGGTGCCAGTTGCGGTGCGCTCCGGGGCGGTCCTTCTGCGGCAAGACGCCTGGCAGCGGCACTTGGGACAGCTCCGCGTCTCCGTATTCTGCGTTTCTTGCCTTCTGCATCTCAGCAAAATGCTTTCCCACTAGGTCTAGCAAGGAGAAACTGTGGCAGCTGAGTAGATGTAGCCCGGCCCGCCCTTTGAAGTTGACAAGTTCTTGGCATCTCAGAGCCTCAAGGGAAGAGCAAGGTTATCTATGGTAGGCTGGGGCAGAACTAGCAGCAAGCAGAGCAAAGTTGTCCAAGAATAGCTTCCATTGGAATGCTAATGGCAATTGAAGAGGCAGGCCAGTGGCAAGCCACTAGCTTCTAGCAGTTTGAAAGTTGCAGACACAGTGCAGGTGTTGTGCGGCTTCTTTCTTGGCCTCCTAAAAGGTGCCGTGGTGCCGCGCTCTCCGTCTCTTGCTTGCCAATATGTTGCCGTGTTCCTCCTATTGTTTGGTTTGTTTTGATTTGTTTTGATGATCTTTTGGTGGGTTTTCGGAATGTTTTGGTGGTGTTTTAGAATGTTTTGTTTTCTCTTGTGTTGTTTTTATTGTCTTGGCAGGTTGTGGAACGTTTGGATTCGTTTTGGCGGGTTTTAAAATATTTTGGCGGGTATTTGGAATGTTTTGGTTTGCTTTCATTTGTTTTGATTATGTTTTGGCAAGTTATTGAAAGTTTTGATCACTTCTGACTGGTTTTCTAGTATTTTGGCATCTTTTCAGAATGTTTTGATCAGTTTTGGCAGGTTGTAAACTATTTTGTCAGGTTTTTTGAATGTTTTGGTTGGTTTTGATTTGTTTTTATGATGTTTTGCCAAGTTTTTTGAATGTTTTGATCAGTTCTGGCTGGTTTTCTAATGTTTTGGCATTTTTTCAGAATGTTTTGATGAGTTTTGTGGGTCTAAATTATTTTGGCGGGTTTTCGGAATATTTTGGTTGGTTTTGATTTGTTTTTATGATGTTTTGTCGGGTTTTCGGGAATGTTTTGGTTGGGTTTTAGAATGTTTTGTATTCTCTTGAGTTGTTTTTATTGTGTTGGCAGGTTTTGGAATGTTTGGATTCCTTTTGGCGGGGTTTAAAATATTTTGGCGGGTATTTGGAATGTTTTGGCGGGTATTCGGAATGTTTTGATTAGTTTTGACGGGTTTTGAAATATTTTGGCCGGTTTTTAGAAGGTTTTGATTCTGTTTAGCCCAGTTTTTGGTGTGTTTGGATTAGCTTTGGTGGGCTTTATCATGTTTTGTCAGGTTTTTTCGAATGTATTGATCACTTCTGTCTGGTTTTCTATTTTGGCGGGTTTGAAAATATTTTTGGATGAGTTTTGGCGGGTTTTCAAATATTTTGGCTCTTTGCGCAGAGATGACGGTGCCGGTTGCGGTGCGCTCCGGGGCGCTCCTTCTGCGGAAAGACGCCTGGCAGCGGCACTTGGGACAGCTCCGCGTCTCCGTATTCTGCGTTTCTTGCCTTCTGCATCTCAGCAAAATGCTTTCCCACTAGGTCTAGCAAGGAGAAACTGTGGCAGCTGAGTAGATGTAGCCCGGCCCGCCCTTTGAAGTTGACAAGTTCTTGGCATCTCAGAGCCTCAAGGGAAGAGCAAGGTTATCTATGGTAGGCTGGGGCAGAACTAGCAGCAAGCAGAGCAAAGTTGTCCAAGAATAGCTTCCATTGGAATGCTAATGGCAATTGAAGAGGCAGGCCAGTGGCAAGCCACTAGCTTCTAGCAGTTTGAAAGTTGCAGACACAGTGCAGGTGTTGTGCGGCTTCTTTCTTGGCCTCCTAAAAGGTGCCGTGGTGCCGCGCTCTCCATCTCTTGCTTGCCAATATGTTGCCGTGTTCCTCCTATTGTTTGGTTTGTTTTGATTTGTTTTGATGATCTTTTGGTGGGTTTTCGGAATGTTTTGGTGGTGTTTTAGAATGTTTTGTTTTCTCTTGTGTTGTTTTTATTGTCTTGGCAGGTTGTGGAACGTTTGGATTCGTTTTGGCGGGTTTTAAAATATTTTGGCGGGTATTTGGAATGTTTTGGTTTGCTTTCATTTGTTTTGATTATGTTTTGGCAAGTTATTGAAAGTTTTGATCACTTCTGACTGGTTTTCTAGTATTTTGGCATCTTTTCAGAATGTTTTGATCAGTTTTGGCAGGTTGTAAACTATTTTGTCAGGTTTTTTGAATGTTTTGGTTGGTTTTGATTTGTTTTTATGATGTTTTGCCAAGTTTTTTGAATGTTTTGATCAGTTCTGGCTGGTTTTCTAATGTTTTGGCATTTTTTCAGAATGTTTTGATGAGTTTTGTGGGTCTAAATTATTTTGGCGGGTTTTCGGAATATTTTGGTTGGTTTTGATTTGTTTTTATGATGTTTTGTCGGGTTTTCGGGAATGTTTTGGTTGGGTTTTAGAATGTTTTGTATTCTCTTGAGTTGTTTTTATTGTGTTGGCAGGTTTTGGAATGTTTGGATTCCTTTTGGCGGGGTTTAAAATATTTTGGCGGGTATTTGGAATGTTTTGGCGGGTATTCGGAATGTTTTGATTAGTTTTGACGGGTTTTGAAATATTTTGGCCGGTTTTTAGAAGGTTTTGATTCTGTTTAGCCCAGTTTTTGGTGTGTTTGGATTAGCTTTGGTGGGCTTTATCATGTTTTGTCAGGTTTTTTCGAATGTATTGATCACTTCTGTCTGGTTTTCTATTTTGGCGGGTTTGAAAATATTTTTGGATGAGTTTTGGCGGGTTTTCAAATATTTTGGCTCTTTGCGCAGAGATGACGGTGCCGGTTGCGGTGCGCTCCGGGGCGCTCCTTCTGCGGAAAGACGCCTGGCAGCGGCACTTGGGACAGCTCCGCGTCTCCGTATTCTGCGTTTCTTGCCTTCTGCATCTCAGCAAAATGCTTTCCCACTAGGTCTAGCAAGGAGAAACTGTGGCAGCTGAGTAGATGTAGCCCGGCCCGCCCTTTGAAGTTGACAAGTTCTTGGCATCTCAGAGCCTCAAGGGAAGAGCAAGGTTATCTATGGTAGGCTGGGGCAGAACTAGCAGCAAGCAGAGCAAAGTTGTCCAAGAATAGCTTCCATTGGAATGCTAATGGCAATTGAAGAGGCAGGCCAGTGGCAAGCCACTAGCTTCTAGCAGTTTGAAAGTTGCAGACACAGTGCAGGTGTTGTGCGGCTTCTTTCTTGGCCTCCTAAAAGGTGCCGTGGTGCCGCGCTCTCCATCTCTTGCTTGCCAATATGTTGCCGTGTTCCTCCTATTGTTTGGTTTGTTTTGATTTGTTTTGATGATCTTTTGGTGGGTTTTCGGAATGTTTTGGTGGTGTTTTAGAATGTGTTGTTTTCTCTTGTGTTGTTTTTATTGTCTTGGCAGGTTGTGGAACGTTTGGATTCGTTTTGGCGGGTTTTAAAATATTTTGGCGGGTATTTGGAATGTTTTGGTTTGTTTTCATTTGTTTTGATTATGTTTTGGCAAGTTATTGAAAGTTTTGATCACTTCTGACTGGTTTTCTAGTATTTTGGCATCTTTTCAGAATGTTTTGATCAGTTTTGGCAGGTTGTAAACTATTTTGTCGGGTTTTTGGAATGTTTTGGTTGGTTTTGATTTGTTTTTATGATGTTTTGCCAAGTTTTTTGAATGTTTTGATCAGTTCTGGCTGGTTTTCTAATGTTTTGGCATTTTTTCAGAATGTTTTGATGAGTTTTGTGGGTCTAAATTATTTTGGCGGGTTTTCGGAATATTTTGGTTGGTTTTGATTTGTTTTTATGATGTTTTGTCGGGTTTTCGGGAATGTTTTGGTTGGGTTTTAGAATGTTTTGTATTCTCTTGAGTTGTTTTTATTGTGTTGGCAGGTTTTGTAATGTTTGGATTCCTTTTGGCGTGTTTTAAAATATTTTGGCGGGTATTTGGAATGTTTTGGCGGGTATTCGGAATGTTTTGATTAGTTTTGACGGGTTTTGAAATATTTTGGCCGGTTTTTAGAAGGTTTTGATTCTGTTTAGCCCAGTTTTTGGTGTGTTTGGATTAGCTTTGGTGGGCTTTATCATGTTTTGTCAGGTTTTTTCGAATGTATTGATCACTTCTGTCTGGTTTTCTATTTTGGCGGGTTTGAAAATATTTTTGGATGAGTTTTGGCGGGTTTTCAAATATTTTGGCTCTTTGCGCAGAGATGACGGTGCCGGTTGCGGTGCGCTCCGGGGCGCTCCTTCTGCGGCAAGACGCCTGGCAGCGGCACTTGGGACAGCTCCGCGTCTCCGTATTCTGCGTTTCTTGCCTTCTGCATCTCAGCAAAATGCTTTCCCACTAGGTCTAGCAAGGAGAAACTGTGGCAGCTGAGTAGATGTAGCCCGGCCCGCCCTTTGAAGTTGACAAGTTCTTGGCATCTCAGAGCCTCAAGGGAAGAGCAAGGTTATCTATGGTAGGCTGGGGCAGAACTAGCAGCAAGCAGAGCAAAGTTGTCCAAGAATAGCTTCCATTGGAATGCTAATGGCAATTGAAGAGGCAGGCCAGTGGCAAGCCACTAGCTTCTAGCAGTTTGAAAGTTGCAGACACAGTGCAGGTGTTGTGCGGCTTCTTTCTTGGCCTCCTAAAAGGTGCCGTGGTGCCGCGATCTCCGTCTCTTGCTTGCCAATATGTTGCCGTGTTCCTCCTATTGTTTGGTTTGTTTTGATTTGTTTTGATGATCTTTTGGCGGGTTTTCGGAATGTTTTGGTGGTGTTTTAGAATGTTTTGTTTTCTCTTGTGTTGTTTTTATTGTCTTGGCAGGTTGTGGAACGTTTGGATTTGTTTTGGCGGGTTTTAAAATATTTTGGCGGGTATTTGGAATGTTTTGGTTTGTTTTCATTTGTTTTGATTATGTTTTGGCAAGTTATTGAAAGTTTTGATCACTTCTGACTGGTTTTCTAGTATTTTGGCATCTTTTCAGAATGTTTTGATCAGTTTTGGCAGGTTGTAAACTATTTTGTCGGGTTTTTGGAATGTTTTGGTTGGTTTTGATTTGTTTTTATGATGTTTTGCCAAGTTTTTTGAATGTTTTGATCAGTTCTGGCTGGTATTCTAATGTTTTGGCATTTTTTCTGAATGTTTTGATGAGTTTTGTGGGTCTAAATTATTTTGGCGGGTTTTCGGAATATTTTGGTTGGTTTTGATTTGTTTTTATGATGTTTTGTCGGGTTTTCGGGAATGTTTTGGTTGGGTTTTAGAATGTTTTGTATTCTCTTGAGTTGTTTTTATTGTGTTGGCAGGTTTTGTAATGTTTGGATTCCTTTTGGCGGGGTTTAAAATATTTTGGCGGGTATTTGGAATGTTTTGGCGGGTATTCGGAATGTTTTGATTAGTTTTGACGGGTTTTGAAATATTTTGGCCGGTTTTTAGAAGGTTTTGATTCTGTTTAGCCCAGTTTTTGGTGTGTTTGGATTAGCTTTGGTGGGCTTTATCATGTTTTGTCAGGTTTTTTCGAATGTATTGATCACTTCTGTCTGGTTTTCTATTTTGGCGGGTTTGAAAATATTTTTGGATGAGTTTTGGCGGGTTTTCAAATATTTTGGCTCTTTGCGCAGAGATGACGGTGCCGGTTGCGGTGCGCTGCGGGGCGCTCCTTCTGCGGAAAGACGCCTGGCAGCGGCACTTGGGACAGCTCCGCGTCTCTGTATTCTGCGTTTCTTGCCTTCTGCATCTCAGCAAAATGCTTTCCCACTAGGTCTAGCAAGGAGAAACTGTGGCAGCTGAGTAGATGTAGCCCGGCCCGCCCTTTGAAGTTGACAAGTTCTTGGCATCTCAGAGCCTCAAGGGAAGAGCAAGGTTATCTATGGTAGGCTGGGGCAGAACTAGCAGCAAGCAGAGCAAAGTTGTCCAAGAATAGCTTCCATTGGAATGCTAATGGCAATTGAAGAGGCAGGCCAGTGGCAAGCCACTAGCTTCTAGCAGTTTGAAAGTTGCAGACACAGTGCAGGTGTTGTGCGGCTTCTTTCTTGGCCTCCTAGAAGGTGCCGCGCTCTCCGTCTCTTGCTTGCCAATATGTTGCCGTGTTCCTCCTATTGTTTGGTTTGTTTTGATTTGTTTTGATGATCTTTTGGTGGGTTTTCGGAATGTTTTGGTGGTGTTTTAGAATGTTTTGTTTTCTCTTGTGTTGTTTTTATTGTCTTGGCAGGTTGTGGAACGTTTGGATTCGTTTTGGCGGGTTTTAAAATATTTTGGCGGGTATTTGGAATGTTTTGGTTTGCTTTCATTTGTTTTGATTATGTTTTGGCAAGTTATTGAATGTTTCGATCACTTCTGACTGGTTTTCTAGTATTTTGGCATCTTTTCAGAATGTTTTGATCAGTTTTGGCAGGTTGTAAACTATTTTGTCAGGTTTTTGGAATGTTTTGGTTGGTTTTGATTTGTTTTTATGATGTTTTGCCAAGTTTTTTGAATGTTTTGATCAGTTCTGGCTGGTTTTCTAATGTTTTGGCATTTTTTCAGAATGTTTTGATGAGTTTTGTGGGTCTAAATTATTTTGGCGGGTTTTCGGAATATTTTGGTTGGTTTTGATTTGTTTTTATGATGTTTTGTCGGGTTTTCGGGAATGTTTTGGTTGGGTTTTAGAATGTTTTGTATTCTCTTGAGTTGTTTTTATTGTGTTGGCAGGTTTTGGAATGTTTGGATTCCTTTTGGCGGGGTTTAAAATCTTTTGGCGGGTATTTGGAATGTTTTGGCGGGTATTCGGAATGTTTTGATTAGTTTTGACGGGTTTTGAAATATTTTGGCCGGTTTTTAGAAGGTTTTGATTCTGTTTAGCCCAGTTTTTGGTGTGTTTGGATTAGCTTTGGTGGGCTTTATCATGTTTTGTCAGGTTTTTTCGAATGTATTGATCACTTCTGTCTGGTTTTCTATTTTGGCGGGTTTGAAAATATTTTTGGATGAGTTTTGGCAGGTTTGAAAATATTTTGGCTCTTTGCGCAGAGATGACGGTGCCGGTTGCGGTGCGCTCCGGGGCGCTCCTTCTGCGGAAAGACGCCTGGCAGCGGCACTTGGGACAGCTCCGCGTCTCCGTATTCTGCGTTTCTTGCCTTCTGCATCTCAGCAAAATGCTTTCCCACTAGGTCTAGCAAGGAGAAACTGTGGCAGCTGAGTAGATGTAGCCCGGCCCGCCCTTTGAAGTTGACAAGTTCTTGGCATCTCAGAGCCTCAAGGGAAGAGCAAGGTTATCTATGGTAGGCTGGGGCAGAACTAGCTGCAAGCAGAGCAAAGTTGTCCAAGAATAGCTTCCATTGGAATGCTAATGGCAATTGAAGAGGCAGGCCAGTGGCAAGCCACTAGCTTCTAGCAGTTTGAAAGTTGCAGACACAGTGCAGGTGTTGTGCGGCTTCTTTCTTGGCCTCCTAGAAGGTGCCGCGCTCTCCGTCTCTTGCTTGCCAATATGTTGCCGTGTTCCTCCTATTGTTTGGTTTGTTTTGATTTGTTTTGATGATCTTTTGGTGGGTTTTCGGAATGTTTTGGTGGTGTTTTAGAATGTTTTGTTTTCTCTTGTGTTGTTTTTATTGTCTTGGCAGGTTGTGGAACGTTTGGATTTGTTTTGGCGGGTTTTAAAATATTTTGGCGGGTATTTGGAATGTTTTGGTTTGCTTTCATTTGTTTTGATTATGTTTTGGCAAGTTATTGAAAGTTTTGATCACTTCTGACTGGTTTTCTAGTATTTTGGCATCTTTTCAGAATGTTTTGATCAGTTTTGGCAGGTTGTAAACTATTTTGTCAGGTTTTTTGAATGTTTTGGTTGGTTTTGATTTGTTTTTATGATGTTTTGCCAAGTTTTTGGAATGTTTTGATCAGTTCTGGCTGGTTTTCTAATGTTTTGGCATTTTTTCAGAATGTTTTGATGAGTTTTGTGGGTCTAAATTATTTTGGCGGGTTTTCGGAATATTTTGGTTGGTTTTGATTTGTTTTTATGATGTTTTGTTGGGTTTTCGGGAATGTTTTGGTTGGGTTTTAGAATGTTTTGTATTCTCTTGAGTTGTTTTTATTGTGTTGGCAGGTTTTGGAATGTTTGGATTCCTTTTGGCGGGGTTTAAAATATTTTGGCGGGTATTTGGAATGTTTTGGCGGGTATTCGGAATGTTTTGATTAGTTTTGACGGGTTTTGAAATATTTTGGCCGGTTTTTAGAAGGTTTTGATTCTGTTTAGCCCAGTTTTTGGTGTGTTTGGATTAGCTTTGGTGGGCTTTATCATGTTTTGTCAGGTTTTTTCGAATGTATTGATCACTTCTGTCTGGTTTTCTATTTTGGCGGGTTTGAAAATATTTTTGGATGAGTTTTGGCGGGTTTTCAAAGATTTTGGCTCTTTGCGCAGAGATGACGGTGCCGGTTGCGGTGCGCTCCGGGGCGCTCCTTCTGCGGAAAGACGCCTGGCAGCGGCACTTGGGACAGCTCCGCGTCTCCGTATTCTGCGTTTCTTGCCTTCTGCATCTCAGCAAAATGCTTTCCCACTAGGTCTAGCAAGGAGAAACTGTGGCAGCTGAGTAGATGTAGCCCGGCCCGCCCTTTGAAGTTGACAAGTTCTTGGCATCTCAGAGCCTCAAGGGAAGAGCAAGGTTATCTATGGTAGGCTGGGGCAGAACTAGCAGCAAGCAGAGCAAAGTTGTCCAAGAATAGCTTCCATTGGAATGCTAATGGCAATTGAAGAGGCAGGCCAGTGGCAAGCCACTAGCTTCTAGCAGTTTGAAAGTTGCAGACACAGTGCAGGTGTTGTGCGGCTTCTTTCTTGGCCTCCTAGAAGGTGCCGCGCTCTCCGTCTCTTGCTTGCCAATATGTTGCCGTGTTCCTCCTATTGTTTGGTTTGTTTTGATTTGTTTTGATGATCTTTTGGTGGGTTTTCGGAATGTTTTGGTGGTGTTTTAGAATGTTTTGTTTTCTCTTGTGTTGTTTTTATTGTCTTGGCAGGTTGTGGAACGTTTGGATTCGTTTTGGCGGGTTTTAAAATATTTTGGCGGGTATTTGGAATGTTTTGGTTTGCTTTCATTTGTTTTGATTATGTTTTGGCAAGTTATTGAATGTTTCGATCACTTCTGACTGGTTTTCTAGTATTTTGGCATCTTTTCAGAATGTTTTGATCAGTTTTGGCAGGTTGTAAACTATTTTGTCAGGTTTTTGGAATGTTTTGGTTGGTTTTGATTTGTTTTTATGATGTTTTGCCAAGTTTTTTGAATGTTTTGATCAGTTCTGGCTGGTTTTCTAATGTTTTGGCATTTTTTCAGAATGTTTTGATGAGTTTTGTGGGTCTAAATTATTTTGGCGGGTTTTCGGAATATTTTGGTTGGTTTTGATTTGTTTTTATGATGTTTTGTCGGGTTTTCGGGAATGTTTTGGTTGGGTTTTAGAATGTTTTGTATTCTCTTGAGTTGTTTTTATTGTGTTGGCAGGTTTTGGAATGTTTGGATTCCTTTTGGCGGGGTTTAAAATCTTTTGGCGGGTATTTGGAATGTTTTGGCGGGTATTCGGAATGTTTTGATTAGTTTTGACGGGTTTTGAAATATTTTGGCCGGTTTTTAGAAGGTTTTGATTCTGTTTAGCCCAGTTTTTGGTGTGTTTGGATTAGCTTTGGTGGGCTTTATCATGTTTTGTCAGGTTTTTTCGAATGTATTGATCACTTCTGTCTGGTTTTCTATTTTGGCGGGTTTGAAAATATTTTTGGATGAGTTTTGGCGGGTTTGAAAATATTTTGGCTCTTTGCGCAGAGATGACGGTGCCGGTTGCGGTGCGCTCCGGGGCGCTCCTTCTGCGGAAAGACGCCTGGCAGCGGCACTTGGGACAGCTCCGCGTCTCCGTATTCTGCGTTTCTTGCCTTCTGCATCTCAGCAAAATGCTTTCCCACTAGGTCTAGCAAGGAGAAACTGTGGCAGCTGAGTAGATGTAGCCCGGCCCGCCCTTTGAAGTTGACAAGTTCTTGGCATCTCAGAGCCTCAAGGGAAGAGCAAGGTTATCTATGGTAGGCTGGGGCAGAACTAGCAGCAAGCAGAGCAAAGTTGTCCAAGAATAGCTTCCATTGGAATGCTAATGGCAATTGAAGAGGCAGGCCAGTGGCAAGCCACTAGCTTCTAGCAGTTTGAAAGTTGCAGACACAGTGCAGGTGTTGTGCGGCTTCTTTCTTGGCCTCCTAGAAGGTGCCGCGCTCTCCGTCTCTTGCTTGCCAATATGTTGCCGTGTTCCTCCTATTGTTTGGTTTGTTTTGATTTGTTTTGATGATCTTTTGGTGGGTTTTCGGAATGTTTTGGTGGTGTTTTAGAATGTTTTGTTTTCTCTTGTGTTGTTTTTATTGTCTTGGCAGGTTGTGGAACGTTTGGATTTGTTTTGGCGGGTTTTAAAATATTTTGGCGGGTATTTGGAATGTTTTGGTTTGCTTTCATTTGTTTTGATTATGTTTTGGCAAGTTATTGAAAGTTTTGATCACTTCTGACTGGTTTTCTAGTATTTTGGCATCTTTTCAGAATGTTTTGATCAGTTTTGGCAGGTTGTAAACTATTTTGTCAGGTTTTTTGAATGTTTTGGTTGGTTTTGATTTGTTTTTATGATGTTTTGCCAAGTTTTTTGAATGTTTTGATCAGTTCTGGCTGGTTTTCTAATGTTTTGGCATTTTTTCAGAATGTTTTGATGAGTTTTGTGGGTCTAAATTATTTTGGCGGGTTTTCGGAATATTTTGGTTGGTTTTGATTTGTTTTTATGATGTTTTGTTGGGTTTTCGGGAATGTTTTGGTTGGGTTTTAGAATGTTTTGTATTCTCTTGAGTTGTTTTTATTGTGTTGGCAGGTTTTGGAATGTTTGGATTCCTTTTGGCGGGGTTTAAAATATTTTGGCGGGTATTTGGAATGTTTTGGCGGGTATTTGGAATGTTTTGATTAGTTTTGACGGGTTTTGAAATATTTTGGCCGGTTTTTAGAAGGTTTTGATTCTGTTTAGCCCAGTTTTTGGTGTGTTTGGATTAGCTTTGGTGGGCTTTATCATGTTTTGTCAGGTTTTTTCGAATGTATTGATCACTTCTGTCTGGTTTTCTATTTTGGCGGGTTTGAAAATATTTTTGGATGAGTTTTGGCGGGTTTTCAAATATTTTGGCTCTTTGCGCAGAGATGACGGTGCCGGTTGCGGTGCGCTCCGGGGCGCTCCTTCTGCGGAAAGACGCCTGGCAGCGGCACTTGGGACAGCTCCGCGTCTCCGTATTCTGCGTTTCTTGCCTTCTGCATCTCAGCAAAATGCTTTCCCACTAGGTCTAGCAAGGAGAAACTGTGGCAGCTGAGTAGATGTAGCCCGGCCCGCCCTTTGAAGTTGACAAGTTCTTGGCATCTCAGAGCCTCAAGGGAAGAGCAAGGTTATCTATGGTAGGCTGGGGCAGAACTAGCAGCAAGCAGAGCAAAGTTGTCCAAGAATAGCTTCCATTGGAATGCTAATGGCAATTGAAGAGGCAGGCCAGTGGCAAGCCACTAGCTTCTAGCAGTTTGAAAGTTGCAGACACAGTGCAGGTGTTGTGCGGCTTCTTTCTTGGCCTCCTAGAAGGTGCCGCGCTCTCCGTCTCTTGCTTGCCAATATGTTGCCGTGTTCCTCCTATTGTTTGGTTTGTTTTGATTTGTTTTGATGATCTTTTGGTGGGTTTTCGGAATGTTTTGGTGGTGTTTTAGAATGTTTTGTTTTCTCTTGTGTTGTTTTTATTGTCTTGGCAGGTTGTGGAACGTTTGGATTCGTTTTGGCGGGTTTTAAAATATTTTGGCGGGTATTTGGAATGTTTTGGTTTGCTTTCATTTGTTTTGATTATGTTTTGGCAAGTTATTGAATGTTTCGATCACTTCTGACTGGTTTTCTAGTATTTTGGCATCTTTTCAGAATGTTTTGATCAGTTTTGGCAGGTTGTAAACTATTTTGTCAGGTTTTTGGAATGTTTTGGTTGGTTTTGATTTGTTTTTATGATGTTTTGCCAAGTTTTTTGAATGTTTTGATCAGTTCTGGCTGGTTTTCTAATGTTTTGGCATTTTTTCAGAATGTTTTGATGAGTTTTGTGGGTCTAAATTATTTTGGCGGGTTTTCGGAATATTTTGGTTGGTTTTGATTTGTTTTTATGATGTTTTGTCGGGTTTTCGGGAATGTTTTGGTTGGGTTTTAGAATGTTTTGTATTCTCTTGAGTTGTTTTTATTGTGTTGGCAGGTTTTGGAATGTTTGGATTCCTTTTGGCGGGGTTTAAAATCTTTTGGCGGGTATTTGGAATGTTTTGGCGGGTATTCGGAATGTTTTGATTAGTTTTGACGGGTTTTGAAATATTTTGGCCGGTTTTTAGAAGGTTTTGATTCTGTTTAGCCCAGTTTTTGGTGTGTTTGGATTAGCTTTGGTGGGCTTTATCATGTTTTGTCAGGTTTTTTCGAATGTATTGATCACTTCTGTCTGGTTTTCTATTTTGGCGGGTTTGAAAATATTTTTGGATGAGTTTTGGCGGGTTTTCAAAGATTTTGGCTCTTTGCGCAGAGATGACGGTGCCGGTTGCGGTGCGCTCCGGGGCGCTCCTTCTGCGGAAAGACGCCTGGCAGCGGCACTTGGGACAGCTCCGCGTCTCCGTATTCTGCGTTTCTTGCCTTCTGCATCTCAGCAAAATGCTTTCCCACTAGGTCTAGCAAGGAGAAACTGTGGCAGCTGAGTAGATGTAGCCCGGCCCGCCCTTTGAAGTTGACAAGTTCTTGGCATCTCAGAGCCTCAAGGGAAGAGCAAGGTTATCTATGGTAGGCTGGGGCAGAACTAGCAGCAAGCAGAGCAAAGTTGTCCAAGAATAGCTTCCATTGGAATGCTAATGGCAATTGAAGAGGCAGGCCAGTGGCAAGCCACTAGCTTCTAGCAGTTTGAAAGTTGCAGACACAGTGCAGGTGTTGTGCGGCTTCTTTCTTGGCCTCCTAGAAGGTGCCGCGCTCTCCGTCTCTTGCTTGCCAATATGTTGCCGTGTTCCTCCTATTGTTTGGTTTGTTTTGATTTGTTTTGATGATCTTTTGGTGGGTTTTCGGAATGTTTTGGTGGTGTTTTAGAATGTTTTGTTTTCTCTTGTGTTGTTTTTATTGTCTTGGCAGGTTGTGGAACGTTTGGATTTGTTTTGGCGGGTTTTAAAATATTTTGGCGGGTATTTGGAATGTTTTGGTTTGCTTTCATTTGTTTTGATTATGTTTTGGCAAGTTATTGAAAGTTTTGATCACTTCTGACTGGTTTTCTAGTATTTTGGCATCTTTTCAGAATGTTTTGATCAGTTTTGGCAGGTTGTAAACTATTTTGTCAGGTTTTTTGAATGTTTTGGTTGGTTTTGATTTGTTTTTATGATGTTTTGCCAAGTTTTTTGAATGTTTTGATCAGTTCTGGCTGGTTTTCTAATGTTTTGGCATTTTTTCAGAATGTTTTGATGAGTTTTGTGGGTCTAAATTATTTTGGCGGGTTTTCGGAATATTTTGGTTGGTTTTGATTTGTTTTTATGATGTTTTGTTGGGTTTTCGGGAATGTTTTGGTTGGGTTTTAGAATGTTTTGTATTCTCTTGAGTTGTTTTTATTGTGTTGGCAGGTTTTGGAATGTTTGGATTCCTTTTGGCGGGGTTTAAAATATTTTGGTGGGTATTTGGAATGTTTTGGCGGGTATTTGGAATGTTTTGATTAGTTTTGACGGGTTTTGAAATATTTTGGCCGGTTTTTAGAAGGTTTTGATTCTGTTTAGCCCAGTTTTTGGTGTGTTTGGATTAGCTTTGGTGGGCTTTATCATGTTTTGTCAGGTTTTTTCGAATGTATTGATCACTTCTGTCTGGTTTTCTATTTTGGCGGGTTTGAAAATATTTTTGGATGAGTTTTGGCGGGTTTTCAAATATTTTGGCTCTTTGCGCAGAGATGACGGTGCCGGTTGCGGTGCGCTGCGGGGCGCTCCTTCTGCGGAAAGACGCCTGGCAGCGGCACTTGGGACAGCTCCGCGTCTCCGTATTCTGCGTTTCTTGCCTTCTGCATCTCAGCAAAATGCTTTCCCACTAGGTCTAGCAAGGAGAAACTGTGGCAGCTGAGTAGATGTAGCCCGGCCCGCCCTTTGAAGTTGACAAGTTCTTGGCATCTCAGAGCCTCAAGGGAAGAGCAAGGTTATCTATGGTAGGCTGGGGCAGAACTAGCAGCAAGCAGAGCAAAGTTGTCCAAGAATAGCTTCCATTGGAATGCTAATGGCAATTGAAGAGGCAGGCCAGTGGCAAGCCACTAGCTTCTAGCAGTTTGAAAGTTGCAGACACAGTGCAGGTGTTGTGCGGCTTCTTTCTTGGCCTCCTAGAAGGTGCCGCGCTCTCCGTCTCTTGCTTGCCAATATGTTGCCGTGTTCCTCCTATTGTTTGGTTTGTTTTGATTTGTTTTGATGATCTTTTGGCGGGTTTTCGGAATGTTTTGGTGGTGTTTTAGAATGTTTTGTTTTCTCTTGTGTTGTTTTTATTGTCTTGGCAGGTTGTGGAACGTTTGGATTCGTTTTGGCGGGTTTTAAAATATTTTGGCGGGTATTTGGAATGTTTTGGTTTGCTTTCATTTGTTTTGATTATGTTTTGGCAAGTTATTGAATGTTTCGATCACTTCTGACTGGTTTTCTAGTATTTTGGCATCTTTTCAGAATGTTTTGATCAGTTTTGGCAGGTTGTAAACTATTTTGTCAGGTTTTTGGAATGTTTTGGTTGGTTTTGATTTGTTTTTATGATGTTTTGCCAAGTTTTTTGAATGTTTTGATCAGTTCTGGCTGGTTTTCTAATGTTTTGGCATTTTTTCAGAATGTTTTGATGAGTTTTGTGGGTCTAAATTATTTTGGCGGGTTTTCGGAATATTTTGGTTGGTTTTGATTTGTTTTTATGATGTTTTGTCGGGTTTTCGGGAATGTTTTGGTTGGGTTTTAGAATGTTTTGTATTCTCTTGAGTTGTTTTTATTGTGTTGGCAGGTTTTGGAATGTTTGGATTCCTTTTGGCGGGGTTTAAAATATTTTGGCGGGTATTTGGAATGTTTTGGCGGGTATTCGGAATGTTTTGATTAGTTTTGACGGGTTTTGAAATATTTTGGCCGGTTTTTAGAAGGTTTTGATTCTGTTTAGCCCAGTTTTTGGTGTGTTTGGATTAGCTTTGGTGGGCTTTATCATGTTTTGTCAGGTTTTTTCGAATGTATTGATCACTTCTGTCTGGTTTTCTATTTTGGCGGGTTTGAAAATATTTTTGGATGAGTTTTGGCGGGTTTTCAAAGATTTTGGCTCTTTGCGCAGAGATGACGGTGCCGGTTGCGGTGCGCTCCGGGGCGGTCCTTCTGCGGAAAGACGCCTGGCAGCGGCACTTGGGACAGCTCCGCGTCTCCGTATTCTGCGTTTCTTGCCTTCTGCATCTCAGCAAAATGCTTTCCCACTAGGTCTAGCAAGGAGAAACTGTGGCAGCTGAGTAGATGTAGCCCGGCCCGCCCTTTGAAGTTGACAAGTTCTTGGCATCTCAGAGCCTCAAGGGAAGAGCAAGGTTATCTATGGTAGGCTGGGGCAGAACTAGCAGCAAGCAGAGCAAAGTTGTCCAAGAATAGCTTCCATTGGAATGCTAATGGCAATTGAAGAGGCAGGCCAGTGGCAAGCCACTAGCTTCTAGCAGTTTGAAAGTTGCAGACACAGTGCAGGTGTTGTGCGGCTTCTTTCTTGGCCTCCTAGAAGGTGCCGCGCTCTCCGTCTCTTGCTTGCCAATATGTTGCCGTGTTCCTCCTATTGTTTGGTTTGTTTTGATTTGTTTTGATGATCTTTTGGCGGGTTTTCGGAATGTTTTGGTGGTGTTTTAGAATGTTTTGTTTTCTCTTGTGTTGTTTTTATTGTCTTGGCAGGTTGTGGAACGTTTGGATTCGTTTTGGCGGGTTTTAAAATATTTTGGCGGGTATTTGGAATGTTTTGGTTTGCTTTCATTTGTTTTGATTATGTTTTGGCAAGTTATTGAATGTTTCGATCACTTCTGACTGGTTTTCTAGTATTTTGGCATCTTTTCAGAATGTTTTGATCAGTTTTGGCAGGTTGTAAACTATTTTGTCAGGTTTTTGGAATGTTTTGGTTGGTTTTGATTTGTTTTTATGATGTTTTGCCAAGTTTTTTGAATGTTTTGATCAGTTCTGGCTGGTTTTCTAATGTTTTGGCATTTTTTCAGAATGTTTTGATGAGTTTTGTGGGTCTAAATTATTTTGGCGGGTTTTCGGAATATTTTGGTTGGTTTTGATTTGTTTTTATGATGTTTTGGCGGGTTTTCGGGAATGTTTTGGTTGGGTTTTAGAATGTTTTGTATTCTCTTGAGTTGTTTTTATTGTGTTGGCAGGTTTTGGAATGTTTGGATTCCTTTTGGCGGGGTTTAAAATATTTTGGCGGGTATTTGGAATGTTTTGGCGGGTATTCGGAATGTTTTGATTAGTTTTGACGGGTTTTGAAATATTTTGGCCGGTTTTTAGAAGGTTTTGATTCTGTTTAGCCCAGTTTTTGGTGTGTTTGGATTAGCTTTGGTGGGCTTTATCATGTTTTGTCAGGTTTTTTCGAATGTATTGATCACTTCTGTCTGGTTTTCTATTTTGGCGGGTTTGAAAATATTTTTGGATGAGTTTTGGCGGGTTTTCAAAGATTTTGGCTCTTTGCGCAGAGATGACGGTGCCGGTTGCGGTGCGCTGCGGGGCGCTCCTTCTGCGGAAAGACGCCTGGCAGCGGCACTTGGGACAGCTCCGCGTCTCCGTATTCTGCGTTTCTTGCCTTCTGCATCTCAGCAAAATGCTTTCCCACTAGGTCTAGCAAGGAGAAACTGTGGCAGCTGAGTAGATGTAGCCCGGCCCGCCCTTTGAAGTTGACAAGTTCTTGGCATCTCAGAGCCTCAAGGGAAGAGCAAGGTTATCTATGGTAGGCTGGGGCAGAACTAGCAGCAAGCAGAGCAAAGTTGTCCAAGAATAGCTTCCATTGGAATGCTAATGGCAATTGAAGAGGCAGGCCAGTGGCAAGCCACTAGCTTCTAGCAGTTTGAAAGTTGCAGACACAGTGCAGGTGTTGTGCGGCTTCTTTCTTGGCCTCCTAGAAGGTGCCGCGCTCTCCGTCTCTTGCTTGCCAATATGTTGCCGTGTTCCTCCTATTGTTTGGTTTGTTTTGATTTGTTTTGATGATCTTTTGGCGGGTTTTCGGAATGTTTTGGTGGTGTTTTAGAATGTTTTGTTTTCTCTTGTGTTGTTTTTATTGTCTTGGCAGGTTGTGGAACGTTTGGATTTGTTTTGGCGGGTTTTAAAATATTTTGGCGGGTATTTGGAATGTTTTGGTTTGCTTTCATTTGTTTTGATTATGTTTTGGCAAGTTATTGAAAGTTTTGATCACTTCTGACTGGTTTTCTAGTATTTTGGCATCTTTTCAGAATGTTTTGATCAGTTTTGGCAGGTTGTAAAATATTTTGTCGGGTTTTTGGAATGTTTTGGTTGGTTTTAATTTGTTTTTATGGTGTTTTGCCAAGTTTTTTGAATGTTTTGATCAGTTCTGGCTGGTTTTCTAATGTTTTGGCATTTTTTCAGAATGTTTTGATGAGTTTTGTGGGTCTAAATTATTTTGGCGGGTTTTCGGAATATTTTGGTTGGTTTTGATTTGTTTTTATGATGTTTTGGCGGGTTTTCGGAATGTTTTGGTTGGGTTTTAGAATGTTTTGTATTCTCTTGAGTTGTTTTTATTGTGTTGGCAGGTTTTGGAATGTTTGGATTCCTTTTGGCGGGGTTTAAAATATTTTGGCGGGTATTTGGAATGTTTTGGCGGGTATTCGGAATGTTTTGATTAGTTTTGACGGGTTTTGAAATATTTTGGCAGGTTTTTAGAAGGTTTTGATTCTGTTTAGCCCAGTTTTTGGTGTGTTTGGATTAGCTTTGGTGGGCTTTATCATGTTTTGTCAGGTTTTTTCGAATGTATTGATCACTTCTGTCTGGTTTTCTATTTTGGCGGGTTTGAAAATATTTTTGGATTAGTTTTGGCGGGTTTTCAAAGATTTTGGCTCTTTGCGCAGAGATGACGGTGCCGGTTGCGGTGCGCTCCAGGGCGCTCCTTCTGCGGAAAGACGCCTGGCAGCGGCACTTGGGACAGCTCCGCGTCTCCGTATTCTGCGTTTCTTGCCTTCTGCATCTCAGCAAAATGCTTTCCCACTAGGTCTAGCAAGGAGAAACTGTGGCAGCTGAGTAGATGTAGCCCGGCCCGCCCTTTGAAGTTGACAAGTTCTTGGCATCTCAGAACCTCAAGGGAAGAGCAAGGTTATCTATGGTAGGCTGGGGCAGAACTAGCTGCAAGCAGAGCAAAGTTGTCCAAGAATAGCTTCCATTGGAATGCTAATGGCAATTGAAGAGGCAGGCCAGTGGTAAGCCACTATCTTCTAGCAGTTTGAAAGTTGCAGACACAGTGCAGGTGTTGTGCGGCTTCCTTCTTGGCCTCCTAGAAGGTGCCGCGCTCTCCGTCTCTTGCTTGCCAATATGTTGCCGTGTTCCTCCTATTGTTTGGTTTGTTTTGATTTGTTTTGATGATCTTTTGGCGGGTTTTCGGAATGTTTTGGTGGTGTTTTAGAATGTTTTGTTTTCTCTTGTGTTGTTTTTATTGTCTTGGCAGGTTGTGGAACGTTTGGATTCGTTTTGGCGGGTTTTAAAATATTTTGGCGGGTATTTGGAATGTTTTGGTTTGCTTTCATTTGTTTTGATTATGTTTTGGCAAGTTATTGAATGTTTCGATCACTTCTGACTGGTTTTCTAGTATTTTGGCATCTTTTCAGAATGTTTTGATCAGTTTTGGCAGGTTGTAAACTATTTTGTCAGGTTTTTTGAATGTTTTGGTTGGTTTTGATTTGTTTTTATGATGTTTTGCCAAGTTTTTTGAATGTTTTGATCAGTTCTGGCTGGTTTTCTAATGTTTTGGCATTTTTTCAGAATGTTTTGATGAGTTTTGTGGGTCTAAATTATTTTGGCGGGTTTTCGGAATATTTTGGTTGGTTTTGATTTGTTTTTATGATGTTTTGTTGGGTTTTCGGGAATGTTTTGGTTGGGTTTTAGAATGTTTTGTATTCTCTTGAGTTGTTTTTATTGTGTTGGCAGGTTTTGGAATGTTTGGATTCCTTTTGGCGGGGTTTAAAATCTTTTGGCGGGTATTTGGAATGTTTTGGCGGGTATTCGGAATGTTTTGATTAGTTTTGACGGGTTTTGAAATATTTTGGCCGGTTTTTAGAAGGTTTTGATTCTGTTTAGCCCAGTTTTTGGTGTGTTTGGATTAGCTTTGGTGGGCTTTATCATGTTTTGTCAGGTTTTTTCGAATGTATTGATCACTTCTGTCTGGTTTTCTATTTTGGCGGGTTTGAAAATATTTTTGGATTAGTTTTGGCGGGTTTTCAAATATTTTGGCTCTTTGCGCAGAGATGACGGTGCCGGTTGCGGTGCGCTGCGGGGCGCTCCTTCTGCGGAAAGACGCCTGGCAGCGGCACTTGGGACAGCTCCGCGTCTCCGTATTCTGCGTTTCTTGCCTTCTGCATCTCAGCAAAATGCTTTCCCACTAGGTCTAGCAAGGAGAAACTGTGGCAGCTGAGTAGATGTAGCCCGGCCCGCCCTTTGAAGTTGACAAGTTCTTGGCATCTCAGAGCCTCAAGGGAAGAGCAAGGTTATCTATGGTAGGCTGGGGCAGAACTAGCAGCAAGCAGAGCAAAGTTGTCCAAGAATAGCTTCCATTGGAATGCTAATGGCAATTGAAGAGGCAGGCCAGTGGCAAGCCACTAGCTTCTAGCAGTTTGAAAGTTGCAGACACAGTGCAGGTGTTGTGCGGCTTCTTTCTTGGCCTCCTAGAAGGTGCCGTGGTGCCGCGCTCTCCGTCTCTTGCTTGCCAATATGTTGCCGTGTTCCTCCTATTGTTTGGTTTGTTTTGATTTGTTTTGATGATCTTTTGGCGGGTTTTCGGAATGTTTTGGTGGTGTTTTAGAATGTTTTGTTTTCTCTTGTGTTGTTTTTATTGTCTTGGCATGTTGTGGAACGTTTGGATTCGTTTTGGCGGGTTTTAAAATATTTTGGCAGGTATTTGGAATGTTTTGGTTTGCTTTCATTTGTTTTGATTATGTTTTGGCAAGTTATTGAATGTTTCGATCACTTCTGACTGGTTTTCTAGTATTTTGGCATCTTTTCAGAATGTTTTGATCAGTTTTGGCAGGTTGTAAACTATTTTGTCAGGTTTTTTGAATGTTTTGGTTGGTTTTGATTTGTTTTTATGATGTTTTGCCAAGTTTTTTGAATGTTTTGATCAGTTCTGGCTGGTTTTCTAATGTTTTGGCATTTTTTCAGAATGTTTTGATGAGTTTTGTGGGTCTAAATTATTTTGGCGGGTTTTCGGAATATTTTGGTTGGTTTTGATTTGTTTTTATGATGTTTTGTTGGGTTTTCGGGAATGTTTTGGTTGGGTTTTAGAATGTTTTGTATTCTCTTGAGTTGTTTTTATTGTGTTGGCAGGTTTTGGAATGTTTGGATTCCTTTTGGCGGGGTTTAAAATCTTTTGGCGGGTATTTGGAATGTTTTGGCGGGTATTCGGAATGTTTTGATTAGTTTTGACGGGTTTTGAAATATTTTGGCCGGTTTTTAGAAGGTTTTGATTCTGTTTAGCCCAGTTTTTGGTGTGTTTGGATTAGCTTTGGTGGGCTTTATCATGTTTTGTCAGGTTTTTTCGAATGTATTGATCACTTCTGTCTGGTTTTCTATTTTGGCGGGTTTGAAAATATTTTTGGATGAGTTTTGGCGGGTTTTCAAAGATTTTGGCTCTTTGCGCAGAGATGACGGTGCCGGTTGCGGTGCGCTCCGGGGCGCTCCTTCTGCGGAAAGACGCCTGGCAGCGGCACTTGGGACAGCTCCGCGTCTCCGTATTCTGCGTTTCTTGCCTTCTGCATCTCAGCAAAATGCTTTCCCACTAGGTCTAGCAAGGAGAAACTGTGGCAGCTGAGTAGATGTAGCCCGGCCCGCCCTTTGAAGTTGACAAGTTCTTGGCATCTCAGAGCCTCAAGGGAAGAGCAAGGTTATCTATGGTAGGCTGGGGCAGAACTAGCAGCAAGCAGAGCAAAGTTGTCCAAGAATAGCTTCCATTGGAATGCTAATGGCAATTGAAGAGGCAGGCCAGTGGCAAGCCACTAGCTTCTAGCAGTTTGAAAGTTGCAGACACAGTGCAGGTGTTGTGCGGCTTCTTTCTTGGCCTCCTAAAAGGTGCCGTGGTGCCGCGCTCTCCGTCTCTTGCTTGCCAATATGTTGCCGTGTTCCTCCTATTGTTTGGTTTGTTTTGATTTGTTTTGATGATCTTTTGGCGGGTTTTCGGAATGTTTTGGTGGTGTTTTAGAATGTTTTGTTTTCTCTTGTGTTGTTTTTATTGTCTTGGAAGGTTTTGGAACGTTTGGATTCGTTTTGGCGGGTTTTAAAATATTTTGGCGGGTATTTGGTATGTTTTGGTTTGCTTTCATTTGTTTTGATTATGTTTTGGCAAGTTATTGAAAGTTTTGATCACTTCTGACTGGTTTTCTAGTATTTTGGCATCTTTTCAGAATGTTTTGATCAGTTTTGGCAGGTTGTAAACTATTTTGTCGGGTTTTTGGAATGTTTTGGTTGGTTTTGATTTGTTTTTATGATGTTTTGCCAAGTTTTTTGAATGTTTTGATCAGTTCTGGCTGGTTTTCTAATGTTTTGGCATTTTTTCAGAATGTTTTGATGAGTTTTGTGGGTCTAAATTATTTGGGCGGGTTTTCGGAATATTTTGGTTGGTTTTGATTTGTTTTTATGATGTTTTGGCGGGTTTTCGGAATGTTTTGGTTGGGTTTTAGAATGTTTTGTATTCTCTTGAGTTGTTTTTATTGTGTTGGCAGGTTTTGGAATGTTTGGATTCCTTTTGGCGGGGTTTAAAATATTTTGGCGGGTATTTGGAATGTTTTGGCGGGTATTCGGAATGTTTTGATTAGTTTTGACGGGTTTTGAAATATTTTGGCCGGTTTTTAGAAGGTTTTGATTCTGTTTAGCCCAGTTTTTGGTGTGTTTGGATTAGCTTTGGTGGGCTTTATCATGTTTTGTCAGGTTTTTTCGAATGTATTGATCACTTCTGTCTGGTTTTCTATTTTGGCGGGTTTGAAAATATTTTTGGATTAGTTTTGGCAGGTTTGAAAATATTTTGGCTCTTTGCGCAGAGATGACGGTGCCGGTTGCGGTGCGCTCCGGGGCGCTCCTTCTGCGGAAAGACGCCTGGCAGCGGCACTTGGGACAGCTCCACGTCTCTGTATTCTGCGTTTCTTGCCTTCTGCATCTCAGCAAAATGCTTTCCCACTAGGTCTAGCAAGGAGAAACTGTGGCAGCTGAGTAGATGTAGCCCGGCCCGCCCTTTGAAGTTGACAAGTTCTTGGCATCTCAGAGCCTCAAGGGAAGAGCAAGGTTATCTATGGTAGGCTGGGGCAGAACTAGCAGCAAGCAGAGCAAAGTTGTCCAAGAATAGCTTCCATTGGAATGCTAATGGCAATTGAAGAGGCAGGCCAGTGGCAAGCCACTAGCTTCTAGCAGTTTGAAAGTTGCAGACACAGTGCAGGTGTTGTGCGGCTTCTTTCTTGGCCTCCTAGAAGGTGCCGCGCTCTCCGTCTCTTGCTTGCCAATATGTTGCCGTGTTCCTCCTATTGTTTGGTTTGTTTTGATTTGTTTTGATGATCTTTTGGTGGGTTTTCGGAATGTTTTGGTGGTGTTTTAGAATGTTTTGTTTTCTCTTGTGTTGTTTTTATTGTCTTGGCAGGTTGTGGAACGTTTGGATTCGTTTTGGCGGGTTTTAAAATATTTTGGCGGGTATTTGGAATGTTTTGGTTTGCTTTCATTTGTTTTGATTATGTTTTGGCAAGTTATTGAATGTTTCGATCACTTCTGACTGGTTTTCTAGTATTTTGGCATCTTTTCAGAATGTTTTGATCAGTTTTGGCAGGTTGTAAACTATTTTGTCAGGTTTTTTGAAAGTTTTGGTTGGTTTTGATTTGTTTTTATGATGTTTTGCCAAGTTTTTTGAATGTTTTGATCAGTTCTGGCTGGTTTTCTAATGTTTTGGCATTTTTTCAGAATGTTTTGATGAGTTTTGTGGGTCTAAATTATTTTGGCGGGTTTTCGGAATATTTTGGTTGGTTTTGATTTGTTTTTATGATGTTTTGTCGGGTTTTCGGGAATGTTTTGGTTGGGTTTTAGAATGTTTTGTATTCTCTTGAGTTGTTTTTATTGTGTTGGCAGGTTTTGGAATGTTTGGATTCCTTTTGGCGGGGTTTAAAATATTTTGGCGGGTATTTGGAATGTTTTGGCGGGTATTCGGAATGTTTTGATTAGTTTTGACGGGTTTTGAAATATTTTGGCCGGTTTTTAGAAGGTTTTGATTCTGTTTAGCCCAGTTTTTGGTGTGTTTGGATTAGCTTTGGTGGGCTTTATCATGTTTTGTCAGGTTTTTTCGAATGTATTGATCACTTCTGTCTGGTTTTCTATTTTGGCGGGTTTGAAAATATTTTTGGATGAGTTTTGGCGGGTTTTCAAAGATTTTGGCTCTTTGCGCAGAGATGACGGTGCCGGTTGCGGTGCGCTCCGGGGCGGTCCTTCTGCGGAAAGACGCCTGGCAGCGGCACTTGGGACAGCTCCGCGTCTCCGTATTCTGCGTTTCTTGCCTTCTGCATCTCAGCAAACTGCTTTCCCACTAGGTCTAGCAAGGAGAAACTGTGGCAGCTGAGTAGATGTAGCCCGGCCCGCCCTTTGAAGTTGACAAGTTCTTGGCATCTCAGAGCCTCAAGGGAAGAGCAAGGTTATCTATGGTAGGCTGGGGCAGAACTAGCAGCAAGCAGAGCAAAGTTGTCCAAGAATAGCTTCCATTGGAATGCTAATGGCAATTGAAGAGGCAGGCCAGTGGCAAGCCACTATCTTCTAGGAGTTTGAAAGTTGCAGACACAGTGCAGGTGTTGTGCGGCTTCCTTCTTGGCCTCCTAGAAGGTGCCGCGCTCTCTGTCTCATGCTTGCCAATATGTTGCCGTGTTCCTCCTATTGTTTGGTTTGTTTTGATTTGTTTTGATGATCTTTTGGTGGGTTTTCGGAATGTTTTGGTGGTGTTTTAGAATGTTTTGTTTTCTCTTGTGTTGTTTTTATTGTCTTGGCAGGTTGTGGAACGTTTGGATTTGTTTTGGCGGGTTTTAAAATATTTTGGCGGGTATTTGGAATGTTTTGGTTTGCTTTCATTTGTTTTGATTATGTTTTGGCAAGTTATTGAAAGTTTTGATCACTTCTGACTGGTTTTCTAGTATTTTGGCATCTTTTCAGAATGTTTTGATCAGTTTTGGCAGGTTGTAAACTATTTTGTCAGGTTTTTTGAATGTTTTGGTTGGTTTTGATTTGTTTTTATGATGTTTTGCCAAGTTTTTTGAATGTTTTGATCAGTTCTGGCTGGTTTTCTAATGTTTTGGCATTTTTTCAGAATGTTTTGATGAGTTTTGTGGGTCTAAATTATTTTGGCGGGTTTTCGGAATATTTTGGTTGGTTTTGATTTGTTTTTATGATGTTTTGTTGGGTTTTCGGGAATGTTTTGGTTGGGTTTTAGAATGTTTTGTATTCTCTTGAGTTGTTTTTATTGTGTTGGCAGGTTTTGGAATGTTTGGATTCCTTTTGGCGGGGTTTAAAATATTTTGGCGGGTATTTGGAATGTTTTGGCGGGTATTCGGAATGTTTTGATTAGTTTTGACGGGTTTTGAAATATTTTGGCCGGTTTTTAGAAGGTTTTGATTCTGTTTAGCCCAGTTTTTGGTGTGTTTGGATTAGCTTTGGTGGGCTTTATCATGTTTTGTCAGGTTTTTTCGAATGTATTGATCACTTCTGTCTGGTTTTCTATTTTGGCGGGTTTGAAAATATTTTTGGATGAGTTTTGGCGGGTTTTCAAAGATTTTGGCTCTTTGCGCAGAGATGACGGTGCCGGTTGCGGTGCGCTCCGGGGCGCTCCTTCTGCGGAAAGACGCCTGGCAGCGGCACTTGGGACAGCTCCGCGTCTCCGTATTCTGCGTTTCTTGCCTTCTGCATCTCAGCAAAATGCTTTCCCACTAGGTCTAGCAAGGAGAAACTGTGGCAGCTGAGTAGATGTAGCCCGGCCCGCCCTTTGAAGTTGACAAGTTCTTGGCATCTCAGAGCCTCAAGGGAAGAGCAAGGTTATCTATGGTAGGCTGGGGCAGAACTAGCAGCAAGCAGAGCAAAGTTGTCCAAGAATAGCTTCCATTGGAATGCTAATGGCAATTGAAGAGGCAGGCCAGTGGCAAGCCACTAGCTTCTAGCAGTTTGAAAGTTGCAGACACAGTGCAGGTGTTGTGCGGCTTCTTTCTTGGCCTCCTAGAAGGTGCCGTGGTGCCGCGCTCTCCGTCTCTTGCTTGCCAATATGTTGCCGTGTTCCTCCTATTGTTTGGTTTGTTTTGATTTGTTTTGATGATCTTTTGGCAGGTTTTCGGAATGTTTTGGTGGTGTTTTAGAATGTTTTGTTTTCTCTTGTGTTGTTTTTATTGTCTTGGCAGGTTGTGGAACGTTTGGATTCGTTTTGGCGGGTTTTAAAATATTTTGGCGGGTATTTGGAATGTTTTGGTTTGCTTTCATTTGTTTTGATTATGTTTTGGCAAGTTATTGAATGTTTCGATCACTTCTGACTGGTTTTCTAGTATTTTGGCATCTTTTCAGAATGTTTTGATCAGTTTTGGCAGGTTGTAAACTATTTTGTCAGGTTTTTGGAATGTTTTGGTTGGTTTTGATTTGTTTTTATGATGTTTTGCCAAGTTTTTTGAATGTTTTGATCAGTTCTGGCTGGTTTTCTAATGTTTTGGCATTTTTTCAGAATGTTTTGATGAGTTTTGTGGGTCTAAATTATTTTGGCGGGTTTTCGGAATATTTTGGTTGGTTTTGATTTGTTTTTATGATGTTTTGTCGGGTTTTCGGGAATGTTTTGGTTGGGTTTTAGAATGTTTTGTATTCTCTTGAGTTGTTTTTATTGTGTTGGCAGGTTTTGGAATGTTTGGATTCCTTTTGGCGGGGTTTAAAATATTTTGGTGGGTATTTGGAATGTTTTGGCGGGTATTCGGAATGTTTTGATTAGTTTTGACGGGTTTTGAAATATTTTGGCCGGTTTTTAGAAGGTTTTGATTCTGTTTAGCCCAGTTTTTGGTGTGTTTGGATTAGCTTTGGTGGGCTTTATCATGTTTTGTCAGGTTTTTTCGAATGTATTGATCACTTCTGTCTGGTTTTCTATTTTGGCGGGTTTGAAAATATTTTTGGATGAGTTTTGGCGGGTTTTCAAAGATTTTGGCTCTTTGCGCAGAGATGACGGTGCCGGTTGCGGGGCGCTCCGGGGCGCTCCTTCTGCGGAAAGACGCCTGGCAGCGGCACTTGGGACAGCTCCGCGTCTCCGTATTCTGCGTTTCTTGCCTTCTGCATCTCAGCAAAATGCTTTCCCACTAGGTCTAGCAAGGAGAAACTGTGGCAGCTGAGTAGATGTAGCCCGGCCCGCCCTTTGAAGTTGACAAGTTCTTGGCATCTCAGAGCCTCAAGGGAAGAGCAAGGTTATCTATGGTAGGCTGGGGCAGAACTAGCAGCAAGCAGAGCAAAGTTGTCCAAGAATAGCTTCCATTGGAATGCTAATGGCAATTGAAGAGGCAGGCCAGTGGCAAGCCACTAGCTTCTAGCAGTTTGAAAGTTGCAGACACAGTGCAGGTGTTGTGCGGCTTCTTTCTTGGCCTCCTAGAAGGTGCCGTGGTGCCGCGCTCTCCGTCTCTTGCTTGCCAATATGTTGCCGTGTTCCTCCTATTGTTTGGTTTGTTTTGATTTGTTTTGATGATCTTTTGGCGGGTTTTCGGAATGTTTTGGTGGTGTTTTAGAATGTTTTGTTTTCTCTTGTGTTGTTTTTATTGTCTTGGCAGGTTGTGGAACGTTTGGATTCGTTTTGGCGGGTTTTAAAATATTTTGGCGGGTATTTGGAATGTTTTGGTTTGTTTTCATTTGTTTTGATTATGTTTTGGCAAGTTATTGAAAGTTTTGATCACTTCTGACTGGTTTTCTAGTATTTTGGCATCTTTTCAGAATGTTTTGATCAGTTTTGGCAGGTTGTAAAATATTTTGTCGGGTTTTTGGAATGTTTTGGTTGGTTTTGATTTGTTTTTATGGTGTTTTGTCAAGTTTTTTGCATGTTTTGATCAGTTCTGGCTGGTTTTCTAATGTTTTGGCATTTTTTCAGAATGTTTTGATGAGTTTTGTGGGTCTAAATTATTTTGGCGGGTTTTCGGAATATTTTGGTTGGTTTTGATTTGTTTTTATGATGTTTTGGCGGGTTTTCGGAATGTTTTGGTTGGGTTTTAGAATGTTTTGTATTCTCTTGAGTTGTTTTTATTGTGTTGGCAGGTTTTGGAATGTTTGGATTCCTTTTGGCGGGGTTTAAAATATTTTGGCGGGTATTTGGAATGTTTTGGCGGGTATTCGGAATGTTTTGATTAGTTTTGACGGGTTTTGAAATATTTTGGCAGGTTTTTAGAAGGTTTTGATTATGTTTAGCCCAGTTTTTGGTGTGTTTGGATTAGCTTTGGTGGGCTTTATCATGTTTTGTCAGGTTTTTTCGAATGTATTGATCACTTCTGTCTGGTTTTCTATTTTGGCGGGTTTGAAAATATTTTTGGATTAGTTTTGGCGGGTTTGAAAATATTTTGGCTCTTTGCGCAGAGACGACGGTGCCGGTTGCGGTGCGCTCCGGGGCGGTCCTTCTGCGGAAAGACGCCTGGCAGCGGCACTTGGGACAGCTCCGCGTCTCCGTATTCTGCGTTTCTTGCCTTCTGCATCTCAGCAAAATGCTTTCCCACTAGGTCTAGCAAGGAGAAACTGTGGCAGCTGAGTAGATGTAGCCCGGCCCGCCCTTTGAAGTTGACAAGTTCTTGGCATCTCAGAACCTCAAGGGAAGAGCAAGGTTATCTATGGTAGGCTGGGGCAGAACTAGCTGCAAGCAGAGCAAAGTTGTCCAAGAATAGCTTCCATTGGAATGCTAATGGCAATTGAAGAGGCAGGCCAGTGGCAAGCCACTAGCTTCTAGCAGTTTGAAAGTTGCAGACACAGTGCAGGTGTTGTGCGGCTTCTTTCTTGGCCTCCTAGAAGGTGCCGCGCTCTCCGTCTCTTGCTTGCCAATATGTTGCCGTGTTCCTCCTATTGTTTGGTTTGTTTTGATTTGTTTTGATGATCTTTTGGTGGGTTTTCGGAATGTTTTGGTGGTGTTTTAGAATGTTTTGTTTTCTCTTGTGTTGTTTTTATTGTCTTGGCAGGTTGTGGAACGTTTGGATTCGTTTTGGCGGGTTTTAAAATATTTTGGCGGGTATTTGGAATGTTTTGGTTTGCTTTCATTTGTTTTGATTATGTTTTGGCAAGTTATTGAATGTTTCGATCACTTCTGACTGGTTTTCTAGTATTTTGGCATCTTTTCAGAATGTTTTGATCAGTTTTGGCAGGTTGTAAACTATTTTGTCAGGTTTTTTGAATGTTTTGGTTGGTTTTGATTTGTTTTTATGATGTTTTGCCAAGTTTTTTGAATGTTTTGATCAGTTCTGGCTGGTTTTCTAATGTTTTGGCATTTTTTCAGAATGTTTTGATGAGTTTTGTGGGTCTAAATTATTTTGGCGGGTTTTCGGAATATTTTGGTTGGTTTTGATTTGTTTTTATGATGTTTTGTCGGGTTTTCGGGAATGTTTTGGTTGGGTTTTAGAATGTTTTGTATTCTCTTGAGTTGTTTTTATTGTGTTGGCAGGTTTTGGAATGTTTGGATTGCTTTTGGCGGGGTTTAAAATATTTTGGCGGGTATTTGGAATGTTTTGGCGGGTATTCGGAATGTTTTGATTAGTTTTGACGGGTTTTGAAATATTTTGGCCGGTTTTTAGAAGGTTTTGATTCTGTTTAGCCCAGTTTTTGGTGTGTTTGGATTAGCTTTGGTGGGCTTTATCATGTTTTGTCAGGTTTTTTCGAATGTATTGATCACTTCTGTCTGGTTTTCTATTTTGGCGGGTTTGAAAATATTTTTGGATGAGTTTTGGCGGGTTTTCAAAGATTTTGGCTCTTTGCGCAGAGATGACGGTGCCGGTTGCGGTGCGCTCCGGGGCGGTCCTTCTGCGGAAAGACGCCTGGCAGCGGCACTTGGGACAGCTCCGCGTCTCCGTATTCTGCGTTTCTTGCCTTCTGCATCTCAGCAAACTGCTTTCCCACTAGGTCTAGCAAGGAGAAACTGTGGCAGCTGAGTAGATGTAGCCCGGCCCGCCCTTTGAAGTTGACAAGTTCTTGGCATCTCAGAGCCTCAAGGGAAGAGCAAGGTTATCTATGGTAGGCTGGGGCAGAACTAGCAGCAAGCAGAGCAAAGTTGTCCAAGAATAGCTTCCATTGGAATGCTAATGGCAATTGAAGAGGCAGGCCAGTGGCAAGCCACTAGCTTCTAGCAGTTTGAAAGTTGCAGACACAGTGCAGGTGTTGTGCGGCTTCCTTCTTGGCCTCCTAGAAGGTGCCGCGCTCTCCGTCTCTTGCTTGCCAATATGTTGCCGTGTTCCTCCTATTGTTTGGTTTGTTTTGATTTGTTTTGATGATCTTTTGGTGGGTTTTCGGAATGTTTTGGTGGTGTTTTAGAATGTTTTGTTTTCTCTTGTGTTGTTTTTATTGTCTTGGCAGGTTGTGGAACGTTTGGATTTGTTTTGGCGGGTTTTAAAATATTTTGGCGGGTATTTGGAATGTTTTGGTTTGCTTTCATTTGTTTTGATTATGTTTTGGCAAGTTATTGAAAGTTTTGATCACTTCTGACTGGTTTTCTAGTATTTTGGCATCTTTTCAGAATGTTTTGATCAGTTTTGGCAGGTTGTAAACTATTTTGTCAGGTTTTTTGAATGTTTTGGTTGGTTTTGATTTGTTTTTATGGTGTTTTGTCAAGTTTTTTGCATGTTTTGATCAGTTCTGGCTGGTTTTCTAATGTTTTGGCATTTTTTCAGAATGTTTTGATGAGTTTTGTGGGTCTAAATTATTTTGGCGGGTTTTCGGAATATTTTGGTTGGTTTTGATTTGTTTTTATGATGTTTTGGCGGGTTTTCGGAATGTTTTGGTTGGGTTTTAGAATGTTTTGTATTCTCTTGAGTTGTTTTTATTGTGTTGGCAGGTTTTGGAATGTTTGGATTCCTTTTGGCGGGGTTTAAAATATTTTGGCGGGTATTTGGAATGTTTTGGCGGGTATTCGGAATGTTTTGATTAGTTTTGACGGGTTTTGAAATATTTTGGCAGGTTTTTAGAAGGTTTTGATTATGTTTAGCCCAGTTTTTGGTGTGTTTGGATTAGCTTTGGTGGGCTTTATCATGTTTTGTCAGGTTTTTTCGAATGTATTGATCACTTCTGTCTGGTTTTCTATTTTGGCGGGTTTGAAAATATTTTTGGATTAGTTTTGGCGGGTTTGAAAATATTTTGGCTCTTTGCGCAGAGACGACGGTGCCGGTTGCGGTGCGCTCCGGGGCGGTCCTTCTGCGGAAAGACGCCTGGCAGCGGCACTTGGGACAGCTCCGCGTCTCCGTATTCTGCGTTTCTTGCCTTCTGCATCTCAGCAAAATGCTTTCCCACTAGGTCTAGCAAGGAGAAACTGTGGCAGCTGAGTAGATGTAGCCCGGCCCGCCCTTTGAAGTTGACAAGTTCTTGGCATCTCAGAGCCTCAAGGGAAGAGCAAGGTTATCTATGGTAGGCTGGGGCAGAACTAGCTGCAAGCAGAGCAAAGTTGTCCAAGAATAGCTTCCATTGGAATGCTAATGGCAATTGAAGAGGCAGGCCAGTGGTAAGCCACTATCTTCTAGCAGTTTGAAAGTTGCAGACACAGTGCAGGTGTTGTGCGGCTTCCTTCTTGGCCTCCTAGAAGGTGCCGCGCTCTCTGTCTCATGCTTGCCAATATGTTGCCGTGTTCCTCCTATTGTTTGGTTTGTTTTGATTTGTTTTGATGATCTTTTGGCGGGTTTTCGGAATGTTTTGGTGGTGTTTTAGAATGTTTTGTTTTCTCTTGTGTTGTTTTTATTGTCTTGGCAGGTTGTGGAACGTTTGGATTCGTTTTGGCGGGTTTTAAAATATTTTGGCGGGTATTTGGAATGTTTTGGTTTGCTTTCATTTGTTTTGATTATGTTTTGGCAAGTTATTGAATGTTTCGATCACTTCTGACTGGTTTTCTAGTATTTTGGCATCTTTTCAGAATGTTTTGATCAGTTTTGGCAGGTTGTAAACTATTTTGTCAGGTTTTTTGAATGTTTTGGTTGGTTTTGATTTGTTTTTATGATGTTTTGCCAAGTTTTTTGAATGTTTTGATCAGTTCTGGCTGGTTTTCTAATGTTTTGGCATTTTTTCAGAATGTTTTGATGAGTTTTGTGGGTCTAAATTATTTTGGCGGGTTTTCGGAATATTTTGGTTGGTTTTGATTTGTTTTTATGATGTTTTGGCGGGTTTTCGGAATGTTTTGGTTGGGTTTTAGAATGTTTTGTATTCTCTTGAGTTGTTTTTATTGTGTTGGCAGGTTTTGGAATGTTTGGATTCCTTTTGGCGGGGTTTAAAATATTTTGGCGGGTATTTGGAATGTTTTGGCGGGTATTCGGAATGTTTTGATTAGTTTTGACGGGTTTTGAAATATTTTGGCCGGTTTTTAGAAGGTTTTGATTCTGTTTAGCCCAGTTTTTGGTGTGTTTGGATTAGCTTTGGTGGGCTTTATCATGTTTTGTCAGGTTTTTTCGAATGTATTGATCACTTCTGTCTGGTTTTCTATTTTGGCGGGTTTGAAAATATTTTTGGATTAGTTTTGGCAGGTTTGAAAATATTTTGGCTCTTTGCGCAGAGATGACGGTGCCGGTTGCGGTGCGCTCCGGGGCGCTCCTTCTGCGGAAAGACGCCTGGCAGCGGCACTTGGGACAGCTCCACGTCTCTGTATTCTGCGTTTCTTGCCTTCTGCATCTCAGCAAAATGCTTTCCCACTAGGTCTAGCAAGGAGAAACTGTGGCAGCTGAGTAGATGTAGCCCGGCCCGCCCTTTGAAGTTGACAAGTTCTTGGCATCTCAGAGCCTCAAGGGAAGAGCAAGGTTATCTATGGTAGGCTGGGGCAGAACTAGCAGCAAGCAGAGCAAAGTTGTCCAAGAATAGCTTCCATTGGAATGCTAATGGCAATTGAAGAGGCAGGCCAGTGGCAAGCCACTAGCTTCTAGCAGTTTGAAAGTTGCAGACACAGTGCAGGTGTTGTGCGGCTTCTTTCTTGGCCTCCTAGAAGGTGCCGCGCTCTCCGTCTCTTGCTTGCCAATATGTTGCCGTGTTCCTCCTATTGTTTGGTTTGTTTTGATTTGTTTTGATGATCTTTTGGTGGGTTTTCGGAATGTTTTGGTGGTGTTTTAGAATGTTTTGTTTTCTCTTGTGTTGTTTTTATTGTCTTGGCAGGTTGTGGAACGTTTGGATTCGTTTTGGCGGGTTTTAAAATATTTTGGCGGGTATTTGGAATGTTTTGGTTTGCTTTCATTTGTTTTGATTATGTTTTGGCAAGTTATTGAATGTTTCGATCACTTCTGACTGGTTTTCTAGTATTTTGGCATCTTTTCAGAATGTTTTGATCAGTTTTGGCAGGTTGTAAACTATTTTGTCAGGTTTTTTGAAAGTTTTGGTTGGTTTTGATTTGTTTTTATGATGTTTTGCCAAGTTTTTTGAATGTTTTGATCAGTTCTGGCTGGTTTTCTAATGTTTTGGCATTTTTTCAGAATGTTTTGATGAGTTTTGTGGGTCTAAATTATTTTGGCGGGTTTTCGGAATATTTTGGTTGGTTTTGATTTGTTTTTATGATGTTTTGTCGGGTTTTCGGGAATGTTTTGGTTGGGTTTTAGAATGTTTTGTATTCTCTTGAGTTGTTTTTATTGTGTTGGCAGGTTTTGGAATGTTTGGATTCCTTTTGGCGGGGTTTAAAATATTTTGGCGGGTATTTGGAATGTTTTGGCGGGTATTCGGAATGTTTTGATTAGTTTTGACGGGTTTTGAAATATTTTGGCCGGTTTTTAGAAGGTTTTGATTCTGTTTAGCCCAGTTTTTGGTGTGTTTGGATTAGCTTTGGTGGGCTTTATCATGTTTTGTCAGGTTTTTTCGAATGTATTGATCACTTCTGTCTGGTTTTCTATTTTGGCAGGTTTGAAAATATTTTTGGATGAGTTTTGGCGGGTTTTCAAAGATTTTGGCTCTTTGCGCAGAGATGACGGTGCCGGTTGCGGTGCGCTCCGGGGCGGTCCTTCTGCGGAAAGACGCCTGGCAGCGGCACTTGGGACAGCTCCGCGTCTCCGTATTCTGCGTTTCTTGCCTTCTGCATCTCAGCAAACTGCTTTCCCACTAGGTCTAGCAAGGAGAAACTGTGGCAGCTGAGTAGATGTAGCCCGGCCCGCCCTTTGAAGTTGACAAGTTCTTGGCATCTCAGAGCCTCAAGGGAAGAGCAAGGTTATCTATGGTAGGCTGGGGCAGAACTAGCAGCAAGCAGAGCAAAGTTGTCCAAGAATAGCTTCCATTGGAATGCTAATGGCAATTGAAGAGGCAGGCCAGTGGCAAGCCACTATCTTCTAGGAGTTTGAAAGTTGCAGACACAGTGCAGGTGTTGTGCGGCTTCCTTCTTGGCCTCCTAGAAGGTGCCGCGCTCTCTGTCTCATGCTTGCCAATATGTTGCCGTGTTCCTCCTATTGTTTGGTTTGTTTTGATTTGTTTTGATGATCTTTTGGTGGGTTTTCGGAATGTTTTGGTGGTGTTTTAGAATGTTTTGTTTTCTCTTGTGTTGTTTTTATTGTCTTGGCAGGTTGTGGAACGTTTGGATTTGTTTTGGCGGGTTTTAAAATATTTTGGCGGGTATTTGGAATGTTTTGGTTTGCTTTCATTTGTTTTGATTATGTTTTGGCAAGTTATTGAAAGTTTTGATCACTTCTGACTGGTTTTCTAGTATTTTGGCATCTTTTCAGAATGTTTTGATCAGTTTTGGCAGGTTGTAAACTATTTTGTCAGGTTTTTTGAATGTTTTGGTTGGTTTTGATTTGTTTTTATGATGTTTTGCCAAGTTTTTTGAATGTTTTGATCAGTTCTGGCTGGTTTTCTAATGTTTTGGCATTTTTTCAGAATGTTTTGATGAGTTTTGTGGGTCTAAATTATTTTGGCGGGTTTTCGGAATATTTTGGTTGGTTTTGATTTGTTTTTATGATGTTTTGTTGGGTTTTCGGGAATGTTTTGGTTGGGTTTTAGAATGTTTTGTATTCTCTTGAGTTGTTTTTATTGTGTTGGCAGGTTTTGGAATGTTTGGATTCCTTTTGGCGGGGTTTAAAATATTTTGGCGGGTATTTGGAATGTTTTGGCGGGTATTCGGAATGTTTTGATTAGTTTTGACGGGTTTTGAAATATTTTGGCCGGTTTTTAGAAGGTTTTGATTCTGTTTAGCCCAGTTTTTGGTGTGTTTGGATTAGCTTTGGTGGGCTTTATCATGTTTTGTCAGGTTTTTTCGAATGTATTGATCACTTCTGTCTGGTTTTCTATTTTGGCGGGTTTGAAAATATTTTTGGATGAGTTTTGGCGGGTTTTCAAAGATTTTGGCTCTTTGCGCAGAGATGACGGTGCCGGTTGCGGTGCGCTCCGGGGCGCTCCTTCTGCGGAAAGACGCCTGGCAGCGGCACTTGGGACAGCTCCGCGTCTCCGTATTCTGCGTTTCTTGCCTTCTGCATCTCAGCAAAATGCTTTCCCACTAGGTCTAGCAAGGAGAAACTGTGGCAGCTGAGTAGATGTAGCCCGGCCCGCCCTTTGAAGTTGACAAGTTCTTGGCATCTCAGAGCCTCAAGGGAAGAGCAAGGTTATCTATGGTAGGCTGGGGCAGAACTAGCAGCAAGCAGAGCAAAGTTGTCCAAGAATAGCTTCCATTGGAATGCTAATGGCAATTGAAGAGGCAGGCCAGTGGCAAGCCACTAGCTTCTAGCAGTTTGAAAGTTGCAGACACAGTGCAGGTGTTGTGCGGCTTCTTTCTTGGCCTCCTAGAAGGTGCCGTGGTGCCGCGCTCTCCGTCTCTTGCTTGCCAATATGTTGCCGTGTTCCTCCTATTGTTTGGTTTGTTTTGATTTGTTTTGATGATCTTTTGGCAGGTTTTCGGAATGTTTTGGTGGTGTTTTAGAATGTTTTGTTTTCTCTTGTGTTGTTTTTATTGTCTTGGCAGGTTGTGGAACGTTTGGATTCGTTTTGGCGGGTTTTAAAATATTTTGGCGGGTATTTGGAATGTTTTGGTTTGCTTTCATTTGTTTTGATTATGTTTTGGCAAGTTATTGAATGTTTCGATCACTTCTGACTGGTTTTCTAGTATTTTGGCATCTTTTCAGAATGTTTTGATCAGTTTTGGCAGGTTGTAAACTATTTTGTCAGGTTTTTTGAATGTTTTGGTTGGTTTTGATTTGTTTTTATGATGTTTTGCCAAGTTTTTTGAATGTTTTGATCAGTTCTGGCTGGTTTTCTAATGTTTTGGCATTTTTTCAGAATGTTTTGATGAGTTTTGTGGGTCTAAATTATTTTGGCGGGTTTTCGGAATATTTTGGTTGGTTTTGATTTGTTTTTATGATGTTTTGTCGGGTTTTCGGGAATGTTTTGGTTGGGTTTTAGAATGTTTTGTATTCTCTTGAGTTGTTTTTATTGTGTTGGCAGGTTTTGGAATGTTTGGATTCCTTTTGGCGGGGTTTAAAATATTTTGGTGGGTATTTGGAATGTTTTGGCGGGTATTCGGAATGTTTTGATTAGTTTTGACGGGTTTTGAAATATTTTGGCCGGTTTTTAGAAGGTTTTGATTCTGTTTAGCCCAGTTTTTGGTGTGTTTGGATTAGCTTTGGTGGGCTTTATCATGTTTTGTCAGGTTTTTTCGAATGTATTGATCACTTCTGTCTGGTTTTCTATTTTGGCGGGTTTGAAAATATTTTTGGATGAGTTTTGGCGGGTTTTCAAAGATTTTGGCTCTTTGCGCAGAGATGACGGTGCCGGTTGCGGGGCGCTCCGGGGCGCTCCTTCTGCGGAAAGACGCCTGGCAGCGGCACTTGGGACAGCTCCGCGTCTCCGTATTCTGCGTTTCTTGCCTTCTGCATCTCAGCAAAATGCTTTCCCACTAGGTCTAGCAAGGAGAAACTGTGGCAGCTGAGTAGATGTAGCCCGGCCCGCCCTTTGAAGTTGACAAGTTCTTGGCATCTCAGAGCCTCAAGGGAAGAGCAAGGTTATCTATGGTAGGCTGGGGCAGAACTAGCAGCAAGCAGAGCAAAGTTGTCCAAGAATAGCTTCCATTGGAATGCTAATGGCAATTGAAGAGGCAGGCCAGTGGCAAGCCACTAGCTTCTAGCAGTTTGAAAGTTGCAGACACAGTGCAGGTGTTGTGCGGCTTCTTTCTTGGCCTCCTAGAAGGTGCCGTGGTGCCGCGCTCTCCGTCTCTTGCTTGCCAATATGTTGCCGTGTTCCTCCTATTGTTTGGTTTGTTTTGATTTGTTTTGATGATCTTTTGGCGGGTTTTCGGAATGTTTTGGTGGTGTTTTAGAATGTTTTGTTTTCTCTTGTGTTGTTTTTATTGTCTTGGCAGGTTGTGGAACGTTTGGATTCGTTTTGGCGGGTTTTAAAATATTTTGGCGGGTATTTGGAATGTTTTGGTTTGTTTTCATTTGTTTTGATTATGTTTTGGCAAGTTATTGAAAGTTTTGATCACTTCTGACTGGTTTTCTAGTATTTTGGCATCTTTTCAGAATGTTTTGATCAGTTTTGGCAGGTTGTAAAATATTTTGTCGGGTTTTTGGAATGTTTTGGTTGGTTTTGATTTGTTTTTATGGTGTTTTGTCAAGTTTTTTGCATGTTTTGATCAGTTCTGGCTGGTTTTCTAATGTTTTGGCATTTTTTCAGAATGTTTTGATGAGTTTTGTGGGTCTAAATTATTTTGGCGGGTTTTCGGAATATTTTGGTTGGTTTTGATTTGTTTTTATGATGTTTTGGCGGGTTTTCGGAATGTTTTGGTTGGGTTTTAGAATGTTTTGTATTCTCTTGAGTTGTTTTTATTGTGTTGGCAGGTTTTGGAATGTTTGGATTCCTTTTGGCGGGGTTTAAAATATTTTGGCGGGTATTTGGAATGTTTTGGCGGGTATTCGGAATGTTTTGATTAGTTTTGACGGGTTTTGAAATATTTTGGCAGGTTTTTAGAAGGTTTTGATTATGTTTAGCCCAGTTTTTGGTGTGTTTGGATTAGCTTTGGTGGGCTTTATCATGTTTTGTCAGGTTTTTTCGAATGTATTGATCACTTCTGTCTGGTTTTCTATTTTGGCGGGTTTGAAAATATTTTTGGATTAGTTTTGGCGGGTTTGAAAATATTTTGGCTCTTTGCGCAGAGACGACGGTGCCGGTTGCGGTGCGCTCCGGGGCGGTCCTTCTGCGGAAAGACGCCTGGCAGCGGCACTTGGGACAGCTCCGCGTCTCCGTATTCTGCGTTTCTTGCCTTCTGCATCTCAGCAAAATGCTTTCCCACTAGGTCTAGCAAGGAGAAACTGTGGCAGCTGAGTAGATGTAGCCCGGCCCGCCCTTTGAAGTTGACAAGTTCTTGGCATCTCAGAACCTCAAGGGAAGAGCAAGGTTATCTATGGTAGGCTGGGGCAGAACTAGCTGCAAGCAGAGCAAAGTTGTCCAAGAATAGCTTCCATTGGAATGCTAATGGCAATTGAAGAGGCAGGCCAGTGGCAAGCCACTAGCTTCTAGCAGTTTGAAAGTTGCAGACACAGTGCAGGTGTTGTGCGGCTTCTTTCTTGGCCTCCTAGAAGGTGCCGCGCTCTCCGTCTCTTGCTTGCCAATATGTTGCCGTGTTCCTCCTATTGTTTGGTTTGTTTTGATTTGTTTTGATGATCTTTTGGTGGGTTTTCGGAATGTTTTGGTGGTGTTTTAGAATGTTTTGTTTTCTCTTGTGTTGTTTTTATTGTCTTGGCAGGTTGTGGAACGTTTGGATTCGTTTTGGCGGGTTTTAAAATATTTTGGCGGGTATTTGGAATGTTTTGGTTTGCTTTCATTTGTTTTGATTATGTTTTGGCAAGTTATTGAATGTTTCGATCACTTCTGACTGGTTTTCTAGTATTTTGGCATCTTTTCAGAATGTTTTGATCAGTTTTGGCAGGTTGTAAACTATTTTGTCAGGTTTTTTGAATGTTTTGGTTGGTTTTGATTTGTTTTTATGATGTTTTGCCAAGTTTTTTGAATGTTTTGATCAGTTCTGGCTGGTTTTCTAATGTTTTGGCATTTTTTCAGAATGTTTTGATGAGTTTTGTGGGTCTAAATTATTTTGGCGGGTTTTCGGAATATTTTGGTTGGTTTTGATTTGTTTTTATGATGTTTTGTCGGGTTTTCGGGAATGTTTTGGTTGGGTTTTAGAATGTTTTGTATTCTCTTGAGTTGTTTTTATTGTGTTGGCAGGTTTTGGAATGTTTGGATTCCTTTTGGCGGGGTTTAAAATATTTTGGCGGGTATTTGGAATGTTTTGGCGGGTATTCGGAATGTTTTGATTAGTTTTGACGGGTTTTGAAATATTTTGGCCGGTTTTTAGAAGGTTTTGATTCTGTTTAGCCCAGTTTTTGGTGTGTTTGGATTAGCTTTGGTGGGCTTTATCATGTTTTGTCAGGTTTTTTCGAATGTATTGATCACTTCTGTCTGGTTTTCTATTTTGGCGGGTTTGAAAATATTTTTGGATGAGTTTTGGCGGGTTTTCAAAGATTTTGGCTCTTTGCGCAGAGATGACGGTGCCGGTTGCGGTGCGCTCCGGGGCGGTCCTTCTGCGGAAAGACGCCTGGCAGCGGCACTTGGGACAGCTCCGCGTCTCCGTATTCTGCGTTTCTTGCCTTCTGCATCTCAGCAAACTGCTTTCCCACTAGGTCTAGCAAGGAGAAACTGTGGCAGCTGAGTAGATGTAGCCCGGCCCGCCCTTTGAAGTTGACAAGTTCTTGGCATCTCAGAGCCTCAAGGGAAGAGCAAGGTTATCTATGGTAGGCTGGGGCAGAACTAGCAGCAAGCAGAGCAAAGTTGTCCAAGAATAGCTTCCATTGGAATGCTAATGGCAATTGAAGAGGCAGGCCAGTGGCAAGCCACTAGCTTCTAGCAGTTTGAAAGTTGCAGACACAGTGCAGGTGTTGTGCGGCTTCCTTCTTGGCCTCCTAGAAGGTGCCGCGCTCTCCGTCTCTTGCTTGCCAATATGTTGCCGTGTTCCTCCTATTGTTTGGTTTGTTTTGATTTGTTTTGATGATCTTTTGGTGGGTTTTCGGAATGTTTTGGTGGTGTTTTAGAATGTTTTGTTTTCTCTTGTGTTGTTTTTATTGTCTTGGCAGGTTGTGGAACGTTTGGATTTGTTTTGGCGGGTTTTAAAATATTTTGGCGGGTATTTGGAATGTTTTGGTTTGCTTTCATTTGTTTTGATTATGTTTTGGCAAGTTATTGAAAGTTTTGATCACTTCTGACTGGTTTTCTAGTATTTTGGCATCTTTTCAGAATGTTTTGATCAGTTTTGGCAGGTTGTAAACTATTTTGTCAGGTTTTTTGAATGTTTTGGTTGGTTTTGATTTGTTTTTATGGTGTTTTGTCAAGTTTTTTGCATGTTTTGATCAGTTCTGGCTGGTTTTCTAATGTTTTGGCATTTTTTCAGAATGTTTTGATGAGTTTTGTGGGTCTAAATTATTTTGGCGGGTTTTCGGAATATTTTGGTTGGTTTTGATTTGTTTTTATGATGTTTTGGCGGGTTTTCGGAATGTTTTGGTTGGGTTTTAGAATGTTTTGTATTCTCTTGAGTTGTTTTTATTGTGTTGGCAGGTTTTGGAATGTTTGGATTCCTTTTGGCGGGGTTTAAAATATTTTGGCGGGTATTTGGAATGTTTTGGCGGGTATTCGGAATGTTTTGATTAGTTTTGACGGGTTTTGAAATATTTTGGCAGGTTTTTAGAAGGTTTTGATTATGTTTAGCCCAGTTTTTGGTGTGTTTGGATTAGCTTTGGTGGGCTTTATCATGTTTTGTCAGGTTTTTTCGAATGTATTGATCACTTCTGTCTGGTTTTCTATTTTGGCGGGTTTGAAAATATTTTTGGATTAGTTTTGGCGGGTTTGAAAATATTTTGGCTCTTTGCGCAGAGACGACGGTGCCGGTTGCGGTGCGCTCCGGGGCGGTCCTTCTGCGGAAAGACGCCTGGCAGCGGCACTTGGGACAGCTCCGCGTCTCCGTATTCTGCGTTTCTTGCCTTCTGCATCTCAGCAAAATGCTTTCCCACTAGGTCTAGCAAGGAGAAACTGTGGCAGCTGAGTAGATGTAGCCCGGCCCGCCCTTTGAAGTTGACAAGTTCTTGGCATCTCAGAGCCTCAAGGGAAGAGCAAGGTTATCTATGGTAGGCTGGGGCAGAACTAGCTGCAAGCAGAGCAAAGTTGTCCAAGAATAGCTTCCATTGGAATGCTAATGGCAATTGAAGAGGCAGGCCAGTGGTAAGCCACTATCTTCTAGCAGTTTGAAAGTTGCAGACACAGTGCAGGTGTTGTGCGGCTTCCTTCTTGGCCTCCTAGAAGGTGCCGCGCTCTCTGTCTCATGCTTGCCAATATGTTGCCGTGTTCCTCCTATTGTTTGGTTTGTTTTGATTTGTTTTGATGATCTTTTGGCGGGTTTTCGGAATGTTTTGGTGGTGTTTTAGAATGTTTTGTTTTCTCTTGTGTTGTTTTTATTGTCTTGGCAGGTTGTGGAACGTTTGGATTCGTTTTGGCGGGTTTTAAAATATTTTGGCGGGTATTTGGAATGTTTTGGTTTGCTTTCATTTGTTTTGATTATGTTTTGGCAAGTTATTGAATGTTTCGATCACTTCTGACTGGTTTTCTAGTATTTTGGCATCTTTTCAGAATGTTTTGATCAGTTTTGGCAGGTTGTAAACTATTTTGTCAGGTTTTTTGAATGTTTTGGTTGGTTTTGATTTGTTTTTATGATGTTTTGCCAAGTTTTTTGAATGTTTTGATCAGTTCTGGCTGGTTTTCTAATGTTTTGGCATTTTTTCAGAATGTTTTGATGAGTTTTGTGGGTCTAAATTATTTTGGCGGGTTTTCGGAATATTTTGGTTGGTTTTGATTTGTTTTTATGATGTTTTGGCGGGTTTTCGGAATGTTTTGGTTGGGTTTTAGAATGTTTTGTATTCTCTTGAGTTGTTTTTATTGTGTTGGCAGGTTTTGGAATGTTTGGATTCCTTTTGGCGGGGTTTAAAATATTTTGGCGGGTATTTGGAATGTTTTGGCGGGTATTCGGAATGTTTTGATTAGTTTTGACGGGTTTTGAAATATTTTGGCCGGTTTTTAGAAGGTTTTGATTCTGTTTAGCCCAGTTTTTGGTGTGTTTGGATTAGCTTTGGTGGGCTTTATCATGTTTTGTCAGGTTTTTTCGAATGTATTGATCACTTCTGTCTGGTTTTCTATTTTGGCGGGTTTGAAAATATTTTTGGATGAGTTTTGGCGGGTTTTCAAAGATTTTGGCTCTTTGCGCAGAGACGACGGTGCCGGTTGCGGTGCGCTGCGGGGCGCTCCTTCTGCGGCAAGACGCCTGGCAGCGGCACTTGGGACAGCTCCGCGTCTCCGTATTCTGCGTTTCTTGCCTTCTGCATCTCAGCAAAATGCTTTCCCACTAGGTCTAGCAAGGAGAAACTGTGGCAGCTGAGTAGATGTAGCCCGGCCCGCCCTTTGAAGTTGACAAGTTCTTGGCATCTCAGAGCCTCAAGGGAAGAGCAAGGTTATCTATGGTAGGCTGGGGCAGAACTAGCAGCAAGCAGAGCAAAGTTGTCCAAGAATAGCTTCCATTGGAATGCTAATGGCAATTGAAGAGGCAGGCCAGTGGCAAGCCACTAGCTTCTAGCAGTTTGAAAGTTGCAGACACAGTGCAGGTGTTGTGCGGCTTCCTTCTTGGCCTCCTAGAAGGTGCCGCGCTCTCCGTCTCTTGCTTGCCAATATGTTGCCGTGTTCCTCCTATTGTTTGGTTTGTTTTGATTTGTTTTGATGATCTTTTGGTGGGTTTTCGGAATGTTTTGGTGGTGCTTTAGAATGTTTTGTTTTCTCTTGTGTTGTTTTTATTGTCTTGGCAGGTTGTGGAACGTTTGGATTCGTTTTGGCGGGTTTTAAAATATTTTGGCGGGTATTTGGAATGTTTTGGTTTGTTTTCATTTGTTTTGATTATGTTTTGGCAAGTTATTGAAAGTTTTGATCACTTCTGACTGGTTTTCTAGTATTTTGGCATCTTTTCAGAATGTTTTGATCAGTTTTGGCAGGTTGTAAACTATTTTGTCGGGTTTTTGGAATGTTTTGGTTGGTTTTGATTTGTTTTTATGATGTTTTGCCAAGTTTTTTGAATGTTTTGATCAGTTCTGGCTGGTTTTCTAATGTTTTGGCATTTTTTCAGAATGTTTTGATGAGTTTTGTGGGTCTAAATTATTTTGGCGGGTTTTCGGAATATTTTGGTTGGTTTTGATTTGTTTTGATGATGTTTTGGCGGGTTTTCGGAATGTTTTGGTTGGGTTTTAGAATGTTTTGTATTCTCTTGAGTTGTTTTTATTGTCTTGGCAGGTTTTGGAATGTTTGGATTCCTTTTGGCGGGGTTTAAAATATTTTGGCGGGTATTTGGAATGTTTTGGCGGGTATTCGGAATGTTTTGATTAGTTTTGACGGGTTTTGAAATATTTTGGCCGGTTTTTAGAAGGTTTTGATTCTGTTTAGCCCAGTTTTTGGTGTGTTTGGATTAGCTTTGGTGGGCTTTATCATGTTTTGTCAGGTTTTTTCGAATGTATTGATCACTTCTGTCTGGTTTTCTATTTTGGCGGGTTTGAAAATATTTTTGGATGAGTTTTGGCGGGTTTGAAAATATTTTGGCTCTTTGCGCAGAGATGACGGTGCCGGTTGCGGTGCGCTCCGGGGCGCTCCTTCTGCGGAAAGATGCCTGGCAGCAGCACTTGGGACAGTTCCGCGTCTCCGTATTCTGCGTTTCTTGCCTTCTGCATCTCAGCAAAATGCTTTCCCACTAGGTCTAGCAAGGAGAAACTGTGGCAGCTGAGTAGATGTAGCCCGGCCCGCCCTTTGAAGTTGACAAGTTCTTGGCATCTCAGAGCCTCAAGGGAAGAGCAAGGTTATCTATGGTAGGCTGGGGCAGAACTAGCAGCAAGCAGAGCAAAGTTGTCCAAGAATAGCTTCCATTGGAATGCTAATGGCAATTGAAGAGGCAGGCCAGTGGCAAGCCACTAGCTTCTAGCAGTTTGAAAGTTGCAGACACAGTGCAGGTGTTGTGCGGCTTCTTTCTTGGCCTCCTAGAAGGTGCCGCGCTCTCCGTCTCTTGCTTGCCAATATGTTGCCGTGTTCCTCCTATTGTTTGGTTTGTTTTGATTTGTTTTGATGATGTTTTGGCGGGTTTTCGGAATGTTTTGGTTGGGTTTTAGAATGTTTTGTATTCTCTTGTGTTGTTTTTATTGTGTTGGCAGGTTGTGGAACATTTGGATTCCTTTTGGCGGTTTTTAAAATATTTTGGCGGGTATTTGGAATGTTTTGGTTTGCTTTCATTTGTTTTGATTATGTTTTGGCAAGTTATTGAATGTTTCGATCACTTCTGACTGGTTTTCTAGTATTTTGGCATCTTTTCAGAATGTTTTGATCAGTTTTGGCAGGTTGTAAACTATTTTGTCAGGTTTTTTGAATGTTTTGGTTGGTTTTGATTTGTTTTTATGATGTTTTGCCAAGTTTTTTGCATGTTTTGATCAGTTCTGGCTGGTTTTCTAATGTTTTGGCATTTTTTCAGAATGTTTTGATGAGTTTTGTGGGTCTAAATTATTTTGGCGGGTTTTCGGAATATTTTGGTTGGTTTTGATTTGTTCTTATGATGTTTTGTCGGGTTTTCGGGAATGTTTTGGTTGGGTTTTAGAATGTTTTGTATTCTCTTGAGTTGTTTTTATTGTGTTGGCAGGTTTTGGAATGTTTGGATTCCTTTTGGCGGGGTTTAAAATATTTTGGCGGGTATTTGGAATGTTTTGGCGGGTATTCGGAATGTTTTGATTAGTTTTGACGGGTTTTGAAATATTTTGGCCGGTTTTTAGAAGGTTTTGATTCTGTTTAGCCCAGTTTTTGGTGTGTTTGGATTAGCTTTGGTGGGCTTTATCATGTTTTGTCAGGTTTTTTCGAATGTATTGATCACTTCTGTCTGGTTTTCTATTTTGGCGGGTTTGAAAATATTTTTGGATGAGTTTTGGCGGGTTTTCAAAGATTTTGGCTCTTTGCGCAGAGACGACGGTGCCGGTTGCGGTGCGCTCCGGGGCGCTCCTTCTGCGGAAAGACGCCTGGCAGCGGCACTTGGGACAGCTCCGCGTCTCCGTATTCTGCGTTTCTTGCCTTCTGCATCTCAGCAAAATGCTTTCCCACTAGGTCTAGCAAGGAGAAACTGTGGCAGCTGAGTAGATGTAGCCCGGCCCGCCCTTTGAAGTTGACAAGTTCTTGGCATCTCAGAGCCTCAAGGGAAGAGCAAGGTTATCTATGGTAGGCTGGGGCAGAACTAGCAGCAAGCAGAGCAAAGTTGTCCAAGAATAGCTTCCATTGGAATGCTAATGGCAATTGAAGAGGCAGGCCAGTGGCAAGCCACTAGCTTCTAGCAGTTTGAAAGTTGCAGACACAGTGCAGGTGTTGTGCGGCTTCCTTCTTGGCCTCCTAGAAGGTGCCGCACTCTCCGTCTCTTGCTTGCCAATATGTTGCCGTGTTCCTCCTATTGTTTGGTTTGTTTTGATTTGTTTTGATGATCTTTTGGCGGGTTTTCGGAATGTTTTGGTGGTGTTTTAGAATGTTTTGTTTTCTCTTGTGTTGTTTTTATTGTCTTGGAAGGTTTTGGAACGTTTGGATTCGTTTTGGCGGGTTTTAAAATATTTTGGCGGGTATTTGGAATGTTTTGGTTTGCTTTCATTTGTTTTGATTATGTTTTGGCAAGTTATTGAAAGTTTTGATCACTTCTGACTGGTTTTCTAGTATTTTGGCATCTTTTCAGAATGTTTTGATCAGTTTTAGCAGGTTGTAAACTATTTTGTCAGGTTTTTGGAATGTTTTGGTTGGTTTTGATTTGTTTTTATGATGTTTTGCCAAGTTTTTTGAATGTTTTGATCAGTTCTGGCTGGTTTTCTAATGTTTTGGCAATTTTCAGAATGTTTTGATGAGTTTTCTGGGTCTAAATTATTTTGGCGGTTTTCGGAATATTTTGGTTGGTTTTGATTTGATTTGATGATGTTTTGTCGGGTTTTCGGGAATGTTTTGGTTGGGTTTTAGAATGTTTTGTATTCTCTTGTGTTGTTTTTATTGTGTTGGCAGGTTTTGGAATGTTTGGATTGCTTTTGGCGGGTTTTAAAATATTTTGGTGGGTATTTGGAATGTTTTGGCGGGTATTCGGAATGTTTTGATTAATTTTGACGGGTTTTGAAATATTTTGGCGGGTTTTTAGAAGGTTTTGACTTGTTTTGATTCTGTTCAGCCCAGTTTTGGTGTGTTTGGATTAGCTTTGGTGGGATTTATCATGTTTTGTCAGGTTTTTTCGAATGTATTGATCACTTCTGTCTGGTTTTCTATTTTGGCGGGTTTGAAAATATTTTTGGATGAGTTTTGGCGGGTTTGAAAATATTTTGGCTCTTTGCGCAGAGACGACGGTGCCGGTTGCGGTGCGCTCCGGGGCGGTCCTTCTGCGGAAAGACGCCTGGCAGCGGCACTTGGGACAGCTCCGCGTCTCCGTATTCTGCGTTTCTTGCCTTCTGCATCTCAGCAAAATGCTTTCCCACTAGATCTAGCAAGGAGAAACTGTGGCAGCTGAGTAGATGTAGCCCGGCCCGCCCTTTGAAGTTGACAAGTTCTTGGCATCTCAGAACCTCAAGGGAAGAGCAAAGTTATCTATGGTAAGCTGGGGCAGAACTAGCAGCAAGCAGAGCAAAGTTGTCCAAGAATAGCTTCCATTGGAATGCTAATGGCAATTGAAGAGGCAGGCCAGTGGCAAGCCACTAGCTTCTAGCAGTTTGAAAGTTGCAGACACAGTGCAGGTGTTGTGCGGCTTCTTTCTTGGCCTCCTAGAAGGTGCCGCGCTCTCCGTCTCTTGCTTGCCAATATGTTGCCGTGTTCCTCCTATTGTTTGGTTTGTTTTGATTTGTTTTGATGATCTTTTGGCGGGTTTTCGGAATGTTTTGGTGGTGTTTTAGAATGTTTTGTTTTCTCTTGTGTTGTTTTTATTGTCTTGGCAGGTTGTGGAACGTTTGGATTCGTTTTGGCGGGTTTTAAAATATTTTGGCGGGTATTTGGAATGTTTTGGTTTGCTTTCATTTGTTTTGATTATGTTTTGGCAAGTTATTGAAAGTTTTGATCACTTCTGACTGGTTTTCTAGTATTTTGGCATCTTTTCAGAATGTTTTGATCAGTTTTGGCAGGTTGTAAACTATTTTGTCAGGTTTTTTGAATGTTTTGGTTGGTTTTGATTTGTTTTTATGATGTTTTGCCAAGTTTTTTGAATGTTTTGATCAGTTCTGGCTGGTTTTCTAATGTTTTGGCATTTTTTCAGAATGTTTTGATGAGTTTTGTGGGTCTAAATTATTTTGGCGGGTTTTCGGAATATTTTGGTTGGTTTTGATTTGTTTTTATGATGTTTTGTCGGGTTTTCGGGAATGTTTTGGTTGGGTTTTAGAATGTTTTGTATTCTCTTGAGTTGTTTTTATTGTGTTGGCAGGTTTTGGAATGTTTGGATTCCTTTTGGCGGGGTTTAAAATATTTTGGCGGGTATTTGGAATGTTTTGGCGGGTATTCGGAATGTTTTGATTAGTTTTGACGGGTTTTGAAATATTTTGGCCGGTTTTTAGAAGGTTTTGATTCTGTTTAGCCCAGTTTTTGGTGTGTTTGGATTAGCTTTGGTGGGCTTTATCATGTTTTGTCAGGTTTTTTCGAATGTATTGATCACTTCTGTCTGATTTTCTATTTTGGCGGGTTTGAAAATATTTTTGGATGAGTTTTGGCGGGTTTTCAAAGATTTTGGCTCTTTGCGCAGAGATGACGGTGCCGGTTGCGGTGCGCTCCGGGGCGGTCCTTCTGCGGAAAGACGCCTGGCAGCGGCACTTGGGACAGCTCCGCGTCTCCGTATTCTGCGTTTCTTGCCTTCTGCATCTCAGCAAAATGCTTTCCCACTAGGTCTAGCAAGGAGAAACTGTGGCAGCTGAGTAGATGTAGCCCGGCCCGCCCTTTGAAGTTGACAAGTTCTTGGCATCTCAGAGCCTCAAGGGAAGAGCAAGGTTATCTATGGTAGGCTGGGGCAGAACTAGCAGCAAGCAGAGCAAAGTTGTCCAAGAATAGCTTCCATTGGAATGCTAATGGCAATTGAAGAGGCAGGCCAGTGGCAAGCCACTAGCTTCTAGCAGTTTGAAAGTTGCAGACACAGTGCAGGTGTTGTGCGGCTTCTTTCTTGGCCTCCTAGAAGGTGCCGTGGTGCCGCGCTCTCCGTCTCTTGCTTGCCAATATGTTGCCGTGTTCCTCCTATTGTTTGGTTTGTTTTGATTTGTTTTGATGATCTTTTGGCGGGTTTTCGGAATGTTTTGGTGGTGTTTTAGAATGTTTTGTTTTCTCTTGTGTTGTTTTTATTGTCTTGGCAGGTTGTGGAACGTTTGGATTCGTTTTGGCGGGTTTTAAAATATTTTGGCGGGTATTTGGAATGTTTTGGTTTGCTTTCATTTGTTTTGATTATGTTTTGGCAAGTTATTGAAAGTTTTGATCACTTCTGACTGGTTTTCTAGTATTTTGGCATCTTTTCAGAATGTTTTGATCAGTTTTGGCAGGTTGTAAAATATTTTGTCGGGTTTTTGGAATGTTTTGGTTGGTTTTGATTTGTTTTTATGGTGTTTTGCCAAGTTTTTTGCATGTTTTGATCAGTTCTGGCTGGTTTTCTAATGTTTTGGCATTTTTTCAGAATGTTTTGATGAGTTTTGTGGGTCTAAATTATTTTGGCGGGTTTTCGGAATATTTTGGTTGGTTTTGATTTGTTTTTATGATGTTTTGGCGGGTTTTCGGAATGTTTTGGTTGGGTTTTAGAATGTTTTGTATTCTCTTGAGTTGTTTTTATTGTGTTGGCAGGTTTTGGAATGTTTGGATTCCTTTTGGCGGGTTTTCAAATATTTTGGCGGGTATTTGGAATATTTTGATTAGTTTTGACGGGTTTTGAAATATTTTGGCCGGTTTTTAGAAGGTTTAGATTTGTTTTGATTTGTTTTGATTCTGTTTAGCCCAGTTTTTGGTGTGTTTGGATTAGCTTTGGTGGGCTTTATCATGTTTTGTCAGGTTTTTTCGAATGTATTGATCACTTCTGTCTGGTTTTCTATTTTGGCGGGTTTGAAAATATTTTTGGATGAGTTTTGGCGGGTTTGAAAATATTTTGGCTCTTTGCGCAGAGACGACGGTGCCGGTTGCGGTGCGCTCCGGGGCGCTCCTTCTGCGGAAAGACGCCTGGCAGTGGCACTTGGCAGAGCTCCGCGTCTCTGTATTGTGCGTTTCTTGCCTTCTGCATCTCAGCAAAATGCTTTCCCACTAGGTCTAGCAAGGAGAAACTGTGGCAGCTGAGTAGATGTAGCCCGGCCCGCCCTTTGAAGTTGACAAGTTCTTGGCATCTCAGAGCCTCAAGGGAAGAGCAAGCTTATCTATGGTAGGCTGGGGCGGAACTAGCAGCAAGCAGAGCAAAGTTGTCCAAGAATAGCTTCCATTGGAATGCTAATGGCAATTGAAGAGGCAGGCCAGTGGCAAGCCACTAGCTTCTAGCAGTTTGAAAGTTGCAGACACAGTGCAGGTGTTGTGCGGCTTCCTTCTTGGCCTCCTAGAAGGTGCCGCGGTGCCGCGCTCTCCGTCTCTTGCTTGCCAATATGTTGCCGTGTTCCTCCTATTGTTTGGTTTGTTTTGATTTGTTTTGATGATCTTTTGGCAGGTTTTCGGAATGTTTTGGTGGTGTTTTAGAATGTTTTGTTTTCTCTTGTGTTGTTTTTAGTGTGTTGGCAGGTTGTGGAACGTTTGGGTTCGTTTTGGCGGGTTTTAAAATCTTTTGGCGGGTATTTGGAATGTTTTGGTTTGCTTTCATTTGTTTTGATTATGTTTTGGCAAGTTATTGAAAGTTTTGATCACTTCTGACTGGTTTTCTAGTATTTTGGCATCTTTTCAGAATGTTTTGATCAGTTTTGGCGGCTTCTAAAATATTTTGTCGCGCTTTTGGAATGTTTTGTTTGGTTTTGATTTGTTTTTATGATGTTTTTGCCAAGTTTTTTGAATGTTTTGATCAGTTCTGGCTGGTTTTCTAATGTTTTGGCATTTTTTCAGAATGTTTTGATGAGTTTTGTGGGTCTATAATAATTTTGGCGTGTTTTCGGAATATTTTGGTTGGTTTTGATTTGTTTTTATGACCTTTTGGCGGGTTTTAGGAATGTTTTGGTGGTGTTTTAGAATGTTTTGTTTTCTCTTGTGTTGTTTTGGTTGTCTTGGCAGGTTGTGGAACGTTTGGATTCCTTTTGGCGGGTTTTGAAATATTTTGGCCGGTTTTTAGAAGGTTTAGATTTGTTTTGATTTGTTTTGATTCTGTTTAGCCCAGTTTTTGGTGTGTTTGGATTAGCTTTGGTGGGCTTTATCATGTTTTGTCAGGTTTTTTCGAATGTATTGATCACTTCTGTCTGGTTTTCTATTTTGGCGGGTTTGAAAATATTTTTGGATTAGTTTTGGCGGGTTTTCAAATATTTTGGCTCTTTGCGCAGAGATGACGGTGCCGGTTGCGGTGCGCTCCGGGGCGCTCCTTCTGCGGAAAGACGCCTGGCAGTGGCACTTGGGAGAGCTCCGCGTCTCTGTATTGTGCGTTTCTTGCCTTCTGCATCTCAGCAAAATGCTTTCCCACTAGGTCTAGCAAGGAGAAACTGTCTCAGCTGAGTAGATGTAGCCCGGCCCGCCCTTTGAAGTTGACAAGTTCTTGGCATCTCAGAGCCTCAAGGGAAGAGCAAGGTTATCTATGGTAGGCTGGGGCAGAACTAGCAGCAAGCAGAGCAAAGTTGTCCAAGAATAGCTTCCATTGGAATGCTAATGGCAATTGAAGAGGCAGGCCAGTGGCAAGCCACTAGCTTCTAGCAGTTTGAAAGTTGCAGACACAGTGCAGGTGTTGTGCGGCTTCCTTCTTGGCCTCCTAGAAGGTGCCGCGGTGCCGCGCTCTCCGTCTCTTGCTTGCCAATATGTTGCCGTGTTCCTCCTATTGTTTGGTTTGTTTTGATTTGTTTTGATGATGTTTTGGCAGGTTTTTGGAATGTTTTGGTGGTGTTTTAGAATGTTTTGTTTTCTCTTGTGTTGTTTTTATTGTCTTGGCAGGTTGTGGAATGTTTGGATTCCTTTTGGCGGGTTTTAAAATATTTTGGCAGGTATTTGGAATGTTTTGGTTTGCTTTCATTTGTTTTGATTATGTTTTGGCAAGTTATTGAAAGTTTTGATCACTTCTGACTGGTTTTCTAGTATTTTGGCATCTTTTCCGAATGTTTTGATCAGTTTTGGCGGGTTCTAAAATATTTTGTCGCGTTTTTGGAATGTTTTGGTTGGTTTTGATTTGTTTTTATGATGTTTTTCCCAAGTTTTTTGAATGTTTTGATCATTTCTGGCTGGTTTTCTAATGTTTTGGCATTTTTTCAGAATGTTTTGATGAGTTTTGTGGGTCTAAATCATTTTAGCAGGTTTCGGAATAATTTGGTTGGTTTTGATTTGTTTTTATGATGTTTTGTCGGGTTTTCGGAATGTTTTGGTTGGGTTTTAGAATGTTTTGTATTCTCTTGAGTTGTTTTTATTGTGTTGGCAGGTTTTGCAATGTTTGGATTCCTTTTGGCGGGTTTTCAAATATTTTGGCAGGTATTTGGAATATTTTGATTAGTTTTGACGGGTTTTGAAATATTTTGGCCGGTTTTTAGAAGGTTTCGATTTGTTTTGATTTGTTTTGATTCTGTTTAGCCCAGTTTTTGGTGTGTTTGGATTAGCTTTGGTGGGCTTTATCATGTTTTGTCAGGTTTTTTCGAATGTATTGATCACTTCTGTCTGGTTTTCTATTTTGGCGGGTTTGAAAATATTTTTGGATTAGTTTTGGCGGGTTTTCAAATATTTTGGCTCTTTGCGCAGAGATGACGGTGCCGGTTGCGGTGCGCTCCGGGGCGGTCCTTCTGCGGAAAGACGCCTGGCAGCGGCACTTGGGACAGCTCCGCGTCTCCGTATTCTGCGTTTCTTGCCTTCTGCATCTCAGCAAAATGCTTTCCCACTAGGTCTAGCAAGGAGAAACTGTCTCAGCTGAGTAGATGTAGCCCGGCCCGCCCTTTGAAGTTGACAAGTTCTTGGCATCTCAGAGCCTCAAGGGAAGAGCAAGGTTATCTATGGTAGGCTGGGGCAGAACTAGCAGCAAGCAGAGCAAAGTTGTCCAAGAATAGCTTCCATTGGAATGCTAATGGCAATTGAAGAGGCAGGCCAGTGGCAAGCCACTAGCTTCTAGCAGTTTGAAAGTTGCAGACACAGTGCAGGTGTTGTGCGGCTTCCTTCTTGGCCTCCTAGAAGGTGCCGCGGTGCCGCGCTCTCCGTCTCTTGCTTGCCAATATGTTGCCGTGTTCCTCCTATTGTTTGGTTTGTTTTGATTTGTTTTGATGATGTTTTGGCGGGTTTTCGGAATGTTTTGGTTGGGTTTTAGAATGTTTTGTATTCTCTTGTGTTGTTTTTATTGTGTTGGCAGGTTGTGGAATATTTGGATTCCTTTTGGCGGTTTTTAAAATATTTTGGCGGGTATTTGGAATGTTTTGGTTTGCTTTCATTTGTTTTGATTATGTTTTGGCAAGTTATTGAATGTTTCGATCACTTCTGACTGGTTTTCTAGTATTTTGGCATCTTTTCAGAATGTTTTGATCAGTTTTGGCAGGTTGTAAACTATTTTGTCAGGTTTTTTGAATGTTTTGGTTGGTTTTGATTTGTTTTTATGATGTTTTGCCAAGTTTTTTGCATGTTTTGATCAGTTCTGGCTGGTTTTCTAATGTTTTGGCATTTTTTCAGAATGTTTTGATGAGTTTTGTGGGTCTAAATTATTTTGGCGGGTTTTCGGAATATTTTGGTTGGTTTTGATTTGTTCTTATGATGTTTTGGCGGGTTTTCGGGAATGTTTTGGTTGGGTTTTAGAATGTTTTGTATTCTCTTGAGTTGTTTTTATTGTGTTGGCAGGTTTTGGAATGTTTGGATTCCTTTTGGCGGGGTTTAAAATATTTTGGCGGGTATTTGGAATGTTTTGGCGGGTATTCGGAATGTTTTGATTAGTTTTGACGGGTTTTGAAATATTTTGGCCGGTTTTTAGAAGGTTTTGATTCTGTTTAGCCCAGTTTTTGGTGTGTTTGGATTAGCTTTGGTGGGCTTTATCATGTTTTGTCAGGTTTTTTCGAATGTATTGATCACTTCTGTCTGGTTTTCTATTTTGGCGGGTTTGAAAATATTTTTGGATGAGTTTTGGCGGGTTTTCAAAGATTTTGGCTCTTTGCGCAGAGACGACGGTGCCGGTTGCGGTGCGCTCCGGGGCGCTCCTTCTGCGGAAAGACGCCTGGCAGCGGCACTTGGGACAGCTCCGCGTCTCCGTATTCTGCGTTTCTTGCCTTCTGCATCTCAGCAAAATGCTTTCCCACTAGGTCTAGCAAGGAGAAACTGTGGCAGCTGAGTAGATGTAGCCCGGCCCGCCCTTTGAAGTTGACAAGTTCTTGGCATCTCAGAGCCTCAAGGGAAGAGCAAGGTTATCTATGGTAGGCTGGGGCAGAACTAGCAGCAAGCAGAGCAAAGTTGTCCAAGAATAGCTTCCATTGGAATGCTAATGGCAATTGAAGAGGCAGGCCAGTGGCAAGCCACTAGCTTCTAGCAGTTTGAAAGTTGCAGACACAGTGCAGGTGTTGTGCGGCTTCCTTCTTGGCCTCCTAGAAGGTGCCGCACTCTCCGTCTCTTGCTTGCCAATATGTTGCCGTGTTCCTCCTATTGTTTGGTTTGTTTTGATTTGTTTTGATGATCTTTTGGCGGGTTTTCGGAATGTTTTGGTGGTGTTTTAGAATGTTTTGTTTTCTCTTGTGTTGTTTTTATTGTCTTGGAAGGTTTTGGAACGTTTGGATTCGTTTTGGCGGGTTTTAAAATATTTTGGCGGGTATTTGGAATGTTTTGGTTTGCTTTCATTTGTTTTGATTATGTTTTGGCAAGTTATTGAAAGTTTTGATCACTTCTGACTGGTTTTCTAGTATTTTGGCATCTTTTCAGAATGTTTTGATCAGTTTTAGCAGGTTGTAAACTATTTTGTCAGGTTTTTGGAATGTTTTGGTTGGTTTTGATTTGTTTTTATGATGTTTTGCCAAGTTTTTTGAATGTTTTGATCAGTTCTGGCTGGTTTTCTAATGTTTTGGCAATTTTCAGAATGTTTTGATGAGTTTTCTGGGTCTAAATTATTTTGGCGGTTTTCGGAATATTTTGGTTGGTTTTGATTTGATTTGATGATGTTTTGTCGGGTTTTCGGGAATGTTTTGGTTGGGTTTTAGAATGTTTTGTATTCTCTTGTGTTGTTTTTATTGTGTTGGCAGGTTTTGGAATGTTTGGATTGCTTTTGGCGGGTTTTAAAATATTTTGGCGGGTATTTGGAATGTTTTGGCGGGTATTCGGAATGTTTTGATTAATTTTGACGGGTTTTGAAATATTTTGGCGGGTTTTTAGAAGGTTTTGACTTGTTTTGATTCTGTTCAGCCCAGTTTTGGTGTGTTTGGATTAGCTTTGGTGGGATTTATCATGTTTTGTCAGGTTTTTTCGAATGTATTGATCACTTCTGTCTGGTTTTCTATTTTGGCGGGTTTGAAAATATTTTTGGATGAGTTTTGGCGGGTTTGAAAATATTTTGGCTCTTTGCGCAGAGACGACGGTGCCGGTTGCGGTGCGCTCCGGGGCGGTCCTTCTGCGGAAAGACGCCTGGCAGCGGCACTTGGGACAGCTCCGCGTCTCCGTATTCTGCGTTTCTTGCCTTCTGCATCTCAGCAAAATGCTTTCCCACTAGATCTAGCAAGGAGAAACTGTGGCAGCTGAGTAGATGTAGCCCGGCCCGCCCTTTGAAGTTGACAAGTTCTTGGCATCTCAGAACCTCAAGGGAAGAGCAAAGTTATCTATGGTAAGCTGGGGCAGAACTAGCAGCAAGCAGAGCAAAGTTGTCCAAGAATAGCTTCCATTGGAATGCTAATGGCAATTGAAGAGGCAGGCCAGTGGCAAGCCACTAGCTTCTAGCAGTTTGAAAGTTGCAGACACAGTGCAGGTGTTGTGCGGCTTCTTTCTTGGCCTCCTAGAAGGTGCCGCGCTCTCCGTCTCTTGCTTGCCAATATGTTGCCGTGTTCCTCCTATTGTTTGGTTTGTTTTGATTTGTTTTGATGATCTTTTGGCGGGTTTTCGGAATGTTTTGGTGGTGTTTTAGAATGTTTTGTTTTCTCTTGTGTTGTTTTTATTGTCTTGGCAGGTTGTGGAACGTTTGGATTCGTTTTGGCGGGTTTTAAAATATTTTGGCGGGTATTTGGAATGTTTTGGTTTGCTTTCATTTGTTTTGATTATGTTTTGGCAAGTTATTGAAAGTTTTGATCACTTCTGACTGGTTTTCTAGTATTTTGGCATCTTTTCAGAATGTTTTGATCAGTTTTGGCAGGTTGTAAACTATTTTGTCAGGTTTTTTGAATGTTTTGGTTGGTTTTGATTTGTTTTTATGATGTTTTGCCAAGTTTTTTGAATGTTTTGATCAGTTCTGGCTGGTTTTCTAATGTTTTGGCATTTTTTCAGAATGTTTTGATGAGTTTTGTGGGTCTAAATTATTTTGGCGGGTTTTCGGAATATTTTGGTTGGTTTTGATTTGTTTTTATGATGTTTTGTCGGGTTTTCGGGAATGTTTTGGTTGGGTTTTAGAATGTTTTGTATTCTCTTGAGTTGTTTTTATTGTGTTGGCAGGTTTTGGAATGTTTGGATTCCTTTTGGCGGGGTTTAAAATATTTTGGCGGGTATTTGGAATGTTTTGGCGGGTATTCGGAATGTTTTGATTAGTTTTGACGGGTTTTGAAATATTTTGGCCGGTTTTTAGAAGGTTTTGATTCTGTTTAGCCCAGTTTTTGGTGTGTTTGGATTAGCTTTGGTGGGCTTTATCATGTTTTGTCAGGTTTTTTCGAATGTATTGATCACTTCTGTCTGATTTTCTATTTTGGCGGGTTTGAAAATATTTTTGGATGAGTTTTGGCGGGTTTTCAAAGATTTTGGCTCTTTGCGCAGAGATGACGGTGCCGGTTGCGGTGCGCTCCGGGGCGGTCCTTCTGCGGAAAGACGCCTGGCAGCGGCACTTGGGACAGCTCCGCGTCTCCGTATTCTGCGTTTCTTGCCTTCTGCATCTCAGCAAAATGCTTTCCCACTAGGTCTAGCAAGGAGAAACTGTGGCAGCTGAGTAGATGTAGCCCGGCCCGCCCTTTGAAGTTGACAAGTTCTTGGCATCTCAGAGCCTCAAGGGAAGAGCAAGGTTATCTATGGTAGGCTGGGGCAGAACTAGCAGCAAGCAGAGCAAAGTTGTCCAAGAATAGCTTCCATTGGAATGCTAATGGCAATTGAAGAGGCAGGCCAGTGGCAAGCCACTAGCTTCTAGCAGTTTGAAAGTTGCAGACACAGTGCAGGTGTTGTGCGGCTTCTTTCTTGGCCTCCTAGAAGGTGCCGTGGTGCCGCGCTCTCCGTCTCTTGCTTGCCAATATGTTGCCGTGTTCCTCCTATTGTTTGGTTTGTTTTGATTTGTTTTGATGATCTTTTGGCGGGTTTTCGGAATGTTTTGGTGGTGTTTTAGAATGTTTTGTTTTCTCTTGTGTTGTTTTTATTGTCTTGGCAGGTTGTGGAACGTTTGGATTCGTTTTGGCGGGTTTTAAAATATTTTGGCGGGTATTTGGAATGTTTTGGTTTGCTTTCATTTGTTTTGATTATGTTTTGGCAAGTTATTGAAAGTTTTGATCACTTCTGACTGGTTTTCTAGTATTTTGGCATCTTTTCAGAATGTTTTGATCAGTTTTGGCAGGTTGTAAAATATTTTGTCGGGTTTTTGGAATGTTTTGGTTGGTTTTGATTTGTTTTTATGGTGTTTTGCCAAGTTTTTTGCATGTTTTGATCAGTTCTGGCTGGTTTTCTAATGTTTTGGCATTTTTTCAGAATGTTTTGATGAGTTTTGTGGGTCTAAATTATTTTGGCGGGTTTTCGGAATATTTTGGTTGGTTTTGATTTGTTTTTATGATGTTTTGGCGGGTTTTCGGAATGTTTTGGTTGGGTTTTAGAATGTTTTGTATTCTCTTGAGTTGTTTTTATTGTGTTGGCAGGTTTTGGAATGTTTGGATTCCTTTTGGCGGGTTTTCAAATATTTTGGCGGGTATTTGGAATATTTTGATTAGTTTTGACGGGTTTTGAAATATTTTGGCCGGTTTTTAGAAGGTTTAGATTTGTTTTGATTTGTTTTGATTCTGTTTAGCCCAGTTTTTGGTGTGTTTGGATTAGCTTTGGTGGGCTTTATCATGTTTTGTCAGGTTTTTTCGAATGTATTGATCACTTCTGTCTGGTTTTCTATTTTGGCGGGTTTGAAAATATTTTTGGATGAGTTTTGGCGGGTTTGAAAATATTTTGGCTCTTTGCGCAGAGACGACGGTGCCGGTTGCGGTGCGCTCCGGGGCGCTCCTTCTGCGGAAAGACGCCTGGCAGTGGCACTTGGCAGAGCTCCGCGTCTCTGTATTGTGCGTTTCTTGCCTTCTGCATCTCAGCAAAATGCTTTCCCACTAGGTCTAGCAAGGAGAAACTGTGGCAGCTGAGTAGATGTAGCCCGGCCCGCCCTTTGAAGTTGACAAGTTCTTGGCATCTCAGAGCCTCAAGGGAAGAGCAAGCTTATCTATGGTAGGCTGGGGCGGAACTAGCAGCAAGCAGAGCAAAGTTGTCCAAGAATAGCTTCCATTGGAATGCTAATGGCAATTGAAGAGGCAGGCCAGTGGCAAGCCACTAGCTTCTAGCAGTTTGAAAGTTGCAGACACAGTGCAGGTGTTGTGCGGCTTCCTTCTTGGCCTCCTAGAAGGTGCCGCGGTGCCGCGCTCTCCGTCTCTTGCTTGCCAATATGTTGCCGTGTTCCTCCTATTGTTTGGTTTGTTTTGATTTGTTTTGATGATCTTTTGGCAGGTTTTCGGAATGTTTTGGTGGTGTTTTAGAATGTTTTGTTTTCTCTTGTGTTGTTTTTAGTGTGTTGGCAGGTTGTGGAACGTTTGGGTTCGTTTTGGCGGGTTTTAAAATCTTTTGGCGGGTATTTGGAATGTTTTGGTTTGCTTTCATTTGTTTTGATTATGTTTTGGCAAGTTATTGAAAGTTTTGATCACTTCTGACTGGTTTTCTAGTATTTTGGCATCTTTTCAGAATGTTTTGATCAGTTTTGGCGGCTTCTAAAATATTTTGTCGCGCTTTTGGAATGTTTTGTTTGGTTTTGATTTGTTTTTATGATGTTTTTGCCAAGTTTTTTGAATGTTTTGATCAGTTCTGGCTGGTTTTCTAATGTTTTGGCATTTTTTCAGAATGTTTTGATGAGTTTTGTGGGTCTATAATAATTTTGGCGTGTTTTCGGAATATTTTGGTTGGTTTTGATTTGTTTTTATGACCTTTTGGCGGGTTTTAGGAATGTTTTGGTGGTGTTTTAGAATGTTTTGTTTTCTCTTGTGTTGTTTTGGTTGTCTTGGCAGGTTGTGGAACGTTTGGATTCCTTTTGGCGGGTTTTGAAATATTTTGGCCGGTTTTTAGAAGGTTTAGATTTGTTTTGATTTGTTTTGATTCTGTTTAGCCCAGTTTTTGGTGTGTTTGGATTAGCTTTGGTGGGCTTTTTCATGTTTTGTCAGGTTTTTTCGAATGTATTGATCACTTCTGTCTGGTTTTCTATTTTGGCGGGTTTGAAAATATTTTTGGATTAGTTTTGGCGGGTTTTCAAATATTTTGGCTCTTTGCGCAGAGATGACGGTGCCGGTTGCGGTGCGCTCCGGGGCGCTCCTTCTGCGGAAAGACGCCTGGCAGTGGCACTTGGGAGAGCTCCGCGTCTCTGTATTGTGCGTTTCTTGCCTTCTGCATCTCAGCAAAATGCTTTCCCACTAGGTCTAGCAAGGAGAAACTGTCTCAGCTGAGTAGATGTAGCCCGGCCCGCCCTTTGAAGTTGACAAGTTCTTGGCATCTCAGAGCCTCAAGGGAAGAGCAAGGTTATCTATGGTAGGCTGGGGCAGAACTAGCAGCAAGCAGAGCAAAGTTGTCCAAGAATAGCTTCCATTGGAATGCTAATGGCAATTGAAGAGGCAGACCAGTGGCAAGCCACTAGCTTCTAGCAGTTTGAAAGTTGCAGACACAGTGCAGGTGTTGTGCGGCTTCCTTCTTGGCCTCCTAGAAGGTGCCGCGGTGCCGCGCTCTCCGTCTCTTGCTTGCCAATATGTTGCCGTGTTCCTCCTATTGTTTGGTTTGTTTTGATTTGTTTTGATGATGTTTTGGCAGGTTTTTGGAATGTTTTGGTGGTGTTTTAGAATGTTTTGTTTTCTCTTGTGTTGTTTTTATTGTCTTGGCAGGTTGTGGAATGTTTGGATTCCTTTTGGCGGGTTTTAAAATATTTTGGCAGGTATTTGGAATGTTTTGGTTTGCTTTCATTTGTTTTGATTATGTTTTGGCAAGTTATTGAAAGTTTTGATCACTTCTGACTGGTTTTCTAGTATTTTGGCATCTTTTCCGAATGTTTTGATCAGTTTTGGCGGGTTCTAAAATATTTTGTCGCGTTTTTGGAATGTTTTGGTTGGTTTTGATTTGTTTTTATGATGTTTTTCCCAAGTTTTTTGAATGTTTTGATCATTTCTGGCTGGTTTTCTAATGTTTTGGCATTTTTTCAGAATGTTTTGATGAGTTTTGTGGGTCTAAATCATTTTAGCAGGTTTCGGAATAATTTGGTTGGTTTTGATTTGTTTTTATGATGTTTTGTCGGGTTTTCGGAATGTTTTGGTTGGGTTTTAGAATGTTTTGTATTCTCTTGAGTTGTTTTTATTGTGTTGGCAGGTTTTGCAATGTTTGGATTCCTTTTGGCGGGTTTTCAAATATTTTGGCAGGTATTTGGAATATTTTGATTAGTTTTGACGGGTTTTGAAATATTTTGGCCGGTTTTTAGAAGGTTTCGATTTGTTTTGATTTGTTTTGATTCTGTTTAGCCCAGTTTTTGGTGTGTTTGGATTAGCTTTGGTGGGCTTTATCATGTTTTGTCAGGTTTTTTCGAATGTATTGATCACTTCTGTCTGGTTTTCTATTTTGGCGGGTTTGAAAATATTTTTGGATTAGTTTTGGCGGGTTTTCAAATATTTTGGCTCTTTGCGCAGAGATGACGGTGCCGGTTGCGGTGCGCTCCGGGGCGGTCCTTCTGCGGAAAGACGCCTGGCAGCGGCACTTGGGACAGCTCCGCGTCTCCGTATTCTGCGTTTCTTGCCTTCTGCATCTCAGCAAAATGCTTTCCCACTAGGTCTAGCAAGGAGAAACTGTCTCAGCTGAGTAGATGTAGCCCGGCCCGCCCTTTGAAGTTGACAAGTTCTTGGCATCTCAGAGCCTCAAGGGAAGAGCAAGGTTATCTATGGTAGGCTGGGGCAGAACTAGCAGCAAGCAGAGCAAAGTTGTCCAAGAATAGCTTCCATTGGAATGCTAATGGCAATTGAAGAGGCAGGCCAGTGGCAAGCCACTAGCTTCTAGCAGTTTGAAAGTTGCAGACACAGTGCAGGTGTTGTGCGGCTTCCTTCTTGGCCTCCTAGAAGGTGCCGCGGTGCCGCGCTCTCCGTCTCTTGCTTGCCAATATGTTGCCGTGTTCCTCCTATTGTTTGGTTTGTTTTGATTTGTTTTGATGATCTTTTGGCAGGTTTTCGGAATGTTTTGGTGGTGTTTTAGAATGTTTTGTTTTCTCTTGTGTTGTTTTTAGTGTGTTGGCAGGTTGTGGAACGTTTGGGTTCGTTTTGGCGGGTTTTAAAATATTTTGGCGGGTATTTGGAATGTTTTGGTTTGCTTTCATTTGTTTTGATTATGTTTTGGCAAGTTATTGAAAGTTTTGATCACTTCTGACTGGTTTTCTAGTATTTTGGCATCTTTTCAGAATGTTTTGATCAGTTTTGGCGGGTTCTAAAATATTTTGTCGCGTTTTTGGAATGTTTTGGTTGGTTTTGATTTGTTTTTATGATGTTTTTGCCAAGTTTTTTGAATGTTTTGATCAGTTCTGGCTGGTTTTCTAATGTTTTGGCATTTTTTCAGAATGTTTTGATGAGTTTTGTGGGTCTAAATCATTTTGGCGGGTTTTCGGAATATTTTGGTTGGTTTTGATTTGTTTTTATGATCTTTTGGCGGGTTTTCGGAATGTTTTGGTTGGGTTTTAGAATGTTTTGTATTCTCTTGAGTTGTTTTTATTGTGTTGGCAGGTTTTGGAATGTTTGGATTCCTTTTGGCGGGGTTTAAAATATTTTGGCGGGTATTTGGAATATTTTGATTAGTTTTGATGGGTTTTGAAATATTTTGGCCGGTTTTTAGAAGGTTTAGATTTGTTTTGATTTGTTTTGATTCTGTTTAGCCCAGTTTTTGGTGTGTTTGGATTAGCTTTGGTGGGCTTTATCATGTTTTGTCAGGTTTTTTCGAATGTATTGATCACTTCTGTCTGGTTTTCTATTTTGGCGGGTTTGAAAATATTTTTGGATTAGATTTGGCGGGTTTGAAAATATTTTGGCTCTTTGCGCAGAGATGACGGTGCCGGTTGCGGTGCGCTCCGGGGCGGTCCTTCTGCGGAAAGACGCCTGGCAGCGGCACTTGGGACAGCTCCGCGTCTCCGTATTCTGCGTTTCTTGCCTTCTGCATCTCAGCAAAATGCTTTCCCACTAGGTCTAGCAAGGAGAAACTGTGGCAGCTGAGTAGATGTAGCCCGGCCCGCCCTTTGAAGTTGACAAGTTCTTGGCATCTCAGAGCCTCAAGGGAAGAGCAAGGTTATCTATGGTAGGCTGGGGCAGAACTAGCAGCAAGCAGAGCAAAGTTGTCCAAGAATAGCTTCCATTGGAATGCTAATGGCAATTGAAGAGGCAGGCCAGTGGCAAGCCACTAGCTTCTAGCAGTTTGAAAGTTGCAGACACAGTGCAGGTGTTGTGCGGCTTCCTTCTTGGCCTCCTAGAAGGTGCCGCGGTGCCGCGCTCTCCGTCTCTTGCTTGCCAATATGTTGCCGTGTTCCTCCTATTGTTTGGTTTGTTTTGATTTGTTTTGATGATCTTTTGGCAGGTTTTCGGAATGTTTTGGTGGTGTTTTAGAATGTTTTGTTTTCTCTTGTGTTGTTTTTAGTGTGTTGGCAGGTTGTGGAACGTTTGGGTTCGTTTTGGCGGGTTTTAAGATATTTTGGCGGGTATTTGGAATGTTTTGGTTTGCTTTCATTTGTTTTGATTATGTTTTGGCAAGTTATTGAAAGTTTTGATCACTTCTGACTGGTTTTCTAGTATTTTGGCATCTTTTCAGAATGTTTTGATCAGTTTTGGCGGGTTCTAAAATATTTTGTCGCGTTTTTGGAATGTTTTGGTTGGTTTTGATTTGTTTTTATGATGTTTTTGCCAAGTTTTTTGAATGTTTTGATCAGTTCTGGCTGGTTTTCTAATGTTTTGGCATTTTTTCAGAATGTTTTGATGAGTTTTGTGGGTCTAAATCATTTTGGCGGGTTTTCGGAATATTTTGGTTGGTTTTGATTTGTTTTTATGATCTTTTGGCGGGTTTTCGGAATGTTTTGGTTGGGTTTTAGAATGTTTTGTATTCTCTTGAGTTGTTTTTATTGTGTTGGCAGGTTTTGGAATGTTTGGATTCCTTTTGGCGGGGTTTAAAATATTTTGGCGGGTATTTGGAATATTTTGATTAGTTTTGATGGGTTTTGAAATATTTTGGCCGGTTTTTAGAAGGTTTAGATTTGTTTTGATTTGTTTTGATTCTGTTTAGCCCAGTTTTTGGTGTGTTTGGATTAGCTTTGGTGGGCTTTATCATGTTTTGTCAGGTTTTTTCGAATGTATTGATCACTTCTGTCTGGTTTTCTATTTTGGCAGGTTTGAAAATATTTTTGGATTAGATTTGGCGGGTTTGAAAATATTTTGGCTCTTTGCGCAGAGATGACGGTGCCGGTTGCAGTGCGCTCCGGGGCGGTCCTTCTGCGGAAAGACGCCTGGCAGCGGCACTTGGGACAGCTCCGCGTCTCCGTATTCTGCGTTTCTTGCCTTCTGCATCTCAGCAAAATGCTTTCCCACTAGGTCTAGCAAGGAGAAACTGTGGCAGCTGAGTAGATGTAGCCCGGCCCGCCCTTTGAAGTTGACAAGTTCTTGGCATCTCAGAGCCTCAAGGGAAGAGCAAGCTTATCTATGGTAGGCTGGGGCAGAACTAGCAGCAAGCAGAGCAAAGTTGTCCAAGAATAGCTTCCATTGGAATGCTAATGGCAATTGAAGAGGCAGGCCAGTGGCAAGCCACTAGCTTCTAGCAGTTTGAAAGTTGCAGACACAGTGCAGGTGTTGTGCGGCTTCCTTCTTGGCCTCCTAGAAGGTGCCGCGGTGCCGCGCTCTCCGTCTCTTGCTTGCCAATATGTTGCCGTGTTCCTCCTATTGTTTGGTTTGTTTTGATTTGTTTTGATGATCTTTTGGCAGGTTTTCGGAATGTTTTGGTGGTGTTTTAGAATGTTTTGTTTTCTCTTGTGTTGTTTTTAGTGTGTTGGCAGGTTGTGGAACGTTTGGGTTCGTTTTGGCGGGTTTTAAAATCTTTTGGCGGGTATTTGGAATGTTTTGGTTTGCTTTCATTTGTTTTGATTATGTTTTGGCAAGTTATTGAAAGTTTTGATCACTTCTGACTGGTTTTCTAGTATTTTGGCATCTTTTCAGAATGTTTTGATCAGTTTTGGCGGCTTCTAAAATATTTTGTCGCGTTTTTGGAATGTTTTGGTTGGTTTTGATTTGTTTTTATGATGTTTTTGCCAAGTTTTTTGAATGTTTTGATCAGTTCTGGCTGGTTTTCTAATGTTTTGGCATTTTTTCAGAATGTTTTGATGAGTTTTGTGGGTCTATAATAATTTTGGCGTGTTTTCGGAATATTTTGGTTGGTTTTGATTTGTTTTTATGACCTTTTGGCGGGTTTTAGGAATGTTTTGGTGGTGTTTTAGAATGTTTTGTTTTCTCTTGTGTTGTTTTGGTTGTCTTGGCAGGTTGTGGAACGTTTGGATTCCTTTTGGCGGGTTTTGAAATATTTTGGCCGGTTTTTAGAAGGTTTAGATTTGTTTTGATATGTTTTGATTCTGTTTAGCCCAGTTTTTGGTGTGTTTGGATTAGCTTTGGTGGGCTTTTTCATGTTTTGTCAGGTTTTTTCGAATGTATTGATCACTTCTGTCTGGTTTTCTATTTTGGCGGGTTTGAAAATATTTTTGGATTAGTTTTGGCGGGTTTGAAAATATTTTGGCTCTTTGCGCAGAGATGACGGTGCCGGTTGTGGTGCGCTCCGGGGCGCTCCTTCTGCGGAAAGACGCCTGGCAGTGGCACTTGGGAGAGCTCCGCGTCTCTGTATTGTGCGTTTCTTGCCTTCTGCATCTCAGCAAAATGCTTTCCCACTAGGTCTAGCAAGGAGAAACTGTCTCAGCTGAGTAGATGTAGCCCGGCCCGCCCTTTGAAGTTGACAAGTTCTTGGCATCTCAGAGCCTCAAGGGAAGAGCAAGGTTATCTATGGTAGGCTGGGGCAGAACTAGCAGCAAGCAGAGCAAAGTTGTCCAAGAATAGCTTCCATTGGAATGCTAATGGCAATTGAAGAGGCAGGCCAGTGGCAAGCCACTAGCTTCTAGCAGTTTGAAAGTTGCAGACACAGTGCAGGTGTTGTGCGGCTTCTTTCTTGGCCTCCTAGAAGGTGCCGCGGTGCCGCGCTCTCCGTCTCTTGCTTGCCAATATGTTGCCGTGTTCCTCCTATTGTTTGGTTTGTTTTGATTTGTTTTGATGATCTTTTGGCAGGTTTTCGGAATGTTTTGGTGGTGTTTTAGAATGTTTTGTTTTCTCTTGTGTTGTTTTTAGTGTGTTGGCAGGTTGTGGAACGTTTGGGTTCGTTTTGGCGGGTTTTAAAATCTTTTGGCGGGTATTTGGAATGTTTTGGTTTGCTTTCATTTGTTTTGATTATGTTTTGGCAAGTTATTGAAAGTTTTGATCACTTCTGACTGGTTTTCTAGTATTTTGGCATCTTTTCAGAATGTTTTGATCAGTTTTGGCGGGTTCTAAAATATTTTGTCGCGTTTTTGGAATGTTTTGGTTGGTTTTGATTTGTTTTTATGATGTTTTTGCCAAGTTTTTTGAATGTTTTGATCAGTTCTGGCTGGTTTTCTAATGTTTTGGCATTTTTTCAGAATGTTTTGATGAGTTTTGTGGGTCTATAATAATTTTGGCGTGTTTTCGGAATATTTTGGTTGGTTTTGATTTGTTTTTATGACCTTTTGGCGGGTTTTAGGAATGTTTTGGTGGTGTTTTAGAATGTTTTGTTTTCTCTTGTGTTGTTTTGGTTGTCTTGGCAGGTTGTGGAACGTTTGGATTCCTTTTGGCGGGTTTTGAAATATTTTGGCCGGTTTTTAGAAGGTTTAGATTTGTTTTGATATGTTTTGATTCTGTTTAGCCCAGTTTTTGGTGTGTTTGGATTAGCTTTGGTGGGCTTTTTCATGTTTTGTCAGGTTTTTTCGAATGTATTGATCACTTCTGTCTGGTTTTCTATTTTGGCGGGTTTGAAAATATTTTTGGATTAGTTTTGGCGGGTTTTCAAATATTTTGGCTCTTTGCGCAGAGATGACGGTGCCGGTTGCGGTGCGCTCCGGGGCGCTCCTTCTGCGGAAAGACGCCTGGCAGTGGCACTTGGGAGAGCTCCGCGTCTCTGTATTGTGCGTTTCTTGCCTTCTGCATCTCAGCAAAATGCTTTCCCACTAGGTCTAGCAAGGAGAAACTGTCTCAGCTGAGTAGATGTAGCCCGGCCCGCCCTTTGAAGTTGACAAGTTCTTGGCATCTCAGAGCCTCAAGGGAAGAGCAAGGTTATCTATGGTAGGCTGGGGCAGAACTAGCAGCAAGCAGAGCAAAGTTGTCCAAGAATAGCTTCCATTGGAATGCTAATGGCAATTGAAGAGGCAGACCAGTGGCAAGCCACTAGCTTCTAGCAGTTTGAAAGTTGCAGACACAGTGCAGGTGTTGTGCGGCTTCCTTCTTGGCCTCCTAGAAGGTGCCGCGGTGCCGCGCTCTCCGTCTCTTGCTTGCCAATATGTTGCCGTGTTCCTCCTATTGTTTGGTTTGTTTTGATTTGTTTTGATGATCTTTTGGCAGGTTTTCGGAATGTTTTGGTGGTGTTTTAGAATGTTTTGTTTTCTCTTGTGTTGTTTTTAGTGTGTTGGCAGGTTGTGGAACGTTTGGGTTCGTTTTGGCGGGTTTTAAAATCTTTTGGCGGGTATTTGGAATGTTTTGGTTTGCTTTCATTTGTTTTGATTATGTTTTGGCAAGTTATTGAAAGTTTTGATCACTTCTGACTGGTTTTCTAGTATTTTGGCATCTTTTCAGAATGTTTTGATCAGTTTTGGCGGGTTCTAAAATATTTTGTCGCGTTTTTGGAATGTTTTGGTTGGTTTTGATTTGTTTTTATGATGTTTTTGCCAAGTTTTTTGAATGTTTTGATCAGTTCTGGCTGGTTTTCTAATGTTTTGGCATTTTTTCAGAATGTTTTGATGAGTTTTGTGGGTCTATAATAATTTTGGCGTGTTTTCGGAATATTTTGGTTGGTTTTGATTTGTTTTTATGACCTTTTGGCGGGTTTTAGGAATGTTTTGGTGGTGTTTTAGAATGTTTTGTTTTCTCTTGTGTTGTTTTGGTTGTCTTGGCAGGTTGTGGAACGTTTGGATTCCTTTTGGCGGGTTTTGAAATATTTTGGCCGGTTTTTAGAAGGTTTCGATTTGTTTTGATTTGTTTTGATTCTGTTTAGCCCAGTTTTTGGTGTGTTTGGATTAGCTTTGGTGGGCTTTTTCATGTTTTGTCAGGTTTTTTCGAATGTATTGATCACTTCTGTCTGGTTTTCTATTTTGGCGGGTTTGAAAATATTTTTGGATGAGTTTTGGCGAGTTTGAAAATATTTTGGCTCTTTGCGCAGAGATGACGGTGCCGGTTGCGGTGCGCTCCGGGGCGCTCCTTCTGCGGAAAGACGCCTGGCAGTGGCACTTGGGAGAGCTCCGCGTCTCTGTATTCTGCGTTTCTTGCCTTCTGCATCTCAGCAAAATGCTTTCCCACTAGGTCTAGCAAGGAGAAACTGTCTCAGCTGAGTAGATGTAGCCCGGCCCGCCCTTTGAAGTTGACAAGTTCTTGGCATCTCAGAGCCTCAGGGGAAGAGCAAGGTTATCTATGGTAGGCTGGGGCAGAACTAGCAGCAAGCAGAGCAAAGTTGTCCAAGAATAGCTTCCATTGGAATGCTAATGGCAATTGAAGAGGCAGGCCAGTGGCAAGCCACTAGCTTCTAGCAGTTTGAAAGTTGCAGACACAGTGCAGGTGTTGTGCGGCTTCCTTCTTGGCCTCCTAGAAGGTGCCGCGCTCTCCGTCTCTTGCTTGCCAATATGTTGCCGTGTTCCTCCTATTGTTTGGTTTGTTTTGATTTGTTTTGATGATCTTTTGGCGGGTTTTCGGAATGTTTTGGTGGTGTTTTAGAATGTTTTGTTTTCTCTTGTGTTGTTTTTATTGTCTTGGCAGGTTGTGGAACGTTTGGATTTGTTTTGGCGGGTTTTAAAATATTTTGGCGGGTATTTGGAATGTTTTGGTTTGCTTTCATTTGTTTTGATTATGTTTTGGCAAGTTATTGAAAGTTTTGATCACTTCTGACTGGTTTTCTAGTATTTTGGCATCTTTTCAGAATGTTTTGATCAGTTTTGGCAGGTTGTAAACTATTTTGTCAGGTTTTTTGAATGTTTTGGTTGGTTTTGATTTGTTTTTATGATGTTTTGCCAAGTTTTTTGAATGTTTTGATCAGTTCTGGCTGGTTTTCTAATGTTTTGGCATTTTTTCAGAATGTTTTGATGAGTTTTGTGGGTCTAAATTATTTTGGCGGGTTTTCGGAATATTTTGGTTGGTTTTGATTTGTTTTTATGATGTTTTGTCGGGTTTTCGGGAATGTTTTGGTTGGGTTTTAGAATGTTTTGTATTCTCTTGAGTTGTTTTTATTGTGTTGGCAGGTTTTGGAATGTTTGGATTCCTTTTGGCGGGGTTTAAAATATTTTGGCGGGTATTTGGAATGTTTTGGCGGGTATTCGGAATGTTTTGATTAGTTTTGACGGGTTTTGAAATATTTTGGCCGGTTTTTAGAAGGTTTTGATTCTGTTTAGCCCAGTTTTTGGTGTGTTTGGATTAGCTTTGGTGGGCTTTATCATGTTTTGTCAGGTTTTTTCGAATGTATTGATCACTTCTGTCTGGTTTTCTATTTTGGCGGGTTTGAAAATATTTTTGGATGAGTTTTGGCGGGTTTTCAAATATTTTGGCTCTTTGCGCAGAGATGACGGTGCCGGTTGCGGTGCGCTCCGGGGCGCTCCTTCTGCGGAAAGACGCCTGGCAGCGGCACTTGGGACAGCTCCGCGTCTCCGTATTCTGCGTTTCTTGCCTTCTGCATCTCAGCAAAATGCTTTCCCACTAGGTCTAGCAAGGAGAAACTGTGGCAGCTGAGTAGATGTAGCCCGGCCCGCCCTTTGAAGTTGACAAGTTCTTGGCATCTCAGAGCCTCAAGGGAAGAGCAAGGTTATCTATGGTAGGCTGGGGCAGAACTAGCAGCAAGCAGAGCAAAGTTGTCCAAGAATAGCTTCCATTGGAATGCTAATGGCAATTGAAGAGGCAGGCCAGTGGCAAGCCACTAGCTTCTAGCAGTTTGAAAGTTGCAGACACAGTGCAGGTGTTGTGCGGCTTCCTTCTTGGCCTCCTAGAAGGTGCCGCGCTCTCCGTCTCTTGCTTGCCAATATGTTGCCGTGTTCCTCCTATTGTTTGGTTTGTTTTGATTTGTTTTGATGATCTTTTGGTGGGTTTTCGGAATGTTTTGGTGGTGTTTTAGAATGTTTTGTTTTCTCTTGTGTTGTTTTCATTGTCTTGGCAGGTTGTGGAACGTTTGGATTTGTTTTGGCGGGTTTTAAAATATTTTGGCGGGTATTTGGAATGTTTTGGTTTGCTTTCATTTGTTTTGATTATGTTTTGGCAAGTTATTGAATGTTTCGATCACTTCTGACTGGTTTTCTAGTATTTTGGCATCTTTTCAGAATGTTTTGATCAGTTTTGGCAGGTTGTAAACTATTTTGTCAGGTTTTTTGAATGTTTTGGTTGGTTTTGATTTGTTTTTATGATGTTTTGCCAAGTTTTTTGCATGTTTTGATCAGTTCTGGCTGGTTTTCTAATGTTTTGGCATTTTTTCAGAATGTTTTGATGAGTTTTGTGGGTCTAAATTATTTTGGCGGGTTTTCGGAATATTTTGGTTGGTTTTGATTTGTTCTTATGATGTTTTGGCGGGTTTTCGGGAATGTTTTGGTTGGGTTTTAGAATGTTTTGTATTCTCTTGAGTTGTTTTTATTGTGTTGGCAGGTTTTGGAATGTTTGGATTCCTTTTGGCGGGGTTTAAAATATTTTGGCGGGTATTTGGAATGTTTTGGCGGGTATTCGGAATGTTTTGATTAGTTTTGACGGGTTTTGAAATATTTTGGCCGGTTTTTAGAAGGTTTTGATTCTGTTTAGCCCAGTTTTTGGTGTGTTTGGATTAGCTTTGGTGGGCTTTATCATGTTTTGTCAGGTTTTTTCGAATGTATTGATCACTTCTGTCTGGTTTTCTATTTTGGCGGGTTTGAAAATATTTTTGGATGAGTTTTGGCGGGTTTTCAAAGATTTTGGCTCTTTGCGCAGAGACGACGGTGCCGGTTGCGGTGCGCTCCGGGGCGCTCCTTCTGCGGAAAGACGCCTGGCAGCGGCACTTGGGACAGCTCCGCGTCTCCGTATTCTGCGTTTCTTGCCTTCTGCATCTCAGCAAAATGCTTTCCCACTAGGTCTAGCAAGGAGAAACTGTGGCAGCTGAGTAGATGTAGCCCGGCCCGCCCTTTGAAGTTGACAAGTTCTTGGCATCTCAGAGCCTCAAGGGAAGAGCAAGGTTATCTATGGTAGGCTGGGGCAGAACTAGCAGCAAGCAGAGCAAAGTTGTCCAAGAATAGCTTCCATTGGAATGCTAATGGCAATTGAAGAGGCAGGCCAGTGGCAAGCCACTAGCTTCTAGCAGTTTGAAAGTTGCAGACACAGTGCAGGTGTTGTGCGGCTTCCTTCTTGGCCTCCTAGAAGGTGCCGCACTCTCCGTCTCTTGCTTGCCAATATGTTGCCGTGTTCCTCCTATTGTTTGGTTTGTTTTGATTTGTTTTGATGATCTTTTGGCGGGTTTTCGGAATGTTTTGGTGGTGTTTTAGAATGTTTTGTTTTCTCTTGTGTTGTTTTTATTGTCTTGGAAGGTTTTGGAACGTTTGGATTCGTTTTGGCGGGTTTTAAAATATTTTGGCGGGTATTTGGAATGTTTTGGTTTGCTTTCATTTGTTTTGATTATGTTTTGGCAAGTTATTGAAAGTTTTGATCACTTCTGACTTGTTTTCTAGTATTTTGGCATCTTTTCAGAATGTTTTGATCAGTTTTAGCAGGTTGTAAACTATTTTGTCAGGTTTTTGGAATGTTTTGGTTGGTTTTGATTTGTTTTTATGATGTTTTGCCAAGTTTTTTGAATGTTTTGATCAGTTCTGGCTGGTTTTCTAATGTTTTGGCAATTTTCAGAATGTTTTGATGAGTTTTCTGGGTCTAAATTATTTTGGCGGTTTTCGGAATATTTTGGTTGGTTTTGATTTGATTTGATGATGTTTTGTCGGGTTTTCGGGAATGTTTTGGTTGGGTTTTAGAATGTTTTGTATTCTCTTGTGTTGTTTTTATTGTGTTGGCAGGTTTTGGAATGTTTGGATTGCTTTTGGCGGGTTTTAAAATATTTTGGCGGGTATTTGGAATGTTTTGGCGGGTATTCGGAATGTTTTGATTAATTTTGACGGGTTTTGAAATATTTTGGCGGGTTTTTAGAAGGTTTTGACTTGTTTTGATTCTGTTCAGCCCAGTTTTGGTGTGTTTGGATTAGCTTTGGTGGGATTTATCATGTTTTGTCAGGTTTTTTCGAATGTATTGATCACTTCTGTCTGGTTTTCTATTTTGGCGGGTTTGAAAATATTTTTGGATGAGTTTTGGCGGGTTTGAAAATATTTTGGCTCTTTGCGCAGAGACGACGGTGCCGGTTGCGGTGCGCTCCGGGGCGCTCCTTCTGCGGAAAGACGCCTGGCAGCGGCACTTGGGACAGCTCCGCGTCTCCGTATTCTGCGTTTCTTGCCTTCTGCATCTCAGCAAAATGCTTTCCCACTAGATCTAGCAAGGAGAAACTGTGGCAGCTGAGTAGATGTAGCCCGGCCCGCCCTTTGAAGTTGACAAGTTCTTGGCATCTCAGAACCTCAAGGGAAGAGCAAAGTTATCTATGGTAAGCTGGGGCAGAACTAGCAGCAAGCAGAGCAAAGTTGTCCAAGAATAGCTTCCATTGGAATGCTAATGGCAATTGAAGAGGCAGGCCAGTGGCAAGCCACTAGCTTCTAGCAGTTTGAAAGTTGCAGACACAGTGCAGGTGTTGTGCGGCTTCCTTCTTGGCCTCCTAGAAGGTGCCGCGCTCTCCGTCTCTTGCTTGCCAATATGTTGCCGTGTTCCTCCTATTGTTTGGTTTGTTTTGATTTGTTTTGATGATCTTTTGGCGGGTTTTCGGAATGTTTTGGTGGTGTTTTAGAATGTTTTGTTTTCTCTTGTGTTGTTTTTATTGTCTTGGCAGGTTGTGGAACGTTTGGATTCGTTTTGGCGGGTTTTAAAATATTTTGGCGGGTATTTGGAATGTTTTGGTTTGCTTTCATTTGTTTTGATTATGTTTTGGCAAGTTATTGAAAGTTTTGATCACTTCTGACTGGTTTTCTAGTATTTTGGCATCTTTTCAGAATGTTTTGATCAGTTTTGGCAGGTTGTAAACTATTTTGTCAGGTTTTTTGAATGTTTTGGTTGGTTTTGATTTGTTTTTATGATGTTTTGCCAAGTTTTTTGAATGTTTTGATCAGTTCTGGCTGGTTTTCTAATGTTTTGGCATTTTTTCAGAATGTTTTGATGAGTTTTGTGGGTCTAAATTATTTTGGCGGGTTTTCGGAATATTTTGGTTGGTTTTGATTTGTTTTTATGATGTTTTGTCGGGTTTTCGGGAATGTTTTGGTTGGGTTTTAGAATGTTTTGTATTCTCTTGAGTTGTTTTTATTGTGTTGGCAGGTTTTGGAATGTTTGGATTCCTTTTGGCGGGGTTTAAAATATTTTGGCGGGTATTTGGAATGTTTTGGCGGGTATTCGGAATGTTTTGATTAGTTTTGACGGGTTTTGAAATATTTTGGCCGGTTTTTAGAAGGTTTTGATTCTGTTTAGCCCAGTTTTTGGTGTGTTTGGATTAGCTTTGGTGGGCTTTATCATGTTTTGTCAGGTTTTTTCGAATGTATTGATCACTTCTGTCTGGTTTTCTATTTTGGCGGGTTTGAAAATATTTTTGGATGAGTTTTGGCGGGTTTTCAAAGATTTTGGCTCTTTGCGCAGAGATGACGGTGCCGGTTGCGGTGCGCTCCGGGGCGCTCCTTCTGCGGAAAGACGCCTGGCAGCGGCACTTGGGACAGCTCCGCGTCTCCGTATTCTGCGTTTCTTGCCTTCTGCATCTCAGCAAAATGCTTTCCCACTAGGTCTAGCAAGGAGAAACTGTGGCAGCTGAGTAGATGTAGCCCGGCCCGCCCTTTGAAGTTGACAAGTTCTTGGCATCTCAGAGCCTCAAGGGAAGAGCAAGGTTATCTATGGTAGGCTGGGGCAGAACTAGCAGCAAGCAGAGCAAAGTTGTCCAAGAATAGCTTCCATTGGAATGCTAATGGCAATTGAAGAGGCAGGCCAGTGGCAAGCCACTATCTTCTAGCAGTTTGAAAGTTGCAGACACAGTGCAGGTGTTGTGCGGCTTCTTTCTTGGCCTCCTAGAAGGTGCCGTGGTGCCGCGCTCTCCGTCTCTTGCTTGCCAATATGTTGCCGTGTTCCTCCTATTGTTTGGTTTGTTTTGATTTGTTTTGATGATCTTTTGGCGGGTTTTCGGAATGTTTTGGTGGTGTTTTAGAATGTTTTGTTTTCTCTTGTGTTGTTTTTATTGTCTTGGCAGGTTGTGGAACGTTTGGATTCGTTTTGGCGGGTTTTAAAATATTTTGGCGGGTATTTGGAATGTTTTGGTTTGCTTTCATTTGTTTTGATTATGTTTTGGCAAGTTATTGAAAGTTTTGATCACTTCTGACTGGTTTTCTAGTATTTTGGCATCTTTTCAGAATGTTTTGATCAGTTTTGGCAGGTTGTAAAATATTTTGTCGGGTTTTTGGAATGTTTTGGTTGGTTTTGATTTGTTTTTATGGTGTTTTGCCAAGTTTTTTGCATGTTTTGATCAGTTCTGGCTGGTTTTCTAATGTTTTGGCATTTTTTCAGAATGTTTTGATGAGTTTTGTGGGTCTAAATTATTTTGGCGGGTTTTCGGAATATTTTGGTTGGTTTTGATTTGTTTTTATGATGTTTTGGCGGGTTTTCGGAATGTTTTGGTTGGGTTTTAGAATGTTTTGTATTCTCTTGAGTTGTTTTTATTGTGTTGGCAGGTTTTGGAATGTTTGGATTCCTTTTGGCGGGTTTTCAAATATTTTGGCGGGTATTTGGAATATTTTGATTAGTTTTGACGGGTTTTGAAATATTTTGGCCGGTTTTTAGAAGGTTTAGATTTGTTTTGATTTGTTTTGATTCTGTTTAGCCCAGTTTTTGGTGTGTTTGGATTAGCTTTGGTGGGCTTTATCATGTTTTGTCAGGTTTTTTCGAATGTATTGATCACTTCTGTCTGGTTTTCTATTTTGGCGGGTTTGAAAATATTTTTGGATGAGTTTTGGCGGGTTTGAAAATATTTTGGCTCTTTGCGCAGAGACGACGGTGCCGGTTGCGGTGCGCTCCGGGGCGCTCCTTCTGCGGAAAGACGCCTGGCAGTGGCACTTGGCAGAGCTCCGCGTCTCTGTATTGTGCGTTTCTTGCCTTCTGCATCTCAGCAAAATGCTTTCCCACTAGGTCTAGCAAGGAGAAACTGTGGCAGCTGAGTAGATGTAGCCCGGCCCGCCCTTTGAAGTTGACAAGTTCTTGGCATCTCAGAGCCTCAAGGGAAGAGCAAGCTTATCTATGGTAGGCTGGGGCGGAACTAGCAGCAAGCAGAGCAAAGTTGTCCAAGAATAGCTTCCATTGGAATGCTAATGGCAATTGAAGAGGCAGGCCAGTGGCAAGCCACTAGCTTCTAGCAGTTTGAAAGTTGCAGACACAGTGCAGGTGTTGTGCGGCTTCCTTCTTGGCCTCCTAGAAGGTGCCGCGGTGCCGCGCTCTCCGTCTCTTGCTTGCCAATATGTTGCCGTGTTCCTCCTATTGTTTGGTTTGTTTTGATTTGTTTTGATGATCTTTTGGCAGGTTTTCGGAATGTTTTGGTGGTGTTTTAGAATGTTTTGTTTTCTCTTGTGTTGTTTTTAGTGTGTTGGCAGGTTGTGGAACGTTTGGGTTCGTTTTGGCGGGTTTTAAAATCTTTTGGCGGGTATTTGGAATGTTTTGGTTTGCTTTCATTTGTTTTGATTATGTTTTGGCAAGTTATTGAAAGTTTTGATCACTTCTGACTGGTTTTCTAGTATTTTGGCATCTTTTCAGAATGTTTTGATCAGTTTTGGCGGCTTCTAAAATATTTTGTCGCGTTTTTGGAATGTTTTGGTTGGTTTTGATTTGTTTTTATGATGTTTTTGCCAAGTTTTTTGAATGTTTTGATCATTTCTGGCTGGTTTTCTAATGTTTTGGCATTTTTTCAGAATGTTTTGATGAGTTTTGTGGGTCTATAATAATTTTGGCGTGTTTTCGGAATATTTTGGTTGGTTTTGATTTGTTTTTATGACCTTTTGGCGGGTTTTAGGAATGTTTTGGTGGTGTTTTAGAATGTTTTGTTTTCTCTTGTGTTGTTTTGGTTGTCTTGGCAGGTTGTGGAACGTTTGGATTCCTTTTGGCGGGTTTTGAAATATTTTGGCCGGTTTTTAGAAGGTTTAGATTTGTTTTGATTTGTTTTGATTCTGTTTAGCCCAGTTTTTGGTGTGTTTGGATTAGCTTTGGTGGGCTTTATCATGTTTTGTCAGGTTTTTTCGAATGTATTGATCACTTCTGTCTGGTTTTCTATTTTGGCGGGTTTGAAAATATTTTTGGATTAGTTTTGGCGGGTTTTCAAATATTTTGGCTCTTTGCGCAGAGATGACGGTGCCGGTTGCGGTGCGCTCCGGGGCGCTCCTTCTGCGGAAAGACGCCTGGCAGTGGCACTTGGGAGAGCTCCGCGTCTCTGTATTGTGCGTTTCTTGCCTTCTGCATCTCAGCAAAATGCTTTCCCACTAGGTCTAGCAAGGAGAAACTGTCTCAGCTGAGTAGATGTAGCCCGGCCCGCCCTTTGAAGTTGACAAGTTCTTGGCATCTCAGAGCCTCAAGGGAAGAGCAAGGTTATCTATGGTAGGCTGGGGCAGAACTAGCAGCAAGCAGAGCAAAGTTGTCCAAGAATAGCTTCCATTGGAATGCTAATGGCAATTGAAGAGGCAGACCAGTGGCAAGCCACTAGCTTCTAGCAGTTTGAAAGTTGCAGACACAGTGCAGGTGTTGTGCGGCTTCCTTCTTGGCCTCCTAGAAGGTGCCGCGGTGCCGCGCTCTCCGTCTCTTGCTTGCCAATATGTTGCCGTGTTCCTCCTATTGTTTGGTTTGTTTTGATTTGTTTTGATGATGTTTTGGCAGGTTTTTGGAATGTTTTGGTGGTGTTTTAGAATGTTTTGTTTTCTCTTGTGTTGTTTTTATTGTCTTGGCAGGTTGTGGAATGTTTGGATTCCTTTTGGCGGGTTTTAAAATATTTTGGCAGGTATTTGGAATGTTTTGGTTTGCTTTCATTTGTTTTGATTATGTTTTGGCAAGTTATTGAAAGTTTTGATCACTTCTGACTGGTTTTCTAGTATTTTGGCATCTTTTCCGAATGTTTTGATCAGTTTTGGCGGGTTCTAAAATATTTTGTCGCGTTTTTGGAATGTTTTGGTTGGTTTTGATTTGTTTTTATGATGTTTTTCCCAAGTTTTTTGAATGTTTTGATCATTTCTGGCTGGTTTTCTAATGTTTTGGCATTTTTTCAGAATGTTTTGATGAGTTTTGTGGGTCTAAATCATTTTAGCAGGTTTCGGAATAATTTGGTTGGTTTTGATTTGTTTTTATGATGTTTTGGCGTGTTTTCGGAATGTTTTGGTTGGGTTTTAGAATGTTTTGTATTCTCTTGAGTTGTTTTTATTGTGTTGGCAGGTTTTGCAATGTTTGGATTCCTTTTGGCGGGTTTTCAAATATTTTGGCAGGTATTTGGAATATTTTGATTAGTTTTGACGGGTTTTGAAATATTTTGGCCGGTTTTTAGAAGGTTTCGATTTGTTTTGATTTGTTTTGATTCTGTTTAGCCCAGTTTTTGGTGTGTTTGGATTAGCTTTGGTGGGCTTTATCATGTTTTGTCAGGTTTTTTCGAATGTATTGATCACTTCTGTCTGGTTTTCTATTTTGGCGGGTTTGAAAATATTTTTGGATGAGTTTTGGCGGGTTTTCAAAGATTTTGGCTCTTTGCGCAGAGATGACGGTGCCGGTTGCGGTGCGCTCCGGGGCGGTCCTTCTGCGGAAAGACGCCTAGCAGCGGCACTTGGGACAGCTCCGCGTCTCCGTATTCTGCGTTTCTTGCCTTCTGCATCTCAGCAAAATGCTTTCCCACTAGGTCTAGCAAGGAGAAACTGTGGCAGCTGAGTAGATGTAGCCCGGCCCGCCCTTTGAAGTTGACAAGTTCTTGGCATCTCAGAGCCTCAAGGGAAGAGCAAGGTTATCTATGGTAGGCTGGGGCAGAACTAGCAGCAAGCAGAGCAAAGTTGTCCAAGAATAGCTTCCATTGGAATGCTAATGGCAATTGAAGAGGCAGGCCAGTGGCAAGCCACTAGCTTCTAGCAGTTTGAAAGTTGCAGACACAGTGCAGGTGTTGTGCGGCTTCCTTCTTGGCCTCCTAGAAGGTGCCGCGGTGCCGCGCTCTCCGTCTCTTGCTTGCCAATATGTTGCCGTGTTCCTCCTATTGTTTGGTTTGTTTTGATTTGTTTTGATGATCTTTTGGCAGGTTTTCGGAATGTTTTGGTGGTGTTTTAGAATGTTTTGTTTTCTCTTGTGTTGTTTTTAGTGTGTTGGCAGGTTGTGGAACGTTTGGGTTCGTTTTGGCGGGTTTTAAAATCTTTTGGCGGGTATTTGGAATGTTTTGGTTTGCTTTCATTTGTTTTGATTATGTTTTGGCAAGTTATTGAAAGTTTTGATCACTTCTGACTGGTTTTCTAGTATTTTGGCATCTTTTCAGAATGTTTTGATCAGTTTTGGCGGGTTCTAAAATATTTTGTCGCGTTTTTGGAATGTTTTGGTTGGTTTTGATTTGTTTTTATGATGTTTTTGCCAAGTTTTTTGAATGTTTTGATCAGTTCTGGCTGGTTTTCTAATGTTTTGGCATTTTTTCAGAATGTTTTGATGAGTTTTGTGGGTCTAAATCATTTTGGCGGGTTTTCGGAATATTTTGGTTGGTTTTGATTTGTTTTTATGATCTTTTGGCGGGTTTTCGGAATGTTTTGGTTGGGTTTTAGAATGTTTTGTATTCTCTTGAGTTGTTTTTATTGTGTTGGCAGGTTTTGGAATGTTTGGATTCCTTTTGGCGGGTTTTAAAATATTTTGGCGGGTATTTGGAATATTTTGATTAGTTTTGATGGGTTTTGAAATATTTTGGCCGGTTTTTAGAAGGTTTAGATTTGTTTTGATTTGTTTTGATTCTGTTTAGCCCAGTTTTTGGTGTGTTTGGATTAGCTTTGGTGGGCTTTATCATGTTTTGTCAGGTTTTTTCGAATGTATTGATCACTTCTGTCTGGTTTTCTATTTTGGCAGGTTTGAAAATATTTTTGGATTAGTTTTGGCGGGTTTGAAAATATTTTGGCTCTTTGCGCAGAGATGACGGTGCCGGTTGCAGTGCGCTCCGGGGCGGTCCTTCTGCGGAAAGACGCCTGGCAGCGGCACTTGGGACAGCTCCGCGTCTCCGTATTCTGCGTTTCTTGCCTTCTGCATCTCAGCAAAATGCTTTCCCACTAGGTCTAGCAAGGAGAAACTGTGGCAGCTGAGTAGATGTAGCCCGGCCCGCCCTTTGAAGTTGACAAGTTCTTGGCATCTCAGAGCCTCAAGGGAAGAGCAAGCTTATCTATGGTAGGCTGGGGCGGAACTAGCAGCAAGCAGAGCAAAGTTGTCCAAGAATAGCTTCCATTGGAATGCTAATGGCAATTGAAGAGGCAGGCCAGTGGCAAGCCACTAGCTTCTAGCAGTTTGAAAGTTGCAGACACAGTGCAGGTGTTGTGCGGCTTCCTTCTTGGCCTCCTAGAAGGTGCCGCGGTGCCGCGCTCTCCGTCTCTTGCTTGCCAATATGTTGCCGTGTTCCTCCTATTGTTTGGTTTGTTTTGATTTGTTTTGATGATCTTTTGGCAGGTTTTCGGAATGTTTTGGTGGTGTTTTAGAATGTTTTGTTTTCTCTTGTGTTGTTTTTAGTGTGTTGGCAGGTTGTGGAACGTTTGGGTTCGTTTTGGCGGGTTTTAAAATATTTTGGCGGGTATTTGGAATGTTTTGGTTTGCTTTCATTTGTTTTGATTATGTTTTGGCAAGTTATTGAAAGTTTTGATCACTTCTGACTGGTTTTCTAGTATTTTGGCATCTTTTCAGAATGTTTTGATCAGTTTTGGCGGCTTCTAAAATATTTTGTCGCGTTTTTGGAATGTTTTGGTTGGTTTTGATTTGTTTTTATGATGTTTTTGCCAAGTTTTTTGAATGTTTTGATCATTTCTGGCTGGTTTTCTAATGTTTTGGCATTTTTTCAGAATGTTTTGATGAGTTTTGTGGGTCTATAATAATTTTGGCGTGTTTTCGGAATATTTTGGTTGGTTTTGATTTGTTTTTATGACCTTTTGGCGGGTTTTAGGAATGTTTTGGTGGTGTTTTAGAATGTTTTGTTTTCTCTTGTGTTGTTTTGGTTGTCTTGGCAGGTTGTGGAATGTTTGGATTCCTTTTGGCGGGTTTTGAAATATTTTGGCCGGTTTTTAGAAGGTTTAGATTTGTTTTGATATGTTTTGATTCTGTTTAGCCCAGTTTTTGGTGTGTTTGGATTAGCTTTGGTGGGCTTTTTCATGTTTTGTCAGGTTTTTTCGAATGTATTGATCACTTCTGTCTGGTTTTCTATTTTGGCGGGTTTGAAAATATTTTTGGATTAGTTTTGGCGGGTTTGAAAATATTTTGGCTCTTTGCGCAGAGATGACGGTGCCGGTTGTGGTGCGCTCCGGGGCGCTCCTTCTGCGGAAAGACGCCTGGCAGTGGCACTTGGGAGAGCTCCGCGTCTCTGTATTGTGCGTTTCTTGCCTTCTGCATCTCAGCAAAATGCTTTCCCACTAGGTCTAGCAAGGAGAAACTGTCTCAGCTGAGTAGATGTAGCCCGGCCCGCCCTTTGAAGTTGACAAGTTCTTGGCATCTCAGAGCCTCAAGGGAAGAGCAAGCTTATCTATGGTAGGCTGGGGCAGAACTAGCAGCAAGCAGAGCAAAGTTGTCCAAGAATAGCTTCCATTGGAATGCTAATGGCAATTGAAGAGGCAGGCCAGTGGCAAGCCACTAGCTTCTAGCAGTTTGAAAGTTGCAGACACAGTGCAGGTGTTGTGCGGCTTCCTTCTTGGCCTCCTAGAAGGTGCCGCGGTGCCGCGCTCTCCGTCTCTTGCTTGCCAATATGTTGCCGTGTTCCTCCTATTGTTTGGTTTGTTTTGATTTGTTTTGATGATCTTTTGGCAGGTTTTCGGAATGTTTTGGTGGTGTTTTAGAATGTTTTGTTTTCTCTTGTGTTGTTTTTAGTGTGTTGGCAGGTTGTGGAACGTTTGGGTTCGTTTTGGCGGGTTTTAAAATCTTTTGGCGGGTATTTGGAATGTTTTGGTTTGCTTTCATTTGTTTTGATTATGTTTTGGCAAGTTATTGAAAGTTTTGATCACTTCTGACTGGTTTTCTAGTATTTTGGCATCTTTCCAGAATGTTTTGATCAGTTTTGGCGGCTTCTAAAATATTTTGTCGCGTTTTTGGAATGTTTTGGTTGGTTTTGATTTGTTTTTATGATGTTTTTGCCAAGTTTTTTGAATGTTTTGATCAGTTCTGGCTGGTTTTCTAATGTTTTGGCATTTTTTCAGAATGTTTTGATGAGTTTTGTGGGTCTATAATAATTTTGGCGTGTTTTCGGAATATTTTGGTTGGTTTTGATTTGTTTTTATGACCTTTTGGCGGGTTTTAGGAATGTTTTGGTGGTGTTTTAGAATGTTTTGTTTTCTCTTGTGTTGTTTTGGTTGTCTTGGCAGGTTGTGGAACGTTTGGATTCCTTTTGGCGGGTTTTGAAATATTTTGGCCGGTTTTTAGAAGGTTTAGATTTGTTTTGATATGTTTTGATTCTGTTTAGCCCAGTTTTTGGTGTGTTTGGATTAGCTTTGGTGGGCTTTTTCATGTTTTGTCAGGTTTTTTCGAATGTATTGATCACTTCTGTCTGGTTTTCTATTTTGGCGGGTTTGAAAATATTTTTGGATTAGTTTTGGCGGGTTTGAAAATATTTTGGCTCTTTGCGCAGAGATGACGGTGCCGGTTGTGGTGCGCTGCGGGGCGCTCCTTCTGCGGAAAGACGCCTGGCAGTGGCACTTGGGAGAGCTCCGCGTCTCTGTATTGTGCGTTTCTTGCCTTCTGCATCTCAGCAAAATGCTTTCCCACTAGGTCTAGCAAGGAGAAACTGTCTCAGCTGAGTAGATGTAGCCCGGCCCGCCCTTTGAAGTTGACAAGTTCTTGGCATCTCAGAGCCTCAAGGGAAGAGCAAGGTTATCTATGGTAGGCTGGGGCAGAACTAGCAGCAAGCAGAGCAAAGTTGTCCAAGAATAGCTTCCATTGGAATGCTAATGGCAATTGAAGAGGCAGGCCAGTGGCAAGCCACTAGCTTCTAGCAGTTTGAAAGTTGCAGACACAGTGCAGGTGTTGTGCGGCTTCCTTCTTGGCCTCCTAGAAGGTGCCGCGGTGCCGCGCTCTCCGTCTCTTGCTTGCCAATATGTTGCCGTGTTCCTCCTATTGTTTGGTTTGTTTTGATTTGTTTTGATGATCTTTTGGCAGGTTTTCGGAATGTTTTGGTGGTGTTTTAGAATGTTTTGTTTTCTCTTGTGTTGTTTTTAGTGTGTTGGCAGGTTGTGGAACGTTTGGGTTCGTTTTGGCGGGTTTTAAAATCTTTTGGCGGGTATTTGGAATGTTTTGGTTTGCTTTCATTTGTTTTGATTATGTTTTGGCAAGTTATTGAAAGTTTTGATCACTTCTGACTGGTTTTCTAGTATTTTGGCATCTTTTCAGAATGTTTTGATCAGTTTTGGCGGCTTCTAAAATATTTTGTCGCGTTTTTGGAATGTTTTGGTTGGTTTTGATTTGTTTTTATGATGTTTTTGCCAAGTTTTTTGAATATTTTGATCAGTTCTGGCTGGTTTTCTAATGTTTTGGCATTTTTTCAGAATGTTTTGATGAGTTTTGTGGGTCTATAATAATTTTGGCGTGTTTTCGGAATATTTTGGTTGGTTTTGATTTGTTTTTATGACCTTTTGGCGGGTTTTAGGAATGTTTTGGTGGTGTTTTAGAATGTTTTGTTTTCTCTTGTGTTGTTTTGGTTGTCTTGGCAGGTTGTGGAACGTTTGGATTCCTTTTGGCGGGTTTTGAAATATTTTGGCCGGTTTTTAGAAGGTTTAGATTTGTTTTGATTTGTTTTGATTCTGTTTAGCCCAGTTTTTGGTGTGTTTGGATTAGCTTTGGTGGGCTTTTTCATGTTTTGTCAGGTTTTTTCGAATGTATTGATCACTTCTGTCTGGTTTTCTATTTTGGCGGGTTTGAAAATATTTTTGGATGAGTTTTGGCGGGTTTGAAAATATTTTGGCTCTTTGCGCAGAGATGACGGTGCCGGTTGCGGTGCGCTCCGGGGCGCTCCTTCTGCGGAAAGACGCCTGGCAGTGGCACTTGGGAGAGCTCCGCGTCTCTGTATTCTGCGTTTCTTGCCTTCTGCATCTCAGCAAAATGCTTTCCCACTAGGTCTAGCAAGGAGAAACTGTCTCAGCTGAGTAGATGTAGCCCGGCCCGCCCTTTGAAGTTGACAAGTTCTTGGCATCTCAGAGCCTCAGGGGAAGAGCAAGGTTATCTATGGTAGGCTGGGGCAGAACTAGCAGCAAGCAGAGCAAAGTTGTCCAAGAATAGCTTCCATTGGAATGCTAATGGCAATTGAAGAGGCAGGCCAGTGGCAAGCCACTAGCTTCTAGCAGTTTGAAAGTTGCAGACACAGTGCAGGTGTTGTGCGGCTTCCTTCTTGGCCTCCTAGAAGGTGCCGCGCTCTCCGTCTCTTGCTTGCCAATATGTTGCCGTGTTCCTCCTATTGTTTGGTTTGTTTTGATTTGTTTTGATGATCTTTTGGCGGGTTTTCGGAATGTTTTGGTGGTGTTTTAGAATGTTTTGTTTTCTCTTGTGTTGTTTTTATTGTCTTGGCAGGTTGTGGAACGTTTGGATTTGTTTTGGCGGGTTTTAAAATATTTTGGCGGGTATTTGGAATGTTTTGGTTTGCTTTCATTTGTTTTGATTATGTTTTGGCAAGTTATTGAAAGTTTTGATCACTTCTGACTGGTTTTCTAGTATTTTGGCATCTTTTCAGAATGTTTTGATCAGTTTTGGCAGGTTGTAAACTATTTTGTCAGGTTTTTTGAATGTTTTGGTTGGTTTTGATTTGTTTTTATGATGTTTTGCCAAGTTTTTTGAATGTTTTGATCAGTTCTGGCTGGTTTTCTAATGTTTTGGCATTTTTTCAGAATGTTTTGATGAGTTTTGTGGGTCTAAATTATTTTGGCGGGTTTTCGGAATATTTTGGTTGGTTTTGATTTGTTTTTATGATGTTTTGTCGGGTTTTCGGGAATGTTTTGGTTGGGTTTTAGAATGTTTTGTATTCTCTTGAGTTGTTTTTATTGTGTTGGCAGGTTTTGGAATGTTTGGATTCCTTTTGGCGGGGTTTAAAATATTTTGGCGGGTATTTGGAATGTTTTGGCGGGTATTCGGAATGTTTTGATTAGTTTTGACGGGTTTTGAAATATTTTGGCCGGTTTTTAGAAGGTTTTGATTCTGTTTAGCCCAGTTTTTGGTGTGTTTGGATTAGCTTTGGTGGGCTTTATCATGTTTTGTCAGGTTTTTTCGAATGTATTGATCACTTCTGTCTGGTTTTCTATTTTGGCGGGTTTGAAAATATTTTTGGATGAGTTTTGGCGGGTTTTCAAATATTTTGGCTCTTTGCGCAGAGATGACGGTGCCGGTTGCGGTGCGCTCCGGGGCGCTCCTTCTGCGGAAAGACGCCTGGCAGCGGCACTTGGGACAGCTCCGCGTCTCCGTATTCTGCGTTTCTTGCCTTCTGCATCTCAGCAAAATGCTTTCCCACTAGGTCTAGCAAGGAGAAACTGTGGCAGCTGAGTAGATGTAGCCCGGCCCGCCCTTTGAAGTTGACAAGTTCTTGGCATCTCAGAGCCTCAAGGGAAGAGCAAGGTTATCTATGGTAGGCTGGGGCAGAACTAGCAGCAAGCAGAGCAAAGTTGTCCAAGAATAGCTTCCATTGGAATGCTAATGGCAATTGAAGAGGCAGGCCAGTGGCAAGCCACTAGCTTCTAGCAGTTTGAAAGTTGCAGACACAGTGCAGGTGTTGTGCGGCTTCCTTCTTGGCCTCCTAGAAGGTACCGCGGTGCCGCGCTCTCCGTCTCTTGCTTGCCAATATGTTGCCGTGTTCCTCCTATTGTTTGGTTTGTTTTGATTTGTTTTGATGATCTTTTGGCAGGTTTTCGGAATGTTTTGGTGGTGTTTTAGAATGTTTTGTTTTCTCTTGTGTTGTTTTTATTGTCTTGGCAGGTTGTGGAACGTTTGGATTCGTTTTGGCGGGTTTTAAAATATTTTGGCGGGTATTTGGAATGTTTTGGTTTGCTTTCATTTGTTTTGATTATGTTTTGGCAAGTTATTGAAAGTTTTGATCACTTCTGACTGGTTTTCTAGTATTTTGGCATCTTTTCCGAATGTTTTGATCAGTTTTGGCGGGTTCTAAAATATTTTGTCGCGTTTTTGGAATGTTTTGGTTGGTTTTGATTTGTTTTTATGATGTTTTTCCCAAGTTTTTTGAATGTTTTGATCATTTCTGGCTGGTTTTCTAATGTTTTGGCATTTTTTCAGAATGTTTTGATGAGTTTTGTGGGTCTAAATCATTTTAGCAGGTTTCGGAATAATTTGTTTGATTTTGATTTGTTTTTATGATGTTTTGGCGGGTTTTCGGAATGTTTTGCTTGGGTTTTAGAATGTTTTGTATTCTCTTGAGTTGTTTTTATTGTGTTGGCAGGTTTTGCAATGTTTGGATTCCTTTTGGCGGGTTTTCAAATATTTTGGCGGGTATTTGGAATATTTTGATTAGTTTTGACGGGTTTTGAAATATTTTGGCCGGTTTTTAGAAGGTTTCGATTTGTTTTGATTTGTTTTGATTCTGTTTAGCCCAGTTTTTGGTGTGTTTGGATTAGCTTTGGTGGGCTTTATCATGTTTTGTCAGGTTTTTTCGAATGTATTGATCACTTCTGTCTGGTTTTCTATTTTGGCGGGTTTGAAAATATTTTTGGATTAGTTTTGGCGGGTTTGAAAATATTTTGGCTCTTTGCGCAGAGACGACGGTGCCGGTTGCGGTGCGCTCCGGGGCGCTCCTTCTGCGGAAAGACGCCTGGCAGTGGCACTTGGCAGAGCTCCGCGTCTCTGTATTGTGCGTTTCTTGCCTTCTGCATCTCAGCAAAATGCTTTCCCACTAGGTCTAGCAAGGAGAAACTGTGGCAGCTGAGTAGATGTAGCCCGGCCCGCCCTTTGAAGTTGACAAGTTCTTGGCATCTCAGAGCCTCAAGGGAAGAGCAAGCTTATCTATGGTAGGCTGGGGCGGAACTAGCAGCAAGCAGAGCAAAGTTGTCCAAGAATAGCTTCCATTGGAATGCTAATGGCAATTGAAGAGGCAGGCCAGTGGCAAGCCACTAGCTTCTAGCAGTTTGAAAGTTGCAGACACAGTGCAGGTGTTGTGCGGCTTCCTTCTTGGCCTCCTAGAAGGTGCCGCGGTGCCGCGCTCTCCGTCTCTTGCTTGCCAATATGTTGCCGTGTTCCTCCTATTGTTTGGTTTGTTTTGATTTGTTTTGATGATCTTTTGGCAGGTTTTCGGAATGTTTTGGTGGTGTTTTAGAATGTTTTGTTTTCTCTTGTGTTGTTTTTAGTGTGTTGGCAGGTTGTGGAACGTTTGGGTTCGTTTTGGCGGGTTTTAAAATCTTTTGGCGGGTATTTGGAATGTTTTGGTTTGCTTTCATTTGTTTTGATTATGTTTTGGCAAGTTATTGAAAGTTTTGATCACTTCTGACTGGTTTTCTAGTATTTTGGCATCTTTTCAGAATGTTTTGATCAGTTTTGGCGGGTTCTAAAATATTTTGTCGCGTTTTTGGAATGTTTTGGTTGGTTTTGATTTGTTTTTATGATGTTTTTGCCAAGTTTTTTGAATGTTTTGATCAGTTCTGGCTGGTTTTCTAATGTTTTGGCATTTTTTCAGAATGTTTTGATGAGTTTTGTGGGTCTATAATAATTTTGGCGTGTTTTCGGAATATTTTGGTTGGTTTTGATTTGTTTTTATGACCTTTTGGCGGGTTTTAGGAATGTTTTGGTGGTGTTTTAGAATGTTTTGTTTTCTCTTGTGTTGTTTTGGTTGTCTTGGCAGGTTGTGGAACGTTTGGATTCCTTTTGGCGGGTTTTGAAATATTTTGGCCGGTTTTTAGAAGGTTTCGATTTGTTTTGATTTGTTTTGATTCTGTTTAGCCCAGTTTTTGGTGTGTTTGGATTAGCTTTGGTGGGCTTTTTCATGTTTTGTCAGGTTTTTTCGAATGTATTGATCACTTCTGTCTGGTTTTCTATTTTGGCGGGTTTGAAAATATTTTTGGATGAGTTTTGGCGGGTTTTCAAATATTTTGGCTCTTTGCGCAGAGATGACGGTGCCGGTTGCGGTGCGCTCCGGGGCGCTCCTTCTGCGGAAAGACGCCTGGCAGTGGCACTTGGGAGAGCTCCGCGTCTCTGTATTGTGCGTTTCTTGCCTTCTGCATCTCAGCAAAATGCTTTCCCACTAGGTCTAGCAAGGAGAAACTGTCTCAGCTGAGTAGATGTAGCCCGGCCCGCCCTTTGAAGTTGACAAGTTCTTGGCATCTCAGAGCCTCAAGGGAAGAGCAAGGTTATCTATGGTAGGCTGGGGCAGAACTAGCAGCAAGCAGAGCAAAGTTGTCCAAGAATAGCTTCCATTGGAATGCTAATGGCAATTGAAGAGGCAGGCCAGTGGCAAGCCACTAGCTTCTAGCAGTTTGAAAGTTGCAGACACAGTGCAGGTGTTGTGCGGCTTCTTTCTTGGCCTCCTAGAAGGTGCCGCGGTGCCGCGCTCTCCGTCTCTTGCTTGCCAATATGTTGCCGTGTTCCTCCTATTGTTTGGTTTGTTTTGATTTGTTTTGATGATCTTTTGGTGGGTTTTCGGAATGTTTTGGTGGTGTTTTAGAATGTTTTGTTTTCTCTTGTGTTGTTTTTAGTGTGTTGGCAGGTTGTGGAACGTTTGGGTTCGTTTTGGCGGGTTTTAAAATATTTTGGCGGGTATTTGGAATGTTTTGGTTTGCTTTCATTTGTTTTGATTATGTTTTGGCAAGTTATTGAAAGTTTTGATCACTTCTGACTGGTTTTCTAGTATTTTGGCATCTTTTCAGAATGTTTTGATCAGTTTTGGCGGCTTCTAAAATATTTTGTCGCGTTTTTGGAATGTTTTGGTTGGTTTTGATTTGTTTTTATGATGTTTTTGCCAAGTTTTTTGAATGTTTTGATCAGTTCTGGCTGGTTTTCTAATGTTTTGGCATTTTTTCAGAATGTTTTGATGAGTTTTGTGGGTCTAAATCATTTTAGCAGGTTTCGGAATAATTTGTTTGATTTTGATTTGTTTTTATGATGTTTTGGCGGGTTTTCGGAATGTTTTGCTTGGGTTTTAGAATGTTTTGTATTCTCTTGAGTTGTTTTTATTGTGTTGGCAGGTTTTGCAATGTTTGGATTCCTTTTGGCGGGTTTTCAAATATTTTGGCGGGTATTTGGAATATTTTGATTAGTTTTGACGGCTTTTGAAATATTTTGGCCGGTTTTTAGAAGGTTTAGATTTGTTTTGATTTGTTTTGATTCTGTTTAGCCCAGTTTTTGGTGTGTTTGGATTAGCTTTGGTGGGCTTTATCATGTTTTGTCAGGTTTTTTCGAATGTATTGATCACTTCTGTCTGGTTTTCTATTTTGGCGGGTTTGAAAATATTTTTGGATTAGTTTTGGCGGGTTTGAAAATATTTTGGCTCTTTGCGCAGAGACGACGGTGCCGGTTGCGGTGCGCTCCGGGGCGCTCCTTCTGCGGAAAGACGCCTGGCAGTGGCACTTGGCAGAGCTCCGCGTCTCTGTATTGTGCGTTTCTTGCCTTCTGCATCTCAGCAAAATGCTTTCCCACTAGGTCTAGCAAGGAGAAACTGTGGCAGCTGAGTAGATGTAGCCCGGCCCGCCCTTTGAAGTTGACAAGTTCTTGGCATCTCAGAGCCTCAAGGGAAGAGCAAGCTTATCTATGGTAGGCTGGGGCGGAACTAGCAGCAAGCAGAGCAAAGTTGTCCAAGAATAGCTTCCATTGGAATGCTAATGGCAATTGAAGAGGCAGGCCAGTGGCAAGCCACTAGCTTCTAGCAGTTTGAAAGTTGCAGACACAGTGCAGGTGTTGTGCGGCTTCCTTCTTGGCCTCCTAGAAGGTGCCGCGGTGCCGCGCTCTCCGTCTCTTGCTTGCCAATATGTTGCCGTGTTCCTCCTATTGTTTGGTTTGTTTTGATTTGTTTTGATGATCTTTTGGCAGGTTTTCGGAATGTTTTGGTGGTGTTTTAGAATGTTTTGTTTTCTCTTGTGTTGTTTTTAGTGTGTTGGCAGGTTGTGGAACGTTTGGGTTCGTTTTGGCGGGTTTTAAAATCTTTTGGCGGGTATTTGGAATGTTTTGGTTTGCTTTCATTTGTTTTGATTATGTTTTGGCAAGTTATTGAAAGTTTTGATCACTTCTGACTGGTTTTCTAGTATTTTGGCATCTTTTCCGAATGTTTTGATCAGTTTTGGCGGGTTCTAAAATATTTTGTCGCGTTTTTGGAATGTTTTGGTTGGTTTTGATTTGTTTTTATGATGTTTTTCCCAAGTTTTTTGAATGTTTTGATCATTTCTGGCTGGTTTTCTAATGTTTTGGCATTTTTTCAGAATGTTTTGATGAGTTTTGTGGGTCTAAATCATTTTAGCAGGTTTCGGAATAATTTGTTTGATTTTGATTTGTTTTTATGATGTTTTGGCGGGTTTTCGGAATGTTTTGCTTGGGTTTTAGAATGTTTTGTATTCTCTTGAGTTGTTTTTATTGTGTTGGCAGGTTTTGCAATGTTTGGATTCCTTTTGGCGGGTTTTCAAATATTTTGGCGGGTATTTGGAATATTTTGATTAGTTTTGACGGGTTTTGAAATATTTTGGCCGGTTTTTAGAAGGTTTAGATTTGTTTTGATTTGTTTTGATTCTGTTTAGCCCAGTTTTTGGTGTGTTTGGATTAGCTTTGGTGGGCTTTATCATGTTTTGTCAGGTTTTTTCGAATGTATTGATCACTTCTGTCTGGTTTTCTATTTTGGCGGGTTTGAAAATATTTTTGGATTAGTTTTGGCGGGTTTGAAAATATTTTGGCTCTTTGCGCAGAGACGACGGTGCCGGTTGCGGTGCGCTCCGGGGCGCTCCTTCTGCGGAAAGACGCCTGGCAGTGGCACTTGGCAGAGCTCCGCGTCTCTGTATTGTGCGTTTCTTGCCTTCTGCATCTCAGCAAAATGCTTTCCCACTAGGTCTAGCAAGGAGAAACTGTGGCAGCTGAGTAGATGTAGCCCGGCCCGCCCTTTGAAGTTGACAAGTTCTTGGCATCTCAGAGCCTCAAGGGAAGAGCAAGCTTATCTATGGTAGGCTGGGGCGGAACTAGCAGCAAGCAGAGCAAAGTTGTCCAAGAATAGCTTCCATTGGAATGCTAATGGCAATTGAAGAGGCAGGCCAGTGGCAAGCCACTAGCTTCTAGCAGTTTGAAAGTTGCAGACACAGTGCAGGTGTTGTGCGGCTTCCTTCTTGGCCTCCTAGAAGGTGCCGCGGTGCCGCGCTCTCCGTCTCTTGCTTGCCAATATGTTGCCGTGTTCCTCCTATTGTTTGGTTTGTTTTGATTTGTTTTGATGATCTTTTGGCAGGTTTTCGGAATGTTTTGGTGGTGTTTTAGAATGTTTTGTTTTCTCTTGTGTTGTTTTTATTGTCTTGGCAGGTTGTGGAATGTTTGGATTCCTTTTGGCGGGTTTTAAAATATTTTGGCAGGTATTTGGAATGTTTTGGTTTGCTTTCATTTGTTTTGATTATGTTTTGGCAAGTTATTGAAAGTTTTGATCACTTCTGACTGGTTTTCTAGTATTTTGGCATCTTTTCAGAATGTTTTGATCAGTTTTGGCGGGTTCTAAAATATTTTGTCGCGTTTTTGGAATGTTTTGGTTGGTTTTGATTTGTTTTTATGATGTTTTTCCCAAGTTTTTTGAATGTTTTGATCAGTTCTGGCTGGTTTTCTAATGTTTTGGCATTTTTTCAGAATGTTTTGATGAGTTTTGTGGGTCTATAATAATTTTGGCGTGTTTTCGGAATATTTTGGTTGGTTTTGATTTGTTTTTATGACCTTTTGGCGGGTTTTAGGAATGTTTTGGTGGTGTTTTAGAATGTTTTGTTTTCTCTTGTGTTGTTTTGGTTGTCTTGGCAGGTTGTGGAACGTTTGGATTCCTTTTGGCGGGTTTTGAAATATTTTGGCCGGTTTTTAGAAGGTTTCGATTTGTTTTGATTTGTTTTGATTCTGTTTAGCCCAGTTTTTGGTGTGTTTGGATTAGCTTTGGTGGGCTTTATCATGTTTTGTCAGGTTTTTTCGAATGTATTGATCACTTCTGTCTGGTTTTCTATTTTGGCGGGTTTGAAAATATTTTTGGATTAGTTTTGGCGGGTTTTCAAATATTTTGGCTCTTTGCGCAGAGATGACGGTGCCGGTTGCGGTGCGCTCCGGGGCGCTCCTTCTGCGGAAAGACGCCTGGCAGTGGCACTTGGGAGAGCTCCGCGTCTCTGTATTGTGCGTTTCTTGCCTTCTGCATCTCAGCAAAATGCTTTCCCACTAGGTCTAGCAAGGAGAAACTGTCTCAGCTGAGTAGATGTAGCCCGGCCCGCCCTTTGAAGTTGACAAGTTCTTGGCATCTCAGAGCCTCAAGGGAAGAGCAAGGTTATCTATGGTAGGCTGGGGCAGAACTAGCAGCAAGCAGAGCAAAGTTGTCCAAGAATAGCTTCCATTGGAATGCTAATGGCAATTGAAGAGGCAGACCAGTGGCAAGCCACTAGCTTCTAGCAGTTTGAAAGTTGCAGACACAGTGCAGGTGTTGTGCGGCTTCCTTCTTGGCCTCCTAGAAGGTGCCGCGGTGCCGCGCTCTCCGTCTCTTGCTTGCCAATATGTTGCCGTGTTCCTCCTATTGTTTGGTTTGTTTTGATTTGTTTTGATGATGTTTTGGCAGGTTTTTGGAATGTTTTGGTGGTGTTTTAGAATGTTTTGTTTTCTCTTGTGTTGTTTTTATTGTCTTGGCAGGTTGTGGAATGTTTGGATTCCTTTTGGCGGGTTTTAAAATATTTTGGCAGGTATTTGGAATGTTTTGGTTTGCTTTCATTTGTTTTGATTATGTTTTGGCAAGTTATTGAAAGTTTTGATCACTTCTGACTGGTTTTCTAGTATTTTGGCATCTTTTCCGAATGTTTTGATCAGTTTTGGCGGGTTCTAAAATATTTTGTCGCGTTTTTGGAATGTTTTGGTTGGTTTTGATTTGTTTTTATGATGTTTTTCCCAAGTTTTTTGAATGTTTTGATCATTTCTGGCTGGTTTTCTAATGTTTTGGCATTTTTTCAGAATGTTTTGATGAGTTTTGTGGGTCTAAATCATTTTAGCAGGTTTCGGAATAATTTGGTTGGTTTTGATTTGTTTTTATGATGTTTTGGCGGGTTTTCGGAATGTTTTGCTTGGGTTTTAGAATGTTTTGTATTCTCTTGAGTTGTTTTTATTGTGTTGGCAGGTTTTGCAATGTTTGGATTCCTTTTGGCGGGTTTTCAAATATTTTGGCAGGTATTTGGAATATTTTGATTAGTTTTGACGGGTTTTGAAATATTTTGGCCGGTTTTTAGAAGGTTTCGATTTGTTTTGATTTGTTTTGATTCTGTTTAGCCCAGTTTTTGGTGTGTTTGGATTAGCTTTGGTGGGCTTTATCATGTTTTGTCAGGTTTTTTCGAATGTATTGATCACTTCTGTCTGGTTTTCTATTTTGGCGGGTTTGAAAATATTTTTGGATTAGTTTTGGCGGGTTTGAAAATATTTTGGCTCTTTGCGCAGAGACGACGGTGCCGGTTGCGGTGCGCTCCGGGGCGCTCCTTCTGCGGAAAGACGCCTGGCAGCGGCACTTGGGACAGCTCCGCGTCTCCGTATTCTGCGTTTCTTGCCTTCTGCATCTCAGCAAAATGCTTTCCCACTAGGTCTAGCAAGGAGAAACTGTGGCAGCTGAGTAGATGTAGCCCGGCCCGCCCTTTGAAGTTGACAAGTTCTTGGCATCTCAGAGCCTCAAGGGAAGAGCAAGCTTATCTATGGTAGGCTGGGGCAGAACTAGCAGCAAGCAGAGCAAAGTTGTCCAAGAATACCTTCCATTGGAATGCTAATGGCAATTGAAGAGGCAGGCCAGTGGCAAGCCACTAGCTTCTAGCAGTTTGAAAGTTGCAGACACAGTGCAGGTGTTGTGCGGCTTCCTTCTTGGCCTCCTAGAAGGTGCCGCGGTGCCGCGCTCTCCGTCTCTTGCTTGCCAATATGTTGCCATGTTCCTCCTATTGTTTGGTTTGTTTTGATTTGTTTTGATGATCTTTTGGCAGGTTTTCGGAATGTTTTGGTGGTGTTTTAGAATGTTTTGTTTTCTCTTGTGTTGTTTTTAGTGTGTTGGCAGGTTGTGGAACGTTTGGGTTCGTTTTGGCGGGTTTTAAAATCTTTTGGCGGGTATTTGGAATGTTTTGGTTTGCTTTCATTTGTTTTGATTATGTTTTGGCAAGTTATTGAAAGTTTTGATCACTTCTGACTGGTTTTCTAGTATTTTGGCATCTTTTCCGAATGTTTTGATCAGTTTTGGCGGCTTCTAAAATATTTTGTCGCGTTTTTGGAATGTTTTGGTTGGTTTTGATTTGTTTTTATGGTGTTTTTGCCAAGTTTTTTGAATGTTTTGATCAGTTCTGGCTGGTTTTCTAATGTTTTGGCATTTTTTCAGAATGTTTTGATGAGTTTTGTGGGTCTAAATCATTTTGTCGGGTTTTCGGAATGTTTTGGTTGGGTTTTAGAATGTTTTGTATTCTCTTGAGTTGTTTTTATTGTGTTGGCAGGTTGTGGAACGTTTGGATTCCTTTTGGCGGGTTTTGAAATATTTTGGCCGGTTTTTAGAAGGTTTCGATTTGTTTTGATTTGTTTTGATTCTGTTTAGCCCAGTTTTTGGTGTGTTTGGATTAGCTTTGGTGGGCTTTTTCATGTTTTGTCAGGTTTTTTCGAATGTATTGATCACTTCTGTCTGGTTTTCTATTTTGGCGGGTTTGAAAATATTTTTGGATTAGTTTTGGCGGGTTTGAAAATATTTTGGCTCTTTGCGCAGAGATGACGGTGCCGGTTGCGGTGCGCTCCGGGGCGCTCCTTCTGCGGAAAGACGCCTGGCAGTGGCACTTGGGAGAGCTCCGCGTCTCTGTATTGTGCGTTTCTTGCCTTCTGCATCTCAGCAAAATGCTTTCCCACTAGGTCTAGCAAGGAGAAACTGTGGCAGCTGAGTAGATGTAGCCCGGCCCGCCCTTTGAAGTTGACAAGTTCTTGGCATCTCAGAGCCTCAAGGGAAGAGCAAGGTTATCTATGGTAGGCTGGGGCAGAACTAGCAGCAAGCAGAGCAAAGTTGTCCAAGAATAGCTTCCATTGGAATGCTAATGGCAATTGAAGAGGCAGGCCAGTGGCAAGCCACTAGCTTCTAGCAGTTTGAAAGTTGCAGACACAGTGCAGGTGTTGTGCGGCTTCCTTCTTGGCCTCCTAGAAGGTGCCGCGCTCTCCGTCTCTTGCTTGCCAATATGTTGCCGTGTTCCTCCTATTGTTTGGTTTGTTTTGATTTGTTTTGATGATCTTTTGGTGGGTTTTCGGAATGTTTTGGTGGTGTTTTAGAATGTTTTGTTTTCTCTTGTGTTGTTTTTATTGTCTTGGCAGGTTGTGGAACGTTTGGATTTGTTTTGGCGGGTTTTAAAATATTTTGGCGGGTATTTGGAATGTTTTGGTTTGCTTTCATTTGTTTTGATTATGTTTTGGCAAGTTATTGAAAGTTTCGATCACTTCTTACTGGTTTTCAAGTATTTTGGCATCTTTTCAGAATGTTTTGATCAGTTTTGGCAGGTTGTAAACTATTTTGTCAGGTTTTTTGAATGTTTTGGTTGGTTTTGATTTGTTTTTATGATGTTTTGCCAAGTTTTTTGAATGTTTTGATCAGTTCTGGCTGGTTTTCTAATGTTTTGGCATTTTTTCAGAATGTTTTGATGAGTTTTGTGGGTCTAAATTATTTTGGCGGGTTTTCGGAATATTTTGGTTGGTTTTGATTTGTTTTTATGATGTTTTGTCGGGTTTTCGGGAATGTTTTGGTTGGGTTTTAGAATGTTTTGTATTCTCTTGAGTTGTTTTTATTGTGTTGGCAGGTTTTGGAATGTTTGGATTCCTTTTGGCGGGGTTTAAAATATTTTGGCGGGTATTTGGAATGTTTTGGCGGGTATTCGGAATGTTTTGATTAGTTTTGACGGGTTTTGAAATATTTTGGCCGGTTTTTAGAAGGTTTTGATTCTGTTTAGCCCAGTTTTTGGTGTGTTTGGATTAGCTTTGGTGGGCTTTATCATGTTTTGTCAGGTTTTTTCGAATGTATTGATCACTTCTGTCTGGTTTTCTATTTTGGCGGGTTTGAAAATATTTTTGGATGAGTTTTGGCGGGTTTTCAAATATTTTGGCTCTTTGCGCAGAGATGACGGTGCCGGTTGCGGTGCGCTCCGGGGCGCTCCTTCTGCGGAAAGACGCCTGGCAGCGGCACTTGGGACTGCTCCGCGTCTCCGTATTCTGCGTTTCTTGCCTTCTGCATCTCAGCAAAATGCTTTCCCACTAGGTCTAGCAAGGAGAAACTGTGGCAGCTGAGTAGATGTAGCCCGGCCCGCCCTTTGAAGTTGACAAGTTCTTGGCATCTCAGAGCCTCAAGGGAAGAGCAAGGTTATCTATGGTAGGCTGGGGCAGAACTAGCAGCAAGCAGAGCAAAGTTGTCCAAGAATAGCTTCCATTGGAATGCTAATGGCAATTGAAGAGGCAGGCCAGTGGCAAGCCACTAGCTTCTAGCAGTTTGAAAGTTGCAGACACAGTGCAGGTGTTGTGCGGCTTCCTTCTTGGCCTCCTAGAAGGTGCCGCGGTGCCGCGCTCTCCGTCTCTTGCTTGCCAATATGTTGCCGTGTTCCTCCTATTGTTTGGTTTGTTTTGATTTGTTTTGATGATCTTTTGGCAGGTTTTCGGAATGTTTTGGTGGTGTTTTAGAATGTTTTGTTTTCTCTTGTGTTGTTTTTATTGTCTTGGCAGGTTGTGGAACGTTTGGATTCGTTTTGGCGGGTTTTAAAATATTTTGGCGGGTATTTGGAATGTTTTGGTTTGCTTTCATTTGTTTTGATTATGTTTTGGCAAGTTATTGAAAGTTTTGATCACTTCTGACTGGTTTTCTAGTATTTTGGCATCTTTTCAGAATGTTTTGATCAGTTTTGGCGGCTTCTAAAATATTTTGTCGCGTTTTTGGAATGTTTTGGTTGGTTTTGATTTGTTTTTATGATGTTTTTCCCAAGTTTTTTGAATGTTTTGATCATTTCTGGCTGGTTTTCTAATGTTTTGGCATTTTTTCAGAATGTTTTGATGAGTTTTGTGGGTCTAAATCATTTTAGCAGGTTTCGGAATAATTTGTTTGATTTTGATTTGTTTTTATGATGTTTTGGCGGGTTTTCGGAATGTTTTGCTTGGGTTTTAGAATGTTTTGTATTCTCTTGAGTTGTTTTTATTGTGTTGGCAGGTTTTGCAATGTTTGGATTCCTTTTGGCGGATTTTCAAATATTTTGGCGGGTATTTGGAATATTTTGATTAGTTTTGACGGCTTTTGAAATATTTTGGCCGGTTTTTAGAAGGTTTCGATTTGTTTTGATTTGTTTTGATTCTGTTTAGCCCAGTTTTTGGTGTGTTTGGATTAGCTTTGGTGGGCTTTATCATGTTTTGTCAGGTTTTTTCGAATGTATTGATCACTTCTGTCTGGTTTTCTATTTTGGCGGGTTTGAAAATATTTTTGGATTAGTTTTGGCGGGTTTGAAAATATTTTGGCTCTTTGCGCAGAGACGACAGTGCCGGTTGCGGTGCGCTCCGGGGCGCTCCTTCTGTGGAAAGACGCCTGGCAGTGGCACTTGGCAGAGCTCCGCGTCTCTGTATTGTGCGTTTCTTGCCTTCTGCATCTCAGCAAAATGCTTTCCCACTAGGTCTAGCAAGGAGAAACTGTGGCAGCTGAGTAGATGTAGCCCGGCCCGCCCTTTGAAGTTGACAAGTTCTTGGCATCTCAGAGCCTCAAGGGAAGAGCAAGCTTATCTATGGTAGGCTGGGGCGGAACTAGCAGCAAGCAGAGCAAAGTTGTCCAAGAATAGCTTCCATTGGAATGCTAATGGCAATTGAAGAGGCAGGCCAGTGGCAAGCCACTAGCTTCTAGCAGTTTGAAAGTTGCAGACACAGTGCAGGTGTTGTGCGGCTTCCTTCTTGGCCTCCTAGAAGGTGCCGCGGTGCCGCGCTCTCCGTCTCTTGCTTGCCAATATGTTGCCATGTTCCTCCTATTGTTTGGTTTGTTTTGATTTGTTTTGATGATCTTTTGGCAGGTTTTCGGAATGTTTTGGTGGTGTTTTAGAATGTTTTGTTTTCTCTTGTGTTGTTTTTAGTGTGTTGGCAGGTTGTGGAACGTTTGGGTTCGTTTTGGCGGGTTTTAAAATCTTTTGGCGGGTATTTGGAATGTTTTGGTTTGCTTTCATTTGTTTTGATTATGTTTTGGCAAGTTATTGAAAGTTTTGATCACTTCTGACTGGTTTTCTAGTATTTTGGCATCTTTTCAGAATGTTTTGATCAGTTTTGGCGGGTTCTAAAATATTTTGTCGCGTTTTTGGAATGTTTTGGTTGGTTTTGATTTGTTTTTATGATGTTTTTGCCAAGTTTTTTGAATGTTTTGATCAGTTCTGGCTGGTTTTCTAATGTTTTGGCATTTTTTCAGAATGTTTTGATGAGTTTTGTGGGTCTATTATAATTTTGGCGTGTTTTCGGAATATTTTGGTTGGTTTTGATTTGTTTTTATGACCTTTTGGCGGGTTTTAGGAATGTTTTGGTGGTGTTTTAGAATGTTTTGTTTTCTCTTGTGTTTTTTTGGTTGTCTTGGCAGGTTGTGGAACGTTTGGATTCCTTTTGGCGGGTTTTGAAATATTTTGGCCGGTTTTTAGAAGGTTTCGATTTGTTTTGATTTGTTTTGATTCTGTTTAGCCCAGTTTTTGGTGTGTTTGGATTAGCTTTGGTGGGCTTTATCATGTTTTGTCAGGTTTTTTCGAATGTATTGATCACTTCTGTCTGGTTTTCTATTTTGGCGGGTTTGAAAATATTTTTGGATTAGTTTTGGCGGGTTTTCAAATATTTTGGCTCTTTGCGCAGAGATGACGGTGCCGGTTGCGGTGCGCTCCGGGGCGCTCCTTCTGCGGAAAGACGCCTGGCAGTGGCACTTGGGAGAGCTCCGCGTCTCTGTATTGTGCGTTTCTTGCCTTCTGCATCTCAGCAAAATGCTTTCCCACTAGGTCTAGCAAGGAGAAACTGTCTCAGCTGAGTAGATGTAGCCCGGCCCGCCCTTTGAAGTTGACAAGTTCTTGGCATCTCAGAGCCTCAAGGGAAGAGCAAGCTTATCTATGGTAGGCTGGGGCAGAACTAGCAGCAAGCAGAGCAAAGTTGTCCAAGAATACCTTCCATTGGAATGCTAATGGCAATTGAAGAGGCAGACCAGTGGCAAGCCACTAGCTTCTAGCAGTTTGAAAGTTGCAGACACAGTGCAGGTGTTGTGCGGCTTCCTTCTTGGCCTCCTAGAAGGTGCCGCGGTGCCGCGCTCTCCGTCTCTTGCTTGCCAATATGTTGCCGTGTTCCTCCTATTGTTTGGTTTGTTTTGATTTGTTTTGATGATCTTTTGGCAGGTTTTCGGAATGTTTTGGTGGTGTTTTAGAATGTTTTGTTTTCTCTTGTGTTGTTTTTAGTGTGTTGGCAGGTTGTGGAACGTTTGGGTTCGTTTTGGCGGGTTTTAAAATCTTTTGGCGGGTATTTGGAATGTTTTGGTTTGCTTTCATTTGTTTTGATTATGTTTTGGCAAGTTATTGAAAGTTTTGATCACTTCTGACTGGTTTTCTAGTATTTTGGCATCTTTTCAGAATGTTTTGATCAGTTTTGGCGGGTTCTAAAATATTTTGTCGCGTTTTTGGAATGTTTTGGTTGGTTTTGATTTGTTTTTATGATGTTTTTCCCAAGTTTTTTGAATGTTTTGATCAGTTCTGGCTGGTTTTCTAATGTTTTGGCATTTTTTCAGAATGTTTTGATGAGTTTTGTGGGTCTATAATAATTTTGGCGTGTTTTCGGAATATTTTGGTTGGTTTTGATTTGTTTTTATGACCTTTTGGCGGGTTTTAGGAATGTTTTGGTGGTGTTTTAGAATGTTTTGTTTTCTCTTGTGTTGTTTTGGTTGTCTTGGCAGGTTGTGGAACGTTTGGATTCCTTTTGGCGGGTTTTGAAATATTTTGGCCGGTTTTTAGAAGGTTTCGATTTGTTTTGATTTGTTTTGATTCTGTTTAGCCCAGTTTTTGGTGTGTTTGGATTAGCTTTGGTGGGCTTTTTCATGTTTTGTCAGGTTTCTTCGAATGTATTGATCACTTCTGTCTGGTTTTCTATTTTGGCGGGTTTGAAAATATTTTTGGATTAGTTTTGGCGGGTTTGAAAATATTTTGGCTCTTTGCGCAGAGATGACGGTGCCGGTTGCGGTGCGCTCCAGGGCGCTCCTTCTGCGGAAAGACGCCTGGCAGTGGCACTTGGGAGAGCTCCGCGTCTCTGTATTGTGCGTTTCTTGCCTTCTGCATCTCAGCAAAATGCTTTCCCACTAGGTCTAGCAAGGAGAAACTGTCTCAGCTGAGTAGATGTAGCCCGGCCCGCCCTTTGAAGTTGACAAGTTCTTGGCATCTCAGAGCCTCAAGGGAAGAGCAAGGTTATCTATGGTAGGCTGGGGCAGAACTAGCAGCAAGCAGAGCAAAGTTGTCCAAGAATAGCTTCCATTGGAATGCTAATGGCAATTGAAGAGGCAGGCCAGTGGCAAGCCACTAGCTTCTAGCAGTTTGAAAGTTGCAGACACAGTGCAGGTGTTGTGCGGCTTCCTTCTTGGCCTCCTAGAAGGTGCCGCGGTGCCGCGCTCTCCGTCTCTTGCTTGCCAATATGTTGCCGTGTTCCTCCTATTGTTTGGTTTGTTTTGATTTGTTTTGATGATCTTTTGGCAGGTTTTCGGAATGTTTTGGTGGTGTTTTAGAATGTTTTGTTTTCTCTTGTGTTGTTTTTAGTGTGTTGGCAGGTTGTGGAACGTTTGGGTTCGTTTTGGCGGGTTTTAAAATCTTTTGGCGGGTATTTGGAATGTTTTGGTTTGCTTTCATTTGTTTTGATTATGTTTTGGCAAGTTATTGAAAGTTTTGATCACTTCTGACTGGTTTTCTAGTATTTTGGCATCTTTTCAGAATGTTTTGATCAGTTTTGGCGGGTTCTAAAATATTTTGTCGCGTTTTTGGAATGTTTTGGTTGGTTTTGATTTGTTTTTATGATGTTTTTGCCAAGTTTTTTGAATGTTTTGATCAGTTCTGGCTGGTTTTCTAATGTTTTGGCATTTTTTCAGAATGTTTTGATGAGTTTTGTGGGTCTATAATAATTTTGGCGTGTTTTCGGAATATTTTGGTTGGTTTTGATTTGTTTTTATGACCTTTTGGCGGGTTTTAGGAATGTTTTGGTGGTGTTTTAGAATGTTTTGTTTTCTCTTGTGTTGTTTTGGTTGTCTTGGCAGGTTGTGGAACGTTTGGATTCCTTTTGGCGGGTTTTGAAATATTTTGGCCGGTTTTTAGAAGGTTTAGATTTGTTTTGATTTGTTTTGATTCTGTTTAGCCCAGTTTTTGGTGTGTTTGGATTAGCTTTGGTGGGCTTTTTCATGTTTTGTCAGGTTTTTTCGAATGTATTGATCACTTCTGTCTGGTTTTCTATTTTGGCGGGTTTGAAAATATTTTTGGATTAGTTTTGGCGGGTTTGAAAATATTTTGGCTCTTTGCGCAGAGATGACGGTGCCGGTTGCGGTGCGCTCCGGGGCGCTCCTTCTGCGGAAAGACGCCTGGCAGTGGCACTTGGGAGAGCTCCGCGTCTCTGTATTGTGCGTTTCTTGCCTTCTGCATCTCAGCAAAATGCTTTCCCACTAGGTCTAGCAAGGAGAAACTGTGGCAGCTGAGTAGATGTAGCCCGGCCCGCCCTTTGAAGTTGACAAGTTCTTGGCATCTCAGAGCCTCAAGGGAAGAGCAAGGTTATCTATGGTAGGCTGGGGCAGAACTAGCAGCAAGCAGAGCAAAGTTGTCCAAGAATAGCTTCCATTGGAATGCTAATGGCAATTGAAGAGGCAGGCCAGTGGCAAGCCACTAGCTTCTAGCAGTTTGAAAGTTGCAGACACAGTGCAGGTGTTGTGCGGCTTCCTTCTTGGCCTCCTAGAAGGTGCCGCGCTCTCCGTCTCTTGCTTGCCAATATGTTGCCGTGTTCCTCCTATTGTTTGGTTTGTTTTGATTTGTTTTGATGATCTTTTGGCGGGTTTTCGGAATGTTTTGGTGGTGTTTTAGAATGTTTTGTTTTCTCTTGTGTTGTTTTTATTGTCTTGGCAGGTTGTGGAACGTTTGGATTCGTTTTGGCGGGTTTTAAAATATTTTGGCGGGTATTTGGAATGTTTTGGTTTGCTTTCATTTGTTTTGATTATGTTTTGGCAAGTTATTGAAAGTTTTGATCACTTCTGACTGGTTTTCTAGTATTTTGGCATCTTTTCAGAATGTTTTGATCAGTTTTGGCAGGTTGTAAACTATTTTGTCAGGTTTTTTGAATGTTTTGGTTGGTTTTGATTTGTTTTTATGATGTTTTGCCAAGTTTTTTGAATGTTTTGATCAGTTCTGGCTGGTTTTCTAATGTTTTGGCATTTTTTCAGAATGTTTTGATGAGTTTTGTGGGTCTAAATTATTTTGGCGGGTTTTCGGAATATTTTGGTTGGTTGTGATTTGTTTTTATGATGTTTTGTCGGATTTTCGGGAATGTTTTGGTTGGGTTTTAGAATGTTTTGTATTCTCTTGAGTTGTTTTTATTGTGTTGGCAGGTTTTGGAATGTTTGGATTCCTTTTGGCGGGGTTTAAAATATTTTGGCGGGTATTTGGAATGTTTTGGCGGGTATTCGGAATGTTTTGATTAGTTTTGACGGGTTTTGAAATATTTTGGCCGGTTTTTAGAAGGTTTTGATTCTGTTTAGCCCAGTTTTTGGTGTGTTTGGATTAGCTTTGGTGGGCTTTATCATGTTTTGTCAGGTTTTTTCGAATGTATTGATCACTTCTGTCTGGTTTTCTATTTTGGCGGGTTTGAAAATATTTTTGGATGAGTTTTGGCGGGTTTTCAAATATTTTGGCTCTTTGCGCAGAGATGACGGTGCCGGTTGCGGTGCGCTCCGGGGCGCTCCTTCTGCGGAAAGACGCCTGGCAGCGGCACTTGGGACAGCTCCGCGTCTCCGTATTCTGCGTTTCTTGCCTTCTGCATCTCAGCAAAATGCTTTCCCACTAGGTCTAGCAAGGAGAAACTGTGGCAGCTGAGTAGATGTAGCCCGGCCCGCCCTTTGAAGTTGACAAGTTCTTGGCATCTCAGAGCCTCAAGGGAAGAGCAAGGTTATCTATGGTAGGCTGGGGCAGAACTAGCAGCAAGCAGAGCAAAGTTGTCCAAGAATAGCTTCCATTGGAATGCTAATGGCAATTGAAGAGGCAGGCCAGTGGCAAGCCACTAGCTTCTAGCAGTTTGAAAGTTGCAGACACAGTGCAGGTGTTGTGCGGCTTCTTTCTTGGCCTCCTAGAAGGTGCCGCGCTCTCCGTCTCTTGCTTGCCAATATGTTGCCGTGTTCCTCCTATTGTTTGGTTTGTTTTGATTTGTTTTGATGATCTTTTGGTGGGTTTTCGGAATGTTTTGGTGGTGTTTTAGAATGTTTTGTTTTCTCTTGTGTTGTTTTTATTGTCTTGGCAGGTTGTGGAACGTTTGGATTCGTTTTGGCGGGTTTTAAAATATTTTGGCGGGTATTTGGAATGTTTTGGTTTGTTTTCATTTGTTTTGATTATGTTTTGGCAAGTTATTGAAAGTTTTGATCACTTCTGACTGGTTTTCTAGTATTTTGGCATCTTTTCCGAATGTTTTGATCAGTTTTGGCAGGTTGTAAACTATTTTGTCAGGTTTTTGGAATGTTTTGGTTGGTTTTGATTTGTTTTTATGATGTTTTTCCCAAGTTTTTTGAATGTTTTGATCATTTCTGGCTGGTTTTCTAATGTTTTGGCATTTTTTCAGAATGTTTTGATGAGTTTTGTGGGTCTAAATCATTTTAGCAGGTTTCGGAATAATTTGTTTGATTTTGATTTGTTTTTATGATGTTTTGGCGGGTTTTCGGAATGTTTTGCTTGGGTTTTAGAATGTTTTGTATTCTCTTGAGTTGTTTTTATTGTGTTGGCAGGTTTTGCAATGTTTGGATTCCTTTTGGCGGGTTTTCAAATATTTTGGCGGGTATTTGGAATATTTTGATTAGTTTTGACGGGTTTTGAAATATTTTGGCCGGTTTTTAGAAGGTTTCGATTTGTTTTGATTTGTTTTGATTCTGTTTAGCCCAGTTTTTGGTGTGTTTGGATTAGCTTTGGTGGGCTTTATCATGTTTTGTCAGGTTTTTTCGAATGTATTGATCACTTCTGTCTGGTTTTCTATTTTGGCGGGTTTGAAAATATTTTTGGATTAGTTTTGGCGGGTTTGAAAATATTTTGGCTCTTTGCGCAGAGACGACGGTGCCGGTTGCGGTGCGCTCCGGGGCGCTCCTTCTGCGGAAAGACGCCTGGCAGTGGCACTTGGCAGAGCTCCGCGTCTCTGTATTGTGCGTTTCTTGCCTTCTGCATCTCAGCAAAATGCTTTCCCACTAGGTCTAGCAAGGAGAAACTGTGGCAGCTGAGTAGATGTAGCCCGGCCCGCCCTTTGAAGTTGACAAGTTCTTGGCATCTCAGAGCCTCAAGGGAAGAGCAAGGTTATCTATGGTAGGCTGGGGCGGAACTAGCAGCAAGCAGAGCAAAGTTGTCCAAGAATAGCTTCCATTGGAATGCTAATGGCAATTGAAGAGGCAGGCCAGTGGCAAGCCACTAGCTTCTAGCAGTTTGAAAGTTGCAGACACAGTGCAGGTGTTGTGCGGCTTCCTTCTTGGCCTCCTAGAAGGTGCCGCGGTGCCGCGCTCTCCGTCTCTTGCTTGCCAATATGTTGCCGTGTTCCTCCTATTGTTTGGTTTGTTTTGATTTGTTTTGATGATGTTTTGGCAGGTTTTTGGAATGTTTTGGTGGTGTTTTAGAATGTTTTGTTTTCTCTTGTGTTGTTTTTATTGTCTTGGCAGGTTGTGGAATGTTTGGATTCCTTTTGGCGGGTTTTAAAATATTTTGGCAGGTATTTGGAATGTTTTGGTTTGCTTTCATTTGTTTTGATTATGTTTTGGCAAGTTATTGAAAGTTTTGATCACTTCTGACTGGTTTTCTAGTATTTTGGCATCTTTTCCGAATGTTTTGATCAGTTTTGGCGGGTTCTAAAATATTTTGTCGCGTTTTTGGAATGTTTTGGTTGGTTTTGATTTGTTTTTATGATGTTTTTCCCAAGTTTTTTGAATGTTTTGATCATTTCTGGCTGGTTTTCTAATGTTTTGGCATTTTTTCAGAATGTTTTGATGAGTTTTGTGGGTCTAAATCATTTTAGCAGGTTTCGGAATAATTTGGTTGGTTTTGATTTGTTTTTATGATGTTTTGGCGGGTTTTCGGAATGTTTTGCTTGGGTTTTGGAATGTTTTGTATTCTCTTGAGTTGTTTTTATTGTGTTGGCAGGTTTTGCAATGTTTGGATTCCTTTTGGCGGGTTTTCAAATATTTTGGCAGGTATTTGGAATATTTTGATTAGTTTTGACGGCTTTTGAAATATTTTGGCCGGTTTTTAGAAGGTTTAGATTTGTTTTGATTTGTTTTGATTCTGTTTAGCCCAGTTTTTGGTGTGTTTGGATTAGCTTTGGTGGGCTTTATCATGTTTTGTCAGGTTTTTTCGAATGTATTGATCACTTCTGTCTGGTTTTCTATTTTGGCGGGTTTGAAAATATTTTTGGATTAGTTTTGGCGGGTTTGAAAATATTTTGGCTCTTTGCGCAGAGACGACGGTGCCGGTTGCGGTGCGCTCCGGGGCGCTCCTTCTGCGGAAAGACGCCTGGCAGCGGCACTTGGGACAGCTCCGCGTCTCCGTATTCTGCGTTTCTTGCCTTCTGCATCTCAGCAAAATGCTTTCCCACTAGGTCTAGCAAGGAGAAACTGTGGCAGCTGAGTAGATGTAGCCCGGCCCGCCCTTTGAAGTTGACAAGTTCTTGGCATCTCAGAGCCTCAAGGGAAGAGCAAGCTTATCTATGGTAGGCTGGGGCAGAACTAGCAGCAAGCAGAGCAAAGTTGTCCAAGAATACCTTCCATTGGAATGCTAATGGCAATTGAAGAGGCAGGCCAGTGGCAAGCCACTAGCTTCTAGCAGTTTGAAAGTTGCAGACACAGTGCAGGTGTTGTGCGGCTTCCTTCTTGGCCTCCTAGAAGGTGCCGCGGTGCCGCGCTCTCCGTCTCTTGCTTGCCAATATGTTGCCGTGTTCCTCCTATTGTTTGGTTTGTTTTGATTTGTTTTGATGATCTTTTGGCAGGTTTTCGGAATGTTTTGGTGGTGTTTTAGAATGTTTTGTTTTCTCTTGTGTTGTTTTTAGTGTGTTGGCAGGTTGTGGAACGTTTGGGTTCGTTTTGGCGGGTTTTAAAATATTTTGGCGGGTATTTGGAATGTTTTGGTTTGCTTTCATTTGTTTTGATTATGTTTTGGCAAGTTATTGAAAGTTTTGATCACTTCTGACTGGTTTTCTAGTATTTTGGCATCTTTTCCGAATGTTTTGATCAGTTTTGGCAGGTTGTAAACTATTTTGTCGGGTTTTTGGAATGTTTTGGTTGGTTTTGATTTGTTTTTATGATGTTTTTCCCAAGTTTTTTGAATGTTTTGATCATTTCTGGCTGGTTTTCTAATGTTTTGGCATTTTTTCAGAATGTTTTGATGAGTTTTGTGGGTCTAAATCATTTTAGCAGGTTTCGGAATAATTTGTTTGATTTTGATTTGTTTTTATGATGTTTTGGCGGGTTTTCGGAATGTTTTGCTTGGGTTTTAGAATGTTTTGTATTCTCTTGAGTTGTTTTTATTGTGTTGGCAGGTTTTGCAATGTTTGGATTCCTTTTGGCGGGTTTTCAAATATTTTGGCGGGTATTTGGAATATTTTGATTAGTTTTGACGGGTTTTGAAATATTTTGGCCGGTTTTTAGAAGGTTTAGATTTGTTTTGATTTGTTTTGATTCTGTTTAGCCCAGTTTTTGGTGTGTTTGGATTAGCTTTGGTGGGCTTTATCATGTTTTGTCAGGTTTTTTCGAATGTATTGATCACTTCTGTCTGGTTTTCTATTTTGGCGGGTTTGAAAATATTTTTGGATTAGTTTTGGCGGGTTTGAAAATATTTTGGCTCTTTGCGCAGAGACGACGGTGCCGGTTGCGGTGCGCTCCGGGGCGCTCCTTCTGCGGAAAGACGCCTGGCAGTGGCACTTGGGAGAGCTCCGCGTCTCTGTATTGTGCGTTTCTTGCCTTCTGCATCTCAGCAAAATGCTTTCCCACTAGGTCTAGCAAGGAGAAACTGTGGCAGCTGAGTAGATGTAGCCCGGCCCGCCCTTTGAAGTTGACAAGTTCTTGGCATCTCAGAGCCTCAAGGGAAGAGCAAGGTTATCTATGGTAGGCTGGGGCAGAACTAGCAGCAAGCAGAGCAAAGTTGTCCAAGAATAGCTTCCATTGGAATGCTAATGGCAATTGAAGAGGCAGGCCAGTGGCAAGCCACTAGCTTCTAGCAGTTTGAAAGTTGCAGACACAGTGCAGGTGTTGTGCGGCTTCCTTCTTGGCCTCCTAGAAGGTGCCGCGGTGCCGCGCTCTCCGTCTCTTGCTTGCCAATATGTTGCCGTGTTCCTCCTATTGTTTGGTTTGTTTTGATTTGTTTTGATGATCTTTTGGCAGGTTTTCGGAATGTTTTGGTGGTGTTTTAGAATGTTTTGTTTTCTCTTGTGTTGTTTTTAGTGTGTTGGCAGGTTGTGGAACGTTTGGGTTCATTTTGGCGGGTTTTAAAATCTTTTGGCGGGTATTTGGAATGTTTTGGTTTGCTTTCATTTGTTTTGATTATGTTTTGGCAAGTTATTGAAAGTTTTGATCACTTCTGACTGGTTTTCTAGTATTTTGGCATCTTTTCAGAATGTTTTGATCAGTTTTGGCGGCTTCTAAAATATTTTGTCGCGTTTTTGGAATGTTTTGGTTGGTTTTGATTTGTTTTTATGATGTTTTTGCCAAGTTTTTTGAATGTTTTGATCAGTTCTGGCTGGTTTTCTAATGTTTTGGCATTTTTTCAGAATGTTTTGATGAGTTTTGTGGGTCTATAATAATTTTGGCGTGTTTTCGGAATATTTTGGTTGGTTTTGATTTGTTTTTATGACCTTTTGGCGGGTTTTAGGAATGTTTTGGTGGTGTTTTAGAATGTTTTGTTTTCTCTTGTGTTGTTTTGGTTGTCTTGGCAGGTTGTGGAACGTTTGGATTCCTTTTGGCGGGTTTTGAAATATTTTGGCCGGTTTTTAGAAGGTTTAGATTTGTTTTGATTTGTTTTGATTCTGTTTAGCCCAGTTTTTGGTGTGTTTGGATTAGCTTTGGTGGGCTTTTTCATGTTTTGTCAGGTTTTTTCGAATGTATTGATCACTTCTGTCTGGTTTTCTATTTTGGCGGGTTTGAAAATATTTTTGGATTAGTTTTGGCGGGTTTGAAAATATTTTGGCTCTTTGCGCAGAGATGACGGTGCCGGTTGCGGTGCGCTCCGGGGCGCTCCTTCTGCGGAAAGACGCCTGGCAGTGGCACTTGGGAGAGCTCCGCGTCTCTGTATTGTGCGTTTCTTGCCTTCTGCATCTCAGCAAAATGCTTTCCCACTAGGTCTAGCAAGGAGAAACTGTCTCAGCTGAGTAGATGTAGCCCGGCCCGCCCTTTGAAGTTGACAAGTTCTTGGCATCTCAGAGCCTCAAGGGAAGAGCAAGGTTATCTATGGTAGGCTGGGGCAGAACTAGCAGCAAGCAGAGCAAAGTTGTCCAAGAATACCTTCCATTGGAATGCTAATGGCAATTGAAGAGGCAGACCAGTGGCAAGCCACTAGCTTCTAGCAGTTTGAAAGTTGCAGACACAGTGCAGGTGTTGTGCGGCTTCCTTCTTGGCCTCCTAGAAGGTGCCGCGGTGCCGCGCTCTCCGTCTCTTGCTTGCCAATATGTTGCCGTGTTCCTCCTATTGTTTGGTTTGTTTTGATTTGTTTTGATGATCTTTTGGCAGGTTTTTGGAATGTTTTGGTGGTGTTTTAGAATGTTTTGTTTTCTCTTGTGTTGTTTTTATTGTCTTGGCAGGTTGTGGAATGTTTGGATTCCTTTTGGCGGGTTTTAAAATATTTTGGCGGGTATTTGGAATGTTTTGGTTTGCTTTCATTTGTTTTGATTATGTTTTGGCAAGTTATTGAAAGTTTTGATCACTTCTGACTGGTTTTCTAGTATTTTGGCATCTTTTCCGAATGTTTTGATCAGTTTTGGCGGGTTCTAAAATATTTTGTCGCGTTTTTGGAATGTTTTGGTTGGTTTTGATTTGTTTTTATGATGTTTTGCCAAGTTTTTTGAATGTTTTGATCAGTTCTGGCTGGTTTTCTAATGTTTTGGCATTTTTTCAGAATGTTTTGATGAGTTTTGTGGGTCTAAATCATTTTGTCGGGTTTTCGGAATGTTTTGGTTGGGTTTTAGAATGTTTTGTATTCTCTTGAGTTGTTTTTATTGTGTTGGCAGGTTGTGGAACGTTTGGATTCCTTTTGGCGGGTTTTGAAATATTTTGGCCGGTTTTTAGAAGGTTTCGATTTGTTTTGATTTGTTTTGATTCTGTTTAGCCCAGTTTTTGGTGTGTTTGGATTAGCTTTGGTGGGCTTTATCATGTTTTGTCAGGTTTTTTCGAATGTATTGATCACTTCTGTCTGGTTTTCTATTTTGGCGGGTTTGAAAATATTTTTGGATTAGTTTTGGCGGGTTTGAAAATATTTTGGCTCTTTGCGCAGAGATGACGGTGCCGGTTGCGGTGCGCTCCGGGGCGCTCCTTCTGCGGAAAGACGCCTGGCAGTGGCACTTGGGAGAGCTCCGCGTCTCTGTATTGTGCGTTTCTTGCCTTCTGCATCTCAGCAAAATGCTTTCCCACTAGGTCTAGCAAGGAGAAACTGTCTCAGCTGAGTAGATGTAGCCCGGCCCGCCCTTTGAAGTTGACAAGTTCTTGGCATCTCAGAGCCTCAAGGGAAGAGCAAGGTTATCTATGGTAGGCTGGGGCAGAACTAGCAGCAAGCAGAGCAAAGTTGTCCAAGAATAGCTTCCATTGGAATGCTAATGGCAATTGAAGAGGCAGGCCAGTGGCAAGCCACTAGCTTCTAGCAGTTTGAAAGTTGCAGACACAGTGCAGGTGTTGTGCGGCTTCCTTCTTGGCCTCCTAGAAGGTGCCGCGCTCTCCGTCTCTTGCTTGCCAATATGTTGCCGTGTTCCTCCTATTGTTTGGTTTGTTTTGATTTGTTTTGATGATCTTTTGGCAGGTTTTCGGAATGTTTTGGTGGTGTTTTAGAATGTTTTGTTTTCTCTTGTGTTGTTTTTATTGTCTTGGCAGGTTGTGGAACGTTTGGATTCGTTTTGGCGGGTTTTAAAATATTTTGGCGGGTATTTGGAATGTTTTGGTTTGCTTTCATTTGTTTTGATTATGTTTTGGCAAGTTATTGAAAGTTTTGATCACTTCTGACTGGTTTTCTAGTATTTTGGCATCTTTTCAGAATGTTTTGATCAGTTTTGGCGGCTTCTAAAATATTTTGTCGCGTTTTTGGAATGTTTTGGTTGGTTTTGATTTGTTTTTATGATGTTTTTCCCAAGTTTTTTGAATGTTTTGATCATTTCTGGCTGGTTTTCTAATGTTTTGGCATTTTTTCAGAATGTTTTGATGAGTTTTGTGGGTCTAAATCATTTTAGCAGGTTTCGGAATAATTTGTTTGATTTTGATTTGTTTTTATGATGTTTTGGCGGGTTTTCGGAATGTTTTGCTTGGGTTTTAGAATGTTTTGTATTCTCTTGAGTTGTTTTTATTGTGTTGGCAGGTTTTGCAATGTTTGGATTCCTTTTGGCGGGTTTTCAAATATTTTGGCGGGTATTTGGAATATTTTGATTAGTTTTGACGGGTTTTGAAATATTTTGGCCGGTTTTTAGAAGGTTTCGATTTGTTTTGATTTGTTTTGATTCTGTTTAGCCCAGTTTTTGGTGTGTTTGGATTAGCTTTGGTGGGCTTTATCATGTTTTGTCAGGTTTTTTCGAATGTATTGATCACTTCTGTCTGGTTTTCTATTTTGGCGGGTTTGAAAAGATTTTTGGATTAGTTTTGGCGGGTTTGAAAATATTTTGGCTCTTTGCGCAGAGACGACGGTGCCGGTTGCGGTGCGCTCCGGGGCGCTCCTTCTGCGGAAAGACGCCTGGCAGTGGCACTTGGCAGAGCTCCGCGTCTCTGTATTGTGCGTTTCTTGCCTTCTGCATCTCAGCAAAATGCTTTCCCACTAGGTCTAGCAAGGAGAAACTGTGGCAGCTGAGTAGATGTAGCCCGGCCCGCCCTTTGAAGTTGACAAGTTCTTGGCATCTCAGAGCCTCAAGGGAAGAGCAAGCTTATCTACGGTAGGCTGGGGCAGAACTAGCAGCAAGCAGAGCAAAGTTGTCCAAGAATAGCTTCCATTGGAATGCTAATGGCAATTGAAGAGGCAGGCCAGTGGCAAGCCACTAGCTTCTAGCAGTTTGAAAGTTGCAGACACAGTGCAGGTGTTGTGCGGCTTCCTTCTTGGCCTCCTAGAAGGTGCCGCGGTGCCGCGCTCTCCGTCTCTTGCTTGCCAATATGTTGCCGTGTTCCTCCTATTGTTTGGTTTGTTTTGATTTGTTTTGATGATCTTTTGGCAGGTTTTCGGAATGTTTTGGTGGTGTTTTAGAATGTTTTGTTTTCTCTTGTATTGTTTTTAGTGTGTTGGCAGGTTGTGGAACGTTTGGGTTCATTTTGGCGGGTTTTAAAATCTTTTGGCGGGTATTTGGAATGTTTTGGTTTGCTTTCATTTGTTTTGATTATGTTTTGGCAAGTTATTGAAAGTTTTGATCACTTCTGACTGGTTTTCTAGTATTTTGGCATCTTTTCAGAATGTTTTGATCAGTTTTGGCGGCTTCTAAAATATTTTGTCGCGTTTTTGGAATGTTTTGGTTGGTTTTGATTTGTTTTTATGATGTTTTTGCCAAGTTTTTTGAATGTTTTGATCAGTTCTGGCTGGTTTTCTAATGTTTTGGCATTTTTTCAGAATGTTTTGATGAGTTTTGTGGGTCTATAATAATTTTGGCGTGTTTTCGGAATATTTTGGTTGGTTTTGATTTGTTTTTATGACCTTTTGGCGGGTTTTAGGAATGTTTTGGTGGTGTTTTAGAATGTTTTGTTTTCTCTTGTGTTGTTTTGGTTGTCTTGGCAGGTTGTGGAACGTTTGGATTCCTTTTGGCGGGTTTTGAAATATTTTGGCCGGTTTTTAGAAGGTTTAGATTTGTTTTGATTTGTTTTGATTCTGTTTAGCCCAGTTTTTGGTGTGTTTGGATTAGCTTTGGTGGGCTTTTTCATGTTTTGTCAGGTTTTTTCGAATGTATTGATCACTTCTGTCTGGTTTTCTATTTTGGCGGGTTTGAAAATATTTTTGGATTAGTTTTGGCGGGTTTGAAAATATTTTGGCTCTTTGCGCAGAGATGACGGTGCCGGTTGCGGTGCGCTCCGGGGCGCTCCTTCTGCGGAAAGACGCCTGGCAGTGGCACTTGGGAGAGCTCCGCGTCTCTGTATTGTGCGTTTCTTGCCTTCTGCATCTCAGCAAAATGCTTTCCCACTAGGTCTAGCAAGGAGAAACTGTCTCAGCTGAGTAGATGTAGCCCGGCCCGCCCTTTGAAGTTGACAAGTTCTTGGCATCTCAGAGCCTCAAGGGAAGAGCAAGGTTATCTATGGTAGGCTGGGGCAGAACTAGCAGCAAGCAGAGCAAAGTTGTCCAAGAATACCTTCCATTGGAATGCTAATGGCAATTGAAGAGGCAGACCAGTGGCAAGCCACTAGCTTCTAGCAGTTTGAAAGTTGCAGACACAGTGCAGGTGTTGTGCGGCTTCCTTCTTGGCCTCCTAGAAGGTGCCGCGGTGCCGCGCTCTCCGTCTCTTGCTTGCCAATATGTTGCCGTGTTCCTCCTATTGTTTGGTTTGTTTTGATTTGTTTTGATGATGTTTTGGCAGGTTTTTGGAATGTTTTGGTGGTGTTTTAGAATGTTTTGTTTTCTCTTGTGTTGTTTTTATTGTCTTGGCAGGTTGTGGAATGTTTGGATTCCTTTTGGCGGGTTTTAAAATATTTTGGCAGTTATTTGGAATGTTTTGGTTTGCTTTCATTTGTTTTGATTATGTTTTGGCAAGTTATTGAAAGTTTTGATCACTTCTGACTGGTTTTCTAGTATTTTGGCATCTTTTCCGAATGTTTTGATCAGTTTTGGCGGGTTCTAAAATATTTTGTCGGGTTTTTGGAATGTTTTGGTTGGTTTTGATTTGTTTTTATGATGTTTTGCCAAGTTTTTTGAATGTTTTGATCAGTTCTGGCTGGTTTTCTAATGTTTTGGCATTTTTTCAGAATGTTTTGATGAGTTTTGTGGGTCTAAATCATTTTGTCGGGTTTTCGGAATGTTTTGGTTGGGTTTTAGAATGTTTTGTATTCTCTTGAGTTGTTTTTATTGTGTTGGCAGGTTGTGGAACGTTTGGATTCCTTTTGGCGGGTTTTGAAATATTTTGGCCGGTTTTTAGAAGGTTTCGATTTGTTTTGATTTGTTTTGATTCTGTTTAGCCCAGTTTTTGGTGTGTTTGGATTAGCTTTGGTGGGCTTTTTCATGTTTTGTCAGGTTTTTTCGAATGTATTGATCACTTCTGTCTGGTTTTCTATTTTGGCGGGTTTGAAAATATTTTTGGATTAGTTTTGGCGGGTTTGAAAATATTTTGGCTCTTTGCGCAGAGATGACGGTGCCGGTTGCGGTGCGCTCCGGGGCGCTCCTTCTGCGGAAAGACGCCTGGCAGTGGCACTTGGGAGAGCTCCGCGTCTCTGTATTGTGCGTTTCTTGCCTTCTGCATCTCAGCAAAATGCTTTCCCACTAGGTCTAGCAAGGAGAAACTGTCTCAGCTGAGTAGATGTAGCCCGGCCCGCCCTTTGAAGTTGACAAGTTCTTGGCATCTCAGAGCCTCAAGGGAAGAGCAAGGTTATCTATGGTAGGCTGGGGCAGAACTAGCAGCAAGCAGAGCAAAGTTGTCCAAGAATAGCTTCCATTGGAATGCTAATGGCAATTGAAGAGGCAGGCCAGTGGCAAGCCACTAGCTTCTAGCAGTTTGAAAGTTGCAGACACAGTGCAGGTGTTGTGCGGCTTCCTTCTTGGCCTCCTAGAAGGTGCCGCGCTCTCCGTCTCTTGCTTGCCAATATGTTGCCGTGTTCCTCCTATTGTTTGGTTTGTTTTGATTTGTTTTGATGATCTTTTGGCAGGTTTTCGGAATGTTTTGGTGGTGTTTTAGAATGTTTTGTTTTCTCTTGTGTTGTTTTTATTGTCTTGGCAGGTTGTGGAACGTTTGGATTCGTTTTGGCGGGTTTTAAAATATTTTGGCGGGTATTTGGAATGTTTTGGTTTGCTTTCATTTGTTTTGATTATGTTTTGGCAAGTTATTGAAAGTTTTGATCACTTCTGACTGGTTTTCTAGTATTTTGGCATCTTTTCAGAATGTTTTGATCAGTTTTGGCGGCTTCTAAAATATTTTGTCGCGTTTTTGGAATGTTTTGGTTGGTTTTGATTTGTTTTTATGATGTTTTTCCCAAGTTTTTTGAATGTTTTGATCATTTCTGGCTGGTTTTCTAATGTTTTGGCATTTTTTCAGAATGTTTTGATGAGTTTTGTGGGTCTAAATCATTTTAGCAGGTTTCGGAATAATTTGTTTGATTTTGATTTGTTTTTATGATGTTTTGGCGGGTTTTCGGAATGTTTTGCTTGGGTTTTAGAATGTTTTGTATTCTCTTGAGTTGTTTTTATTGTGTTGGCAGGTTTTGCAATGTTTGGATTCCTTTTGGCGGGTTTTCAAATATTTTGGCGGGTATTTGGAATATTTTGATTAGTTTTGACGGGTTTTGAAATATTTTGGCCGGTTTTTAGAAGGTTTCGATTTGTTTTGATTTGTTTTGATTCTGTTTAGCCCAGTTTTTGGTGTGTTTGGATTAGCTTTGGTGGGCTTTATCATGTTTTGTCAGGTTTTTTTGAATGTATTGATCACTTCTGTCTGGTTTTCTATTTTGGCGGGTTTGAAAATATTTTTGGATTAGTTTTGGCGGGTTTGAAAATATTTTGGCTCTTTGCGCAGAGACGACAGTGCCGGTTGCGGTGCACTCCGGGGCGCTCCTTCTGCGGAAAGACGCCTGGCAGTGGCACTTGGCAGAGCTCCGCGTCTCTGTATTGTGCGTTTCTTGCCTTCTGCATCTCAGCAAAATGCTTTCCCACTAGGTCTAGCAAGGAGAAACTGTGGCAGCTGAGTAGATGTAGCCCGGCCCGCCCTTTGAAGTTGACAAGTTCTTGGCATCTCAGAGCCTCAAGGGAAGAGCAAGCTTATCTATGGTAGGCTGGGGCGGAACTAGCAGCAAGCAGAGCAAAGTTGTCCAAGAATAGCTTCCATTGGAATGCTAATGGCAATTGAAGAGGCAGGCCAGTGGCAAGCCACTAGCTTCTAGCAGTTTGAAAGTTGCAGACACAGTGCAGGTGTTGTGCGGCTTCCTTCTTGGCCTCCTAGAAGGTGCCGCGGTGCCGCGCTCTCCGTCTCTTGCTTGCCAATATGTTGCCGTGTTCCTCCTATTGTTTGGTTTGTTTTGATTTGTTTTGATGATCTTTTGGCAGGTTTTCGGAATGTTTTGGTGGTGTTTTAGAATGTTTTGTTTTCTCTTGTGTTGTTTTTAGTGTGTTGGCAGGTTGTGGAACGTTTGGGTTCGTTTTGGCGGGTTTTAAAATCTTTTGGCGGGTATTTGGAATGTTTTGGTTTGCTTTCATTTGTTTTGATTATGTTTTGGCAAGTTATTGAAAGTTTTGATCACTTCTGACTGGTTTTCTAGTATTTTGGCATCTTTTCAGAATGTTTTGATCAGTTTTGGCGGGTTCTAAAATATTTTGTCGGGTTTTTGGAATGTTTTGGTTGGTTTTGATTTGTTTTTATGATGTTTTTGCCAAGTTTTTTGAATGTTTTGATCAGTTCTGGCTGGTTTTCTAATGTTTTGGCATTTTTTCAGAATGTTTTGATGAGTTTTGTGGGTCTATAATAATTTTGGCGTGTTTTCGGAATATTTTGGTTGGTTTTGATTTGTTTTTATGACCTTTTGGCGGGTTTTAGGAATGTTTTGGTGGTGTTTTAGAATGTTTTGTTTTCTCTTGTGTTGTTTTGGTTGTCTTGGCAGGTTGTGGAACGTTTGGATTCCTTTTGGCGGGTTTTGAAATATTTTGGCCGGTTTTTAGAAGGTTTAGATTTGTTTTGATTTGTTTTGATTCTGTTTAGCCCAGTTTTTGGTGTGTTTGGATTAGCTTTGGTGGGCTTTATCATGTTTTGTCAGGTTTTTTCGAATGTATTGATCACTTCTGTCTGGTTTTCTATTTTGGCGGGTTTGAAAATATTTTTGGATTAGTTTTGGCGGGTTTTCAAATATTTTGGCTCTTTGCGCAGAGATGACGGTGCCGGTTGCGGTGCGCTCCGGGGCGCTCCTTCTGCGGAAAGACGCCTGGCAGTGGCACTTGGGAGAGCTCCGCGTCTCTGTATTGTGCGTTTCTTGCCTTCTGCATCTCAGCAAAATGCTTTCCCACTAGGTCTAGCAAGGAGAAAGTGTCTCAGCTGAGTAGATGTAGCCCGGCCCGCCCTTTGAAGTTGACAAGTTCTTGGCATCTCAGAGCCTCAAGGGAAGAGCAAGGTTATCTATGGTAGGCTGGGGCAGAACTAGCAGCAAGCAGAGCAAAGTTGTCCAAGAATAGCTTCCATTGGAATGCTAATGGCAATTGAAGAGGCAGGCCAGTGGCAAGCCACTAGCTTCTAGCAGTTTGAAAGTTGCAGACACAGTGCAGGTGTTGTGCGGCTTCCTTCTTGGCCTCCTAGAAGGTGCCGCGGTGCCGCGCTCTCCGTCTCTTGCTTGCCAATATGTTGCCGTGTTCCTCCTATTGTTTGGTTTGTTTTGATTTGTTTTGATGATGTTTTGGCAGGTTTTTGGAATGTTTTGGTGGTGTTTTAGAATGTTTTGTTTTCTCTTGTGTTGTTTTTATTGTCTTGGCAGGTTGTGGAATGTTTGGATTCCTTTTGGCGGGTTTTAAAATATTTTGGCGGGTATTTGTAATGTTTTGGTTTGCTTTCATTTGTTTTGATTATGTTTTGGCAAGTTATTGAAAGTTTTGATCACTTCTGACTGGTTTTCTAGTATTTTGGCATCTTTTCAGAATGTTTTGATCAGTTTTGGCGGGTTCTAAAATATTTTGTCGCGTTTTTGGAATGTTTTGGTTGGTTTTGATTTGTTTTTATGATGTTTTTCCCAAGTTTTTTGAATGTTTTGATCATTTCTGGCTGGTTTTCTAATGTTTTGGCATTTTTTCAGAATGTTTTGATGAGTTTTGTGGGTCTAAATCATTTTAGCAGGTTTCGGAATAATTTGGTTGGTTTTGATTTGTTTTTATGATGTTTTGGCGGGTTTTCGGAATGTTTTGCTTGGGTTTTAGAATGTTTTGTATTCTCTTGAGTTGTTTTTATTGTGTTGGCAGGTTTTGCAATGTTTGGATTCCTTTTGGCGGGTTTTCAAATATTTTGGCAGGTATTTGGAATATTTTGATTAGTTTTGACGGCTTTTGAAATATTTTGGCCGGTTTTTAGAAGGTTTAGATTTGTTTTGATTTGTTTTGATTCTGTTTAGCCCAGTTTTTGGTGTGTTTGGATTAGCTTTGGTGGGCTTTATCATGTTTTGTCAGGTTTTTTCGAATGTATTGATCACTTCTGTCTGGTTTTCTATTTTGGCGGGTTTGAAAATATTTTTGGATTAGTTTTGGCGGGTTTGAAAATATTTTGGCTCTTTGCGCAGAGACGACGGTGCCGGTTGCGGTGCGCTCCGGGGCGCTCCTTCTGCGGAAAGACGCCTGGCAGCGGCACTTGGGACAGCTCCGTGTCTCCGTATTCTGCGTTTCTTGCCTTCTGCATCTCAGCAAAATGCTTTCCCACTAGGTCTAGCAAGGAGAAACTGTGGCAGCTGAGTAGATGTAGCCCGGCCCGCCCTTTGAAGTTGACAAGTTCTTGGCATCTCAGAGCCTCAAGGGAAGAGCAAGCTTATCTATGGTAGGCTGGGGCAGAACTAGCAGCAAGCAGAGCAAAGTTGTCCAAGAATAGCTTCCATTGGAATGCTAATGGCAATTGAAGAGGCAGGCCAGTGGCAAGCCACTAGCTTCTAGCAGTTTGAAAGTTGCAGACACAGTGCAGGTGTTGTGCGGCTTCCTTCTTGGCCTCCTAGAAGGTGCCGCGGTGCCGCGCTCTCCGTCTCTTGCTTGCCAATATGTTGCCGTGTTCCTCCTATTGTTTGGTTTGTTTTGATTTGTTTTGATGATCTTTTGGCAGGTTTTCGGAATGTTTTGGTGGTGTTTTAGAATGTTTTGTTTTCTCTTGTGTTGTTTTTAGTGTGTTGGCAGGTTGTGGAACGTTTGGGTTCGTTTTGGCGGGTTTTAAAATCTTTTGGCGGGTATTTGGAATGTTTTGGTTTGCTTTCATTTGTTTTGATTATGTTTTGGCAAGTTATTGAAAGTTTTGATCACTTCTGACTGGTTTTCTAGTATTTTGGCATCTTTTCCGAATGTTTTGATCAGTTTTGGCGGCTTCTAAAATATTTTGTCGCGTTTTTGGAATGTTTTGGTTGGTTTTGATTTGTTTTTATGATGTTTTTGCCAAGTTTTTTGAATGTTTTGATCAGTTCTGGCTGGTTTTCTAATGTTTTGGCATTTTTTCAGAATGTTTTGATGAGTTTTGTGGGTCTAAATCATTTTGTCGGGTTTTCGGAATGTTTTGGTTGGGTTTTAGAATGTTTTGTATTCTCTTGAGTTGTTTTTATTGTGTTGGCAGGTTGTGGAACGTTTGGATTCCTTTTGGCGGGTTTTGAAATATTTTGGCCGGTTTTTAGAAGGTTTCGATTTGTTTTGATTTGTTTTGATTCTGTTTAGCCCAGTTTTTGGTGTGTTTGGATTAGCTTTGGTGGGCTTTTTCATGTTTTGTCAGGTTTTTTCGAATGTATTGATCACTTCTGTCTGGTTTTCTATTTTGGCGGGTTTGAAAATATTTTTGGATTAGTTTTGGCGGGTTTGAAAATATTTTGGCTCTTTGCGCAGAGATGACGGTGCCGGTTGCGGTGCGCTCCGGGGCGCTCCTTCTGCGGAAAGACGCCTGGCAGTGGCACTTGGGAGAGCTCCGCGTCTCTGTATTGTGCGTTTCTTGCCTTCTGCATCTCAGCAAAATGCTTTCCCACTAGGTCTAGCAAGGAGAAACTGTCTCAGCTGAGTAGATGTAGCCCGGCCCGCCCTTTGAAGTTGACAAGTTCTTGGCATCTCAGAGCCTCAAGGGAAGAGCAAGGTTATCTATGGTAGGCTGGGGCAGAACTAGCAGCAAGCAGAGCAAAGTTGTCCAAGAATAGCTTCCATTGGAATGCTAATGGCAATTGAAGAGGCAGGCCAGTGGCAAGCCACTAGCTTCTAGCAGTTTGAAAGTTGCAGACACAGTGCAGGTGTTGTGCGGCTTCCTTCTTGGCCTCCTAGAAGGTGCCGCGCTCTCCGTCTCTTGCTTGCCAATATGTTGCCGTGTTCCTCCTATTGTTTGGTTTGTTTTGATTTGTTTTGATGATCTTTTGGCAGGTTTTCGGAATGTTTTGGTGGTGTTTTAGAATGTTTTGTTTTCTCTTGTGTTGTTTTTATTGTCTTGGCAGGTTGTGGAACGTTTGGATTCGTTTTGGCGGGTTTTAAAATATTTTGGCGGGTATTTGGAATGTTTTGGTTTGCTTTCATTTGTTTTGATTATGTTTTGGCAAGTTATTGAAAGTTTTGATCACTTCTGACTGGTTTTCTAGTATTTTGGCATCTTTTCAGAATGTTTTGATCAGTTTTGGCGGCTTCTAAAATATTTTGTCGCGTTTTTGGAATGTTTTGGTTGGTTTTGATTTGTTTTTATGATGTTTTTCCCAAGTTTTTTGAATGTTTTGATCATTTCTGGCTGGTTTTCTAATGTTTTGGCATTTTTTCAGAATGTTTTGATGAGTTTTGTGGGTCTAAATCATTTTAGCAGGTTTCGGAATAATTTGGTTGGTTTTGATTTGTTTTGATGATGTTTTGGCGGGTTTTCGGAATGTTTTGCTTGGGTTTTAGAATGTTTTGTATTCTCTTGAGTTGTTTTTATTGTGTTGGCAGGTTTTGCAATGTTTGGATTCCTTTTGGCGGGTTTTCAAATATTTTGGCGGGTATTTGGAATATTTTGATTAGTTTTGACGGGTTTTGAAATATTTTGGCCGGTTTTTAGAAGGTTTCGATTTGTTTTGATTCTGTTTAGCCCAGTTTTTGGTGTGTTTGGATTAGCTTTGGTGGGCTTTATCATGTTTTGTCAGGTTTTTTCGAATGTATTGATCACTTCTGTCTGGTTTTCTATTTTGGCGGGTTTGAAAATATTTTTGGATTAGTTTTGGCGGGTTTGAAAATATTTTGGCTCTTTGCGCAGAGACGACAGTGCCGGTTGCGGTGCGCTCCGGGGCGCTCCTTCTGCGGAAAGACGCCTGGCAGTGGCACTTGGCAGAGCTCCGCGTCTCTGTATTGTGCGTTTCTTGCCTTCTGCATCTCAGCAAAATGCTTTCCCACTAGGTCTAGCAAGGAGAAACTGTGGCAGCTGAGTAGATGTAGCCCGGCCCGCCCTTTGAAGTTGACAAGTTCTTGGCATCTCAGAGCCTCAAGGGAAGAGCAAGCTTATCTATGGTAGGCTGGGGCGGAACTAGCAGCAAGCAGAGCAAAGTTGTCCAAGAATAGCTTCCATTGGAATGCTAATGGCAATTGAAGAGGCAGGCCAGTGGCAAGCCACTAGCTTCTAGCAGTTTGAAAGTTGCAGACACAGTGCAGGTGTTGTGCGGCTTCCTTCTTGGCCTCCTAGAAGGTGCCGCGGTGCCGCGCTCTCCGTCTCTTGCTTGCCAATATGTTGCCGTGTTCCTCCTATTGTTTGGTTTGTTTTGATTTGTTTTGATGATCTTTTGGCAGGTTTTCGGAATGTTTTGGTGGTGTTTTAGAATGTTTTGTTTTCTCTTGTGTTGTTTTTAGTGTGTTGGCAGGTTGTGGAACGTTTGGGTTCGTTTTGGCGGGTTTTAAAATCTTTTGGCGGGTATTTGGAATGTTTTGGTTTGCTTTCATTTGTTTTGATTATGTTTTGGCAAGTTATTGAAAGTTTTGATCACTTCTGACTGGTTTTCTAGTATTTTGGCATCTTTTCAGAATGTTTTGATCAGTTTTGGCGGGTTCTAAAATATTTTGTCGCGTTTTTGGAATGTTTTGGTTGGTTTTGATTTGTTTTTATGATGTTTTTGCCAAGTTTTTTGAATGTTTTGATCAGTTCTGGCTGGTTTTCTAATGTTTTGGCATTTTTTCAGAATGTTTTGATGAGTTTTGTGGGTCTATAATAATTTTGGCGTGTTTTCGGAATATTTTGGTTGGTTTTGATTTGTTTTTATGACCTTTTGGCGGGTTTTAGGAATGTTTTGGTGGTGTTTTAGAATGTTTTGTTTTCTCTTGTGTTGTTTTGGTTGTCTTGGCAGGTTGTGGAACGTTTGGATTCCTTTTGGCGGGTTTTGAAATATTTTGGCCGGTTTTTAGAAGGTTTAGATTTGTTTTGATTTGTTTTGATTCTGTTTAGCCCAGTTTTTGGTGTGTTTGGATTAGCTTTGGTGGGCTTTATCATGTTTTGTCAGGTTTTTTCGAATGTATTGATCACTTCTGTCTGGTTTTCTATTTTGGCGGGTTTGAAAATATTTTTGGATTAGTTTTGGCGGGTTTTCAAATATTTTGGCTCTTTGCGCAGAGATGACGGTGCCGGTTGCGGTGCGCTCCGGGGCGCTCCTTCTGCGGAAAGACGCCTGGCAGTGGCACTTGGGAGAGCTCCGCGTCTCTGTATTGTGCGTTTCTTGCCTTCTGCATCTCAGCAAAATGCTTTCCCACTAGGTCTAGCAAGGAGAAACTGTCTCAGCTGAGTAGATGTAGCCCGGCCCGCCCTTTGAAGTTGACAAGTTCTTGGCATCTCAGAGCCTCAAGGGAAGAGCAAGGTTATCTATGGTAGGCTGGGGCAGAACTAGCAGCAAGCAGAGCAAAGTTGTCCAAGAATAGCTTCCATTGGAATGCTAATGGCAATTGAAGAGGCAGACCAGTGGCAAGCCACTAGCTTCTAGCAGTTTGAAAGTTGCAGACACAGTGCAGGTGTTGTGCGGCTTCCTTCTTGGCCTCCTAGAAGGTGCCGCGGTGCCGCGCTCTCCGTCTCTTGCTTGCCAATATGTTGCCGTGTTCCTCCTATTGTTTGGTTTGTTTTGATTTGTTTTGATGATGTTTTGGCAGGTTTTTGGAATGTTTTGGTGGTGTTTTAGAATGTTTTGTTTTCTCTTGTGTTGTTTTTATTGTCTTGGCAGGTTGTGGAATGTTTGGATTCCTTTTGGCGGGTTTTAAAATATTTTGGCAGGTATTTGGAATGTTTTGGTTTGCTTTCATTTGTTTTGATTATGTTTTGGCAAGTTATTGAAAGTTTTGATCACTTCTGACTGGTTTTCTAGTATTTTGGCATCTTTTCCGAATGTTTTGATCAGTTTTGGCGGCTTCTAAAATATTTTGTCGCGTTTTTGGAATGTTTTGGTTGGTTTTGATTTGTTTTTATGATGTTTTTCCCAAGTTTTTTGAATGTTTTGATCAGTTATGGCTGGTTTTCTAATGTTTTGGCATTTTTTCAGAATGTTTTGATGAGTTTTGTGGGTCTAAATCATTTTAGCAGGTTTCGGAATAATTTGGTTGGTTTTGATTTGTTTTTATGATGTTTTGGCGGGTTTTCGGAATGTTTTGCTTGGGTTTTAGAATGTTTTGTATTCTCTTGAGTTGTTTTTATTGTGTTGGCAGGTTTTGCAATGTTTGGATTCCTTTTGGCGGGGTTTTCAAATATTTTGGCAGGTATTTGGAATATTTTGATTAGTTTTGACGGCTTTTGAAATATTTTGGCCGGTTTTTAGAAGGTTTCGATTTGTTTTGATTTGTTTTGATTCTGTTTAGCCCAGTTTTTGGTGTGTTTGGATTAGCTTTGGTGGGCTTTTTCATGTTTTGTCAGGTTTTTTCGAATGTATTGATCACTTCTGTCTGGTTTTCTATTTTGGCGGGTTTGAAAATATTTTTGGATTAGTTTTGGCGGGTTTGAAAATATTTTGGCTCTTTGCGCAGAGATGACGGTGCCGGTTGCGGTGCGCTCCGGGGCGCTCCTTCTGCGGAAAGACGCCTGGCAGTGGCACTTGGGAGAGCTCCGCGTCTCTGTATTGTGCGTTTCTTGCCTTCTGCATCTCAGCAAAATGCTTTCCCACTAGGTCTAGCAAGGAGAAACTGTCTCAGCTGAGTAGATGTAGCCCGGCCCGCCCTTTGAAGTTGACAAGTTCTTGGCATCTCAGAGCCTCAAGGGAAGAGCAAGGTTATCTATGGTAGGCTGGGGCAGAACTAGCAGCAAGCAGAGCAAAGTTGTCCAAGAATAGCTTCCATTGGAATGCTAATGGCAATTGAAGAGGCAGGCCAGTGGCAAGCCACTAGCTTCTAGCAGTTTGAAAGTTGCAGACACAGTGCAGGTGTTGTGCGGCTTCCTTCTTGGCCTCCTAGAAGGTGCCGCGCTCTCCGTCTCTTGCTTGCCAATATGTTGCCGTGTTCCTCCTATTGTTTGGTTTGTTTTGATTTGTTTTGATGATCTTTTGGCGGGTTTTCGGAATGTTTTGGTGGTGTTTTAGAATGTTTTGTTTTCTCTTGTGTTGTTTTTATTGTCTTGGCAGGTTGTGGAACGTTTGGATTTGTTTTGGCGGGTTTTAAAATATTTTGGCGGGTATTTGGAATGTTTTGGTTTGCTTTCATTTGTTTTGATTATGTTTTGGCAAGTTATTGAAAGTTTTGATCACTTCTGACTGGTTTTCTAGTATTTTGGCATCTTTTCAGAATGTTTTGATCAGTTTTGGCAGGTTGTAAACTATTTTGTCAGGTTTTTTGAATGTTTTGGTTGGTTTTGATTTGTTTTTATGATGTTTTGCCAAGTTTTTTGAATGTTTTGATCAGTTCTGGCTGGTTTTCTAATGTTTTGGCATTTTTTCAGAATGTTTTGATGAGTTTTGTGGGTCTAAATTATTTGGGCGGGTTTTCGGAATATTTTGGTTGGTTTTGATTTGTTTTTATGATGTTTTGTCGGGTTTTCGGGAATGTTTTGGTTGGGTTTTAGAATGTTTTGTATTCTCTTGAGTTGTTTTTATTGTGTTGGCAGGTTTTGGAATGTTTGGATTCCTTTTGGCGGGGTTTAAAATATTTTGGCGGGTATTTGGAATGTTTTGGCGGGTATTCGGAATGTTTTGATTAGTTTTGACGGGTTTTGAAATATTTTGGCCGGTTTTTAGAAGGTTTTGATTCTGTTTAGCCCAGTTTTTGGTGTGTTTGGATTAGCTTTGGTGGGCTTTATCATGTTTTGTCAGGTTTTTTCGAATGTATTGATCACTTCTGTCTGGTTTTCTATTTTGGCGGGTTTGAAAATATTTTTGGATGAGTTTTGGCGGGTTTTCAAATATTTTGGCTCTTTGCGCAGAGACGACGGTGCCGGTTGCGGTGCGCTCCGGGGCGGTCCTTCTGCGGAAAGACGCCTGGCAGCGGCACTTGGGACAGCTCCGCGTCTCCGTATTCTGCGTTTCTTGCCTTCTGCATCTCAGCAAAATGCTTTCCCACTAGGTCTAGCAAGGAGAAACTGTGGCAGCTGAGTAGATGTAGCCCGGCCCGCCCTTTGAAGTTGACAAGTTCTTGGCATCTCAGAGCCTCAAGGGAAGAGCAAGGTTATCTATGGTAGGCTGGGGCAGAACTAGCAGCAAGCAGAGCAAAGTTGTCCAAGAATACCTTCCATTGGAATGCTAATGGCAATTGAAGAGGCAGGCCAGTGGCAAGCCACTAGCTTCTAGCAGTTTGAAAGTTGCAGACACAGTGCAGGTGTTGTGCGGCTTCCTTCTTGGCCTCCTAGAAGGTGCCGCGGTGCCGCGCTCTCCGTCTCTTGCTTGCCAATATGTTGCCGTGTTCCTCCTATTGTTTGGTTTGTTTTGATTTGTTTTGATGATCTTTTGGCAGGTTTTCGGAATGTTTTGGTGGTGTTTTAGAATGTTTTGTTTTCTCTTGTGTTGTTTTTATTGTCTTGGCAGGTTGTGGAACGTTTGGATTCGTTTTGGCGGGTTTTAAAATATTTTGGCGGGTATTTGGAATGTTTTGGTTTGCTTTCATTTGTTTTGATTATGTTTTGGCAAGTTATTGAAAGTTTTGATCACTTCTGACTGGTTTTCTAGTATTTTGGCATCTTTTCAGAATGTTTTGATCAGTTTTGGCGGCTTCTAAAATATTTTGTCGCGTTTTTGGAATGTTTTGGTTGGTTTTGATTTGTTTTTATGATGTTTTTCCCAAGTTTTTTGAATGTTTTGATCATTTCTGGCTGGTTTTCTAATGTTTTGGCATTTTTTCAGAATGTTTTGATGAGTTTTGTGGGTCTAAATCATTTTAGCAGGTTTCGGAATAATTTGTTTGATTTTGATTTGTTTTTATGATGTTTTGGCGGGTTTTCGGAATGTTTTGCTTGGGTTTTAGAATGTTTTGTATTCTCTTGAGTTGTTTTTATTGTGTTGGCAGGTTTTGCAATGTTTGGATTCCTTTTGGCGGGTTTTCAAATATTTTGGCGGGTATTTGGAATATTTTGATTAGTTTTGACGGGTTTTGAAATATTTTGGCCGGTTTTTAGAAGGTTTAGATTTGTTTTGATTTGTTTTGATTCTGTTTAGCCCAGTTTTTGGTGTGTTTGGATTAGCTTTGGTGGGCTTTATCATGTTTTGTCAGGTTTTTTCGAATGTATTGATCACTTCTGTCTGGTTTTCTATTTTGGCGGGTTTGAAAATATTTTTGGATTAGTTTTGGCGGGTTTTCAAATATTTTGGCTCTTTGCGCAGAGACGACAGTGCCGGTTGCGGTGCGCTCCGGGGCGCTCCTTCTGCGGAAAGACGCCTGGCAGTGGCACTTGGCAGAGCTCCGCGTCTCTGTATTGTGCGTTTCTTGCCTTCTGCATCTCAGCAAAATGCTTTCCCACTAGGTCTAGCAAGGAGAAACTGTGGCAGCTGAGTAGATGTAGCCCGGCCCGCCCTTTGAAGTTGACAAGTTCTTGGCATCTCAGAGCCTCAAGGGAAGAGCAAGCTTATCTATGGTAGGCTGGGGCGGAACTAGCAGCAAGCAGAGCAAAGTTGTCCAAGAATAGCTTCCATTGGAATGCTAATGGCAATTGAAGAGGCAGGCCAGTGGCAAGCCACTAGCTTCTAGCAGTTTGAAAGTTGCAGACACAGTGCAGGTGTTGTGCGGCTTCCTTCTTGGCCTCCTAGAAGGTGCCGTGGTGCCGCGCTCTCCGTCTCTTGCTTGCCAATATGTTGCCGTGTTCCTCCTATTGTTTGGTTTGTTTTGATTTGTTTTGATGATCTTTTGGCAGGTTTTCGGAATGTTTTGGTGGTGTTTTAGAATGTTTTGTTTTCTCTTGTGTTGTTTTTATTGTCTTGGCAGGTTGTGGAACGTTTGGATTCGTTTTGGCGGGTTTTAAAATATTTTGGCGGGTATTTGGAATGTTTTGGTTTGCTTTCATTTGTTTTGATTATGTTTTGGCAAGTTATTGAAAGTTTTGATCACTTCTGACTGGTTTTCTAGTATTTTGGCATCTTTTCAGAATGTTTTGATCAGTTTTGGCGGGTTCTAAAATATTTTGTCGCGTTTTTGGAATGTTTTGGTTGGTTTTGATTTGTTTTTATGATGTTTTTCCCAAGTTTTTTGAATGTTTTGATCATTTCTGGCTGGTTTTCTAATGTTTTGGCATTTTTTCAGAATGTTTTGATGAGTTTTGTGGGTCTAAATCATTTTAGCAGGTTTCGGAATAATTTGTTTGATTTTGATTTGTTTTTATGATGTTTTGGCGGGTTTTCGGAATGTTTTGCTTGGGTTTTAGAATGTTTTGTATTCTCTTGAGTTGTTTTTATTGTGTTGGCAGGTTTTGCAATGTTTGGATTCCTTTTGGCGGGTTTTCAAATATTTTGGCGGGTATTTGGAATATTTTGATTAGTTTTGACGGGTTTTGAAATATTTTGGCCGGTTTTTAGAAGGTTTAGATTTGTTTTGATTTGTTTTGATTCTGTTTAGCCCAGTTTTTGGTGTGTTTGGATTAGCTTTGGTGGGCTTTATCATGTTTTGTCAGGTTTTTTCGAATGTATTGATCACTTCTGTCTGGTTTTCTATTTTGGCGGGTTTGAAAATATTTTTGGATTAGTTTTGGCGGGTTTGAAAATATTTTGGCTCTTTGCGCAGAGATGACGGTGCCGGTTGCGGTGCGCTCCGGGGCGCTCCTTCTGCGGAAAGACGCCTGGCAGTGGCACTTGGCAGAGCTCCGCGTCTCTGTATTGTGCGTTTCTTGCCTTCTGCATCTCAGCAAAATGCTTTCCCACTAGGTCTAGCAAGGAGAAACTGTGGCAGCTGAGTAGATGTAGCCCGGCCCGCCCTTTGAAGTTGACAAGTTCTTGGCATCTCAGAGCCTCAAGGGAAGAGCAAGCTTATCTATGGTAGGCTGGGGCAGAACTAGCAGCAAGCAGAGCAAAGTTGTCCAAGAATACCTTCCATTGGAATGCTAATGGCAATTGAAGAGGCAGGCCAGTGGCAAGCCACTAGCTTCTAGCAGTTTGAAAGTTGCAGACACAGTGCAGGTGTTGTGCGGCTTCCTTCTTGGCCTCCTAGAAGGTGCCGCGCTCTCCGTCTCTTGCTTGCCAATATGTTGCCGTGTTCCTCCTATTGTTTGGTTTGTTTTGATTTGTTTTGATGATCTTTTGGCGGGTTTTCGGAATGTTTTGGTGGTGTTTTAGAATGTTTTGTTTTCTCTTGTGTTGTTTTTATTGTCTTGGCAGGTTGTGGAACGTTTGGATTTGTTTTGGCGGGTTTTAAAATATTTTGGCGGGTATTTGGAATGTTTTGGTTTGCTTTCATTTGTTTTGATTATGTTTTGGCAAGTTATTGAAAGTTTTGATCACTTCTGACTGGTTTTCTAGTATTTTGGCATCTTTTCAGAATGTTTTGATCAGTTTTGGCAGGTTGTAAACTATTTTGTCAGGTTTTTTGAATGTTTTGGTTGGTTTTGATTTGTTTTTATGATGTTTTGCCAAGTTTTTTGAATGTTTTGATCAGTTCTGGCTGGTTTTCTAATGTTTTGGCATTTTTTCAGAATGTTTTGATGAGTTTTGTGGGTCTAAATTATTTTGGCGGGTTTTCGGAATATTTTGGTTGGTTTTGATTTGTTTTTATGATGTTTTGTCGGGTTTTCGGGAATGTTTTGGTTGGGTTTTAGAATGTTTTGTATTCTCTTGAGTTGTTTTTATTGTGTTGGCAGGTTTTGCAATGTTTGGATTCCTTTTGGCGGGGTTTAAAATATTTTGGCGGGTATTTGGAATGTTTTGGCGGGTATTCGGAATGTTTTGATTAGTTTTGACGGGTTTTGAAATATTTTGGCCGGTTTTTAGAAGGTTTTGATTCTGTTTAGCCCAGTTTTTGGTGTGTTTGGATTAGCTTTGGTGGGCTTTATCATGTTTTGTCAGGTTTTTTCGAATGTATTGATCACTTCTGTCTGGTTTTCTATTTTGGCGGGTTTGAAAATATTTTTGGATGAGTTTTGGCGGGTTTTCAAATATTTTGGCTCTTTGCGCAGAGACGACGGTGCCGGTTGCGGTGCGCTCCGGGGCGCTCCTTCTGCGGAAAGACGCCTGGCAGTGGCACTTGGCAGAGCTCCGCGTCTCTGTATTGTGCGTTTCTTGCCTTCTGCATCTCCGCAAAATGCTTTCCCACTAGGTCTAGCAAGGAGAAACTGTGGCAGCTGAGTAGATGTAGCCCGGCCCGCCCTTTGAAGTTGACAAGTTCTTGGCATCTCAGAGCCTCAAGGGAAGAGCAAGCTTATCTATGGTAGGCTGGGGCGGAACTAGCAGCAAGCAGAGCAAAGTTGTCCAAGAATAGCTTCCATTGGAATGCTAATGGCAATTGAAGAGGCAGGCCAGTGGCAAGCCACTAGCTTCTAGCAGTTTGAAAGTTGCAGACACAGTGCAGGTGTTGTGCGGCTTCCTTCTTGGCCTCCTAGAAGGTGCCGTGGTGCCGCGCTCTCCGTCTCTTGCTTGCCAATATGTTGCCGTGTTCCTCCTATTGTTTGGTTTGTTTTGATTTGTTTTGATGATCTTTTGGCAGGTTTTCGGAATGTTTTGGTGGTGTTTTAGAATGTTTTGTTTTCTCTTGTGTTGTTTTTATTGTCTTGGCAGGTTGTGGAACGTTTGGATTCGTTTTGGCGGGTTTTAAAATATTTTGGCGGGTATTTGGAATGTTTTGGTTTGCTTTCATTTGTTTTGATTATGTTTTGGCAAGTTATTGAAAGTTTTGATCACTTCTGACTGGTTTTCTAGTATTTTGGCATCTTTTCAGAATGTTTTGATCAGTTTTGGCGGGTTCTAAAATATTTTGTCGCGTTTTTGGAATGTTTTGGTTGGTTTTGATTTGTTTTTATGATGTTTTTCCCAAGTTTTTTGAATGTTTTGATCATTTCTGGCTGGTTTTCTAATGTTTTGGCATTTTTTCAGAATGTTTTGATGAGTTTTGTGGGTCTAAATCATTTTAGCAGGTTTCGGAATAATTTGTTTGATTTTGATTTGTTTTTATGATGTTTTGGCGGGTTTTCGGAATGTTTTGCTTGGGTTTTAGAATGTTTTGTATTCTCTTGAGTTGTTTTTATTGTGTTGGCAGGTTTTGCAATGTTTGGATTCCTTTTGGCGGGTTTTCAAATATTTTGGCGGGTATTTGGAATATTTTGATTAGTTTTGACGGGTTTTGAAATATTTTGGCCGGTTTTTAGAAGGTTTAGATTTGTTTTGATTTGTTTTGATTCTGTTTAGCCCAGTTTTTGGTGTGTTTGGATTAGCTTTGGTGGGCTTTATCATGTTTTGTCAGGTTTTTTCGAATGTATTGATCACTTCTGTCTGGTTTTCTATTTTGGCGGGTTTGAAAATATTTTTGGATTAGTTTTGGCGGGTTTGAAAATATTTTGGCTCTTTGCGCAGAGACGACGGTGCCGGTTGCGGTGCGCTCCGGGGCGCTCCTTCTGCGGAAAGACGCCTGGCAGTGGCACTTGGCAGAGCTCCGCGTCTCTGTATTGTGCGTTTCTTGCCTTCTGCATCTCAGCAAAATGCTTTCCCACTAGGTCTAGCAAGGAGAAACTGTCTCAGCTGAGTAGATGTAGCCCGGCCCGCCCTTTGAAGTTGACAAGTTCTTGGCATCTCAGAGCCTCAAGGGAAGAGCAAGCTTATCTATGGTAGGCTGGGGCGGAACTAGCAGCAAGCAGAGCAAAGTTGTCCAAGAATAGCTTCCATTGGAATGCTAATGGCAATTGAAGAGGCAGGCCAGTGGCAAGCCACTAGCTTCTAGCAGTTTGAAAGTTGCAGACACAGTGCAGGTGTTGTGCGGCTTCCTTCTTGGCCTCCTAGAAGGTGCCGCGGTGCCGCGCTCTCCGTCTCTTGCTTGCCAATATGTTGCCGTGTTCCTCCTATTGTTTGGTTTGTTTTGATTTGTTTTGATGATCTTTTGGCAGGTTTTCGGAATGTTTTGGTGGTGTTTTAGAATGTTTTGTTTTCTCTTGTGTTGTTTTTAGTGTGTTGGCAGGTTGTGGAACGTTTGGGTTCGTTTTGGCGGGTTTTAAAATCTTTTGGCAGGTATTTGGAATGTTTTGGTTTGCTTTCATTTGTTTTGATTATGTTTTGGCAAGTTATTGAAAGTTTTGATCACTTCTGACTGGTTTTCTAGTATTTTGGCATCTTTTCAGAATGTTTTGATCAGTTTTGGCGGCTTCTAAAATATTTTGTCGCGTTTTTGGAATGTTTTGGTTGGTTTTGATTTGTTTTTATGATGTTTTTGCCAAGTTTTTTGAATGTTTTGATCAGTTCTGGCTGGTTTTCTAATGTTTTGGCATTTTTTCAGAATGTTTTGATGAGTTTTGTGGGTCTATAATAATTTTGGCGTGTTTTCGGAATATTTTGGTTGGTTTTGATTTGTTTTTATGACCTTTTGGCGGGTTTTAGGAATGTTTTGGTGGTGTTTTAGAATGTTTTGTTTTCTCTTGTGTTGTTTTGGTTGTCTTGGCAGGTTGTGGAACGTTTGGATTCCTTTTGGCGGGTTTTGAAATATTTTGGCCGGTTTTTAGAAGGTTTCGATTTGTTTTGATTTGTTTTGATTCTGTTTAGCCCAGTTTTTGGTGTGTTTGGATTAGCTTTGGTGGGCTTTTTCATGTTTTGTCAGGTTTTTTCGAATGTATTGATCACTTCTGTCTGGTTTTCTATTTTGGCGGGTTTGAAAATATTTTTGGATTAGTTTTGGCGGGTTTGAAAATATTTTGGCTCTTTGCGCAGAGATGACGGTGCCGGTTGCGGTGCGCTCCGGGGCGCTCCTTCTGCGGAAAGACGCCTGGCAGTGGCACTTGGGAGAGCTCCGCGTCTCTGTATTGTGCGTTTCTTGCCTTCTGCATCTCAGCAAAATGCTTTCCCACTAGGTCTAGCAAGGAGAAACTGTCTCAGCTGAGTAGATGTAGCCCGGCCCGCCCTTTGAAGTTGACAAGTTCTTGGCATCTCAGAGCCTCAAGGGAAGAGCAAGGTTATCTATGGTAGGCTGGGGCAGAACTAGCAGCAAGCAGAGCAAAGTTGTCCAAGAATACCTTCCATTGGAATGCTAATGGCAATTGAAGAGGCAGACCAGTGGCAAGCCACTAGCTTCTAGCAGTTTGAAAGTTGCAGACACAGTGCAGGTGTTGTGCGGCTTCCTTCTTGGCCTCCTAGAAGGTGCCGCGGTGCCGCGCTCTCCGTCTCTTGCTTGCCAATATGTTGCCGTGTTCCTCCTATTGTTTGGTTTGTTTTGATTTGTTTTGATGATGTTTTGGCAGGTTTTTGGAATGTTTTGGTGGTGTTTTAGAATGTTTTGTTTTCTCTTGTGTTGTTTTTATTGTCTTGGCAGGTTGTGGAACGTTTGGATTCGTTTTGGCGGGTTTTAAAATATTTTGGCGGGTATTTGGAATGTTTTGGTTTGCTTTCATTTGTTTTGATTATGTTTTGGCAAGTTATTGAAAGTTTTGATCACTTCTGACTGGTTTTCTAGTATTTTGGCATCTTTTCCGAATGTTTTGATCAGTTTTGGCAAGTTCTAAAATATTTTGTCGCGTTTTTGGAATGTTTTGGTTGGTTTTGATTTGTTTTTATGATGTTTTTCCCAAGTTTTTTGAATGTTTTGATCATTTCTGGCTGGTTTTCTAATGTTTTGGCATTTTTTCAGAATGTTTTGATGAGTTTTGTGGGTCTAAATCATTTTAGCAGGTTTCGGAATAATTTGGTTGGTTTTGATTTGTTTTGATGATGTTTTGACGGGTTTTCGGAATGTTTTGGTTGGGTTTTAGAATGTTTTGTATTCTCTTGAGTTGTTTTTATTGTGTTGGCAGGTTTTGCAATGTTTGGATTCCTTTTGGCGGGGTTTAAAATATTTTGGCGGGTATTTGGAATATTTTGATTAGTTTTGACGGGTTTTGAAATATTTTGGCCGGTTTTTAGAAGGTTTAGATTTGTTTTGATTTGTTTTGATTCTGTTTAGCCCAGTTTTTGGTGTGTTTGGATTAGCTTTGGTGGGCTTTATCATGTTTTGTCAGGTTTTTTCGAATGTATTGATCACTTCTGTCTGGTTTTCTATTTTGGCAGGTTTGAAAATATTTTTGGATTAGTTTTGGCGGGTTTGAAAATATTTTGGCTCTTTGCGCAGAGACGACGGTGCCGGTTGCGGTGCGCTCCAGGGCGCTCCTTCTGCGGAAAGACGCCTGGCAGCGGCACTTGGGACAGCTCCGCGTCTCCGTATTCTGCGTTTCTTGCCTTCTGCATCTCAGCAAAATGCTTTCCCACTAGGTCTAGCAAGGAGAAAGTGTCTCAGCTGAGTAGATGTAGCCCGGCCCGCCCTTTGAAGTTGACAAGTTCTTGGCATCTCAGAGCCTCAAGGGAAGAGCAAGCTTATCTATGGTAGGCTGGGGCGGAACTAGCAGCAAGCAGAGCAAAGTTGTCCAAGAATAGCTTCCATTGGAATGCTAATGGCAATTGAAGAGGCAGGCCAGTGGCAAGCCACTAGCTTCTAGCAGTTTGAAAGTTGCAGACACAGTGCAGGTGTTGTGCGGCTTCCTTCTTGGCCTCCTAGAAGGTGCCGCGCTCTCCGTCTCTTGCTTGCCAATATGTTGCCGTGTTCCTCCTATTGTTTGGTTTGTTTTGATTTGTTTTGATGATCTTTTGGCGGGTTTTCGGAATGTTTTGGTGGTGTTTTAGAATGTTTTGTTTTCTCTTGTGTTGTTTTTATTGTCTTGGCAGGTTGTGGAATGTTTGGATTTGTTTTGGCGGGTTTTAAAATATTTTGGCGGGTATTTGGAATGTTTTGGTTTGCTTTCATTTGTTTTGATTATGTTTTGGCAAGTTATTGAAAGTTTTGATCACTTCTGACTGGTTTTCTAGTATTTTGGCATCTTTTCAGAATGTTTTGATCAGTTTTGGCAGGTTGTAAACTATTTTGTCAGGTTTTTTGAATGTTTTGGTTGGTTTTGATTTGTTTTTATGATGTTTTGCCAAGTTTTTTGAATGTTTTGATCAGTTCTGGCTGGTTTTCTAATGTTTTGGCATTTTTTCAGAATGTTTTGATGAGTTTTGTGGGTCTAAATTATTTTGGCGGGTTTTCGGAATATTTTGGTTGGTTTTGATTTGTTTTTATGATGTTTTGTCGGGTTTTCGGGAATGTTTTGGTTGGGTTTTAGAATGTTTTGTATTCTCTTGAGTTGTTTTTATTGTGTTGGCAGGTTTTGGAATGTTTGGATTCCTTTTGGCGGGGTTTAAAATATTTTGGCGGGTATTTGGAATGTTTTGGCGGGTATTCGGAATGTTTTGATTAGTTTTGACGGGTTTTGAAATATTTTGGCCGGTTTTTAGAAGGTTTTGATTCTGTTTAGCCCAGTTTTTGGTGTGTTTGGATTAGCTTTGGTGGGCTTTATCATGTTTTGTCAGGTTTTTTCGAATGTATTGATCACTTCTGTCTGGTTTTCTATTTTGGCGGGTTTGAAAATATTTTTGGATGAGTTTTGGCAGGTGTTCAAAGATTTTGGCTCTTTGCGCAGAGATGACGGTGCCGGTTGCGGTGCGCTCCGGGGCGCTCCTTCTGCGGAAAGACGCCTGGCAGCGGCACTTGGGACAGCTCCGCGTCTCCGTATTCTGCGTTTCTTGCCTTCTGCATCTCAGCAAAATGCTTTCCCACTAGGTCTAGCAAGGAGAAACTGTGGCAGCTGAGTAGATGTAGCCCGGCCCGCCCTTTGAAGTTGACAAGTTCTTGGCATCTCAGAGCCTCAAGGGAAGAGCAAGGTTATCTATGGTAGGCTGGGGCAGAACTAGCAGCAAGCAGAGCAAAGTTGTCCAAGAATACCTTCCATTGGAATGCTAATGGCAATTGAAGAGGCAGGCCAGTGGCAAGCCACTAGCTTCTAGCAGTTTGAAAGTTGCAGACACAGTGCAGGTGTTGTGCGGCTTCCTTCTTGGCCTCCTAGAAGGTGCCGCGGTGCCGCGCTCTCCGTCTCTTGCTTGCCAATATGTTGCCGTGTTCCTCCTATTGTTTGGTTTGTTTTGATTTGTTTTGATGATCTTTTGGCAGGTTTTCGGAATGTTTTGGTGGTGTTTTAGAATGTTTTGTTTTCTCTTGTGTTGTTTTTATTGTCTTGGCAGGTTGTGGAACGTTTGGATTCGTTTTGGCGGGTTTTAAAATCTTTTGGCGGGTATTTGGAATGTTTTGGTTTGCTTTCATTTGTTTTGATTATGTTTTGGCAAGTTATTGAAAGTTTTGATCACTTCTGACTGGTTTTCTAGTATTTTGGCATCTTTTCAGAATGTTTTGATCAGTTTTGGCGGGTTCTAAAATATTTTGTCGCGTTTTTGGAATGTTTTGGTTGGTTTTGATTTGTTTTTATGATGTTTTTCCCAAGTTTTTTGAATGTTTTGATCATTTCTGGCTGGTTTTCTAATGTTTTGGCATTTTTTCAGAATGTTTTGATGAGTTTTGTGGGTCTAAATCATTTTAGCAGGTTTTGGAAAAATTTGTTTGATTTTGATTTGTTTTTATGATGTTTTGGCGGGTTTTCGGAATGTTTTGCTTGGGTTTTAGAATGTTTTGTATTCTCTTGAGTTGTTTTTATTGTGTTGGCAGGTTTTGCAATGTTTGGATTCCTTTTGGCGGGTTTTCAAATATTTTGGCGGGTATTTGGAATATTTTGATTAGTTTTGACGGGTTTTGAAATATTTTGGCCGGTTTTTAGAAGGTTTAGATTTGTTTTGATTTGTTTTGATTCTGTTTAGCCCAGTTTTTGGTGTGTTTGGATTAGCTTTGGTGGGCTTTTTCATGTTTTGTCAGGTTTTTTCGAATGTATTGATCACTTCTGTCTGGTTTTCTATTTTGGCGGGTTTGAAAATATTTTTGGATTAGTTTTGGCGGGTTTGAAAATATTTTGGCTCTTTGCGCAGAGACGACGGTGCCGGTTGCGGTGCGCTCCGGGGCGCTCCTTCTGCGGAAAGACGCCTGGCAGTGGCACTTGGCAGAGCTCCGCGTCTCTGTATTGTGCGTTTCTTGCCTTCTGCATCTCAGCAAAATGCTTTCCCACTAGGTCTAGCAAGGAGAAACTGTGGCAGCTGAGTAGATGTAGCCCGGCCCGCCCTTTGAAGTTGACAAGTTCTTGGCATCTCAGAGCCTCAAGGGAAGAGCAAGGTTATCTATGGTAGGCTGGGGCGGAACTAGCAGCAAGCAGAGCAAAGTTGTCCAAGAATAGCTTCCATTGGAATGCTAATGGCAATTGAAGAGGCAGGCCAGTGGCAAGCCACTAGCTTCTAGCAGTTTGAAAGTTGCAGACACAGTGCAGGTGTTGTGCGGCTTCCTTCTTGGCCTCCTAGAAGGTGCCGTGGTGCCGCGCTCTCCGTCTCTTGCTTGCCAATATGTTGCCGTGTTCCTCCTATTGTTTGGTTTGTTTTGATTTGTTTTGATGATCTTTTGGCAGGTTTTCGGAATGTTTTGGTGGTGTTTTAGAATGTTTTGTTTTCTCTTGTGTTGTTTTTATTGTCTTGGCAGGTTGTGGAACGTTTGGATTCGTTTTGGCGGGTTTTAAAATATTTTGGCGGGTATTTGGAATGTTTTGGTTTGCTTTCATTTGTTTTGATTATGTTTTGGCAAGTTATTGAAAGTTTTGATCACTTCTGACTGGTTTTCTAGTATTTTGGCATCTTTTCCGAATGTTTTGATCAGTTTTGGCGGCTTCTAAAATATTTTGTCGCGTTTTTGGAATGTTTTGGTTGGTTTTGATTTGTTTTTATGATGTTTTTCCCAAGTTTTTTGAATGTTTTGATCATTTCTGGCTGGTTTTCTAATGTTTTGGCATTTTTTCAGAATGTTTTGATGAGTTTTGTGGGTCTAAATCATTTTAGCAGGTTTCGGAATAATTTGTTTGATTTTGATTTGTTTTTATGATGTTTTGGCGGGTTTTCGGAATGTTTTGGTTGGGTTTTAGAATGTTTTGTATTCTCTTGAGTTGTTTTTATTGTGTTGGCAGGTTTTGCAATGTTTGGATTCCTTTTGGCGGGTTTTCAAATATTTTGGCGGGTATTTGGAATATTTTGATTAGTTTTGACGGGTTTTGAAATATTTTGGCCGGTTTTTAGAAGGTTTAGATTTGTTTTGATTTGTTTTGATTCTGTTTAGCCCAGTTTTTGGTGTGTTTGGATTAGCTTTGGTGGGCTTTATCATGTTTTGTCAGGTTTTTTCGAATGTATTGATCACTTCTGTCTGGTTTTCTATTTTGGCGGGTTTGAAAATATTTTTGGATTAGTTTTGGCGGGTTTGAAAATATTTTGGCTCTTTGCGCAGAGACGACGGTGCCGGTTGCGGTGCGCTCCGGGGCGCTCCTTCTGCGGAAAGACGCCTGGCAGTGGCACTTGGCAGAGCTCCGCGTCTCTGTATTGTGCGTTTCTTGCCTTCTGCATCTCAGCAAAATGCTTTCCCACTAGGTCTAGCAAGGAGAAACTGTGGCAGCTGAGTAGATGTAGCCCGGCCCGCCCTTTGAAGTTGACAAGTTCTTGGCATCTCAGAGCCTCAAGGGAAGAGCAAGCTTATCTATGGTAGGCTGGGGCGGAACTAGCAGCAAGCAGAGCAAAGTTGTCCAAGAATAGCTTCCATTGGAATGCTAATGGCAATTGAAGAGGCAGGCCAGTGGCAAGCCACTAGCTTCTAGCAGTTTGAAAGTTGCAGACACAGTGCAGGTGTTGTGCGGCTTCCTTCTTGGCCTCCTAGAAGGTGCCGTGGTGCCGCGCTCTCCGTCTCTTGCTTGCCAATATGTTGCCGTGTTCCTCCTATTGTTTGGTTTGTTTTGATTTGTTTTGATGATCTTTTGGCAGGTTTTCGGAATGTTTTGGTGGTGTTTTAGAATGTTTTGTTTTCTCTTGTGTTGTTTTTATTGTCTTGGCAGGTTGTGGAACGTTTGGATTCGTTTTGGCGGGTTTTAAAATATTTTGGCGGGTATTTGGAATGTTTTGGTTTGCTTTCATTTGTTTTGATTATGTTTTGGCAAGTTATTGAAAGTTTTGATCACTTCTGACTGGTTTTCTAGTATTTTGGCATCTTTTCAGAATGTTTTGATCAGTTTTGGCGGGTTCTAAAATATTTTGTCGCGTTTTTGGAATGTTTTGGTTGGTTTTGATTTGTTTTTATGATGTTTTTCCCAAGTTTTTTGAATGTTTTGATCATTTCTGGCTGGTTTTCTAATGTTTTGGCATTTTTTCAGAATGTTTTGATGAGTTTTGTGGGTCTAAATCATTTTAGCAGGTTTCGGAATAATTTGTTTGATTTTGATTTGTTTTTATGATGTTTTGGCGGGTTTTCGGAATGTTTTGCTTGGGTTTTAGAATGTTTTGTATTCTCTTGAGTTGTTTTTATTGTGTTGGCAGGTTTTGCAATGTTTGGATTCCTTTTGGCGGGTTTTCAAATATTTTGGCGGGTATTTGGAATATTTTGATTAGTTTTGACGGGTTTTGAAATATTTTGGCCGGTTTTTAGAAGGTTTAGATTTGTTTTGATTTGTTTTGATTCTGTTTAGCCCAGTTTTTGGTGTGTTTGGATTAGCTTTGGTGGGCTTTATCATGTTTTGTCAGGTTTTTTCGAATGTATTGATCACTTCTGTCTGGTTTTCTATTTTGGCGGGTTTGAAAATATTTTTGGATTAGTTTTGGCGGGTTTGAAAATATTTTGGCTCTTTGCGCAGAGACGACGGTGCCGGTTGCGGTGCGCTCCGGGGCGCTCCTTCTGCGGAAAGACGCCTGGCAGTGGCACTTGGCAGAGCTCCGCGTCTCTGTATTGTGCGTTTCTTGCCTTCTGCATCTCAGCAAAATGCTTTCCCACTAGGTCTAGCAAGGAGAAACTGTGGCAGCTGAGTAGATGTAGCCCGGCCCGCCCTTTGAAGTTGACAAGTTCTTGGCATCTCAGAGCCTCAAGGGAAGAGCAAGCTTATCTATGGTAGGCTGGGGCGGAACTAGCAGCAAGCAGAGCAAAGTTGTCCAAGAATAGCTTCCATTGGAATGCTAATGGCAATTGAAGAGGCAGGCCAGTGGCAAGCCACTAGCTTCTAGCAGTTTGAAAGTTGCAGACACAGTGCAGGTGTTGTGCGGCTTCCTTCTTGGCCTCCTAGAAGGTGCCGTGGTGCCGCGCTCTCCGTCTCTTGCTTGCCAATATGTTGCCGTGTTCCTCCTATTGTTTGGTTTGTTTTGATTTGTTTTGATGATCTTTTGGCAGGTTTTCGGAATGTTTTGGTGGTGTTTTAGAATGTTTTGTTTTCTCTTGTGTTGTTTTTAGTGTGTTGGCAGGTTGTGGAACGTTTGGGTTCGTTTTGGCGGGTTTTAAAATCTTTTGGCAGGTATTTGGAATGTTTTGGTTTGCTTTCATTTGTTTTGATTATGTTTTGGCAAGTTATTGAAAGTTTTGATCACTTCTGACTGGTTTTCTAGTATTTTGGCATCTTTTCCGAATGTTTTGATCAGTTTTGGCGGCTTCTAAAATATTTTGTCGCGTTTTTGGAATGTTTTGGTTGGTTTTGATTTGTTTTTATGATGTTTTTGCCAAGTTTTTTGAATGTTTTGATCAGTTCTGGCTGGTTTTCTAATGTTTTGGCATTTTTTCAGAATGTTTTGATGAGTTTTGTGGGTCTATAATAATTTTGGCGTGTTTTCGGAATATTTTGGTTGGTTTTGATTTGTTTTTATGACCTTTTGGCGGGTTTTAGGAATGTTTTGGTGGTTTTTTAGAATGTTTTGTTTTCTCTTGTGTTGTTTTGGTTGTCTTGGCAGGTTGTGGAACGTTTGGATTCCTTTTGGCGGGTTTTGAAATATTTTGGCCGGTTTTTAGAAGGTTTCGATTTGTTTTGATTTGTTTTGATTCTGTTTAGCCCAGTTTTTGGTGTGTTTGGATTAGCTTTGGTGGGCTTTTTCATGTTTTGTCAGGTTTTTTCGAATGTATTGATCACTTCTGTCTGGTTTTCTATTTTGGCGGGTTTGAAAATATTTTTGGATTAGTTTTGGCGGGTTTGAAAATATTTTGGCTCTTTGCGCAGAGATGACGGTGCCGGTTGCGGTGCGCTCCGGGGCGCTCCTTCTGCGGAAAGACGCCTGGCAGTGGCACTTGGGAGAGCTCCGCGTCTCTGTATTGTGCGTTTCTTGCCTTCTGCATCTCAGCAAAATGCTTTCCCACTAGGTCTAGCAAGGAGAAAGTGTCTCAGCTGAGTAGATGTAGCCCGGCCCGCCCTTTGAAGTTGACAAGTTCTTGGCATCTCAGAGCCTCAAGGGAAGAGCAAGGTTATCTATGGTAGGCTGGGGCAGAACTAGCAGCAAGCAGAGCAAAGTTGTCCAAGAATAGCTTCCATTGGAATGCTAATGGCAATTGAAGAGGCAGGCCAGTGGCAAGCCACTAGCTTCTAGCAGTTTGAAAGTTGCAGACACAGTGCAGGTGTTGTGCGGCTTCCTTCTTGGCCTCCTAGAAGGTGCCGCGGTGCCGCGCTCTCCGTCTCTTGCTTGCCAATATGTTGCCGTGTTCCTCCTATTGTTTGGTTTGTTTTGATTTGTTTTGATGATCTTTTGGCAGGTTTTCGGAATGTTTTGGTGGTGTTTTAGAATGTTTTGTTTTCTCTTGTGTTGTTTTTAGTGTGTTGGCAGGTTGTGGAACGTTTGGGTTCGTTTTGGCGGGTTTTAAAATCTTTTGGCAGGTATTTGGAATGTTTTGGTTTGCTTTCATTTGTTTTGATTATGTTTTGGCAAGTTATTGAAAGTTTTGATCACTTCTGACTGGTTTTCTAGTATTTTGGCATCTTTTCCGAATGTTTTGATCAGTTTTGGCGGCTTCTAAAATATTTTGTCGCGTTTTTGGAATGTTTTGGTTGGTTTTGATTTGTTTTTATGATGTTTTTGCCAAGTTTTTTGAATGTTTTGATCAGTTCTGGCTGGTTTTCTAATGTTTTGGCATTTTTTCAGAATGTTTTGATGAGTTTTGTGGGTCTATAATAATTTTGGCGTGTTTTCGGAATATTTTGGTTGGTTTTGATTTGTTTTTATGACCTTTTGGCGGGTTTTAGGAATGTTTTGGTGGTGTTTTAGAATGTTTTGTTTTCTCTTGTGTTGTTTTGGTTGTCTTGGCAGGTTGTGGAATGTTTGGATTCCTTTTGGCGGGTTTTGAAATATTTTGGCCGGTTTTTAGAAGGTTTCGATTTGTTTTGATTTGTTTTGATTCTGTTTAGCCCAGTTTTTGGTGTGTTTGGATTAGCTTTGGTGGGCTTTTTCATGTTTTGTCAGGTTTTTTCGAATGTATTGATCACTTCTGTCTGGTTTTCTATTTTGGCGGGTTTGAAAATATTTTTGGATTAGTTTTGGCGGGTTTGAAAATATTTTGGCTCTTTGCGCAGAGATGACGGTGCCGGTTGCGGTGCGCTCCGGGGCGCTCCTTCTGCGGAAAGACGCCTGGCAGTGGCACTTGGGAGAGCTCCGCGTCTCTGTATTGTGCGTTTCTTGCCTTCTGCATCTCAGCAAAATGCTTTCCCACTAGGTCTAGCAAGGAGAAACTGTCTCAGCTGAGTAGATGCAGCCCGGCCCGCCCTTTGAAGTTGACAAGTTCTTGGCATCTCAGAGCCTCAAGGGAAGAGCAAGGTTATCTATGGTAGGCTGGGGCAGAACTAGCAGCAAGCAGAGCAAAGTTGTCCAAGAATACCTTCCATTGGAATGCTAATGGCAATTGAAGAGGCAGACCAGTGGCAAGCCACTAGCTTCTAGCAGTTTGAAAGTTGCAGACACAGTGCAGGTGTTGTGCGGCTTCCTTCTTGGCCTCCTAGAAGGTGCCGCGGTGCCGCGCTCTCCGTCTCTTGCTTGCCAATATGTTGCCGTGTTCCTCCTATTGTTTGGTTTGTTTTGATTTGTTTTGATGATGTTTGGCAGGTTTTTGGAATGTTTTGGTGGTGTTTTAGAATGTTTTGTTTTCTCTTGTGTTGTTTTTATTGTCTTGGCAGGTTGTGGAACGTTTGGATTCGTTTTGGCGGGTTTTAAAATATTTTGGCGGGTATTTGGAATGTTTTGGTTTGCTTTCATTTGTTTTGATTATGTTTTGGCAAGTTATTGAAAGTTTTGATCACTTCTGACTGGTTTTCTAGTATTTTGGCATCTTTTCCGAATGTTTTGATCAGTTTTGGCAAGTTCTAAAATATTTTGTCGCGTTTTTGGAATGTTTTGGTTGGTTTTGATTTGTTTTTATGATGTTTTTCCCAAGTTTTTTGAATGTTTTGATCATTTCTGGCTGGTTTTCTAATGTTTTGGCATTTTTTCAGAATGTTTTGATGAGTTTTGTGGGTCTAAATCATTTTAGCAGGTTTCGGAATAATTTGGTTGGTTTTGATTTGTTTTGATGATGTTTTGACGGGTTTTCGGAATGTTTTGGTTGGGTTTTAGAATGTTTTGTATTCTCTTGAGTTGTTTTTATTGTGTTGGCAGGTTTTGCAATGTTTGGATTCCTTTTGGCGGGTTTTCAAATATTTTGGCGGGTATTTGGAATATTTTGATTAGTTTTGACGGGTTTTGAAATATTTTGGCCGGTTTTTAGAAGGTTTAGATTTGTTTTGATTTGTTTTGATTCTGTTTAGCCCAGTTTTTGGTGTGTTTGGATTAGCTTTGGTGGGCTTTATCATGTTTTGTCAGGTTTTTTCGAATGTATTGATCACTTCTGTCTGGTTTTCTATTTTGGCGGGTTTGAAAATATTTTTGGATTAGTTTTGGCGGGTTTGAAAATATTTTGGCTCCTTGCGCAGAGACGACGGTGCCGGTTGCGGTGCGCTCCAGGGCGCTCCTTCTGCGGAAAGACGCCTGGCAGCGGCACTTGGGACAGCTCCGCGTCTCCGTATTCTGCGTTTCTTGCCTTCTGCATCTCAGCAAAATGCTTTCCCACTAGGTCTAGCAAGGAGAAAGTGTCTCAGCTGAGTAGATGTAGCCCGGCCCGCCCTTTGAAGTTGACAAGTTCTTGGCATCTCAGAGCCTCAAGGGAAGAGCAAGCTTATCTATGGTAGGCTGGGGCGGAACTAGCAGCAAGCAGAGCAAAGTTGTCCAAGAATAGCTTCCATTGGAATGCTAATGGCAATTGAAGAGGCAGGCCAGTGGCAAGCCACTAGCTTCTAGCAGTTTGAAAGTTGCAGACACAGTGCAGGTGTTGTGCGGCTTCCTTCTTGGCCTCCTAGAAGGTGCCGCGCTCTCCGTCTCTTGCTTGCCAATATGTTGCCGTGTTCCTCCTATTGTTTGGTTTGTTTTGATTTGTTTTGATGATCTTTTGGCGGGTTTTCGGAATGTTTTGGTGGTGTTTTAGAATGTTTTGTTTTCTCTTGTGTTGTTTTTATTGTCTTGGCAGGTTGTGGAACGTTTGGATTTGTTTTGGCGGGTTTTAAAATATTTTGGCGGGTATTTGGAATGTTTTGGTTTGCTTTCATTTGTTTTGATTATGTTTTGGCAAGTTATTGAAAGTTTTGATCACTTCTGACTGGTTTTCTAGTATTTTGGCATCTTTTCAGAATGTTTTGATCAGTTTTGGCAGGTTGTAAACTATTTTGTCAGGTTTTCGGAATGTTTTGGTTGGTTTTGATTTGTTTTTATGATGTTTTGCCAAGTTTTTTGAATGTTTTGATCAGTTCTGGCTGGTTTTCTAATGTTTTGGCATTTTTTCAGAATGTTTTGATGAGTTTTGTGGGTCTAAATTATTTTGGCGGGTTTTCGGAATATTTTGGTTGGTTTTGATTTGTTTTTATGATGTTTTGTCGGGTTTTCGGGAATGTTTTGGTTGGGTTTTAGAATGTTTTGTATTCTCTTGAGTTGTTTTTATTGTGTTGGCAGGTTTTGGAATGTTTGGATTCCTTTTGGCGGGGTTTAAAATATTTTGGCGGGTATTTGGAATGTTTTGGCGGGTATTCGGAATGTTTTGATTAGTTTTGACGGGTTTTGAAATATTTTGGCCTGTTTTTAGAAGGTTTTGATTCTGTTTAGCCCAGTTTTTGGTGTGTTTGGATTAGCTTTGGTGGGCTTTATCATGTTTTGTCAGGTTTTTTCGAATGTATTGATCACTTCTGTCTGGTTTTCTATTTTGGCGGGTTTGAAAATATTTTTGGATGAGTTTTGGCAGGTTTTCAAAGATTTTGGCTCTTTGCGCAGAGATGACGGTGCCGGTTGCGGTGCGCTCCGGGGCGCTCCTTCTGCGGAAAGACGCCTGGCAGTGGCACTTGGGACAGCTCCGCGTCTCCGTATTCTGCGTTTCTTGCCTTCTGCATCTCAGCAAAATGCTTTCCCACTAGGTCTAGCAAGGAGAAACTGTGGCAGCTGAGTAGATGTAGCCCGGCCCGCCCTTTGAAGTTGACAAGTTCTTGGCATCTCAGAGCCTCAAGGGAAGAGCAAGGTTATCTATGGTAGGCTGGGGCAGAACTAGCAGCAAGCAGAGCAAAGTTGTCCAAGAATAGCTTCCATTGGAATGCTAATGGCAATTGAAGAGGCAGGCCAGTGGCAAGCCACTAGCTTCTAGCAGTTTGAAAGTTGCAGACACAGTGCAGGTGTTGTGCGGCTTCCTTCTTGGCCTCCTAGAAGGTGCCGCGGTGCCGCGCTCTCCGTCTCTTGCTTGCCAATATGTTGCCGTGTTCCTCCTATTGTTTGGTTTGTTTTGATTTGTTTTGATGATCTTTTGGCAGGTTTTCGGAATGTTTTGGTGGTGTTTTAGAATGTTTTGTTTTCTCTTGTGTTGTTTTTATTGTCTTGGCAGGTTGTGGAACGTTTGGATTCGTTTTGGCGGGTTTTAAAATATTTTGGCGGGTATTTGGAATGTTTTGGTTTGCTTTCATTTGTTTTGATTATGTTTTGGCAAGTTATTGAAAGTTTTGATCACTTCTGACTGGTTTTCTAGTATTTTGGCATCTTTTCAGAATGTTTTGATCAGTTTTGGCGGGTTCTAAAATATTTTGTCGCGTTTTTGGAATGTTTTGGTTGGTTTTGATTTGTTTTTATGATGTTTTTCCCAAGTTTTTTGAATGTTTTGATCATTTCTGGCTGGTTTTCTAATGTTTTGGCATTTTTTCAGAATGTTTTGATGAGTTTTGTGGGTCTAAATCATTTTAGCAGGTTTCGGAATAATTTGTTTGATTTTGATTTGTTTTTATGATGTTTTGGCGGGTTTTCGGAATGTTTTGGTTGGGTTTTAGAATGTTTTGTATTCTCTTGAGTTGTTTTTATTGTGTTGGCAGGTTTTGCAATGTTTGGATTCCTTTTGGCGGGTTTTCAAATATTTTGGCGGGTATTTGGAATATTTTGATTAGTTTTGACGGGTTTTGAAATATTTTGGCCGGTTTTTAGAAGGTTTAGATTTGTTTTGATTTGTTTTGATTCTGTTTAGCCCAGTTTTTGGTGTGTTTGGATTAGCTTTGGTGGGCTTTATCATGTTTTGTCAGGTTTTTTCGAATGTATTGATCACTTCTGTCTGGTTTTCTATTTTGGCGGGTTTGAAAATATTTTTGGATTAGTTTTGGCGGGTTTTCAAATATTTTGGCTCTTTGCGCAGAGACGACGGTGCCGGTTGCGGTGCGCTCCGGGGCGCTCCTTCTGCGGAAAGACGCCTGGCAGTGGCACTTGGCAGAGCTCCGCGTCTCTGTATTGTGCGTTTCTTGCCTTCTGCATCTCAGCAAAATGCTTTCCCACTAGGTCTAGCAAGGAGAAACTGTCTCAGCTGAGTAGATGTAGCCCGGCCCGCCCTTTGAAGTTGACAAGTTCTTGGCATCTCAGAGCCTCAAGGGAAGAGCAAGCTTATCTATGGTAGGCTGGGGCGGAACTAGCAGCAAGCAGAGCAAAGTTGTCCAAGAATAGCTTCCATTGGAATGCTAATGGCAATTGAAGAGGCAGGCCAGTGGCAAGCCACTAGCTTCTAGCAGTTTGAAAGTTGCAGACACAGTGCAGGTGTTGTGCGGCTTCCTTCTTGGCCTCCTAGAAGGTGCCGCGGTGCCGCGCTCTCCGTCTCTTGCTTGCCAATATGTTGCCGTGTTCCTCCTATTGTTTGGTTTGTTTTGATTTGTTTTGATGATCTTTTGGCAGGTTTTCGGAATGTTTTGGTGGTGTTTTAGAATGTTTTGTTTTCTCTTGTGTTGTTTTTAGTGTGTTGGCAGGTTGTGGAACGTTTGGGTTCGTTTTGGCGGGTTTTAAAATCTTTTGGCGGGTATTTGGAATGTTTTGGTTTGCTTTCATTTGTTTTGACTATGTTTTGGCAAGTTATTGAAAGTTTTGATCACTTCTGACTGGTTTTCTAGTATTTTGGCATCTTTTCAGAATGTTTTGATCAGTTTTGGCGGGTTCTAAAATATTTTGTCGCGTTTTTGGAATGTTTTGGTTGGTTTTGATTTGTTTTTATGATGTTTTTCCCAAGTTTTTTGAATGTTTTGATCATTTCTGGATGGTTTTCTAATGTTTTGGCATTTTTTCAGAATGTTTTGATGAGTTTTGTGGGTCTAAATCATTTTAGCAGGTTTTGGAAAAATTTGTTTGATTTTGATTTGTTTTTATGATGTTTTGGCGGGTTTTCGGAATGTTTTGCTTGGGTTTTAGAATGTTTTGTATTCTCTTGAGTTGTTTTTATTGTGTTGGCAGGTTTTGGAATGTTTGGATTCCTTTTGGCGGGGTTTAAAATATTTTGGCGGGTATTTGGAATATTTTGATTAGTTTTGACGGGTTTTGAAATATTTTGGACGGTTTTTAGAAGGTTTAGATTTGTTTTGATTTGTTTTGATTCTGTTTAGCCCAGTTTTTGGTGTGTTTGGATTAGCTTTGGTGGGCTTTTTCATGTTTTGTCAGGTTTTTTCGAATGTATTGATCACTTCTGTCTGGTTTTCTATTTTGGCGGGTTTGAAAATATTTTTGGATTAGTTTTGGCGGGTTTGAAAATATTTTGGCTCTTTGCGCAGAGACGACGGTGCCGGTTGCAGTGCGCTCCGGGGCGGTCCTTCTGCGGAAAGACGCCTGGCAGCGGCACTTGGGACAGCTCCGCGTCTCCGTATTCTGCGTTTCTTGCCTTCTGCATCTCAGCAAAATGCTTTCCCACTAGGTCTAGCAAGGAGAAACTGTGGCAGCTGAGTAGATGTAGCCCGGCCCGCCCTTTGAAGTTGACAAGTTCTTGGCATCTCAGAGCCTCAAGGGAAGAGCAAGGTTATCTATGGTAGGCTGGGGCGGAACTAGCAGCAAGCAGAGCAAAGTTGTCCAAGAATAGCTTCCATTGGAATGCTAATGGCAATTGAAGAGGCAGGCCAGTGGCAAGCCACTAGCTTCTAGCAGTTTGAAAGTTGCAGACACAGTGCAGGTGTTGTGCGGCTTCCTTCTTGGCCTCCTAGAAGGTGCCGCGGTGCCGCGCTCTCCGTCTCTTGCTTGCCAATATGTTGCCGTGTTCCTCCTATTGTTTGGTTTGTTTTGATTTGTTTTGATGATCTTTTGGCAGGTTTTCGGAATGTTTTGGTGGTGTTTTAGAATGTTTTGTTTTCTCTTGTGTTGTTTTTAGTGTGTTGGCAGGTTGTGGAACGTTTGGGTTCGTTTTGGCGGGTTTTAAAATCTTTTGGCAGGTATTTGGAATGTTTTGGTTTGCTTTCATTTGTTTTGATTATGTTTTGGCAAGTTATTGAAAGTTTTGATCACTTCTGACTGGTTTTCTAGTATTTTGGCATCTTTTCCGAATGTTTTGATCAGTTTTGGCGGCTTCTAAAATATTTTGTCGCGTTTTTGGAATGTTTTGGTTGGTTTTGATTTGTTTTTATGATGTTTTTGCCAAGTTTTTTGAATGTTTTGATCAGTTCTGGCTGGTTTTCTAATGTTTTGGCATTTTTTCAGAATGTTTTGATGAGTTTTGTGGGTCTATAATAATTTTGGCGTGTTTTCGGAATATTTTGGTTGGTTTTGATTTGTTTTTATGACCTTTTGGCGGGTTTTAGGAATGTTTTGGTGGTGTTTTAGAATGTTTTGTTTTCTCTTGTGTTGTTTTGGTTGTCTTGGCAGGTTGTGGAACGTTTGGATTCCTTTTGGCGGGTTTTGAAATATTTTGGCCGGTTTTTAGAAGGTTTAGATTTGTTTTGATTTGTTTTGATTCTGTTTAGCCCAGTTTTTGGTGTGTTTGGATTAGCTTTGGTGGGCTTTATCATGTTTTGTCAGGTTTTTTCGAATGTATTGATCACTTCTGTCTGGTTTTCTATTTTGGCGGGTTTGAAAATATTTTTGGATTAGTTTTGGCGGGTTTGAAAATATTTTGGCTCTTTGCGCAGAGATGACGGTGCCGGTTGCGGTGCGCTCCGGGGCGCTCCTTCTGCGGAAAGACGCCTGGCAGTGGCACTTGGGAGAGCTCCGCGTCTCTGTATTGTGCGTTTCTTGCCTTCTGCATCTCAGCAAAATGCTTTCCCACTAGGTCTAGCAAGGAGAAACTGTGGCAGCTGAGTAGATGTAGCCCGGCCCGCCCTTTGAAGTTGACAAGTTCTTGGCATCTCAGAGCCTCAAGGGAAGAGCAAGCTTATCTATGGTAGGCTGGGGCAGAACTAGCAGCAAGCAGAGCAAAGTTGTCCAAGAATACCTTCCATTGGAATGCTAATGGCAATTGAAGAGGCAGACCAGTGGCAAGCCACTAGCTTCTAGCAGTTTGAAAGTTGCAGACACAGTGCAGGTGTTGTGCGGCTTCCTTCTTGGCCTCCTAGAAGGTGCCGCGGTGCCGCGCTCTCCGTCTCTTGCTTGCCAATATGTTGCCGTGTTCCTCCTATTGTTTGGTTTGTTTTGATTTGTTTTGATGATCTTTTGGCAGGTTTTTGGAATGTTTTGGTGGTGTTTTAGAATGTTTTGTTTTCTCTTGTGTTGTTTTTATTGTCTTGGCAGGTTGTGGAACGTTTGGATTCGTTTTGGCGGGTTTTAAAATATTTTGGCGGGTATTTGGAATGTTTTGGTTTGCTTTCATTTGTTTTGATTATGTTTTGGCAAGTTATTGAAAGTTTTGATCACTTCTGACTGGTTTTCTAGTATTTTGGCATCTTTTCAGAATGTTTTGATCAGTTTTGGCAAGTTCTAAAATATTTTGTCGCGTTTTTGGAATGTTTTGGTTGGTTTTGATTTGTTTTTATGATGTTTTTCCCAAGTTTTTTGAATGTTTTGATCATTTCTGGCTGGTTTTCTAATGTTTTGGCATTTTTTCAGAATGTTTTGATGAGTTTTGTGGGTCTAAATCATTTTAGCAGGTTTCGGAATAATTTGGTTGGTTTTGATTTGTTTTGATGATGTTTTGACGGGTTTTCGGAATGTTTTGGTTGGGTTTTAGAATGTTTTGTATTCTCTTGAGTTGTTTTTATTGTGTTGGCAGGTTTTGCAATGTTTGGATTCCTTTTGGCGGGGTTTAAAATATTTTGGCGGGTATTTGGAATATTTTGATTAGTTTTGACGGGTTTTGAAATATTTTGGCCGGTTTTTAGAAGGTTTAGATTTGTTTTGATTTGTTTTGATTCTGTTTAGCCCAGTTTTTGGTGTATTTGGATTAGCTTTGGTGGGCTTTATCATGTTTTGTCAGGTTTTTTCGAATGTATTGATCACTTCTGTCTGGTTTTCTATTTTGGCGGGTTTGAAAATATTTTTGGATTAGTTTTGGCGGGTTTGAAAATATTTTGGCTCTTTGCACAGAGACGACGGTGCCGGTTGCGGTGCGCTCCGGGGCGCTCCTTCTGCGGAAAGACGCCTGGCAGCGGCACTTGGCAGAGCTCCGCGTCTCTGTATTGTGCGTTTCTTGCCTTCTGCATCTCAGCAAAATGCTTTCCCACTAGGTCTAGCAAGGAGAAACTGTGGCAGCTGAGTAGATGTAGCCCGGCCCGCCCTTTGAAGTTGACAAGTTCTTGGCATCTCAGAGCCTCAAGGGAAGAGCAAGGTTATCTATGGTAGGCTGGGGCGGAACTAGCAGCAAGCAGAGCAAAGTTGTCCAAGAATAGCTTCCATTGGAATGCTAATGGCAATTGAAGAGGCAGGCCAGTGGCAAGCCACTAGCTTCTAGCAGTTTGAAAGTTGCAGACACAGTGCAGGTGTTGTGCGGCTTCCTTCTTGGCCTCCTAGAAGGTGCCGCGGTGCCGCGCTCTCCGTCTCTTGCTTGCCAATATGTTGCCGTGTTCCTCCTATTGTTTGGTTTGTTTTGATTTGTTTTGATGATCTTTTGGCAGGTTTTCGGAATGTTTTGGTGGTGTTTTAGAATGTTTTGTTTTCTCTTGTGTTGTTTTTAGTGTGTTGGCAGGTTGTGGAACGTTTGGGTTCGTTTTGGCGGGTTTTAAAATCTTTTGGCGGGTATTTGGAATGTTTTGGTTTGCTTTCATTTGTTTTGACTATGTTTTGGCAAGTTATTGAAAGTTTTGATCACTTCTGACTGGTTTTCTAGTATTTTGGCATCTTTTCAGAATGTTTTGATCAGTTTTGGCGGGTTCTAAAATATTTTGTCGCGTTTTTGGAATGTTTTGGTTGGTTTTGATTTGTTTTTATGATGTTTTTCCCAAGTTTTTTGAATGTTTTGATCATTTCTGGCTGGTTTTCTAATGTTTTGGCATTTTTTCAGAATGTTTTGATGAGTTTTGTGGGTCTAAATCATTTTAGCAGGTTTCGGAATAATTTGTTTGATTTTGATTTGTTTTTATGATGTTTTGGCGGGTTTTCGGAATGTTTTGCTTGGGTTTTAGAATGTTTTGTATTCTCTTGAGTTGTTTTTATTGTGTTGGCAGGTTTTGCAATGTTTGGATTCCTTTTGGCGGGTTTTCAAATATTTTGGCAGGTATTTGGAATGTTTTGATTAGTTTTGACGGGTTTTGAAATATTTTGGCCGGTTTTTAGAAGGTTTAGATTTGTTTTGATTTGTTTTGATTCTGTTTAGCCCAGTTTTTGGTGTGTTTGGATTAGCTTTGGTGGGCTTTTTCATGTTTTGTCAGGTTTTTTCGAATGTATTGATCACTTCTGTCTGGTTTTCTATTTTGGCGGGTTTGAAAATATTTTTGGATTAGTTTTGGCGGGTTTGAAAATATTTTGGCTCTTTGCGCAGAGATGACGGTGCCGGTTGCAGTGCGCTCCTGGGCGGTCCTTCTGCGGAAAGACGCCTGGCAGTGGCACTTGGCAGAGCTCCGCGTCTCTGTATTGTGCGTTTCTTGCCTTCTGCATCTCAGCAAAATGCTTTCCCACTAGGTCTAGCAAGGAGAAACTGTGGCAGCTGAGTAGATGTAGCCCGGCCCGCCCTTTGAAGTTGACAAGTTCTTGGCATCTCAGAGCCTCAAGGGAAGAGCAAGCTTATCTATGGTAGGCTGGGGCAGAACTAGCAGCAAGCAGAGCAAAGTTGTCCAAGAATACCTTCCATTGGAATGCTAATGGCAATTGAAGAGGCAGGCCACTATCTTCTAGCAGTTTGAAAGTTGCAGACACAGTGCAGGTGTTGTGCGGCTTCCTACTTGTCCTCCTAGAAGTTGCCGTGCTCTCCGTCTCCTGTGTGCCAATATGTTGCCGTGTTCCTCCTATTGTTTGGTTTGTTTTGATTTGTTTTGATGATGTTTTGGCAGGTTTTCGAAATATTTTGGTGGTGTTTTAGAATGTTTTGTTTTCTCTTGTATTGTTTTTATTGTCTTGGCAGGTTGTGGAACATTTGGATTCGTTTTGGCGGGTTTTAAAATATTTTGGCGGGTATTTGTAATGTTTTGATTATGTTTTGGCAAGTTATTGAAAGTTTTGATCACTTCTGACTGGTTTTCTAGTATTTTGGCATCTTTTCAGAATGTTTTGATCAGTTTTGGCAGGTTGTAAACTATTTTGTCGGGTTTTTGGAATGTTTTGGTTGGTTTTGATTTGTTTTTATGATGTTTTGCCAAGTTTTTTGAATGTTTTGATCAGTTCTGGCTGGTTTTCTAATGATTTGGCATCTTTTCATCATGTTTTGATGAGTTTTGTGGGTCTAAATTATTTTGGCGGGTTTTGGGAATATTTTGGTTGGTTTTGATTTGTTTTTATGATGTTTTGGCGGGTTTTCGGAATGTTTTGGTTGGGTTTTAGAATGTTTTGTATTCTCTTGAGTTGTTTTTATTGTGTTGGCAGGTTTTGGAACGTTTGGATTCATTTTGGCGGGTTTTAAAATATTTTGGCGGGTATTTGGAATGTTTTGGCGGGTATTCGGAATATTTTGATTAGTTTCGACGTCTTTTGTAATATTTTGGCCGGTTTTTAGTACTTTTCGATTTGTTTTGATTTGTTTTGATTCTGTTTAGCCCAGTTTTTGGTGTATTTGGATTAGCTTTGGTGGGCTTTATCATGTTTTGTCAGGTTTTTTCGAATGTATTGATCACTTCTGTCTGGTTTTCTATTTTGGCGGGTTTGAAAATATTTTTGGATTAGTTTTGGCGGGTTTTAAAATATTTTGGCTCTTTGCGCAGAGATGACGGTGCTGGTTGCGGTGCGCTCCGGGGCGCTCCTTCTGCGGAAAGACGCCTGGCAGCGGCACTTGGGACAGCTCCGCGTCTCCGTATTCTGCGTTTCGAGCCTTCTGCATCTCAGCAAAATGCTTTCCCACTAGGTCTAGCAAGGAGAAACTGTGCCAGCTGAGTAGATGTAGCCCAGCCCGCCCTTTGAAGTTGACAAGTTCTTGGCATCTCAGAGCCTCAAGGGAAGAGCAAGGTTATCTATGGTAGGCTGGGGCAGAACTAGCAGCAAGCAGAGCAAAGTTGTCCAAGAATAGCTTCCATTGGAATGCTAATGGCAATTGAAGAGGCAGACCAGTGGCAAGCCACTAGCTTCTAGCAGTTTGAAAGTTGCAGACACAGTGCAGGTGTTGTGCGGCTTCCTTCTTGGCCTCCTAGAAGATGCCGCGTTCTCCGTCTCTTGTTTGCCAGGTTCCTGATGTCAGTTTGCAGGAGGCACTTGGCACTGTCAAACCAGCCACAGTTGCCTGTGGTGGTACTTTCGGTCTGCGTGGTATCCTGATCCGTGAGGAATTTCAGCAGACGTCTGGCCACTACGGGCCACCAGGCACTGGACATCATCTATGGCCTTTCCAAAGAGAAGCAAATGTCACTAGGCCAGGTTCCTGATGTCAGTTTGCAGGAGGCACTTGGCACTGTCAAAACAACCACAGTTGCCTGTGGGGGAACCTTGCATCTGGGAGGTATCCTCAACCATGCACAATTTCAGCAGGCAGCCGGGACGCAGGGCCACCGGGCCCCGGACAAGAATGATGGCTTTTCCAAAGAGAAACAAAAGTCACCAGGCCAGGTTCCTGATGGCAGTTTGCAGGAGGCACTTGGCACTGTCAAACCAGACACAATTGTCTGTGGTGGTATTTTCGCTCTGGGAGGTATCCTGATCCGTTTGGAATTTCAGCAGGCAGCCGGCCACTCCAGGCCACAGGCCTTGGACACGTACAATGGCCTTTCCCCAGAGAAACAAAAGTCACCGGGCCAGGTTCCTGATGTCAGTTTGCAGGAGGCACTTTGTACTGTCAAACCAGCCACAGTTGCTGGTGGTGGTACTTTCTGTTCGCGAGGTATACTCATCCGTTCAGAATTTCAGCAGGTGGCCGGCTACTACGGGCCACCAGGCATGGGACACGAACCATGACCTTTCCAAAGAGAAACAAAAGTCACCAGGCCAGGTTCCTGATGTCAGTTTGCAGGAGGCACTTGGCACTCTCAAACCAGCCACAGTTGCCTGTGGTGGTACTTTCATTCTGGGAGGAATCCTGATCCGTTCGGAATATCAGCAGGCGGCCGGCCACTACGGGACACAGGCCATGGACACGTACAATGGCCGTTCCAAAGAGAATCAAAACTCACCCGGCCAGGTTCCTGCTGTCAGTTTGCAGGAGGCACTTGGCACTGTCAAACCAGCCACAGTTGCCTGTGGGAGGACCTTGCATCTGGGAGGTATCCTGATCCGTGAGGAATTTCAGCAGGCAGCTGGCCACTGCGGGCCTACAGGTCCAGGATATGAACGATGGCCTTTCCCCAGAGAAACAAAAGTCACCAGGCCAGGTTCCTGATGTCAGTTTGCAGGAGGCACTTGGCACTGTCAAACCAGCCACAGTTGCCTGTGGGGGCTCCTTTCATCTGGGAGCTATCCTCATCTCTTCGGAATTTCAGCAGGCATCTGCCCACTCGAGCCACCGGGCCCTGGACATGAACCACGGCTTTTCCCCAGAGAAACAAAAGTCACCAGGCCAGGTTCCTGATGTCAGTTTGCAGGAGGCACTTGGCCCTGTCAAACCAGCCACAGTTGCCTGTGGGAGGACCTTGCATCTGGGAGGTATCCTGATCCGTTTGGAATTTCAGCATGTAGCTGGCCACTCCGGGCCTACAGGTCCAGGATATGAACGATGGCCTTTCCCCAGAGAAACAAAAGTCACCAGGCCAGGTTCCTGATGTCAGTTTGCAGGAGGCACTTGGCACTGTCAAACCAGCCACAGTTGCCTGTGGGGGCACCTTTCATCTGGGAGGTATCCTCAACTGTGCGGAATTTCAGCTGGCAGACGGGACTCCGGGCCAGCGGGCACTGGACATGATCGATGGCCTTTCCCCAGAGCAACAAAAGTCACCAGGACAGGTTCCTGATGTCAGTTTGCAGGAGGCACTTGGCACTGTCAAACCAGCCACAGTTGCCTGTGGTGGTACTATCGGTCTGGGAGGTATCCTGATCCGTTCGGAGTTTCAGAAGGCGGCCGGCCACTCCGGGCCACAGGCCCTGGACACGTACAATGGCCTTTCCAAAGAGAAACAAAAGTCAACGGGCCAGGTTCCTGATGTCAATTTGCAGGAGGCACTTGGCACTGTCAAATCAGCCACAGGTGTCTGTGGGGGCACCTTGCATCTTGGCGGCATCCTGATCTGTGAGGAATTTCAGCAGGCAGCCGGGCACTCCGGGCCACCGGGCCCTGGACATGAACGATGGCCTTTCCAAAGAGAAACAAAAGTCACCAGGCCAGGTTCCTGATGTCAGTTTGCAGGAGGCACTTGGCACTGTCAAACCAGCCACAGTTGCCTGTGGGGGCTCCTTGCTTCTGGGAGGTATCCTCATCCGTGCGGAATTTCAGCAGGCAGCCGGCCACTCCAGGCCACCGGGCACTGGACACGAACGATGGCCTTTCCCCAGAGAAACAAAACTCACCAGGCCAGGTTCCTGATGTCAGTTTGCAGGAGGCACTTGGCACTGTAAAAACAGCCACTGTTGCCTGTGGGGGCACCTTGCATCTGGGAGGTATCCTCAACGTTGAGGAATTTCAGCAGGCAGCCGGCCACTCCGGGCCGCAAGGCCCTGGACACGATCTATGGCCTTTCCCCAGAGAAACAAAAGTCACCAGGCCAGGTTCCTGATGTCAGTTTGCAGGAGGCACTTGGCACTCTCAAACCAGCAACAGTTGCCTGTGGGGGCTCCTTTCATCTGGGAGCTATCCTCATCTGTTCGGAATTTCAGCAGGCATCCGCCCAATCGAGACACCGGGCCCTAAACATGAACCGCGGCTTTTCCCCAGAGAAACAAAAGTCACCAGGCCAGGTTCCTGCTGTCAGTTTGCAGGAGGCACTTGGCACTGTCAAACCAGCCACAGTTGCCGGTGGGGGCACCTTGCATCTGGGAGGTATCCTGATCCGTGCGGAATTTCAGCAGGCAGCCGGCCACTCCAGGCCACCGGGCACTGGACAGGAACGATGGCCTTTCCCCAGAGAAACAAAAGTCACCAGGCCAGGTTCCTGATGTCAGTTTGCAGGAGGCACTTGGCACTGTCAAACCAGCCACAGTTGCCTGTGGGGGCACCTTGCATCTGGGAGGTATCCTCAACCGTGCGGAATTTCAGCAGGCAGCCGGGACTCCGGGCCATTGGGCACTGGACAAAATCGATGGCCTTTCCCCAGAGAAACAAAAGTCACCAGGACAGGTTCCGATGTCAGTTTGCAGGAGGCACTTGGCACTGTCAAACCAGCCACAGTTGCCTGTGGTGGTACTATCGGTGTGGGAGGTATCCTGATCCGTTCGGAATTTCAGCAGGCGGCCGGCCACTCCAGGCCACAGGCCCTGGACACGTACAATGGCCTTTCCAAAGAGAAACAAAAGTCACCCGGCCAGGTTCCTGCTGTCAGTTTGCAGGAGGCACTTGGCACTGTCAAAGCAGCCACAGTTGCCTGTGGGTACACCTTTCATCTGGGAGGCATCCTGATCCATGCGGAATTTCAGCAGGCAGCCGGCCACTCCAGGCCACCGGGCCCTGGACATGAACGATGGCCTTTCCCCAGAGAAACAAAAGTCACCAGGCCAGGTTCCTGATGTCAGTTTGCAGGAGGCACTTGGCACTGTCAAACCAGCCACAGTTGCCTGTGGTGGTACTTTCCTTCTGGGAGGAATCCTGATCCGTTCGGAATATCAGCAGGCGGCCGGCCACTACGGGCCACAGGCCATGGACACGTACAATGGCCGTTCCAAAGAGAAACAAAACTCACCCGGCCAGGTTCCTGCTGTCAGTTTGCAGGAGGCACTTGGCACTGTCAAACCAGCCACAGTTGCCTGTGGGGGCTCCTTTCATCTGGGAGCTATCCTCATCCTTTCGGAATTTCAGCAGGCATCCGCACACTCGAGAAACCAGGCCCTGGACATGAACCACGGCTTTTCCACAGAGAAACAAAAGTCACCAGGCCAGGTTCCTGATGTCAGTTTGCAGGAGGCACTTGGCCCTGTCAAACCAGCCACAGTTGCCTGTGGGAGGACCTTGCATCTGGGAGGTATCCTGATCCATGAGGAATTTCAGCAGGCAGCTGGCCTCTCCGGCCCTACAGGTCCAGGATATGAACGATGGCCTTTCCCCAGAGAAAGAAAAGTCACCAGGCCAGGTTCCTGCTGTCAGTTTGCAGGAGGCACTTGGCACTGTCAAAGCAGCCACAGTTGCCTGTGTGTACACCTTTCATCTGGGAGGTATCCTGATCCATGCGGAATTTCAGCAGGCGGCCGGCCACTCCAGGCCACCGGGCCCTGGACATGAACGATGGCCTTTCCCCAGAGAAACAAAAGTCACCAGGCCAGGTTCCTGATGTCAGTTTGCAGGAGGCACTTGGCACTGTCAAACCAGCCACAGTTGCCTGTGGTGGTACTTTCCTTCTGGGAGGAATCCTGATCCGTTTGGAATATCAGCAGGCTGCCGGCCACTACGGGCCACAGGCCATGGACACGTACAATGGCCGTTCCAAAGAGAAACAAAACTCACCCGGCCAGGTTCCTGCTGTCAGTTTGCAGGAGGCACTTGGCACTGTCAAACCAGCCACAGTTGCCTGTGGGGGCTCCTTTCATCTGGGAGCTATCCTCATCTGTTCGGAATTTCAGCAGGCATCCGCACACTCGAGCCACCAGGCCCTGGACATGAACCACGGCTTTTCCACAGAGAAACAAAAGTCACCAGGCCAGGTTCCTGATGTCAGTTTGCAGGAGGCACTTGGCACTGTCAAAGCAGCCACAGTTGCCTGTGGGAGGACCTTGCATCTGGGAGGTATCCTGATCCGTGAGGAATTTCAGCAGGCAGCTGGCCACACCGGGCCTACAGGTCCAGGATATGAACGATGGCCTTTCCCCAGAGAAACAAAAGGCACCAGGCCAGGTTCCTGATGTCAGTTTGCAGGAGGCACTTGGCACTGTCAAACCAGCCACAGTTGCCGGTGGGGGCACCTTGCATCTGGGAGGTATCCTCAACTGTGCGGAATTTCAGCTGGCAGCCGGGAGTCCGGGCCAGCGGGCACTGGACATGAACGATGGCCTTTCCCCAGAGCAACAAAAGTCACCAGGACAGGTTCCTGATGTCAGTTTGCAGGAGGCACTTGGCACTGTCAAACCAGCCACAGTTGCCTGTGGGGGCACCTTGCATCTGGGAGGTATCCTCATCCGTGCGGAATTTCAGCAGGCAGCCGGCCACTCCAGGCCGCAATGCCCTGGACACGATCTATGGCCTTTCCCCAGAGAAACAAAAGTCACCAGGCCAGGTTCCTGATGTCAGTTTGCAGGAGGCTCTTGGCACTGTCAAACCAGCCACAGTTGCCTGTGGGAGGACCTTGCATCTGGGAGGTATCCTGATCCGTGAGGAATTTCAGCAGGCAGCTGGCCACTCCGGGCCTACAGGTCCAGGATATGAACGATGGCCTTTCCCCAGAGAAACAAAAGTCACCAGGCCAGGTTCCTGATGTCAGTTTGCAGGAGGCACTTGGCACTGTCAAACCAGCCACAGTTGCCGGTGGGAGGACCTTGCATCTGGGAGGTATCCTGATCGGTTTGGAATTTCAGCAGGCAGCCGGCCACTCCAGGCCACCGGGCACTGGACAGGAACTATGGCCTTTCCCCAGAGAAACAAAAGTCACCAGGCCAGGTTCCTGATGTCAGTTTGCAGGAGGCACTTGGCACTGTCAAACCAGCCACAGTTGCCTGTGGGGGCACCTTGCATCTGGGAGGTATCCTCAACCGTGCGGAATTTCAGCAGGCAGCCGTGACTCCGGGCCATTGGGCACTGGACACAATCGATGGCCTTTCCCCAGAGCAACAAAAGTCACCAGGACAGGTTCTGATGTCAGTTTGCAGGAGGCACTTGGCACTGTCAAACCAGCCACAGTTGCCTGTGGTGGTACTATCGGTCTGGGAGGTATCCTGATCCGTTCAGAATTTCAGCAGGCGGCCGGCCACTACGGGCCACAGGCCCTGGACACGTACAATGGCCTTTCCAAAGAGAAACAAAAGTCACCAGGCCAGGTTCCTGATGTCAGTTTGCAGAAGGCACTTGGCACTGTCAAAGCAGCCACAGTTGCCTGTGGGTACACCTTTCATCTGGGAGGCATCCTGATCCATGCGGATTTTCAGCAGGCGGCCGGCCACTCCAGGCCACCGGGCACTGGACATGAACGATGGCCTTTCCCCAGAGAAACAAAAGTCACCAGGCCAGGTTCCTGATGTCAGTTTGCAGGAGGCACTTGGCACTGTCAAACCAGCCACAGTTGCCTGTGGTGGTACTTTCCTTCTGGGAGGAATCCTGATCCGTTCGGAATATCAGCAGGCTGCCGGCCACTACGGGCCACAGGCCATGGACACGTACAATGGCCGTTCCAAAGAGAAACAAAACTCACCCGGCCAGGTTCCTGCTGTCAGTTTGCAGGAGGCACTTGGCACTGTCAAACCAGCCACAGTTGCCTGTGGGGGCTCCTTTCATCTGGGAGCTATCCTCATCCTTTCGGAATTTCAGCAGGCATCCGCCCACTCGAGCCACCAGGGCCTGGACATGAACCACGGCTTTTCCCCAGAGAAACAAAAGTCACCAGGCCAGGTTCCTGATGTCAGTTTGCAGGAGGCACTTGGCACTGTCAAACCAGCCACAGTTGCCGGTGGGAGGACCTTGCATCTGGGAGGTATCCTCAACTGTGCGGAATTTCAGCTGGCAGCCGGGACTCCGGGCCAGCGGGCACTGGACATGATCGATGGCCTTTCCCCAGAGCAACAAAAGTCACCAGGACAGGTTCCTGATGTCAGTTTGCAGGAGGCACTTGGCACTGTCAAACCAGCCACAGTTGCCTGTGGTGGTACTATCGGTCTGGGAGGTATCCTGATCCGTTCGGAGTTTCAGAAGGCGGCCGGCCACTCCGGGCCACAGGCCCTGGACACGTACAATGGCCTTTCCAAAGAGAAACAAAAGTCAACGGGCCAGGTTCCTGATGTCAATTTGCAGGAGGCACTTGGCACTGTCAAATCAGCCACAGGTGTCTGTGGGGGCACCTTGCATCTTGGCGGCATCCTGATCTGTGAGGAATTTCAGCAGGCAGCCGGGCACTCCGGGCCACCGGGCCCTGGACATGAACGATGGCCTTTCCCCAGAGCAACAAAAGTCACCAGGACAGGTTCCTGATGTCAGTTTGCAGGAGGCACATGGCACTGTCAAACCAGCCACAGTTGCCGGTGGGGGCAACTTGCATCTGGGAGGTATCCTCATCCGTGCGGAATTTCAGCAGGCAGCCGGCCACTCCAGGCCCCCGGGCACTGGACACGAACGATGGCCTTTCCCCAGAGAAACAAAAGTCACCAGGCCAGGTTCCTGATGTCAGTTTGCAGGAGGCACTTGGCACTGTCAAACCAGCCACTGTTGCCTGTGGGGGCACCTTGCATCTGGGAGGTATCCTGAACGTTGAGGAATTTCAGCAGGCAGCCGGCCACTCCGGGCCGCAAGGCCCTGGACACGATCTATGGCCTTTCCCCAGAGAAACAAAAGTCACCAGGCCAGGTTCCTGATGTCAGTTTGCAGGAGGCTCTTGGCACTGTCAAACCAGCCACAGTTGCCTGTGGGAGGACCTTGCATCTGGGAGGTATCCTGATCCGTGAGGATTTTCAGCAGGCAGCTGGCCACTCCGGGCCTACAGGTCCAGGATATGAACGATGGCCTTTCCCCAGAGAAACAAAAGTCACCAGGCCAGGTTCCTGATGTCAGTTTGCAGGAGGCACTTGCCACTGTCAAACCAGCCACAGTTGCCTGTGGGGGCTCCTTTCATCTGGGATCTATCCTCATCTGTTCGGAATTTCAGCAGGCATCCGCCCAATCGAGCCACCGGGCCCTGGACATGAACCACGGCTTTTCCCCAGAGAAACAAAAGTCACCAGGCCAGGTTCCTGCTGTCAGTTTGCAGGAGGCACTTGGCACTGTCAAACCAGCCACAGTTGCCGGTGGGGGCAACTTGCATCTGGGAGGCATCCTCATCCGTGCGGAATTTCAGCAGGCAGCCGGCCACTCCAGGCCCCCGGGCACTGGACAGGAACTATGGCCTTTCCCCAGAGAAACAAAAGTCACCAGGCCAGGTTCCTGATGTCAGTTTGCAGGAGGCACTTGGCACTGTCAAACCAGCCACAGTTGCCTGTGGGGGCACCTTGCATCTGGGAGGTATCCTCAACCGTGCGGAATTTCAGCAGGCAGCCGTGACTCCGGGCCATTGGGCACTGGACACAATCGATGGCCTTTCCCCAGAGCAACAAAAGTCACCAGGACAGGTTCTGATGTCAGTTTGCAGGAGGCACTTGGCACTGTCAAACCAGCCACAGTTGCCTGTGGTGGTACTTTCCTTCTGGGAGGAATCCTGATCCGTTCGGAATATCAGCAGGCTGCCGGCCACTCCAGGCCACCGGGCCCTGGACATGAACGATGGCCTTTCCCCAGAGAAACAAAAGTCACCAGGCCAGGTTCCTGATGTCAGTTTGCAGGAGGCACTTGGCACTGTCAAACCAGCCACAGTTGCCTGTGGTGGTACTTTCCTTCTGGGAGGAATCCTGATCCGTTCGGAATATCAGCAGGCGGCCGGCCACTACGGGCCACAGGCCATGGACACGTACAATGGCCGTTCCAAAGAGAAACAAAACTCACCCGGCCAGGTTCCTGCTGTCAGTTTGCAGGAGGCACTTGGCACTGTCAAACCAGCCACAGTTGCCTGTGGGGGCTCCTTTCATCTGGGACCTATCCTCATCCTTTCGGAATTTCAGCAGGCATCCGCACACTCGAGCCACCAGGCCCTGGACATGAACCACGGCTTTTCCACAGAGAAACAAAAGTCACCAGGCCAGGTTCCTGATGTCAGTTTGCAGGAGGCACTTGGCACTGTCAAACCAGCCACAGTTGCCGGTGGGAGGACCTTGCATCTGGGAGGTATCCTCAACTGTGCGGAATTTCAGCTGGCAGCCGGGACTCCGGGCCAGCGGGCACTGGATATGAACGATGGCCTTTCCCCAGAGCAACAAAAGTCACCAGGACAGGTTCCTGATGTCAGTTTGCAGGAGGCAGTTGGCACTGTCAAACCAGCCACAGTTGCCTGTGGTGGTGGTCCTATCGGTCTGGGAGGTATCCTGATCCGTTCGGAGTTTCAGAAGGCGGCCGGCCACTCCGGGCCACCAGGCCCTGGACACGTACAAGGGCCTTTCCAAAGAGAAACAAAAGTCAACGGGCCAGGTTCCTGATGTCAATTTGCAGGAGGCACTTGGCACTGTCAAATCAGCCACAGGTGTCTGTGGGGGCACCTTGCATCTTGGCGGCATCCTGATCTGTGAGGAATTTCAGCAGGCAGCCGGCCACTCCGGGCCACCGGGCCCTGGACATGAACGATGGCCTTTCCCCAGAGCAACAAAAGTCACCAGGACAGGTTCCTGATGTCAGTTTGCAGGAGGCACTTGGCACTGTCAAACCAGCCACTGTTGCCTGTGGGGGCACCTTGCATCTGGGAGGTATCCTCAACGTTGAGGAATTTCAGCAGGCAGCCGGCCACTCCGGGCCGCAAGGCCCTGGACACGATCTATGGCCTTTCCCCAGAGAAACAAAAGTCACCAGGCCAGGTTCCTGATGTCAGTTTGCAGGAGGCACTTGGCACTGTCAAACCAGCCACAGTTGCCTTTGGGAGGACCTTGCATCTGGGAGGTATCCTGATCCGTGAGGATTTTCAGCAGGCAGCTGGCCACTCCGGGCCTACAGGTCCAGGATATGAACGATGGCCTTTCCCCAGAGAAACAAAAGTCACCAGGCCAGGTTCCTGATGTCAGTTTGCAGGAGGCACTTGGCACTGTCAAACCAGCCACAGTTGCCGGTGGGGGCAACTTGCATCTGGGAGGTATCCTCATCCGTGCGGAATTTCAGCAGGCAGCCGGCCACTCCAGGCCCCCGGGCACTGGACAGGAACTATGGCCTTTCCCCAGAGAAACAAAAGTCACCAGGCCAGGTTCCTGATGTCAGTTTGCAGGAGGCACTTGGCACTGTCAAACCAGCCACAGTTGCCTGTGGGGGCACCTTGCATCTGGGAGGTATCCTGATCCGTGAGGATTTTCAGCAGGCAGCTGGCCACTCCGGGCCTACAGGTCCAGGATATGAACGATGGCCTTTCCCCAGAGAAACAAAAGTCACCAGGCCAGGTTCCTGATGTCAGTTTGCAGGAGGCACTTGCCACTGTCAAACCAGCCACAGTTGCCTGTGGGGGCTCCTTTCATCTGGGATCTATCCTCATCTGTTCGGAATTTCAGCAGGCATCCGCCCAATCGAGCCACCGGGCCCTGGACATGAACCACGGCTTTTCCCCAGAGAAACAAAAGTCACCAGGCCAGGTTCCTGCTGTCAGTTTGCAGGAGGCACTTGGCACTGTCAAACCAGCCACAGTTGCCGGTGGGGGCAACTTGCATCTGGGAGGCATCCTCATCCGTGCGGAATTTCAGCAGGCAGCCGGCCACTCCAGGCCCCCGGGCACTGGACAGGAACTATGGCCTTTCCCCAGAGAAACAAAAGTCACCAGGCCAGGTTCCTGATGTCAGTTTGCAGGAGGCACTTGGCACTGTCAAACCAGCCACAGTTGCCTGTGGGGGCACCTTGCATCTGGGAGGTATCCTCAACCGTGCGGAATTTCAGCAGGCAGCCGTGACTCCGGGCCATTGGGCACTGGACACAATCGATGGCCTTTCCCCAGAGCAACAAAAGTCACCAGGACAGGTTCTGATGTCAGTTTGCAGGAGGCACTTGGCACTGTCAAACCAGCCACAGTTGCCTGTGGTGGTACTTTCCTTCTGGGAGGAATCCTGATCCGTTCGGAATATCAGCAGGCTGCCGGCCACTCCAGGCCACCGGGCCCTGGACATGAACGATGGCCTTTCCCCAGAGAAACAAAAGTCACCAGGCCAGGTTCCTGATGTCAGTTTGCAGGAGGCACTTGGCACTGTCAAACCAGCCACAGTTGCCTGTGGTGGTACTTTCCTTCTGGGAGGAATCCTGATCCGTTCGGAATATCAGCAGGCGGCCGGCCACTACGGGCCACAGGCCATGGACACGTACAATGGCCGTTCCAAAGAGAAACAAAACTCACCCGGCCAGGTTCCTGCTGTCAGTTTGCAGGAGGCACTTGGCACTGTCAAACCAGCCACAGTTGCCTGTGGGGGCTCCTTTCATCTGGGACCTATCCTCATCCTTTCGGAATTTCAGCAGGCATCCGCACACTCGAGCCACCAGGCCCTGGACATGAACCACGGCTTTTCCACAGAGAAACAAAAGTCACCAGGCCAGGTTCCTGATGTCAGTTTGCAGGAGGCACTTGGCACTGTCAAACCAGCCACAGTTGCCGGTGGGAGGACCTTGCATCTGGGAGGTATCCTCAACTGTGCGGAATTTCAGCTGGCAGCCGGGACTCCGGGCCAGCGGGCACTGGATATGAACGATGGCCTTTCCCCAGAGCAACAAAAGTCACCAGGACAGGTTCCTGATGTCAGTTTGCAGGAGGCAGTTGGCACTGTCAAACCAGCCACAGTTGCCTGTGGTGGTGGTCCTATCGGTCTGGGAGGTATCCTGATCCGTTCGGAGTTTCAGAAGGCGGCCGGCCACTCCGGGCCACCAGGCCCTGGACACGTACAAGGGCCTTTCCAAAGAGAAACAAAAGTCAACGGGCCAGGTTCCTGATGTCAATTTGCAGGAGGCACTTGGCACTGTCAAATCAGCCACAGGTGTCTGTGGGGGCACCTTGCATCTTGGCGGCATCCTGATCTGTGAGGAATTTCAGCAGGCAGCCGGCCACTCCGGGCCACCGGGCCCTGGACATGAACGATGGCCTTTCCCCAGAGCAACAAAAGTCACCAGGACAGGTTCCTGATGTCAGTTTGCAGGAGGCACTTGGCACTGTCAAACCAGCCACTGTTGCCTGTGGGGGCACCTTGCATCTGGGAGGTATCCTCAACGTTGAGGAATTTCAGCAGGCAGCCGGCCACTCCGGGCCGCAAGGCCCTGGACACGATCTATGGCCTTTCCCCAGAGAAACAAAAGTCACCAGGCCAGGTTCCTGATGTCAGTTTGCAGGAGGCACTTGGCACTGTCAAACCAGCCACAGTTGCCTTTGGGAGGACCTTGCATCTGGGAGGTATCCTGATCCGTGAGGATTTTCAGCAGGCAGCTGGCCACTCCGGGCCTACAGGTCCAGGATATGAACGATGGCCTTTCCCCAGAGAAACAAAAGTCACCAGGCCAGGTTCCTGATGTCAGTTTGCAGGAGGCACTTGGCACTGTCAAACCAGCCACAGTTGCCGGTGGGGGCAACTTGCATCTGGGAGGTATCCTCATCCGTGCGGAATTTCAGCAGGCAGCCGGCCACTCCAGGCCCCCGGGCACTGGACAGGAACTATGGCCTTTCCCCAGAGAAACAAAAGTCACCAGGCCAGGTTCCTGATGTCAGTTTGCAGGAGGCACTTGGCACTGTCAAACCAGCCACAGTTGCCTGTGGGGGCACCTTGCATCTGGGAGGTATCCTCAACCGTGCGGAATTTCAGCAGGCAGCCGTGACTCCGGGCCATTGGGCACTGGACACAATCGATGGCCTTTCCCCAGAGCAACAAAAGTCACCAGGACAGGTTCTGATGTCAGTTTGCAGGAGGCACTTGGCACTGTCAAACCAGCCACAGTTGCCTGTGGTGGTACTTTCCTTCTGGGAGGAATCCTGATCCGTTCGGAATATCAGCAGGCTGCCGGCCACTCCAGGCCACCGGGCCCTGGACATGAACGATGGCCTTTCCCCAGAGAAACAAAAGTCACCAGGCCAGGTTCCTGATGTCAGTTTGCAGGAGGCACTTGGCACTGTCAAACCAGCCACAGTTGCCTGTGGTGGTACTTTCCTTCTGGGAGGAATCCTGATCCGTTCGGAATATCAGCAGGCTGCCGGGCACTACGGGCCACAGGCCATGGACACGTACAATGGCCGTTCCAAAGAGAAACAAAACTCACCCGGCCAGGTTCCTGCTGTCAGTTTGCAGGAGGCACTTGGCACTGTCAAACCAGCCACAGTTGCCTGTGGGGGCTCCTTTCATCTGGGACCTATCCTCATCCTTTCGGAATTTCAGCAGGCATCCGCCCACTCGAGCCACCAGGCCCTGGACATGAACCACGGCTTTTCCACAGAGAAACAAAAGTCACCAGGCCAGGTTCCTGATGTCAGTTTGCAGGAGGCACTTGGCACTGTCAAACCAGCCACAGTTGCCTGTGGGAGGACCTTGCATCTGGGAGGTATCCTGATCCATGAGGAATTTCAGCAGGCAGCTGGCCACTCCGGGCCTACAGGTCCAGGATATGAACGATGGCCTTTCCCCAGAGAAACAAAAGTCACCAGGCCAGGTTCCTGATGTCAGTTTGCAGGAGGCACTTGGCACTGTCAAACCAGCCACAGTTGCCTGTGGTGGTACTTTCCTTCTGGGAGGAATCCTGATCCGTTCGGAATATCAGCAGGCTGCCGGCCACTACGGGCCACAGGCCATGGACACGTACAATGGCCGTTCCAAAGAGAAACAAAACTCACCCGGCCAGGTTCCTGCTGTCAGTTTGCAGGAGGCACTTGGCACTGTCAAACCAGCCACAGTTGCCTGTGGGGGCTCCTTTCATCTGGGAGCTATCCTCATCCTTTCGGAATTTCAGCAGGCATCCGCACACTCGAGCCACCAGGCCCTGGACATGAACCACGGCTTTTCCACAGAGAAACAAAAGTCACCAGGCCAGGTTCCTGATGTCAGTTTGCAGGAGGCACTTGGCACTGTCAAACCAGCCACAGTTGCCTGTGGGGGCACCTTGCATCTGGGAGGTATCCTCAACTGTGCGGAATTTCAGCTGGCAGCCGGGACTCCGGGCCAGCGGGCACTGGACATGATCGATGGCCTTTCCCCAGAGCAACAAAAGTCACCAGGACAGGTTCCTGATGTCAGTTTGCAGGAGGCACTTGGCACTGTCAAACCAGCCACAGTTGCCTGTGGTGGTACTATCGGTCTGGGAGGTATCATGATCCGTTCGGAGTTTCAGAAGGCGGCCGGCCACTCCGGGCCACAGGCCCTGGACACGTACAATGGCCTTTCCAAAGAGAAACAAAAGTCAACGGGCCAGGTTCCTGATGTCAATTTGCAGGAGGCACTTGGCACTGTCAAATCAGCCACAGGTGTCTGTGGGGGCACCTTGCATCTTGGCGGCATCCTGATCTGTGAGGAATTTCAGCAGGCAGCCGGGCACTCCGGGCCACCGGGCCCTGGACATGAACGATGGCCTTTCCAAAGAGAAACAAAAGTCACCAGGCCAGGTTCCTGATGTCAGTTTGCAGGAGGCACTTGGCACTGTCAAACCAGCCACAGTTGCCTGTGGGGGCTCCTTGCTTCTGGGAGGTATCCTCATCCGTGCGGAATTTCAGCAGGCAGCCGGCCACTCCAGGCCACCGGGCACTGGACACGAACGATGGCCTTTCCCCAGAGAAACAAAACTCACCAGGCCAGGTTCCTGATGTCAGTTTGCAGGAGGCACTTGGCACTGTAAAAACAGCCACTGTTGCCTGTGGGGGCACCTTGCATCTGGGAGGTATCCTCAACGTTGAGGAATTTCAGCAGGCAGCCGGCCACTCCGGGCCGCAAGGCCCTGGACACGATCTATGGCCTTTCCCCAGAGAAACAAAAGTCACCAGGCCAGGTTCCTGATGTCAGTTTGCAGGAGGCACTTGGCACTCTCAAACCAGCCACAGTTGCCTGTGGGGGCTCCTTTCATCTGGGAGCTATCCTCATCTGTTCGGAATTTCAGCAGGCATCCGCCCAATCGAGACACCGGGCCCTAAACATGAACCGCGGCTTTTCCCCAGAGAAACAAAAGTCACCAGGCCAGGTTCCTGCTGTCAGTTTGCAGGAGGCACTTGGCACTGTCAAACCAGCCACAGTTGCCTGTGGTGGTACTATCGGTGTGGGAGGTATCCTGATCCGTTCGGAATTTCAGCAGGCCGCCGGCCACTCCAGGCCACAGGCCCTGGACACGTACAATGGCCTTTCCAAAGAGAAACAAAAGTCACCCGGCCAGGTTCCTGCTGTCAGTTTGCAGGAGGCACTTGGCACTGTCAAAGCAGCCACAGTTGCCTGTGGGTACACCTTTCATCTGGGAGGCATCCTGATCCATGCGGAATTTCAGCAGGCGGCCGGCCACTCCAGGCCACCGGGCCCTGGACATGAACGATGGCCTTTCCCCAGAGAAACAAAAGTCACCAGGCCAGGTTCCTGATGTCAGTTTGCAGGAGGCACTTGGCACTGTCAAACCAGCCACAGTTGCCTGTGGTGGTACTTTCCTTCTGGGAGGAATCCTGATCCGTTCGGAATATCAGCAGGCGGCCGGCCACTACGGGCCACAGGCCATGGACACGTACAATGGCCGTTCCAAAGAGAAACAAAACTCACCCGGCCAGGTTCCTGCTGTCAGTTTGCAGGAGGCACTTGGCACTGTCAAACCAGCCACAGTTGCCTGTGGGGGCTCCTTTCATCTGGGAGCTATCCTCATCCTTTCGGAATTTCAGCAGGCATCCGCACACTCGAGAAACCAGGCCCTGGACATGAACCACGGCTTTTCCACAGAGAAACAAAAGTCACCAGGCCAGGTTCCTGATGTCAGTTTGCAGGAGGCACTTGGCCCTGTCAAACCAGCCACAGTTGCCTGTGGGAGGACCTTGCATCTGGGAGGTATCCTGATCCATGAGGAATTTCAGCAGGCAGCTGGCCTCTCCGGCCCTACAGGTCCAGGATATGAACGATGGCCTTTCCCCAGAGAAAGAAAAGTCACCAGGCCAGGTTCCTGCTGTCAGTTTGCAGGAGGCACTTGGCACTGTCAAAGCAGCCACAGTTGCCTGTGTGTACACCTTTCATCTGGGAGGTATCCTGATCCATGCGGAATTTCAGCAGGCGGCCGGCCACTCCAGGCCACCGGGCCCTGGACATGAACGATGGCCTTTCCCCAGAGAAACAAAAGTCACCAGGCCAGGTTCCTGATGTCAGTTTGCAGGAGGCACTTGGCACTGTCAAACCAGCCACAGTTGCCTGTGGTGGTACTTTCCTTCTGGGAGGAATCCTGATCCGTTTGGAATATCAGCAGGCTGCCGGCCACTACGGGCCACAGGCCATGGACACGTACAATGGCCGTTCCAAAGAGAAACAAAACTCACCCGGCCAGGTTCCTGCTGTCAGTTTGCAGGAGGCACTTGGCACTGTCAAACCAGCCACAGTTGCCTGTGGGGGCTCCTTTCATCTGGGAGCTATCCTCATCTGTTCGGAATTTCAGCAGGCATCCGCACACTCGAGCCACCAGGCCCTGGACATGAACCACGGCTTTTCCACAGAGAAACAAAAGTCACCAGGCCAGGTTCCTGATGTCAGTTTGCAGGAGGCACTTGGCACTGTCAAACCAGCCACAGTTGCCGGTGGGAGGACCTTGCATCTGGGAGGTATCCTGATCCGTGAGGAATTTCAGCAGGCAGCTGGCCACACCGGGCCTACAGGTCCAGGATATGAACGATGGCCTTTCCCCAGAGAAACAAAAGGCACCAGGCCAGGTTCCTGATGTCAGTTTGCAGGAGGCACTTGGCACTGTCAAACCAGCCACAGTTGCCTGTGGGGGCACCTTGCATCTGGGAGGTATCCTCAACTGTGCGGAATTTCAGCTGGCAGCCGGGAGTCCGGGCCAGCGGGCACTGGACATGAACGATGGCCTTTCCCCAGAGCAACAAAAGTCACCAGGACAGGTTCCTGATGTCAGTTTGCAGGAGGCACTTGGCACTGTCAAACCAGCCACAGTTGCTATGGTGGTACTTTCTGTTCGCGAGGTATCCTCATCCGTTCAGAATTTCAGCAGGCGGCCGGCTACTACGGGCCACCAGGCATGGGACACGAACCATGACCTTTCCAAAGAGAAACAAAAGTCACCAGGCCAGGTTCCAGATGTCAGTTTGCAGGAGGCACTTGGCCCTGTCAAACCAGCCACAGTTGCCTGTGGGAGGACCTTGCATCTGGGAGGTATCCTGATCCGTTTGGAATTTCAGCAGGTAGCTGGCCACTCCGGGCCTACAGGTCCAGGATATGAACGATGGCCTTTCCCCGGAGAAACAAAAGTCACCAGGCCAGGTTCCTGATGTCAGTTTGCAGGAGGCACTTGGCACTGTCAAATCAGCCACAGGTGTCTGTGGGGGCACCTTGCATCTTGGCGGCATCCTGATCTGTGAGGAATTTCAGCAGGCAGCCGGGCACTCCGGGCCACCGGGCCCTGGACATGAACGATGGCCTTTCCAAAGAGAAACAAAAGTCACCAGGCCAGGTTCCTGATGTCAGTTTGCAGGAGGCACTTGGCACTGTCAAACCAGCCACAGTTGCCTGTGGGGGCACCTTGCATCTGGGAGGTATCCTCATCCGTGCGGAATTTCAGCAGGCAGCCGGCCACTCCAGGCCGCAATGCCCTGGACACGATCTATGGCCTTTCCCCAGAGAAACAAAAGTCACCAGGCCAGGTTCCTGATGTCAGTTTGCAGGAGGCTCTTGGCACTGTCAAACCAGCCACAGTTGCCTGTGGGAGGACCTTGCATCTGGGAGGTATCCTGATCCGTGAGGAATTTCAGCAGGCAGCTGGCCACTCCGGGCCTACAGGTCCAGGATATGAACGATGGCCTTTCCCCAGAGAAACAAAAGTCACCAGGCCAGGTTCCTGATGTCAGTTTGCAGGAGGCACTTGGCACTGTCAAACCAGCCACAGTTGCCTGTGGGAGGACCTTGCATCTGGGAGGTATCCTGATCGGTTTGGAATTTCAGCAGGCAGCCGGCCACTCCAGGCCACCGGGCACTGGACAGGAACTATGGCCTTTCCCCAGAGAAACAAAAGTCACCAGGCCAGGTTCCTGATGTCAGTTTGCAGGAGGCACTTGGCACTGTCAAACCAGCCACAGTTGCCTGTGGGGGCACCTTGCATCTGGGAGGTATCCTCAACCGTGCGGAATTTCAGCAGGCAGCCGTGACTCCGGGCCATTGGGCACTGGACACAATCGATGGCCTTTCCCCAGAGCAACAAAAGTCACCAGGACAGGTTCTGATGTCAGTTTGCAGGAGGCACTTGGCACTGTCAAACCAGCCACAGTTGCCTGTGGTGGTACTATCGGTCTGGGAGGTATCCTGATCCGTTCAGAATTTCAGCAGGTGGCCGGCCACTACGGGCCACAGGCCCTGGACACGTACAATGGCCTTTCCAAAGAGAAACAAAAGTCACCAGGCCAGGTTCCTGATGTCAGTTTGCAGAAGGCACTTGGCACTGTCAAAGCAGCCACAGTTGCCTGTGGGTACACCTTTCATCTGGGAGGCATCCTGATCCATGCGGATTTTCAGCAGGCGGCCGGCCACTCCAGGCCACCGGGCCCTGGACATGAACGATGGCCTTTCCCCAGAGAAACAAAAGTCACCAGGCCAGGTTCCTGATGTCAGTTTGCAGGAGGCACTTGGCACTGTCAAACCAGCCACAGTTGCCTGTGGTGGTACTTTCCTTCTGGGAGGAATCCTGATCCGTTCGGAATATCAGCAGGCTGCCGGCCACTACGGGCCACAGGCCATGGACACGTACAATGGCCGTTCCAAAGAGAAACAAAACTCACCCGGCCAGGTTCCTGCTGTCAGTTTGCAGGAGGCACTTGGCACTGTCAAACCAGCCACAGTTGCCTGTGGGGGCTCCTTTCATCTGGGAGCTATCCTCATCCTTTCGGAATTTCAGCAGGCATCCGCCCACTCGAGCCACCAGGGCCTGGACATGAACCACGGCTTTTCCCCAGAGAAACAAAAGTCACCAGGCCAGGTTCCTGATGTCCGTTTGCAGGAGGCACTTGGCACTGTCAAACCAGCCACAGTTGCCTGTGGGAGGACCTTGCATCTGGGAGGTATCCTGATCCGTGAGGAATTTCAGCAGGCAGCTGGCCACTCCGGGACTACAGGTCCAGGATATGAACGATGGCCTTTCCCCAGAGAAACAAAAGTCACCAGGCCAGGTTCCTGATGTCAGTTTGCAGGAGGCACTTGGCACTGTCAAACCAGCCACAGTTGCCTGTGGTGGTACTTTCGTTCTGGGAGGAATCCTGATCCGTTCGGAATATCAGCAGGCTGCCGGCCACTACGGGCCACAGGCCATGGACACGTACAATGGCCGTTCCAAAGAGAAACAAAACTCACCCGGCCAGGTTCCTGCTGTCAGTTTGCAGGAGGCACTTGGCACTGTCAAACCAGACACAGTTGCCTGTGGGGGCTCCTTTCATCTGGGAGCTATCCTCATCCTTTCGGAATTTCAGCAGGCATCCGCACACTCGAGCCACCAGGCCCTGGACATGAACAACGGCTTTTCCACAGAGAAACAAAAGTCACCAGGCCAGGTTCCTGATGTCAGTTTGCAGGAGGCACTTGGCACTGTCAAACCAGCCACAGTTGCCGGTGGGAGGACCTTGCATCTGGGAGGTATCCTCAACTGTGCGGAATTTCAGCTGGCAGCCGGGACTCCGGGCCAGCGGGCACTGGACATGATCGATGGCCTTTCCCCAGAGCAACAAAAGTCACCAGGACAGGTTCCTGATGTCAGTTTGCAGGAGGCACTTGGCACTGTCAAACCAGCCACAGTTGCCTGTGGTGGTACTATCGGTCTGGGAGGTATCCTGATCCGTTCGGAGTTTCAGAAGGCGGCCGGCCACTCCGGGCCACAGGCCCTGGACACGTACAATGGCCTTTCCAAAGAGAAACAAAAGTCAACGGGCCAGGTTCCTGATGTCAATTTGCAGGAGGCACTTGGCACTGTCAAATCAGCCACAGGTGTCTGTGGGGGCACCTTGCATCTTGGCGGCATCCTGATCTGTGAGGAATTTCAGCAGGCAGCCGGGCACTCCGGGCCACCGGGCCCTGGACATGAACGATGGCCTTTCCCCAGAGCAACAAAAGTCACCAGGACAGGTTCCTGATGTCAGTTTGCAGGAGGCACTTGGCACTGTCAAACCAGCCACAGTTGCCGGTGGGGGCAACTTGCATCTGGGAGGTATCCTCATCCGTGCGGAATTTCAGCAGGCAGCCGGCCACTCCAGGCCCCCGGGCACTGGACACGAACGATGGCCTTTCCCCAGAGAAACAAAAGTCACCAGGCCAGGTTCCTGATGTCAGTTTGCAGGAGGCACTTGGCACTGTCAAACCAGCCACTGTTGCCTGTGGGGGCACCTTGCATCTGGGAGGTATCCTCAACGTTGAGGAATTTCAGCAGGCAGCCGGCCACTCCGGGCCGCAAGGCCCTGGACACGATCTATGGCCTTTCCCCAGAGAAACAAAAGTCACCAGGCCAGGTTCCTGATGTCAGTTTGCAGGAGGCTCTTGGCACTGTCAAACCAGCCACAGTTGCCTGTGGGAGGACCTTGCATCTGGGAGGTATCCTGATCCGTGAGGATTTTCAGCAGGCAGCTGGCCACTCCGGGCCTACAGGTCCAGGATATGAACGATGGCCTTTCCCCAGAGAAACAAAAGTCATCAGGCCAGGTTCCTGATGTCAGTTTGCAGGAGGCACTTGGCACTGTCAAACCAGCCACAGTTGCCTGTGGGGGCTCCTTTCATCTGGGATCTATCCTCATCTGTTCGGAATTTCAGCAGGCATCCGCCCAATCGAGCCACCGGGCCCTGGACATGAACCACGGCTTTTCCCCAGAGAAACAAAAGTCACCAGGCCAGGTTCCTGCTGTCAGTTTGCAGGAGGCACTTGGCACTGTCAAACCAGCCACAGTTGCCGGTGGGGGCAACTTGCATCTGGGAGGTATCCTCATCCGTGCGGAATTTCAGCAGGCAGCCGGCCACTCCAGGCCCCCGGGCACTGGACAGGAACTATGGCCTTTCCAAAGGGAAACAAAAGTCACCAGGCCAGGTTCCTGATGTCAGTTTGCAGGAGGCACTTGGCACTGTCAAACCAGCCACAGTTGCCTGTGGGGGCACCTTGCATCTGGGAGGTATCCTCAACCGTGCGGAATTTCAGCAGGCAGCCGTGACTCCGGGCCATTGGGCACTGGACACAATCGATGGCCTTTCCCCAGAGCAACAAAAGTCACCAGGACAGGTTCTGATGTCAGTTTGCAGGAGGCACTTGGCACTGTCAAACCAGCCACAGTTGCCTGTGGTGGTACTTTCCTTCTGGGAGGAATCCTGATCCGTTCGGAATATCAGCAGGCTGCCGGCCACTCCAGGCCACCGGGCCCTGGACATGAACGATGGCCTTTCCCCAGAGAAACAAAAGTCACCAGGCCAGGTTCCTGATGTCAGTTTGCAGGAGGCACTTGGCACTGTCAAACCAGCCACAGTTGCCTGTGGTGGTACTTTCCTTCTGGGAGGAATCCTGATCCGTTCGGAATATCAGCAGGCTGCCGGCCACTACGGGCCACAGGCCATGGACACGTACAATGGCCGTTCCAAAGAGAAACAAAACTCACCCGGCCAGGTTCCTGCTGTCAGTTGGCAGGAGGCACTTGGCACTGTCAAACCAGCCACAGTTGCCTGTGGGGGCTCCTTTCATCTGGGACCTATCCTCATCCTTTCGGAATTTCAGCAGGCATCCGCACACTCGAGCCACCAGGCCCTGGACATGAACCACGGCTTTTCCACAGAGAAACAAAAGTCACCAGGCCAGGTTCCTGATGTCAGTTTGCAGGAGGCACTTGGCACTGTCAAACCAGCCACAGTTGCCGGTGGGAGGACCTTGCATCTGGGAGGTATCCTCAACTGTGCGGAATTTCAGCTGGCAGCCGGGACTCCGGGCCAGCGGGCACTGGATATGAACGATGGCCTTTCCCCAGAGCAACAAAAGTCACCAGGACAGGTTCCTGATGTCAGTTTGCAGGAGGCACTTGGCACTGTCAAACCAGCCACAGTTGCCTGTGGTGGTACTATCGGTCTGGGAGGTATCCTGATCCGTTCGGAGTTTCAGAAGGCGGCCGGCCACTCCGGGCCACCAGGCCCTGGACACGTACAAGGGCCTTTCCAAAGAGAAACAAAAGTCAACGGGCCAGGTTCCTGATGTCAATTTGCAGGAGGCACTTGGCACTGTCAAATCAGCCACAGGTGTCTGTGGGGGCACCTTGCATCTTGGCGGCATCCTGATCTGTGAGGAATTTCAGCAGGCAGCCGGGCACTCCGGGCCACCGGGCCCTGGACATGAACGATGGCCTTTCCCCAGAGCAACAAAAGTCACCAGGACAGGTTCCTGATGTCAGTTTGCAGGAGGCACTTGGCACTGTCAAACCAGCCACAGTTGCCTGTGGGGGCAACTTGCATCTGGGAGGTATCCTCATCCGTGCGGAATTTCAGCAGGCAGCCGGCCACTCCAGGCCCCCGGGCACTGGACACGAACGATGGCCTTTCCCCAGAGAAACAAAAGTCACCAGGCCAGGTTCCTGATGTCAGTTTGCAGGAGGCACTTGGCACTGTCAAACCAGCCACTGTTGCCTGTGGGGGCACCTTGCATCTGGGAGGTATCCTCAACGTTGAGGAATTTCAGCAGGCAGCCGGCCACTCCTGGCCACAAGGCCCTGGACACGATCTATGGCCTTTCCCCAGAGAAACAAAAGTCACCAGGCCAGGTTCCTGATGTCAGTTTGCAGGAGGCTCTTGGCACTGTCAAACCAGCCACAGTTGCCTGTGGGAGGACCTTGCATCTGGGAGGTATCCTGATCCGTGAGGATTTTCAGCAGGCAGCTGGCCACTCCGGGCCTACAGGTCCAGGATATGAACGATGGCCTTTCCCCAGAGAAACAAAAGTCACCAGGCCAGGTTCCTGATGTCAGTTTGCAGGAGGCACTTGGCACTGTCAAACCAGCCACAGTTGCCTGTGGGGGCTCCTTTCATCTGGGAGCTATCCTCATCTGTTCGGAATTTCAGCAGGCATCCGCCCAATCGAGCCACCGGGCCCTGGACATGAACCACGGCTTTTCCCCAGAGAAACAAAAGTCACCAGGCCAGGTTCCTGCTGTCAGTTTGCAGGAGGCACTTGGCACTGTCAAACCAGCCACAGTTGCCTGTGGGAGGACCTTGCATCTGGGAGGTATCCTCATCCGTGCGGAATTTCAGCAGGCAGCCGGCCACTCCAGGCCCCCGGGCACTGGACAGGAACTATGGCCTTTCCCCAGAGAAACAAAAGTCACCAGGCCAGGTTCCTGATGTCAGTTTGCAGGAGGCACTTGGCACTGTCAAACCAGCCACAGTTGCCTGTGGGGGCACCTTGCATCTGGGAGGTATCCTCAACCGTGCGGAATTTCAGCAGGCAGCCGTGACTCCGGGCCATTGGGCACTGGACACAATCGATGGCCTTTCCCCAGAGCAACAAAAGTCACCAGGACAGGTTCTGATGTCAGTTTGCAGGAGGCACTTGGCACTGTCAAACCAGCCACAGTTGCCTGTGGTGGTACTTTCCTTCTGGGAGGAATCCTGATCCGTTCGGAATATCAGCAGGCTGCCGGCCACTCCAGGCCACCGGGCCCTGGACATGAACGATGGCCTTTCCCCAGAGAAACAAAAGTCACCAGGCCAGGTTCCTGATGTCAGTTTGCAGGAGGCACTTGGCACTGTCAAACCAGCCACAGTTGCCTGTGGTGGTACTTTCGTTCTGGGAGGAATCCTGATCCGTTCGGAATATCAGCAGGCTGCCGGGCACTACGGGCCACAGGCCATGGACACGTACAATGGCCGTTCCAAAGAGAAACAAAACTCACCCGGCCAGGTTCCTGCTGTCAGTTTGCAGGAGGCACTTGGCACTGTCAAACCAGCCACAGTTGCCTGTGGGGGCTCCTTTCATCTGGGAGCTATCCTCATCCTTTCGGAATTTCAGCAGGCATCCGCCCACTCGAGCCACCAGGCCCTGGACATGAACCACGGCTTTTCCACAGAGAAACAAAAGTCACCAGGCCAGGTTCCTGATGTCAGTTTGCAGGAGGCACTTGGCACTGTCAAACCAGCCACAGTTGCCTGTGGGAGGACCTTGCATCTGGGAGGTATCCTGATCCGTGAGGAATTTCAGCAGGCAGCTGGCCACTCCGGGCCTACAGGTCCAGGATATGAACGATGGCCTTTCCCCAGAGAAACAAAAGTCACCAGGCCAGGTTCCTGATGTCAGTTTGCAGGAGGCACTTGGCACTGTCAAACCAGCCACAGTTGCCTGTGGTGGTACTTTCGTTCTGGGAGGAATCCTGATCCGTTCGGAATATCAGCAGGCTGCCGGCCACTACGGGCCACAGGCCATGGACACGTACAATGGCCGTTCCAAAGAGAAACAAAACTCACGCGGCCAGGTTCCTGCTGTCAGTTTGCAGGAGGCACTTGGCACTGTCAAACCAGCCACAGTTGCCTGTGGGGGCTCCTTTCATCTGGGAGCTATCCTCATCCTTTCGGAATTTCAGCAGGCATCCGCACACTCGAGCCACCAGCCCCTGGACATGAACCACGGCTTTTCCACAGAGAAACAAAAGTCACCAGGCCAGGTTCCTGATGTCAGTTTGCAGGAGGCACTTGGCACTGTCAAACCAGCCACAGTTGCCTGTGGGGGCACCTTGCATCTGGGAGGTATCCTCAACTGTGCGGAATTTCAGCTGGCAGCCGGGACTCCGGGCCAGCGGGCACTGGACATGATCGATGGCCTTTCCCCAGAGCAACAAAAGTCACCAGGACAGGTTCCTGATGTCAGTTTGCAGGAGGCACTTGGCACTGTCAAACCAGCCACAGTTGCCTGTGGTGGTACTATCGGTCTGGGAGGTATCATGATCCGTTCGGAGTTTCAGAAGGCGGCCGGCCACTCCGGGCCACAGGCCCTGGACACGTACAATGGCCTTTCCAAAGGGAAACAAAAGTCAACGGGCCACGTTCCTGATGTCAATTTGCAGGAGGCACTTGGCACTGTCAATTCAGCCACAGGTGTCTGCGGGGGCACCTTGCATCTTGGCGGCATCCTGATCTGTGAGGAATTTCAGCAGGCAGCCGGGCACTCCGGGCCACCGGGCCCTGGACACGAACGATGGCCTTTCCCCAGAGAAACAAAAGTCACCAGGCCAGGTTCCTGATGTCAGTTTGCAGGAGGCACTTGGCACTGTCAAACCAGCCACTGTTGCCTGTGGGGGCACCTTGCATCTGGGAGGTATCCTCAACGTTGAGGAATTTCAGCAGGCAGCCGGCCACTCCGGGCCGCAAGGCCCTGGACACGATCTATGGCCTTTCCCCAGAGAAACAAAAGTCACCAGGCCAGGTTCCTGATGTCAGTTTGTAGGAGGCTCTTGGCACTGTCAAACCAGCCACAGTTGCCTGTGGGAGGACCTTGCATCTGGGAGGTATCCTGATCCGTGAGGAATTTCAGCAGGCAGCTGGCCACTCCGGGCCTACAGGTCCAGGATATGAACGATGGCCTTTCCCCAGAGAAACAAAAGTCACCAGGCCAGGTTCCTGATGTCAGTTTGCAGGAGGCACTTGGCACTGTCAAACCAGCCACAGTTGCCGGTGGGGGCTCCTTTCATCTGGGAGCTATCCTCATCTGTTCGGAATTTCAGCAGGCATCCGCCCAATCGAGCCACCGGGCCCTGGACATGAACCACGGCTTTTCCCCAGAGAAACAAAAGTCACCAGGCCAGGTTCCTGCTGTCAGTTTGCAGGAGGCACTTGGCACTCTCAAACCAGCCACAGTTGCCGGTGGGGGCAACTTGCATCTGGGAGGTATCCTCATCCGTGCGGAATTTCAGCAGGCAGCCGGCCACTCCAGGCCCCCGGGCACTGGACACGAACGATGGCCTTTCCAAAGAGAAACAAAACTCACCAGGCTAGGTTCCTGATGTCAGTTTGCAGGAGGCACTTGGCACTGTCAAACCAGCCACAGTTGCCGGTGGGAGGACCTTGCATCTGGGAGCTATCCTCATCCTTTCGGAATTTCAGCAGGCATCCGCCCACTCGAGCCACCAGGCCCTGGACATGAACCACGGCTTTTCCACAGAGAAACAAAAGTCACCAGGCCAGGTTCCTGATGTCAGTTTGCAGGAGGCACTTGGCACTGTCAAACCAGCCACAGTTGCCTGTGGGAGGACCTTGCATCTGGGAGGTATCCTGATCCGTGAGGAATTTCAGCAGGCAGCTGGCCACTCCGGGCCTACAGGTCCAGGATATGAACGATGGCCTTTCCCCAGAGAAACAAAAGTCACCAGGCCAGGTTCCTGATGTCAGTTTGCAGGAGGCACTTGGCACTGTCAAACCAGCCACAGTTGCCTGTGGGGGCTCCTTTCATCTGGGAGCTATCCTCATCCTTTCGGAATTTCAGCAGGCATCCGCCCACTCGAGCCACCAGGCCCTGGACATGAACCACGGCTTTTCCACAGAGAAACAAAAGTCACCAGGCCAGGTTCCTGATGTCAGTTTGCAGGAGGCACTTGGCACTGTCAAAACAGCCACAGTTGCCTGTGGGAGGACCTTGCATCTGGGAGGTATCCTGATCCGTGAGGAATTTCAGCAGGCAGCTGGCCACTCCGGGCCTACAGGTCCAGGATATGAACGATGGCCTTTCCCCAGAGAAACAAAAGTCACCAGGCCAGGTTCCTGATGTCAGTTTGCAGGAGGCACTTGGCACTGTCAAACCAGCCACAGTTGCCTGTGGGGGCACCTTGCATCTGGGAGGTATCCTCAACTGTGCGGAATTTCAGCTGGCAGCCGGGACTCCGGGCCAGCGGGCACTGGACATGAACGATGGCCTTTCCAAAGAGAAACCAAAGTCACCAGGCCAGGTTCCTGATGTCAGTTTGCAGGAGGCACTTGGCACTGTCAAACCAGCCACAGTTGCCTGTGGTGGTACTATCGGTCTGGGAGGTATCCTGATCCGTTCGGAGTTTCAGAAGGCGGCCGGCCACTCCGGGCCACAGGCCCTGGACACGTACAATGGCCTTTCCAAAGGGAAACAAAAGTCAACGGGCCACGTTCCTGATGTCAATTTGCAGGAGGCACTTGGCACTGTCAAATCAGCCACAGGTGTCTGTGGGGGCACCTTGCATCTTGGCGGCATCCTGATCTGTGAGGAATTTCAGCAGGCAGCCGGCCACTCCGGGCCACCGGGCCCTGGACATGAACGATGGCCTTTCCAAAGAGAAACAAAAGTCACCAGGCCAGGTTCCTGATGTCAGTTTGCAGGAGGCACTTGGCACTGTCAAACCAGCCACAGTTGCCTGTGGGGGCACCTTGCATCTGGGAGGTATCCTCAGCTGTGCGGAATTTCAGCAGGCAGCCGGCCACTCCAGGCCACCGGGCACTGGACATGAACGATGGCCTTTCCCCAGAGAAACAAAAGTCACCAGGCCAGGTTCCTGATGTCTGTTTCCAGGAGGCACTTGGCAATGTCAAACCAGCCACTGTTGCCTGTGGGGGCACCTTGCATCTGGGAGGTATCCTCAACGTTGAGGAATTTCAGCAGGCAGCCGGCCACTCCGGGCCGCAAGGCCCTGGACACGATCTATGGCCTTTCCCCAGAGAAACAAAAGTCACCAGGCCAGGTTCCTGATGTCAGTTTGCAGGAGGCTCTTGGCACTGTCAAACCAGCCACAGTTGCCTGTGGGAGGACCTTGCATCTGGGAGGTATCCTGATCCGTGAGGAATTTCAGCAGGCAGCTGGCCACTCCGGGCCTACAGGCCCAGGATATGAACCATGGCCTTTCCCCAGAGAAACAAAAGTCACCAGGCCAGGTTCCTGATGTCAGTTTGCAGGAGGCACTTGGCACTGTCAAACCAGCCACAGTTGCCGGTGGGGGCTCCTTTCATCTGGGAGCTATCCTCATCTGTTCGGAATTTCAGCAGGCATCCGCCCAATCGAGCCACCGGGCCCTGGACATGAACCACGGCTTTTCCCCAGAGAAACAAAAGTCACCAGGCCAGGTTCCTGCTGTCAGTTTGCAGGAGGCACTTGGCACTGTCAAACCAGCCACAGTTGCCGGTGGGGGCAACTTGCATCTGGGAGGTATCCTCATCCGTGCGGAATTTCAGCAGGCAGCCGGCCACTCCAGGCCCCCGGGCACTGGACACGAACGATGGCCTTTCCAAAGAGAAACAAAACTCACCAGGCTAGGTTCCTGATGTCAGTTTGCAGGAGGCACTTGGCACTGTCAAACCAGCCACAGTTGCCGGTGGGAGGACCTTGCATCTGGGAGGTATCCTGATCGGTTTGGAATTTCAGCAGGCAGCCGGCCACTCCAGGCCACCGGGCACTGGACAGGAACTATGGCCTTTCCCCAGAGAAACAAAAGTCACCAGGCCAGGTTCCTGATGTCAGTTTGCAGGAGGCACTTGGCACTGTCAAACCAGCCACAGTTGCCTGTGGGGGCACCTTGCATCTGGGAGGTATCCTCAACCGTGCGGAATTTCAGCAGGCAGCCGTGACTCCGGGCCATTGGGCACTGGACACAATCGATGGCCTTTCCCCAGAGCAACAAAAGTCACCAGGACAGGTTCTGATGTCAGTTTGCAGGAGGCACTTGGCACTGTCAAACCAGCCACAGTTGCCTGTGGTGGTACTATCGGTCTGGGAGGTATCCTGACCCGTTCGGAATTTCAGCAGGCGGCCGGCCACTCCGGGCCACAGGCCCTGGACACGTACAATGGCCTTTCCAAAGAGAAACAAAAGTCACCGGGCCAGGTTCCTGATGTCAGTTTGCAGAAGGCACTTGGCACTGTCAAATCAACCATAGTTGCCTGTGGGTACACCTTTCATCTGGGAGGCATCCTGATCCATGCGGAATTTCAGCAGGCGGCCGGCCACTCCAGGCCACCGGGCCCTGGACATGAACGATGGCCTTTCCCCAGAGAAACAAAAGTCACCAGGCCAGGTTCCTGATGTCAGTTTGCAGGAGGCACTTGGCACTGTCAAACCAGCCACAGTTGCCTGTGGTGGTACTTTCCTTCTGGGAGGAATCCTGATCCGTTCGGAATATCAGCAGGCTGCCGGCCACTACGGGCCACAGGCCATGGACACGTACAATGGCCGTTCCAAAGAGAAACAAAACTCACCCGGCCAGGTTCCTGCTGTCAGTTTGCAGGAGGCACTTGGCACTGTCAAACCAGCCACAGTTGCCTGTGGGGGCTCCTTTCATCTGGGAGCTATCCTCATCCTTTCGGAATTTCAGCAGGCATCCGCCCACTCGAGCCACCAGGCCCTGGACATGAACCACGGCTTTTCCACAGAGAAACAAAAGTCACCAGGCCAGGTTCCTGATGTCAGTTTGCAGGAGGCACTTGGCACTGTCAAACCAGCCACAGTTGCCTGTGGGAGGACCTTGCATCTGGGAGGTATCCTGATCCGTGAGGAATTTCAGCAGGCAGCTGGCCACTCCGGGCCTACAGGTCCAGGATATGAACGATGGCCTTTCCCCAGAGAAACAAAAGTCACCAGGCCAGGTTCCTGATGTCAGTTTGCAGGAGGCACTTGGCACTGTCAAACCAGCCACAGTTGCCTGTGGGGGCACCTTGCATCTGGGAGGTATCCTCAACTGTGCGGAATTTCAGCTGGCAGCCGGGACTCCGGGCCAGCGGGCACTGGACATGATCGATGGCCTTTCCCCAGAGAAACAAAAGTCACCAGGACAGGTTCCTGATGTCAGTTTGCAGGAGGCACTTGGCACTGTCAAACCAGCCACAGTTGCCTGTGGTGGTACTATCAGTCTGGGAGGTATCCTGATCCGTTCGGAGTTTCAGAAGGCGGTCGGCCACTCCGGGCCACAGGCCCTGGACACGTACAATGGCCTTTCCAAAGAGAAACAAAAGTCAACGGGCCAGGTTCCTGATGTCAATTTGCAGGAGGCACTTGGCACTGTCAAATCAGCCACAGGTGTCTGTGGGGGCACCTTGCATCTTGGCGGCATCCTGATCTGTGAGGAATTTCAGCAGGCAGCCGGCCACTCCGGGCCACCGGGCCCTGGACATGAACGATGGCCTTTCATCAGAGAAACAAAAGTCACCAGGCCAGGTTCCTGATGTCAGTTTGCAGGAGGCACTTGGCACTGTCAAACCAGCCACAGTTGCCTGTGGGGGCACCTTGCTTCTGGGAGGTATCCTCATCCGTGCGGAATTTCAGCAGGCAGCCGGCCACTCCAGGCCACCGGGCACTGGACACGAACGATGGCCTTTCCCCAGAGAAACAAAAGTCACCAGGCCAGGTTCCTGATGTCAGTTTGCAGGAGGCACTTGGCACTGTAAAAACAGCCACTGTTGCCTGTGGGGGCACCTTGCATCTGGGAGGTATCCTCAACGATGAGGAATTTCAGCAGGCAGCCGGCCACTCCGGGCCGCAAGGCCCTGGACAAGATCTATGGCCTTTCCCCAGAGAAACAAAAGTCACCAGGCCAGGTTCCTGATGTCAGTTTGCAGGAGGCTCTTGGCACTGTCAAACCAGCCACAGTTGCCTGTGGGAGGAACTTGCATCTGGGAGGTATCCTGATCCATGCGGAATTTCAGCAGGCAGTTGGCCACATCAGGCCTACAGGTCCAGGATATGAACGATGGCCTTTCCCCAGAGAAACAAAAGTCACCAGGACAGGTTCCTGATGTCAGTTTGCAGGAGGCACTTGGCACTGTCAAACCAGCCACAGTTGCCTGTGGGAGGACCTTGCATCTGGGAGGTATCCTGATCCATGAGGAATTTCAGCAGGCAGCTGGCCTCTCCGGCCCTACAGGTCCAGGATATGAACGATGGCCTTTCCCCAGAGAAAGAAAAGTCACCAGGCCAGGTTCCTGCTGTCAGTTTGCAGGAGGCACTTGGCACTGTCAAAGCAGCCACAGTTGCCTGTGTGTACACCTTTCATCTGGGAGGTATCCTGATCCATGCGGAATTTCAGCAGGCGGCCGGCCACTCCAGGCCACCGGGCCCTGGACATGAACGATGGCCTTTCCCCAGAGAAACAAAAGTCACCAGGCCAGGTTCCTGATGTCAGTTTGCAGGAGGCACTTGGCACTGTCAAACCAGCCACAGTTGCCTGTGGTGGTACTTTCCTTCTGGGAGGAATCCTGATCCGTTTGGAATATCAGCAGGCTGCCGGCCACTACGGGCCACAGGCCATGGACACGTACAATGGCCGTTCCAAAGAGAAACAAAACTCACCCGGCCAGGTTCCTGCTGTCAGTTTGCAGGAGGCACTTGGCACTGTCAAACCAGCCACAGTTGCCTGTGGGGGCTCCTTTCATCTGGGAGCTATCCTCATCTGTTCGGAATTTCAGCAGGCATCCGCACACTCGAGCCACCAGGCCCTGGACATGAACCACGGCTTTTCCACAGAGAAACAAAAGTCACCAGGCCAGGTTCCTGATGTCAGTTTGCAGGAGGCACTTGGCACTGTCAAACCAGCCACAGTTGCCGGTGGGAGGACCTTGCATCTGGGAGGTATCCTGATCCGTGAGGAATTTCAGCAGGCAGCTGGCCACACCGGGCCTACAGGTCCAGGATATGAACGATGGCCTTTCCCCAGAGAAACAAAAGGCACCAGGCCAGGTTCCTGATGTCAGTTTGCAGGAGGCACTTGGCACTGTCAAACCAGCCACAGTTGCCTGTGGGGGCACCTTGCATCTGGGAGGTATCCTCAACTGTGCGGAATTTCAGCAGGCAGCCGGGAGTCCGGGCCAGCGGGCACTGGACATGAACGATGTCCTTTCCCCAGAGCAACAAAAGTCACCAGGACAGGTTCCTGATGTCAGTTTGCAGGAGGCACTTGGCACTGTCAAACCAGCCACAGTTGCTATGGTGGTACTTTCTGTTCGCGAGGTATCCTCATCCGTTCAGAATTTCAGCAGGCGGCCGGCTACTACGGGCCACCAGGCATGGGACACGAACCATGACCTTTCCAAAGAGAAACAAAAGTCACCAGGCCAGGTTCCAGATGTCAGTTTGCAGGAGGCACTTGGCCCTGTCAAACCAGCCACAGTTGCCTGTGGGAGGACCTTGCATCTGGGAGGTATCCTGATCCGTTTGGAATTTCAGCAGGTAGCTGGCCACTCCGGGCCTACAGGTCCAGGATATGAACGATGGCCTTTCCCCGGAGAAACAAAAGTCACCAGGCCAGGTTCCTGATGTCAGTTTGCAGGAGGCACTTGGCACTGTCAAATCAGCCACAGGTGTCTGTGGGGGCACCTTGCATCTTGGCGGCATCCTGATCTGTGAGGAATTTCAGCAGGCAGCCGGGCACTCCGGGCCACCGGGCCCTGGACATGAACGATGGCCTTTCCAAAGAGAAACCAAAGTCACCAGGCCAGGTTCCTGATGTCAGTTTGCAGGAGGCACTTGGCACTGTCAAACCAGCCACAGTTGCCTGTGGGGGCACCTTGCATCTGGGAGGTATCCTCATCCGTGCGGAATTTCAGCAGGCAGCCGGCCACTCCAGGCCGCAATGCCCTGGACACGATCTATGGCCTTTCCCCAGAGAAACAAAAGTCACCAGGCCAGGTTCCTGATGTCAGTTTGCAGGAGGCTCTTGGCACTGTCAAACCAGCCACAGTTGCCTGTGGGAGGACCTTGCATCTGGGAGGTATCCTGATCCGTGAGGAATTTCAGCAGGCAGCTGGCCACTCCGGGCCTACAGGTCCAGGATATGAACGATGGCCTTTCCCCAGAGAAACAAAAGTCACCAGGCCAGGTTCCTGATGTCAGTTTGCAGGAGGCACTTGGCACTGTCAAACCAGCCACAGTTGCCGGTGGGAGGACCTTGCATCTGGGAGGTATCCTGATCGGTTTGGAATTTCAGCAGGCAGCCGGCCACTCCAGGCCACCGGGCACTGGACAGGAACTATGGCCTTTCCCCAGAGAAACAAAAGTCACCAGGCCAGGTTCCTGATGTCAGTTTGCAGGAGGCACTTGGCACTGTCAAACCAGCCACAGTTGCCTGTGGGGGCACCTTGCATCTGGGAGGTATCCTCAACCGTGCGGAATTTCAGCAGGCAGCCGTGACTCCGGGCCATTGGGCACTGGACACAATCGATGGCCTTTCCCCAGAGCAACAAAAGTCACCAGGACAGGTTCTGATGTCAGTTTGCAGGAGGCACTTGGCACTGTCAAACCAGCCACAGTTGCCGGTGGGAGGACCTTGCATCTGGGAGGTATCCTGATCCGTGAGGAATTTCAGCAGGCAGCTGGCCACACCGGGCCTACAGGTCCAGGATATGAACGATGGCCTTTCCCCAGAGAAACAAAAGGCACCAGGCCAGGTTCCTGATGTCAGTTTGCAGGAGGCACTTGGCACTGTCAAACCAGCCACAGTTGCCTGTGGGGGCACCTTGCATCTGGGAGGTATCCTCAACTGTGCGGAATTTCAGCTGGCAGCCGGGAGTCCGGGCCAGCGGGCACTGGACATGAACGATGGCCTTTCCCCAGAGCAACAAAAGTCACCAGGACAGGTTCCTGATGTCAGTTTGCAGGAGGCACTTGGCACTGTCAAACCAGCCACAGTTGCTATGGTGGTACTTTCTGTTCGCGAGGTATCCTCATCCGTTCAGAATTTCAGCAGGCGGCCGGCTACTACGGGCCACCAGGCATGGGACACGAACCATGACCTTTCCAAAGAGAAACAAAAGTCACCAGGCCAGGTTCCAGATGTCAGTTTGCAGGAGGCACTTGGCCCTGTCAAACCAGCCACAGTTGCCTGTGGGAGGACCTTGCATCTGGGAGGTATCCTGATCCGTTTGGAATTTCAGCAGGTAGCTGGCCACTCCGGGCCTACAGGTCCAGGATATGAACGATGGCCTTTCCCCGGAGAAACAAAAGTCACCAGGCCAGGTTCCTGATGTCAGTTTGCAGGAGGCACTTGGCACTGTCAAATCAGCCACAGGTGTCTGTGGGGGCACCTTGCATCTTGGCGGCATCCTGATCTGTGAGGAATTTCAGCAGGCAGCCGGGCACTCCGGGCCACCGGGCCCTGGACATGAACGATGGCCTTTCCAAAGAGAAACAAAAGTCACCAGGCCAGGTTCCTGATGTCAGTTTGCAGGAGGCACTTGGCACTGTCAAACCAGCCACAGTTGCCTGTGGGGGCACCTTGCATCTGGGAGGTATCCTCATCCGTGCGGAATTTCAGCAGGCAGCCGGCCACTCCAGGCCGCAATGCCCTGGACACGATCTATGGCCTTTCCCCAGAGAAACAAAAGTCACCAGGCCAGGTTCCTGATGTCAGTTTGCAGGAGGCTCTTGGCACTGTCAAACCAGCCACAGTTGCCTGTGGGAGGACCTTGCATCTGGGAGGTATCCTGATCCGTGAGGAATTTCAGCAGGCAGCTGGCCACTCCGGGCCTACAGGTCCAGGATATGAACGATGGCCTTTCCCCAGAGAAACAAAAGTCACCAGGCCAGGTTCCTGATGTCAGTTTGCAGGAGGCACTTGGCACTGTCAAACCAGCCACAGTTGCCGGTGGGAGGACCTTGCATCTGGGAGGTATCCTGATCGGTTTGGAATTTCAGCAGGCAGCCGGCCACTCCAGGCCACCGGGCACTGGACAGGAACTATGGCCTTTCCCCAGAGAAACAAAAGTCACCAGGCCAGGTTCCTGATGTCAGTTTGCAGGAGGCACTTGGCACTGTCAAACCAGCCACAGTTGCCTGTGGGGGCACCTTGCATCTGGGAGGTATCCTCAACCGTGCGGAATTTCAGCAGGCAGCCGTGACTCCGGGCCATTGGGCACTGGACACAATCGATGGCCTTTCCCCAGAGCAACAAAAGTCACCAGGACAGGTTCTGATGTCAGTTTGCAGGAGGCACTTGGCACTGTCAAACCAGCCACAGTTGCCTGTGGTGGTACTATCGGTCTGGGAGGTATCCTCATTCGTTCAGAATTTCAGCAGGCGGCCGGCTACTACGGGCCACCAGGCATGGGACACGAACCATGACCTTTCCAAAGAGAAACAAAAGTCACCAGGCCAGGTTCCAAATGTCAGTTTGCAGGAGGCACTTGGCACTGTCAAACCAGCCACTGTTGCCTCTTGGGGCACCTTGCATCTGGGAGGTATCCTGATCCGTTTGGAATTTCAGCAGGTAGCTGGCCACTCCGGGCCTACAGGTCCAGGATATGAACGATGGCCTTTCCCCGGAGAAACAAAAGTCACCAGGCCAGGTTCCTGATGTCAGTTTGCAGGAGGCACTTGGCACTGTCAAATCAGCCACAGGTGTCTGTGGGGGCACCTTGCATCTTGGCGGCATCCTGATCTGTGAGGAATTTCAGCAGGCAGCCGGGCACTCCGGGACACGGGGCCCTGGACATGAACGATGGCCTTTCCAAAGAGAAACAAAAGTCACCAGGCCAGGTTCCTGATGTCAGTTTGCAGGAGGCACTTGGCACTGTCAAACCAGCCACAGTTGCCTGTGGGGGCACCTTGCATCTGGGAGGTATCCTCATCCGTGCGGAATTTCAGCAGGCAGCCGGCCACTCCAGGCCACCGGGCACTGGACACGAACGATGGCCTTTCCCCAGAGAAACAAAAGTCACCAGGCCAGGTTCCTGATGTCAGTTTGCAGGAGGCTCTTGGCACTGTCAAACCAGCCACAGTTGCCTGTGGGAGGACCTTGCATCTGGGAGGTATCCTGATCCGTGAGGAATTTCAGCAGGCAGCTGGCCACTCCGGGCCTAAAGGTCCAGGATATGAACGATGGCCTTTCCCCAGAGAAACAAAAGTCACCAGGCCAGGTTCCTGATGTCAGTTTGCAGGAGGCACTTGGCACTGTCAAACCAGCCACAGTTGCCGGTGGGAGGACCTTGCATCTGGGAGGTATCCTGATCGGTTTGGAATTTCAGCAGGCAGCCGGCCACTCCAGGCCACCGGGCACTGGACAGGAACTATGGCCTTTCCCCAGAGAAACAAAAGTCACCAGGCCAGGTTCCTGATGTCAGTTTGCAGGAGGCACTTGGCACTGTCAAACCAGCCACAGTTGCCTGTGGTGGTACTATCGGTCTGGGAGGTATCCTGATCCGTTCAGAATTTCAGCAGGTGGCCGGCCACTACGGGCCACAGGCCCTGGACACGTACAATGGCCTTTCCAAAGAGAAACAAAAGTCACCAGGCCAGGTTCCTGATGTCAGTTTGCAGAAGGCACTTGGCACTGTCAAAGCAGCCACAGTTGCCTGTGGGTACACCTTTCATCTGGGAGGCATCCTGATCCATGCGGATTTTCAGCAGGCGGCCGGCCACTCCAGGCCACCGGGCCCTGGACATGAACGATGGCCTTTCCCCAGAGAAACAAAAGTCACCAGGCCAGGTTCCTGATGTCAGTTTGCAGGAGGCACTTGGCACTGTCAAACCAGCCACAGTTGCCTGTGGTGTTACTTTCCTTCTGGGAGGAATCCTGATCCGTTCGGAATATCAGCAGGCTGCCGGCCACTACGGGCCACAGGCCATGGACACGTACAATGGCCGTTCCAAAGAGAAACAAAACTCACCCGGCCAGGTTCCTGCTGTCAGTTTGCAGGAGGCACTTGGCACTGTCAAACCAGCCACAGTTGCCTGTGGGGGCTCCTTTCATCTGGGAGCTATCCTCATCCTTTCGGAATTTCAGCAGGCATCCGCCCACTCGAGCCACCAGGGCCTGGACATGAACCACGGCTTTTCCCCAGAGAAACAAAAGTCACCAGGCCAGGTTCCTGATGTCAGTTTGCAGGAGGCACTTGGCACTGTCAAACCAGCCACAGTTGCCTGTGGGAGGACCTTGCATCTGGGAGGTATCCTGATCCGTGAGGAATTTCAGCAGGCAGCTGGCCACTCCGGGCCTACAGGTCCAGGATATGAACGATGGCCTTTCCCCAGAGAAACAAAAGTCACCAGGCCAGGTTCCTGATGTCAGTTTGCAGGAGGCACTTGGCACTGTCAAACCAGCCACAGTTGCCTGTGGTGGTACTTTCGTTCTGGGAGGAATCCTGATCCGTTCGGAATATCAGCAGGCTGCCGGCCACTACGGGCCACAGGCCATGGACACGTACAATGGCCGTTCCAAAGAGAAACAAAACTCACCCGGCCAGGTTCCTGCTGTCAGTTTGCAGGAGGCACTTGGCACTGTCAAACCAGACACAGTTGCCTGTGGGGGCTCCTTTCATCTGGGAGCTATCCTCATCCTTTCGGAATTTCAGCAGGCATCCGCACACTCGAGCCACCAGGCCCTGGACATGAACAACGGCTTTTCCACAGAGAAACAAAAGTCACCAGGCCAGGTTCCTGATGTCAGTTTGCAGGAGGCACTTGGCACTGTCAAACCAGCCACAGTTGCCGGTGGGAGGACCTTGCATCTGGGAGGTATCCTCAACTGTGCGGAATTTCAGCTGGCAGCCGGGACTCCGGGCCAGCGGGCACTGGACATGATCGATGGCCTTTCCCCAGAGCAACAAAAGTCACCAGGACAGGTTCCTGATGTCAGTTTGCAGGAGGCACTTGGCACTGTCAAACCAGCCACAGTTGCCTGTGGTGGTACTATCGGTCTGGGAGGTATCCTGATCCGTTCGGAGTTTCAGAAGGCGGCCGGCCACTCCGGGCCACAGGCCCTGGACACGTACAATGGCCTTTCCAAAGAGAAACAAAAGTCAACGGGCCAGGTTCCTGATGTCAATTTGCAGGAGGCACTTGGCACTGTCAAATCAGCCACAGGTGTCTGTGGGGGCACCTTGCATCTTGGCGGCATCCTGATCTGTGAGGAATTTCAGCAGGCAGCCGGGCACTCCGGGCCACCGGGCCCTGGACATGAACGATGGCCTTTCCCCAGAGCAACAAAAGTCACCAGGACAGGTTCCTGATGTCAGTTTGCAGGAGGCACTTGGCACTGTCAAACCAGCCACAGTTGCCGGTGGGGGCAACTTGCATCTGGGAGGTATCCTCATCCGTGCGGAATTTCAGCAGGCAGCCGGCCACTCCAGGCCCCCGGGCACTGGACACGAACGATGGCCTTTCCCCAGAGAAACAAAAGTCACCAGGCCAGGTTCCTGATGTCAGTTTGCAGGAGGCACTTGGCACTGTCAAACCAGCCACTGTTGCCTGTGGGGGCACCTTGCATCTGGGAGGTATCCTCAACGTTGAGGAATTTCAGCAGGCAGCCGGCCACTCCGGGCCGCAAGGCCCTGGACACGATCTATGACCTTTCCCCAGAGAAACAAAAGTCACCAGGCCAGGTTCCTGATGTCAGTTTGCAGGAGGCTCTTGGCACTGTCAAACCAGCCACAGTTGCCTGTGGGAGGACCTTGCATCTGGGAGGTATCCTGATCCGTGAGGATTTTCAGCAGGCAGCTGGCCACTCCGGGCCTACAGGTCCAGGATATGAACGATGGCCTTTCCCCAGAGAAACAAAAGTCACCAGGCCAGGTTCCTGATGTCAGTTTGCAGGAGGCACTTGGCACTGTCAAACCAGCCACAGTTGCCTGTGGGGGCTCCTTTCATCTGGGATCTATCCTCATCTGTTCGGAATTTCAGCAGGCATCCGCCCAATCGAGCCACCGGGCCCTGGACATGAACCACGGCTTTTCCCCAGAGAAACAAAAGTCACCAGGCCAGGTTCCTGCTGTCAGTTTGCAGGAGGCACTTGGCACTGTCAAACCAGCCACAGTTGCCGGTGGGGGCAACTTGCATCTGGGAGGTATCCTCATCCGTGCGGAATTTCAGCAGGCAGCCGGCCACTCCAGGCCCCCGGGCACTGGACAGGAACTATGGCCTTTCCCCAGAGAAACAAAAGTCACCAGGCCAGGTTCCTGATGTCAGTTTGCAGGAGGCACTTGGCACTGTCAAACCAGCCACAGTTGCCTGTGGGGGCACCTTGCATCTGGGAGGTATCCTCAACCGTGCGGAATTTCAGCAGGCAGCCGTGACTCCGGGCCATTGGGCACTGGACACAATCGATGGCCTTTCCCCAGAGCAACAAAAGTCACCAGGACAGGTTCTGATGTCAGTTTGCAGGAGGCACTTGGCACTGTCAAACCAGCCACAGTTGCCTGTGGTGGTACTTTCCTTCTGGGAGGAATCCTGATCCGTTCGGAATATCAGCAGGCTGCCGGCCACTCCAGGCCACCGGGCCCTGGACATGAACGATGGCCTTTCCCCAGAGAAACAAAAGTCACCAGGCCAGGTTCCTGATGTCAGTTTGCAGGAGGCACTTGGCACTGTCAAACCAGCCACAGTTGCCTGTGGTGGTACTTTCCTTCTGGGAGGAATCCTGATCCGTTCGGAATATCAGCAGGCTGCCGGCCACTACGGGCCACAGGCCATGGACACGTACAATGGCCGTTCCAAAGAGAAACAAAACTCACCCGGCCAGGTTCCTGCTGTCAGTTGGCAGGAGGCACTTGGCACTGTCAAACCAGCCACAGTTGCCTGTGGGGGCTCCTTTCATCTGGGACCTATCCTCATCCTTTCGGAATTTCAGCAGGCATCCGCACACTCGAGCCACCAGGCCCTGGACATGAACCACGGCTTTTCCACAGAGAAACAAAAGTCACCAGGCCAGGTTCCTGATGTCAGTTTGCAGGAGGCACTTGGCACTGTCAAACCAGCCACAGTTGCCGGTGGGAGGACCTTGCATCTGGGAGGTATCCTCAACTGTGCGGAATTTCAGCTGGCAGCCGGGACTCCGGGCCAGCGGGCACTGGATATGAACGATGGCCTTTCCCCAGAGCAACAAAAGTCACCAGGACAGGTTCCTGATGTCAGTTTGCAGGAGGCACTTGGCACTGTCAAACCAGCCACAGTTGCCTGTGGTGGTACTATCGGTCTGGGAGGTATCCTGATCCGTTCGGAGTTTCAGAAGGCGGCCGGCCACTCCGGGCCACCAGGCCCTGGACACGTACAAGGGCCTTTCCAAAGAGAAACAAAAGTCAACGGGCCAGGTTCCTGATGTCAATTTGCAGGAGGCACTTGGCACTGTCAAATCAGCCACAGGTGTCTGTGGGGGCACCTTGCATCTTGGCGGCATCCTGATCTGTGAGGAATTTCAGCAGGCAGCCGGGCACTCCGGGCCACCGGGCCCTGGACATGAACGATGGCCTTTCCCCAGAGCAACAAAAGTCACCAGGACAGGTTCCTGATGTCAGTTTCCAGGAGGCACTTGGCACTGTCAAACCAGCCACAGTTGCCGGTGGGGGCAACTTGCATCTGGGAGGTATCCTCATCCGTGCGGAATTTCAGCAGGCAGCCGGCCACTCCAGGCCCCCGGGCACTGGACACGAACGATGGCCTTTCCCCAGAGAAACAAAAGTCACCAGGACAGGTTCCTGATGTCAGTTTGCAGGAGGCACTTGGCACTGTCAAACCAGCCACAGTTGCCTGTGGGGGCTCCTTTCATCTGGGAGCTATCCTCATCTGTTCGGAATTTCAGCAGGCATCCGCCCAATCGAGCCACCGGGCCCTGGACATGAACCACGGCTTTTCCCCAGAGAAACAAAAGTCACCAGGCCAGGTTCCTGCTGTCAGTTTGCAGGAGGCACTTGGCACTGTCAAACCAGCCACAGTTGCCGGTGGGGGCAACTTGCATCTGGGAGGTATCCTCATCCGTGCGGAATTTCAGCAGGCAGCCGGCCACTCCAGGCCCCCGGGCACTGGACAGGAACTATGGCCTTTCCCCAGAGAAACAAAAGTCACCAGGCCAGGTTCCTGATGTCAGTTTGCAGGAGGCACTTGGCACTGTCAAACCAGCCACAGTTGCCTGTGGGGGCACCTTGCATCTGGGAGGTATCCTCAACCGTGCGGAATTTCAGCAGGCAGCCGTGACTCCGGGCCATTGGGCACTGGACACAATCGATGGCCTTTCCCCAGAGCAACAAAAGTCACCAGGACAGGTTCTGATGTCAGTTTGCAGGAGGCACTTGGCACTGTCAAACCAGCCACAGTTGCCTGTGGTGGTACTTTCCTTCTGGGAGGAATCCTGATCCGTTCGGAATATCAGCAGGCGGCCGGCCACTCCAGGCCACCGGGCCCTGGACATGAACGATGGCCTTTCCCCAGAGAAACAAAAGTCACCAGGCCAGGTTCCTGATGTCAGTTTGCAGGAGGCACTTGGCACTGTCAAACCAGCCACAGTTGCCTGTGGTGGTACTTTCCTTCTGGGAGGAATCCTGATCCGTTCGGAATATCAGCAGGCTGCCGGCCACTACGGGCCACAGGCCATGGACACGTACAATGGCCGTTCCAAAGAGAAACAAAACTCACCCGGCCAGGTTCCTGCTGTCAGTTTGCAGGAGGCACTTGGCACTGTCAAACCAGCCACAGTTGCCTGTGGGGGCTCCTTTCATCTGGGACCTATCCTCATCCTTTCGGAATTTCAGCAGGCATCCGCCCACTCGAGCCACCAGGCCCTGGACATGAACCACGGCTTTTCCACAGAGAAACAAAAGTCACCAGGCCAGGTTCCTGATGTCAGTTTGCAGGAGGCACTTGGCACTGTCAAACCAGCCACAGTTGCCTGTGGGAGGACCTTGCATCTGGGAGGTATCCTGATCCGTGAGGAATTTCAGCAGGCAGCTGGCCACTCCGGGCCTACAGGTCCAGGATATGAACGATGGCCTTTCCCCAGAGAAACAAAAGTCACCAGGCCAGGTTCCTGATGTCAGTTTGCAGGAGGCACTTGGCACTGTCAAACCAGCCACAGTTGCCTGTGGTGGTACTTTCGTTCTGGGAGGAATCCTGATCCGTTCGGAATATCAGCAGGCTGCCGGCCACTACGGGCCACAGGCCATGGACACGTACAATGGCCGTTCCAAAGAGAAACAAAACTCACGCGGCCAGGTTCCTGCTGTCAGTTTGCAGGAGGCACTTGGCACTGTCAAACCAGCCACAGTTGCCTGTGGGGGCTCCTTTCATCTGGGAGCTATCCTCATCCTTTCGGAATTTCAGCAGGCATCCGCACACTCGAGCCACCAGCCCCTGGACATGAACCACGGCTTTTCCACAGAGAAACAAAAGTCACCAGGCCAGGTTCCTGATGTCAGTTTGCAGGAGGCACTTGGCACTGTCAAACCAGCCACAGTTGCCTGTGGGGGCACCTTGCATCTGGGAGGTAACCTCAACTGTGCGGAATTTCAGCTGGCAGCCGGGACTCCGGGCCAGCGGGCACTGGACATGATCGATGGCCTTTCCCCAGAGCAACAAAAGTCACCAGGACGGGTTCCTGATGTCAGTTTGCAGGAGGCACTTGGCACTGTCAAACCAGCCACAGTTGCCTGTGGTGGTACTATCGGTCTGGGAGGTATCATGATCCGTTCGGAGTTTCAGAAGGCGGCCGGCCACTCCGGGCCACAGGCCCTGGACACGTACAATGGCCTTTCCAAAGGGAAACAAAAGTCAACGGGCCAGGTTCCTGATGTCAATTTGCAGGAGGCACTTGGCACTGTCAATTCAGCCACAGGTGTCTGCGGGGGCACCTTGCATCTTGGCGGCATCCTGATCTGTGAGGAATTTCAGCAGGCAGCCGGGCACTCCGGGCCACCGGGCCCTGGACACGAACGATGGCCTTTCCCCAGAGAAACAAAAGTCACCAGGCCAGGTTCCTGATGTCTGTTTGCAGGAGGCACTTGGCACTGTCAAACCAGCCACTGTTGCCTGTGGGGGCACCTTGCATCTGGGAGGTATCCTCAACGTTGAGGAATTTCAGCAGGCAGCCGGCCACTCCGGGCCGCAAGGCCCTGGACACGATCTATGGCCTTTCCCCAGAGAAACAAAAGTCACCAGGCCAGGTTCCTGATGTCAGTTTGTAGGAGGCTCTTGGCACTGTCAAACCAGCCACAGTTGCCTGTGGGAGGACCTTGCATCTGGGAGGTATCCTGATCCGTGAGGAATTTCAGCAGGCAGCTGGCCACTCCGGGCCTACAGGTCCAGGATATGAACGATGGCCTTTCCCCAGAGAAACAAAAGTCACCAGGCCAGGTTCCTGATGTCAGTTTGCAGGAGGCACTTGGCACTGTCAAACCAGCCACAGTTGCCGGTGGGGGCTCCTTTCATCTGGGAGCTATCCTCATCTGTTCGGAATTTCAGCAGGCATCCGCCCAATCGAGCCACCGGGCCCTGGACATGAACCACGGCTTTTCCCCAGAGAAACAAAAGTCACCAGGCCAGGTTCCTGCTGTCAGTTTGCAGGAGGCACTTGGCACTCTCAAACCAGCCACAGTTGCCGGTGGGGGCAACTTGCATCTGGGAGGTATCCTCATCCGTGCGGAATTTCAGCAGGCAGCCGGCCACTCCAGGCCCCCGGGCACTGGACACGAACGATGGCCTTTCCAAAGAGAAACAAAACTCACCAGGCTAGGTTCCTGATGTCAGTTTGCAGGAGGCACTTGGCACTGTCAAACCAGCCACAGTTGCCGGTGGGAGGACCTTGCATCTGGGAGCTATCCTCATCCTTTCGGAATTTCAGCAGGCATCCGCCCACTCGAGCCACCAGGCCCTGGACATGAACCACGGCTTTTCCACAGAGAAACAAAAGTCACCAGGCCAGGTTCCTGATGTCAGTTTGCAGGAGGCACTTGGCACTGTCAAACCAGCCACAGTTGCCTGTGGGAGGACCTTGCATCTGGGAGGTATCCTGATCCGTGAGGAATTTCAGCAGGCAGCTGGCCACTCCGGGCCTACAGGTCCAGGATATGAACGATGGCCTTTCCCCAGAGAAACAAAAGTCACCAGGCCAGGTTCCTGATGTCAGTTTGCAGGAGGCACTTGGCACTGTCAAACCAGCCACAGTTGCCTGTGGGGGCTCCTTTCATCTGGGAGCTATCCTCATCCTTTCGGAATTTCAGCAGGCATCCGCCCACTCGAGCCACCAGGCCCTGGACATGAACCACGGCTTTTCCACAGAGAAACAAAAGTCACCAGGCCAGGTTCCTGATGTCAGTTTGCAGGAGGCACTTGGCACTGTCAAAACAGCCACAGTTGCCTGTGGGAGGACCTTGCATCTGGGAGGTATCCTGATCCGTGAGGAATTTCAGCAGGCAGCTGGCCACTCCGGGCCTACAGGTCCAGGATATGAACGATGGCCTTTCCCCAGAGAAACAAAAGTCACCAGGCCAGGTTCCTGATGTCAGTTTGCAGGAGGCACTTGGCACTGTCAAACCAGCCACAGTTGCCTGTGGGGGCACCTTGCATCTGGGAGGTATCCTCAACTGTGCGGAATTTCAGCTGGCAGCCGGGACTCCGGGCCAGCGGGCACTGGACATGATCGATGGCCTTTCCCCAGAGCAACAAAAGTCACCAGGACAGGTTCCTGATGTCAGTTTGCAGGAGGCACTTGGCACTGTCAAACCAGCCACAGTTGCCTGTGGTGGTACTATCGGTCTGGGAGGTATCCTGATCCGTTCGGAGTTTCAGAAGGCGGCCGGCCACTCCGGGCCACAGGCCCTGGACACGTACAATGGCCTTTCCAAAGGGAAACAAAAGTCAACGGGCCACGTTCCTGATGTCAATTTGCAGGAGGCACTTGGCACTGTCAAATCAGCCACAGGTGTCTGTGGGGGCACCTTGCATCTTGGCGGCATCCTGATCTGTGAGGAATTTCAGCACGCAGCCGGCCACTCCGGGCCACCGGGCCCTGGACATGAACGATGGCCTTTCCAAAGAGAAACAAAAGTCACCAGGCCAGGTTCCTGATGTCAGTTTGCAGGAGGCACTTGGCACTGTCAAACCAGCCACAGTTGCCTGTGGGGGCACCTTGCATCTGGGAGGTATCCTCAGCTGTGCGGAATTTCAGCAGGCAGCCGGCCACTCCAGGCCACCGGGCACTGGACATGAACGATGGCCTTTCCCCAGAGAAACAAAAGTCACCAGGCCAGGTTCCTGATGTCTGTTTCCAGGAGGCACTTGGCAATGTCAAACCAGCCACTGTTGCCTGTGGGGGCACCTTGCATCTGGGAGGTATCCTCAACGTTGAGGAATTTCAGCAGGCAGCCGGCCACTCCGGGCCGCAAGGCCCTGGACACGATCTATGGCCTTTCCCCAGAGAAACAAAAGTCACCAGGCCAGGTTCCTGATGTCAGTTTGCAGGAGGCTCTTGGCACTGTCAAACCAGCCACAGTTGCCTGTGGGAGGACCTTGCATCTGGGAGGTATCCTGATCCGTGAGGAATTTCAGCAGGCAGCTGGCCACTCCGGGCCTACAGGCCCAGGATATGAACCATGGCCTTTCCCCAGAGAAACAAAAGTCACCAGGCCAGGTTCCTGATGTCAGTTTGCAGGAGGCACTTGGCACTGTCAAACCAGCCACAGTTGCCGGTGGGGGCTCCTTTCATCTGGGAGCTATCCTCATCTGTTCGGAATTTCAGCAGGCATCCGCCCAATCGAGCCAGCGGGCCCTGGACATGAACCACGGCTTTTCCCCAGAGAAACAAAAGTCACCAGGCCAGGTTCCTGCTGTCAGTTTGCAGGAGGCACTTGGCACTGTCAAACCAGCCACAGTTGCCGGTGGGGGCAACTTGCATCTGGGAGGTATCCTCATCCGTGCGGAATTTCAGCAGGCAGCCGGCCACTCCAGGCCCCCGGGCACTGGACACGAACGATGGCCTTTCCAAAGAGAAACAAAACTCACCAGGCTAGGTTCCTGATGTCAGTTTGCAGGAGGCACTTGGCACTGTCAAACCAGCCACAGTTGCCGGTGGGAGGACCTTGCATCTGGGAGGTATCCTGATCGGTTTGGAATTTCAGCAGGCAGCCGGCCACTCCAGGCCACCGGGCACTGGACAGGAACTATGGCCTTTCCCCAGAGAAACAAAAGTCACCAGGCCAGGTTCCTGATGTCAGTTTGCAGGAGGCACTTGGCACTGTCAAACCAGCCACAGTTGCCTGTGGGGGCACCTTGCATCTGGGAGGTATCCTCAACCGTGCGGAATTTCAGCAGGCAGCCGTGACTCCGGGCCATTGGGCACTGGACACAATCGATGGCCTTTCCCCAGAGCAACAAAAGTCACCAGGACAGGTTCTGATGTCAGTTTGCAGGAGGCACTTGGCACTGTCAAACCAGCCACAGTTGCCTGTGGTGGTACTATCGGTCTGGGAGGTATCCTGACCCGTTCGGAATTTCAGCAGGCGGCCGGCCACTCCGGGCCACAGGCCCTGGACACGTACAATGGCCTTTCCAAAGAGAAACAAAAGTCACCGGGCCAGGTTCCTGATGTCAGTTTGCAGAAGGCACTTGGCACTGTCAAATCAACCATAGTTGCCTGTGGGTACACCTTTCATCTGGGAGGCATCCTGATCCATGCGGAATTTCAGCAGGCGGACGGCCACTCCAGGCCACCGGGCCCTGGACATGAACGATGGCCTTTCCCCAGAGAAACAAAAGTCACCAGGCCAGGTTCCTGATGTCAGTTTGCAGGAGGCACTTGGCACTGTCAAACCAGCCACAGTTGCCTGTGGTGGTACTTTCCTTCTGGGAGGAATCCTGATCCGTTCGGAATATCAGCAGGCTGCCGGCCACTACGGGCCACAGGCCATGGACACGTACAATGGCCGTTCCAAAGAGAAACAAAACTCACCCGGCCAGGTTCCTGATGTCAGTTTGCAGGAGGCACTTGGCACTGTCAAACCAGCCACAGTTGCCTGTGGGGGCTCCTTTCATCTGGGAGCTATCCTCATCCTTTCGGAATTTCAGCAGGCATCCGCCCACTCGAGCCACCAGGCCCTGGACATGAACCACGGCTTTTCCACAGAGAAACAAAAGTCACCAGGCCAGGTTCCTGATGTCAGTTTGCAGGAGGCACTTGGCACTGTCAAACCAGCCACAGTTGCCTGTGGGAGGACCTTGCATCTGGGAGGTATCCTGATCCGTGAGGAATTTCAGCAGGCAGCTGGCCACTCCGGGCCTACAGGTCCAGGATATGAACGATGGCCTTTCCCCAGAGAAACAAAAGTCACCAGGCCAGGTTCCTGATGTCAGTTTGCAGGAGGCACTTGGCACTGTCAAACCAGCCACAGTTGCCTGTGGGGGCACCTTGCATCTGGGAGGTATCCTCAACTGTGCGGAATTTCAGCTGGCAGCCGGGACTCCGGGCCAGCGGGCACTGGACATGATCGATGGCCTTTCCCCAGAGAAACAAAAGTCACCAGGACAGGTTCCTGATGTCAGTTTGCAGGAGGCACTTGGCACTGTCAAACCAGCCACAGTTGCCTGTGGTGGTACTATCAGTCTGGGAGGTATCCTGATCCGTTCGGAGTTTCAGAAGGCGGTCGGCCACTCCGGGCCACAGGCCCTGGACACGTACAATGGCCTTTCCAAAGAGAAACAAAAGTCAACGGGCCAGGTTCCTGATGTCAATTTGCAGGAGGCACTTGGCACTGTCAAATCAGCCACAGGTGTCTGTGGGGGCACCTTGCATCTTGGCGGCATCCTGATCTGTGAGGAATTTCAGCAGGCAGCCGGCCACTCCGGGCCACCGGGCCCTGGACATGAACGATGGCCTTTCATCAGAGAAACAAAAGTCACCAGGCCAGGTTCCTGATGTCAGTTTGCAGGAGGCACTTGGCACTGTCAAACCAGCCACAGTTGCCTGTGGGGGCACCTTGCTTCTGGGAGGTATCCTCATCCGTGCGGAATTTCAGCAGGCAGCCGGCCACTCCAGGCCACCGGGCACTGGACACGAACGATGGCCTTTCCCCAGAGAAACAAAAGTCACCAGGCCAGGTTCCTGATGTCAGTTTGCAGGAGGCACTTGGCACTGTAAAAACAGCCACTGTTGCCTGTGGGGGCACCTTGCATCTGGGAGGTATCCTCAACGTTGAGGAATTTCAGCAGGCAGCCGGCCACTCCGGGCCGCAAGGCCCTGGACAAGATCTATGGCCTTTCCCCAGAGAAACAAAAGTCACCAGGCCAGGTTCCTGATGTCAGTTTGCAGGAGGCACTTGGCACTGTCAAACCAGCCACAGTTGCCTGTGGGAGGAACTTGCATCTGGGAGGTATCCTGATCCATGCGGAATTTCAGCAGGCAGTTGGCCACATCAGGCCTACAGGTCCAGGATATGAACGATGGCCTTTCCCCAGAGAAACAAAAGTCACCAGGCCAGGTTCCTGATGTCAGTTTGCAGGAGGCACTTGGCACTGTCAAACCAGCCACAGTTGCCTGTGGTGGTACTATCGCTCTGTGAGGTATCCTGATCCGTTCAGAATTTCAGCAGGCGGCAGGACTCTCCGGGCCACAGGCCCTGGACATGTACAATGGCCTTTCCAAAGAGAAACAAAAGTCACCGGGCCAGTTTCCTGATGTCAATTTGCAGGAAGCACTTGGCACTGTCAAATCAGCCGCAGGTGTCTGTGGGGGCACCTTGCATCATGGCGGCATCCTGATCCGTGAGGAATTTCAGCAGGCAGCCGGCCACTCCGGGCCACCGGGCCCTGGACATGAACGATGGCCTTTCCAAAGAGAAACAAAAGTCACCAGGCCAGGTTCCTGATGTCAGTTTGCAGGAGGCAGTTGGCACTGTCAAACCAGCCACAGTTGCCTGGGGGAGGACCCTGCATCTGGGAGGTATCCTGATCCGTGAGGAATTTCAGCAGGCAGCTGGCCACTCCGGGCCTACAGGTCAAGGATAAGAACGATGGCCTTTCCCCAGAGAAACAAAAGTCACCAGGCCAGGTTCCTGATGTCAGTTTGCAGGAGGCACTTGGCACTGTCAAACCAGCCACAGTTGCCTGTGGTGGTACTATCGCTCTGTGAGGTATCCTGATCCGTTCAGAATTTCAGCAGGCGGCAGGCCACTCCGGGCCACAGGCCCTGGACATGTACAATGGCCTTTCCAAAGAGAAACAAAAGTCACCGGGCCAGTTTCCTGGTGTCAATTTGCAGGAGGCACTTGGCACTGTCAAATCAGCCACAGGTGTCTGTGGGGGCACCTTGCATCTTGGCGGCATCCTGATCTGTGAGGAATTTCAGCAGGCTGCCGGGCACTCCGGGCCACCGGGCACTGGACACGAACGATGGCCTTTCCAAAGAGAAACAAAAGTCACCAGGCCAGGTTCCTGATGTCAGTTTGCAGGAGGCACTTGGCACTGTAAAAACAGCCACTGTTGCCTGTGGGGGCACCTTGCATCTGGGAGGTATCCTCAACGTTGAGGAATTTCAGCAGGCAGCCGGCCACTCCGGGCCGCAAGGCCCTGGACAAGATCTATGGCCTTTCCCCAGAGAAACAAAAGTCACCAGGCCAGGTTCCTGATGTCAGTTTGCAGGAGGCTCTTGGCACTGTCAAACCAGCCACAGTTGCCTGTGGGAGGAACTTGCATCTGGGAGGTATCCTGATCCGTGAGGAATTTCAGCAGGCAGCCGGGCACTCCGGGCCACCGGGCCCTGGACATGAACGATGGCCTTTCCAAAGAGAAACAAAAGTCACCAGGCCAGGTTCCTGATGTCAGTTTGCAGGAGGCACTTGGCACTGTCAAACCAGCCACAGTTGCCTGGGGGAGGACCTTGCGTCTGGGAGGTATCCTGATCCGTGAGGAATTTCAGCAGGCAGCTGGCCACTCCGGGCCTACAGGTCCAGGATAAGAACGATGGCCTTTCCCCAGAGAAACAAAAGTCACCAGGCCAGGTTCCTGATGTCAGTTTGCAGGAGGCACTTGGCACTGTCAAACCAGCCACAGTTGCCTGTGGTGGTACTATCGGTCTGGGAGGTATCCTGATCCGTTCAGAATTTCAGCAGGCGGCTGGCCACTCCGGGCCACAGGCCCTGGACACGTACAATGGCCTTTCCAAAGAGAAACAAAAGTCACCGGGCCAGGTTCCTGATGTCAGTTTGCAGGAGGCACTTGGCACTGTCAAACCAGCCACAGTTGCCTGTGGGTACACCTTTCATCTGGGAGGCATCCTGATCCATGCGGAATTTCAGCAGGCAGCCGGCCACTCCAGGCCACCGGGCCCTGGACATGAACGATGGCCTTTCCAAAGAGAAACAAAAGTCACCAGGCCAGGTTCCTGATGTCAGTTTGCAGGAGGCACTTGGCACTGTAAAAACAGCCACTGTTGCCTGTGGGGGCACCTTGCATCTGGGAGGTATCCTCAACGTTGAGGAATTTCAGCAGGCAGCCGGCCACTCCGGGCCGCAAGGCCCTGGACACGATCTATGGCCTTTCCCCAGAGAAACAAAAGTCACCAGGCCAGGTTCCTGATGTCAGTTTGCAGGAGGCACTTGGCACTGTCAAACCAGCCACAGTTGCCTGTGGGAGGACCTTGCATCTGGGAGGTATCCTGATCCGTTTGGAATTTCAGCAGGCAGCTGGCCACTTCAGGCCGACAGGTCCAGGATATGAACGATGGCCTTTCCCCAGAGAAACAAAAGTCACCAGGCCAGGTTCCTGATGTCAGTTTGCAGGAGGCACTTGGCACTGTCAAACCAGCCACAGTTGCCTGTGGGGGCACCTTGCATCTGGGAGGTATCCTCAACCGTGCGGAATTTCAGCAGGCTGCCGGGACTCCGGGCCAGCGGGCACTGGACAAGATCGATGGCCTTTCCCCAGAGCAACAAAAGTCACCAGGACAGGTTCCTGATGTCAGTTTGCAGGAGGCACTTGGCACTGTCAAACCAGCCACAGTTGCCTGTGGTGGTACTATCGGTCTGGGAGGTATCCTGATCCGTTCGGAGTTTCAGAAGGCGGCCGGCCACTCCGGGCCACAGGCCCTGGACACGTACAATGGCCTTTCCAAAGAGAAACAAAAGTCAACGGGCCAGGTTCCTGATGTCAATTTACAGGAGGCACTTGGCACTGTCAAATCAGCCACAGGTGTCTGTGGGGGCACCTTGCATCTTGGCGGCATCCTGATCTGTGAGGAATTTCAGCAGGCAGCCGGCCACTCCGGGCCACCGGGCCCTGGACATGAACGATGGCCTTTCCAAAGAGAAACAAAAGTCACCAGGCCAGGTTCCTGATGTCAGTTTGCAGGAGGCACTTGGCACTGTCAAACCAGCCACAGTTGCCTGTGGGGGCACCTTGCATCTGGGAGGTATCCTCATCCGTGCGGAATTTCAGCAGGCAGCCGGCCACTCCAGGCCACCTGGCACTGGACACGAACGATGGCCTTTCCCCAGAGAAACAAAACTCACCAGGCAAGGTTCCTGATGTCAGTTTGCAGGAGGCACTTGGCACTGTCAAACCAGCCACAGTTGCCTGTGGGAGGACCTTGCATCTGGGAGGTATCCTGATCCGTTTGGAATTTCAGCAGGCAGCTGGCCACTTCAGGCCGACAGGTCCAGGATATGAACGATGGCCTTTCCCCAGAGAAACAAAAGTCACCAGGCCAGGTTCCTGATGTCAGTTTGCAGGAGGCACTTGGCACTGTCAAACCAGCCACAGTTGCCTGTGGGGGCACCTTGCATCTGGGAGGTATCCTCAACCGTGCGGAATTTCAGCAGGCTGCCGGGACTCCGGGCCAGCGGGCACTGGACAAGATCGATGGCCTTTCCCCAGAGCAACAAAAGTCACCAGGACAGGTTCCTGATGTCAGTTTGCAGGAGGCACTTGGCACTGTCAAACCAGCCACAGTTGCCTGTGGTGGTACTATCGGTCTGGGAGGTATCCTGATCCGTTCGGAGTTTCAGAAGGCGGCCGGCCACTCCGGGCCACAGGCCCTGGACACGTACAATGGCCTTTCCAAAGAGAAACAAAAGTCAACGGGCCAGGTTCCTGATGTCAATTTACAGGAGGCACTTGGCACTGTCAAATCAGCCACAGGTGTCTGTGGGGGCACCTTGCATCTTGGCGGCATCCTGATCTGTGAGGAATTTCAGCAGGCAGCCGGCCACTCCGGGCCACCGGGCCCTGGACATGAACGATGGCCTTTCCAAAGAGAAACAAAAGTCACCAGGCCAGGTTCCTGATGTCAGTTTGCAGGAGGCACTTGGCACTGTCAAACCAGCCACAGTTGCCTGTGGGGGCACCTTGCATCTGGGAGGTATCCTCATCCGTGCGGAATTTCAGCAGGCAGCCGGCCACTCCAGGCCACCGGGCACTGGACACGAACGATGGCCTTTCCCCAGAGAAACAAAACTCACCAGGCAAGGTTCCTGATGTCAGTTTGCAGGAGGCACTTGGCACTGTAAAAACAGCCACAGTTGCCTGTGGGGGCACCTTGCATCTGGGAGGTATCCTCAACGTTGAGGAATTTCAGCAGGCAGCCGGCCACTCCGGGCCGCAAGGCCCTGGACAAGATCTATGGCCTTTCCCCAGAGAAACAAAAGTCACCAGGCCAGGTTCCTGATGTCAGTTTGCAGGAGGCACTTGGCACTGTCAAACCAGCCACTGTTGCCTGTGGGTACACCTTGCATCTGGGAGGCATCCTGATCCATGCGGAATTTCAGCAGGCAGCCGGCCACTCCAGGCCACCGGGCCCTGGACATGAACGATGGCCTTTCCCCAGAGAAACAAAAGTCACCAGGCCAGGTTCCTGATGTCAGTTTGCAGGAGGCACTTGGCCCTGTCAAACCAGCCACAGTTGCCTGTGGGAGGACCTTGCATCTTGGAGGTATCCTGATCCGTGAGGAATTTCAGCACACAGCTGGCCACTCCGGGCCTACAGGTCCAGGATATGAACGATGGCCTTTCCCCAGAGAAACAAAAGTCACCAGGCCAGGTTCCTGATGTCAGTTTGCAGGAGGCACTTGGCACTGTCAAACCAGCCACAGTTGCCTGTGGGGGCACCTTGCATCTGGGAGGTATCCTCAACTGTGCAGAATTTCAGCTGGCAGCCGGCCACTCCGGGCCAGCGGGCACTGGACATGATCGATGGCCTTTCCCCAGAGCAACAAAAGTCACCAGGACAGGTTCCTGATGTCAGTTTGCAGGAGGCACTTGGCACTGTCAAACCAGCCACAGTTGCCTGTGGTGGTACTATCGGTGTGGGAGGTATCCTGATCCGTTCGGAGTTTCAGAAGGCGGCCGGCCACTCCGGGCCACAGGCCCTGGACACGTACAATGGCCTTTCCAAAGAGAAACAAAAGTCAACGGGCCAGGTTCCTGATGTCAATTTGCAGGAGGCACTTGGCACTGTCAAATCAGCCACAGGTGTCTGTGGGGGCACCTTGCATCTTGGCGGCATCCTGATCTGTGAAGAATTTCAGCAGGCAGCCGGGCACTCCGGGCCACCGGGCCCTGGACATGAACGATGGCCTTTCCAAAGAGAAACAAAAGTCACCAGGCCAGGTTCCTGATGTCAGTTTGCAGGAGGCACTTGGCACTGTCAAACCAGCCACAGTTGCCTGTGGGGGCACCTTGCATCTGGGAGGTATCCTCATCCGTGCGGAATTTCAGCAGGCAGCCGGCCACTCCAGGCCACCGGGCACTGGACACGAACGATGGCCTTTCCCCAGAGAAACAAAACTCACCAGGCAAGGTTCCTGATGTCAGTTTGCAGGAGGCACTTGGCACTGTCAAACCAGCCACAGTTGCCTGGGGGAGGACCTTGCGTCTGGGAGGTATCCTGATCCGTGAGGAATTTCAGCAGGCAGCTGGCCACTCCGGGCCTACAGGTCCAGGATAAGAACGATGGCCTTTCCCCAGAGAAACAAAAGTCACCAGGCCAGGTTCCTGATGTCAGTTTGCAGGAGGCACTTGGCACTGTCAAACCAGCCACAGTTGCCTGTGGTGGTACTATCGGTCTGGGAGGTATCCTGATCCGTTCAGAATTTCAGCAGGCGGATGGCCACTCCGGGCGACAGGCCCTGGACACGTACAATGGCCTTTCCAAAGAGAAACAAAAGTCACCGGGCCAGGTTCCTGATGTCAGTTTGCAGGAGGCACTTGGCACTGTCAAACCAGCCACAGTTGCCTGTGGGTACACCTTTCATCTGGGAGGCATCCTGATCCATGCGGAATTTCAGCAGGCAGCCGGCCACTCCAGGCCACCGGGCCCTGGACATGAACGATGGCCTTTCCAAAGAGAAACAAAAGTCACCAGGCCAGGTTCCTGATGTCAGTTTGCAGGAGGCACTTGGCACTGTAAAAACAGCCACTGTTGCCTGTGGGGGCACCTTGCATCTGGGAGGTATCCTCAACGTTGAGGAATTTCAGCAGGCAGCCGGCCACTCCGGGCCGCAAGGCCCTGGACACGATCTATGGCCTTTCCCCAGAGAAACAAAAGTCACCAGGCCAGGTTCCTGATGTCAGTTTGCAGGAGGCACTTGGCACTGTCAAACCAGCCACAGTTGCCTGTGGGAGGACCTTGCATCTGGGAGGTATCCTGATCCGTTTGGAATTTCAGCAGGCAGCTGGCCACTTCAGGCCGACAGGTCCAGGATATGAACGATGGCCTTTCCCCAGAGAAACAAAAGTCACCAGGCCAGGTTCCTGATGTCAGTTTGCAGGAGGCACTTGGCACTGTCAAACCAGCCACAGTTGCCTGTGGGGGCACCTTGCATCTGGGAGGTATCCTCAACCGTGCGGAATTTCAGCAGGCTGCCGGGACTCCGGGCCAGCGGGCACTGGACAAGATCGATGGCCTTTCCCCAGAGCAACAAAAGTCACCAGGACAGGTTCCTGATGTCAGTTTGCAGGAGGCACTTGGCACTGTCAAACCAGCCACAGTTGCCTGTGGTGGTACTATCGGTCTGGGAGGTATCCTGATCCGTTCGGAGTTTCAGAAGGCGGCCGGCCACTCCGGGCCACAGGCCCTGGACACGTACAATGGCCTTTCCAAAGAGAAACAAAAGTCAACGGGCCAGGTTCCTGATGTCAATTTACAGGAGGCACTTGGCACTGTCAAATCAGCCACAGGTGTCTGTGGGGGCACCTTGCATCTTGGCGGCATCCTGATCTGTGAGGAATTTCAGCAGGCAGCCGGCCACTCCGGGCCACAGGGCCCTGGACATGAACGATGGCCTTTCCAAAGAGAAACAAAAGTCACCAGGCCAGGTTCCTGATGTCAGTTTGCAGGAGGCACTTGGCACTGTCAAACCAGCCACAGTTGCCTGTGGGGGCACCTTGCATCTGGGAGGTATCCTCATCCGTGCGGAATTTCAGCAGGCAGCCGGCCACTCCAGGCCACCGGGCACTGGACACGAACGATGGCCTTTCCCCAGAGAAACAAAACTCACCAGGCAAGGTTCCTGATGTCAGTTTGCAGGAGGCACTTGGCACTGTAAAAACAGCCACAGTTGCCTGTGGGGGCACCTTGCATCTGGGAGGTATCCTCAACGTTGAGGAATTTCAGCAGGCAGCCGGCCACTCCGGGCCGCAAGGCCCTGGACAAGATCTATGGCCTTTCCCCAGAGAAACAAAAGTCACCAGGCCAGGTTCCTGATGTCAGTTTGCAGGAGGCACTTGGCACTGTCAAACCAGCCACTGTTGCCTGTGGGTACACCTTGCATCTGGGAGGCATCCTGATCCATGCGGAATTTCAGCAGGCAGCCGGCCACTCCAGGCCACCGGGCCCTGGACATGAACGATGGCCTTTCCCCAGAGAAACAAAAGTCACCAGGCCAGGTTCCTGATGTCAGTTTGCAGGAGGCACTTGGCCCTGTCAAACCAGCCACAGTTGCCTGTGGGAGGACCTTGCATCTTGGAGGTATCCTGATCCGTGAGGAATTTCAGCACACAGCTGGCCACTCCGGGCCTACAGGTCCAGGATATGAACGATGGCCTTTCCCCAGAGAAACAAAAGTCACCAGGCCAGGTTCCTGATGTCAGTTTGCAGGAGGCACTTGGCACTGTCAAACCAGCCACAGTTGCCTGTGGGGGCACCTTGCATCTGGGAGGTATCCTCAACTGTGCAGAATTTCAGCTGGCAGCCGGCCACTCCGGGCCAGCGGGCACTGGACATGATCGATGGCCTTTCCCCAGAGCAACAAAAGTCACCAGGACAGGTTCCTGATGTCAGTTTGCAGGAGGCACTTGGCACTGTCAAACCAGCCACAGTTGCCTGTGGTGGTACTATCGGTCTGGGAGGTATCCTGATCCGTTCGGAGTTTCAGAAGGCGGCCGGCCACTCCGGGCCACAGGCCCTGGACACGTACAATGGCCTTTCCAAAGAGAAACAAAAGTCAACGGGCCAGGTTCCTGATGTCAATTTGCAGGAGGCACTTGGCACTGTCAAATCAGCCACAGGTGTCTGTGGGGGCACCTTGCATCTTGGCGGCATCCTGATCTGTGAAGAATTTCAGCAGGCAGCCGGGCACTCCGGGCCACCGGGCCCTGGACATGAACGATGGCCTTTCCAAAGAGAAACAAAAGTCACCAGGCCAGGTTCCTGATGTCAGTTTGCAGGAGGCACTTGGCACTGTCAAACCAGCCACAGTTGCCTGTGGGGGCACCTTGCATCTGGGAGGTATCCTCATCCGTGCGGAATTTCAGCAGGCAGCCGGCCACTCCAGGCCACCGGGCACTGGACACGAACGATGGCCTTTCCCCAGAGAAACAAAACTCACCAGGCAAGGTTCCTGATGTCAGTTTGCAGGAGGCACTTGGCACTGTAAAAACAGCCACTGTTGCCTGTGGGGGCACCTTGCCTCTGGGAGGTATCCTCAACGTTGAGGAATTTCAGCAGGCAGCCGGCCACTCCGGGCCGCAAGGCCCTGGACACGAACGATGGCCTTTCCCCAGAGAAACAAAAGTCACCAGGCCAGGTTCCTGATGTCAGTTTGCAGGAGGCACTTGGCACTGTCAAACCAGCCACAGTTGCCTGTGGGGGCACCTTGCATCTGGGAGGTATCCTGATCCGTTTGGAATTTCAGCAGGCAGCTGGCCACTTCCGGCCTACAGGTCCAGGATATGAACGATGGCCTTTCCCCAGAGAAACAAAAGTCACCAGGACCGGTACCTGATGTCAGTTTGCAGGAGGCACTTGGCACTGTCAAACCAGCCACAGTTGCCTGTGGGGGCACCTTGCATCTGGGAGGTATCCTCAACCGTGCGGAATTTCAGCAGGCAGCCGGGACTCCGGGCCAGCGGGCACTGGACAAGATCGATGGCCTTTCCCCAGAGCAACAAAAGTCACCAGGACAGGTTCCTGATGTCAGTTTGCAGGAGGCACTTGGCACTGTCAAACCAGCCACTGTTGCCTGTGGTGGCGCTTTCGTTCTGGGAGGAATCCTGATCCGTTCGGAATTTCAGCAGGAGGCTGGCCACTCCGGGCCACAGGCCCTGGACACGTACAATGGCCTTTCCAAAGAGAAACAAAAGTCACCGGGCCAGGTTCCTGATGTCAGTTTGCAGGAGGCACTTGGCACTGTCAAATCAGCCACAGGTGTCTGTGGGGGCACCTTGCATCTTGGCGGCATCCTGATCCGTGAGGAATTTCAGCAGGCAGCCGGCCACTCCGGGCCACCGGGCCCTGGACATGAACGATGGCTTTTCCAAAGAGAAACAAAAGTCACCAGGCCAGGTTCCTGATGTCAGTTTGCAGGAGGCACTTGGCACTGTCAAACCAGCTACAGTTGCCTGTGGGGGCACCTTGCATCTGGGAGGTATCCTCATCCTTGCGGAATTTCAGCAGGCAGCCGGCCACTCCAGGCCACCGGGCACTGGACACGAACGATGGCCTTTCCAAAGAGAAACAAAAGTCACCAGGCCAGGTTCCTGATGTCAGTTTGCAGGAGGCACTTGGCACTGTCAAACCAGCCACAGTTGCGGTGGGGGCTCCTTTCATCTGGGAGCTATCCTCATCCGTTCGGAATTTCAGCAGGCATCCGCCCACTCGAGCCACCGGGCCATGGACATGAACCACGGCTTTTCCCAAGAGAAACAAAAGTCACCAGGCCAGGTTCCTGATGTCAGTTTGCAGGAGGCACTTGGCACTGTCAAACTAGCCACAGTTGCCTGTGGGGGCACCTTGCATCTGGGAGGTATCCTCAACCGTGCGGAATTTCAGCAGGCAGCCGGGACTCCGGGCCAGCGGGCACTGGACAAGATCGATGGCCTTTCCCCAGAGCAACAAAAGTCACCAGGACAGGTTCCGATGTCAGTTTGCAGGAGGCACTTGGCACTGTCAAACCAGCCACTGTTGCCTGTGGGTACACCTTGCATCTGGGAGGCATCCTGATCCATGCGGAATTTCAGCAGGCAGCCGGCCACTCCAGGCCACCGGGCCCTGGACATGAACGATGGCCTTTCCCCAGAGAAACAAAAGTCACCAGGCCAGGTTCCTGATGTCAGTTTGCAGGAGGCACTTGGCCCTGTCAAACCAGCCACAGTTGCCTGTGGGAGGACCTTGCATCTTGGAGGTATCCTGATCCGTGAGGAATTTCAGCACACAGCTGGCCACTCCGGGCCTACAGGTCCAGGATATGAACGATGGCCTTTCCCCAGAGAAACAAAAGTCACCAGGCCAGGTTCCTGATGTCAGTTTGCAGGAGGCACTTGGCACTGTCAAACCAGCCACAGTTGCCTGTGGGGGCACCTTGCATCTGGGAGGTATCCTCAACTGTGCAGAATTTCAGCTGGCAGCCGGCCACTCCGGGCCAGCGGGCACTGGACATGATCGATGGCCTTTCCCCAGAGCAACAAAAGTCACCAGGACAGGTTCCTGATGTCAGTTTGCAGGAGGCACTTGGCACTGTCAAACCAGCCACAGTTGCCTGTGGTGGTACTATCGGTGTGGGAGGTATCCTGATCCGTTCGGAGTTTCAGAAGGCGGCCGGCCACTCCGGGCCACAGGCCCTGGACACGTACAATGGCCTTTCCAAAGAGAAACAAAAGTCAACGGGCCAGGTTCCTGATGTCAATTTGCAGGAGGCACTTGGCACTGTCAAATCAGCCACAGGTGTCTGTGGGGGCACCTTGCATCTTGGCGGCATCCTGATCTGTGAAGAATTTCAGCAGGCAGCCGGGCACTCCGGGCCACCGGGCCCTGGACATGAACGATGGCCTTTCCAAAGAGAAACAAAAGTCACCAGGCCAGGTTCCTGATGTCAGTTTGCAGGAGGCACTTGGCACTGTCAAACCAGCCACAGTTGCCTGTGGGGGCACCTTGCATCTGGGAGGTATCCTCATCCGTGCGGAATTTCAGCAGGCAGCCGGCCACTCCAGGCCACCGGGCACTGGACACGAACGATGGCCTTTCCCCAGAGAAACAAAACTCACCAGGCAAGGTTCCTGATGTCAGTTTGCAGGAGGCACTTGGCACTGTCAAACCAGCCACAGTTGCCTGGGGGAGGACCTTGCGTCTGGGAGGTATCCTGATCCGTGAGGAATTTCAGCAGGCAGCTGGCCACTCCGGGCCTACAGGTCCAGGATAAGAACGATGGCCTTTCCCCAGAGAAACAAAAGTCACCAGGCCAGGTTCCTGATGTCAGTTTGCAGGAGGCACTTGGCACTGTCAAACCAGCCACAGTTGCCTGTGGTGGTACTATCGGTCTGGGAGGTATCCTGATCCGTTCAGAATTTCAGCAGGCGGCTGGCCACTCCGGGCCACAGGCCCTGGACACGTACAATGGCCTTTCCAAAGAGAAACAAAAGTCACCGGGCCAGGTTCCTGATGTCAGTTTGCAGGAGGCACTTGGCACTGTCAAACCAGCCACAGTTGCCTGTGGGTACACCTTTCATCTGGGAGGCATCCTGATCCATGCGGAATTTCAGCAGGCAGCCGGCCACTCCAGGCCACCGGGCCCTGGACATGAACGATGGCCTTTCCAAAGAGAAACAAAAGTCACCAGGCCAGGTTCCTGATGTCAGTTTGCAGGAGGCACTTGGCACTGTAAAAACAGCCACTGTTGCCTGTGGGGGCACCTTGCATCTGGGAGGTATCCTCAACGTTGAGGAATTTCAGCAGGCAGCCGGCCACTCCGGGCCGCAAGGCCCTGGACACGATCTATGGCCTTTCCCCAGAGAAACAAAAGTCACCAGGCCAGGTTCCTGATGTCAGTTTGCAGGAGGCACTTGGCACTGTCAAACCAGCCACAGTTGCCTGTGGGAGGACCTTGCATCTGGGAGGTATCCTGATCCGTTTGGAATTTCAGCAGGCAGCTGGCCACTTCAGGCCGACAGGTCCAGGATATGAACGATGGCCTTTCCCCAGAGAAACAAAAGTCACCAGGCCAGGTTCCTGATGTCAGTTTGCAGGAGGCACTTGGCACTGTCAAACCAGCCACAGTTGCCTGTGGGGGCACCTTGCATCTGGGAGGTATCCTCAACCGTGCGGAATTTCAGCAGGCTGCCGGGACTCCGGGCCAGCGGGCACTGGACAAGATCGATGGCCTTTCCCCAGAGCAACAAAAGTCACCAGGACAGGTTCCTGATGTCAGTTTGCAGGAGGCACTTGGCACTGTCAAACCAGCCACAGTTGCCTGTGGTGGTACTATCGGTCTGGGAGGTATCCTGATCCGTTCGGAGTTTCAGAAGGCGGCCGGCCACTCCGGGCCACAGGCCCTGGACACGTACAATGGCCTTTCCAAAGAGAAACAAAAGTCAACGGGCCAGGTTCCTGATGTCAATTTACAGGAGGCACTTGGCACTGTCAAATCAGCCACAGGTGTCTGTGGGGGCACCTTGCATCTTGGCGGCATCCTGATCTGTGAGGAATTTCAGCAGGCAGCCGGCCACTCCGGGCCACAGGGCCCTGGACATGAACGATGGCCTTTCCAAAGAGAAACAAAAGTCACCAGGCCAGGTTCCTGATGTCAGTTTGCAGGAGGCACTTGGCACTGTCAAACCAGCCACAGTTGCCTGTGGGGGCACCTTGCATCTGGGAGGTATCCTCATCCGTGCGGAATTTCAGCAGGCAGCCGGCCACTCCAGGCCACCGGGCACTGGACACGAACGATGGCCTTTCCCCAGAGAAACAAAACTCACCAGGCAAGGTTCCTGATGTCAGTTTGCAGGAGGCACTTGGCACTGTAAAAACAGCCACAGTTGCCTGTGGGGGCACCTTGCATCTGGGAGGTATCCTCAACGTTGAGGAATTTCAGCAGGCAGCCGGCCACTCCGGGCCGCAAGGCCCTGGACAAGATCTATGGCCTTTCCCCAGAGAAACAAAAGTCACCAGGCCAGGTTCCTGATGTCAGTTTGCAGGAGGCACTTGGCACTGTCAAACCAGCCACTGTTGCCTGTGGGTACACCTTGCATCTGGGAGGCATCCTGATCCATGCGGAATTTCAGCAGGCAGCCGGCCACTCCAGGCCACCGGGCCCTGGACATGAACGATGGCCTTTCCCCAGAGAAACAAAAGTCACCAGGCCAGGTTCCTGATGTCAGTTTGCAGGAGGCACTTGGCCCTGTCAAACCAGCCACAGTTGCCTGTGGGAGGACCTTGCATCTTGGAGGTATCCTGATCCGTGAGGAATTTCAGCACACAGCTGGCCACTCCGGGCCTACAGGTCCAGGATATGAACGATGGCCTTTCCCCAGAGAAACAAAAGTCACCAGGCCAGGTTCCTGATGTCAGTTTGCAGGAGGCACTTGGCACTGTCAAACCAGCCACAGTTGCCTGTGGGGGCACCTTGCATCTGGGAGGTATCCTCAACTGTGCAGAATTTCAGCTGGCAGCCGGCCACTCCGGGCCAGCGGGCACTGGACATGATCGATGGCCTTTCCCCAGAGCAACAAAAGTCACCAGGACAGGTTCCTGATGTCAGTTTGCAGGAGGCACTTGGCACTGTCAAACCAGCCACAGTTGCCTGTGGTGGTACTATCGGTCTGGGAGGTATCCTGATCCGTTCGGAGTTTCAGAAGGCGGCCGGCCACTCCGGGCCACAGGCCCTGGACACGTACAATGGCCTTTCCAAAGAGAAACAAAAGTCAACGGGCCAGGTTCCTGATGTCAATTTGCAGGAGGCACTTGGCACTGTCAAATCAGCCACAGGTGTCTGTGGGGGCACCTTGCATCTTGGCGGCATCCTGATCTGTGAAGAATTTCAGCAGGCAGCCGGGCACTCCGGGCCACCGGGCCCTGGACATGAACGATGGCCTTTCCAAAGAGAAACAAAAGTCACCAGGCCAGGTTCCTGATGTCAGTTTGCAGGAGGCACTTGGCACTGTCAAACCAGCCACAGTTGCCTGTGGGGGCACCTTGCATCTGGGAGGTATCCTCATCCGTGCGGAATTTCAGCAGGCAGCCGGCCACTCCAGGCCACCGGGCACTGGACACGAACGATGGCCTTTCCCCAGAGAAACAAAACTCACCAGGCAAGGTTCCTGATGTCAGTTTGCAGGAGGCACTTGGCACTGTAAAAACAGCCACTGTTGCCTGTGGGGGCACCTTGCCTCTGGGAGGTATCCTCAACGTTGAGGAATTTCAGCAGGCAGCCGGCCACTCCGGGCCGCAAGGCCCTGGACACGAACGATGGCCTTTCCCCAGAGAAACAAAAGTCACCAGGCCAGGTTCCTGATGTCAGTTTGCAGGAGGCACTTGGCACTGTCAAACCAGCCACAGTTGCCTGTGGGGGCACCTTGCATCTGGGAGGTATCCTGATCCGTTTGGAATTTCAGCAGGCAGCTGGCCACTTCCGGCCTACAGGTCCAGGATATGAACGATGGCCTTTCCCCAGAGAAACAAAAGTCACCAGGACCGGTACCTGATGTCAGTTTGCAGGAGGCACTTGGCACTGTCAAACCAGCCACAGTTGCCTGTGGGGGCACCTTGCATCTGGGAGGTATCCTCAACCGTGCGGAATTTCAGCAGGCAGCCGGGACTCCGGGCCAGCGGGCACTGGACAAGATCGATGGCCTTTCCCCAGAGCAACAAAAGTCACCAGGACAGGTTCCTGATGTCAGTTTGCAGGAGGCACTTGGCACTGTCAAACCAGCCACTGTTGCCTGTGGTGGCGCTTTCGTTCTGGGAGGAATCCTGATCCGTTCGGAATTTCAGCAGGAGGCTGGCCACTCCGGGCCACAGGCCCTGGACACGTACAATGGCCTTTCCAAAGAGAAACAAAAGTCACCGGGCCAGGTTCCTGATGTCAGTTTGCAGGAGGCACTTGGCACTGTCAAATCAGCCACAGGTGTCTGTGGGGGCACCTTGCATCTTGGCGGCATCCTGATCCGTGAGGAATTTCAGCAGGCAGCCGGCCACTCCGGGCCACCGGGCCCTGGACATGAACGATGGCTTTTCCAAAGAGAAACAAAAGTCACCAGGCCAGGTTCCTGATGTCAGTTTGCAGGAGGCACTTGGCACTGTCAAACCAGCTACAGTTGCCTGTGGGGGCACCTTGCATCTGGGAGGTATCCTCATCCTTGCGGAATTTCAGCAGGCAGCCGGCCACTCCAGGCCACCGGGCACTGGACACGAACGATGGCCTTTCCAAAGAGAAACAAAAGTCACCAGGCCAGGTTCCTGATGTCAGTTTGCAGGAGGCACTTGGCACTGTCAAACCAGCCACAGTTGCGGTGGGGGCTCCTTTCATCTGGGAGCTATCCTCATCCGTTCGGAATTTCAGCAGGCATCCGCCCACTCGAGCCACCGGGCCATGGACATGAACCACGGCTTTTCCCAAGAGAAACAAAAGTCACCAGGCCAGGTTCCTGATGTCAGTTTGCAGGAGGCACTTGGCACTGTCAAACTAGCCACAGTTGCCTGTGGGGGCACCTTGCATCTGGGAGGTATCCTCAACCGTGCGGAATTTCAGCAGGCAGCCGGGACTCCGGGCCAGCGGGCACTGGACAAGATCGATGGCCTTTCCCCAGAGCAACAAAAGTCACCAGGACAGGTTCCGATGTCAGTTTGCAGGAGGCACTTGGCACTGTCAAACCAGCCACAGTTGCCTGTGGTGGTACTATCGGTCTGGGAGGTATCCTGATCCGTTCGGAATTTCAGCAGGCGGCCTGCCACTCCGGGCCACAGGCCCTGGACACGTACAATGGCCTTTCCAAAGAGAAACAAAAGTCACCGGGCCCGGTTCCTGATGTCAGTTTGCAGGAGGCACTTGGCACTGTCAAACCAGCCACAGGTGTCTGTGGAGGCACCTTGCATCTTGGCGGCATCCTGATCCGTGAGGAATTTCAGCAGGCAGCCGGCCACTCCGGGCCACCGGGCCCTGGACATGAACGATGGCCTTTCCAAAGAGAAACAAAAGTCACCAGGCCAGGTTCCTGATGTCAGTTTGCAGGAGGCACTTGGCACTGTCAAACCAGCCACAGTTGCCTGTGGGGGCACCTTGCATCTGGGAGGTATCCTCAACCGTGCGGAATTTCAGCAGGCAGCCTGGACTCCGGGCCGCCGGGCAGTGGACACGATCGATGGCCTTTCCCCAGAGCAACAAAAGTCACCAGGACAGGTTCCGATGTCAGTTTGCAGGAGGCACTTGGCACTGTCTAACCAGCCACAGTTGCCTGTGGGTACACCTTTCATCTGGGAGGAATCAAGATCCATGCGGAATTTCAGCAGGCAACCGGCCACTCCGGGCCACCGGGCCCTGGACATGAACGATGGCCTTTCCAAAGGGAAACAAAAGTCACCAGGCCAGGTTCCTGATGTCAGTTTGCAGGAGGCACTTGGCACTGTCAAACCAGCCACAGTTGCCTGTGGTGGTACTTTCGTTCTGGGAGGAATCCTGATCCGTTCGGAATATCCACAGGCGGCCTGCCACTCCGGGCCACAGGCCCTGGACACGTACAATGGCCTTTCCAAAGAGAAACAAAAGTCACCGGGCCAGGTTCCTGATGTCAGTTTGCAGGAGGCACTTGGCACTGTCAAATCAGCCGCAGGTGTCTGTGGGGGCACCTTGCATCTTGGCGGCATCCTGATCCGTTCAGAATTTCAGCAGGCAGCCGGCCACTCCGTGCCACCGGGCCCTGGACATGAACGACGGCCTTTCCAAAGAGAAACAAAAGTCACCAGGCCAGGTTCCTGATGTCAGTTTGCAGGAGGCACTTGGCACTGTCAAATCAACCACAGTTGCCTGTGGGGTCACCTTGCATCTGGGAGGTATCCTGATCCGTGCGGAATTTCAGCAGGCAGCCGGCCACTCCAGGCCACCGGGCACTGGACATGAACGATGGCCTTTCCAAAGAGAAACAAAAGTCACCAGGCCAGGTTCCTGATGTCAGTTTGCAGGAGGCACTTGGCACTGTCAAACCAGCCACAGTTGCCTGTGGTGGTACTATCGGTCTGGGAGGTATCCTGATCCGTTCGGAATTTCAGCAGGCGGCCGGCCACTCCGGGCCACAGGCCCTGGACACGTACAATGGCCTTTCCAAAGAGAAACAAAAGTCACCGGGCCAGGTTCCTGATGTCAGTTTGCAGGAGGCACTTGGCACTGTCAAACCAGCCACAGTTGCCTGTGGGTACACCTGTCATCTGGGAGGCTTCCTAATCCATGGGGAATTTCAGCAGGCAGCAGGCCACTCCAGGCCACCGGGCCCTGGACATGAACGATGGCCTTTCCAAAGAGAAACAAAAGTCACCAGGCCAGGTTCCTGATGTCAGTTTGCAGGAGGCACTTGGCACTGTCAAATCAACCGCAGTTGCCTGTGGGGGCACCTTGCATCTGGGAGGTATCCTCAACCGTGCGGAATTTCAGCAGGCAGCCGGGACTCCGGGCCAGCGGGCACTGGACACGATCGATGGCCTTTCCCCAGAGCAACAAAAGTCACCAGGACAGGTTCCGATGTCAGTTTGCAGGAGGCACTTGGCACTGTCAAACCAGCCACAGTTGCCTGTGTTGGTACTATCGGTCTGGGAGGTATCCTGATCCGTTCGGAATTTCAGCAGGCAGCCGGCCACTCCGGGCCACAGGCCATGGACACGTACAATGGCCTTTCCAAAGAGAAACAAAAGTCACCAGGCCAGGTTCCTGATGTCAGTTTGCAGGAGGCACTTGGCACTGTCAAACCAGCCACAGTTGCCTGTGGGTGCTCCTTTCATCTGGGAGCTATCCTCATCTGTTCGGAATTTCAGCAGGCATCCGCCCACTCGAGCCACCGGGCCCTGGACATGAACCACGGCTTTTCCCCAGAGAAACAAAAGTCACCAGGCCAGGTTCCTGATGTCAGTTTGCAGGAGGCACTTGGCACTGTCAAACCAGCCACAGTTGCCTGTGGGAGGACCTTGCATCTGGGAGGTATCCTCATCCGTGCGGAATTTCAGCAGGCAGCCGGCCACTCCGGGCCACCAGGCACTGGACATGAACGATGGCCTTTCCCCAGGGCAACAAAAGTCACCAGGCCAGGTTCCTGATGTCAGTTTGCAGGAGGCACTTGGCACTGTCAAACCAGCCACAGTTGCCTGTGGGAGGACCTTGCATCTGGGAGGTATCCTCATCCGTGCGGAATTTCAGCAGGCAGCCGGCCACTCCAGGCCGCCGGGCCCTGGACACGAACGATGGCCTTTCCCCAGAGAAACAAAAGTCACCAGGCCAGGTTCCTGATGTCAGTTTGCAGGAGGCACTTGGCACTGTCAAACCAGCCACAGTTGCCTGTAGGGGCACCTTGCATCTGGGAGGTATCCTCAACCGTGCGGAATTTCAGCAGGCAGCCGGGACTCCGGGCTAGCGGGCACTGGACACGATCGATGGCCTTTCCCCAGAGCAACAAAAGTCACCAGGACAGGTTCCGATGTCAGTTTGCAGGAGGCACTTGGCACTGTCAAACCAGCCACAGTTGCCTGTGGTGGTACTATCGGTCTGGGAGGTATCCTGATCCGTTCGGAATTTCAGCAGGTGGCCGGCCACTCCCGGCCACAGGCCCTGGACACGTACAATGGCCTTTCCAAAGAGAAACAAAAGTCACCGGGCCAGGTTCCTGATGTCAGTTTGCAGGAGGCACTTGGCACTGTCAAATAAGCCACAGGTGTCTGTGGGGGCACCTTGCATCTTGGCGGCATCCTGATCCGTTCGGAATTTCAGCAGGCAGCCGGCCACTCCGGGCCACCGGGCCCTGGAGATGAACGATGGCCTTTCCAAAGAGAAACAAAAGTCACCAGGCCAGGTTCCTGATGTCAGTTTGCAGGAGGCACTTGGCACTGTGAAACCAGCCACTGTTGCCTGTGGGGGCTCCTTTCATCTGGGAGCTATCCTCATCTGTTCGGAATTTCAGCAGGCAGCCGTCCACTCCGGGCCAGCGGGCCCTGGACACGATCGATGGCCTTTCCCCAGAGCAACAAAAGTCACCAGGAGAGGTTCCTGATGTCAGTTTGCAGGAGGCACTTGGCACTGTCAAACCAGCCACAGTTGCCTGTGGTGGTACTTTCGTTCTGGGAGGAATCCTGATCCATTCGGAATATCAGCAGGCGGCCGGCCACTACGGGCCACAGGCCATGGACACGTACAATGGCCTTTCCCCAGAGAAACAAAAGTCACCAGGCCAGGTTCCTGATGTCAGTTTGCAGGAGGCACTTGGCACTGTCAAACCAGCCACAGTTGCCGGTGGGGGCTCCTTTCATCTGGGAGCTATCCTGATCCGTGAGGAATTTCAGCAGGCCTCCGCCCACTCGAGCCACCGGGCCCTGGACATGAACCACGGCTTTTCCCCAGAGAAACAAAAGTCACCAGGCCAGGTTCCTGATGTCAGTTTGCAGGAGGCACTTGGCACTGTCAAAACAGCCACAGTTGCCTGTGGGAGGACCTTGCATCTGGGAGGTATCCTGATCCGTGAGGAATTTCAGCAGGCAGCTGGCCACTCCGGGCCTACAGGTCCAGGATATGAACGATGGCCTTTCCCCAGAGAAACAAAAGTCACCAGGCCAGGTTCCTGATGTCAGTTTGCAGGAGGCACTTGGCACTGTCAAACCAGCCACAGTTGCCTGTGGGGGCACCTTGCATCTGGGAGGTATCCTCAACCATGCGGAATTTCAGCAGGCAGCCGGGACTCCGGGCCAGCGGGCACTGGACACGATCGATGGCCTTTCCCCAGAGTAGCAAAAGTCACCAGGACAGGTTCCGATGTCAGTTTGCAGAAGGCACTTGGCACTGTCAAACCAGCCACAGTTGCCTGTGGTGGTACTATCGGTCTGGGAGGTATCCTGATCCGTTCGGAATTTCAGCAGGCGGCCGGCCACTCCGGGCCACAGGCCCTGGACATGTACAATGGCCTTTCCAAAGAGAAACAAAAGTCACCGGGCCAGGTTCCTGATGTCAATTTGCAGGAGGCACTTGGCACTGTCAAATCAGCCACAGGTGTCTGTGGGGGCACCTTGCATCTTGGCGGCTTCCTGATCCGTTCGGAATTTCAGCAGGCAGCCGGCCACTCCGGGCCACCGGGCCCTGGACATGAACGATGGCCTTTCCAAAGAGAAACAAAAGTCACCAGGCCAGGTTCCTGATGTCAGTTTGCAGGAGGCACTTGCCACTGTCAAACCAGCCACAGTTGCCGGTGGGGGCTCCTTTCATCTGGGAGCTATCCTCATCTGTTCGGAATTTCAGCAGGCATCCGCCCACTCGAGCCACCGGGCCCTGGACATGAACCACGGCTTTTCCCCAGAGAAAAAAAAGTCACCACGCCAGGTTCCTGATGTCAGTTTGCAGGAGGCACTTGGCACTGTCAAACCAGCCACAGTTGCCTCTGGGGGCACCTTGCATCTGGGAGGTATCCTCATCCATGCGGAATTTCAGCAGGCAGCAGGCCACTCCAGGCCACCGGGCACTGGACACGAACGATGGCCTTTCCAAAGAGAAACAAAAGTCACCAGGCCAGGTTCCTGATGTCAGTTTGCAGGAGGCACTTGGCACTGTCAAACCAGCCACAGTTGCCTGTGGGAGGACCTTGCATCTGGGAGGTATCCTGATCCGTGAGGAATTTCAGCAGGCAGCTGGCCACTCCGGGCCTACAGGTCCAGGATATGAACGATGGCCTTTCCCCAGAGAAACAAAAGTCACCAGGCCAGGTTCCTGACGTCAGTTTGCAGGAGGCACTTGGCACTGTCAAACCAGCCACAGTTGCCTGTGGGGGCACCTTGCATCTGGGAGGTATCCTCAACCATGCGGAATTTCAGCAGGCTGCCGGGACTCCGGGCCAGCGGGCACTGGACAAGATCGATGGCCTTTCCCCAGAGCAACAAAAGTCACCAGGACAGGTTCCTGATGTCAGTTTGCAGGAGGCACTTGGCACTGTCAAACCAGCCACAGTTGCCTGTGGTGGTACTATCGGTCTGGGAGGTATCCTGATCCGTTCGGAGTTTCAGAAGGCGGCCGGCCACTCCGGGCCACAGGCCCTGGACACGTACAATGGCCTTTCCAAAGAGAAACAAAAGTCAACGGGCCAGGTTCCTGATGTCAATTTACAGGAGGCACTTGGCACTGTCAAATCAGCCACAGGTGTCTGTGGGGGCACCTTGCATCTTGGCGGCATCCTGATCTGTGAGGAATTTCAGCAGGCAGCCGGCCACTCCGGGCCACCGGGCCCTGGACATGAACGATGGCCTTTCCAAAGAGAAACAAAAGTCACCAGGCCAGGTTCCTGATGTCAGTTTGCAGGAGGCACTTGGCACTGTCAAACCAGCCACAGTTGCCTGTGGGGGCACCTTGCATCTGGGAGGTATCCTCATCCGTGCGGAATTTCAGCAGGCAGCCGGCCACTCCAGGCCACCGGGCACTGGACACGAACGATGGCCTTTCCCCAGAGAAACAAAACTCACCAGGCAAGGTTCCTGATGTCAGTTTGCAGGAGGCACTTGGCACTGTAAAAACAGCCACAGTTGCCTGTGGGGGCACCTTGCATCTGGGAGGTATCCTCAACGTTGAGGAATTTCAGCAGGCAGCCGGCCACTCCGGGCCGCAAGGCCCTGGACAAGATCTATGGCCTTTCCCCAGAGAAACAAAAGTCACCAGGCCAGGTTCCTGATGTCAGTTTGCAGGAGGCACTTGGCACTGTCAAACCAGCCACTGTTGCCTGTGGGTACACCTTGCATCTGGGAGGCATCCTGATCCATGCGGAATTTCAGCAGGCAGCCGGCCACTCCAGGCCTCCGGGCCCTGGACATGAACGATGGCCTTTCCCCAGAGAAACAAAAGTCACCAGGCCAGGTTCCTGATGTCAGTTTGCAGGAGGCACTTGGCCCTGTCAAACCAGCCACAGTTGCCTGTGGGAGGACCTTGCATCTTGGAGGTATCCTGATCCGTGAGGAATTTCAGCACACAGCTGGCCACTCCGGTCCTACAGGTCCAGGATATGAACGATGGCCTTTCCCCAGAGAAACAAAAGTCACCAGGCCAGGTTCCTGATGTCAGTTTGCAGGAGGCACTTGGCACTGTCAAACCAGCCACAGTTGCCTGTGGGGGCACCTTGCATCTGGGAGGTATCCTCAACTGTGCAGAATTTCAGCTGGCAGCCGGCCACTCCGGGCCAGCGGGCACTGGACATGATCGATGGCCTTTCCCCAGAGCAACAAAAGTCACCAGGACAGGTTCCTGATGTCAGTTTGCAGGAGGCACTTGGCACTGTCAAACCAGCCACAGTTGCCTGTGGTGGTACTATCGGTCTGGGAGGTATCCTGATCCGTTCGGAGTTTCAGAAGGCGGCCGGCCACTCCGGGCCACAGGCCCTGGACACGTACAATGGCCTTTCCAAAGAGAAACAAAAGTCAACGGGCCAGGTTCCTGATGTCAATTTGCAGGAGGCACTTGGCACTGTCAAATCAGCCACAGGTGTCTGTGGGGGCACCTTGCATCTGGGAGGTATCCTCATCCGTGCGGAATTTCAGCAGGCAGCCGGCCACTCCGGGCCACCGGGCACTGGACACGAACGATGGCCTTTCCCCAGAGAAACAAAACTCACCAGGCAAGGTTCCTGATGTCAGTTTGCAGGAGGCACTTGGCACTGTAAAAACAGCCACTGTTGCCTGTGGGGGCACCTTGCCTCTGGGAGGTATCCTCAACGTTGAGGAATTTCAGCAGGCAGCCGGCCACTCCGGGCCGCAAGGCCCTGGACACGAACGATGGCCTTTCCCCAGAGAAACAAAAGTCACCAGGCCAGGTTCCTGATGTCAGTTTGCAGGAGGCACTTGGCACTGTCAAACCAGCCACAGTTGCCTGTGGGGGCACCTTGCATCTGGGAGGTATCCTGATCCGTTTGGAATTTCAGCAGGCAGCTGGCCACTTCCGGCCTACAGGTCCAGGATATGAACGATGGCCTTTCCCCAGAGAAACAAAAGTCACCAGGACCGGTACCTGATGTCAGTTTGCAGGAGGCACTTGGCACTGTCAAACCAGCCACAGTTGCCTGTGGGGGCACCTTGCATCTGGGAGGTATCCTCAACCGTGCGGAATTTCAGCAGGCAGCCGGGACTCCGGGCCAGCGGGCACTGGACAAGATCGATGGCCTTTCCCCAGAGCAACAAAAGTCACCAGGACAGGTTCCTGATGTCAGTTTGCAGGAGGCACTTGGCACTGTCAAACCAGCCACTGTTGCCTGTGGTGGCGCTTTCGTTCTGGGAGGAATCCTGATCCGTTCGGAATTTCAGCAGGAGGCTGGCCACTCCGGGCCACAGGCCCTGGACACGTACAATGGCCTTTCCAAAGAGAAACAAAAGTCACCGGGCCAGGTTCCTGATGTCAGTTTGCAGGAGGCACTTGGCACTGTCAAATCAGCCACAGGTGTCTGTGGGGGCACCTTGCATCTTGGCGGCATCCTGATCTGTGAGGAATTTCAGCAGGCAGCCGGCCACTCCGGGCCACCGGGCCCTGGACATGAACGATGGCTTTTCCAAAGAGAAACAAAAGTCACCAGGCCAGGTTCCTGATGTCAGTTTGCAGGAGGCACTTGGCACTGTCAAACCAGCTACAGTTGCCTGTGGGGGCACCTTGCATCTGGGAGGTATCCTCATCCTTGCGGAATTTCAGCAGGCAGCCGGCCACTCCAGGCCACCGGGCACTGGACACGAACGATGGCCTTTCCAAAGAGAAACAAAAGTCACCAGGCCAGGTTCCTGATGTCAGTTTGCAGGAGGCACTTGGCACTGTCAAACCAGCCACAGTTGCGGTGGGGGCTCCTTTCATCTGGGAGCTATCCTCATCCGTTCGGAATTTCAGCAGGCATCCGCCCACTCGAGCCACCGGGCCATGGACATGAACCACGGCTTTTCCCCAGAGAAACAAAAGTCACCAGGCCAGGTTCCTGATGTCAGTTTGCAGGAGGCACTTGGCACTGTCAAACTAGCCACAGTTGCCTGTGGGGGCACCTTGCATCTGGGAGGTATCCTCAACCGTGCGGAATTTCAGCAGGCAGCCGGGACTCCGGGCCAGCGGGCACTGGACAAGATCGATGGCCTTTCCCCAGAGCAACAAAAGTCACCAGGACAGGTTCCGATGTCAGTTTGCAGGAGGCACTTGGCACTGTCAAACCAGCCACAGTTGCCTGTGGTGGTACTATCGGTCTGGGAGGTATCCTGATCCGTTCGGAATTTCAGCAGGCGGCCTGCCACTCCGGGCCACAGGCCCTGGACACGTACAATGGCCTTTCCAAAGAGAAACAAAAGTCACCGGGCCCGGTTCCTGATGTCAGTTTGCAGGAGGCACTTGGCACTGTCAAACCAGCCACAGGTGTCTGTGGAGGCACCTTGCATCTTGGCGGCATCCTGATCCGTGAGGAATTTCAGCAGGCAGCCGGCCACTCCGGGCCACCGGGCCCTGGACATGAACGATGGCCTTTCCAAAGAGAAACAAAAGTCACCAGGCCAGGTTCCTGATGTCAGTTTGCAGGAGGCACTTGGCACTGTCAAACCAGCCACAGTTGCCTGTGGGGGCACCTTGCATCTGGGAGGTATCCTCAACCGTGCGGAATTTCAGCAGGCAGCCTGGACTCCGGGCCGCCGGGCAGTGGACACGATCGATGGCCTTTCCCCAGAGCAACAAAAGTCACGAGGAGAGGTTCCGATGTCAGTTTGCAGGAGGCACTTGGCACTGTCTAACCAGCCACAGTTGCCTGTGGGTACACCTTTCATCTGGGAGGAATCAAGATCCATGCGGAATTTCAGCAGGCAACCGGCCACTCCGGGCCACCGGGCCCTGGACATGAACGATGGCCTTTCCAAAGGGAAACAAAAGTCACCAGGCCAGGTTCCTGATGTCAGTTTGCAGGAGGCACTTGGCACTGTCAAACCAGCCACAGTTGCCTGTGGTGGTACTTTCGTTCTGGGAGGAATCCTGATCCGTTCGGAATATCCACAGGCGGCCTGCCACTCCGGGCCACAGGCCCTGGACACGTACAATGGCCTTTCCAAAGAGAAACAAAAGTCACCGGGCCAGGTTCCTGATGTCAGTTTGCAGGAGGCACTTGGCACTGTCAAATCAGCCGCAGGTGTCTGTGGGGGCACCTTGCATCTTGGCGGCATCCTGATCCGTTCAGAATTTCAGCAGGCAGCCGGCCACTCCGTGCCACCGGGCCCTGGACATGAACGACGGCCTTTCCAAAGAGAAACAAAAGTCACCAGGCCAGGTTCCTGATGTCAGTTTGCAGGAGGCACTTGGCACTGTCAAATCAACCACAGTTGCCTGTGGGGTCACCTTGCATCTGGGAGGTATCCTGATCCGTGCGGAATTTCAGCAGGCAGCCGGCCACTCCAGGCCACCGGGCACTGGACATGAACGATGGCCTTTCCAAAGAGAAACAAAAGTCACCAGGCCAGGTTCCTGATGTCAGTTTGCAGGAGGCACTTGGCACTGTCAAACCAGCCACAGTTGCCTGTGGTGGTACTATCGGTCTGGGAGGTATCCTGATCCGTTCGGAATTTCAGCAGGCGGCCGGCCACTCCGGGCCACAGGCCCTGGACACGTACAATGGCCTTTCCAAAGAGAAACAAAAGTCACCGGGCCAGGTTCCTGATGTCAGTTTGCAGGAGGCACTTGGCACTGTCAAACCAGCCACAGTTGCCTGTGGGTACACCTGTCATCTGGGAGGCTTCCTAATCCATGGGGAATTTCAGCAGGCAGCAGGCCACTCCAGGCCACCGGGCCCTGGACATGAACGATGGCCTTTCCAAAGAGAAACAAAAGTCACCAGGCCAGGTTCCTGATGTCAGTTTGCAGGAGGCACTTGGCACTGTCAAATCAACCGCAGTTGCCTGTGGGGGCACCTTGCATCTGGGAGGTATCCTCAACCGTGCGGAATTTCAGCAGGCAGCCGGGACTCCGGGCCAGCGGGCACTGGACACGATCGATGGCCTTTCCCCAGAGCAACAAAAGTCACCAGGACAGGTTCCGATGTCAGTTTGCAGGAGGCACTTGGCACTGTCAAACCAGCCACAGTTGCCTGTGTTGGTACTATCGGTCTGGGAGGTATCCTGATCCGTTCGGAATTTCAGCAGGCAGCCGGCCACTCCGGGCCACAGGCCATGGACACGTACAATGGCCTTTCCAAAGAGAAACAAAAGTCACCAGGCCAGGTTCCTGATGTCAGTTTGCAGGAGGCACTTGGCACTGTCAAACCAGCCACAGTTGCCTGTGGGTGCTCCTTTCATCTGGGAGCTATCCTCATCTGTTCGGAATTTCAGCAGGCATCCGCCCACTCGAGCCACCGGGCCCTGGACATGAACCACGGCTTTTCCCCAGAGAAACAAAAGTCACCAGGCCAGGTTCCTGATGTCAGTTTGCAGGAGGCACTTGGCACTGTCAAACCAGCCACAGTTGCCTGTGGGAGGACCTTGCATCTGGGAGGTATCCTCATCCGTGCGGAATTTCAGCAGGCAGCCGGCAACTCCGGGCCACCAGGCACTGGACATGAACGATGGCCTTTCCCCAGGGCAACAAAAGTCACCAGGCCAGGTTCCTGATGTCAGTTTGCAGGAGGCACTTGGCACTGTCAAACCAGCCACAGTTGCCTGTGGGAGGACCTTGCATCTGGGAGGTATCCTCATCCGTGCGGAATTTCAGCAGGCAGCCGGCCACTCCAGGCCGCCGGGCCCTGGACACGAACGATGGCCTTTCCCCAGAGAAACAAAAGTCACCAGGCCAGGTTCCTGATGTCAGTTTGCAGGAGGCACTTGGCACTGTCAAACCAGCCACAGTTGCCTGTAGGGGCACCTTGCATCTGGGAGGTATCCTCAACCGTGCGGAATTTCAGCAGGCAGCCGGGACTCCGGGCTAGCGGGCACTGGACACGATCGATGGCCTTTCCCCAGAGCAACAAAAGTCACCAGGACAGGTTCCGATGTCAGTTTGCAGGAGGCACTTGGCACTGTCAAACCAGCCACAGTTGCCTGTGGTGGTACTATCGGTCTGGGAGGTATCCTGATCCGTTCGGAATTTCAGCAGGTGGCCGGCCACTCCCGGCCACAGGCCCTGGACACGTACAATGGCCTTTCCAAAGAGAAACAAAAGTCACCGGGCCAGGTTCCTGATGTCAGTTTGCAGGAGGCACTTGGCACTGTCAAATAAGCCACAGGTGTCTGTGGGGGCACCTTGCATCTTGGCGGCATCCTGATCCGTTCGGAATTTCAGCAGGCAGCCGGCCACTCCGGGCCACCGGGCCCTGGAGATGAACGATGGCCTTTCCAAAGAGAAACAAAAGTCACCAGGCCAGGTTCCTGATGTCAGTTTGCAGGAGGCACTTGGCACTGTGAAACCAGCCACTGTTGCCTGTGGGGGCTCCTTTCATCTGGGAGCTATCCTCATCTGTTCGGAATTTCAGCAGGCAGCCGTCCACTCCGGGCCAGCGGGCCCTGGACACGATCGATGGCCTTTCCCCAGAGCAACAAAAGTCACCAGGAGAGGTTCCTGATGTCAGTTTGCAGGAGGCACTTGGCACTGTCAAACCAGCCACAGTTGCCTGTGGTGGTACTTTCGTTCTGGGAGGAATCCTGATCCATTCGGAATATCAGCAGGCGGCCGGCCACTACGGGCCACAGGCCATGGACACGTACAATGGCCTTTCCCCAGAGAAACAAAAGTCACCAGGCCAGGTTCCTGATGTCAGTTTGCAGGAGGCACTTGGCACTGTCAAACCAGCCACAGTTGCCGGTGGGGGCTCCTTTCATCTGGGAGCTATCCTGATCCGTGAGGAATTTCAGCAGGCCTCCGCCCACTCGAGCCACCGGGCCCTGGACATGAACCACGGCTTTTCCCCAGAGAAACAAAAGTCACCAGGCCAGGTTCCTGATGTCAGTTTGCAGGAGGCACTTGGCACTGTCAAAACAGCCACAGTTGCCTGTGGGAGGACCTTGCATCTGGGAGGTATCCTGATCCGTGAGGAATTTCAGCAGGCAGCTGGCCACTCCGGGCCTACAGGTCCAGGATATGAACGATGGCCTTTCCCCAGAGAAACAAAAGTCACCAGGCCAGGTTCCTGATGTCAGTTTGCAGGAGGCACTTGGCACTGTCAAACCAGCCACAGTTGCCTGTGGGGGCACCTTGCATCTGGGAGGTATCCTCAACCATGCGGAATTTCAGCAGGCAGCCGGGACTCCGGGCCAGCGGGCACTGGACACGATCGATGGCCTTTCCCCAGGGTAGCAAAAGTCACCAGGACAGGTTCCGATGTCTGTTTGCAGAAGGCACTTGGCACTGTCAAACCAGCCACAGTTGCCTGTGGTGGTACTATCGGTCTGGGAGGTATCCTGATCCGTTCGGAATTTCAGCAGGCGGCCGGCCACTCCGGGCCACAGGCCCTGGACATGTACAATGGCCTTTCCAAAGAGAAACAAAAGTCACCGGGCCAGGTTCCTGATGTCAATTTGCAGGAGGCACTTGGCACTGTCAAATCAGCCACAGGTGTCTGTGGGGGCACCTTGCATCTTGGCGGCTTCCTGATCCGTTCGGAATTTCAGCAGGCAGCCGGCCACTCCGGGCCACCGGGCCCTGGACATGAACGATGGCCTTTCCAAAGAGAAACAAAAGTCACCAGGCCAGGTTCCTGATGTCAGTTTGCAGGAGGCACTTGCCACTGTCAAACCAGCCACAGTTGCCGGTGGGGGCTCCTTTCATCTGGGAGCTATCCTCATCTGTTCGGAATTTCAGCAGGCATCCGCCCACTCGAGCCACCGGGCCCTGGACATGAACCACGGCTTTTCCCCAGAGAAAAAAAAGTCACCAGGCCAGGTTCCTGATGTCAGTTTGCAGGAGGCACTTGGCACTGTCAAACCAGCCACAGTTGCCTCTGGGGGCACCTTGCATCTGGGAGGTATCCTCATCCATGCGGAATTTCAGCAGGCAGCAGGCCACTCCAGGCCACCGGGCACTGGACACGAACGATGGCCTTTCCAAAGAGAAACAAAAGTCACCAGGCCAGGTTCCTGATGTCAGTTTGCAGGAGGCACTTGGCACTGTCAAACCAGCCACAGTTGCCTGTGGGAGGACCTTGCATCTGGGAGGTATCCTGATCCGTGAGGAATTTCAGCAGGCAGCTGGCCACTCCGGGCCTACAGGTCCAGGATATGAACGATGGCCTTTCCCCAGAGAAACAAAAGTCACCAGGCCAGGTTCCTGACGTCAGTTTGCAGGAGGCACTTGGCACTGTCAAACCAGCCACAGTTGCCTGTGGGGGCACCTTGCATCTGGGAGGTATCCTCAACCATGCGGAATTTCAGCAGGCAGCCGGGACTCCGGGCCAGCGGGCACTGGACACGATCGATGGCCTTTCCCCAGAGCAGCAAAAGTCACCAGGACAGGTTCCTGACGTCAGTTTGCAGAAGACACTTGGCACTGTCAAACCAGCCACAGTTGCCTGTGGTGGTACTATCGGTCTGGGAGGTATCCTGATCCGTTCGGAATTTCAGCAGGCGGCCGGCCACTCCGGGCCACAGGCCCTGGACACGTACAATGGCCTTTCCAAAGAGAAACAAAAGTCACCGGGCCAGGTTCCTGATGTCAATTTGCAGGAGGCACTTGGCACTGTCAAATCAGCCACAGGTGTCTGTGGGGGCACCTTGCATCTTGGCGGCATCCTGATCCGTGAGGAATTTCAGCAGGTAGCCGGCCACTCCTGGCCACCGGGCCCTGGAGATGAACGATGGCCTTTCCAAAGAGAAACAAAAGTCACCAGGCCAGGTTCCTGATGTCAGTTTGCAGGAGGCACTTGGCACTGTCAAACCAGCCACAGTTGCCGGTGGGGGCTCCTTTCATCTGGGAGGTATCCTCATCTGTTCGGAATTTCAGCAGGCATCCGCCCACTCGAGCCACGGGGCCCTGGACATGAACCACGTCTTTTCCACAGAAAAACAAAAGTCACCAGGCCAGGTTCCTGATGTCAGTTTGCAGGAGGCACTTGGCACTGTCAAACCAGCCACAGTTGCCTGTGGTGGTACAATCAGGCTGGGAGGTATCCTGATCCGTTCGGAATTTCAGCAGGCGGCCGGGCACTCCAGGCCACCGGGCCCTGGACATGAACGATGGCCTTTCCAAAGAGAAACAAAAGTCACCAGGCCAGGTTCCTGATGTCAGTTTGCAGGAGGCACTTGGCACTGTCAAACCAGCCACAGTTGCCTGTGGTGGTACTTTCGTTCTGGGAGGAATCCTGATCCGTTCGGAATATCAGCAGGCGTCCGGCCACTACGGGCCACAGGACATGGACACGTACAATGGCCGTTCCAAAGAGAAACAAAAGTCACCAGGCCAGGTTCCTGATGTCAGTTTGCAGGAGGCACTTGGCACTGTCAAATCAACCACAGTTGCCTGTGGGGGCACCTTGTGTCTGGGAGGTGTCCTGATCCGTGCGGAATTTCAGCAGGCAGCCGGCCACTCCAGGCCACCGGGCACTGGACATGAACGATGGCCTTTCCAAAGAGAAACAAAAGTCACCAGGCCAGGTTCCTGATGTCAGTTTGCAGGAGGCACTTGGCACTGTCAAACCAGCCACAGTTGCCTCTGGTGGTACTATCGGTCTGGGAGGTATCCTGATCCGTTCGGAATTTCAGCAGGCGGCCGGCCACTCCAGGCCACCGGGCACTGGACATGAACGATGGCCTTTCCAAAGAGAAACAAAAGTCACCAGGCCAGGTTCCTGATGTCAGTTTGCAGGAGGCACTTGGCACTGTCAAATCAACCGCCGTTGCCTGTGGGGGCACCTTGCATCTGGGAGGTATCCTCAACCGTGCGGAATTTCAGCAGGCAGCCGGGACTCCGGGCCAGCGGGCACTGGACACGATCGATGGCCTTTCCCCAGAGCAACAAAAGTCACCAGGACAGGTTCCGATGTCAGTTTGCAGGAGGCACTTGGCACTGTCAAACCAGCCACAGTTGCCTGTGTTGGTACTATCGGTCTGGGAGGTATCCTGATCCGTTCGGAATTTCAGCAGGCAGCCGGCCACTCCGGGCCACAGGCCATGGACACGTACAATGGCCTTTCCAAAGAGAAACAAAAGTCACCAGGCCAGGTTCCTGATGTCAGTTTGCAGGAGGCACTTGGCACTGTCAAACCAGCCACAGTTGCCTGTGGGTGCTCCTTTCATCTGGGAGCTATCCTCATCTGTTCGGAATTTCAGCAGGCATCCGCCCACTCGAGCCACCGGGTCCTGGACATGAACCACGGCTTTTCCCCAGAGAAACAAAAGTCACCAGGCCAGGTTCCTGATGTCAGTTTGCAGGAGGCACTTGGCACTGTCAAACCAGCCACAGTTGCCTGTGGGAGGACCTTGCATCTGGGAGGTATCCTCATCCGTGCGGAATTTCAGCAGGCAGCCGGCCACTCCGGGCCACCAGGCACTGGACATGAACGATGGCCTTTCCCCAGGGCAACAAAAGTCACCAGGCCAGGTTCCTGATGTCAGTTTGCAGGAGGCACTTGGCACTGTCAAACCAGCCACAGTTGCCTGTGGGTACACCTGTCATCTGGGAGGCTTCCTAATCCATGGGGAATTTCAGCAGGCAGCAGGCCACTCCAGGCCACCGGGCCCTGGACATGAACGATGGCCTTTCCAAAGAGAAAGGAAAGTCACCAGGCCAGGTTCCTGATGTCAGTTTGCAGGAGGCACTTGGCACTGTCAAATCAACCGCAGTTGCCTGTGGGGGCACCTTGCATCTGGGAGGTATCCTCAACCGTGCGGAATTTCAGCAGGCAGCCGGGACTCCGGGCCAGCGGGCACTGGACACGATCGATGGCCTTTCCCCAGAGCAACAAAAGTCACCAGGACAGGTTCCGATGTCAGTTTGCAGGAGGCACTTGGCACTGTCAAACCAGCCACAGTTGCCTGTGTTGGTACTATCGGTCTGGGAGGTATCCTGATCCGTTCGGAATTTCAGCAGGCAGCCGGCCACTCCGGGCCACAGGCCATGGACACGTACAATGGCCTTTCCAAAGAGAAACAAAAGTCACCAGGCCAGGTTCCTGATGTCAGTTTGCAGGAGGCACTTGGCACTGTCAAACCAGCCACAGTTGCCTGTGGGTGCTCCTTTCATCTGGGAGCTATCCTCATCTGTTCGGAATTTCAGCAGGCATCCGCCCACTCGAGCCACCGGGTCCTGGACATGAACCACGGCTTTTCCCCAGAGAAACAAAAGTCACCAGGCCAGGTTCCTGATGTCAGTTTGCAGGAGGCACTTGGCACTGTCAAACCAGCCACAGTTGCCTGTGGGAGGACCTTGCATCTGGGAGGTATCCTCATCCGTGCGGAATTTCAGCAGGCAACCGGCCACTCCGGGCCACCAGGCACTGGACATGAACGATGGCCTTTCCCCAGGGCAACAAAAGTCACCAGGCCAGGTTCCTGATGTCAGTTTGCAGGAGGCACTTGGCACTGTCAAACCAGCCACAGTTGCCTGTGGGAGGACCTTGCATCTGGGAGGTATCCTCATCCGTGCGGAATTTCAGCAGGCAGCCGGCCACTCCAGGCCGCCGGGCCCTGGACACGAACGATGGCCTTTCCCCAGAGAAACAAAAGTCACCAGGCCAGGTTCCTGATGTCAGTTTGCAGGAGGCACTTGGCACTGTCAAACCAGCCACAGTTGCCTGTAGGGGCACCTTGCATCTGGGAGGTATCCTCAACCGTGCGGAATTTCAGCAGGCAGCCGGGACTCCGGGCTAGCGGGCACTGGACACGATCGATGGCCTTTCCCCAGAGCAACAAAAGTCACCAGGACAGGTTCCGATGTCAGTTTGCAGGAGGCACTTGGCACTGTCAAACCAGCCACAGTTGCCTGTGGTGGTACTATCGGTCTGGGAGATATCCTGATCCGTTCGGAATTTCAGCAGGTGGCCGGCCACTCCCGGCCACAGGCCCTGGACACGTACAATGGCCTTTCCAAAGAGAAACAAAAGTCACCGGGCCAGGTTCCTGATGTCAGTTTGCAGGAGGCACTTGGCACTGTCAAATAAGCCACAGGTGTCTGTGGGGGCACCTTGCATCTTGGCGGCATCCTGATCCGTGAGGAATTTCAGCAGGCAGCCGGCCACTCCGGGCCACCGGGCCCTGGAGATGAACGATGGCCTTTCCAAAGAGAAACAAAAGTCACCAGGCCAGGTTCCTGATGTCAGTTTGCAGGAGGCACTTGGCACTGTGAAACCAGCCACTGTTGCCTGTGGGAGGACCTTGCATCTGGGAGGTATCCTCATCCGTGCGGAATTTCAGCAGGCAGCCGGCCACTCCGGGCCACCAGGCACTGGACATGAACGATGGCCTTTCCCCAGGGCAACAAAAGTCACCAGGCCAGGTTCCTGATGTCAGTTTGCAGGAGGCACTTGGCACTGTCAAACCAGCCACAGTTGCCTGTGGGAGGACCTTGCATCTGGGAGGTATCCTCATCCGTGCGGAATTTCAGCAGGCAGCCGGCCACTCCAGGCCGCCGGGCCCTGGACACGAACGATGGCCTTTCCCCAGAGAAACAAAAGTCACCAGGCCAGGTTCCTGATGTCAGTTTGCAGGAGGCACTTGGCACTGTCAAACCAGCCACAGTTGCCTGTGGGAGGACCTTGCATCTGGGAGGTATCCTCATCCGTGCGGAATTTCAGCAGGCAGCCGGCCACTCCAGGCCGCCGGGCCCTGGACACGAACGATGGCCTTTCCCCAGAGAAACAAAAGTCACCAGGCCAGGTTCCTGATGTCAGTTTGCAGGAGGCACTTGGCACTGTCAAACCAGCCACAGTTGCCTGTGGTGGTACTATCGGTCTGGGAGGTATCCTGATCCGTTCGGAATTTCAGCAGGCGGCCGGCCACTCCGGGCCACAGGCCCTGGACACGTACAATGGCCTTTCCAAAGAGAAACAAAAGTCACCGGGCCAGGTTCCTGATGTCAGTTTGCAGGAGGCACTTGGCACTGTCAAACCAGCCACAGTTGCCTGTGGTTACACCTGTCATCTGGGAGGCTTCCTAATCCATGGGGAATTTCAGCAGGCAGCAGGCCACTCCAGGCCACCGGGCCCTGGACATGAACGATGGCCTTTCCAAAGAGAAACAAAAGTCACCAGGCCAGGTTCCTGATGTCAGTTTGCAGGAGGCACTTGGCACTGTCAAATCAACCGCAGTTGCCTGTGGGGGCACCTTGCATCTGGGAGGTATCCTCAACCATGCGGAATTTCAGCAGGCAGCCGGGACTCCGGGCCAGCGGGCACTGGACACGATCGATGGCCTTTCCCCAGAGCAACAAAAGTCACCAGGACAGGTTCCGATGTCAGTTTGCAGGAGGCACTTGGCACTGTCAAACCAGCCACAGTTGCCTGTGTTGGTACTATCGGTCTGGGAGGTATCCTGATCCGTTCGGAATTTCAGCAGGCAGCCGGCCACTCCGGGCCACAGGCCATGGACACGTACAATGGCCTTTCCAAAGAGAAACAAAAGTCACCAGGCCAGGTTCCTGATGTCAGTTTGCAGGAGGCACTTGGCACTGTCAAACCAGCCACAGTTGCCTGTGGGTGCTCCTTTCATCTGGGAGCTATCCTCATCTGTTCGGAATTTCAGCAGGCATCCGCCCACTCGAGCCACCGGGTCCTGGACATGAACCACGGCTTTTCCCCAGAGAAACAAAAGTCACCAGGCCAGGTTCCTGATGTCAGTTTGCAGGAGGCACTTGGCACTGTCAAACCAGCCACAGTTGCCTCTGGGAGGACCTTGCATCTGGGAGGTATCCTCATCCGTGCGGAATTTCAGCAGGCAGCCGGCCACTCCGGGCCACCAGGCACTGGACATGAACGATGGCCTTTCCCCAGGGCAACAAAAGTCACCAGGCCAGGTTCCTGATGTCAGTTTGCAGGAGGCACTTGGCACTGTCAAACCAGCCACAGTTGCCTGTGGGAGGACCTTGCATCTGGGAGGTATCCTCATCCGTGCGGAATTTCAGCAGGCAGCCGGCCACTCCAGGCCGCCGGGCCCTGGACACGAACGATGGCCTTTCCCCAGAGAAACAAAAGTCACCAGGCCAGGTTCCTGATGTCAGTTTGCAGGAGGCACTTGGCACTGTCAAGCCAGCCACAGTTGCCTGTAGGGGCACCTTGCATCTGGGAGGTATCCTCAACCGTGCGGAATTTCAGCAGGCAGCCGGGACTCCGGGCTAGCGGGCACTGGACACGATCGATGGCCTTTCCCCAGAGCAACAAAAGTCACCAGGACAGGTTCCGATGTCAGTTTGCAGGAGGCACTTGGCACTGTCAAACCAGCCACAGTTGCCTGTGGTGGTACTATCGGTCTGGGAGGTATCCTGATCCGTTCGGAATTTCAGCAGGTGGCCGGCCACTCCCGGCCACAGGCCCTGGACACGTACAATGGCCTTTCCAAAGAGAAACAAAAGTCACCAGGCCAGGTTCCTGATGTCAGTTTGCAGGAGGCACTTGGCACTGTCAAATAAGCCACAGGTGTCTGTGGGGGCACCTTGCATCTTGGCGGCATCCTGATCCGTGAGGAATTTCAGCAGGCAGCCGGCCACTCCGGGCCACCGGGCCCTGGAGATGAACGATGGCCTTTCCAAAGAGAAACAAAAGTCACCAGGCCAGGTTCCTGATGTCAGTTTGCAGGAGGCACTTGGCACTGTGAAACCAGCCACTGTTGCCTGTGGGGGCTCCTTTCATCTGGGAGCTATCCTCATCTGTTCGGAATTTCAGCAGGCAGCCGTCCACTCCGGGCCAGCGGGCCCTGGACACGATCGATGGCCTTTCCCCAGAGCAACAAAAGTCACCAGGAGAGGTTACTGATGTCAGTTTGCAGGAGGCACTTGCCACTGTCAAACCAGCCACAGTTGCCTGTGGTGGTACTTTCGTTCTGGGAGGAATCCTGATCCATTCGGAATATCAGCAGGCGGCCGGCCACTACGGGCCACAGGCCATGGACACGTACAATGGTCTTTCCCCAGAGAAACAAAAGTCACCAGGCCAGGTTCCTGATGTCAGTTTGCAGGAGGCACTTGGCACTGTCAAACCAGCCACAGTTGCCGGTGGGGGCTCCTTTCATCTGGGAGCTATCCTGATCCGTGAGGAATTTCAGCAGGCCTCCGCCCACTCGAGCCACCGGGCCCTGGACATGAACCACGGCTTTTCCCCAGAGAAACAAAAGTCACCAGGCCAGGTTCCTGATGTCAGTTTGCAGGAGGCACTTGGCACTGTGAAACCAGCCACAGTTGCCTGTGGGAGGACCTTGCATCTGGGAGGTATCCTGATCCGTGAGGAATTTCAGCAGGCAGCTGGCCACTCCGGGCCTACAGGTCCAGGATACGATCGATGGCCTTTCCCCAGAGAAACAAAAGTCACCAGGCCAGGTTCCTGATGTCAGTTTGCAGGAGGCACTTGGCACTGTCAAACCAGCCACAGTTGCCTGTGGGGGCACCTTGCATCTGGGAGGTATCCTCAACCATGCGGAATTTCAGCAGGCAGCCGGGACTCCGGGCCAGCGGGCACTGGACACGATCGATGGCCTTTCCCCAGAGTAGCAAAAGTCACCAGGACAGGTTCCGATGTCAGTTTGCAGAAGGCACTTGGCACTGTCAAACCAGCCACAGTTGCCTGTGGTGGTACTATCGGTCTGGGAGGTATCCTGATCCGTTCGGAATTTCAGCAGGCGGCCGGCCACTCCGGGCCACAGGCCCTGGACACGTACAATGGCCTTTCCAAAGAGAAACAAAAGTCACCGGGCCAGGTTCCTGATGTCAATTTGCAGGAGGCACTTGGCACTGTCAAATCAGCCACAGGTGTCTGTGGGGGCACCTTGCATCTTGGCGGCTTCCTGATCCGTTCGGAATTTCAGCAGGCAGCCGGCCACTCCGGGCCACCGGGCCCTGGACATGAACGATGGCCTTTCCAAAGAGAAACAAAAGTCACCAGGCCAGGTTCCTGATGTCAGTTTGCAGGAGGCACTTGCCACTGTCAAACCAGCCACAGTTGCCGGTGGGGGCTCCTTTCATCTGGGAGCTATCCTCATCTGTTCGGAATTTCAGCAGGCATCCGCCCACTCGAGCCACCGGGCCCTGGACATGAACCACGGCTTTTCCCCAGAGAAAAAAAAGTCACCAGGCCAGGTTCCTGATGTCAGTTTGCAGGAGGCACTTGGCACTGTCAAACCAGCCACAGTTGCCTCTGGGGGCACCTTGCATCTGGGAGGTATCCTCATCCATGCGGAATTTCAGCAGGCAGCAGGCCACTCCAGGCCACCGGGCACTGGACACGAACGATGGCCTTTCCAAAGAGAAACAAAAGTCACCAGGCCAGGTTCCTGATGTCAGTTTGCAGGAGGCACTTGGCACTGTCAAACCAGCCACAGTTGCCTGTGGGAGGACCTTGCATCTGGGAGGTATCCTGATCCGTGAGGAATTTCAGCAGGCAGCTGGCCACTCCGGGCCTACAGGTCCAGGATATGAACGATGGCCTTTCCCCAGAGAAACAAAAGTCACCAGGCCAGGTTCCTGACGTCAGTTTGCAGGAGGCACTTGGCACTGTCAAACCAGCCACAGTTGCCTGTGGGGGCACCTTGCATCTGGGAGGTATCCTCAACCATGCGGAATTTCAGCAGGCAGCCGGGACTCCGGGCCAGCGGGCACTGGACACGATCGATGGCCTTTCCCCAGAGCAGCAAAAGTCACCAGGACAGGTTCCTGACGTCAGTTTGCAGAAGACACTTGGCACTGTCAAACTAGCCACAGTTGCCTGTGGTGGTACTATCGGTCTGGGAGGTATCCTGATCCGTTCGGAATTTCAGCAGGCGGCCGGCCACTCCGGGCCACAGGCCCTGGACACGTACAATGGCCTTTCCAAAGAGAAACAAAAGTCACCGGGCCAGGTTCCTGATGTCAATTTGCAGGAGGCACTTGGCACTGTCAAATCAGCCACAGGTGTCTGTGGGGGCACCTTGCATCTTGGCGGCATCCTGATCCGTGAGGAATTTCAGCAGGTAGCCGGCCACTCCTGGCCACCGGGCCCTGGAGATGAACGATGGCCTTTCCAAAGAGAAACAAAAGTCACCAGGCCAGGTTCCTGATGTCAGTTTGCAGGAGGCACTTGGCACTGTCAAAGCAGCCACAGTTGCCGGTGGGGGCTCCTTTCATCTGGGAGGTATCCTCATCTGTTCGGAATTTCAGCAGGCATCCGCCCACTCGAGCCACGGGGCCCTGGACATGAACCACGTCTTTTCCACAGAGAAACAAAAGTCACCAGGCCAGGTTCCTGATGTCAGTTTGCAGGAGGCACTTGGCACTGTCAAACCAGCCACAGTTGCCTGTGGTGGTACAATCAGGCTGGGAGGTATCCTGATCCGTTCGGAATTTCAGCAGGCGGCCGGGCACTCCGGGCCAAAGGCCCTGGACATGTACAATGGCCTTTCCAAAGAGAAACAAAAGTCACCAGGGCAGGTTCCTGATGTCAGTTTGCAGGAGGCACTTGGCACTGTCAAACCAGCCACAGTTGCCTGTGGGTACACATTTCATCAGGGAGGCTTCCTAATCCATGGGGAATTTCAGCAGGCAGCAGGCCACTCCAGGCCACCGGGCCCTGGACATGAACGATGGCCTTTCCAAAGAGAAACAAAAGTCACCAGGCCAGGTTCCTGATGTCAGTTTGCAGGAGGCACTTGGCACTGTCAAACCAGCCACAGTTGCCTGTGGTGGTACTTTCGTTCTGGGAGGAATCCTGATCCGTTCGGAATATCAGCAGGCGTCCGGCCACTACGGGCCACAGGACATGGACACGTACAATGGCCGTTCCAAAGAGAAACAAAAGTCACCAGGCCAGGTTCCTGATGTCAGTTTGCAGGAGGCACTTGGCACTGTCAAATCAACCACAGTTGCCTGTGGGGGCACCTTGTGTCTGGGAGGTATCCTGATCCGTGCGGAATTTCAGCAGGCAGCCGGGACTCCGGGCCAGCGGGCACTGGACACGATCGATGGCCTTTCCCCAGAGCAACAAAAGTCACCAGGACAGGTTCCGATGTCAGTTTGCAGGAGGCACTTGGCACTGTCAAACCAGCCACAGTTGCCTGTGTTGGTACTATCGGTCTGGGAGGTATCCTGATCCGTTCGGAATTTCAGCAGGCAGCCAGCCACTCCCGGCCACAGGCCCTGGACACGTACAATGGCGTTTCCAAAGAGAAACAAAAGTCACCAGGCCAGGTTCCTGATGTCAGTTTGCAGGAGGCACTTGGCACTGTCAAACCTGCCACAGTTGCCGGTGGGGGCTCCTTTCATCTGGGAGCTATCCTCATCTGTTCGGAATTTCAGCAGGCATCCGCCCACTCGAGCCACCGGGCCCTGGACATGAACCACAGCTTTTCCCCAGAGAAACAAAAGTCACCAGGCCAGGTTCCTGATGTCAGTTTGCAGGAGGCACTTGGCACTGTCAAACCAGCCACAGTTGCCTGTGGGAGGACCTTGCATCTGGGAGGTATCCTGATCCGTTTGGAATTTCAGCAGGCAGCAGGCCACTTCCGGCCTACAGGTCCAGGATATGAACGATGGCCTTTCCCCAGAGAAACAAAAGTCACCAGGACAGGTTCCTGATGTCAGTTTGCAGGAGGCACTTGGCACTGTCAAACCAGCCACAGTTGCCTGTGGTGGTACTATCGGTGTGGGAGGTATCCTGATCCGTTCGGAGTTTCAGAAGGCGGCCGGCCACTCCCGGCCACAGGCCCTGGACACGTACAATGGCCTTTCCAAAGAGAAACAAAAGTCACCGGGCCAGGTTCCTGATGTCAGTTTGCAGGAGGCACTTGGCACTGTCAAACCAGCCACAGTTGCCTGTGGGAGGATCTTGCCTCTGGGAGGTATCCTGATCTGTTTGGAATTTCAGCAGGCAGCTGGCCACTCCGGGCCTACAGGTCCAGGATATGAACGATGGCCTTTCCCCAGAGAAACAAAAGTCACCAGGCCAGGTTCCTGATGTCAGTTTGCAGGAGGCACTTGGCACTGTCAAACCAGCCACATTTGCCTGTGGGGGCACCTTGCATCTGGGAGGTATCCTCAACCGTGCGGAATTTCAGCAGGCAGCCGGGACTCCGGGCCAGCGGGCACTGGACACGATCGATGGCCTTTCCCCAGAGCAACAAAAGTCACCAGGCCAGGTTCCTGATGTCAGTTTGCAGGAGGCACTTGGCACTGTCAAACCAGCCACAGTTGCCTGTGGGGGCACCTTGCATCTGGGAGGTATCCTCAACTGTGCAGAATTTCAGCTGGCAGCCGGCCACTCCGGGCCAGCGGGCACTGGACATGATCGATGGCCTTTCCCCAGAGCAACAAAAGTCACCAGGAGAGGTTCCTGATGTCAGTTTGCAGGAGGCACTTGGCACTGTCAAACCAGCCACAGTTGCCTGTTGTGGTACTATCGGTCTGGGAGGTATACTGATCCGTTCGGAGTTTCAGAAGGCGGCCGGCCACTCCCAGCCACAGGCCCTGGACACGTACAATGGCCTTTCCAAAGAGAAACAAAAGTCACCGGGCCAGGTTCCTGATGTCAATTTGCAGGAGGCACTTGGCACTGTCAAATCAGCCACAGGTGTCTGTGGGGGCACCTTGCATCTTGGCGGCATCCTGATCTGTGAGGAATTTCAGCAGGCAGCCGGGCACTCCGGGCCACCGGGCCCTGGACATGAACGATGGCCTTTCCAAAGAGAAACAAAAGTCACCAGGCCAGGTTCCTGATGTCAGTTTGCAGGAGGCACTTGGCACTGTCAAACCAGCCACAGTTGCCTCTGGGGGCACCTTGCATCTGGGAGGTATCCTCATCCGTGCGGAATTTCAGCAGGCAGCTGGCCACTCCAGGCCACCGGGCACTGGACACGAACGATGGCCTTTCCCCAGAGAAACAAAAGTCACCAGGCCAGGTTCCTGATGTCAGTTTGCAGGAGGCACTTGGCACTGTAAAAACAGCCACTGTTGCCTGTGGGGGCACCTTGCATCTGGGAGGTATCCTCAACGTTGAGGAATTTCAGCAGGCAGCCGGCCACTCCGGGCCGCAAGGCCCTGGCCAGGAACGATGGCCTTTCCCCAGAGAAACAAAAGTCACCAGGGCAGGTTCCTGATGTCAGTTTGCAGGAGGCACTTGGCACTGTCAAATCAGCCACAGGTGTCTGTGGGGGCACCTTGCATCTTGGCGGCATCCTGATCCGTGAGGAATTTCAGCAGGTAGCCGGCCACTCCTGGCCACCGGGCCCTGGAGATGAACGATGGCCTTTCCAAAGAGAAACAAAAGTCACCAGGCCAGGTTCCTGATGTCAGTTTGCAGGAGGCACTTGGCACTGTCAAAGCAGCCACAGTTGCCGGTGGGGGCTCCTTTCATCTGGGAGGTATCCTCATCTGTTCGGAATTTCAGCAGGCATCCGCCCACTCGAGCCACGGGGCCCTGGACATGAACCACGTCTTTTCCACAGAGAAACAAAAGTCACCAGGCCAGGTTCCTGATGTCAGTTTGCAGGAGGCACTTGGCACTGTCAAACCAGCCACAGTTGCCTGTGGTGGTACAATCAGGCTGGGAGGTATCCTGATCCGTTCGGAATTTCAGCAGGCGGCCGGGCACTCCGGGCCAAAGGCCCTGGACATGTACAATGGCCTTTCCAAAGAGAAACAAAAGTCACCAGGGCAGGTTCCTGATGTCAGTTTGCAGGAGGCACTTGGCACTGTCAAACCAGCCACAGTTGCCTGTGGGTACACATTTCATCAGGGAGGCTTCCTAATCCATGGGGAATTTCAGCAGGCAGCAGGCCACTCCAGGCCACCGGGCCCTGGACATGAACGATGGCCTTTCCAAAGAGAAACAAAAGTCACCAGGCCAGGTTCCTGATGTCAGTTTGCAGGAGGCACTTGGCACTGTCAAACCAGCCACAGTTGCCTGTGGTGGTACTTTCGTTCTGGGAGGAATCCTGATCCGTTCGGAATATCAGCAGGCGTCCGGCCACTACGGGCCACAGGACATGGACACGTACAATGGCCGTTCCAAAGAGAAACAAAAGTCACCAGGCCAGGTTCCTGATGTCAGTTTGCAGGAGGCACTTGGCACTGTCAAATCAACCACAGTTGCCTGTGGGGGCACCTTGTGTCTGGGAGGTATCCTGATCCGTGCGGAATTTCAGCAGGCAGCCGGGACTCCGGGCCAGCGGGCACTGGACACGATCGATGGCCTTTCCCCAGAGCAACAAAAGTCACCAGGACAGGTTCCGATGTCAGTTTGCAGGAGGCACTTGGCACTGTCAAACCAGCCACAGTTGCCTGTGTTGGTACTATCGGTCTGGGAGGTATCCTGATCCGTTCGGAATTTCAGCAGGCAGCCAGCCACTCCCGGCCACAGGCCCTGGACACGTACAATGGCGTTTCCAAAGAGAAACAAAAGTCACCAGGCCAGGTTCCTGATGTCAGTTTGCAGGAGGCACTTGGCACTGTCAAACCTGCCACAGTTGCCGGTGGGGGCTCCTTTCATCTGGGAGCTATCCTCATCTGTTCGGAATTTCAGCAGGCATCCGCCCACTCGAGCCACCGGGCCCTGGACATGAACCACAGCTTTTCCCCAGAGAAACAAAAGTCACCAGGCCAGGTTCCTGATGTCAGTTTGCAGGAGGCACTTGGCACTGTCAAACCAGCCACAGTTGCCTGTGGGAGGACCTTGCATCTGGGAGGTATCCTGATCCGTTTGGAATTTCAGCAGGCAGCAGGCCACTTCCGGCCTACAGGTCCAGGATATGAACGATGGCCTTTCCCCAGAGAAACAAAAGTCACCAGGACAGGTTCCTGATGTCAGTTTGCAGGAGGCACTTGGCACTGTCAAACCAGCCACAGTTGCCTGTGGTGGTACTATCGGTGTGGGAGGTATCCTGATCCGTTCGGAGTTTCAGAAGGCGGCCGGCCACTCCCGGCCACAGGCCCTGGACACGTACAATGGCCTTTCCAAAGAGAAACAAAAGTCACCGGGCCAGGTTCCTGATGTCAGTTTGCAGGAGGCACTTGGCACTGTCAAACCAGCCACAGTTGCCTGTGGGAGGATCTTGCCTCTGGGAGGTATCCTGATCTGTTTGGAATTTCAGCAGGCAGCTGGCCACTCCGGGCCTACAGGTCCAGGATATGAACGATGGCCTTTCCCCAGAGAAACAAAAGTCACCAGGCCAGGTTCCTGATGTCAGTTTGCAGGAGGCACTTGGCACTGTCAAACCAGCCACATTTGCCTGTGGGGGCACCTTGCATCTGGGAGGTATCCTCAACCGTGCGGAATTTCAGCAGGCAGCCGGGACTCCGGGCCAGCGGGCACTGGACACGATCGATGGCCTTTCCCCAGAGCAACAAAAGTCACCAGGCCAGGTTCCTGATGTCAGTTTGCAGGAGGCACTTGGCACTGTCAAACCAGCCACAGTTGCCTGTGGGGGCACCTTGCATCTGGGAGGTATCCTCAACTGTGCAGAATTTCAGCTGGCAGCCGGCCACTCCGGGCCAGCGGGCACTGGACATGATCGATGGCCTTTCCCCAGAGCAACAAAAGTCACCAGGAGAGGTTCCTGATGTCAGTTTGCAGGAGGCACTTGGCACTGTCAAACCAGCCACAGTTGCCTGTTGTGGTACTATCGGTCTGGGAGGTATACTGATCCGTTCGGAGTTTCAGAAGGCGGCCGGCCACTCCCAGCCACAGGCCCTGGACACGTACAATGGCCTTTCCAAAGAGAAACAAAAGTCACCGGGCCAGGTTCCTGATGTCAATTTGCAGGAGGCACTTGGCACTGTCAAATCAGCCACAGGTGTCTGTGGGGGCACCTTGCATCTTGGCGGCATCCTGATCTGTGAGGAATTTCAGCAGGCAGCCGGGCACTCCGGGCCACCGGGCCCTGGACATGAACGATGGCCTTTCCAAAGAGAAACAAAAGTCACCAGGCCAGGTTCCTGATGTCAGTTTGCAGGAGGCACTTGGCACTGTCAAACCAGCCACAGTTGCCTCTGGGGGCAACTTGCATCTGGGAGGTATCCTCATCCGTGCGGAATTTCAGCAGGCAGCTGGCCACTCCAGGCCACCGGGCACTGGACACGAACGATGGCCTTTCCCCAGAGAAACAAAAGTCACCAGGCCAGGTTCCTGATGTCAGTTTGCAGGAGGCACTTGGCACTGTAAAAACAGCCACTGTTGCCTGTGGGGGCACCTTGCATCTGGGAGGTATCCTCAACGTTGAGGAATTTCAGCAGGCAGCCGGCCACTCCGGGCCGCAAGGCCCTGGCCAGGAACGATGGCCTTTCCCCAGAGAAACAAAAGTCACCAGGCCAGGTTCCTGATGTCAGTTTGCAGGAGGCACTTGGCACTGTCAAACCAGCCACAGTTGCCTGTGGGGGCACCTTGCATCTGGGAGGTATCCTGATCCGTTTGGAATTTCAGCAGGCAGCTGGCCACTTCCGGCCTACAGGTCCAGGATATGAACGATGGCCTTTCCCCAGAGAAACAAAAGTCACCAGGACCGGTTCCTGATGTCAGTTTGCAGGAGGCACTTGGCACTGTCAAACCAGCCACAGTTGCCTGTGGGGGCACCTTGCATCTGGGAGGTATCCTCAACCGTGCGGAATTTCAGCAGGCAGCCGGGACTCCGGGCCAGCGGGCACTGGACACGATCGATGGCCTTTCCCCAGAGCAACAAAAGTCACCAGGCCAGGTTCCTGATGTCAGTTTGCAGGAGGCACTTGGCACTGTCAAACCAGCCACAGTTGCCTGTGGGGGCACCTTGCATCTGGGAGGTATCCTCAACTGTGCAGAATTTCAGCTGGCAGCCGGCCACTCCGGGCCAGCGGGCACTGGACATGATCGATGGCCTTTCCCCAGAGCAACAAAAGTCACCAGGACAGGTTCCTGATGTCAGTTTGCAGGAGGCACTTGGCACTGTCAAACCAGCCACAGTTGCCTGTTGTGGTACTATCGGTCTGGGAGGTATCCTGATCCGTTCGGAGTTTCAGAAGGCGGCCGGCCACTCCGGGCCACAGGCCCTGGACACGTACAATGGCCTTTCCAAAGAGAAACAAAAGTCACCGGGCCAGGTTCCTGATGTCAATTTGCAGGAGGCACTTGGCACTGTCAAATCAGCCACAGGTGTCTGTGGGGGCACCTTGCATCTTGGCGGCATCCTGATCTGTGAGGAATTTCAGCAGGCAGCCGGGCACTCCGGGCCACCGGGCCCTGGACATGAACGATGGCCTTTCCAAAGAGAAACAAAAGTCACCAGGCCAGGTTCCTGATGTCAGTTTGCAGGAGGCACTTGGCACTGTCAAACCAGCCACAGTTGCCTGTGGGAGGACCTTGCATCTGGGAGGTATCCTGATCCGTTTGGAATTTCAGCAGGCAGCTGGCCACTTCCGGCCTACAGGTCCAGGATATGAACGATGGCCTTTCCCCAGAGAAACAAAAGTCACCAGGACCGGTTCCTGATGTCAGTTTGCAGGAGGCACTTGGCACTGTCAAACCAGCCACAGTTGCCTGTGGGGGCACCTTGCATCTGGGAGGTATCCTCAACCGTGCGGAATTTCAGCAGGCAGCCGGGACTCCGGGCCAGCGGGCACTGGACAAGATCGATGGCCTTTCCCCAGAGAAACAAAAGTCACCAGGACAGGTTCCTGATGTCAGTTTGCAGGAGGCACTTGGCACTGTCAAACCAGCCACAGTTGCCTGTGGTGGTACTATCGGTGTGGGAGGTATCCTGATCCGTTCGGAGTTTCAGAAGGCGGCCGCCACTCCCGGCCACAGGCCCTGGACACGTAAAATGGCCTTTCCAAAGAGAAACAAAAGTCACCGGGCCAGGTTCCTGATGTCAGTTTGCAGGAGGCACTTGGCACTGTCAAACCAGCCACAGTTGCCTGTGGGAGGATCTTGCCTCTGGGAGGTATCCTGATCTGTTTGGAATTTCAGCAGGCAGCTGGCCACTCCGGGCCTACAGGTCCAGGATATGAACGATGGCCTTTCCCCAGAGAAACAAAAGTCACCAGGCCAGGTTCCTGATGTCAGTTTGCAGGAGGCACTTGGCACTGTCAAACCAGCCACAGTTGCCTGTGGGGGCACCTTGCATCTGGGAGGTATCCTCAACCGTGCGGAATTTCAGCAGGCAGCCGTGACTCCGGGCCAGCGGGCACTGGACACGATCGATGGCCTTTCCCCAGAGCAACAAAAGTCACCAGGCCAGGTTCCTGATGTCAGTTTGCAGGAGGCACTTGGCACTGTCAAACCAGCCACAGTTGCCTGTGGGGGCACCTTGCATCTGGGAGGTATCCTCAACTGTGCAGAATTTCAGCTGGCCGCCGGCCACTCCGGGCCAGCGGGCACTGGACATGATCGATGGCCTTTCCCCAGAGCAACAAAAGTCACCAGGAGAGGTTCCTGATATCAGTTTGCAGGAGGCACTTGGCACTGTCAAACCAGCCACAGTTGCCTGTTGTGGTACTATCGGTCTGGGAGGTATCCTGATCCGTTCGGAGTTTCAGAAGGCGGCTGGCCACTCCGGGCCACAGGCCCTGGACACGTACAATGGCCTTTCCAAAGAGAAACAAAAGTCACCGGGCCAGGTTCCTGATGTCAATTTGCAGGAGGCACTTGGCACTGTCAAATCAGCCGCAGGTGTCTGTGGGGGCACCTTGCATCTTGGCGGCATCCTGATCTGTGAGGAATTTCAGCAGGCAGCCGGGCACTCCGGGCCACCGGGCCCTGGAGATGAACGATGGCCTTTCCAAAGAGAAACAAAAGTCACCAGGCCAGGTTCCTGATGTCAGTTTGCAGGAGGCACTTGGCACAGTAAAAACAGCCACTGTTGCCTGTGGGGGCACCTTGCATCTGGGAGGTATCCTCAACGTTGAGGAATTTCAGCAGGCAGCCGGCCACTCCGGGCCGCAAGGCCCTGGACACGAACGATGGCCTTTCCCCAGAGAAACAAAAGTCACCAGGCCAGGTTCCTGATGTCAGTTTGCAGGAGGCACTTGGCACTGTCAAACCAGCCACAGTTGCCTGTGGGGGCACCTTGCATCTGGGAGGTATCCTGATCCGTTTGGAATTTCAGCAGGCAGCTGGCCACTTCCGGCCTACAGGTCCAGGATATGAACGATGGCCTTTCCCCAGAGAAACAAAAGTCACCAGGACCGGTTCCTGATGTCAGTTTGCAGGAGGCACTTGGCACTGTCAAACCAGCCACAGTTGCCTGTGGGGGCACCTTGCATCTGGGAGGTATCCTCAACCGTGCGGAATTTCAGCAGGCAGCCGGGACTCCGGGCCAGCGGGCACTGGACAAGATCGATGGCCTTTCCCCAGAGCAACAAAAGTCACCAGGACAGGTTCCTGATGTCAGTTTGCAGGAGGCACTTGGCACTGTCAAACCAGCCACAGTTGCCTGTGGTGGTGCTATCGGTGTGGGAGGTATCCTGATCCGTTCGGAGTTTCAGAAGGCGGCCGGCCACTCCCGGCCACAGGCCCTGGACACGTACAATGGCCTTTCCAAAGAGAAACAAAAGTCACCGGGCCAGGTTCCTGATGTCAGTTTGCAGGAGGCACTTGGCACTGTCAAACCAGCCACAGTTGCCTGTGGGAGGATCTTGCCTCTGGGAGGTATCCTGATCTGTTTGGAATTTCAGCAGGCAGCTGGCCACTCCGGGCCTACAGGTCCAGGATAAGAACGATGGCCTTTCCCCAGAGAAACAAAAGTCACCAGGCCAGGTTCCTGATGTCAGTTTGCAGGAGGCACTTGGCACTGTCAAACCAGCCACATTTGCCTGTGGGGGCACCTTGCATCTGGGAGGTATCCTGATCCGTTCGGAATTTCAGCAGGCAGCCGGGACTCCGGGCCAGCGGGCACTGGACACGATCGATGGCCTTTCCCCAGAGCAACAAAAGTCACCAGGCCAGGTTCCTGATGTCAGTTTGCAGGAGGCACTTGGCACTGTCAAACCAGCCACAGTTGCCTGTGGGGGCACCTTGCATCTGGGAGGTATCCTCAACTGTGCAGAATTTCAGCTGGCAGCCGGCCACTCCGGGCCAGCGGGCACTGGACATGATCGATGGCCTTTCCCCAGAGCAACAAAAGTCACCAGGACCGGTTCCTGATGTCAGTTTGCAGGAGGCACTTGGCACTGTCAAACCAGCCACAGTTGCCTGTGGGGGCACCTTGCATCTGGGAGGTATCCTCAACCGTGCGGAATTTCAGCAGGCAGCCGGGACTCCGGGCCAGCGGGCACTGGACAAGATCGATGGCCTTTCCCCAGAGCAACAAAAGTCACCAGGACAGGTTCCTGATGTCAGTTTGCAGGAGGCACTTGGCACTGTCAAACCAGCCACAGTTGCCTGTGGTGGTACTATCGGTGTGGGAGGTATCCTGATCCGTTCGGAGTTTCAGAAGGCGGCCGGCCACACCCGGCCACAGGCCCTGGACACGTACAATGGCCTTTCCAAAGAGAAACAAAAGTCACCGGGCCAGGTTCCTGATGTCAGTTTGCAGGAGGCACTTGGCACTGTCAAACCAGCCACAGTTGCCTGTGGGAGGATCTTGCCTCTGGGAGGTATCCTGATCTGTTTGGAATTTCAGCAGGCAGCTGGCCACTCAAGGCCTACAGGTCCAGGATATGAACGATGGCCTTTCCCCAGAGAAACAAAAGTCACCAGGCCAGGTTCCTGATGTCAGTTTGCAGGAGGCACTTGGCACTGTCAAACCAGCCACATTTGCCTGTGGGGGCACCTTGCATCTGGGAGGTATCCTCAACCGTGCGGAATTTCAGCAGGCAGCCGGGACTCCGGGCCAGCGGGCACTGGACACGATCGATGGCCTTTCCCCAGAGCAACAAAAGTCACCAGGACAGGTTCCTGATGTCAGTTTGCAGGAGGCACTTGGCACTGTCAAACCAGCCACTGTTGCCTGTGGTGGCGCTTTCGTTCTGGGAGGAATCCTGATCCGTTCGGAATTTCAGCAGGCGGCCGGCCACTCCGGGCCACAGGCCCTGGACACGTACAATGGCCTTTCCAAAGAGAAACAAAAGTCACCAGGAGAGGTTCCTGATGTCAGTTTGCAGGAGGCACTTGGCACTGTCAAATCAGCCACAGGTGTCTGTGGGGACACCTTGCATCTTGGCGGCATCCTGATCCGTTCCGAATTTCAGCAGGCAGCCGGGCACTCCGGGCCACCGGGCCCTGGGCATGAACGATGGCTTTTCCAAAGAGAAACAAAAGTCACCAGGCCAGGTTCCTGATGTCAGTTTGCAGGAGGCACTTGGCACTGTCAAACCAGCCACAGTTGCCGGTGGGGGCTCCTTTCATCTGGGAGCTATCCTCATCCGTTCGGAATTTCAGCAGGCATCCGCCCACTCGAGCCACCGGGCCATGGACATGAACCACGGCTTTTCCCCAGAGAAACAAAAGTCACCAGGCCAGGTTCCTGATGTCAGTTTGCAGGAGGCACTTGGCACTGTCAAACCAGCCACAGTTGCCTGTGGGGGCACCTTGCATCTGGGAGGTATCCTCAACCGTGCGGAATTTCAGCAGGCAGCCGGGACTCCGGGCCAGCGGGCACTGGACAAGATCGATGGCCTTTCCCCAGAGCAACAAAAGTCACCAGGACAGGTTCCGATGTCAGTTTGCAGGAGGCACTTGGCACTGTCAAACCAGCCACAGTTGCCTGTGGTGGTACTATCGGTCTGGGAGGTATCCTGATCCGTTCGGAATTTCAGCAGGCAGCCTGCCACTCCCGGCCACAGGCCCTGGACACGTACAATGGCCTTTCCAAAGAGAAACAAAAGTCACCGGGCCCGGTTCCTGATGTCAGTTTGCAGGAGGCACTTGGCACTGTCAAACCAGCCACAGGTGTCTGTGGAGGCTCCTTGCATCTTGGCGGCATCCTGATCCGTGAGGAATTTCAGCAGGCAGCCGGCCACTCCGGGCCACCGGGCCCTGGAGATGAACGATGGCCTTTCCAAAGAGAAACAAAAGTCACCAGGCCAGGTTCCTGATGTCAGTTTGCAGGAGGCACTTGGCACTGTCAAACCAGCCACAGTTGCCTGTGGGGGCACCTTGCATCTGGGAGGTATCCTCAACCGTGCGGAATTTCAGCAGGCAGCCTGGACTCCGGGCCGCCGGGCACTGGACACGATCGATGGCCTTTCCCCAGAGCAACAAAAGTCACCAGGAGAGGTTCCGATGTCAGTTTGCAGGAGGCACTTGGCACTGTCTAACCAGCCACAGTTGCCTGTGGGTACACCTTTCATCTGGGAGGAATCCTGATCCATGCGGAATTTCAGCAGGCAACCGGCCACTCCGGGCCACCGGGCCCTGGACATGAACGATGGCCTTTCCAAAGGGAAACAAAAGTCACCAGGCCAGGTTCCTGATGTCAGTTTGCAGGAGGCACTTGGCACTGTCAAACCAGCCACAGTTGCCTGTGGTGGTACTTTCGTTCTGGGAGGAATCCTGATCCGTTCGGAATATCCACAGGCGGCCTGCCACTCCGGGCCACAGGCCCTGGACACGTACAATGGCCTTTCCAAAGAGAAACAAAAGTCACCGGGCCAGGTTCCTGATGTCAGTTTGCAGGAGGCACTTGGCACTGTCAAATCAGCCACAGGTGTCTGTGGGGACACCTTGCATCTTGGCGGCATCCTGATCCGTTCCGAATTTCAGCAGGCAGCCGGGCACTCCGGGCCACCGGGCCCTGGACATGAACGATGGCTTTTCCAAAGAGAAACAAAAGTCACCAGGCCAGGTTCCTGATGTCAGTTTGCAGGAGGCACTTGGCACTGTCAAACCAGCTACAGTTGCCTGTGGGGGCACCTTGCATCTGGGAGGTATCCTCATCCGTGCGGAATTTCAGCAGGCAGCCGGCCACTCCAGGCCACCGGGCACTGGACACGAATGATGGCCTTTCCAAAGAGAAACAAAAGTCACCAGGCCAGGTTCCTGATGTCAGTTTGCAGGAGGCACTTGGCACTGTCAAACCAGCCACAGTTGCCGGTGGGGGCTCCTTTCATCTGGGAGCTATCCTCATCCGTTCGGAATTTCAGCAGGCATCCGCCCACTCGAGCCACCGGGCCATGGACATGAACCACGGCTTTTCCCCAGAGAAACAAAAGTCACCAGGCCAGGTTCCTGCTGTCAGTTTGCAGGAGGCACTTGGCACTGTCAAACCAGCCACAGTTGCCTGTGGGGGCACCTTGCATCTGGGAGGTATCCTCAACCGTGCGGAATTTCAGCAGGCAGCCGGGACTCCGGGCCAGCGGGCACTGGACAAGATCGATGGCCTTTCCCCAGAGCAACAAAAGTCACCAGGACAGGTTCCGATGTCAGTTTGCAGGAGGCACTTGGCACTGTCAAACCAGCCACAGTTGCCTGTGGTGGTACTATCGGTCTGGGAGGTATCCTGATCCGTTCGGAATTTCAGCAGGCAGCCTGCCACTCCCGGCCACAGGCCCTGGACACGTACAATGGCCTTTCCAAAGAGAAACAAAAGTCACCGGGCCCGGTTCCTGATGTCAGTTTGCAGGAGGCACTTGGCACTGTCAAACCAGCCACAGGTGTCTGTGGAGGCTCCTTGCATCTTGGCGGCATCCTGATCCGTGAAAAATTTCAGCAGGCAGCCGGCCACTCCGGGCCACCGGGCCCTGGACATGAACGATGGCCTTTCCAAAGAGAAACAAAAGTCACCAGGCCAGGTCCCTGATGTCAGTTTGCAGGAGGCACTTGGCACTGTCAAACCAGCCACAGTTGCCTGTGGGGGCACCTTGCATCTGGGAGGTATCCTCAACCGTGCGGAATTTCAGCAGGCAGCCTGGACTCCGGGCCGCCGGGCACTGGACACGATCGATGGCCTTTCCCCAGAGCAACAAAAGTCACCAGGAGAGGTTCCGATGTCAGTTTGCAGGAGGCACTTGGCACTGTCTAACCAGCCACAGTTGCCTGTGGGTACACCTTTCATCTGGGAGGAATCCTGATCCATGCGGAATTTCAGCAGGCAACCGGCCACTCCGGGCCACCGGGCCCTGGACATGAACGATGGCCTTTCCAAAGGGAAACAAAAGTCACCAGGCCAGGTTCCTGATGTCAGTTTGCAGGAGGCACTTGGCACTGTCAAACCAGCCACAGTTGCCTGTGGTGGTACTTTCGTTCTGGGAGGAATCCTGATCCGTTCGGAATATCCACAGGCGGCCTGCCACTCCGGGCCACAGGCCCTGGACACGTACAATGGCCTTTCCAAAGAGAAACAAAAGTCACCGGGCCAGTTTCCTGATGTCAGTTTGCAGGAGGCACTTGGCACTGTCAAATCAGCCGCATGTGTCTGTGGGGGCACCTTGCATCTTGGCGGCATCCTGATCCGTTCAGAATTTCAGCAGGCAGCCGGCCACTCCGGGCCACCGGGCCCTGGACATGAACGACGGCCTTTCCAAAGAGAAACAAAAGTCACCAGGCCAGGTTCCTGATGTCAGTTTGCAGGAGGCACTTGGCACTGTCAAACCAGCCACAGTTGCCTGTGGGGTCACCTTGCATCTGGGAGGTATCCTGATCCGTGAGGAATTTCAGCAGGCAGCCGGCCACTCCAGGCCACCGGGCACTGGACATGAACGATGGCCTTTCCAAAGAGAAACAAAAGTCACCAGGACAGGTTCCTGATGTCAGTTTGCAGGAGGCACTTGGCACTGTCAAACCAGCCACAGTTGCCTGTGGTGGTACTATCGGTCTGGGAGGTATCCTGATCCGTTCGGAATTTCAGCAGGCGGCCGGCCACTCCGGGCCACAGGCCCTGGACACGTACAATGGCCTTTCCAAAGAGAAACAAAAGTCACCGGGCCAGGTTCCTGATGTCAGTTTGCAGGAGGCACTTGGCACTGTCAAACCAGCCACAGTTGCCTGTGGGTACACCTGTCATCTGGGAGGCTTCCTTATCCATGGGGAATTTCAGCAGGCAGCAGGCCACTCCAGGCCACCGGGCCCTGGACATGAACGATGGCCTTTCCAAAGAGAAACAAAAGTCACCAGGCCAGGTTCCTGATGTCAGTTTGCAGGAGGCACTTGGCACTGTCAAACCAGCCACAGTTGCCTGTGGTGGTACTTTCGTTCTGGGAGGAATCCCGATCCGTTCGGAATATCAGCAGGGGGCCGGCCACTACGGGCCACAGGCCATGGACACGTACAATGGCCGTTCCAAAGAGAAACAAAAGTCACCAGGCCAGGTTCCTGATGTCAGTTTGCAGGAGGCACTTGGCACTGTCAAATCAACCACAGTTGCCTGTGGGGGCACCTTGCATCTGGGAGGTATCCTCAACCGTGCGGAATTTCAGCAGGCAGCCGGGACTCCGGGCCAGCGGGCACTGGACACGATCGATGGCCTTTCCCCAGAGCAACAAAAGTCACCAGGACAGGTTCCGATGTCAGTTTGCAGGAGGCACTTGGCACTGTCAAACCAGCCACAGTTGCCTGTGTTGGTACTATCGGTCTGGGAGGTATCCTGATCCGTTCGGAATTTCAGCAGGCAACCGGCCACTCCCGGCCACAGGCCATGGACACGTACAATGGCCTTTCCAAAGAGAAACAAAAGTCACCAGGCCAGGTTCCTGATGTCAGTTTGCAGGAGGCACTTGGCACTGTCAAACCAGCCACAGTTGCCTGTGGGGGCTCCTTTCATCTGGGAGCTATCCTCATCTGTTCGGAATTTCAGCAGGCATCCGCCCAGTCGAGCCACCGGGCCCTGGACAAGAACCACGGCTTTTCCCCTGAGAAACAAAAGTCACCAGGCCAGGTTCCTGATGTCAGTTTGCAGGAGGCACTTGGCACTGTCAAACCAGCCACAGTTGCCTGTGGGAGGACCTTGCATCTGGGAGGTATCCTCATCCGTGAGGAATTTCAGCAGGCAGCCGGCCACTCCAGGCCGCCGGGCCCTGGACACGAACGATGGCCTTTCCCCAGAGAAACAAAAGTCACCAGGGCAGGTTCCTGATGTCAGTTTGCAGGAGGCACTTGGCACTGTCAAACCAGCCACAGTTGCCTGTAGGGGCACCTTGCATCTGGGAGGTATCCTCAACCGTGCGGAATTTCAGCAGGCAGCCGGGACTCCGGGCTAGCGGGCACTGGACACGATCGATGGCCTTTCCCCAGAGCAACAAAAGTCACCAGGACAGGTTCCGATGTCAGTTTGCAGGAGGCACTTGGCACTGTCAAACCAGCCACAGTTGCCTGTGGTGGTACTATCGGTCTGGGAGGTATCCTGATCCGTTCGGAATTTCAGCAGGTGGCCGGCCACTCCCGGCCACAGGCCCTGGACACGTACAATGGCCTTTCCAAAGAGAAACAAAAGTCACCAGGGCAGGTTCCTGATGTCAGTTTGCAGGAGGCACTTGGCACTGTCAAATCAGCCACAGGTGTCTGTGGGGGCACCTTGCATCTTGGCGGCATCCTGATCCGTGAGGAATTTCAGCAGGCAGCCGGCCACTCCGGGCCACCGGGCCCTGGACATGAACGATGGCCTTTCCAAAGAGAAACAAAAGTCACCAGGCCAGGTTCCTGATGTCAGTTTGCAGGAGGCACTTGGCACTGTGAAACCAGCCACTGTTGCCTGTGGGGGCTCCTTTCATCTGGGAGCTATCCTCATCTGTTCGGAATTTCAGCAGGCAGCCGGGACTCCGGGCCAGCGGGCCCTGGACACGATCGATGGCCTTTCCCCAGAGCAACAAAAGTCACCAGGAGAGGTTCCTGATGTCAGTTTGCAGGAGGCACTTGCCACTGTCAAACCAGCCACAGTTGCCTGTGGTGGTACATTCGTTCTGGGAGGAATCCTGATCCATTCGGAATATCAGCAGGCGGCCGGCCACTACGGGCCACAGGCCATGGACACGTACAATGGCCGTTCCAAAGAGAAACAAAAGTCACCAGGCCAGGTTCCTGATGTCAGTTTGCAGGAGGCACTTGGCACTGTCAAACCAGCCACAGTTGCCGGAGGGGGCTCCTTTCATCTGGGAGCTATCCTGATCCGTGAGGAATTTCAGCAGGCCTCCGCCCACTCGAGCCACCGGGCCCTGGACATGAACCACGGCTTTTCCCCAGAGAAACAAAAGTCACCAGGCCAGGTTCCTGATGTCAGTTTGCAGGAGGCACTTGGCACTGTCAAACCACCCACAGTTGCCTGTGGGGGCACATTGCATCTGGGAGGTATCCTCAACCATGCGGAATTTCAGCAGGCAGCCGGGACTCCGGGCCAGCGGGCACTGGACACGATCGATGGCCTTTCCCCAGAGCAGCAAAAGTCACCAGGACAGGTTCCGATGTCAGTTTGCAGAAGGCACTTGGCACTGTCAAACCAGCCACAGTTGCCTGTGGTGGTACTATCGGTCTGGGAGGTATCCTGATCCGTTCGGAATTTCAGCAGGCGGCCGGCCACTCCGGGCCACAGGCCCTGGACACGTACAATGGCCTTTCCAAAGAGAAACAAAAGTCACCGGGCCAGGTTCCTGATGTCAATTTGCAGGAGGCACTTGGCACTGTCAAATCAGCCACAGGTGTCTGTGGGGGCACCTTGCATCTTGGCGGCTTCCTGATCCGTGAGGAATTTCAGCAGGCAGCCGGCCACTCCAGGCCACCGGGCCCTGGACATGAACGATGGCCTTTCCAAAGAGAAACAAAAGTCACCAGGTCAGGTTCCTGATGTCAGTTTGCAGGAGGCACTTGGCACTGTCAAACCAGCCACAGTTGCCGGTGGGGGCACCTTGCATCTTGGCGGCATCCTGATCTGTGAGGAATTTCAGCAGGCATCCGCCCACTCGAGCCACCGGGCCCTGGACATGAACCACGGCTTTTCCCCAGAGAAAAAAAAGTCACCAGGCCAGGTTCCTGATGTCAGTTTGCAGGAGGCACTTGGCACTGTCAAACCAGCCACAGTTGCCTGTGGGAGGACCTTGCATCTGGGAGGTATCCTCATCCGTGAGGAATTTCAGCAGGCAGCCGGCCACTCCAGGCCGCCGGGCCCTGGACACGAACGATGGCCTTTCCCCAGAGAAACAAAAGTCACCAGGCCAGGTTCCTGATGTCAGTTTGCAGGAGGCACTTGGCACTGTCAAACCAGCCACAGTTGCCTGTAGGGGCACCTTGCATCTGGGAGGTATCCTCAACCGTGCGGAATTTCAGCAGGCAGCCGGGACTCCGGGCTAGCGGGCACTGGACACGATCGATGGCCTTTCCCCAGAGCAACAAAAGTCACCAGGACAGGTTCCGATGTCAGTTTGCAGGAGGCACTTGGCACTGTCAAACCAGCCACAGTTGCCTGTGGTGGTACTATCGGTCTGGGATGTATCCTGATCCGTTCGGAATTTCAGCAGGTGGCCGGCCACTCCCGGCCACAGGCCCTGGACACGTACAATGGCCTTTCCAAAGAGAAACAAAAGTCACCAGGGCAGGTTCCTGATGTCAGTTTGCAGGAGGCACTTGGCACTGTCAAATCAGCCACAGGTGTCTGTGGGGGCACCTTGCATCTTGGCGGCATCCTGATCCGTGAGGAATTTCAGCAGGCAGCCGGCCACTCCGGGCCACCGGGCCCTGGACATGAACGATGGCCTTTCCAAAGAGAAACAAAAGTCACCAGGCCAGGTTCCTGATGTCAGTTTGCAGGAGGCACTTGGCACTGTGAAACCAGCCACTGTTGCCTGTGGGGGCTCCTTTCATCTGGGAGCTATCCTCATCTGTTCGGAATTTCAGCAGGCAGCCGGGACTCCGGGCCAGCGGGCCCTGGACACGATCGATGGCCTTTCCCCAGAGCAACAAAAGTCACCAGGAGAGGTTCCTGATGTCAGTTTGCAGGAGGCACTTGCCACTGTCAAACCAGCCACAGTTGCCTGTGGTGGTACTTTCGTTCTGGGAGGAATCCTGATCCATTCGGAATATCAGCAGGCGGCCGGCCACTACGGGCCACAGGCCATGGACACGTACAATGGCCGTTCCAAAGAGAAACAAAAGTCACCAGGCCAGGTTCCTGATGTCAGTTTGCAGGAGGCACTTGGCACTGTCAAACCAGCCACAGTTGCCGGAGGGGGCTCCTTTCATCTGGGAGCTATCCTGATCCGTGAGGAATTTCAGCAGGCCTCCACCCACTCGAGCCACCGGGCCCTGGACATGAACCACGGCTTTTCCCCAGAGAAACAAAAGTCACCAGGCCAGGTTCCTGATGTCAGTTTGCAGGAGGCACTTGGCACTGTCAAACCACCCACAGTTGCCTGTGGGGGCACATTGCATCTGGGAGGTATCCTCAACCATGCGGAATTTCAGCAGGCAGCCGGGACTCCGGGCCAGCGGGCACTGGACACGATCGATGGCCTTTCCCCAGAGCAGCAAAAGTCACCAGGACAGGTTCCGATGTCAGTTTGCAGAAGGCACTTGGCACTGTCAAACCAGCCACAGTTGCCTGTGGTGGTACTATCGGTCTGGGAGGTATCCTGATCCGTTCGGAATTTCAGCAGGCGGCCGGCCACTCCGGGCCACAGGCCCTGGACACGTACAATGGCCTTTCCAAAGAGAAACAAAAGTCACCGGGCCAGGTTCCTGATGTCAATTTGCAGGAGGCACTTGGCACTGTCAAATCAGCCACAGGTGTCTGTGGGGGCACCTTGCATCTTGGCGGCTTCCTGATCCGTTCGGAATTTCAGCAGGCAGCCGGCCACTCCAGGCCACCGGGCCCTGGACATGAACGATGGCCTTTCCAAAGAGAAACAAAAGTCACCAGGTCAGGTTCCTGATGTCAGTTTGCAGGAGGCACTTGGCACTGTCAAACCAGCCACAGTTGCCGGTGGGGGCACCTTGCATCTTGGCGGCATCCTGATCTGTGAGGAATTTCAGCAGGCATCCGCCCACTCGAGCCACCGGGCCCTGGACATGAACCACGGCTTTTCCCCAGAGAAACAAAAGTCACCAGGCCAGGTTCCTGATGTCAGTTTGCAGGAGGCACTTGGCACTGTCAAACCAGCCACAGTTGCCTGTGGGAGGACCTTGCATCTGGGAGGTATCCTCATCCGTGAGGAATTTCAGCAGGCAGCCGGCCACTCCATGCCGCCTGGCCCTGGACACGAACGATGGCCTTTCCCCAGAGAAACAAAAGTCACCAGGCCAGGTTCCTGATGTCAGTTTGCAGGAGGCACTTGGCACTGTCAAACCAGCCACAGTTGCCTGTAGGGGCACCTTGCATCTGGGAGGTATCCTCAACCGTGCGGAATTTCAGCAGGCAGCCGGGACTCCGGGCTAGCGGGCACTGGACACGATCGATGGCCTTTCCCCAGAGCAACAAAAGTCACCAGGACAGGTTCCGATGTCAGTTTGCAGGAGGCACTTGGCACTGTCAAACCAGCCACAGTTGCCTGTGGTGGTACTATCGGTCTGGGAGGTATCCTGATCCGTTCGGAATTTCAGCAGGTGGCCGGCCACTCCCGGCCACAGGCCCTGGACACGTACAATGGCCTTTCCAAAGAGAAACAAAAGTCACCAGGCCAGGTTCCTGATGTCAGTTTGCAGGAGGCACTTGGCACTGTCAAATCAGCCACAGGTGTCTGTGGGGGCACCTTGCATCTTGGCGGCATCCTGATCCGTGAGGAATTTCAGCAGGCAGCCGGCCACTCCGGGCCACCGGGCCCTGGACATGAACGATGGCCTTTCCAAAGAGAAACAAAAGTCACCAGGCCAGGTTCCTGATGTCAGTTTGCAGGAGGCACTTGGCACTGTGAAACCAGCCACTGTTGCCTGTGGGGGCTCCTTTCATCTGGGAGCTATCCTCATCTGTTCGGAATTTCAGCAGGCAGCCGGGACTCCGGGCCAGCGGGCCCTGGACACGATCGATGGCCTTTCCCCAGAGCAACAAAAGTCACCAGGAGAGGTTCCTGATGTCAGTTTGCAGGAGGCACTTGCCACTGTCAAACCAGCCACAGTTGCCTGTGGTGGTACTTTCGTTCTGGGAGGAATCCTGATCCATTCGGAATATCAGCAGGCGGCCGGCCACTACGGGCCACAGGCCATGGACACGTACAATAGCCGTTCCAAAGAGAAACAAAAGTCACCAGGCCAGGTTCCTGATGTCAGTTTGCAGGAGGCACTTGGCACTGTCAAACCAGCCACAGTTGCCGGAGGGGGCTCCTTTCATCTGGGAGCTATCCTGATCCGTGAGGAATTTCAGCAGGCCTCCACCCACTCGAGCCAGCGGGCCCTGGACATGAACCACGGCTTTTCCCCAGAGAAACAAAAGTCACCAGGCCAGGTTCCTGATGTCAGTTTGCAGGAGGCACTTGGCACTGTCAAACCACCCACAGTTGCCTGTGGGGGCACATTGCATCTGGGAGGTATCCTCAACCATGCGGAATTTCAGCAGGCAGCCGGGACTCCGGGCCAGCGGGCACTGGACACGATCGATGGCCTTTCCCCAGAGCAGCAAAAGTCACCAGGACAGGTTCCGATGTCAGTTTGCAGAAGGCACTTGGCACTGTCAAACCAGCCACAGTTGCCTGTGGTGGTACTATCGGTCTGGGAGGTATCCTGATCCGTTCGGAATTTCAGCAGGCGGCCGGCCACTCCGGGCCACAGGCCCTGGACACGTACAATGGCCTTTCCAAAGAGAAACAAAAGTCACCGGGCCAGGTTCCTGATGTCAATTTGCAGGAGGCACTTGGCACTGTCAAATCAGCCACAGGTGTCTGTGGGGGCACCTTGCATCTTGGCGGCTTCCTGATCCGTTCGGAATTTCAGCAGGCAGCCGGCCACTCCAGGCCACCGGGCCCTGGACATGAACGATGGCCTTTCCAAAGAGAAACAAAAGTCACCAGGTCAGGTTCCTGATGTCAGTTTGCAGGAGGCACTTGGCACTGTCAAACCAGCCACAGTTGCCGGTGGGGGCACCTTGCATCTTGGCGGCATCCTGATCTGTGAGGAATTTCAGCAGGCATCCGCCCACTCGAGCCACCGGGCCCTGGACATGAACCACGGCTTTTCCCCAGAGAAAAAAAAGTCACCAGGCCAGGTTCCTGATGTCAGTTTGCAGGAGGCACTTGGCACTGTCAAACCAGCCACAGTTGCCTGTGGGAGGACCTTGCATCTGGGAGGTATCCTCATCCGTGAGGAATTTCAGCAGGCAGCCGGCCACTCCAGGCCGCCTGGCCCTGGACACGAACGATGGCCTTTCCCCAGAGAAACAAAAGTCACCAGGCCAGGTTCCTGATGTCAGTTTGCAGGAGGCACTTGGCACTGTCAAACCAGCCACAGTTGCCTGTAGGGGCACCTTGCATCTGGGAGGTATCCTCAACCGTGCGGAATTTCAGCAGGCAGCCGGGACTCCGGGCTAGCGGGCACTGGACACGATCGATGGCCTTTCCCCAGAGCAACAAAAGTCACCAGGACAGGTTCCGATGTCAGTTTGCAGGAGGCACTTGGCACTGTCAAACCAGCCACAGTTGCCTGTGGTGGTACTATCGGTCTGGGAGGTATCCTGATCCGTTCGGAATTTCAGCAGGTGGCCGGCCACTCCCGGCCACAGGCCCTGGACACGTACAATGGCCTTTCCAAAGAGAAACAAAAGTCACCAGGCCAGGTTCCTGATGTCAGTTTGCAGGAGCCACTTGGCACTGTCAAATCAGCCACAGGTGTCTGTGGGGGCACCTTGCATCTTGGCGGCATCCTGATCCGTGAGGAATTTCAGCAGGCAGCCGGCCACTCCGGGCCACCGGGCCCTGGACATGAACGATGGCCTTTCCAAAGAGAAACAAAAGTCACCAGGCCAGGTTCCTGATGTCAGTTTGCAGGAGGCACTTGGCACTGTGAAACCAGCCACTGTTGCCTGTGGGGGCTCCTTTCATCTGGGAGCTATCCTCATCTGTTCGGAATTTCAGCAGGCAGCCGGGATTCCGGGCCAGCGGGCCCTGGACACGATCGATGGCCTTTCCCCAGAGCAACAAAAGTCACCAGGAGAGGTTCCTGATGTCAGTTTGCAGGAGGCACTTGCCACTGTCAAACCAGCCACAGTTGCCTGTGGTGGTACTTTAGTTCTGGGAGGAATCCTGATCCATTCGGAATATCAGCAGGCGGCCGGCCACTACGGGCCACAGGCCATGGACACGTACAATGGCCGTTCCAAAGAGAAACAAAAGTCACCAGGCCAGGTTCCTGATGTCAGTTTGCAGGAGGCACTTGGCACTGTCAAACCAGCCACAGTTGCCGGAGGGGGCTCCTTTCATCTGGGAGCTATCCTGATCCGTGAGGAATTTCAGCAGGCCTCCACCCACTCGAGCCAGCGGGCCCTGGACATGAACCACGGCTTTTCCCCAGAGAAACAAAAGTCACCAGGCCAGGTTCCTGATGTCAGTTTGCAGGAGGCACTTGGCACTGTCAAACCACCCACAGTTGCCTGTGGGGGCACATTGCATCTGGGAGGTATCCTCAACCATGCGGAATTTCAGCAGGCAGCCGGGACTCCGGGCCAGCGGGCACTGGACACGATCGATGGCCTTTCCCCAGAGCAGCAAAAGTCACCAGGACAGGTTCCGATGTCAGTTTGCAGAAGGCACTTGGCACTGTCAAACCAGCCACAGTTGCCTGTGGTGGTACTATCGGTCTGGGAGGTATCCTGATCCGTTCGGAATTTCAGCAGGCGGCCGGCCACTCCGGGCCACAGGCCCTGGACACGTACAATGGCCTTTCCAAAGAGAAACAAAAGTCACCGGGCCAGGTTCCTGATGTCAATTTGCAGGAGGCACTTGGCACTGTCAAATCAGCCACAGGTGTCTGTGGGGGCACCTTGCATCTTGGCGGCTTCCTGATCCGTTCGGAATTTCAGCAGGCAGCCGGCCACTCCAGGCCACCGGGCCCTGGACATGAACGATGGCCTTTCCAAAGAGAAACAAAAGTCACCAGGCCAGGTTCCTGATGTCAGTTTGCAGGAGGCACTTGGCACTGTCAAACCAGCCACAGTTGCCGGTGGGGGCCCCTTTCATCTGGGAGCTATCCTCATCTGTTCGGAATTTCAGCAGGCATCCGCCCACTCGAGCCACCGGGCCCTGGACATGAACCACGGCTTTTCCCCAGAGAAAAAAAAGTCACCAGGCCAGGTTCCTGATGTCAGTTTGCAGGAGGCACTTGGCACTGTCAAACCAGCCACAGTTGCCTCTGGGGGCACCTTGCATCTGGGAGGTATCCTCATCCATGCGGAAGTTCAGCAGGCAGCAGGCCACTCCAGGCCACCGGGCCCTGGACACGAACGATGGCCTTTCCAAAGAGAAACAAAAGTCACCAGGCCAGGTTCCTGATGTCAGTTTGCAGGAGGCACTTGGCACTGTCAAACCAGCCACAGTTGCCTGTGGGAGGACCTTGCATCTGGGAGGTATCCTGATCCGTGAGGAATTTCAGCAGGCAGCTGGCCACTCCGGGCCTACAGGTCCAGGATATGAACGATGGCCTTTCCCCAGAGAAACAAAAGTCACCAGGCCAGGTTCCTGACGTCAGTTTGCAGGAGGCACTTGGCACTGTCAAACCAGCCACAGTTGCCTGTGGGGGCACCTTGCATCTGGGAGGTATCCTCAACCATGCGGAATTTCAGCAGGCAGCCGGGACTCCGGGCCAGCGGGCACTGGACACGATCGATGGCCTTTCCCCAGAGCAGCAAAAGTCACCAGGACAGGTTCCTGACGTCAGTTTGCAGAAGACACTTGGCACTGTCAAACCAGCCACAGTTGCCTGTGGTGGTACTATCGGTCTGGGAGGTATCCTGATCCGTTCGGAATTTCAGCAGGCGGCCGGCCACTCCGGGCCACAGGCCCTGGACACGTACAATGGCCTTTCCAAAGAGAAACAAAAGTCACCGGGCCAGGTTCCTGATGTCAATTTGCAGGAGGCACTTGGCACTGTCAAATCAGCCACAGGTGTCTGTGGGGGCACCTTGCATCTTGGCGGCTTCCTGATCCGTGAGGAATTTCAGCAGGTAGCCGGCCGCTCCTGGTCACCGGGCCCTGGAGATGAACGATGGCCTTTCCAAAGAGAAACAAAAGTCACCAGGCCAGGTTCCTGATGTCAGTTTGCAGGAGGCACTTGGCACTGTCAAACCAGCCACAGTTGCCGGTGGGGGCTCCTTGCATCTGGGAGGTATCCTCATCTGTTCGGAATTTCAGCAGGCATCCGCCCACTCGAGCCACCGGGCCCTGGACATGAACCACGTCTTTTCCACAGAGAAACAAAAGTCACCAGGCCAGGTTCCTGATGTCAGTTTGCAGGAGGCACTTGGCACTGTCAAACCAGCCACAGTTGCCTGTGGTGGTACTATCGGTCTGGGAGGTATCCTGATCCGTTCGGAATTTCAGCAGGCGGCCGGCCACTCCGGGCCACAGGCCCTGGACACGTACAATGGCCTTTCCAAAGAGAAACAAAAGTCACCAGGGCAGGTTCCTGATGTCAGTTTGCAGGAGGCACTTGGCCCTGTCAAACCAGCCACAGTTGCCTGTGGGTACACATTTCATCTGGGAGGCTTCCTAATCCATGGAGAATTTCAGCAGGCAGCAGGCCACTCCAGGCCACCGGGCCCTGGACATGAAGGATGGCCTTTCCAAAGAGAAACAAAAGTCACCAGGCCAGGTTCCTGATGTCAGTTTGCAGGAGGCACTTGGCACTGTCAAATCAACCACAGTTGCCTGTGGGGGCACCTTGCATCTGGGAGGTATCCTCAACCGTGCGGAATTTCAGCAGGCAGCCGGGACTCCGGGCCAGCGGGCACTGGACACGATCGATGGCCTTTCCCCAGAGCAACAAAAGTCACCAGGACAGGTTCCGATGTCAGTTTGCAGGAGGCACTTGGCACTGTCAAACCAGCCACAGTTGCCTGTGTTGGTACTATCGGTCTGGGAGGTATCCTGATCCGTTCGGAATTTCAGCAGGCGGCCGGCCACTCCCGGCCACAGCCCCTGGACACGTACAATGGCGTTTCCAAAGAGAAACAAAAGTCACCAGGCCAGGTTCCTGATGTCAGTTTGCAGGAGGCACTTGGCACTGTCAAACCAGCCACAGTTGCCGGTGGGGGCTCCTTTCATCTGGGAGCTATCCTCATCTGTTCGGAATTTCAGCAGGCATCCGCCCACTCGAGCCACCGGGCCCTGGACATGAACCACGGCTTTTCCCCAGAGAAACAAAAGTCACCAGGCCAGGTTCCTGATGTCAGTTTGCAGGAGGCACTTGGCACTGTCAAACCAGCCACAGTTGCCTGTGGGAGGACCTTGCATCTGGGAGGTATCCTGATCCGTGAAAAATTTCAGCAGGCAGCCGGCCACTCCGGGCCACCAGGCACTGGACATGAACGATGGCCTTTCCCCAGGGCAACAAAAGTCACCAGGCCAGGTTCCTGATGTCAGTTTGCAGGAGGCACTTGGCACTGTCAAACCAGCCACAGTTGCCTGTGGGAGGACCTTGCATCTGGGAGGTATCCTCATCCGTGCGGAATTTCAGCAGGCAGCCGGCCACTCCAGGCCACCGGGCCCTGGACATGAACGATGGCCTTTCCCCAGAGAAACAAAAGTCACCAGGCCAGGTTCCTGATGTCAGTTTGCAGGAGGCACTTGGCACTGTCAAACCAGCCACAGGTGCCTGTAGGGGCACCTTGCATCTTGGAGGTATCCTCAACCGTGCGGAATTTCAGCAGGCAGCCGGGACTCCGGGCCAGCAGGCACTGGACACGATCGATGGCCTTTCCCCAGAGCAACAAAAGTCACCAGGCCAGGTTCCTGATGTCAGTTTGCAGGAGGCACTTGGCACTGTCAAACCAGCCACAGTTGCCTGTGGTGGTACAATCGGTCTGGGAGGTATCCTGATCCGTTCGGAATTTCAGCAGGTGGCCGGCCACTCCCAGCCACAGGCCCTGGACATGTACAATGGCCTTTCCAAAGAGAAACAAAAGTCACCGGGTCAGGTTCCTGATGTCAGTTTGCAGGAGGCACTTGGCACTGTCAAATCAGCCACAGGTGTCTGTGGGGGCACCTTGCATCTTGGCGGCATCCTGATCCGTGAGGAATTTCAGCAGGCAGCCGGCCACTCCAGGCCACCGGGCCCTGGACATGAACGATGGCCTTTCCAAAGAGAAACAAAAATCACCAGGCCAGGTTCCTGATGTCAGTTTGCAGGAGGCACTTGGCACTGTCAAACCAGCCACAGTTGCCGGTGGGGGCTCCTTACATCTGGCAGGCTTCCTAATCCATGGGGAATTTCAGCAGGCAGCAGGCCACTCCAGGCCACCGGGCCCTGGACATGAACGATGGCCTTTCCAAAGAGAAACAAAAGTCACCAGGCCAGGTTCCTGATGTCAGTTTGCAGGAGGCACTTGGCACTGTCAAACCAGCCACAGTTGCCGGTGGGGGCTCCTTGCATCTGGGAGGTATCCTCATCTGTTCGGAATTTCAGCAGGCATCCGCCCACTCGAGCCACCGGGCCCTGGACATGAACCACGTCTTTTCCACAGAGAAACAAAAGTCACCAGGCCAGGTTCCTGATGTCAGTTTGCAGGAGGCACTTGGCACTGTCAAACCAGCCACAGTTGCCTGTGGTGGTACTATCGGTCTGGGAGGTATCCTGATCCGTTCGGAATTTCAGCAGGCGGCCGGCCACTCCGGGCCACAGGCCCTGGACACGTACAATGGCCTTTCCAAAGGGAAACAAAAGTCACCAGGGCAGGTTCCTGATGTCAGTTTGCAGGAGGCACTTGGCACTGTCAAACCAGCCACAGTTGCCTGTGGGTACACATTTCATCTGGGAGGCTTCCTAATCCATGGAGAATTTCAGCAGGCAGCAGGCCACTCCAGGCCACCGGGCCCTGGACATGAACGATGGCCTTTCCAAAGAGAAACAAAAGTCACCAGGCCAGGTTCCTGATGTCAGTTTGCAGGAGGCACTTGGCACTGTCAAACCAGCCACAGATGCCTGTGGTGGTACTTTCGTTCTGGGAGGAATCCTGATCCGTTCGGAATATCAGCAGGCGGCCGGCCACTACGGGCCACAGGACATGGACACGTACAATGGCCGTTCCAAAGAGAAACAAAAGTCACCAGGCCAGGTTCCTGATGTCAGTTTGCAGGAGGCACTTGGCACTGTCAAATCAACCACAGTTGCCTGTGGGGGCACCTTGCATCTGGGAGGTATCCTCAACCGTGCGGAATTTCAGCAGGCAGCCGGGACTCCGGGCCAGCGGGCACTGGACACGATCGATGGCCTTTCCCCAGAGCAACAAAAGTCACCAGGACAGGTTCCGATGTCAGTTTGCAGGAGGCACTTGGCACTGTCAAACCAGCCACAGTTGCCGGTGGGGGCTCCTTTCATCTGGGAGCTATCCTCATCTGTTCGGAATTTCAGCAGGCATCCGCCCACTCGAGCCACCGGGCCCTGGACATGAACCACGGCTTTTCCCCAGAGAAACAAAAGTCACCAGGCCAGGTTCCTGATGTCAGTTTGCAGGAGGCACTTGGCACTGTCAAACCAGCCACAGTTGCCTGTGGTGGTACTATCGGTCTGGGAGGTATCCTGATCCGTTCGGAATTTCAGCAGGCGGCCGGCCACTCCGGGCCACAGGCCCTGGACACGTACAATGGCCTTTCCAAAGAGAAACAAAAGTCACCAGGGCAGGTTCCTGATGTCAGTTTGCAGGAGGCACTTGGCACTGTCAAACCAGCCACAGTTGCCTGTGGGTACACATTTCATCTGGGAGGCTTCCTAATCCATGGGGAATTTCAGCAGGCAGCAGGCCACTCCAGGCCACCGGGCCCTGGACATGAACGATGGCCTTTCCAAAGAGAAACAAAAGTCACCAGGCCAGGTTCCTGATGTCAGTTTGCAGGAGGCACTTGGCACTGTCAAACCAGCCACAGTTGCCTGTGGTGGTACTTTCGTTCTGGGAGGAATCCTGATCCGTTCGGAATATCAGCAGGCGGCCGGCCACTACGGGCCACAGGACATGGACACGTACAATGGCCGTTCCAAAGAGAAACAAAAGTCACCAGGCCAGGTTCCTGATGTCAGTTTGCAGGAGGCACTTGGCACTGTCAAATCAACCACAGTTGCCTGTGGGGGCACCTTGCATCTGGGAGGTATCCTCAACCGTGCGGAATTTCAGCAGGCAGCCGGGACTCCGGGCCAGCGGGCACTGGACACGATCGATGGCCTTTCCCCAGAGCAACAAAAGTCACCAGGACAGGTTCCGATGTCAGTTTGCAGGAGGCACTTGGCACTGTCAAACCAGCCACAGTTGCCGGTGGGGGCTCCTTTCATCTGGGAGCTATCCTCATCTGTTCGGAATTTCAGCAGGCATCCGCCCACTCGAGCCACCGGGCCCTGGACATGAACCACGGCTTTTCCCCAGAGAAACAAAAGTCACCAGGCCAGGTTCCTGATGTCAGTTTGCAGGAGGCACTTGGCACTGTCAAACCAGCCACAGTTGCCTGTGGGAGGACCTTGCATCTGGGAGGTATCCTGATCCGTGAAAAATTTCAGCAGGCAGCCGGCCACTCCGGGCCACCAGGCACTGGACATGAACGATGGCCTTTCCCCAGGGCAACAAAAGTCACCAGGCCAGGTTCCGATGTCAGTTTGCAGGAGGCACTTGGCACTGTCAAACCAGCCACAGTTGCCTGTGGGAGGACCTTGCATCTGGGAGGTATCCTCATCCGTGCGGAATTTCAGCAGGCAGCCGGCCACTCCAGGCCACCGGGCCCTGGACATGAACGATGGCCTTTCCCCAGAGAAACAAAAGTCACCAGGCCAGGTTCCTGATGTCAGTTTGCAGGAGGCACTTGGCACTGTCAAACCACCCACAGGTGCCTGTAGGGGCACCTTGCATCTTGGAGGTATCCTCAACCGTGCGGAATTTAAGCAGGCAGCCGGGACTCCGGGCCAGCAGGCACTGGACACGATCGATGGCCTTTCCCCAGAGCAATAAAAGTCACCAGGCCAGGTTCCTGATGTCAGTTTGCAGGAGGCACTTGGCACTGTCAAACCAGCCACAGTTGCCTGTGGTGGTACAATCGGTCTGGGAGGTATCCTGATCCGTTCGGAATTTCAGCAGGTGGCCGGCCACTCCCAGCCACAGGCCCTGGACACGTACAATGGCCTTTCCAAAGAGAAACAAAAGTCACCGGGTCAGGTTCCTGATGTCAGTTTGCAGGAGGCACTTGGCACTGTCAAATCAGCCACAGGTGTCTGTGGGGGCACCTTGCATCTTGGCGGCATCCTGATCCGTGAGGAATTTCAGCAGGCAGCCGGCCACTCAGGGCCACCGGGCCCTGGACATGAACGATGGCCTTTCCAAAGAGAAACAAAAATCACCAGGCCAGGTTCCTGATGTCAGTTTGCAGGAGGCACTTGGCACTGTCAAACCAGCCACAGTTGCCGGTGGGGGCTCCTTACATCTGGGAGGCTTCCTAATCCATGGGGAATTTCAGCAGGCAGCAGGCCACTCCAGGCCACCGGGCCCTGGACATGAACGATGGCCTTTCCAAAGAGAAACAAAAGTCACCAGGCCAGGTTCCTGATGTCAGTTTGCAGGAGGCACTTGGCACTGTCAAACCAACCACAGTTGCCAGTGGTGGTACATTCGTTCTGGGAGGAATCCTGATCCGTTCGGAATATCAGCAGGGGGCGGGCCACTGCGGGCCACAGGCCATGGACACGTACAATGGCCATTCCAAAGAGAAACAAAAGTCACCAGGCCAGGTTCCTGATGTCAGTTTGCAGGAGGCACTTGGCACTGTCAAATCAACCACAGTTGCCTGTGGGGGCACCTTGCATCTGGGAGGTATCCTCAACCGTGCGGAATTTCAGCAGGCAGCCGGGACTCCGGGCCAGCGGGCACTGGACACGATCGATGGCCTTTCCCCAGAGCAACAAAAGTCACCAGGACAGGTTCCGATGTCAGTTTGCAGGAGGCACTTGGCACTGTCAAACCAGCCACAGTTGCCTGTGTTGGTACTATTGGTCTGGGAGGTATCCTGATCCGTTCGGAATTTCAGCAGGCAGCCGGCCACTCCCGGCCACAGGCCCTAGACACGTACAATGGCCTTCCCAAAGAGAAATAAAAGTCACCGGGCCAGGTTCCATATGTCAATTTGCAGGAGGCACTTGGCACTGTCAAATAAGCCACAGGTGTCTGTGGGGGCACCTTGCATCTTGGCGGCTTCCTGATCCGTTCGGAATTTCAGCAGGCAGCCGGCCACTCCGGGCCACCGGGCCCTGGAGATGAACGATGGCCTTTCCAAAGAGAAACAAAAGTCACCAGGCCAGGTTCCTGATGTCAGTTTGCAGGAGGCACTTGGCACTGTCAAACCAGCCACAGTTGCCTGTGGTGGTACTTTCGTTCTGGGAGGAATCCTGATCCGTTCGGAATATCAGCAGGCGGCCGGCCACTACGGGCCACAGGACATGGACACGTACAATGGCCGTTCCAAAGAGAAACAAAAGTCACCAGGCCAGGTTCCTGATGTCAGTTTGCAGGAGGCACTTGGCACTGTCAAATCAACCACAGTTGCCTGTGGGGGCACCTTGCATCTGGGAGGTATCCTCAACCGTGCGGAATTTCAGCAGGCAGCCGGGACTCCGGGCCAGCGGGCACTGGACACGATCGATGGCCTTTCCCCAGAGCAACAAAAGTCACCAGGACAGGTTCCGATGTCAGTTTGCAGGAGGCACTTGGCACTGTCAAACCAGCCACAGTTGCCGGTGGGGGCTCCTTTCATCTGGGAGCTATCCTCATCTGTTCGGAATTTCAGCAGGCATCCGCCCACTCGAGCCACCGGGCCCTGGACATGAACCACGGCTTTTCCCCAGAGAAACAAAAGTCACCAGGCCAGGTTCCTGATGTCAGTTTGCAGGAGGCACTTGGCACTGTCAAACCAGCCACAGTTGCCTGTGGGAGGACCTTGCATCTGGGAGGTATCCTGATCCGTGAAAAATTTCAGCAGGCAGCCGGCCACTCCGGGCCACCAGGCACTGGACATGAACGATGGCCTTTCCCCAGGGCAACAAAAGTCACCAGGCCAGGTTCCGATGTCAGTTTGCAGGAGGCACTTGGCACTGTCAAACCAGCCACAGTTGCCTGTGGGAGGACCTTGCATCTGGGAGGTATCCTCATCCGTGCGGAATTTCAGCAGGCAGCCGGCCACTCCAGGCCACCGGGCCCTGGACATGAACGATGGCCTTTCCCCAGAGAAACAAAAGTCACCAGGCCAGGTTCCTGATGTCAGTTTGCAGGAGGCACTTGGCACTGTCAAACCAGCCACAGGTGCCTGTAGGGGCACCTTGCATCTTGGAGGTATCCTCAACCGTGCGGAATTTAAGCAGGCAGCCGGGACTCCGGGCCAGCAGGCACTGGACACGATCGATGGCCTTTCCCCAGAGCAATAAAAGTCACCAGGCCAGGTTCCTGATGTCAGTTTGCAGGAGGCACTTGGCACTGTCAAACCAGCCACAGTTGCCTGTGGTGGTACAATCGGTCTGGGAGGTATCCTGATCCGTTCGGAATTTCAGCAGGTGGCCGGCCACTCCCAGCCACAGGCCCTGGACACGTACAATGGCCTTTCCAAAGAGAAACAAAAGTCACCGGGTCAGGTTCCTGATGTCAGTTTGCAGGAGGCACTTGGCACTGTCAAATCAGCCACAGGTGTCTGTGGGGGCACCTTGCATCTTGGCGGCATCCTGATCCGTGAGGAATTTCAGCAGGCAGCCGGCCACTCAGGGCCACCGGGCCCTGGACATGAACGATGGCCTTTCCAAAGAGAAACAAAAATCACCAGGCCAGGTTCCTGATGTCAGTTTGCAGGAGGCACTTGGCACTGTCAAACCAGCCACAGTTGCCGGTGGGGGCTCCTTACATCTGGGAGGCTTCCTAATCCATGGGGAATTTCAGCAGGCAGCAGGCCACTCCAGGCCACCGGGCCCTGGACATGAACGATGGCCTTTCCAAAGAGAAACAAAAGTCACCAGGCCAGGTTCCTGATGTCAGTTTGCAGGAGGCACTTGGCACTGTCAAACCAACCACAGTTGCCAGTGGTGGTACATTCGTTCTGGGAGGAATCCTGATCCGTTCGGAATATCAGCAGGGGGCGGGCCACTGCGGGCCACAGGCCATGGACACGTACAATGGCCGTTCCAAAGAGAAACAAAAGTCACCAGGCCAGGTTCCTGATGTCAGTTTGCAGGAGGCACTTGGCACTGTCAAATCAACCACAGTTGCCTGTGGGGGCACCTTGCATCTGGGAGGTATCCTCAACCGTGCGGAATTTCAGCAGGCAGCCGGGACTCCGGGCCAGCGGGCACTGGACACGATCGATGGCCTTTCCCCAGAGCAACAAAAGTCACCAGGACAGGTTCCGATGTCAGTTTGCAGGAGGCACTTGGCACTGTCAAACCAGCCACAGTTGCCTGTGTTGGTACTATTGGTCTGGGAGGTATCCTGATCCGTTCGGAATTTCAGCAGGCAGCCGGCCACTCCCGGCCACAGGCCCTAGACACGTACAATGGCCTTCCCAAAGAGAAATAAAAGTCACCGGGCCAGGTTCCATATGTCAATTTGCAGGAGGCACTTGGCACTGTCAAATAAGCCACAGGTGTCTGTGGGGGCACCTTGCATCTTGGCGGCTTCCTGATCCGTTCGGAATTTCAGCAGGCAGCCGGCCACTCCGGGCCACCGGGCCCTGGAGATGAACGATGGCCTTTCCAAAGAGAAACAAAAGTCACCAGGCCAGGTTCCTGATGTCAGTTTGCAGGAGGCACTTGGCACTGTCAAACCAGCCACAGTTGCCTGTGGGGGCACCTTGCATCTGGGAGGTATCCTCATCCATGCAGAATTTCAGCAGGCAGCCGGCCACTCCAGGCCACCGGGCACTGGACACGAACGATGGCCTTTCCCCAGAGAAACAAAAGTCACCAGGCCAGGTTCCTGATGTCAGTTTGCAGGAGGCACTTGGCACTGTCAAACCAGCCACAGTTGCCGGTGGGGGCTCCTTTCATCTGGGAGCTATCCTCATCTGTTCGGAATTTCAGCAGGCAGCCGGGATTCCGGGCCAGCGGGCCCTGGACACGATCGATGGCCTTTCCCCAGAGCAACAAAAGTCACCAGGAGAGGTTCCTGATGTCAGTTTGCAGGAGGCACTTGGCACTGTCAAACCAGCCACAGTTGCCTGTGGTGGTACTTTCGTTCTGGGAGGAATCCTGATCCATTCGGAAAATCAGCAGGCGGCCGGCCACTACGGGCCACAGGCCATGGACACGTACAATGGCCGTTCCAAAGAGAAACAAAAGTCACCAGGCCAGGTTCCTGATGTGAGTTTGCAGGAGGCACTTGGCACTGTCAAACCAGCCACAGTTGCCTGTGGGAGGACCTTGCATCTGGGAGGTATCCTGATCCGTGAGGAATTTCAGCAGGCAGCTGGCCACTCCGGGCCTACAGGTACAGGATATGAACGATGGCCTTTCCCCAGAGAAAGAAAAGTCACCAGGCCAGGTTCCTGATGTCAGTTTGCAGGAGGCACTTGGCACTGTCAAACCAGCCACAGTTGCCTGTGGGGGCACCTTGCATCTGGGAGGTATCCTCAACCATGCGGAATTTCAGCAGACAGCCGGGACTGCGGGCCACCGGGCACTGGACACGATCGATGGCCTTTCCCCAGAGCAACAAAAGTCACCAGGACAGGTTCCGATGTCAGTTTGCAGGAGGCACTTGTCACTGTCAAACCAGCCACAGTTGCCTGTGGTGGTACTATCGGTCTGGGAGGTATCCTGATCCGTTCGGAATTTCAGCAGGTGGCCGGCCACTCCCGGCCACAGGCCCTGGACACGTACAATGGCCTTTCCAAAGAGAAACAAAAGTCACCAGGCCAGGTTCCTGATGTCAGTTTGCAGGAGGCACTTGGCACTGTCAAATCAACCACAGTTGCCTGTGGGTACACCTTTCATCTGGGAGGCTTCCTAATCCATGGGGAATTTCAGCAGGCAGCAGGCCACTCCAGGCCACCGGGCCCTGGACATGAACCACGGCTTTTCCCCAGAGAAACAAAAGTCACCAGGCCAGGTTCCTGATGTCAGTTTGCAGGAGGCACTTGTCACTGTCAAATCAACCACAGTTGCCTGTGGGGGCACCTTGCATCTGGGAGGTATCCTCAACCGTGCGGAATTTCAGCAGGCAGCCGGGACTCCGGGCCAGCTGGCACTGGACACGATCGATGGCCTTTCCCCAGAGCAACAAAAGTCACCAGGACAGGTTCCGATGTCAGTTTGCAGGAGGCACTTGGCACTGTCAAACCAGCCACAGTTGCCTGTGGGAGGACCTTGCATCTGGGAGGTATCCTGATCCGTGAAAAATTTAAGCGGGCAGCCGGCCACTCCGGGCCACCCGGCACTGGACATGAACGATGGCCTTTCCCCAGGGCAACAAAAGTCACCAGGCCAGGTTCCTGATGTCAGTTTGCAGGAGGCACTTGGCACTGTCAAACCAGCCACAGTTGCCTGTGGGAGGACCTTGCATCTGGGAGGTATCCTCATCCGTGCGGAATTTCAGCAGGCAGCCGGCCACTCCAGGCCACCGGGCCCTGGACATGAACGATGGCCTTTCCCCAGAGAAACAAAAGTCACCAGGCCAGGTTCCTGATGTCAGTTTGCAGGAGGCACTTGGCACTGTCAAACCAGCCACAGGTGCCTGTAGGGGCACCTTGCATCTTGGAGGTATCCTCAACCGTGCGGAATTTCAGCAGGCAGCCGGGACTCCGGGCCAGCAGGCACTGGACACGATCGATGGCCTTTCCCCAGAGCAACAAAAGTCACCAGGCCAGGTTCCTGATGTCAGTTTGCAGGAGGCACTTGGCACTGTCAAACCAGCCACAGTTGCCTGTGGTGGTACAATCGGTCTGGGAGGTATCCTGATCCGTTCGGAATTTCAGCAGGTGGCCGGCCACTCCCAGCCACAGGCCCTGGACACGTACAATGGCCTTTCCAAAGAGAAACAAAAGTCACCGGGTCAGGTTCCTGATGTCAGTTTGCAGGAGGCACTTGGCACTGTCAAATCAGCCACAGGTGTCTCTGGGGGCACCTTGCATCTTGGCGGCATCCTGATCCGTGAGGAATTTCAGCAGGCAGCCGGCCACTGCGGTCCACCGGGCCCTGGACATGAACGATGGCCTTTCCAAAGAGAAACAAAAATCACCAGGCCAGGTTCCTGATGTCAGTTTGCAGGAGGCACTTGGCACTGTCAAACCAGCCACAGTTGCCGGTGGGGGCTCCTTACATCTGGGAGGCTTCCTAATCCATGGGGAATTTCAGCAGGCAGCAGGCCACTCCAGGCCACCGGGCCCTGGACATGAACGATGGCCTTTCCAAAGAGAAACAAAAGTCACCAGGCCAGGTTCCTGATGTCAGTTTGCAGGAGGCACTTGGCACTGTCAAACCAGCCACAGTTGCCTGTGGTGGTACTTTCGTTCTGGGAGGAATCCTGATCCGTTCGGAATATCAGTAGGGGGCGGGCCACTGCGGGCCACAGGCCATGGACACGTACAATGGCCGTTCCAAAGAGAAACAAAAGTCACCAGGCCAGGTTCCTGATGTCAGTTTGCAGGAGGCACTTGGCACTGTCAAACCAGCCACAGTTGCCTGTGGGGGCTCCTTGCATCTGGGAGCTATCCTCATCCTTTCGGAATTACAGCAGGCATCCGCCCACTCGAGCCACCGGGCCCTGGACATGAACCACGGCTTTTCCCCAGAGAAACAAAAGTCACCAGGCCAGGTTCCTGATGTCAGTTTGCAGGAGGCACTTGGCACTGTCAAACCAGCCACAGTTGCCTGTGGGAGGACCTTGCATCTGGGAGGTATCCTGATCCGTGAGGAATTTCAGCAGGCAGCTGGCCACTCCGGGCCTACAGGTACAGAATATGAACGATGGCCTTTCCCCAGAGAAACAAAACTCACCAGGCCAGGTTCCTGATGTCAGTTTGCAGGAGGCACTTGGCACTGTCAAACCAGCCACAGTTGCCTGTGGGGGCACCTTGCATCTGGGAGGTATCCTCAACCATGCGGAATTTCAGCAGGCAGCCGGGACTGCGGGCCACCGGGCACTGGACACGATCGATGGCCTTTCCCCAGAGCAACAAAAGTCACCAGGACAGGTTCCGATGTCAGTTTGCAGGAGGCACTTGGCACTGTCAAACCAGCCACAGTTGCCTGTGGTGGTACTATCGGTCTGGGAGGTATCCTGATCCGTGCGGAATTTCAGCAGGTGGCCGGCCACTCCCGGCCACAGGCCCTGGACACGTACAATGGCCTTTCCAAAGAGAAACAAAAGTCACCAGGCCAGGTTCCTGATGTCAGTTTGCAGGAGGCACTTGGCACTGTGAAACCAGCCACTGTTGCCTGTGGGGGCTCCTTTCATCTGGGAGCTATCCTCATCTGTTCGGAATTTCAGCAGGCAGCCGGCCACTCCGGGCCAGCGGGCACTGGACACGATCGATGGCCGTTCCCCTGAGCAACAAAAGTCACCAGGAGAGGTTCCTGATGTCAGTTTGCCGGATGCACTTGCCACTGTCAAACCAGCCACAGTTGCCTGTGGTGGTACTTTCGTTCTGGGAGGAATCCTGATCCGTTCGGAATTTCAGCAGGCAGCCGGCCACTCCGGGCCACCGGGCCCTGGACATGAACGATGGCCTTTCCAAAGAGAAACAAAAGTCACCAGGCCAGGTTCCTGATGTCAGTTTGCAGGAGGCACTTGGCATTGTCAAACCAGCCACAGTTGCCGGTGGGGGCTCCTTTCATCTGGGAGCTATCCTCATGTGTTCGGAATTTCAGCAGGCATCCGCCCACTCGAGCCACCGGGCCCTGGACATGAACCACGGCTTTTCCCCAGAGAAACAAAAGTCACCAGGCCAGGTTCCTGATGTCAGTTTGCAGGAGGCACTTGGCCCTGTCAAACCAGCCACAGTTGCCTGTGGGGGCACCTTGCATCTGGGAGGTATCCTCAACCATGCGGAATCTCAGCAGGCAGACGGGACTCCGGGCCAGCGGGCACTGGACACGATCGATGGCCTTTCCCCAGAGCAGCAAAAGTCACCAGGACAGGTTCCGATGTCAGTTTGCAGGAGGCACTTGGCACTGTCAAACCAGCCACAGTTGCCTGTGGTGGTACTATCGGTCTGGGAGGTATCCTGATCCGTTCGGAATTTCAGCAGGCGGCCGGCCACTCCGGGCCACAGGCCCTGGACACGTACAATGGCCTTTCCAAAGAGAAACAAAAGTCACCGGGGCAGGTTCCTAATGTCAGTTTGCAGGAGGCACTTGGCACTGTCAAACCAGCCACAGTTGCCTGTGGGTACACCTTTCATCTGGGAGGCTTCCTAATCCATGGGGAATTTCAGCAGGCAGCGGGCCACTCCAGGCCACCGGGCCCTGGACATGAACGATGGCCTTTCCCCAGAGAAACAAAAGTCACCAGGCCAGGTTCCTGATGTCAGTTTGCAGGAGGCACTTGGCACTGTCAAACCAGCCACAGTTGCCTGTGGTGGTACTTTCGTTCTGGGAGGAATCCTGATCCGTTCGGAATATCAGCAGGGGGCCGGCCACTACGGGCCACAGGCCATGGACACGTACAATGGCCGTTCCAAAGAGAAACAAAAGTCACCAGGCCAGGTTCCTGATGTCAGTTTGCAGGAGGCACTTGGCACTGTCAAATCAACCTCAGTTGCCTGTGGGGGCACCTTGCATCTGGGAGGTATCCTCAACCGTGCGGAATTTCAGCAGGCAGCCGGGACTCCGGGCCAGCGGGCACTGGACACGATCGATGGCCTTTCCCCAGAGCAACAAAAGTCACCAGGACAGGTTCCGATGTCAGTTTGCAGGAGGCACTTGGCACTGTCAAACCAGCCACAGTTGCCTGTGTTGGTACTATCGGTCTGGGAGGTATCCTGATCCGTTCGGAATTTCAGCAGGCAGCCGGCCACTCCCGGCCACAGGCCCTGGACACGTACAATGGCCTTCCCAAAGAGAAACAAAAGTCACCGGGCCAGGTTCCTGATGTCAATTTGCAGGAGGCACTTGGCACTGTCAAATAAGCCACAGGTGTCTGTGGGGGCACCTTTCATCTTGGCGGCTTCCTGATCCGTTCGGAATTTCAGCAGGCAGCCGGCCACTCCGGGCCACCGGGCCCTGGACATGAACGATGGCCTTTCCAAAGAGAAACAAAAGTCACCAGGCCAGGTTCCTGATGTCAGTTTGCAGGAGGCACTTGGCACTGTCAAACCAGCCACAGTTGCCTCTGGGGGCACCTTGCATATGGGAGGTATCCTCATCCATGCGGAATTTCAGCAGGCAGCCAGCCACTCCAGGCCACCGGGCCCTGGACATGAACGATGGCCTTTCCAAAGAGAAACAAAAGTCACCAGGCCAGGTTCCTGATGTCAGTTTGCAGGAGGCACTTGGCACTGTCAAACCAGCCACAGTTGCCGGTGGGGGCTCCTTTCATCTGCGAGCTATCCTCATCCTTTCGGAATTTCAGCAGGCATCCGCCCACTCGAGCCACCGGGCCATGGACATGAACCACGGCTTTTCCCCAGAGAAACAAAAGTCACCAGGAGAGGTTCCTGATGTCAGTTTGCAGGAGGCACTTGGCACTGTCAAATCAGCCACAGGTGTCTGTCGGGGCACCTTGCATCTTGGCGGCATCCTGATCCGTGAGGAATTTCAGCAGGCAGCCGGCCACTCCGGGCCACCGGGCCCTGGACATGAACGATGGCCTTTCCAAAGAGAAACAAAAGTCACCAGGCCAGGTTCCTGATGTCAGTTTGCAGGAGGCACTTGGCACTGTCAAACCAGCCACTGTTGCCTGTGGAGGCTCCTTTCATCTGGGAGCTATCCTCATCTGTTCGGAATTTCAGCAGGCAGCCGGCCACTCCGGGCCAGCGGGCACTGGACACGATCGATGGCCTTTCCCCTGAGCAACAAAAGTCACCAGGAGAGGTTCCTGATGTCAGTTTGCAGGAGGCACTTGCCACTGTCAAACCAGCCACAGTTGCCTGTGGTGGTACTTTCGTTCTGGGAGGAATCCTGATCCGTTCGGAATTTCAGCAGGCAGCAGGCCACTCCGGGCCACCGGGCCCTGGACATGAACGATGGCCTTTCCAAAGAGAAACAAAAGTCACCAGGCCAGGTTCCTGATGTCAGTTTGCAGGAGGCACTTGGCACTGTCAAACCAGCCACAGTTGCCTGTGGGGGCTCCTTTCATCTGGGAGCTATCCTCATCTGTTCGGAATTTCAGCAGGCATCCGCCCACTCGAGCCACCGGGCCCTGGACATGAACCACGGCTTTTCCCCAGAGAAACAAAAGTCACCAGGCCAGGTTCCTGATGTCAGTTTGCAGGAGGCACTTGGCACTGTCAAACCAGCCACAGTTGCCTCTGGGGGCACCTTCCATCTGGGAGGTATCCTCATCCATGCGGAATTTCAGCAGGCAGCCGGCCACTCCAGGCCACCGGGCACTGGACACGAACGATGGCCTTTCCAAAGAGAAACAAAAGTCACCAGGCCAGGTTCCTGATGTCAGTTTGCAGGAGGCACTTGGCACTGTCAAACCAGCCACAGTTGCCGTTGGGGGCTCCTTTCATCTGGGAGCTATCCTCATCCTTTCGGAATTTCAGCAGGCATCCGCCCACTCGAGCCACCGGGCCCTGGACATGAACCACGGCTTTTCCACAGAGAAACAAAAGTCACCAGGCCAGGTTCCTGATGTCAGTTTGCAGGAGGCACTTGGCACTGTCAAACCAGCCACAGTTGCCTGTGGGAGGACCTTGCATCTGGGAGGTATCCTGATCCGTGAGGAATTTCAGCAGGCATCTGGCCACTCCGGGCCTACAGGTACAGGATATGAACGATGGCCTTTCCCCAGAGAAAGAAAAGTCACCAGGCCAGGTTCCTGATGTCAGTTTGCAGGAGGCACTTGGCACTGTCAAACCAGCCACAGTTGCCTGTGGGAGCACCTTGCATCTGGGAGGTATCCTCAACCATGCAGAATTTAAGCAGGCAGCCGGGACTGCGGGCCACCGGGCACTGGACACGATCGATGGCCTTTCCCCAGAGCAACAAAAGTCACCAGGACAGGTTCCGATGTCAGTTTGCAGGAGGCACTTGGCACTGTCAAACCAGCCACAGTTGCCTGTGGTGGTACTTTCGTTCTGGGAGGAATCCTGATCCGTTCGGAATATCAGCAGGCGGCCGGCCACTACGGGCCACAGGCCATGGACACGTACAATGGCCGTTCCAAAGAGAAACAAAAGTCACCAGGCCAGGTTCCTGATGTCAGTTTGCAGGAGGCACTTGGCACTGTCAAATCAACCACAGTTGCCTGTGGGGGCACCTTGCATCTGGGAGGTATCCTCAAACGTGAGGAATTTCAGCAGGCAGCCGGGACTCCGGGCCAGCGGGCACTGGACACGATCGATGGCCTTTCCCCAGAGCAGCAAAAGTCACCAGGACAGGTTCCGATGTCAGTTTGCAGGAGGCACTTGCCACTGTCAAACCAGCCACAGTTGCCTGTGGTCGTACTATCGGTCTGGGAGGTATCCTGATCAGTTCGGAACTTCAGCAGGGGGCCGGCCACTCCCGGCCACAGGCCCTGGACACATACAATGGCTTTTCCCCAGAGAAACAAAAGTCACCAGGCCAGGTTCCTGATGTCAGTTTGCAGGAGGCACTTGGCACTGTCAAACCAGCCACAGTTGCCTGTGGGGGCTCCTTTCATCTGGGAGCTATCCTCATCTGTTCGGAATTTCAGCAGGCATCCGCCCACTCGAGCCACCGGGCCCTGGACATGAACCACGGCTTTTCCCCAGAGAAACAAAAGTCACCAGGCCAGGTTCCTGATATCAGTTTGCAGGAGGCACTTGGCACTGTCAAATCAGCCACAGGTGTCTGTGGGGGCACCTTGCATCTTGGCGGCATCCTGATCCGTGAGGAATTTCAGCAGGCAGCCGGCCACTCCGGGCCACCGGGCCCTGGACATGAACGATGGCCTTTCCAAAGAGAAACAAAAGTCACCAGGCCAGGTTCCTGATGTCAGTTTGCAGGAGGCACTTGGCACTGTCAAACCAGCCACAGTTGCCTGTGGGGGCTCCTTTCATCTGGGAGCTATCCTCATCTGTTTGGAATTTCAGCAGGCAGCCGGCCACTCCGGGCCAGCGGGCACTGGACACGATCGATGGCCTTTCCCCAGAGCAACAAAAGTCACCAGGAGAGGTTCCTGATGTCAGTTTGCAGGAGGCACTTGGCACTGTCAAACCAGCCACAGTTGCCTGTGGTGGTACTTTCGTTCTGGGAGGAATCCTGATCCATTTGGAATATCAGCACGCGGCCGGCCACTACTGGCCACAGGCCATGGACACGTACAATGGCCGTTCCAAAGAGAAACAAAAGTCACCAGGCCAGGTTCCTGATGTCAGTTTGCAGGAGGCACTTGGCACTGTCAAACCAGCCACAGTTGCCTGTGGGGGCTCCTTTCATCTGGGAGCTACCCTGATCCGTGAGGAATTTCAGCAGGCCTCCGCCCACTCGGGCCACCGGGCCCTGGACATGTACCATGGCTTTTCCCCAGAGAAACAAAAGTCACCAGGCCAGGTTCCTGATGTCAGTTTGCAGGAGGCACTTGGCACTGTCAAACCAGCCACAGTTGCCTGTGGGAGGACCTTGCATCTGGGAGGTATCCTGATCCGTGAGGAATTTCAGCAGGCAGCTGGCCACTCCGGGCCTACAGGTCCAGGATATGAACGATGGCCTTTCCCCAGAGAAACAAAAGTCACCAGGCCAGGTTCCTGATGTCAGTTTGCAGGAGGCACTTGGCACTGTCAAACCAGCCACAGTTGCCTGTGGGGGCACCTTGCATCTGGGAGGTATCCTCAACTGTGCGGAATTTCAGCAGGCAGCCGGGACTCCGGGCCAGCGGGCACTGGACACGATCGATGGCCTTTCCCCAGAGCAGCAAAAGTCACCAGGACAGGTTCCGATGTCAGTTTGCAGAAGGCACTTGGCACTGTCAAACCAGCCACAGTTGCCTGTGGTGGTACTATCGGTCTGGGAGGTATCCTGATCCGTTCGGAATTTCAGCAGGCGGCCGGCCACTCCGGGCCACAGGCCCTGGACACGTACAATGGCCTTTCCAAAGAGAAACAAAAGTCACCAGGGCAGGTTCCTGATGTCAGTTTGCAGGAGGCACTTGGCACTGTCAACCAGCCACAGTTGCCTGTGGGTACAAATTTCATCTGGGAGGCTTCCTAATCCATGGGGAATTTCAGCAGGCAGCAGGCCACTCCAGGCCACCGGGCCCTGGACATGAACGATGGCCTTTCCAAAGAGAAACAAAAGTCACCAGGGCAGGTTCCTGATGTCAGTTTGCAGGAGGCACTTGGCACTGTCAAACCAGCCACAGTTGCCTGTGGTGGTACTTTCGTTCTGGGAGGAATCCTGATCCGTTCGGAATATCAGCAGGCAGCCGGCCACTACGGGCCACACGCCCTGGACACGTACAATGGCCTTTCCAAAGAGAAACAAAAGTCACCAGGCCAGGTTCCTGATGTCAGTTTGCAGGAGGCACTTGGCACTGTCAAACCAGCCACAGTTGCCGGTGGGGGCTCCTTTCATCTGGGAGCTATCCTCATCCGTTCGGAATTTCAGCAGGCATCCGCCCACTCGAGCCACCGGGCCCTGGACATGAACCACGGCTTTTCCCCAGAGAAACAAAAGTCACCAGGCCAGGTTCCTGATGTCAGTTTGCAGGAGGCACTTGGCACTGTCAAACCAGCCACAGTTGCCTGTGGGAGGACCTTGCATCTGGGAGGTATCCTGATCCGTGAAAAATTTCAGCAGGCAGCCGGCCACTCCGGGCCACCAGGCACTAGACATGAACGATGGCCTTTCCCCAGAGAAACAAAAGTCACCAGGCCAGGTTCCTGATGTCAGTTTGCAGGAGGCACTTGGCACTGTCAAACCAGCCACAGTTGCCTGTGGGGGCACCTTGCATCTGGGAGGTATCCTCAACCGTGCGGAATTTCAGCAGGCAGCCGGGACTCCGGGCCAGCGGGCACTGGACACGATCGATGGCCTTTCCCCAGAGCAACAAAAGTCACCAGGACAGGTTCCGATGTCAGTTTGCAGGAGGCACTTGGCACTGTCAAACCAGCCACAGTTGCCTGTGTTGGTACTATCGGTCTGGGAGGTATCCTGATCCGTTCGGAATTTCAGCAGGCAGCCGGCCACTCCCGGCCACAGGCCCTGGACACGTACAATGGCCTTCCCAAAGAGAAACAAAAGTCACCGGGCCAGGTTCCTGATGTCAATTTGCAGGAGGCACTTGGCACTGTCAAATAAGCCACAGGTGTCTGTGGGGGCACCTTTCATCTTGGCGGCTTCCTGATCCGTTCGGAATTTCAGCAGGCAGCCGGCCACTCCGGGCCACCGGGCCCTGGACATGAACGATGGCCTTTCCAAAGAGAAACAAAAGTCACCAGGCCAGGTTCCTGATGTCAGTTTGCAGGAGGCACTTGGCACTGTCAAACCAGCCACAGTTGCCTCTGGGGGCACCTTGCATATGGGAGGTATCCTCATCCATGCGGAATTTCAGCAGGCAGCCAGCCACTCCAGGCCACCGGGCCCTGGACATGAACGATGGCCTTTCCAAAGAGAAACAAAAGTCACCAGGCCAGGTTCCTGATGTCAGTTTGCAGGAGGCACTTGGCACTGTCAAACCAGCCACAGTTGCCGGTGGGGGCTCCTTTCATCTGCGAGCTATCCTCATCCTTTCGGAATTTCAGCAGGCATCCGCCCACTCGAGCCACCGGGCCATGGACATGAACCACGGCTTTTCCCCAGAGAAACAAAAGTCACCAGGAGAGGTTCCTGATGTCAGTTTGCAGGAGGCACTTGGCACTGTCAAATCAGCCACAGGTGTCTGTCGGGGCACCTTGCATCTTGGCGGCATCCTGATCCGTGAGGAATTTCAGCAGGCAGCCGGCCACTCCGGGCCACCGGGCCCTGGACATGAACGATGGCCTTTCCAAAGAGAAACAAAAGTCACCAGGCCAGGTTCCTGATGTCAGTTTGCAGGAGGCACTTGGCACTGTCAAACCAGCCACTGTTGCCTGTGGAGGCTCCTTTCATCTGGGAGCTATCCTCATCTGTTCGGAATTTCAGCAGGCAGCCGGCCACTCCGGGCCAGCGGGCACTGGACACGATCGATGGCCTTTCCCCTGAGCAACAAAAGTCACCAGGAGAGGTTCCTGATGTCAGTTTGCAGGAGGCACTTGCCACTGTCAAACCAGCCACAGTTGCCTGTGGTGGTACTTTCGTTCTGGGAGGAATCCTGATCCGTTCGGAATTTCAGCAGGCAGCAGGCCACTCCGGGCCACCGGGCCCTGGACATGAACGATGGCCTTTCCAAAGAGAAACAAAAGTCACCAGGCCAGGTTCCTGATGTCAGTTTGCAGGAGGCACTTGGCACTGTCAAACCAGCCACAGTTGCCTGTGGGGGCTCCTTTCATCTGGGAGCTATCCTCATCTGTTCGGAATTTCAGCAGGCATCCGCCCACTCGAGCCACCGGGCCCTGGACATGAACCACGGCTTTTCCCCAGAGAAACAAAAGTCACCAGGCCAGGTTCCTGATGTCAGTTTGCAGGAGGCACTTGGCACTGTCAAACCAGCCACAGTTGCCTCTGGGGGCACCTTCCATCTGGGAGGTATCCTCATCCATGCGGAATTTCAGCAGGCAGCCGGCCACTCCAGGCCACCGGGCACTGGACACGAACGATGGCCTTTCCAAAGAGAAACAAAAGTCACCAGGCCAGGTTCCTGATGTCAGTTTGCAGGAGGCACTTGGCACTGTCAAACCAGCCACAGTTGCCGTTGGGGGCTCCTTTCATCTGGGAGCTATCCTCATCCTTTCGGAATTTCAGCAGGCATCCGCCCACTCGAGCCACCGGGCCCTGGACATGAACCACGGCTTTTCCACAGAGAAACAAAAGTCACCAGGCCAGGTTCCTGATGTCAGTTTGCAGGAGGCACTTGGCACTGTCAAACCAGCCACAGTTGCCTGTGGGAGGACCTTGCATCTGGGAGGTATCCTGATCCGTGAGGAATTTCAGCAGGCATCTGGCCACTCCGGGCCTACAGGTACAGGATATGAACGATGGCCTTTCCCCAGAGAAAGAAAAGTCACCAGGCCAGGTTCCTGATGTCAGTTTGCAGGAGGCACTTGGCACTGTCAAACCAGCCACAGTTGCCTGTGGGAGCACCTTGCATCTGGGAGGTATCCTCAACCATGCAGAATTTAAGCAGGCAGCCGGGACTGCGGGCCACCGGGCACTGGACACGATCGATGGCCTTTCCCCAGAGCAACAAAAGTCACCAGGACAGGTTCCGATGTCAGTTTGCAGGAGGCACTTGGCACTGTCAAACCAGCCACAGTTGCCTGTGGTGGTACTTTCGTTCTGGGAGGAATCCTGATCCGTTCGGAATATCAGCAGGCGGCCGGCCACTACGGGCCACAGGCCATGGACACGTACAATGGCCGTTCCAAAGAGAAACAAAAGTCACCAGGCCAGGTTCCTGATGTCAGTTTGCAGGAGGCACTTGGCACTGTCAAATCAACCACAGTTGCCTGTGGGGGCACCTTGCATCTGGGAGGTATCCTCAAACGTGAGGAATTTCAGCAGGCAGCCGGGACTCCGGGCCAGCGGGCACTGGACACGATCGATGGCCTTTCCCCAGAGCAGCAAAAGTCACCAGGACAGGTTCCGATGTCAGTTTGCAGGAGGCACTTGCCACTGTCAAACCAGCCACAGTTGCCTGTGGTCGTACTATCGGTCTGGGAGGTATCCTGATCAGTTCGGAACTTCAGCAGGGGGCCGGCCACTCCCGGCCACAGGCCCTGGACACATACAATGGCTTTTCCCCAGAGAAACAAAAGTCACCAGGCCAGGTTCCTGATGTCAGTTTGCAGGAGGCACTTGGCACTGTCAAACCAGCCACAGTTGCCTGTGGGGGCTCCTTTCATCTGGGAGCTATCCTCATCTGTTCGGAATTTCAGCAGGCATCCGCCCACTCGAGCCACCGGGCCCTGGACATGAACCACGGCTTTTCCCCAGAGAAACAAAAGTCACCAGGCCAGGTTCCTGATATCAGTTTGCAGGAGGCACTTGGCACTGTCAAATCAGCCACAGGTGTCTGTGGGGGCACCTTGCATCTTGGCGGCATCCTGATCCGTGAGGAATTTCAGCAGGCAGCCGGCCACTCCGGGCCACCGGGCCCTGGACATGAACGATGGCCTTTCCAAAGAGAAACAAAAGTCACCAGGCCAGGTTCCTGATGTCAGTTTGCAGGAGGCACTTGGCACTGTCAAACCAGCCACAGTTGCCTGTGGGGGCTCCTTTCATCTGGGAGCTATCCTCATCTGTTTGGAATTTCAGCAGGCAGCCGGCCACTCCGGGCCAGCGGGCACTGGACACGATCGATGGCCTTTCCCCAGAGCAACAAAAGTCACCAGGAGAGGTTCCTGATGTCAGTTTGCAGGAGGCACTTGGCACTGTCAAACCAGCCACAGTTGCCTGTGGTGGTACTTTCGTTCTGGGAGGAATCCTGATCCATTTGGAATATCAGCACGCGGCCGGCCACTACTGGCCACAGGCCATGGACACGTACAATGGCCGTTCCAAAGAGAAACAAAAGTCACCAGGCCAGGTTCCTGATGTCAGTTTGCAGGAGGCACTTGGCACTGTCAAACCAGCCACAGTTGCCTGTGGGGGCTCCTTTCATCTGGGAGCTACCCTGATCCGTGAGGAATTTCAGCAGGCCTCCGCCCACTCGGGCCACCGGGCCCTGGACATGTACCATGGCTTTTCCCCAGAGAAACAAAAGTCACCAGGCCAGGTTCCTGATGTCAGTTTGCAGGAGGCACTTGGCACTGTCAAACCAGCCACAGTTGCCTGTGGGAGGACCTTGCATCTGGGAGGTATCCTGATCCGTGAGGAATTTCAGCAGGCAGCTGGCCACTCCGGGCCTACAGGTCCAGGATATGAACGATGGCCTTTCCCCAGAGAAACAAAAGTCACCAGGCCAGGTTCCTGATGTCAGTTTGCAGGAGGCACTTGGCACTGTCAAACCAGCCACAGTTGCCTGTGGGGGCACCTTGCATCTGGGAGGTATCCTCAACTGTGCGGAATTTCAGCAGGCAGCCGGGACTCCGGGCCAGCGGGCACTGGACACGATCGATGGCCTTTCCCCAGAGCAGCAAAAGTCACCAGGACAGGTTCCGATGTCAGTTTGCAGAAGGCACTTGGCACTGTCAAACCAGCCACAGTTGCCTGTGGTGGTACTATCGGTCTGGGAGGTATCCTGATCCGTTCGGAATTTCAGCAGGCGGCCGGCCACTCCGGGCCACAGGCCCTGGACACGTACAATGGCCTTTCCAAAGAGAAACAAAAGTCACCAGGGCAGGTTCCTGATGTCAGTTTGCAGGAGGCACTTGGCACTGTCAACCAGCCACAGTTGCCTGTGGGTACAAATTTCATCTGGGAGGCTTCCTAATCCATGGGGAATTTCAGCAGGCAGCAGGCCACTCCAGGCCACCGGGCCCTGGACATGAACGATGGCCTTTCCAAAGAGAAACAAAAGTCACCAGGGCAGGTTCCTGATGTCAGTTTGCAGGAGGCACTTGGCACTGTCAAACCAGCCACAGTTGCCTGTGGTGGTACTTTCGTTCTGGGAGGAATCCTGATCCGTTCGGAATATCAGCAGGCAGCCGGCCACTACGGGCCACACGCCCTGGACACGTACAATGGCCTTTCCAAAGAGAAACAAAAGTCACCAGGCCAGGTTCCTGATGTCAGTTTGCAGGAGGCACTTGGCACTGTCAAACCAGCCACAGTTGCCGGTGGGGGCTCCTTTCATCTGGGAGCTATCCTCATCCGTTCGGAATTTCAGCAGGCATCCGCCCACTCGAGCCACCGGGCCCTGGACATGAACCACGGCTTTTCCCCAGAGAAACAAAAGTCACCAGGCCAGGTTCCTGATGTCAGTTTGCAGGAGGCACTTGGCACTGTCAAACCAGCCACAGTTGCCTGTGGGAGGACCTTGCATCTGGGAGGTATCCTGATCCGTGAAAAATTTCAGCAGGCAGCCGGCCACTCCGGGCCACCAGGCACTAGACATGAACGATGGCCTTTCCCCAGAGAAACAAAAGTCACCAGGCCAGGTTCCTGATGTCAGTTTGCAGGAGGCACTTGGCACTGTCAAACCAGCCACTGTTGCCTGTGGGGGCTCCTTTCATCTGGGCGCTATCCTCATCTGTTCGGAATTTCAGCAGGCAGCCGGCCACTCCGGGCCAGCGGGCCCTGGACACGATCGATGGCCTTTCCCCAGAGCAACAAAAGTCACCAGGAGAGGTTCCTGATGTCAGTTTGCAGGAGGCACTTGCCACTGTCAAACCAGCCACAGTTGCCTGTGGTGGTACTTTCGTTCTGGGAGGAATCCTGATCCATTCGGAATATCAGCAGGCGGCCGGCCACTACGGGCCACAGGCCATGGACACGTACAATGGCCGTTCCAAAGAGAAACAAAAGTCACCAGGCCAGGTTCCTGATGTCACTTTGCAGGAGGCACTTGGCACTGTCAAACCAGCCACAGTTGCCTGTGGGGGCTCCTTGCATCTGGGAGCTATCCTGATCCGTGAGGAATTTCAGCAGGCCTCCGCCCACTCGAGCCACCGGGCCCTGGACATGTACCACGGCTTTTCCCCAGAGAAACAAAAGTCACCAGGCCAGGTTCCTGATGTCAGTTTGCAGGAGGCACTTGGCACTGTCAATCCAGCCTCAGTTGCCTGTGGGAGGACCTTGCATCTGGGAGGTATCCTGATCCGTGAGGAATTTCAGCAGGCAGCTGGCCACTCCGGGCCTACAGGTCCAGGATATGAACGATGGCCTTTCCCCAGAGAAACAAAAGTCACCAGGCCAGGTTCCTGATGTCAGTTTGCAGGAGGCACTTGGCACTGTCAAACCAGCCACAGTTGCCTGTGGGGGCACCTTGCATCTGGGAGGTATCCTCAACCGTGCGGAATTTCAGCAGGCAGCCGGGATTCCGGGCCAGCGGGCACTGGACACGATCGATGGCCTTTCCCCAGAGCAACAAAAGTCACCAGGACAGGTTCCGATGTCAGTTTGCAGGAGGCACTTGGCACTGTCAAACCAGCCACAGTTGCCTGTGTTGGTACTATTGGTCTGGGAGGTATCCTGATCCGTTCGGAATTTCAGCAGGCGGCCGGCCACTCCGGGCCACAGGCCCTTGACACGTACAATGGTCTTCCCAAAGAGAAACAAAAGTCACCGGGCCAGGTTCCTGATGTCAATTTGCAGGAGGCACTTGGCACTGTCAAATAAGCCACAGGTGTCTGTGGGGGCAACTTCCATCTTGGCGGCTTCCTGATCCGTTCGGAATTTCAGAAGGCAGCCGGCCACTCCGGGCCACCGGGCCCTGGACATGAACGATGGCCTTTCCAAAGAGAAACAAAAGTCACCAGGCCAGGTTCCTGATGTCAGTTTGCAGGAGGCACTTGGCACTGTCAAACCAGCCACAGTTGCCTCTGGGGGCACCTTTCATCTGGGAGCTATCCTCATCTGTTCGGAATTTCAGCAGGCAGCCGGCCACTCCGGGCCAGCGGGCACTGGACACGTTCAATGGCCTTTCCCCAGAGCAACAAAAGTCACCAGGACAGGTTCCGATGTCAGTTTGCAGGAGGCACTTGGCACTGTCAATCCAGCCACAGTTGCCTGTGTTGGTACTATCGGTCTGGGAGGTATCCTGATCCGTTCGGAATTTCAGCAGGCAGCCGGCCACTCCCGGCCACAGGCCCTGGACACGTACAATGGCGTTTCCAAAGAGAAACAAAAGTCACCAGGCCAGGTTCCTGATGTCAGTTTGCAGGAGGCACTTGGCACTGTCAAACCAGCCACAGTTGCCGGTGGGGGCTCCTTTCATCTGGGAGCTATCCTCATCTGTTCGGAATTTCAGCAGGCATCCGCCCACTCGAGCCACCGGGCCCTGGACATGAACCACGGCTTTTCCCCAGAGAAACAAAAGTCACCAGGCCAGGTTTGTGATGTCAGTTTGCAGGAGGCACTTGGCACTGTCAAACCAGCCACAGTTGCCTGTGGGAGGACCTTGCATCTGGGAGGTATCCTGATCCGTGAAAAATTTCAGCAGGCAGCCGGCCACTCCGGGCCACCAGGCACTGGACATGAACGATGGCCTTTCCCCAGGGCAACAAAAGTCACCAGGCCAGGTTCCTGATGTCAGTTTGCTGGAGGCACTTGGCACTGTCAAACCAGACACAGTTGCTTTTGGGGCACTATTCATCTGGGAGGCATTCTTACCCATGCGGAATTTCACGAGGCAGCCGGACACTCCGGGCCACCAGGCCGTGGACCTGAACCATGGCCTTTCCCCAGAGAAACAAAAGTTACCAGGCCAGGTTCCTGATGTCAGTTTGCAGGAGGCACTTGGCACTGTCAAAGCAGCCACAGGTGCCTATGGGTGCAACTTGCATCTGGGAGGTATCCCGATCCGTGCGGAATTTCAGCAGGCAGTCGGCCACTCCGGGCCACCGGGCCCTGGAGAGGAACGATGGCCTTTCCCCAGAGAAACAAAAGTCACCAGGCCAGGTTCCTGATGTCAGTTGGCAGGAGGCACTTGGCACTGTCAAACCAGCCACAGTTGCCTGTGGGGGCACTTTTCATCTGGGAGGCATCCTGATCCGTGCGGAATTTCAGCAGGCGGCCGGCCACTCCGGTCCATCAGGCACAGGATATGAACCACGGCTTTTCCCCAGAGAAACAAAAGTCACCAGGCCAGGTTCCTGATGTCAGTTTGCAGGAGGCACTTGGCACTGTCAAACCAGCCACAGTTGCCTGTGGTGGTACCTTGCATCTGGGCGGCATCCTAAACCGTTCGGAATTTCTGCAGGCAGCCGGCCACTCCGGGACTACGGGTCCAGGATATGAAGCACGGCTTTTTCCCAGAGAAACAAAAGTCACCAGGCCAGCTTCCTGATGTCAGTTTGCAGGAGGCACTCGGCACTGTCAAACCAGCCACAGTTGCCTGTGGGGGCACTTTTCATCTGGGAGGCATCCTGATCTATGCGGAATTCCAGCAGGCTGCCGGCCACTCCGGGCCACAGGGCCCTGGAGAGGAACGATGGCCTTTCCCCAGAGAAACAAAAGTCACCGGGCCAGGTTCCTGATGTCAGTTTGCAGGAGGCACTTGGCACTGTCAAACCAGCCACAGGTGCCTGTGGGGCCACCTTGCATCTGGGTGGTATCCTCAACCGCGTGGAATTTCAGCAGGCAGTCGGCCACTCCGGGCCACCGGGCCCTGGACATGAACGATGGCCTTTCCCCAGAGAAACGAAAGTCACCTGGCCAGGTTCCTGATGTCAGTTTGCAGGAGGCACTTGGCACTGTCAAACCAGCCACAGTTGCCTGTGGGAGGACCTTGCATCTGGGAGGTATCCTGATCCGTGAAAAATTTCAGCAGGCAGCCGGCCACTCCGGGCCACCAGGCACTGGACATGAACGATGGCCTTTCCCCAGGGCAACAAAAGTCACCAGGCCAGGTTCCTGATGTCAGTTTGCTGGAGGCACTTGGCACTGTCAAACCAGACACAGTTGCTTTTGGGGCACTATTCATCTGGGAGGCATTCTTACCCATGCGGAATTTCACGAGGCAGCCGGACACTCCGGGCCACCAGGCCGTGGACCTGAACCATGGCCTTTCCCCAGAGAAACAAAAGTTACCAGGCCAGGTTCCTGATGTCAGTTTGCAGGAGGCACTTGGCACTGTCAAAGCAGCCACAGGTGCCTATGGGTGCAACTTGCATCTGGGAGGTATCCCGATCCGTGCGGAATTTCAGCAGGCAGTCGGCCACTCCGGGCCACCGGGCCCTGGAGAGGAACGATGGCCTTTCCCCAGAGAAACAAAAGTCACCAGGCCAGGTTCCTGATGTCAGTTGGCAGGAGGCACTTGGCACTGTCAAACCAGCCACAGTTGCCTGTGGGGGCACTTTTCATCTGGGAGGCATCCTGATCCGTGCGGAATTTCAGCAGGCGGCCGGCCACTCCGGTCCATCAGGCACAGGATATGAACCACGGCTTTTCCCCAGAGAAACAAAAGTCACCAGGCCAGGTTCCTGATGTCAGTTTGCAGGAGGCACTTGGCACTGTCAAACCAGCCACAGTTGCCTGTGGTGGTACCTTGCATCTGGGCGGCATCCTAAACCGTTCGGAATTTCTGCAGGCAGCCGGCCACTCCGGGACTACGGGTCCAGGATATGAACCACGGCTTTTTCCCAGAGAAACAAAAGTCACCAGGCCAGCTTCCTGATGTCAGTTTGCAGGAGGCACTCGGCACTGTCAAACCAGCCACAGTTGCCTGTGGGGGCACTTTTCATCTGGGAGGCATCCTGATCTATGCGGAATTCCAGCAGGCTGCCGGCCACTCCGGGCCACAGGGCCCTGGAGAGGAACGATGGCCTTTCCCCAGAGAAACAAAAGTCACCGGGCCAGGTTCCTGATGTCAGTTTGCAGGAGGCACTTGGCACTGTCAAACCAGCCACAGGTGCCTGTGGGGCCACCTTGCATCTGGGTGGTATCCTCAACCGCGTGGAATTTCAGCAGGCAGTCGGCCACTCCGGGCCACCGGGCCCTGGACATGAACGATGGCCTTTCCCCAGAGAAACGAAAGTCACCTGGCCAGGTTCCTGATGTCAGTTGGCAGGAGGCACTTGGCACTGTCAAACCAGCCACAGTTGCCTGTGGGGACACTATTCATCTGGGAGGCATCCTGATCCGTGCGGAATTTCAGCAGGCGGCCGGGCACTCCGGTCCATCAGGCCCTGGATATGAACCACGGCTTTTCCCCAGAGAAACAAAAGTCACCAGGCCAGGTTCCTGATGTCAGTTTGCAGGAGGCACGTGGCACTGTCAAACCAGCCACAGTTGCCTGTGGTGGTACCTTGCATCTGGGCGGCATCCTGATCCATGCGGAATTTCAGCAGGCAGCCGGGCACTCCGGGACTACGGGTCCAGGATATGAAGCACGGCTTTTTCCCAGAGAAACAAAAGTCACCAGGCCAGGTTCCTGATGTCAGTTTGCTGGAGGCACTTGGCACTGTCAAACCAGCCACAGTTGCCTACGGGGGAAACTTGCATCTGGGAGGTATCCTGATCCGTGCGGAATTTCAGCAGGCAGCCGGCCACTCCGGGCCTCAAGGCCCTGGACAAGAACCATGGCCTTTCCCCAGAGAAACAAAAGTCACCAGGCCAGGTTCCTGATGTCAGTTTGCAGGAGGCACTTGGCACTGTCAAACCAGCCACAGTTGCCTGTGGGGGCACCTTGCATCTGGGAGGTATCCTCAACTGTGCGGAATTTCAGCAGGCAGCCGGGACTCCGGGCCAGCGGGCACTGGACACGATCGATGGCCTTTCCCCAGAGCAGCAAAAGTCACCAGGACAGGTTCCGATGTCAGTTTGCAGAAGGCACTTGGCACTGTCAAACCAGCCACAGTTGCCTGTGGTTATACTATCGGTCTGGGAGGTATCCTGATCCGTTCGGAATTTCAGCAGGCGGCCGGCCACTCCGGGCCACAGGCCCTGGACACGTACAATGGCCTTTCCAAAGAGAAACAAAAGTCACCAGGGCAGGTTCCTGATGTCAGTTTGCAGGAGGCACTTGGCACTGTCAACCAGCCACAGTTGCCTGTGGGTACAAATTTCATCTGGGAGGCTTCCTAATCCATGGGGAATTTCAGCAGGCAGCAGGCCACTCCAGGCCACCGGGCCCTGGACATGAACGATGGCCTTTCCAAAGAGAAACAAAAGTCACCAGGGCAGGTTCCTGATGTCAGTTTGCAGGAGGCACTTGGCACTGTCAAACCAGCCACAGTTGCCTGTGGTGGTACTTTCGTTCTGGGAGGAATCCTGATCCGTTCGGAATATCAGCAGGCAGCCGGCCACTACGGGCCACACGCCCTGGACACGTACAATGGCCTTTCCAAAGAGAAACAAAAGTCACCAGGCCAGGTTCCTGATGTCAGTTTGCAGGAGGCACTTGGCACTGTCAAACCAGCCACAGTTGCCGGTGGGGGCTCCTTTCATCTGGGAGCTATCCTCATCCGTTCGGAATTTCAGCAGGCATCCGCCCACTCGAGCCACCGGGCCCTGGACATGAACCACGGCTTTTCCCCAGAGAAACAAAAGTCACCAGGCCAGGTTCCTGATGTCAGTTTGCAGGAGGCACTTGGCACTGTCAAACCAGCCACAGTTGCCTGTGGGAGGACATTGCATCTGGGAGGTATCCTGATCCGTGAAAAATTTCAGCAGGCAGCCGGCCACTCCGGGCCACCAGGCACTAGACATGAACGATGGCCTTTCCCCAGAGAAACAAAAGTCACCAGGCCAGGTTCCTGATGTCAGTTTGCAGGAGGCACTTGGCACTGTCAAACCAGCCACTGTTGCCTGTGGGGGCTCCTTTCATCTGGGCGCTATCCTCATCTGTTCGGAATTTCAGCAGGCAGCCGGCCACTCCGGGCCAGCGGGCCCTGGACACGATCGATGGCCTTTCCCCAGAGCAACAAAAGTCACCAGGAGAGGTTCCTGATGTCAGTTTGCAGGAGGCACTTGCCACTGTCAAACCAGCCACAGTTGCCTGTGGTGGTACTTTCGTTCTGGGAGGAATCCTGATCCATTCGGAATATCAGCAGGCGGCCGGCCACTACGGGCCACAGGCCATGGACACGTACAATGGCCGTTCCAAAGAGAAACAAAAGTCACCAGGCCAGGTTCCTGATGTCACTTTGCAGGAGGCACTTGGCACTGTCAAACCAGCCACAGTTGCCTGTGGGGGCTCCTTGCATCTGGGAGCTATCCTGATCCGTGAGGAATTTCAGCAGGCCTCCGCCCACTCGAGCCACCGGGCCCTGGACATGTACCACGGCTTTTCCCCAGAGAAACAAAAGTCACCAGGCCAGGTTCCTGATGTCAGTTTGCAGGAGGCACTTGGCACTGACAATCCAGCCTCAGTTGCCTGTGGGAGGACCTTGCATCTGGGAGGTATCCTGATCCGTGAGGAATTTCAGCAGGCAGCTGGCCACTCCGGGCCTACAGGTCCAGGATATGAACGATGGCCTTTCCCCAGAGAAACAAAAGTCACCAGGCCAGGTTCCTGATGTCAGTTTGCAGGAGGCACTTGGCACTGTCAAACCAGCCACAGTTGCCTGTGGGGGCACCTTGCATCTGGGAGGTATCCTCAACCGTGCGGAATTTCAGCAGGCAGCCGGGATTCCGGGCCAGCGGGCACTGGACACGATCGATGGCCTTTCCCCAGAGCAACAAAAGTCACCAGGACAGGTTCCGATGTCAGTTTGCAGGAGGCACTTGGCACTGTCAAACCAGCCACAGTTGCCTGTGTTGGTACTATTGGTCTGGGAGGTATCCTGATCCGTTCGGAATTTCAGCAGGCGGCCGGCCACTCCGGGCCACAGGCCCTGGACACGTACAATGGTCTTCCCAAAGAGAAACAAAAGTCACCGGGCCAGGTTCCTGATGTCAATTTGCAGGAGGCACTTGGCACTGTCAAATAAGCCACAGGTGTCTGTGGGGGCAACTTGCATCTTGGCGGCTTCCTGATCCGTTCGGAATTTCAGAAGGCAGCCGGCCACTCCGGGCCACCGGGCCCTGGACATGAACGATGGCCTTTCCAAAGAGAAACAAAAGTCACCAGGCCAGGTTCCTGATGTCAGTTTGCAGGAGGCACTTGGCACTGTCAAACCAGCCACAGTTGCCTCTGGGGGCACCTTTCATCTGGGAGCTATCCTCATCTGTTCGGAATTTCAGCAGGCAGCCGGCCACTCCGGGCCAGCGGGCACTGGACACGTTCAATGGCCTTTCCCCAGAGCAACAAAAGTCACCAGGACAGGTTCCGATGTCAGTTTGCAGGAGGCACTTGGCACTGTCAATCCAGCCACAGTTGCCTGTGTTGGTACTATCGGTCTGGGAGGTATCCTGATCCGTTCGGAATTTCAGCAGGCAGCCGGCCACTCCCGGCCACAGGCCCTGGACACGTACAATGGCGTTTCCAAAGAGAAACAAAAGTCACCAGGCCAGGTTCCTGATGTGAGTTTGCAGGAGGCACTTGGCACTGTCAAACCAGCCACAGTTGCCGGTGGGGGCTCCTTTCATCTGGGAGCTATCCTCATCTGTTCGGAATTTCAGCAGGCATCCGCCCACTCGAGCCACCGGGCCCTGGACATGAACCACGGCTTTTCCCCAGAGAAACAAAAGTCACCAGGCCAGGTTCCTGATGTCAGTTTGCAGGAGGCACTTGGCACTGTCAAACCAGCCACAGTTGCCTGTGGGAGGACCTTGCATCTGGGAGGTATCCTGATCCGTGAAAAATTTCAGCAGGCAGCCGGCCACTCCGGGCCACCAGGCACTGGACATGAACGATGGCCTTTCCCCAGGGCAACAAAAGTCACCAGGCCAGGTTCCTGATGTCAGTTTGCTGGAGGCACTTGGCACTGTCAAACCAGACACAGTTGCTTTTGGGGCACTATTCATCTGGGAGGCATTCTTACCCATGCGGAATTTCACGAGGCAGCCGGACACTCCGGGCCACCAGGCCGTGGACCTGAACCATGGCCTTTCCCCAGAGAAACAAAAGTTACCAGGCCAGGTTCCTGATGTCAGTTTGCAGGAGGCACTTGGCACTGTCAAAGCAGCCACAGGTGCCTATGGGTGCAACTTGCATCTGGGAGGTATCCCGATCCGTGCGGAATTTCAGCAGGCAGTCGGCCACTCCGGGCCACCGGGCCCTGGAGAGGAACGATGGCCTTTCCCCAGAGAAACAAAAGTCACCAGGCCAGGTTCCTGATGTCAGTTGGCAGGAGGCACTTGGCACTGTCAAACCAGCCACAGTTGCCTGTGGGGGCACTTTTCATCTGGGAGGCATCCTGATCCGTGCGGAATTTCAGCAGGCGGCCGGCCACTCCGGTCCATCAGGCACAGGATATGAACCACGGCTTTTCCCCAGAGAAACAAAAGTCACCAGGCCAGGTTCCTGATGTCAGTTTGCAGGAGGCACTTGGCACTGTCAAACCAGCCACAGTTGCCTGTGGTGGTACCTTGCATCTGGGCGGCATCCTAAACCGTTCGGAATTTCTGCAGGCAGCCGGCCACTCCGGGACTACGGGTCCAGGATATGAAGCACGGCTTTTTCCCAGAGAAACAAAAGTCACCAGGCCAGCTTCCTGATGTCAGTTTGCAGGAGGCACTCGGCACTGTCAAACCAGCCACAGTTGCCTGTGGGGGCACTTTTCATCTGGGAGGCATCCTGATCTATGCGGAATTCCAGCAGGCTGCCGGCCACTCCGGGCCACAGGGCCCTGGAGAGGAACGATGGCCTTTCCCCAGAGAAACAAAAGTCACCGGGCCAGGTTCCTGATGTCAGTTTGCAGGAGGCACTTGGCACTGTCAAACCAGCCACAGGTGCCTGTGGGGCCACCTTGCATCTGGGTGGTATCCTCAACCGCGTGGAATTTCAGCAGGCAGTCGGCCACTCCGGGCCACCGGGCCCTGGACATGAACGATGGCCTTTCCCCAGAGAAACGAAAGTCACCTGGCCAGGTTCCTGATGTCAGTTGGCAGGAGGCACTTGGCACTGTCAAACCAGCCACAGTTGCCTGTGGGGACACTATTCATCTGGGAGGCATCCTGATCCGTGCGGAATTTCAGCAGGCGGCCGGGCACTCCGGTCCATCAGGCCCTGGATATGAACCACGGCTTTTCCCCAGAGAAACAAAAGTCACCAGGCCAGGTTCCTGATGTCAGTTTGCAGGAGGCACGTGGCACTGTCAAACCAGCCACAGTTGCCTGTGGTGGTACCTTGCATCTGGGCGGCATCCTGATCCATGCGGAATTTCAGCAGGCAGCCGGGCACTCCGGGACTACGGGTCCAGGATATGAAGCACGGCTTTTTCCCAGAGAAACAAAAGTCACCAGGCCAGGTTCCTGATGTCAGTTTGCTGGAGGCACTTGGCACTGTCAAACCAGCCACAGTTGCCTACGGGGGAAACTTGCATCTGGGAGGTATCCTGATCCGTGCGGAATTTCAGCAGGCAGCCGGCCACTCCGGGCCTCAAGGCCCTGGACAAGAACCATGGCCTTTCCCCAGAGAAACAAAAGTCACCAGGCCAGGTTCCTGATGTCAGTTTGCAGGAGGCACTTGGCACTGTCAAACCAGCCACAGTTGCCTGTGGGGGCTCCTGGCATCTGGGAGGTATCCTGATCCGTGCGGAATTTCAGCAGGCAGTCGGCCACTCCAGGCCACCGGGCCCTGGAGGTGAACGATGGCCTTTCCCCAGAGAAAGAAAAGTCACCAGGCCAGGTTCCTGATGTCAGTTTGCAGGAGGCACTTGGCACTGTCAAACCAGCCACAGGTGCCTGTGGGGGCACTTTTCATCTGGGAGGCATCCTGATCCATGCGGAATTTCAGCAGGAGGCCGGCCACTCCGGGCCACCAGGCGTGGACATGAACCACGGCATTTCCCCAGAGAAACAAAAGTCACCAGGCCAGGTTCCAGATGTCAGTTTGCAGGAGGCACTTGGCACTGTCAAACCTGCAACAGTTGCCTGTGGTGGTAGCTTTCATCTGGGTGGCATCCTGATCCGTGCGGAATTTCAGCAGGCAGTCGGCCACTCCGGGCCAGGGGGCACTAGATATCATCTATGGCCTTTCCCCAGAGAAACAAAAGTCACCAGGCCAGGTTCCTGATGTCAGTTTGCAGGAGGCACTTGGCACTGTCAAACCAGCCACAGGTGCCTGTGGGGGCAACTTACGTCTCGGCGGCATCCTAATCCATGAGGAATTTCAGCAGGCAGCCGGCCACTCCGGGCCAACGGGCACTGGAGAAGAATGATGGCCTTTCCCCAGAGAAAAAAAAGTCACCAGGCCAGGTTCCTGATGTCAGTTTGCAGGAGGCACGTGGCACTGTCAAACCAGCCACAGTTGCCTGTGTGGGCACTTTTCATCTGGGAGGTATCCTGATCCATGCGGAATTTCAGCAGGCGGCCGTCCACTCCGGGTCACCAGGCCCTGGATATGAATCACGGCTTTTCCCCAGAGAAACAAAAGTCACCAGGCCAGGTTCCTGATGTTAGTTTGCAGGAGGCCCTTGGCACTGTCAAACCTGCCACAGTTGCCTGTGGTGGTACCTTGCATCTGGGCGGCATCCTAATCCGTTCGGAATTTCAGCAGGCAGCCGGCCACTCCGGGCCACTCCGGGCCCTGGAGAGGAACGATGGCCTTTCCCCAGAGAAACAAAAGTCACCTATCCAGGTTCCTGATGTCAGTTTGCAGGAGGCACTTGGCACTGTCAAACCAGCCACAGTTGCCTGTGGGGACACTTTCCATCTGGGAGGCATCCTGATCCATGCGGAATTTCAGCAGGCAGCCGGGCACTCCAGGCCGCAAGGCCCTGGACATGAATCATGGTCTTTCCCCAGAGAAACGAAAGTCACCAGGTCAGGTTCCTGATGTCAGTTTGCAGGAGGCACATGGCACTGTCAAACCAGCCACAGTTGCCTATGGGGGCACCTTGCATCTGGGAGGTATCCTGATCCGTGCGGAATTTGAGCAGGCAGACGGCCACTCCGGGCCAACGGGCACTGGAGAAGAATGATGGCCTTTCCCCAGAGTAACAAAAGTCACCTGGCCAGGTTCCTGATGTCAGTTTGCAGGAGGCACTTGGCACTGTCAAACCAGCCACAGTTGCCTGTGGGGGCACCTTGAATCTGGGAAGTATCCTGATCCGTGCGGAATTTCAGCAGGCAGTCGGCCATTCCGGGTCACCTGGCCCTGGAGAGGAACGATGGCCTTTCCCCAGAGAAACAAAAGTTACCAGGCCATGTTCCTGATGTCAGTTTGCAGGAGGCACTTGGCACTGTCAAACCAGCCACAGGTGCCTATGGGGGCAACTTGCATCTGGGAAGTATCCTGATCTGTGAGGAATTTCAGCAGGCAGCCGGAGACTCAGGTCCTATGTGTCCAGGATATGAACGATGGCCTTTCCCCAGAGAAAGAAAAGTCACCAGGCCAGGTTGCTGATGTCAGTTTGCAGGAGGCACTTGGCACAGTCAAACCAGCCACAGTTGCCTGTGGGTCACTTTCCATCTGGGTGGCATCCTAATCCATGCGGAATTTCAGCAGGCAGCCGGGCACACCAGGCCGCAAGGCCCTGGACATGAATCATGGTCTTTCCCCAGAGAAATGAAAGTCACCAGGCCGGGTTCCTGATGTCAGTTTGCGGGAGGCACATGGCACTGTCAAACCTGCCACAGTTGCCTGTGGTGGTACTTTCCATCGGGGCGGTATCCTGATCCGTTCGGAATTTCAGCAGGCAGCCGGGCACTCCGGGCCGCAAGGCCCTGGACATGAATCATGGTCTTTCCCCAGAGAAACGAAAGTCACCAGGCCAGGTTCCTGATGTCAGTTTGCAGGAGGCACTTGGCACTGTCAAACCAGCCACAGTTGCCTCTGGGTGCAAATTTCATCTGGGAGGCATTCTTATCCATGCTGAATTTCAGGAGGCAGCCGGCCACTCCGCCCCACCAGGCCGTGGACATGAGCCATGGTCTTTCCCCAGAGAAACAAAAGTTACCAGGCCAGGTTCCTGATGTCAGTTTGCAGGAGGCACTTGGCACTGTCAAACCAGCCCCAGGTGCCTATGGGGGCAACTTGCATCTGGGAGGCATCCTGATCCCTGCGGAATTTCAGCAGGCGGCCGGCCACTCCGGGCCACCAGGCCCTGGATATGAACCACGGCTTTTCCCCAGAGAAACAAAAGTCACCAGGCCAGGTTCCTGATGTTAGTTTGCAGGAGGCACTTGGCACTGTCAAACCTGCCACAGTTGCCTGTGGTGGTACCTTGCATCTGGGCGGCATCCTAATCCGTTCGGAATTTCAGCAGGCAGCCGGCCACTCCGGGCCAACGGGCACTGGAGAAGAATGATGGCCTTTCCCCAGAGAAACAAAAGTCACCAGGCCAGGTTCCTGATGTCAGTTTGCAGGAGGCACGTGGCACTGTCAAACCAGCCACATTTGCCTGTGGGGGCACTTTTCATCTGGGAGGCATCCTGATCCATGCGGAATTTCAGCAGGCGGCCGGACACTCCGGGCCGCAAGGCCCTGGACATGAATCATGGTCTTTCCCCAGAGAAACGAAAGTTACCAGGCCAGGTTCCTGATGTCAGTTTGCAGGAGGCACTTGGCACTGTCAAAGCAGCCACAGGTGCCTATGGGTGCAACTTGCATCTGGGAGGTATCCCGATCCGTGCGGAATTTCAGCAGGCAGTCGGCCACTCCGGGCCACCGGGCCCTGGAGAGGAACGATGGCCTTTCCCCAGAGAAACAAAAGTCACCAGGCCAGGTTCCTGATGTCAGTTGGCAGGAGGCACTTGGCACTGTCAAACCAGCCACAGTTGCCTGTGGGGGCACTTTTCATCTGGGAGGCATCCTGATCCGTGCGGAATTTCAGCAGGCGGCCGGCCACTCCGGTCCATCAGGCACAGGATATGAACCACGGCTTTTCCCCAGAGAAACAAAAGTCACCAGGCCAGGTTCCTGATGTCAGTTTGCAGGAGGCACTTGGCACTGTCAAACCAGCCACAGTTGCCTGTGGTGGTACCTTGCATCTGGGCGGCATCCTAAACCGTTCGGAATTTCTGCAGGCAGCCGGCCACTCCGGGACTACGGGTCCAGGATATGAAGCACGGCTTTTTCCCAGAGAAACAAAAGTCACCAGGCCAGCTTCCTGATGTCAGTTTGCAGGAGGCACTCGGCACTGTCAAACCAGCCACAGGTGCCTGTGGGGCCACCTTGCATCTGGGTGGTATCCTCAACCGCGTGGAATTTCAGCAGGCAGTCGGCCACTCCGGGCCACCGGGCCCTGGACATGAACGATGGCCTTTCCCCAGAGAAACGAAAGTCACCTGGCCAGGTTCCTGATGTCAGTTTGCAGGAGGCACTTGGCACTGTCAAACCAGCCACAGTTGCCTGTGGGAGGACCTTGCATCTGGGAGGTATCCTGATCCGTGAAAAATTTCAGCAGGCAGCCGGCCACTCCGGGCCACCAGGCACTGGACATGAACGATGGCCTTTCCCCAGGGCAACAAAAGTCACCAGGCCAGGTTCCTGATGTCAGTTTGCTGGAGGCACTTGGCACTGTCAAACCAGACACAGTTGCTTTTGGGGCACTATTCATCTGGGAGGCATTCTTACCCATGCGGAATTTCACGAGGCAGCCGGACACTCCGGGCCACCAGGCCGTGGACCTGAACCATGGCCTTTCCCCAGAGAAACAAAAGTTACCAGGCCAGGTTCCTGATGTCAGTTTGCAGGAGGCACTTGGCACTGTCAAAGCAGCCACAGGTGCCTATGGGTGCAACTTGCATCTGGGAGGTATCCCGATCCGTGCGGAATTTCAGCAGGCAGTCGGCCACTCCGGGCCACCGGGCCCTGGAGAGGAACGATGGCCTTTCCCCAGAGAAACAAAAGTCACCTATCCAGGTTCCTGATGTCAGTTGGCAGGAGGCACTTGGCACTGTCAAACCAGCCACAGTTGCCTGTGGGGGCACTTTTCATCTGGGAGGCATCCTGATCCGTGCGGAATTTCAGCAGGCGGCCGGCCACTCCGGTCCATCAGGCACAGGATATGAACCACGGCTTTTCCCCAGAGAAACAAAAGTCACCAGGCCAGGTTCCTGATGTCAGTTTGCAGGAGGCACTTGGCACTGTCAAACCAGCCACAGTTGCCTGTGGTGGTACCTTGCATCTGGGCGGCATCCTAAACCGTTCGGAATTTCTGCAGGCAGCCGGCCACTCCGGGACTACGGGTCCAGGATATGAAGCACGGCTTTTTCCCAGAGAAACAAAAGTCACCAGGCCAGCTTCCTGATGTCAGTTTGCAGGAGGCACTCGGCACTGTCAAACCAGCCACAGTTGCCTGTGGGGGCACTTTTCATCTGGGAGGCATCCTGATCTATGCGGAATTCCAGCAGGCTGCCGGCCACTCCGGGCCACAGGGCCCTGGAGAGGAACGATGGCCTTTCCCCAGAGAAACAAAAGTCACCGGGCCAGGTTCCTGATGTCAGTTTGCAGGAGGCACTTGGCACTGTCAAACCAGCCACAGGTGCCTGTGGGGCCACCTTGCATCTGGGTGGTATCCTCAACCGCGTGGAATTTCAGCAGGCAGTCGGCCACTCCGGGCCACCGGGCCCTGGACATGAACGATGGCCTTTCCCCAGAGAAACGAAAGTCACCTGGCCAGGTTCCTGATGTCAGTTGGCAGGAGGCACTTGGCACTGTCAAACCAGCCACAGTTGCCTGTGGGGACACTATTCATCTGGGAGGCATCCTGATCCGTGCGGAATTTCAGCAGGCGGCCGGGCACTCCGGTCCATCAGGCCCTGGATATGAACCACGGCTTTTCCCCAGAGAAACAAAAGTCACCAGGCCAGGTTCCTGATGTCAGTTTGCAGGAGGCACGTGGCACTGTCAAACCAGCCACAGTTGCCTGTGGTGGTACCTTGCATCTGGGCGGCATCCTGATCCATGCGGAATTTCAGCAGGCAGCCGGGCACTCCGGGACTACGGGTCCAGGATATGAAGCACGGCTTTTTCCCAGAGAAACAAAAGTCACCAGGCCAGCTTCCTGATGTCAGTTTGCTGGAGGCACTTGGCACTGTCAAACCAGCCACAGTTGCCTACGGGGGAAACTTGCATCTGGGAGGTATCCTGATCCGTGCGGAATTTCAGCAGGCAGCCGGCCACTCCGGGCCTCAAGGCCCTGGACAAGAACCATGGCCTTTCCCCAGAGAAACAAAAGTCACCAGGCCAGGTTCCTGATGTCAGTTTGCAGGAGGCACTTGGCACTGTCAAACCAGCCACAGTTGCCTGTGGGGGCACCTCGCATCTGGGAGGTATCCTCAACTGTGCGGAATTTCAGCAGGCAGCCGGGACTCCGGGCCAGCGGGCACTGGACACGATCGATGGCCTTTCCCCAGAGCAGCAAAAGTCACCAGGACAGGTTCCGATGTCAGTTTGCAGAAGGCACTTGGCACTGTCAAACCAGCCACAGTTGCCTGTGGTGGTACTATCGGTCTGGGAGGTATCCTGATCCGTTCGGAATTTCAGCAGGCGGCCGGCCACTCCGGGCCACAGGCCCTGGACACGTACAATGGCCTTTCCAAAGAGAAACAAAAGTCACCAGGGCAGGTTCCTGATGTCAGTTTGCAGGAGGCACTTGGCACTGTCAACCAGCCACAGTTGCCTGTGGGTACAAATTTCATCTGGGAGGCTTCCTAATCCATGGGGAATTTCAGCAGGCAGCAGGCCACTCCAGGCCACCGGGCCCTGGACATGAACGATGGCCTTTCCAAAGAGAAACAAAAGTCACCAGGGCAGGTTCCTGATGTCAGTTTGCAGGAGGCACTTGGCACTGTCAAACCAGCCACAGTTGCCTGTGGTGGTACTTTCGTTCTGGGAGGAATCCTGATCCGTTCGGAATATCAGCAGGCAGCCGGCCACTACGGGCCACACGCCCTGGACACGTACAATGGCCTTTCCAAAGAGAAACAAAAGTCACCAGGCCAGGTTCCTGATGTCAGTTTGCAGGAGGCACTTGGCACTGTCAAACCAGCCACAGTTGCCTGTGGGGGCTCCTTTCATCTGGGAGCTATCCTCATCCGTTCGGAATTTCAGCAGGCATCCGCCCACTCGAGCCACCGGGCCCTGGACATGAACCACGGCTTTTCCCCAGAGAAACAAAAGTCACCAGGCCAGGTTCCTGATGTCAGTTTGCAGGAGGCACTTGGCACTGTCAAACCAGCCACAGTTGCCTGTGGGAGGACCTTGCATCTGGGAGGTATCCTGATCCGTGAAAAATTTCAGCAGGCAGCCGGCCACTCCGGGCCACCAGGCACTAGACATGAACGATGGCCTTTCCCCAGAGAAACAAAAGTCACCAGGCCAGGTTCCTGATGTCAGTTTGCAGGAGGCACTTGGCACTGTCAAACCAGCCACTGTTGCCTGTGGGGGCTCCTTTCATCTGGGCGCTATCCTCATCTGTTCGGAATTTCAGCAGGCAGCCGGCCACTCCGGGCCAGCGGGCCCTGGACACGATCGATGGCCTTTCCCCAGAGCAACAAAAGTCACCAGGAGAGGTTCCTGATGTCAGTTTGCAGGAGGCACTTGCCACTGTCAAACCAGCCACAGTTGCCTGTGGTGGTACTTTCGTTCTGGGAGGAATCCTGATCCATTCGGAATATCAGCAGGCGGCCGGCCACTACGGGCCACAGGCCATGGACACGTACAATGGCCGTTCCAAAGAGAAACAAATTCACCAGGCCAGGTTCCTGATGTCACTTTGCAGGAGGCACTTGGCACTGTCAAACCAGCCACAGTTGCCTGTGGGGGCTCCTTGCATCTGGGAGCTATCCTGATCCGTGAGGAATTTCAGCAGGCCTCCGCCCACTCGAGCCACCGGGCCCTGGACATGTACCACGGCTTTTCCCCAGAGAAACAAAAGTCACCAGGCCAGGTTCCTGATGTCAGTTTGCAGGAGGCACTTGGCACTGTCAATCCAGCCTCAGTTGCCTGTGGGAGGACCTTGCATCTGGGAGGTATCCTGATCCGTGAGGAATTTCAGCAGGCAGCTGGCCACTCCGGGCCTACAGGTCCAGGATATGAACGATGGCCTTTCCCCAGAGAAACAAAAGTCACCAGGCCAGGTTCCTGATGTCAGTTTGCAGGAGGCACTTGGCACTGTCAAACCAGCCACAGTTGCCTGTGGGGGCACCTTGCATCTGGGAGGTATCCTCAACCGTGCGGAATTTCAGCAGGCAGCCGGGATTCCGGGCCAGCGGGCACTGGACACGATCGATGGCCTTTCCCCAGAGCAACAAAAGTCACCAGGACAGGTTCCGATGTCAGTTTGCAGGAGGCACTTGGCACTGTCAAACCAGCCACAGTTGCCTGTGTTGGTACTATTGGTCTGGGAGGTATCCTGATCCGTTCGGAATTTCAGCAGGCGGCCGGCCACTCCGGGCCACAGGCCCTGGACACGTACAATGGTCTTCCCAAAGAGAAACAAAAGTCACCGGGCCAGGTTCCTGATGTCAATTTGCAGGAGGCACTTGGCACTGTCAAACCAGCCACAGTTGCCGGTGGGGGCTCCTTTCATCTGGGAGCTATCCTCATCTGTTCGGAATTTCAGCAGGCATCCGCCCACTCGAGCCACCGGGCCCTGGACATGAACCACGGCTTTTCCCCAGAGAAACAAAAGTCACCAGGCCAGGTTCCTGATGTCAGTTTGCAGGAGGCACTTGGCACTGTCAAACCAGCTACAGTTGCCTGTGGGGGCACCTTGCATCTGGGAGGTATCCTCATCCTTGCGGAATTTCAGCAGGCAGCCGGCCACTCCAGGCCACCAGGCACTGGACATGAACGATGGCCTTTCCCCAGGGCAACAAAAGTCACCAGGCCAGGTTCCTGATGTCAGTTTGCAGGAGGCACTTGGCACTGTCAAAGCAGCCACAGGTGCCTATGGGTGCAACTTGCATCTGGGAGGTATCCCGATCCGTGCGGAATTTCAGCAGGCAGTCGGCCACTCCGGGCCACCGGGCCCTGGAGAGGAACGATGGCCTTTCCCCAGAGAAACAAAAGTCACCAGGCCAGGTTCCTGATGTCAGTTGGCAGGAGGCACTTGGCACTGTCAAACCAGCCACAGTTGCCTGTGGGGGCACTTTTCATCTGGGAGGCATCCTGATCCGTGCGGAATTTCAGCAGGCGGCCGGCCACTCCGGTCCATCAGGCACAGGATATGAACCACGGCTTTTCCCCAGAGAAACAAAAGTCACCAGGCCAGGTTCCTGATGTCAGTTTGCAGGAGGCACTTGGCACTGTCAAACCAGCCACAGTTGCCTGTGGTGGTACCTTGCATCTGGGCGGCATCCTAAACCGTTCGGAATTTCTGCAGGCAGCCGGCCACTCCGGGACTACGGGTCCAGGATATGAAGCACGGCTTTTTCCCAGAGAAACAAAAGTCACCAGGCCAGCTTCCTGATGTCAGTTTGCAGGAGGCACTCGGCACTGTCAAACCAGCCACAGTTGCCTGTGGGGGCACTTTTCATCTGGGAGGCATCCTGATCTATGCGGAATTCCAGCAGGCTGCCGGCCACTCCGGGCCACAGGGCCCTGGAGAGGAACGATGGCCTTTCCCCAGAGAAACAAAAGTCACCGGGCCAGGTTCCTGATGTCAGTTTGCAGGAGGCACTTGGCACTGTCAAACCAGCCACAGGTGCCTGTGGGGCCACCTTGCATCTGGGTGGTATCCTCAACCGCGTGGAATTTCAGCAGGCAGTCGGCCACTCCGGGCCACCGGGCCCTGGACATGAACGATGGCCTTTCCCCAGAGAAACGAAAGTCACCTGGCCAGGTTCCTGATGTCAGTTGGCAGGAGGCACTTGGCACTGTCAAACCAGCCACAGTTGCCTGTGGGGACACTATTCATCTGGGAGGCATCCTGATCCGTGCGGAATTTCAGCAGGCGGCCGGGCACTCCGGTCCATCAGGCCCTGGATATGAACCACGGCTTTTCCCCAGAGAAACAAAAGTCACCAGGCCAGGTTCCTGATGTCAGTTTGCAGGAGGCACGTGGCACTGTCAAACCAGCCACAGTTGCCTGTGGTGGTACCTTGCATCTGGGCGGCATCCTGATCCATGCGGAATTTCAGCAGGCAGCCTGGCACTCCGGGACTACGGGTCCAGGATATGAAGCACGGCTTTTTCCCAGAGAAACAAAAGTCACCAGGCCAGCTTCCTGATGTCAGTTTGCTGGAGGCACTTGGCACTGTCAAACCAGCCACAGTTGCCTACGGGGGAAACTTGCATCTGGGAGGTATCCTGATCCGTGCGGAATTTCAGCAGGCAGCCGGCCACTCCGGGCCTCAAGGCCCTGGACAAGAACCATGGCCTTTCCCCAGAGAAACAAAAGTCACCAGGCCAGGTTCCTGATGTCAGTTTGCAGGAGGCACTTGGCACTGTCAAACCAGCCACAGTTGCCTGTGGGGGCTCCTGGCATCTGGGAGGTATCCTGATCCGTGCGGAATTTCAGCAGGCAGTCGGCCACTCCAGGCCACCGGGCCCTGGAGGTGAACGATGGCCTTTCCCCAGAGAAAGATAAGTCACCAGGCCAGGTTCCTGATGTCAGTTTGCAGGAGGCACTTGGCACTGTCAAACCAGCCACAGGTGCCTGTGGGGGCACTTTTCATCTGGGAGGCATCCTGATCCATGCGGAATTTCAGCAGGAGGCCGGCCACTCCGGGCCACCAGGCGTGGACATGAACCACGGCATTTCCCCAGAGAAACAAAAGTCACCAGGCCAGGTTCCAGATGTCAGTTTGCAGGAGGCACTTGGCACTGTCAAACCTGCAACAGTTGCCTGTGGTGGTAGCTTTCATCTGGGTGGCATCCTGATCCGTGCGGAATTTCAGCAGGCAGTCGGCCACTCCGGGCCAGGGGGCACTAGATATCATCTATGGCCTTTCCCCAGAGAAACAAAAGTCACCAGGCCAGGTTCCTGATGTCAGTTTGCAGGAGGCACTTGGCACTGTCAAACCAGCCACAGGTGCCTGTGGGGGCAACTTACGTCTCGGCGGCATCCTAATCCATGAGGAATTTCAGCAGGCAGCCGGCCACTCCGGGCCAACGGGCACTGGAGAAGAATGATGGCCTTTCCCCAGAGAAAAAAAAGTCACCAGGCCAGGTTCCTGATGTCAGTTTGCAGGAGGCACGTGGCACTGTCAAACCAGCCACAGTTGCCTGTGTGGGCACTTTTCATCTGGGAGGTATCCTGATCCATGCGGAATTTCAGCAGGCGGCCGTCCACTCCGGGCCACCAGGCCCTGGATATGAATCACGGCTTTTCCCCAGAGAAACAAAAGTCACCAGGCCAGGTTCCTGATGTTAGTTTGCAGGAGGCCCTTGGCACTGTCAAACCTGCCACAGTTGCCTGTGGTGGTACCTTGCATCTGGGCGGCATCCTAATCCGTTCGGAATTTCAGCAGGCAGCCGGCCACTCCGGGCCACTCCGGGCCCTGGAGAGGAACGATGGCCTTTCCCCAGAGAAACAAAAGTCACCTATCCAGGTTCCTGATGTCAGTTTGCAGGAGGCACTTGGCACTGTCAAACCAGCCACAGTTGCCTGTGGGGACACTTTCCATCTGGGAGGCATCCTGATCCATGCGGAATTTCAGCAGGCAGCCGGGCACTCCAGGCCGCAAGGCCCTGGACATGAATCATGGTCTTTCCCCAGAGAAACGAAAGTCACCAGGTCAGGTTCCTGATGTCAGTTTGCAGGAGGCACATGGCACTGTCAAACCAGCCACAGTTGCCTATGGGGGCACCTTGCATCTGGGAGGTATCCTGATCCGTGCGGAATTTGAGCAGGCAGACGGCCACTCCGGGCCAACGGGCACTGGAGAAGAATGATGGCCTTTCCCCAGAGTAACAAAAGTCACCAGGCCAGCTTCCTGATGTCAGTTTGCAGGAGGCACTTGGCACTGTCAAACCAGCCACAGTTGCCTGTGGGGGCACCTTGAATCTGGGAAGTATCCTGATCCGTGCGGAATTTCAGCAGGCAGTCGGCCATTCCGGGTCACCTGGCCCTGGAGAGGAACGATGGCCTTTCCCCAGAGAAACAAAAGTTACCAGGCCATGTTCCTGATGTCAGTTTGCAGGAGGCACTTGGCACTGTCAAACCAGCCACAGGTGCCTATGGGGGCAACTTGCATCTGGGAAGTATCCTGATCCGTGAGGAATTTCAGCAGGCAGCCGGAGACTCAGGTCCTATGTGTCCAGGATATGAACGATGGCCTTTCCCCAGAGAAACAAAAGTCACCAGGCCAGGTTGCTGATGTCAGTTTGCAGGAGGCACTTGGCACTGTCAAACCAGCCACAGTTGCCTGTGGGGGCACTTTCCATCTGGGTGGCATCCTAATCCATGCGGAATTTCAGCAGGCAGCCGGGCACACCAGGCCGCAAGGCCCTGGACATGAATCATGGTCTTTCCCCAGAGAAATGAAAGTCACCAGGCCGGGTTCCTGATGTCAGTTTGCGGGAGGCACATGGCACTGTCAAACCTGCCACAGTTGCCTGTGGTGGTACTTTCCATCTGGGCGGTATCCTGATCCGTTCGGAATTTCAGCAGGCAGCCGGGCACTCCGGGCCGCAAGGCCCTGGACATGAATCATGGTCTTTCCCCAGAGAAACGAAAGTCACCAGGCCAGGTTCCTGATGTCAGTTTGCAGGAGGCACTTGGCACTGTCAAACCAGCCACAGTTGCCTCTGGGTGCAATTTTCATCTGGGAGGCATTCTTATCCATGCTGAATTTCAGGAGGCAGCCGGCCACTCCGCCCCACCAGGCCGTGGACATGAGCCATGGTCTTTCCCCAGAGAAACAAAAGTTACCAGGCCAGGTTCCTGATGTCAGTTTGCAGGAGGCACTTGGCACTGTCAAACCAGCCCCAGGTGCCTATGGGGGCAACTTGCATCTGGGAGGCATCCTGATCCCTGCGGAATTTCAGCAGGCGGCCGGCCACTCCGGGCCACCAGGCCCTGGATATGAACCACGGCTTTTCCCCAGAGAAACAAAAGTCACCAGGCCAGGTTCCTGATGTTAGTTTGCAGGAGGCACTTGGCACTGTCAAACCTGCCACAGTTGCCTGTGGTGGTACCTTGCATCTGGGCGGCATCCTAATCCGTTCGGAATTTCAGCAGGCAGCCGGCTACTCCGGGCCAACGGGCACTGGAGAAGAATGATGGCCTTTCCCCAGAGAAACAAAAGTCACCAGGCCAGGTTCCTGATGTCAGTTTGCAGGAGGCACGTGGCACTGTCAAACCAGCCACATTTGCCTGTGGGGGCACTTTTCATCTGGGAGGCATCCTGATCCATGCGGAATTTCAGCAGGCGGCCGGACACTCCGGGCCGCAAGGCCCTGGACATGAATCATGGTCTTTCCCCAGAGAAACGAAAGTCACCAGGTCAGGTTCCTGATGACAGTTTGCAGGAGGCACTTGGCACTGTCAAACCAGCCACAGTTGCCTGTGGGGCCACCTTGCATCTGGGAGGTATTCTCAACCGTGTGGAATTTCAGCAGGCTGCCGGCCACTCCGGGCCAGCGGGCCCCGTAAAAGAATGATGGCCTTTCCCCAGAGAAACAAAACTTACCAGTCCAGGTTCCTGATGTCTGTTTGCAGGAGGCACTTGGCACTGTCAAACCAGCCACAGTTGCCTATGGTTTTAATTTCGGTCTGGGAATTATCCTGATCCGTGCGGAATTTCAGCAGGCGGCCGGCCACTCCGGGCTAGCGGTCCCCAGAAAAGAATGATGGCCTTTCCCCAGAGAAACAAAAGTCACCAGGCCAGGTTCCTGATGTCAGTTTGCAGGAGGCACTTGGCACTGTCAAAGCAGCCACAGGTGCCTATGGGTGCAACTTGCATCTGGGAGGTATCCCGATCCGTGCGGAATTTCAGCAGGCAGTCGGCCACTCCGGGCCACCGGGCCCTGGAGAGGAACGATGGCCTTTCCCCAGAGAAACAAAAGTCACCTGGCCAGGTTCCTGATGTCAGTTGGCAGGAGGCACTTGGCACTGTCAAACCAGCCACAGTTGCCTGTGGGGGCACTTTTCATCTGGGAGGCATCCTGATCCGTGCGGAATTTCAGCAGGCGGCCGGCCACTCCGGTCCATCAGGCCCAGGATATGAACCACGGCTTTTCCCCAGAGAAACAAAAGTCACCAGGCCAGGTTCCTGATGTCAGTTTGCAGGAGGCACTTGGCACTGTCAAACCAGCCACCGTTGCCTGTGGTGGTACCTTGCATCTGGGCGGCATCCTAATCCGTTCGGAATTTCTGCAGGCAGCCGGCCACTCCGGGACTACGGGTCCAGGATATGAAGCACGGCTTTTTCCCAGAGAAACAAAAGTCACCAGGCCAGATTCCTGATGTCAGTTTGCAGGAGGCACTTGGCACTGTCAAACCAGCCACAGTTGCCTATGCGGTCTCCTTTCATCTGGGAGCTATCCTAATCCGTGCGGAATTTCAGCAGGCTGCCGGCCACTCCGGGCCACAGGGCCCTGGAGAGGAACGATGGCCTTTCCCCAGAGAAAAAAAAGTCACCGGGCCAGGTTCCTGATGTCAGTTTGCAGGAGGCACATGGCACTGTCAAACCAGCCACAGGTGCCTGTGGGGCCACCTTGCATCTGGGTGTTATCCTCAACCGTGTGGAATTTCAGCAGGCAGTCGGCCACTCCGGGCCACCGGGCCCTGGAGAGGAACGATGGCCTTTCCCCAGAGAAACGAAAGTCACCTGGCCAGGTTCCTGATGTCAGTTGGCAGGAGGCACTTGGCACTGTCAAACCAGCCACAGTTGCCTGTGGGGACACTATTCATCTGGGAGGCATCCTGATCCGTGCGGAATTTCAGCAGGCGGCCGGCCACTCCGGTCCATCAGGCCCAGGATATGAACCACGGCTTTTCCCCAGAGAAACAAAAGTCACCAGGCCAGGTTCCTGATGTCAGTTTGCAGGAGGCACTTGGCACTGTCAAACCAGCCACAGTTGCCTGTGGTGGTACCTTGCATCTGGGCGGCATCCTAATCCGTTCGGAATTTCTGCAGGCAGCCGGCCACTCCAGGACTACGGGTCCAGGATATGAAGCACGGCTTTTTCCCAGAGAAACAAAAGTCACCAGGCCAGGTTCCTGATGTCAGTTTGCAGGAGGCACTTGGCACTGTCAAACCAGCCACAGTTGCCTATGGGGGAAACTTGCATCTGGGAGGTATCCTGATCCATGCGGAATTTCAGCAGGCAGCCGGCCACTCCGGGCCTCAAGGCCCTGGACAAGAACCATGGCCTTTCCCCAGAGAAATAAAAGTCACCAGGCCACGTTCCTGATGTCAGTTTGCAGGAGGCACTTGGCACTGTCAAACCAGCCACAGTTGCCTGTGGGGGCACCTTGCATCTGGGAGGTATCCTGATCCGTGCGGAATTTCAGCAGGCAGTCGGCCACTCCGGGCCAGGGGGCACTGGACATCATCTATGGCCTTTCCCCAGAGAAATAAAAGTCACCAGGCCAGGTTCCTGATGTCAGTTTGCAGGAGGCACTTGGCACTGTCAAACCAGCCACAGTTGCCTGTGGGGGCACTTTCCATCTGGGAGGCATCCTGATCCATGCGGAATTTCAGCAGGCAGCCGGGCACTCCAGGCCGCAAGGCCCTGGACATGAATCATGGTCTTTCCCCAGAGAAACGAAAGTCACCAGGCCAGGTTCCTGATGTCAGTTTGCAGGAGGCACATGGCACTGTCAAACCAGCCACAGTTGCCTATGGGGGCACCTTGCATCTGGGAGGTATCCTGAACCGTGCGGAATTTTGGCAGGCAGCCGGCCACTCCGGGCCAACGGGCACTGGAGAAGAATGATGGCCTTTCCCCAGAGTAACAAAAGTCACCAGGCCAGGTTCCTGATGTCAGTTTGCAGGAGGCACTTGGCACTGTCAAACCAGCCACAGTTGCCTGTGGGGGCACCTTGAATCTGGGAGGTATCCTGATCCGTGCGGAATTTCAGCAGGCTGCCGGCCACTCCGGGTCACCCGGCCCTGGAGAGGAACGATGGCCTTTCCCCAGAGAAACAAAAGTTACCAGGCCATGTTCCTGATGTCAGTTTGCAGGAGGCACTTGGCACTGTCAAACCAGCCACAGGTGCCTATGGGGGCAACTTGCATCTGGGAAGTATCCTGATCCGTGCGGAATTTCAGCAGGCAGTCGGCCACTCCAGGACAACAGGCTCAGGATATGAACCATGGCCTTTCCCCAGAGAAACAAAAGTCACCAGGCCGTGTTCCTGATGTCAGTTTGCAGGAGGCTCTTGGCACTGTCGAACCAGCCACAGGTGCCTGTGGGGCACATTTCGTCTCGGCGGCATCCTGATCCGTGAGGAATTTCAGCAGGCAGCCGGAGACTCAGGTCCTATGTGTCCAGGATATGAACGATGGCCTTTCCCCTGAGAAACAAAAGTCACCAGGCCAGGTTGCTGATGTCAGTTTGCAGGAGGCACTTGGCACTGTCAAACCAGCCACAGTTGCCTGTGGGGGCACTTTCCATCTGGGTGGCATCCTAATCCATGCGGAATTTCAGCAGGCAGCCGGGCACACCAGGCCGCAAGGCCCTGGACATGAATCATGGCCTTTCCCCAGAGAAATGAAAGTCACCAGGCCAGGTTCCTGATGTCAGTTTGCAGGAGGCACGTGTCACTGTCAAATAAGCCACAGTTGCCTGTGGGGGCACTTTTCATCTGGGAGGCATCCTGATCCATGCTGAATTTCAGGAGGCAGCCGGCCACTCCGCCCCACCAGGCCGTGGACATGAACCATGGTCTTTCCCCAGAGAAACAAAAGTTACCAGGCCAGGTTCCTGATGTCAGTTTGCAGGAGGCACTTGGCACTGTCAAACCACCCCAGGTGCCTATGGGGGCAACTTGCATCTGGGAGGTATCCTCATCTGTGCGGAAGTTCAGCAGGCTGCCGGCCACTCCGGGCCAACGGGCACTGGTTAAGAATTATGGCCTTTCCCCAGAGAAACAAAAGTCACCTATCCAGGTTCCTGATGTCAGTTTGCAGGAGGCACTTGGCACTGTCAAACCAGCCACAGGTGCCTATGGGGGCAACTTGCATCTGGGAGGCATCCTGATCCATGCGGAATTTCAGCAGGCGGCCAGCCACTCCGGGCCACCAGGCCCTGGATATGAACCACGGCTTTTCCCCAGAGAAACAAAAGTCACCAGGCCAGGTTCCTGATGTTAGTTTGCAGGAGGCACTTGGCACTGTCAAACCTGCCACAGTTGCCTGTGGTGGAACCTTGAATCTGGGCGGCATACTAATCCGTTCGGAATTTCAGCAGGCAGCCGGCCACTCCGGGCCAACGGGCACTGGAGAAGAATGATGGCCTTTCCCCAGAGAAACAAAAGTCACCAGGCCAGGTTCCTGATGTCAGTTTGCAGGAGGCACTTGGCACTGTCAAACCTGCCACAGTTGCCTGTGGTGGTACTTTCCATCTGCGCGGTATCCTGATCCGTTCGGAATTTCAGCAGGCAGCCGGCCACTCCGGGCCAACGGGCACTGGAGAAGAATGATGGCCTTTCCCCAGAGAAACAAAAGTCACCAGGCCAGGTTCCTGATGTCAGTTTGCAGGAGGCACGTGGCACTGTCAAACCAGCCACAGTTGCCTGTGGGGGCACTTTTCATCTGGGAGGCATCCTGATCCATGCGGAATTTCAGCAGGCGGCCGGACACTCCGGGCCACCAGGCTGTGGACATGAACCATGGCCTTTCCCCAGAGAAACAAAAGTCACCTGGCCATGTTCCTGATGTCAGTTTGCAGGAAGCACTTGGCACTGTCAAACCAGCCACAGTTGCCTGTGGGGGCACCTTGCATCTGGGAGGCATCCTGATCCATGCGGAATTTCAGCAGGCAGCCGGGCACTCCGGGCCGCAAGGCCCTGGACATGAATCATGGTCTTTCCCCAGAGAAACGAAAGTCACCAGGTCAGGTTCCTGATGTCAGTTTGCAGGAGGCACTTGGCACTGTCAAACCAGCCACAGTTGCCAGTGGGGCCACCTTGCATCTGGGAGGTATTCTCAACCGTGTGGAATTTCAGCAGGCTGCCGGCCACTCCGGGCCAGCGGGCCCCGTAAAAGAATGATGGCCTTTCCCCAGAGAAACAAAACTTACCAGTCTAGGTTCCTGATGTCTGTTTGCAGGAGGCACTTGGCACTGTCAAACCAGCCACAGTTGCCTATGGTTTTAATTTCGGTCTGGGAGTTATCCTGATCCGTGCGGAATTTCAGCAGGCTGCCGGCCACTCCGGGCTAGCGGTCCCCAGAAAAGAATGATGGCCTTTCCCCAGAGAAACAAAAGTCACCAGGCCAGGTTCCTGATGTCAGTTTGCTGGAGGCACTTGGCACTGTCAAACCAGACACAGTTGCTTTTGGGGCACTATTCATCTGGGAGGCATTCTTACCCATGCGGAATTTCAGGAGGCAGCCGGACACTCCGGGCCACCAGGCCGTGGACCTGAACCATGGCCTTTCCCCAGAGAAACAAAAGTTACCAGGCCAGGTTCCTGATGTCAGTTTGCCGGAGGCACATGGCACTGTCAAAGCAGCCACAGGTGCCTATGGGTGCAACTTGCATCTGGGAGGTATCCCGATCCGTGCGGAATTTCAGCAGGCAGTCGGCCACTCCGGTCCATCAGGCACAGGATATGAACCACGGCTTTTCCCCAGAGAAACAAAAGTCACCAGGCCAGGTTCCTGATGTCAGTTTGCAGGAGGCACTTGGCACTGTCAAACCAGCCACAGTTGCCTGTGGTGGTACCTTGCATCTGGGCGGCATCCTAATCCGTTCGGAATTTCTGCAGGCAGCCGGCCACTCCGGGACTACGGGTCCAGGATATGAAGCACGGCTTTTCCCCAGAGAAACAAAAGTCACCGGGCCAGGTTCCTGATGTCAGTTTGCAGGAGGCACTTGGCACTGTCAAACCAGCCACAGGTGCCTGTGGGGCCACCTTGCATCTGGGTGGTATCCTCAACCGTGTGGAATTTCAGCAGGCAGTCGGCCACTCCGGGCCACCGGGCCCTGGAGAGGAACGATGGCCTTTCCCCAGAGAAACAAAAGTCACCAGGCCAGGTTCCTGATGTCAGTTTGCAGGAGGCACTTGGCACTGTCAAACCAGCCACAGTTGCATGTGGGGGCACTTGCCATCTGGGAGGCATCCTGATCCATGCGGAATTTCAGCAGCCAGCCGGGCAATCCAGTCCGCAAGGCCCTGGACATGAATCATGGTCTTTCCCCAGAGAAACGAAAGTCACCAGGTCAGGTTCCTGATGTCAGTTTGCAGGAGGCTCATGGCACTGTCAAACCAGCCACAGTTGCCTGTGGGGCCACCTTGCATCTGGGAGGTATCCTCAACCGTGTGTAATTTCAGCAGGCACCTGGCCACTCCGGGCCGGCGGGCCCCGGACAAGAACGATGGCCTTTCCCCTGAGAAACAAAACTTACCAGGGCAGGTTCCTGATGTCAGTTTGCAGGAGGCACTTGGCACTGTCAAACCAGCCACAGTTGCCAATGGTTTTAGTTTCGCTCTGGGAGGTATCCTGATCCGTGCGGAATTTCAGCAGGCAGCCGGCCACTCCGGGCCACCGGGCCCTGGAGAGGAACGATGGCCTTTCCCCAGAGAAACGAAAGTCACCTGGCCAGGTTCCTGATGTCAGTTGGCAGGAGGCACTTGGCACTGTCAAACCAGCCACAGTTGCCGGTGGGTGCACTTTTCATCTGGGAGGCATCCTGATCCATGCGGAATTTCAGCAGGCGGCCGGCCACTCCGGGCCACCAGGGCCTGGATATGAACCACGGCTTTTCCCCAGAGAAACAAAAGTCACCAGGCCATGTTTCGGATGTCAGTTTGCAGGAGGCACTTGGCCCTGTCAAACCTGCCACAGTTGCCTGTGGTGGCACCTTGCAGCTGGGCGGCATCCTAATCCGTTCGGAATTTCAGCAGGCAGCCGGCCACTCCGGGACTACGGGTCCAGGATATGAACCATGACCTTTCCCCAATGAAACAAAACTCACCAGGCAAGGTTCCTGATGTCAGTTTGCAGGAGGCACTTGGCACTGTCAAACCAGCCACAGTTGCCTGTGGGGCCACCTTGCATCTGGGAGGTATCCTCAACCGTGTGTAATTTCAGCAGGCAGCGGGCCACTCCGGGCCGGCGGGCCCCGGACAAAAAGGATGGCCTTTCCCCAGAGAAACAAAAGTCACCTGGCCAGGTTCCTGATGTCAGTTTGCAGGAGGCACTTGGCACTGTCAAACGAGCCACAGTTGCCTATGGTTTTAGTTTCGGTCTGGGAGGTATCCTGATCCGTGCGGAATTTCAGCAGGCAGCCGGCCACTCCGGGACAGCAGGCCCCGGAAAAGAATCATGGCCTTTCCCCAGAGAAACAAAAGTCACCAGGCCAGGTTCCTGATGTCAGTTTGCAGGAGGCACTTGGCACTGTCAAACCAGCCACCGGTGCCTGTGGGGGCACCATGCATCTGGGAGGTATCCTGATCCGTGCGGAATTTCAGCAGGCAGTCGGCCACTCCGGGCCAGGGGGCACTGGACACCATCTATGGCCTTTCCCCAGAGAAACAAAAGTCACCAGGCCAGGTTCCTGATGTCAGTTTGCAGGAGGCACGTGGCACTGTCAAACCAGCCACATTTGCCTGTGGGGGCACTTTTCATCTGGGAGGCATCCTGATCCATGCGGAATTTCAGCAGGCGGCCGGACACTCCGGGCCGCAAGGCCCTGGACATGAATCATGGTCTTTCCCCAGAGAAACGAAAGTCACCAGGTCAGGTTCCTGATGACAGTTTGCAGGAGGCACTTGGCACTGTCAAACCAGCCACAGTTGCCTGTGGGGCCACCTTGCATCTGGGAGGTATTCTCAACCGTGTGGAATTTCAGCAGGCTGCCGGCCACTCCGGGCCAGCGGGCCCCGTAAAAGAATGATGGCCTTTCCCCAGAGAAACAAAACTTACCAGTCCAGGTTCCTGATGTCTGTTTGCAGGAGGCACTTGGCACTGTCAAACCAGCCACAGTTGCCTATGGTTTTAATTTCGGTCTGGGAATTATCCTGATCCGTGCGGAATTTCAGCAGGCGGCCGGCCACTCCGGGCTAGCGGTCCCCAGAAAAGAATGATGGCCTTTCCCCAGAGAAACAAAAGTCACCAGGCCAGGTTCCTGATGTCAGTTTGCAGGAGGCACTTGGCACTGTCAAAGCAGCCACAGGTGCCTATGGGTGCAACTTGCATCTGGGAGGTATCCCGATCCGTGCGGAATTTCAGCAGGCAGTCGGCCACTCCGGGCCACCGGGCCCTGGAGAGGAACGATGGCCTTTCCCCAGAGAAACAAAAGTCACCTGGCCAGGTTCCTGATGTCAGTTGGCAGGAGGCACTTGGCACTGTCAAACCAGCCACAGTTGCCTGTGGGGGCACTTTTCATCTGGGAGGCATCCTGATCCGTGCGGAATTTCAGCAGGCGGCCGGCCACTCCGGTCCATCAGGCCCAGGATATGAACCACGGCTTTTCCCCAGAGAAACAAAAGTCACCAGGCCAGGTTCCTGATGTCAGTTTGCAGGAGGCACTTGGCACTGTCAAACCAGCCACCGTTGCCTGTGGTGGTACCTTGCATCTGGGCGGCATCCTAATCCGTTCGGAATTTCTGCAGGCAGCCGGCCACTCCGGGACTACGGGTCCAGGATATGAAGCACGGCTTTTTCCCAGAGAAACAAAAGTCACCAGGCCAGATTCCTGATGTCAGTTTGCAGGAGGCACTTGGCACTGTCAAACCAGCCACAGTTGCCTATGCGGTCTCCTTTCATCTGGGAGCTATCCTAATCCGTGCGGAATTTCAGCAGGCTGCCGGCCACTCCGGGCCACAGGGCCCTGGAGAGGAACGATGGCCTTTCCCCAGAGAAAAAAAAGTCACCGGGCCAGGTTCCTGATGTCAGTTTGCAGGAGGCACATGGCACTGTCAAACCAGCCACAGGTGCCTGTGGGGCCACCTTGCATCTGGGTGTTATCCTCAACCGTGTGGAATTTCAGCAGGCAGTCGGCCACTCCGGGCCACCGGGCCCTGGAGAGGAACGATGGCCTTTCCCCAGAGAAACGAAAGTCACCTGGCCAGGTTCCTGATGTCAGTTGGCAGGAGGCACTTGGCACTGTCAAACCAGCCACAGTTGCCTGTGGGGACACTATTCATCTGGGAGGCATCCTGATCCGTGCGGAATTTCAGCAGGCGGCCGGCCACTCCGGTCCATCAGGCCCAGGATATGAACCACGGCTTTTCCCCAGAGAAACAAAAGTCACCAGGCCAGGTTCCTGATGTCAGTTTGCAGGAGGCACTTGGCACTGTCAAACCAGCCACAGTTGCCTGTGGTGGTACCTTGCATCTGGGCGGCATCCTAATCCGTTCGGAATTTCTGCAGGCAGCCGGCCACTCCAGGACTACGGGTCCAGGATATGAAGCACGGCTTTTTCCCAGAGAAACAAAAGTCACCAGGCCAGGTTCCTGATGTCAGTTTGCAGGAGGCACTTGGCACTGTCAAACCAGCCACAGTTGCCTATGGGGGAAACTTGCATCTGGGAGGTATCCTGATCCATGCGGAATTTCAGCAGGCAGCCGGCCACTCCGGGCCTCAAGGCCCTGGACAAGAACCATGGCCTTTCCCCAGAGAAATAAAAGTCACCAGGCCACGTTCCTGATGTCAGTTTGCAGGAGGCACTTGGCACTGTCAAACCAGCCACAGTTGCCTGTGGGGGCACCTTGCATCTGGGAGGTATCCTGATCCGTGCGGAATTTCAGCAGGCAGTCGGCCACTCCGGGCCAGGGGGCACTGGACATCATCTATGGCCTTTCCCCAGAGAAATAAAAGTCACCAGGCCAGGTTCCTGATGTCAGTTTGCAGGAGGCACTTGGCACTGTCAAACCAGCCACAGTTGCCTGTGGGGGCACTTTCCATCTGGGAGGCATCCTGATCCATGCGGAATTTCAGCAGGCAGCCGGGCACTCCAGGCCGCAAGGCCCTGGACATGAATCATGGTCTTTCCCCAGAGAAACGAAAGTCACCAGGCCAGGTTCCTGATGTCAGTTTGCAGGAGGCACATGGCACTGTCAAACCAGCCACAGTTGCCTATGGGGGCACCTTGCATCTGGGAGGTATCCTGAACCGTGCGGAATTTTGGCAGGCAGCCGGCCACTCCGGGCCAACGGGCACTGGAGAAGAATGATGGCCTTTCCCCAGAGTAACAAAAGTCACCAGGCCAGGTTCCTGATGTCAGTTTGCAGGAGGCACTTGGCACTGTCAAACCAGCCACAGTTGCCTGTGGGGGCACCTTGAATCTGGGAGGTATCCTGATCCGTGCGGAATTTCAGCAGGCTGCCGGCCACTCCGGGTCACCCGGCCCTGGAGAGGAACGATGGCCTTTCCCCAGAGAAACAAAAGTTACCAGGCCATGTTCCTGATGTCAGTTTGCAGGAGGCACTTGGCACTGTCAAACCAGCCACAGGTGCCTATGGGGGCAACTTGCATCTGGGAAGTATCCTGATCCGTGCGGAATTTCAGCAGGCAGTCGGCCACTCCAGGACAACAGGCTCAGGATATGAACCATGGCCTTTCCCCAGAGAAACAAAAGTCACCAGGCCGTGTTCCTGATGTCAGTTTGCAGGAGGCTCTTGGCACTGTCGAACCAGCCACAGGTGCCTGTGGGGCACATTTCGTCTCGGCGGCATCCTGATCCGTGAGGAATTTCAGCAGGCAGCCGGAGACTCAGGTCCTATGTGTCCAGGATATGAACGATGGCCTTTCCCCTGAGAAACAAAAGTCACCAGGCCAGGTTGCTGATGTCAGTTTGCAGGAGGCACTTGGCACTGTCAAACCAGCCACAGTTGCCTGTGGGGGCACTTTCCATCTGGGTGGCATCCTAATCCATGCGGAATTTCAGCAGGCAGCCGGGCACACCAGGCCGCAAGGCCCTGGACATGAATCATGGCCTTTCCCCAGAGAAATGAAAGTCACCAGGCCAGGTTCCTGATGTCAGTTTGCAGGAGGCACGTGTCACTGTCAAATAAGCCACAGTTGCCTGTGGGGGCACTTTTCATCTGGGAGGCATCCTGATCCATGCTGAATTTCAGGAGGCAGCCGGCCACTCCGCCCCACCAGGCCGTGGACATGAACCATGGTCTTTCCCCAGAGAAACAAAAGTTACCAGGCCAGGTTCCTGATGTCAGTTTGCAGGAGGCACTTGGCACTGTCAAACCACCCCAGGTGCCTATGGGGGCAACTTGCATCTGGGAGGTATCCTCATCTGTGCGGAAGTTCAGCAGGCTGCCGGCCACTCCGGGCCAACGGGCACTGGTTAAGAATTATGGCCTTTCCCCAGAGAAACAAAAGTCACCTATCCAGGTTCCTGATGTCAGTTTGCAGGAGGCACTTGGCACTGTCAAACCAGCCACAGGTGCCTATGGGGGCAACTTGCATCTGGGAGGCATCCTGATCCATGCGGAATTTCAGCAGGCGGCCAGCCACTCCGGGCCACCAGGCCCTGGATATGAACCACGGCTTTTCCCCAGAGAAACAAAAGTCACCAGGCCAGGTTCCTGATGTTAGTTTGCAGGAGGCACTTGGCACTGTCAAACCTGCCACAGTTGCCTGTGGTGGAACCTTGAATCTGGGCGGCATACTAATCCGTTCGGAATTTCAGCAGGCAGCCGGCCACTCCGGGCCAACGGGCACTGGAGAAGAATGATGGCCTTTCCCCAGAGAAACAAAAGTCACCAGGCCAGGTTCCTGATGTCAGTTTGCAGGAGGCACTTGGCACTGTCAAACCTGCCACAGTTGCCTGTGGTGGTACTTTCCATCTGCGCGGTATCCTGATCCGTTCGGAATTTCAGCAGGCAGCCGGCCACTCCGGGCCAACGGGCACTGGAGAAGAATGATGGCCTTTCCCCAGAGAAACAAAAGTCACCAGGCCAGGTTCCTGATGTCAGTTTGCAGGAGGCACGTGGCACTGTCAAACCAGCCACAGTTGCCTGTGGGGGCACTTTTCATCTGGGAGGCATCCTGATCCATGCGGAATTTCAGCAGGCGGCCGGACACTCCGGGCCACCAGGCTGTGGACATGAACCATGGCCTTTCCCCAGAGAAACAAAAGTCACCTGGCCATGTTCCTGATGTCAGTTTGCAGGAAGCACTTGGCACTGTCAAACCAGCCACAGTTGCCTGTGGGGGCACCTTGCATCTGGGAGGCATCCTGATCCATGCGGAATTTCAGCAGGCAGCCGGGCACTCCGGGCCGCAAGGCCCTGGACATGAATCATGGTCTTTCCCCAGAGAAACGAAAGTCACCAGGTCAGGTTCCTGATGTCAGTTTGCAGGAGGCACTTGGCACTGTCAAACCAGCCACAGTTGCCAGTGGGGCCACCTTGCATCTGGGAGGTATTCTCAACCGTGTGGAATTTCAGCAGGCTGCCGGCCACTCCGGGCCAGCGGGCCCCGTAAAAGAATGATGGCCTTTCCCCAGAGAAACAAAACTTACCAGTCTAGGTTCCTGATGTCTGTTTGCAGGAGGCACTTGGCACTGTCAAACCAGCCACAGTTGCCTATGGTTTTAATTTCGGTCTGGGAGTTATCCTGATCCGTGCGGAATTTCAGCAGGCTGCCGGCCACTCCGGGCTAGCGGTCCCCAGAAAAGAATGATGGCCTTTCCCCAGAGAAACAAAAGTCACCAGGCCAGGTTCCTGATGTCAGTTTGCTGGAGGCACTTGGCACTGTCAAACCAGACACAGTTGCTTTTGGGGCACTATTCATCTGGGAGGCATTCTTACCCATGCGGAATTTCAGGAGGCAGCCGGACACTCCGGGCCACCAGGCCGTGGACCTGAACCATGGCCTTTCCCCAGAGAAACAAAAGTTACCAGGCCAGGTTCCTGATGTCAGTTTGCCGGAGGCACATGGCACTGTCAAAGCAGCCACAGGTGCCTATGGGTGCAACTTGCATCTGGGAGGTATCCCGATCCGTGCGGAATTTCAGCAGGCAGTCGGCCACTCCGGTCCATCAGGCACAGGATATGAACCACGGCTTTTCCCCAGAGAAACAAAAGTCACCAGGCCAGGTTCCTGATGTCAGTTTGCAGGAGGCACTTGGCACTGTCAAACCAGCCACAGTTGCCTGTGGTGGTACCTTGCATCTGGGCGGCATCCTAATCCGTTCGGAATTTCTGCAGGCAGCCGGCCACTCCGGGACTACGGGTCCAGGATATGAAGCACGGCTTTTCCCCAGAGAAACAAAAGTCACCGGGCCAGGTTCCTGATGTCAGTTTGCAGGAGGCACTTGGCACTGTCAAACCAGCCACAGGTGCCTGTGGGGCCACCTTGCATCTGGGTGGTATCCTCAACCGTGTGGAATTTCAGCAGGCAGTCGGCCACTCCGGGCCACCGGGCCCTGGAGAGGAACGATGGCCTTTCCCCAGAGAAACAAAAGTCACCAGGCCAGGTTCCTGATGTCAGTTTGCAGGAGGCACTTGGCACTGTCAAACCAGCCACAGTTGCATGTGGGGGCACTTGCCATCTGGGAGGCATCCTGATCCATGCGGAATTTCAGCAGCCAGCCGGGCAATCCAGTCCGCAAGGCCCTGGACATGAATCATGGTCTTTCCCCAGAGAAACGAAAGTCACCAGGTCAGGTTCCTGATGTCAGTTTGCAGGAGGCTCATGGCACTGTCAAACCAGCCACAGTTGCCTGTGGGGCCACCTTGCATCTGGGAGGTATCCTCAACCGTGTGTAATTTCAGCAGGCACCTGGCCACTCCGGGCCGGCGGGCCCCGGACAAGAACGATGGCCTTTCCCCTGAGAAACAAAACTTACCAGGGCAGGTTCCTGATGTCAGTTTGCAGGAGGCACTTGGCACTGTCAAACCAGCCACAGTTGCCAATGGTTTTAGTTTCGCTCTGGGAGGTATCCTGATCCGTGCGGAATTTCAGCAGGCAGCCGGCCACTCCGGGCCACCGGGCCCTGGAGAGGAACGATGGCCTTTCCCCAGAGAAACGAAAGTCACCTGGCCAGGTTCCTGATGTCAGTTGGCAGGAGGCACTTGGCACTGTCAAACCAGCCACAGTTGCCGGTGGGTGCACTTTTCATCTGGGAGGCATCCTGATCCATGCGGAATTTCAGCAGGCGGCCGGCCACTCCGGGCCACCAGGGCCTGGATATGAACCACGGCTTTTCCCCAGAGAAACAAAAGTCACCAGGCCATGTTTCGGATGTCAGTTTGCAGGAGGCACTTGGCCCTGTCAAACCTGCCACAGTTGCCTGTGGTGGCACCTTGCAGCTGGGCGGCATCCTAATCCGTTCGGAATTTCAGCAGGCAGCCGGCCACTCCGGGACTACGGGTCCAGGATATGAACCATGACCTTTCCCCAATGAAACAAAACTCACCAGGCAAGGTTCCTGATGTCAGTTTGCAGGAGGCACTTGGCACTGTCAAACCAGCCACAGTTGCCTGTGGGGCCACCTTGCATCTGGGAGGTATCCTCAACCGTGTGTAATTTCAGCAGGCAGCGGGCCACTCCGGGCCGGCGGGCCCCGGACAAAAAGGATGGCCTTTCCCCAGAGAAACAAAAGTCACCTGGCCAGGTTCCTGATGTCAGTTTGCAGGAGGCACTTGGCACTGTCAAACGAGCCACAGTTGCCTATGGTTTTAGTTTCGGTCTGGGAGGTATCCTGATCCGTGCGGAATTTCAGCAGGCAGCCGGCCACTCCGGGACAGCAGGCCCCGGAAAAGAATCATGGCCTTTCCCCAGAGAAACAAAAGTCACCAGGCCAGGTTCCTGATGTCAGTTTGCAGGAGGCACTTGGCACTGTCAAACCAGCCACCGGTGCCTGTGGGGGCACCATGCATCTGGGAGGTATCCTGATCCGTGCGGAATTTCAGCAGGCAGTCGGCCACTCCGGGCCAGGGGGCACTGGACACCATCTATGGCCTTTCCCCAGAGAAACAAAAGTCACCAGGCCATGTTCCTGATGTCAGTTTGCAGGAGGCACTTGGCACTGTCAAACCAGCCACAGTTGCCTGTGGGGGCACCTTGCATCTCGGAGGTATCCTGATCCGTGCGGAATTTCAGCAGGCCGTCGGCCACTCCGGGCCAGGGGGCACTGGACATCATCTATGGCCTTTCCCCAGAGAAACAAAAGTCACCAGGCCAGGTTCCTGATGTCAGTTTGCAGGAGGCACTTGGCACTGTCAAACCAGCCACAGTTGCCTGTGGGGCCACCTTGCATCTGGGAGGTATCCTGATCCGTGCGGAATTTCAGCAGGCCGTCGGCCACTCCGGGCCAGTGGGCACTGGACATCATCTATGGCCTTTCCCCAGAGAAACAAAAGTCACCAGGCCAGGTTCCTGATGTCAGTTGGCAGGAGGCACTTGGCACTGTCAAACCTGCCACAGTTGCCTGTGGTGGTACTTTCCATCTGGGCGGTATCCTGATCCGTTCGGAATTTCAGCAGGCAGCCGGGCACTCCGGGCCGCAAGGCCCTGGACATGAATCATGGTCTTTCCCCAGAGAAACGAAAGTCACCAGGCCAGGTTCCTGATGTCAGTTTGCAGGAGGCACTTGGCACTGTCAAACCAGCCACAGTTGCCTCTGGGTGCAATTTTCATCTGGGAGGCATTCTTATCCATGCTGAATTTCAGGAGGCAGCCGGCCACTCCGCCCCACCAGGCCGTGGACATGAGCCATGGTCTTTCCCCAGAGAAACAAAAGTTACCAGGCCAGGTTCCTGATGTTAGTTTGCAGGAGGCACTTGGCACTGTCAAACCTGCCACAGTTGCCTGTGGTGGTACCTTGCATCTGGGCGGCATCCTAATCCGTTCGGAATTTCAGCAGGCAGCCGGCCACTCGGGGCCAACGGGCACTGGAGAAGAATCATGGCCTTTCCCCGGAGAAACAAAAGTCACCAGGCCAGGTTCCTGATGTCAGTTTGCAGGAGGCACTTGGCACTGTCAAACCAGCCACAGGTGCCTATGGGGGCAACTTACATCTGGGAGGCATCCTGATCCCTGCGGAATTTCAGCAGGCGGCCGGCCACTCCGGGCCACCAGGGCCTGGATATGAACCACGGCTTCTCCCCAGAGAAACAAAAGTCACCAGGCCAGGTTCCTGATGTTAGTTTGCAGGAGGCACTTGGCACTGTCAAACCTGCCACAGTTGCCTGTGGTGGTACCTTGCATCTGGGCGGCATCCTAATCCGTTCGGAATTTCAGCAGGCAGCCGGCCACTCCGGGCCAACGGGCACTGGAGAAGAATGATGGCCTTTCCCCAGAGAAACAAAAGTCACCAGGCCAGGTTCCTGATGTCAGTTTGCAGGAGGCACGTGGCACTGTCAAACCAGCCACATTTGCCTGTGGGGGCACTTTTCATCTGGGAGGCATCCTGATCCATGCGGAATTTCAGCAGGCGGCCGGACACTCCGGGCCGCAAGGCCCTGGACATGAATCATGGTCTTTCCCCAGAGAAACGAAAGTCACCAGGTCAGGTTCCTGATGTCAGTTTGCAGGAGGCACTTGGCACTGTCAAACCAGCCACAGTTGCCTGTGGGGCCACCTTGCATCTGGGAGGTATTCTCAACCGTGTGGAATTTCAGCAGGCTGCCGGCCACTCCGGGCCAGCGGGCCCCGTAAAAGAATGATGGCCTTTCCCCAGAGAAACAAAACTTACCAGTCCAGGTTCCTGATGTCTGTTTGCAGGAGGCACTTGGCACTGTCAAACCAGCCACAGTTGCCTATGGTTTTAATTTCGGTCTGGGAATTATCCTGATCCGTGCGGAATTTCAGCAGGCGGCCGGCCACTCCGGGCTAGCGGTCCCCAGAAAAGAATGATGGCCTTTCCCCAGAGAAACAAAAGTCACCAGGCCAGGTTCCTGATGTCAGTTTGCAGGAGGCACTTGGCACTGTCAAAGCAGCCACAGGTGCCTATGGGTGCAACTTGCATCTGGGAGGTATCCCGATCCGTGCGGAATTTCAGCAGGCAGTCGGCCACTCCGGGCCACCGGGCCCTGGAGAGGAACGATGGCCTTTCCCCAGAGAAACAAAAGTCACCTGGCCAGGTTCCTGATGTCAGTTGGCATGAGGCACTTGGCACTGTCAAACCAGCCACAGTTGCCTGTGGGGGCACTTTTCATCTGGGAGGCATCCTGATCCGTGCGGAATTTCAGCAGGCGGCCGGCCACTCCGGTCCATCAGGCCCAGGATATGAACCACGGCTTTTCCCCAGAGAAACAAAAGTCATCAGGCCAGGTTCCTGATGTCAGTTTGCAGGAGGCACTTGGCACTGTCAAACCAGCCACCGTTGCCTGTGGTGGTACCTTGCATCTGGGCGGCATCCTAATCCGTTCGGAATTTCTGCAGGCAGCCGGCCACTCCGGGACTACGGGTCCAGGATATGAAGCACGGCTTTTTCCCAGAGAAACAAAAGTCACCAGGCCAGATTCCTGATGTCAGTTTGCAGGAGGCACTTGGCACTGTCAAACCAGCCACAGTTGCCTATGCGGTCTCCTTTCATCTGGGAGCTATCCTAATCCGTGCGGAATTTCAGCAGGCTGCCGGCCACTCCGGGCCACAGGGCCCTGGAGAGGAACGATGGCCTTTCCCCAGAGAAACAAAAGTCACCGGGCCAGGTTCCTGATGTCAGTTTGCAGGAGGCACATGGCACTGTCAAACCAGCCACAGGTGCCTGTGGGGCCACCTTGCATCTGGGTGTTATCCTCAACCGTGTGGAATTTCAGCAGGCAGTCGGCCACTCCGGGCCACCGGGCCCTGGAGAGGAACGATGGCCTTTCCCCAGAGAAACGAAAGTCACCTGGCCAGGTTCCTGATGTCAGTTGGCAGGAGGCACTTGGCACTGTCAAACCAGCCACAGTTGCCTGTGGGGACACTATTCATCTGGGAGGCATCCTGATCCGTGCGGAATTTCAGCAGGCGGCCGGCCACTCCGGTCCATCAGGCCCAGGATATGAACCACGGCTTTTCCCCAGAGAAACAAAAGTCACCAGGCCAGGTTCCTGATGTCAGTTTGCAGGAGGCACTTGGCACTGTCAAACCAGCCACAGTTGCCTGTGGTGGTACCTTGCATCTGGGCGGCATCCTAATCCGTTCGGAATTTCTGCAGGCAGCCGGCCACTCCAGGACTACGGGTCCAGGATATGAAGCACGGCTTTTTCCCAGAGAAACAAAAGTCACCAGGCCAGGTTCCTGATGTCAGTTTGCAGGAGGCACTTGGCACTGTCAAACCAGCCACAGTTGCCTATGGGGGAAACTTGCATCTGGGAGGTATCCTGATCCATGCGGAATTTCAGCAGGCAGCCGGCCACTCCGGGCCTCAAGGCCCTGGACAAGAACCATGGCCTTTCCCCAGAGAAATAAAAGTCACCAGGCCAGGTTCCTGATGTCAGTTTGCAGGAGGCACTTGGCACTGTCAAACCAGCCACAGTTGCCTGTGGGGGCTCCTGGCATCTGGGAGGTATCCTGATCCGTGCGGAATTTCAGCAGGCAGTCGGCCACTCCAGGCCACCGGGCCCTGGAGGTGAACGATGGCCTTTCCCCAGAGAAACAAAAGTCACCAGGCCAGGTTCCTGATGTCAGTTTGCAGGAGGCACTTGGCACTGTCAAACCAGCCACAGGTGCCTGTGGGGGCACTTTTCATCTGGGAGGCATCCTGATCCATGTGGAATTTCAGCAGGAGGCCGGCCAATCCGGGCCACCAGGCGTGGACATGAACCACGGCATTTCCCCAGAGAAACAAAAGTCACCAGGCCAGGTTCCAGATGTCAGTTTGCAGGAGGCACTTGGCACTGTCAAACCTGCAACAGTTGCCTGTGGTGGTACATTTCATCTGGGTGGCATCCTGATCCGTGCGGAATTTCAGCAGGCAGTCGGCCACTCCGGGCCAGGGGGCACTGGACATGAACCATGGCCTTTCCCCAGAGAAACAAAAGTCACCAGGCCAGGTTGCTGATGTCAGTTTGCAGGAGGCACTTGGCACTGTCAAACCAGCCACAGGTGCCTGTGGGGGCAACTTACGTCTCGGCGGCATACTGATCCATGAGGAATTTCAGCAGGCAGTCGGCCACTCCGGGCCAACGGGCACTGGAGAAGAATGATGGCCTTTCCCGAGAGAAACAAAAGTCACCAGGCCAGGTTCCTGATGTCAGTTTGCAGGAGGCACGTGGCACTGTCAAACCAGCCACAGTTGCCTGTGTGGGCACTTTTCATCTGGGAGGCATCCTGATCCATGCGGAATTTCAGCAGGCGGCCGTCCACTCCGGGCCACCAGGCCCTGGATATGAACCACGGCTTTTCCCCAGAGAAACAAAAGTCACCAGGCCAGGTTCCTGATGTTAGTTTGCAGGAGGCCCTTGGCACTGTCAAACCTGCCACAGTTGCCTGTGGTGGTACCTTGCATCTGGGCGGCATCCTAATCCGTTCGGAATTTCTGCAGGCAGCCGGCCACTCCGGGCCACTCCGGGCCCTGGAGAGGAACGATGGCCTTTCCCCAGAGAAACAAAAGTCACCTATCCAGGTTCCTGATGTCAGTTTGCAGCAGGCACTTGGCACTGTCAAACCAGCCACAGGTGCCTGTGGGGGCACCTTGCATCTGGGAGGTATCCTGATCCGTGCGGAATTTCAGCAGGCAGTCGGCCACTCCGGGCCAGGGGGCACTGGACATCATCTATGGCCTTTCCCCAGAGAAATAAAAGTCACCAGGCCAGGTTCCTGATGTCAGTTTGCAGGAGGCACTTGGCACTGTCAAACCAGCCACAGTTGCCTGTGGGGGCACTTTCCATCTGGGAGGCATCCTGATCCATGCGGAATTTCAGCAGGCAGCCGGGCACTCCAGGCCGCAAGGCCCTGGACATGAATCATGGTCTTTCCCCAGAGAAACGAAAGTCACCAGGCCAGGTTCCTGATGTCAGTTTGCAGGAGGCACATGGCACTGTCAAACCAGCCACAGTTGCCTATGGGGGCACCTTGCATCTGGGAGGTATCCTGAACCGTGCGGAATTTTGGCAGGCAGCCGGCCACTCCGGGCCAACGGGCACTGGAGAAGAATGATGGCCTTTCCCCAGAGTAACAAAAGTCACCTGGCCAGCTTCCTGATGTCAGTTTGCAGGAGGCACTTGGCACTGTCAAACCAGCCACAGTTGCCTGTGGGGGCACCTTGAATCTGGGAGGTATCCTGATCCGTGCGGAATTTCAGCAGGCTGCCGGCCACTCCGGGTCACCCGGCCCTGGAGAGGAACGATGGCCTTTCCCCAGAGAAACAAAAGTTACCAGGCCATGTTCCTGATGTCAGTTTGCAGGAGGCACTTGGCACTGTCAAACCAGCCACAGGTGCCTATGGGGGCAACTTGCATCTGGGAAGTATCCTGATCCGTGCGGAATTTCAGCAGGCAGTCGGCCACTCCAGGACAACAGGCTCAGGATATGAACCATGGCCTTTCCCCAGAGAAACAAAAGTCACCAGGCCGTGTTCCTGATGTCAGTTTGCAGGAGGCTCTTGGCACTGTCGAACCAGCCACAGGTGCCTGTGGGGCACATTTCGTCTCGGCGGCATCCTGATCCGTGAGGAATTTCAGCAGGCAGCCGGAGACTCAGGTCCTATGTGTCCAGGATATGAACGATGGCCTTTCCCCAGAGAAACAAAAGTCACCAGGCCAGGTTGCTGATGTCAGTTTGCAGGAGGCACTTGGCACTGTCAAACCAGCCACAGTTGCCTGTGGGGGCACTTTCCATCTGGGTGGCATCCTAATCAATGCGGAATTTCAGCAGGCAGCCGGGCACACCAGGCCGCAAGGCCCTGGACATGAATCATGGCCTTTCCCCAGAGAAATGAAAGTCACCAGGCCAGGTTCCTGATGTCAGTTTGCAGGAGGCACGTGTCACTGTCAAATAAGCCACAGTTGCCTGTGGGGGCACTTTTCATCTGGGAGGCATCCTGATCCATGCTGAATTTCAGGAGGCAGCCGGCCACTCCGCCCCACCAGGCCGTGGACATGAACCATGGTCTTTCCCCAGAGAAACAAAAGTTACCAGGCCAGGTTCCTGATGTCAGTTTGCAGGAGGCACTTGGCACTGTCAAACCACCCCAGGTGCCTATGGGGGCAACTTGCATCTGGGAGGTATCCTCATCTGTGCGGAAGTTCAGCAGGCTGCCGGCCACTCCGGGCCAACGGGCACTGGTTAAGAATTATGGCCTTTCCCCAGAGAAACAAAAGTCACCAGGCCAGGTTCCTGATGTCAGTTTGCAGGAGGCACTTGGCACTGTCAAACCAGCCACAGGTGCCTATGGGGGCAACTTGCATCTGGGAGGCATCCTGATCCATGCGGAATTTCAGCAGGCGGCCAGCCACTCCGGGCCACCAGGCCCTGGATATGAACCACGGCTTTTCCCCAGAGAAACAAAAGTCACCAGGCCAGGTTCCTGATGTTAGTTTGCAGGAGGCACTTGGCACTGTCAAACCTGCCACAGTTGCCTGTGGTGGAACCTTGAATCTGGGCGGCATACTAATCCGTTCGGAATTTCAGCAGGCAGCCGGCCACTCCGGGCCAACGGGCACTGGAGAAGAATGATGGCCTTTCCCCAGAGAAACAAAAGTCACCAGGCCAGGTTCCTGATGTCAGTTTGCAGGAGGCACTTGGCACTGTCAAACCTGCCACAGTTGCCTGTGGTGGTACTTTCCATCTGCGCGGTATCCTGATCCGTTCGGAATTTCAGCAGGCAGCCGGCCACTCCGGGCCAACGGGCACTGGAGAAGAATGATGGCCTTTCCCCAGAGAAACAAAAGTCACCAGGCCAGGTTCCTGATGTCAGTTTGCAGGAGGCACGTGGCGCTGTCAAACCAGCCACAGTTGCCTGTGGGGGCACTTTTCATCTGGGAGGCATCCTGATCCATGCGGAATTTCAGCAGGCGGCCGGACACTCCGGGCCACCAGGCTGTGGACATGAACCATGGCCTTTCCCCAGAGAAACAAAAGTCACCTGGCCATGTTCCTGATGTCAGTTTGCAGGAAGCACTTGGCACTGTCAAACCAGCCACAGTTGCCTGTGGGGGCACCTTGCATCTGGGAGGCATCCTGATCCATGCGGAATTTCAGCAGGCAGCCGGGCACTCCGGGCCGCAAGGCCCTGGACATGAATCATGGTCTTTCCCCAGAGAAACGAAAGTCACCAGGTCAGGTTCCTGATGTCAGTTTGCAGGAGGCACTTGGCACTGTCAAACCAGCCACAGTTGCCAGTGGGGCCACCTTGCATCTGGGAGGTATTCTCAACCGTGTGGAATTTCAGCAGGCTGCCGGCCACTCCGGGCCAGCGGGCCCCGTAAAAGAATGATGGCCTTTCCCCAGAGAAACAAAACTTACCAGTCTAGGTTCCTGATGTCTGTTTGCAGGAGGCACTTGGCACTGTCAAACCAGCCACAGTTGCCTATGGTTTTAATTTCGGTCTGGGAGTTATCCTGATCCGTGCGGAATTTCAGCAGGCTGCCGGCCACTCCGGGCTAGCGGTCCCCAGAAAAGAATGATGGCCTTTCCCCAGAGAAACAAAAGTCACCAGGCCAGGTTCCTGATGTCAGTTTGCTGGAGGCACTTGGCACTGTCAAACCAGACACAGTTGCTTTTGGGGCACTATTCATCTGGGAGGCATTCTTACCCATGCGGAATTTCAGGAGGCAGCCGGACACTCCGGGCCACCAGGCCGTGGACCTGAACCATGGCCTTTCCCCAGAGAAACAAAAGTTACCAGGCCAGGTTCCTGATGTCAGTTTGCCGGAGGCACATGGCACTGTCAAAGCAGCCACAGGTGCCTATGGGTGCAACTTGCATCTGGGAGGTATCCCGATCCGTGCGGAATTTCAGGAGGCAGTCGGCCACTCCGGTCCATCAGGCACAGGATATGAACCACGGCTTTTCCCCAGAGAAACAAAAGTCACCAGGCCAGGTTCCTGATGTCAGTTTGCAGGAGGCACTTGGCACTGTCAAACCAGCCACAGTTGCCTGTGGTGGTACCTTGCATCTGGGCGGCATCCTAATCCGTTCGGAATTTCTGCAGGCAGCCGGCCACTCCGGGACTACGGGTCCAGGATATGAAGCACGGTTTTTCCCAGAGAAACAAAAGTCACCGGGCCAGGTTCCTGATGTCAGTTTGCAGGAGGCACTTGGCACTGTCAAACCAGCCACAGGTGCCTGTGGGGCCACCTTGCATCTGGGTGGTATCCTCAACCGTGTGGAATTTCAGCAGGCAGTCGGCCACTCCGGGCCACCGGGCCCTGGAGAGGAACGATGGCCTTTCCCCAGAGAAACAAAAGTCACCTGGCCAGGTTCCTGATGTCAGTTTGCAGGAGGCACTTGGCACTGTCAAACCAGCCACAGTTGCATGTGGGGGCACTTGCCATCTGGGAGGCATCCTGATCCATGCGGAATTTCAGCAGCCAGCCGGGCAATCCAGTCCGCAAGGCCCTGGACATGAATCATGGTCTTTCCCCAGAGAAACGAAAGTCACCAGGTCAGGTTCCTGATGTCAGTTTGCAGGAGGCTCATGGCACTGTCAAACCAGCCACAGTTGCCTGTGGGGCCACCTTGCATCTGGGAGGTATCCTCAACCGTGTGTAATTTCAGCAGGCACCTGGCCACTCCGGGCCGGCGGGCCCCGGACAAGAACGATGGCCTTTCCCCTGAGAAACAAAACTTACCAGGCCAGGTTCCTGATGTCAGTTTGCAGGAGGCACTTGGCACTGTCAAACCAGCCACAGTTGCCAATGGTTTTAGTTTCGCTCTGGGAGGTATCCTGATCCGTGCGGAATTTCAGCAGGCAGCCGGCCACTCCGGGCCACCGGGCCCTGGAGAGGAACGATGGCCTTTCCCCAGAGAAACGAAAGTCACCTGGCCAGGTTCCTGATGTCAGTTGGCAGGAGGCACTTGGCACTGTCAAACCAGCCACAGTTGCCGGTGGGTGCACTTTTCATCTGGGAGGCATCCTGATCCATGCGGAATTTCAGCAGGCGGCCGGCCACTCCGGGCCACCAGGGCCTGGATATGAACCACGGCTTTTCCCCAGAGAAACAAAAGTCACCAGGCCATGTTTCGGATGTCAGTTTGCAGGAGGCACTTGGCCCTGTCAAACCTGCCACAGTTGCCTGTGGTGGCACCTTGCAGCTGGGCGGCATCCTAATCCGTTCGGAATTTCAGCAGGCAGCCGGCCACTCCGGGACTACGGGTCCAGGATATGAACCATGACCTTTCCCCAATGAAACAAAACTCACCAGGCAAGGTTCCTGATGTCAGTTTGCAGGAGGCACTTGGCACTGTCAAACCAGCCACAGTTGCCTGTGGGGCCACCTTGCATCTGGGAGGTATCCTCAACCGTGTGTAATTTCAGCAGGCAGCGGGCCACTCCGGGCCGGCGGGCCCCGGACAAAAAGGATGGCCTTTCCCCAGAGAAACAAAAGTCACCTGGCCAGGTTCCTGATGTCAGTTTGCAGGAGGCACTTGGCACTGTCAAACGAGCCACAGTTGCCTATGGTTTTAGTTTCGGTCTGGGAGGTATCCTGATCCGTGCGGAATTTCAGCAGGCTGCCGGCCACTCCGGGACAGCGGGCCCCGGAAAAGAATCATGGCCTTTCCCCAGAGAAACAAAAGTCACCAGGCCAGGTTCCTGATGTCAGTTTGCAGGAGGCACTTGGCACTGTCAAACCAGCCACCGGTGCCTGTGGGGGCACCATGCATCTGGGAGGTATCCTGATCCGTGCGGAATTTCAGCAGGCAGCCGGCCACTCCGGGCCAGGGGGCACTGGACACCATCTATGGCCTTTCCCCAGAGATACAAAAGTCACCAGGCCAGGTTCCTGATGTCAGTTTGCAGGAGGCACTTGGCACTGTCAAACCAGCCACAGTTGCCTGTGGGGGCACCTTGCATCTCGGAGGTATCCTGATCCGTGCGGAATTTCAGCAGGCCGTCGGCCACTCCGGGCCAGGGGGCACTGGACATCATCTATGGCCTTTCCCCAGAGAAACAAAAGTCACCAGGCCAGGTTCCTGATGTCAGTTTGCAGGAGGCACTTGGCACTGTCAAACCAGCCACAGTTGCCTGTGGGGCCACCTTGCATCTGGGAGGTATCCTGATCCGTGCGGAATTTCAGCAGGCCGTCGGCCACTCCGGGCCAGTGGGCACTGGACATCATCTATGGCCTTTCCCCAGAGAAACAAAAGTCACCAGGCCAGGTTCCTGATGTCAGTTGGCAGGAGGCACTTGGCACTGTCAAACCAGCCACAGGTGCCTGTGGGGGCACTTTTCATCTGGGAGGCATCCTGATCTATGCGGAATTTCAGCAGGCAGCCGGCCACTCCTGGCCACCAGGACCTGGATATGAACCACGGCTTTTCCCCAGAGAAACAAAAGTCACCAGGCCATGTTTCGGATGTCAGTTTGCAGGAGGCACTTGGCACTGTCAAATCAGCCACAGTTGCCTGTGGGTGCACTTTCCATCTGGGAGGCATTCTTATCCATGCGGAATTTCGGCAGGCAGCCGGCCACTCCGGGCCACCAGGCCGTGGACATGAACCATGGCCTTTCCCCAGAGAAACAAAAGTCACCTGGCCAGGTTCCTGATGTCAGTCGGCAGGAGGCACTTGGCACTGTCAAACCAGCCACAGTTGCCTATGGGGGAAACTTGCATCTGGGAGGTATCCTGATCCGTGCGGAATTTCAGCAGGCAACCGGCCACTCCGGGCCAACGGGCACTGGAGAAGAATGATGGCCTTTCCCCAGAGAAACAAAAGTCACCAGGCCAGGTTCCTGATGTCAGTTTGCAGGAGGCACGTGGCACTGTCAAACCAACCACAGTTGCCTCTGGGGGCACCTTGCATCTGGGAGGCATCCTGATCCATGCGGAATTTCAGCAGGCGGCCGGACACTCCGGGACACCAGGCTGTGGACATGAACCATGGCCTTTCCCCAGAGAAACAAAAGTCACGAGGCCAGGTTCCTGATGTCAGTTTGCAGGAGGCACTTGGCACTGTCAAACCAGCCACAGTTGCCTGTGGGGGCACTATTCATCTGGGAGGTATCCTGATCCGTGCGGAATTTCAGCAGGCCGTCGGCCACTCCGGGCCAGGGGGCACTGGACATCATCTATGGCCTTTCCCCAGAGAAACAAAAGTCACCAGGCCAGGTTCCTGATGTCAGTTTGCAGGAGGCACTTGGCACGGTCAAACCAGCCACAGTTGCATGTGGGGGCACTTTCAATCTGGGAGGCATTCTGATCCATGCGGAATTTCAGCAGGCAGCCGGGCAGTCCGGGCCGCAAGGCCCTGGACATGAATCATGGTCTTTCCCCAGAGAAACGAAAGTCACCAGGTCAGGTTCCTGATGTCAGTTTGCAGGAGGCACTTGGCACTGTCAAACCAGCCACAGTTGCCTCTGGGTGCAATTTTCATCTGGGAGGCGTTCTTATCCATGCTGAATTTCAGCAGGCAGCCGGCCACTCCGAGTCACCAGGCCGTGGACATGAAACATGGTCTTTCCCCAGAGAAACAAAAGTTACCAGGCCAGGTTCCTGATGTCAGTTTGCAGGAGGCACTTGGCACTGTCAAACCAGCCCCAGGTGCCTATGGGGGCAACTTGCATCTGGGAGGTATCCTCATCTGTGAGGAAGTTCAGCAGGCTGCCGGCCACTCCGGGCCAACGGGCACTGGTTAAGAATTATGGCCTTTCCCCAGAGAAACAAAAGTCACCAGGCCAGGTTCCTGATGTCAGTTTGCAGGAGGCACTTGGCACTGTCAAACCAGCCACAGTTGTCTGTGGGGGCTCCTTTCATCTGCGAGTTATCTTGATCCGTGCGGAATTTCAGCAGGCAGTCGGCCATTCCAGGCCACCGGGCTCTGGAGAGGAACGATGGCCTTTCGCCAGAGAAACAAAAGTCACCTGGCCAGGTTCCTGATGTCAGTTTGCAGGAGGCACTTGGCACTGTCAAAGTAGCCACAGCTGCCTCTGGGGGCATTTTTCATCTGGGAGGCATCCTGATCCATGCGGAGTTTCAGCAGGCGGCCGGCCACTCCGGGCCACCATGCCGTGGACATGAACCATGGCCTTTCCCCAGAGAAACAAAAGTCACCAGGCAAGGATCCTGATTTCAGTTTGCAGGAGGCACTTGGCACTGTCAAACCAGCCACAGGTGCCTATGGGGGCAACTTGCATCTGGGAGGCATCCTGATCCATGCGGAATTTCAGCAGGCGGCCGGCCACTCCGGGCCACCAGGCCCTGGATATGAACCACGGCTTTTCCCCAGAGAAACAAAAGTCACCAGGCCATGTTCCTGATGTTAGTTTGCAGGAGGCACTTGGCACTGTCAAACCTGCCACAGTTGCCTGTGGTGGTACCTTGCAGCTCGGCGGCATCCTAATCCGTTCGGAATTTCAGCAGGCAGCCGGCCACTCCGGGCCAACGGGCACTGGAGAAGAATGATGGCCTTTCCCCAGAGAAACAAAAGTCACCAGGCCAGGTTTCTGATGTCAGTTTGCAGGAGGCACTTGGCACTGTCAAACCAGCCACAGTTGCCTGTGGTGGTACTTTCCATCTGCGCGGTATCCTGATCCGTTCGGAATTTCAGCAGGCAGCCGGCCACTCCGGGCCAACGGGCACTGGAGAAGAATGATGGCCTTTCCCCAGAGAAACAAAAGTCACCAGGCCAGGTTCCTGATGTCAGTTTGCAGGAGGCACGTGGCACTGTCAAACCAGCCACAGTTGCCTGTGGGGGCACTTTTCATCTGGGAGGCATCCTGATCCATGCGGAATTTCAGCAGGCGGCCGGACACTCCGGGCCACCAGGCTGTGGACATGAACCATGGCCTTTCCCCAGAGAAACAAAAGTCACCTGGCCATATTCCTGATGTCAGTTTCAGGAAGCACTTGGCACTGTCAAACCAGCCACAGTTGCCTGTGGGGGCACCTTGCATCTGGGAGGCATCCTGATCCATGCGGAATTTCAGCAGGCAGCCGGGCACTCCGGGCCGCAAGGCCCTGGACATTTATCATGGTCTTTCCCCACAGAAACGAAAGTCACCAGGTCACGTTCCTGATGTTAGTTTGCAGGAGGCACTTGGCACTGTCAAACCAGCCACAGTTGCCTGTGGGCCCACCTTGCATCTGGGAGGTATCCTCAACCGTGTGGAATTTCAGCAGGCTGCCGGCCACTCCGGGCCAGCGGGCCCCGTAAAAGAATGATGACCTTTCCCCAGAGAAACAAAACTTACCAGTCCAGGTTCCTGATGTCTGTTTGCAGGAGGCACTTGGCACTGTCAAACCAGCCACAGTTGCCTATGGTTTTAATTTCGGTCTGGGAGGTATCCTGATCCGTGCGGAATTTCAGCAGGCTGCCGGCCACTCCGGGCTAGCGGTCTCCAGAATAGAATGATGGCCTTTCCCCAGAGAAACAAAAGTCACCTGGCCAGGTTACTGATGTCAGTTGGCAGGAGGCACTTGGCACTGTCAAACCAGCCACAGTTGCCTGTGGGGGCACTATTCATCTGGGAGGCATCCTGATCCGTGCGGAATTTCAGCAGGCGGCCGGCCACTCCGGTCCATCAGGCCCAGGATATGAACCACGGCTTTTCCCCAGAGAAACAAAAGTCACCAGGCCAGGTTCCTGATGTCAGTTTGCAGGAGGCACTTGGCACTGTCAAACCAGCCACAGTTGCCTATGGGGTCTCCTTTCATCTGGGAGCTATCCTAATCCGTGCGGAATTCCAGCAGGCTGCCGGCCACTCCGGGCCACAGGGCCCTGGAGAGGAACGATGGCCTTTCCCCAGAGAAACAAAAGTCACCGGGCCAGGTTCCTGATGTCAGTTTGCAGGAGGCACTTGGCACTGTCAAACCAGCCACAGGTGCCTGTGGGGCCACCTTGCATCTGGGTGGTATCCTCAACCGTGTGGAAGTTCAGCAGGCAGTCGGCCACTCCGGGCCACCGGGCCCTGGAGAGGAACGATGGCCTTTCCCCAGAGAAACGAAAGTCACCTGGCCAGGTTCCTGATGTCAGTTTGCAGGAGGCACTTGGCACTGTCAAACCAGCCACAGTTGCATGTGGGGGCACTTGCCATCTGGGAGGCATCCTGATCCATGCGGAATTTCAGCAGGCAGCCGGGCAATCCAGTCCGCAAGGCCCTGGACATGAATCATGGTCTTTCCCCAGAGAAACGAAAGTCACCAGGTCAGGTTCCTGATGTCAGTATGCAGGAGGCACATGGCACTGTCAAATCAGCCACAGTTGCCAGTGGGGCCACCTTGCATCTGGGAGGTATCCTCAACCGTGTGTAATTTCAGCAGGCAGCTGGCCACTCCGGGCCGGCGGGCCCCGGACAAGAACGATGGCATTTCCCCAGAGAAACAAAACTTACCAGGCCAGGTTCCTGATGTCAGTTTGCAGGAGGCACTTGGCACTGTCAAACCAGCCACAGTTGCCTATGGTTTTAGTTTCGGTCTGGGAGGTATCCTGATCCGTTCGGAATTTCAGCAGGCTGCCGGCCACTCCGGGCCAGCGGGCCCCGGAAAAGAATGATGGCCTTTCCCCAGAGAAACAAAAGTCACCAGGCCAGGTTCCTGATGTCAGTTTGCAGGAGGCACTTGGCACTGTCAAACCAGCCACAGTTGCTTCAGGGGCAGTTTTCATCTGGGAGGCATTCTTATCCATGCGGAATTTCAGCAGCCAGCCGGACACTCCGGGCCACCAGGCCCTGGATATGAACCACGGCCTTTCCCCAGAGAAACAAAAGTCACCAGGCCAGGTTCCTGATGTCAGTTTGCAGGAGGCACTTGGCACTGTCAAACCAGCCACAGTTGCCTGTGGTGGTACCTTGCATCTGGGCGGCATCCTAATCCGTTCGGAAATTCTGCAGGCAGCAGGCCACTCCGGGACTACGGGTCCAGGATATGAACCACGGCTTTTCCCCAGATAAACAAAAGTCACCAGGTCAGGTTCCTGATGTCAGTTTGCAGGAGGCACTTGGCACTGTCAAACCAGACGCAGTTGCCTGTGGGGGCATTTTTCATGTGGGAGGCATCCTGATCCATGCGGAATTTCAGCAGGCAGCCGGCCACTCCGGGCCACCAGGCCCTGGACATGAACCATGGCCTTTCCCCGGAGAAACAAAAGTCACCAGGCCAGGTTCCTGATGTCAGTTTGCAGGAGGCACTTGGCACTGTCAAACCAGCCACAGTTTCCTCTGGTGGTACTTTCAGTCTGGGTGGTATCCTGATCCGTTTGGAAATTCAGCAGGCAGCCGGCCACTCCGGGCCACTCTGGGCCCTGGACATGAACCATGGCCTTTCCCCAGAGAAACGAAAGTCACCAGGCCAGGTTCCTGATGTCTGTTTGCAGGAGGCACTTGGCACTGTCTAAACCAGCCACAGTTGCCTGTGGCGCTACTATTGGTCTGGGAGGTATCCTGACCCGTTCGGAATTTCAGCAGGCAGCTAGCCACTCCGGGCCCCCAGGCCCTGGACATGAACCATGGCCTTTCCCCAGAGAAAAAAAGTCACCAGGCCACCAGTCCAGGTTCCTGATGTCAGTTTGCAGGTGGCACTTGGCACTGTCAAATCAGCCACAGTTTCCTCTGGGGCCACTTTCCATCTGGGAGGTATCCTGAACCGTGTGGAATTTGAGCAGGCAGCCGGCCACTCCGGGCCCCCAGGCCCTGGACATGAACCATGGTCTTTACCCAGAGAAACAAAAGTCACCAGGCCAAGTTCCTGATGTCAGTTTGCAGGAGGCACTTGGCACTGTCAAACCAGCCACAGTTGCCTGTGGGAGCACCTTGCATCTGGGTTTTATCCTCATCCATGCGGAATTCCAGCAGGCAGCCGGCCACTCCAGGACACCGGGCACTGGGCACGGACTATGGCCTTTCCCCAGAGAAACAAAAGTCACCAGGCCTGGTTCCTGATGTCAGTGTGCAGGAGGCACTTGGCACTGTCAAACCAGCCACAGTTGGCTGTACGGGCACCTTGCATCTGGGAGGTACCCAGATCCGTTTGGAATTTCAGCAGGCAGCCGGCCTCTACGGGCCACCTGGCCCCGGACAAGAATGATGGCCTTTCCCCAGAGAAACAAAAGTCACCAGGCCAGGTTCCTGATGTCAGTTTGCAGGAGGCACTTGGCACTGTCAAACCAGCCACATTTGCCTTGGGTGGTACTTTCGTTCTGGGAGGCATCCTGATCCATGTGGAATTTCAGCAGGCAGCCGGCCACTCCGGGCCACAAGGCCCTGGACATGAACCATGGCCTTTTCCCAGAGAAACAAAAGTCACCAGGCCAGGTTCCTGATGTCAGTTTGCAGGAGGCACTTGGCACTGTCAAACCAGCCGCAGTTGCCTGTGGGGGCATTTTTCATCTGGGAGGCATCCTCAACCATGTGGAATTTCAGCAGGATGCCGGCCACTCCGGCCACTCTGGGCCCCGGACAAGAATGATGGCCTTTCCCCAGAGAAACAAAACTTACCAGGCCAGGTTCCTGATGTCTGTTTGCAGGAGGCACTTGGCACTGTCAAACCAGCCACAGCTGACTGTGGGGGCACCTTGCATCTGGGAGGTATCCTGAACCGTGTGGAATTTGAGCAGGCAGCCGGCCACTCCGGCCACTCTGGGCCCCGGACAAGAATGATGGCCTTTCCCCGGAGAAACAAAAGTCACCAAGCCAGGTTCCTGATGTCAGTTTGCAGGATGCACTTGGCACTGTCAAACCAGCCACAGTTGCCTCTGGTGGTACTTTCCATCTGGGAGGTATCCTGATCCTTTTGGAATTTCAGCAGGCAGCCGGCCACTCCGGGCGACCGTGCCCCGGACAAGAATGATGGCCATTCCATCGAGAAACAAAAGTCACCAGGCCAGGTTCCTGATGTCAGTTTGCAGGAGGCACTTGGCACTGTCAAACCAGACGCAGTTGCCTGTGGGGGCAATTTTCATGTGGGAGGCATCCTGATCGATGCGGAATTTCTGCAGGCAGCCGGCCACTCCGGGCCACTCAGGGCCCCGGACAAGAATGATGGCCTTTCCCCGGAGAAACAAAAGTCACCAAGCCAGGTTCCTGATGTCAGTTTGCAGGAGGCACTTGGCACTGTCAAACCAGCCACAGTTTCCTGTGGTGGTACTTTAGGTCTGGGAGGTATCCTGATCCGTTTGGAATTTCAGCAGGCAGCCGGCCAGTCCGGGCGACCGTGACCCGGACAAGAATGATGGCCATTCCCCAGAGAAACAAAAGTCACCAGGCCAGGTTCCTGATGTCAGTTTGCAGGATGCACTTGGCACTGTCAAACCAGCCACAGTTTCATGTGGTGGTACTTTCGGTCTGGGAGGTATCCTGATCCGTTTGGAATTTCAGGAGGCAGCCGGCCACTCCGGGCCACCGGGCCCCGGAAAACAATGATGGCCTTTCCCCAGAGAAACAAAAGTCACCAGACCAGTTTAATGAAGTCAGTTGGCAGGAGGCACTTGGCACTGTCAAACCAGCCACAGTTGCCTGTGGGGGCAATTTTCATGTGGGAGGCATCCTGATCGATGCGGAATTTCAGCAGGCAGCAGGCCACTCCAAGCCACCAGGCCCTGGACATGAACCATGGCCTTTCCCCAGAGAAACAAAAGTCACCAGGCGAGGTTCCTGATGTCAGTTTGCAGGAGGCAATTGGCACTGTCAAACTCGTCACAGTTGCCTCTGGTGGTACTTTCGGTCTTGGAGGCATCCTGATCCATGCGGAATTTCAGCAGGCAGCCGGCCACTCCGGGCCACCAGGCCCTGGACACGAATGATGGCCTTTCCCCAGAGAAACAAAAGTCACCAGGCCAGGTTCCTGATGTCAGTTTGCAGGAGGCACTTGGCATTGTCAAACCAGCCACTGTTGTCTCTGGGGGCACCTTGCATCTGGGAGGTATCCTGAACAGTGTGGAATTTCAGCAGGCAGCCGGCCACTCCGGGCCACCAGGCCCTGGACATGAACCATGGCCTTTCCCCAGAGAAACAAAAGTCACCAGGCCAGGTTCCTGATGTCAGTTTGCAGGAGGCACTTGGCACTGTCAAACCAGCCGCAGTTGCCTGTGGGGGCATTTTTCATCTGGGAGGCATCCTCAACCGTGTGGAATTTCAGCACGGAGGCGGCCACTCCTGCCACTCTGGGCCCCGGACAAGAATGATGGCCTTTCCCGAGAGAAACAAAAGTCACCAGGCCAGGTTCCTGATGTCAGTTTGCAGGATGCACTTGGCACTGTCAAACCAGCCACAGTTGCCTCTGGTGGTACTTTCCATCTGGGAGGTATCCTGATCCTTTTGGAATTTCAGCAGGCAGCCGGCCACTCCGGGCGACCGTGCCCCAGACAAGAATGATGGCCATTCCATCGAGAAACAAAAGTCACCAGGCCAGGTTCCTGATGTCAGTTTGCAGGAGGCACTTGGCACTGTCAAACCAGACGCAGTTGCCTGTGGGGGCAATTTTCATGTGGGAGGCATCCTGATCGATGCGGAATTTCTGCAGGCAGCCGGCCACTCCGGGCCACTCAGGGCCCCGGACAAGAATGATGGCCTTTCCCCGGAGAAACAAAAGTCACCAAGCCAGGTTCCTGATGTCAGTTTGCAGGAGGCACTTGGCACTGTCAAACCAGCCACAGTTTCCTGTGGTGGTACTTTCGGTCTGGGAGGTATCCTGATCCGTTTGGAATTTCAGCAGGCAGCCGGCCAGTCCGGGCGACCGTGACCCGGACAAGAATGATGGCCATTCCCCAGAGAAACAAAAGTCACCAGGCCAGGTTCCTGATGTCAGTTTGCAGGATGCACTTGGCACTGTCAAACCAGCCACAGTTTCCTGTGGTGGTACTTTCGGTCTGGGAGGTATCCTGATCCGTTTGGAATTTCAGGAGGCAGCCGGCCACTCCGGGCCACCGGGCCCCGGAAAACAATGATGGCCTTTCCCCAGAGAAACAAAAGTCACCAGACCAGTTTAATGAAGTCAGTTGGCAGGAGGCACTTGGCACTGTCAAACCAGCCACAGTTGCCTCTGGGGGCACCTTTCATCTCGGCTGCATCCTGATCCGTGCGGAATTACAGCAGCCAGCCGTCCAATCCGCGCCACGGGGCACTGGACATGAACGATGTCATTTCCCCTGAGAAACAAAAGTCACCAGGCCAGGTTTCTGATGTCAGTTTGCAGGAGGCACTTGGCACTGTCAAACTAGTCACAGTTGCCTCTGGTGGTACTTTCGGTCTTGGAGGCATCCTGATCCATGCGGAATTTCAGCAGGCAGCCGGCCACTCCGGGCCACCGGGCCCCGGAAAACAATGATGGCCTTTCCCCAGAGAAACAAAAGTCACCAGACCAGTTTAATGAAGTCAGTTGGCAGGAGGCACTTGGCACTGTCAAACCAGCCACAGTTGCCTCTGGGGGCACCTTTCATCTCGGCTGCATCCTGATCCGTGCGGAATTACAGCAGCCAGCCGTCCAATCCGCGCCACGGGGCACTGGACATGAACGATGTCATTTCCCCTGAGAAACAAAAGTCACCAGGCCAGGTTTCTGATGTCAGTTTGCAGGAGGCACTTGGCACTGTCAAACTAGTCACAGTTGCCTCTGGTGGTACTTTCGGTCTTGGAGGCATCCTGATCCATGCGGAATTTCAGCAGGCAGCCGGCCACTCCGGGCCACCAGGCCCTGGACAAGAATGATGGCCTTTCCCCAGAGAAACAAAAGTCACCAGGCCAGGTTCCTGATGTCAGTTTGCAGGAGGCACTTGGCATTGTCAAACCAGCCACAGTTGTCTCTGGGGGCACCTTGCATCTGGGAGGTATCCTGAACAGTGTGGAATTTCAGCAGGCAGCCGGCCACTCCGGGCCACCAGGCCCTGGACATGAACCATGGCCTTTCCCCAGAGAAACAAAAGTCACCAGGCCAGGTTCCTGATGTCAGTTTGCAGGAGGCACTTGGCACTGTCAAACCAGCCGCAGTTGCCTGTGGGGGCATTTTTCATCTGGGAGGCATCCTCAACCGTGTGGAATTTCAGCAGGCAGCCGGCCACTCCGGCCACTCTGGGCCCCGGACAAGAATGATGGCCTTTCCCGAGAGAAACAAAAGTCACCAGGCCAGGTTCCTGATGTCAGTTTGCAGGAGGCACTTGGCACTGTCAAACCAGCCACAGTTGCCTGTGGTGGTACTTTCGGTCTGGGAGGTATCCTGATCCGTTTGGAACTTCAGCAGGCAGCCGGCCACTCCGGTCCACCGTGCCCCGGAAAACAATGATGGCCTTTCCCCAGAGAAACAAAAGTCACCAAGCCAGGTTCCTGATGTCAGTTTGCAGGAGGCACTTGGCACTGTCAAACCAGACGCAGTTTCCTGTGGGGGCAATTTTCATGTGGGAGGCATCCCGATCGATGCGGAATTTCAGCAGGCAGCCGGCCACTCCGGGCCACCAGGCCCTGGACAAGAATGATGCCCTTTCCCCAGAGAAACAAAACTTACCAGGCCAGGTTCCTGATGTCTGTTTGCAGGAGGCACTTGGCACTGTCAAACCAGCCACAGCTGACTGTGGGGGCACCTTGCATCTGGGAGGTATCCTGAACCGTGTGGAATTTCAGCAGGCAGCCGGCCACTCCGGCCACTCTGGGCCCCGGACAAGAATGATGGCCTTTCCCCGGAGAAACAAAAGTCACGAAGCCAGGTTCCTGATGTCAGTTTGCAGGATGCACTTGGCACTGTCAAACCAGCCACAGTTGCCTCTGGTGGTACTTTCCATCTGGGAGGTATCCTGATCCTTTTGGAATTTCAGCAGGCAGCCGGCCACTCCAGGCGACCGTGCCCCGGACAAGAATGATGGCCATTCCATCGAGAAACAAAAGTCACCAGGCCAGGTTCCTGATGTCTGTTTGCAGGAGGCACTTGGCACTGTCAAACCAGACGCAGTTGCCTGTGGGGGCAATTTTCATGTGGGAGGCATCCTGATCGATGCGGAATTTCTGCAGGCAGCCGGCCACTCCGGGCCACTCAGGGCCCCGGACAAGAATGATGGCCTTTCCCCGGAGAAACAAAAGTCACCAAGCCAGGTTCCTGATGTCAGTTTGCAGGAGGCACTTGGCACTGTCAAACCAGCCACAGTTTCCTGTGCTGGTACTTTCGGTCTGGGAGGTATCCTGATCCGTTTGGAATTTCAGCAGGCAGCCGGCCAGTCCGGGCGACCGTGACCAGGACAAGAATGATGGCCATTCCCCTGAGAAACAAAAGTCACCAGGCCAGGTTCCTGATGTCAGTTTGCAGGAGGCACTTGGCACTGTCAAACTAGTCACAGTTGCCTCTGGTGGTACTTTCGGTCTTGGAGGCATCCTGATCCATGTGGAATTTCAGCAGGCAGCCGGCCCCTCCGGGCCACCAGGCCCTGGACAAGAATGATGGCCTTTCCCCAGAGAAACAAAAGTCACCAGGCCAGGTTCCTGATGTCAGTTTGCAGGAGGCACTTGGCATTGTCAAACCAGCCACTGTTGTCTCTGGGGGCACCTTGCATCTGGGAGTTATCCTGAACCATGTGGAATTTCAGCAGGCAGCCGGCCACTCCGGGCCACCAGGCCCTGGACATGAACCATGGCCTTTACCCAGAGAAACAAAAGTCACCAGGCCAGGTTCCTGATGTCAGTTTGCAGGAGGCACTTGGCACTGTCAAACCAGCCACAGTTGCCTCTGGTGTTACTTTCGGTCTGGGAGGTATCCTGATCCGTTTGGAAATTCAGCAGGCAGCCGGCCACTCCGGGCCACTCTGGGCCCTGGACAAGAATGTTGGCCTTTCCACAGAGAAACAAAAGTCACCAGGCCAGGCTCCTGATGTCAGTTTGCAGGAGGCACTTGGCACTGTCAAACTTGACGCAGTTTCCTCTGGGGGCATTTTTCATCTGGGAGGCATCCTGATCCATGTGGAATTTCAGCAGGCAGCCAGGCACCCCGGTCCACCAGGCCCCGGAGAAGAATGATGGCCTTTCCCCAGAGAAAGAAAAGTCACCAGGCCAGGTTCCTGATGTCAGTTTGCAGGAGGCACTTGGCACTGTCAAACCAGCCACAGTTGCCTGTGGGGCACCTTGCATCTGGGAGCAATCCTGACCCGTGCGGAATTTCCGCACGCATCCGGCCATTCCAGGCCACCAGGCACTGGGCACGAACTATGGCCTTTCCCCAGAGAAACAAAAGTCACCAGGCCAGGTTCCGGATGTCAGTTTGCAGGAGGCACTTGGCACTGTCTAAACCAGCCACTGTCGCCTGTGGCGCTACTATTGGTCTGGGAGGTATCCTGACCCGTTCGGAATTTCAGCAGGCTGCCGGCCACTCCGGGCCACCAGGCCCTGGGCAGGTACAATGGCTTTTCCCCTGAGAAACAAAAGTCACCAGGACCGGTTCCTGATGTCAGTTTGCAGGAGGAACTTGGCACTGTCAAATCAGCCACAGTTGCCTCTGGGGGCACCGTGCATCTGGGCGGCATCTTGATCCGTGCGGAATTTCAGCAGGCAGCCGGCCAATCCGGGCCACGGGGCACTGGGCACGAACGATGGCCGTTCACCAGAGAAACAAAAGTCACCAGGCCAGGTTTCTGATGTCAGTTTGCAGGAGGCACTTGGCACTGTCAAACCAGCCACAGTTGCCTCTGGGGGCACTTTGCATCACGGAGGCATCCTGATCCGTGCAGAATTTTAGCAGCCAGCCGGCCACTCCGGGCCACCGGGCCCTGGAAAAAAATGATGGCCTTTCCCCAGAGAAACCAAACTCACCATGCCAGGATCCTGATGACACTTTGCAGGAGGCACTTGGCACTGTCAAACCAGCCACAGATGCCTGTGCGGGCATCTTGCATCTCGGCTGCATCCTGACCCGTGCGGAATTTCAGCAGCAAGCCGGCCACTGCGGTCCACCGGGCACTGGACATGATCTATTGCCTTTCCCCAGAGAAACAAAAGTCACCAGGCCAGGTTCCTGAAGACAGTTTGCAGGAGATACTTGGCACTGTCAAACAAACCACACTTGCCTATGGGGGCACCTTCCATCTGGGCGGCATACTGATCCGTGCGGAATTTCACAAGGCAGCCGGCCACTCCGTGCCACTGGGCCCTGGACACGAATTATGGCCTTTCCCCTGAGAAACAAAAGTCACCAGGCCAGGTTTCTGATGTCAGTTTGCAGGAGGCACTTGGCACTGTCAAACCAGCCACAGTTGCCTGTGGGGGCACCTTTCATCTCGGCTGCATCCTGATCCGTGCGGAATTACAGCAGCCAGCCGTCCAATCCGCGCCACCGGGAACTGGACATGAACGATGTCATTTCCCCAGAGAAACAAAAGTCACCAGGCCAGGTTTCTGATGTCAGTTTGCAGGAGGCACTTGGCACTGTCAAACCAGCCACAGTTGCCTCTGGGGGCACCTTCCATCTGGGCGGCATACTGATCCGTGCGGAATTTCAACAGGCAGCCGGCCACTCCGGGCCTATGGGTCCAGGATATGAACCATGGCCTTTCCCCAGAGAAACAAAAGTCACCAGGCCAGGTTCCTGATGACAGTTTGCAGGAGATACTTGGCACTGTCAAACAAACCACAGTTGCCTCTGGGGGCACATTCCATCTGGGCGGCATACTGATCCGTGCGGAATTTCAGCAGGCAGCCGGCCACTCCGGGCCTACGGGTCCAGGATATGAACCATGGCCTTTCCCCTGAGAAACAAAACTCACCAGGCCAGGTTTCTGATGTCAGTTTGCAGGAGGCACTTGGCACTGTCAAACCAGCCACAGTTGCCTGTGGGGGCACCTTGCATCTGGGAGGTATCCTCATCCGTGCGGAATTTGAGCACGGAGGCGGCCACTCCGTGCCACCGGGCCCTGGACACGAATTATGGCCTTTCCCCTGAGAAACAAAAGTCACCAGGACAGGTTTCTGATGTCAGTTTGCAGCAGGCACTTGGCACTGTCAAACCAGCCACAGTTGCCTGTGGGGGCACCTTTCAACTCGGCTGCATCCTGATCCGTGCGGAATTACAGCAGCCAGCCGGACACCCAGGGACACCCGGCCCTGGACACGAACGATGGCCGTTCACCAGAGAAACAAAAGTCACCAGGCCAGGTTCCTGATGTCAGTTTGCAGGAGGCACTTGGCACTGTCAAACCAGCCACAGTTGCCTCTGGGGGCACCTTTCATCTCGGCTGCATCCTGATCCGTGCGGAATTACAGCAGCCAGCCGTCCAATCCGCGCCACGGGGCACTGGACATGAACGATGTCATTTCCCCTGAGAAACAAAAGTCACCAGGCCAGGTTTCTGATGTCAGTTTGCAGGAGGCACTTGGCACTGTCAAACCAGGCACAGTTCCCTCTGGGGGCACGTTCCATCTGGGCGGCACACTGATCCATGCGGAATTTCACCAGGCAGCCGGCCACTCCGGGCCTACGGGTCCAGGATATGAACCATGGCCTTTCCCCAGAGAAACAAAACTCACCAGGCCAGGTTCCTGATGACAGTTTGCAGGAGATACTTGGCACTGTCAAACGAACCACAGTTGCTCTGGGGGCACATTCCATCTGGGCGGCATACTGATCCGTGCGGAATTTCACCAGGCAGGCGGCCACTCCGGGCCTACGGGTCCAAGATATGAACCATGGCCTTTCCCCAGAGAAACAAAAGTCACCAGGCCAGGTTCCTGATGTCACTTTGCAGAAAGCACTTGGCACTGTCAAACCAGCCACAGTTGCCTGTGGGGGCACCTTGCATCTGGGAGGTATCCTCATCCATGCGGAATCTGAGCACGGAGGCAGCCACTCCGTGCCACCGGGCCCTGGACACGAATTATGGCCTTTCCCCTGAGAAACAAAAGTCACCAGGCCAGGTTTCTGATGTCAGTTTGCAGCAGGCACTTGGCACTGTCAAACCAGCCACAGTTGCCTGTGGGGGCACCTTTCAACTCGGCTGCATCCTGATCCGTGCGGAATTACAGCAGCCAGCCGGACACCCAGGGACACCCGGCCCTGGACACGAACGATGGCCGTTCACCAGAGAAACAAAAGTCACCAGGCCAGGTTCCTGATGTCAGTTTGCAGGAGGCACTTGGCACTGTCAAACCAGGCACAGTTGCCTGTGGATGCACCTTGCATCTGGGAGGTATCCTGATCCGTGCGGAATTACAGCAGCCAGCCGTCCAATCCGCGCCACCGGGCACTGGACATGAACGATGTCATTTCCCCAGAGAAACAAAAGTCACCAGGCCAGGTTCCTGATGTCAGTTTGCAGGAGGCACTTGGCACTGTCAAACCAGGCACAGTTGCCTCTGGGGGCACCTTCCATCTGGGCGGCATACTGATCCGTGCGGAATTACAGCAGGCAGTCGGCCACTCCAGGCCACCGGGACCCGTACACGAATGATGGCCTTTCCCCAGAGAAACAAAAGTCACCAGGCCAGGTTTCTGATGTCAGTTTGCAGGAGGCACTTGGCACTGTCAAACCAGCCACAGTTGCCTGGGGTGCACCTTGCATCTGGGAGGTATCCTGATCCGTGCGGAATTACAGCAGCCAGCCGTCCAATCCGTGCCACCAGGCCCTGGACAACAATGATGTCCTTTCCCCTGAGAAACAAAAGTCACCAGGCCAGGTTTGTGATGTCAGTTTGCAGGAGGCACTTGGCACTGACAAACCAGCCACAGTTGCCTCAGAGGGCACCTTCCTTCTGGGCGGCATACTGATCCGTGTGGAATTTCAGCAGGCAGCCGGCCACTCCGAGCCTACGGGTCCAGGATATGAACCATGGTCTTTCCCCTGAGAAACAAAAGTCACCAGGCCAGGTTTCTGATGTCAGTTTGCAGGAGGCACTTGGCACTGTCAAACCAGCCACAGTTGCCTATGGGGGCACCTTGCATCTGGGAGGTATCCTCATCCGTGCGGAATTTGAGCACGGAGGGGGCCACTCCGTGCCACCGGGCCCTGGACACTAATTATGGCCTTTCCCCTGAGAAACAAAAGTCACCAGGCCAGGTTTCTGATGTCAGTTTGCAGGAGGCACTTGGCACTGTCAAACCAGCCACAGTTGACTGTGAGGGCACCTTTCATCTCGGCTGCATCCTGATCCGTGCGGAATTACAGCAGGCAGTCGGCCACTCCAGGCCACCGGGACCCGTACACGAATGATGGCCTTTCCCCAGAGAAACAAAAGTCACCAGGCCAGGTTTCTGATGTCAGTTTGCAGGAGGCACTTGGCACTGTCAAACCAGCCACAGTTGCCTGGGGTGCACCTTGCATCTGGGAGGTATCCTGATCCGTGCGGAATTACAGCAGCCAGCCGTCCAATCCCTGCCACCAGGCCCTGGACAACAATGATGTCCTTTCCCCTGAGAAACAAAAGTCACCAGGCCAGGTTTGTGATGTCAGTTTGCAGGAGGCACTTGGCACTGACAAACCAGCCACAGTTGCCTCAGAGGGCACCTTCCTTCTGGGCGGCATACTGATCCGTGTGGAATTTCACCAGGCAGCCGGCCACTCCGGGCCTACGGGTCCAGGATATGAACCATGGTCTTTCCCCTGAGAAACAAAAGTCACCAGGCCAGGTTTCTGATGTCAGTTTGCAGGAGGCACTTGGCACTGTCAAACCAGCCACAGTTGCCTGTGGGGGCACCTTGCATCTGGGAGGTATCCTCATCCGTGCGGAATGTGAGCACGGAGGGGGCCACTCCGTGCCACAGGGCCCTGGACACGAATTATGGCCTTTCCCCTGAGAAACAAAAGTCACCAGGCCAGGTTTCTGATGTCAGTTTGCAGGAGGCACTTGGCACTGTCAAACCAGCCACAGTTGCCTGTGAGGGCACCTTTCATCTCGGCTGCATCCTGATCCGTGCGGAATTACAGCAGGCAGTCGGCCACTCCAGGCCACCGGGACCCGTACACGAATGATGGCCTTTCCCCAGAGAAACAAAAGTCACCAGGCCAGCTTCCTGATGTCAGTTTGCAGGAGGCACTTGGCACTGTCAAACCAGCCACAGTTGCCTGTGGGGGCACATTTCATCTCGGCTGCATCCTGATACGTGCGGAATTTCAGCAGCCAACCGGCCACTCCGGGCCACCCGGCCCTGGACACGAATGATGGCCTTTCCCTAGAGAAACAAAAGTCACCAGGCCAGGTTTCTGATGTCAGTTTGCAGGAGGCACTTGGCACTGTCAAACCAGCCACAGTTGCCTGGGGTGCACCTTGCATCTGGGAGGTATCCTGATCCGTGCGGAATTACAGCAGCCAGCCGTCCAATCCGTGCCACCAGGCCCTGGACAACAATGATGTCCTTTCCCCTGAGAAACAAAAGTCACCAGGCCAGGTTTGTGATGTCAGTTTGCAGGAGGCACTTGGCACTGACAAACCAGCCACAGTTGCCTCAGAGGGCACCTTCCTTCTGGGCGGCATACTGATCCGTGTGGAATTTCACCAGGCAGCCGGCCACTCCGGGCCTACGGGTCCAGGATATGAACCATGGCCTTTCCCCTGAGAAACAAAAGTCACCAGGCCAGGTTTCTGATGTCAGTTTGCAGCAGGCACTTGGCACTGTCAAACCAGCCACAGTTGCCTCTGGGGGCACCTTTCAACTCGGCTGCATCCTGATCCGTGCGGAATTACAGCAGGCAGCCGGACACCCAGGGACACCCGGCCCTGGACACGAACGATGGCCGTTCACCAGAGAAACAAAAGTCACAAGGCCAGGTTCCTGATGTCAGTTTGCAGGAGGCACTTGGCACTGTCAAACCAGCCACAGTTGCCTCTGGGGGCACCTTTCATCTCGGCTGCATCCTGATCCGTGCGGAATTACAGCAGCCAGCCGTCCAATCCGCGCCACGGGGCACTGGACATGAACGATGTCATTTCCCCTGAGAAACAAAAGTCACCAGGCCAGGTTTCTGATGTCAGTTTGCAGGAGGCACTTGGCACTGTCAAACCAGGCACAGTTCCCTCTGGGGGCACCTTCCATCTGAGCGGCATACTGATCCGTGCGGAATTTCACCAGGCAGCCGGCCACTCCGGGCCTACGGGTCCAGGATATGAACCATGGCCTTTCCCCAGATAAACAAAAGTCACCAGGCCAGGTTCCTGATGACAGTTTGCAGGAGATACTTGGCACTGTCAAACAAACCACAGTTGCCTCTGGGGGCACATTCCATCTGGGCGGCATACTGATCCGTGCGGAATTTCACCAGGCAGGCGGCCACTCCGGGCCTACGGGTCCAAGATATGAACCATGGCCTTTCCCCAGAGAAACAAAAGTCACCAGGCCAGGTTCCTGATGTCACTTTACAGAAAGCACTTGGCACTGTCAAACCAGCCACAGTTGCCTGTGGGGGCACCTTGCATCTGGGAGGTATCCTCATCCATGCGGAATCTGAGCACGGAGGCAGCCACTCCGTGCCACCGGGCCCTGGACACGAATTATGGCCTTTCCCCTGAGAAACAAAAGTCACCAGGCCAGGTTTCTGATGTCAGTTTGCAGCAGGCACTTGGCACTGTCAAACCAGCCACAGTTGCCTGTGAGGGCACCTTTCATCTCGGCTGCATCCTGATCCGTGCGGAATTACAGCAGGCAGTCGGCCACTCCAGGCCACCGGGACCCGTACACGAATGATGGCCTTTCCCCAGAGAAAGAAAAGTCACCAGGCCAGGTTTCTGATGTCAGTTTGCAGGAGGCACTTGGCACTGTCAAACCAGCCACAGTTGCCTGGGGTGCACCTTGCATCTGGGAGGTATCCTGATCCGTGCGGAATTACAGCAGCCAGCCGTCCAATCCGTGCCACCAGGCTCTGGACAACAATGATGTCCTTTCCCCTGAGAAACAAAAGTCACCAGGCCAGGTTTGTGATGTCAGTTTGCAGGAGGCACTTGGCACTGACAAACCAGCCACAGTTGCCTCAGAGGGCACCTTCCTTCTGGGCGGCATACTGATCCGTGTGGAATTTCACCAGGCAGCCGGCCACTCCGGGCCTACGGGTCCAGGATATGAACCATGGTCTTTCCCCTGAGAAACAAAAGTCACCAGGCCAGGTTTCTGATGTCAGTTTGCAGGAGGCACTTGGCACTGTCAAACCAGCCACAGTTGCCTGTGGGGGCACCTTGCATCTGGGAGGTATCCTCATCCGTGCGGAATTTGAGCACGGAGGGGGCCACTCCTTGCCACCGGGCCCTGGACACGAATTATGGCCTTTCCCCTGAGAAACAAAAGTCACCAGGCCAGGTTTCTGATGTCAGTTTGCAGGAGGCACTTGGCACTGTCAAACCAGCCACAGTTGCCTGTGAGGGCACCTTTCATCTCGGCTGCATCCTGATCCGTGCGGAATTACAGCAGGCAGTCGGCCACCCCAGGCCACCGGGACCCGTACACGAATGATGGCCTTTCCCCAGAGAAACAAAAGTCACCAGGCCAGGTTTCTGATGTCAGTTTGCAGGAGGCACTTGGCACTGTCAAACCAGCCACAGTTGCCTGTGGGGGCTCCTGGCATCTGGGAGGTATCCTGATCCGTGCGGAATTTCAGCAGGCAGTCGGCCACTCCAGGCCACCGGGCCCTGGAGGTGAACGATGGCCTTTCCCCAGAGAAAGAAAAGTCACCAGGCCAGGTTCCTGATGTCAGTTTGCAGGAGGCACTTGGCACTGACAAACCAGCCACAGTTGCCTCAGAGGGCACCTTCCTTCTGGGCGGCATACTGATCCGTGTGGAATTTCAGCAGGCAGCCGGCCACTCCGAGCCTACGGGTCCAGGATATGAACCATGGTCTTTCCCCTGAGAAACAAAAGTCACCAGGCCAGGTTTCTGATGTCAGTTTGCAGGAGGCACTTGGCACTGTCAAACCAGCCACAGTTGCCTATGGGGGCACCTTGCATCTGGGAGGTATCCTCATCCGTGCGGAATTTGAGCACGGAGGGGGCCACTCCGTGCCACCGGGCCCTGGACACGAATTATGGCCTTTCCCCTGAGAAACAAAAGTCACCAGGCCAGGTTTCTGATGTCAGTTTGCAGGAGGCACTTGGCACTGTCAAACCAGCCACAGTTGCCTGTGAGGGCACCTTTCATCTCGGCTGCATCCTGATCCGTGCGGAATTACAGCAGGCAGTCGGCCACTCCAGGCCACCGGGACCCGTACACGAATGATGGCCTTTCCCCAGAGAAACAAAAGTCACCAGGCCAGGTTTCTGATGTCAGTTTGCAGGAGGCACTTGGCACTGTCAAACCAGCCACAGTTGCCTGGGGTGCACCTTGCATCTGGGAGGTATCCTGATCCGTGCGGAATTACAGCAGCCAGCCGTCCAATCCCTGCCACCAGGCCCTGGACAACAATGATGTCCTTTCCCCTGAGAAACAAAAGTCACCAGGCCAGGTTTGTGATGTCAGTTTGCAGGAGGCACTTGGCACTGACAAACCAGCCACAGTTGCCTCAGAGGGCACCTTCCTTCTGGGCGGCATACTGATCCGTGTGGAATTTCACCAGGCAGCCGGCCACTCCGGGCCTACGGGTCCAGGATATGAACCATGGTCTTTCCCCTGAGAAACAAAAGTCACCAGGCCAGGTTTCTGATGTCAGTTTGCAGGAGGCACTTGGCACTGTCAAACCAGCCACAGTTGCCTGTGGGGGCACCTTGCATCTGGGAGGTATCCTCATCCGTGCGGAATGTGAGCACGGAGGGGGCCACTCCGTGCCACAGGGCCCTGGACACGAATTATGGCCTTTCCCCTGAGAAACAAAAGTCACCAGGCCAGGTTTCTGATGTCAGTTTGCAGGAGGCACTTGGCACTGTCAAACCAGCCACAGTTGCCTGTGAGGGCACCTTTCATCTCGGCTGCATCCTGATCCGTGCGGAATTACAGCAGGCAGTCGGCCACTCCAGGCCACCGGGACCCGTACACGAATGATGGCCTTTCCCCAGAGAAACAAAAGTCACCAGGCCAGCTTCCTGATGTCAGTTTGCAGGAGGCACTTGGCACTGTCAAACCAGCCACAGTTGCCTGTGGGGGCACATTTCATCTCGGCTGCATCCTGATACGTGCGGAATTTCAGCAGCCAACCGGCCACTCCGGGCCACCCGGCCCTGGACACGAATGATGGCCTTTCCCTAGAGAAACAAAAGTCACCAGGCCAGGTTTCTGATGTCAGTTTGCAGGAGGCACTTGGCACTGTCAAACCAGCCACAGTTGCCTGGGGTGCACCTTGCATCTGGGAGGTATCCTGATCCGTGCGGAATTACAGCAGCCAGCCGTCCAATCCGTGCCACCAGGCCCTGGACAACAATGATGTCCTTTCCCCTGAGAAACAAAAGTCACCAGGCCAGGTTTGTGATGTCAGTTTGCAGGAGGCACTTGGCACTGACAAACCAGCCACAGTTGCCTCAGAGGGCACCTTCCTTCTGGGCGGCATACTGATCCGTGTGGAATTTCACCAGGCAGCCGGCCACTCCGGGCCTACGGGTCCAGGATATGAACCATGGCCTTTCCCCTGAGAAACAAAAGTCACCAGGCCAGGTTTCTGATGTCAGTTTGCAGCAGGCACTTGGCACTGTCAAACCAGCCACAGTTGCCTCTGGGGGCACCTTTCAACTCGGCTGCATCCTGATCCGTGCGGAATTACAGCAGCCAGCCGGACACCCAGGGACACCCGGCCCTGGACACGAACGATGGCCGTTCACCAGAGAAACAAAAGTCACAAGGCCAGGTTCCTGATGTCAGTTTGCAGGAGGCACTTGGCACTGTCAAACCAGCCACAGTTGCCTCTGGGGGCACCTTTCATCTCGGCTGCATCCTGATCCGTGCGGAATTACAGCAGCCAGCCGTCCAATCCGCGCCACGGGGCACTGGACATGAACGATGTCATTTCCCCTGAGAAACAAAAGTCACCAGGCCAGGTTTCTGATGTCAGTTTGCAGGAGGCACTTGGCACTGTCAAACCAGCCACAGTTCCCTCTGGGGGCACCTTCCATCTGAGCGGCATACTGATCCGTGCGGAATTTCACCAGGCAGCCGGCCACTCCGGGCCTACGGGTCCAGGATATGAACCATGGCCTTTCCCCAGAGAAACAAAAGTCACCAGGCCAGGTTCCTGATGACAGTTTGCAGGAGATACTTGGCACTGTCAAACAAACCACAGTTGCCTCTGGGGGCACATTCCATCTGGGCGGCATACTGATCCGTGCGGAATTTCACCAGGCAGGCGGCCACTCCGGGCCTACGGGTCCAAGATATGAACCATGGCCTTTCCCCAGAGAAACAAAAGTCACCAGGCCAGGTTCCTGATGTCACTTTACAGAAAGCACTTGGCACTGTCAAACCAGCCACAGTTGCCTGTGGGGGCACCTTGCATCTGGGAGGTATCCTCATCCATGCGGAATCTGAGCACGGAGGCAGCCACTCCGTGCCACCGGGCCCTGGACACGAATTATGGCCTTTCCCCTGAGAAACAAAAGTCACCAGGCCAGGTTTCTGATGTCAGTTTGCAGCAGGCACTTGGCACTGTCAAACCAGCCACAGTTGCCTGTGAGGGCACCTTTCATCTCGGCTGCATCCTGATCCGTGCGGAATTACAGCAGGCAGTCGGCCACTCCAGGCCACCGGGACCCGTACACGAATGATGGCCTTTCCCCAGAGAAACAAAAGTCACCAGGCCAGGTTTCTGATGTCAGTTTGCAGGAGGCACTTGGCACTGTCAAACCAGCCACAGTTGCCTGGGGTGCACCTTGCATCTGGGAGGTATCCTGATCCGTGCGGAATTACAGCAGCCAGCCGTCCAATCCGTGCCACCAGGCCCTGGACAACAATGATGTCCTTTCCCCTGAGAAACAAAAGTCACCAGGCCAGGTTTGTGATGTCAGTTTGCAGGAGGCACTTGGCACTGACAAACCAGCCACAGTTGCCTCAGAGGGCACCTTCCTTCTGGGCGGCATACTGATCCGTGTGGAATTTCACCAGGCAGCCGGCCACTCCGGGCCTACGGGTCCAGGATATGAACCATGGTCTTTCCCCTGAGAAACAAAAGTCACCAGGCCAGGTTTCTGATGTCAGTTTGCAGGAGGCACTTGGCACTGTCAAACCAGCCACAGTTGCCTATGGGGGCACCTTGCATCTGGGAGGTATCCTCATCCGTGCGGAATTTGAGCACGGAGGGGGCCACTCCGTGCCACCGGGCCCTGGACACGAATTATGGCCTTTCCCCTGAGAAACAAAAGTCACCAGGCCAGGTTTCTGATGTCAGTTTGCAGGAGGCACTTGGCACTGTCAAACCAGCCACAGTTGCCTGTGAGGGCACCTTTCATCTCGGCTGCATCCTGATCCGTGCGGAATTACAGCAGGCAGTCGGCCACTCCAGGCCACCGGGACCCGTACACGAATGATGGCCTTTCCCCAGAGAAACAAAAGTCACCAGGCCAGGTTTCTGATGTCAGTTTGCAGGAGGCACTTGGCACTGTCAAACCAGCCACAGTTGCCTGGGGTGCACCTTGCATCTGGGAGGTATCCTGATCCGTGCGGAATTACAGCAGCCAGCCGTCCAATCCGTGCCACCAGGCCCTGGACAACAATGATGTCCTTTCCCCTGAGAAACAAAAGTCACCAGGCCAGGTTTGTGATGTCAGTTTGCAGGAGGCACTTGGCACTGACAAACCAGCCACAGTTGACTCAGAGGGCACCTTCCTTCTGGGCGGCATACTGATCCGTGTGGAATTTCACCAGGCAGCCGGCCACTCCGGGCCTACGGGTCCAGGATATGAAGCATGGTCTTTCCCCTGAGAAACAAAAGTCACCAGGCCAGGTTTCTGATGTCAGTTTGCAGGAGGCACTTGGCACTGTCAAACCAGCCACAGTTGCCTATGGGGGCACCTTGCATCTGGGAGGTATCCTCATCCGTGCGGAATTTGAGCACGGAGGGGGCCACTCCGTGCCACCGGGCCCTGGACACGAATTATGGCCTTTCCCCTGAGAAACAAAAGTCACCAGGCCAGGTTTCTGATGTCAGTTTGCAGGAGGCACTTGGCACTGTCAAACCAGCCACAGTTGCCTGTGAGGGCACCTTTCATCTCGGCTGCATCCTGATCCGTGCGGAATTACAGCAGGCAGTCGGCCACTCCAGGCCACCGGGACCCGTACACGAATGATGGCCTTTCCCCAGAGAAACAAAAGTCACCAGGCCAGGTTTCTGATGTCAGTTTGCAGGAGGCACTTGGCACTGTCAAACCAGCCACAGTTGCCTGGGGTGCACCTTGCATCTGGGAGGTATCCTGATCCGTGCGGAATTACAGCAGCCAGCCGTCCAATCCGTGCCACCAGGCCCTGGACAACAATGATGTCCTTTCCCCTGAGAAACAAAAGTCACCAGGCCAGGTTCCTGATGTCAGTTTGCAGGAGGCACTTGGCACTGACAAACCAGCCACAGTTGCCTCAGAGGGCACCTTCCTTCTGGGCGGCATACTGATCCGTGTGGAATTTCACCAGGCAGCCGGCCACTCCGGGCCTACGGGTCCAGGATATGAACCATGGTCTTTCCCCTGAGAAACAAAAGTCACCAGGCCAGGTTTCTGATGTCAGTTTGCAGGAGGCACTTGGCACTGTCAAACCAGCCACAGTTGCCTGTGGGGGCACCTTGCATCTGGGAGGTATCCTCATCCGTGCGGAATGTGAGCACGGAGGGGGCCACTCCGTGCCACCGGGCCCTGGACACGAATTATGGCCTTTCCCCTGAGAAACAAAAGTCACCAGGCCAGGTTTCTGATGTCAGTTTGCAGGAGGCACTTGGCACTGTCAAACCAGCCACAGTTGCCTGTGAGGGCACCTTTCATCTCGGCTGCATCCTGATCCGTGCGGAATTACAGCAGGCAGTCGGCCACTCCAGGCCACCGGGACCCGTACACGAATGATGGCCTTTCCCCAGAGAAACAAAAGTCACCAGGCCAGCTTCCTGATGTCAGTTTGCAGGAGGCACTTGGCACTGTCAAACCAGCCACAGTTGCCTGTGGGGGCGCATTTCATCTCGGCTGCATCCTGATACGTGCGGAATTTCAGCAGCCAACCGGCCACTCCGGGCCACCCGGCCCTGGACACGAATGATGGCCTTTCCCTAGAGAAACAAAAGTCACCAGGCCAGGTTTCTGATGTCAGTTTGCAGCAGGCACTTGGCACTGTCAAACCAGCCACAGTTGCCTCTGGGGGCACCTTTCAACTCGGCTGCATCCTGATCCGTGCGGAATTACAGCAGGCAGCCGGACACCCAGGGACACCCGGCCCTGGACACGAACGATGGCCGTTCACCAGAGAAACAAAAGTCACAAGGCCAGGTTCCTGATGTCAGTTTGCAGGAGGCACTTGGCACTGTCAAACCAGCCACAGTTGCCTCTGGGGGCACCTTTCAACTCGGCTGCATCGTGATCCGTGCGGAATTACAGCAGGCAGGCGGCCACTCCGGGCCTACGGGTCCAAGATATGAACCATGGCCTTTCCCCTGAGAAACGAAAGTCACCAGGCCAGGTTCCTGATGTCACTTTACAGAAAGCACTTGGCACTGTCAAACCAGCCACAGTTGCCTGTGGGGGCACCTTGCATCTGGGAGGTATCCTGATCCGTGCGGAATTACAGCAGCCAGCCGTCCAATCCGTGCCACCAGGCCCTGGACAACAATGATGTCCTTTCCCCTGAGAAACAAAAGTCACCAGGCCAGGTTTGTGATGTCAGTTTGCAGGAGGCACTTGGCACTGACAAACCAGCCACAGTTGCCTCAGAGGGCACCTTCCTTCTGGGCGGCATACTGATCCGTGTGGAATTTCACCAGGCAGCCGGCCACTCCGGGCCTACGGGTCCAGGATATGAACCATGGCCTTTCCCCTGAGAAACAAAAGTCACCAGGCCAGGTTTCTGATGTCAGTTTGCAGCAGGCACTTGGCACTGTCAAACCAGCCACAGTTGCCTCTGGGGGCACCTTTCAACTCGGCTGCATCCTGATCCGTGCGGAATTACAGCAGGCAGCCGGACACCCAGGGACACCCGGCCCTGGACACGAACGATGGCCGTTCACCAGAGAAACAAAAGTCACAAGGCCAGGTTCCTGATGTCAGTTTGCAGGAGGCACTTGGCACTGTCAAACCAGCCACAGTTGCCTCTGGGGGCACCTTTCATCTCGGCTGCATCCTGATCCGTGCGGAATTACAGCAGCCAGCCGTCCAATCCGCGCCACGGGGCACTGGACATGAACGATGTCATTTCCCCTGAGAAACAAAAGTCACCAGGCCAGGTTTCTGATGTCAGTTTGCAGGAGGCACTTGGCACTGTCAAACCAGGCACAGTTCCCTCTGGGGGCACCTTCCATCTGAGCGGCATACTGATCCGTGCGGAATTTCACCAGGCAGCCGGCCACTCCGGGCCTACGGGTCCAGGATATGAACCATGGCCTTTCCCCAGAGAAACAAAAGTCACCAGGCCAGGTTCCTGATGACAGTTTGCAGGAGATACTTGGCACTGTCAAACAAACCACAGTTGCCTCTGGGGGCACATTCCATCTGGGCGGCATACTGATCCGTGCGGAATTTCACCAGGCAGGCGGCCACTCCGGGCCTACGGGTCCAAGATATGAACCATGGCCTTTCCCCAGAGAAACGAAAGTCACCAGGCCAGGTTCCTGATGTCACTTTACAGAAAGCACTTGGCATTGTCAAACCAGCCACAGTTGCCTGTGGGGGCACCTTGCATCTGGGAGGTATCCTCATCCATGCGGAATCTGAGCACGGAGGCAGCCACTCCGTGCCACCGGGCCCTGGACACGAATTATGGCCTTTCCCCTGAGAAACAAAAGTCACCAGGCCAGGTTTCTGATGTCAGTTTGCAGCAGGCACTTGGCACTGTCAAACCAGCCACAGTTGCCTCTGGGGGCACCTTTCAACTCGGCTGCATCCTGATCCGTGCGGAATTACAGCAGCCAGCCGGACACCCAGGGACACCCGGCCCTGGACACGAACGATGGCCTTTCCCCAGAGAAACAAAAGTCACCAGGCCAGGTTCCTGATGTCAGTTTGCAGGAGGCACTTGGCACTGTCAAACCAGCCACAGTTGCCTGTGGGGGCACCTTGCATCTGGGAGTTATCCTGATCCGTGCGGAATTTCAGCAGCCAACCGGCCACTCCGGGCCACCAGGCCCTGGACACGAATGATGGCCTTTCCCTAGAGAAACAAAAGTCACCAGGCCAGGTTCCTGATGTCAGTTTGCAGGAGGCACTTGGCACTGTCAAACCAGCCACAGTTGCCTGTGGATGCACCTTGCATCTGGGAGGTATCCTGATCCGTGCGGAATTACAGCAGCCAGCCGTCCAATCCGCGCCACCGGGCACTGGACATGAACGATGTCATTTCCCCAGAGAAACAAAAGTCACCAGGCCAGGTTTCTGATGTCAGTTTGCAGGAGGCACTTGGCACTGTCAAACCAGGCACAGTTGCCTCTGGGGGCACCTTCCATCTGGGCGGCATACTGATCCGTGCGGAATTTCACCAGGCAGCCGGCCACTCCGGGCCTACGGGTCCAGGATATGAACCATGGCCTTTCCCCAGAGAAACAAAAGTCATCAGGCCAGGTTCCTGATGTCACTTTGCAGGAATCACTTGGCACTGTCAAACCAGCCACAGTTGCCTGTGGGGGCACCTTGCATCTGGGAGGTATCCTCATCCATGCGGAATTTGAGCACGGAGGGGGCCACTCCGTGCCACCGGGCCCTGGACACGAATTATGGCCTTTCCCCTGAGAAACAAAAGTCACCAGGCCAGGTTTCTGATGTCAGTTTGCAGGAGGCACTTGGCACTGTCAAACCAGCCACAGTTGCCTGTGAGGGCACCTTTCATCTCGGCTGCATCCTGATCCGTGCGGAATTACAGCAGGCAGTCGGCCACTCCAGGCCACCGGGACCCGTACACGAATGATGGCCTTTCCCCAGAGAAACAAAAGTCACCAGGCCAGCTTCCTGATGTCAGTTTGCAGGAGGCACTTGGCACTGTCAAACCAGCCACAGTTGCCTGTGGGGGCACCTTGCATCTGGGAGGTATCCTCATCCGTGCGGAATTTGAGCACGGAGGGGGCCACTCCGTGCCACCGGGCCCTGGACACGAATTATGGCCTTTCCCCTGAGAAACAAAAGTCACCAGGCCAGGTTTGTGATGTCAGTTTGCAGGAGGCACTTGGCACTGTCAAACCAGCCACAGTTGCCTGTGGGGGCACCTTTCTTCTCGGAGGCATCCTGATCCGTACGGAATTTCAGCAGGCAGCCGGCCACTCTGGTCCACCGGGCACTGGACACGATCTATGGCCTTTCCTCAGAGAAACAAAAGTCACCAGGCCAGGGTTCTGATGTCAGTTTGCAGGAGGCACTTGGCACTGTCAAACCAGCCACAGTTGCCTCTGGGGGCACATTTCATCTCGGCTGCATCCTGACCCGTGCGGAATTTCAGCAGCCAGCCGGCCACTCCAGGCCACCGGGCACTGGACATGATCTATTGCCTTTCCCCAGAGAAACAAAAGTCACCAGGCCAGCTTCCTGATGTCAGTTTGCAGGAGGCACTTGGCACTGTCAAACCAGCCACAGTTGCCTCTGGGGGCACCGTGCATCTGGGCGGCATCCTGATCCGTGCGGAATTTCAGTAGGCAGCCAGCCAATCCGGGCCACTGGGCACTGGGCACGAACGATGGCCGTCCACCAGAAAAACAAAAGTCACCAGGCCAGGTTTCTAATGTCATGTTGCAGGAAGCACATTGCACTGTCAAACCAGCCACAGTTGCCTCTGGGGGCACTTTTCCTCTCGGCGGCATCCCTATCCGTGCAGAATTTCAGCAGGCAGCTGGCCACTCCAGGCCACGAGGTACTGGATATGAACGATGGCCTTTCCCCTGAGAAACAAAAGTCACCAGGCCAGGTTCCTGATGTCAGTTTGCAGGAGGCACTTGGCACTGTCAAACCAGCCACAGTTGCCTCTGGGGGCACTTTGCATCTCGGAGGCATCCTGATCCGTGCAGAATTTTAGCAGCCAGCCGGCCACTCCGGGCCACCGGGCCCTGGAAAAAAATGATGGCCTTTCACCAGAGAAACCAAACTCACCATGCCAGGATCCTGATGACACTTTGCAGGAGGCACTTGGCACTGTCAAAACAGCCACAGATGCCTGTGGGGGCATCTTGCATCTCGGCTGCATCCTGACCCGTGCGGAATTTCAGCAGCAAGCCGGCCACTGCGGTCCACCGGGCACTGGACATGATCTATTGCCTTTCCCCAGAGAAACAAAAGTCACCAGGCCAGGTTCCTGAAGACAGTTTGCAGGAGATACTTGGCACTGTCAAACAAACCACACTTACCTATGGGGGCACCTTCCATCTGGGCGGCATACTGATCCGTGCGGTATTTCACAAGGCAGCCGGCCACTCCGTGCCACTGGGCCCTGGACACGAATTATGGCCTTTCCCCTGAGAAACAAAAGTCACCAGGCCAGGTTCCTGATGTCAGTTTGCAGGAGGCACTTGGCACTGTCAAACCAGCCACAGTTGCCTCTGGGGGCACCTTTCATCTCGGCTGCATCCTGATCCGTGCGGAATTACAGCAGCCAGCCGTCCAATCCGCGCCAGGGGGCACTGGACATGAACGATGTCATTTCCCCTGAGAAACAAAAGTCACCAGGCCAGGTTTCTGATGTCAGTTTGCAGGAGGCACTTGGCACTGTCAAACCAGCCACAGTTCCCTCTGGGGGCACCTTTCATCTGGGCGGCATACTGATCCGTGCGGAATTTCACCAGGCAGCCGGCCACTCCGGGCCTACGGGTCCAGGATATGAACCATGGCCTTTCCCCAGAGAAACAAAAGTCACCAGGCCAGGTTCCTGATGACAGTTTGCAGGAGATACTTGGCACTGTCAAACAAACCACAGTTGCCTCTGGGGGCACATTCCATCTGGGCGGCATACTGATCCGTGCGGAATTTCACCAGGCAGCCGGCCACTCCGGGCCTACGGGTCCAGGATATGAACCATGGCCTTTCCCCTGAGAAACAAAAGTCACCAGGCCAGGTTTCTGATGTCAGTTTGCAGGAGGCACTTGGCACTGTCAAACCAGCCACAGTTGCCTGTGGGGGCACCTTGCATCTGGGAGGTATCCTCATCCGTGAGGAATTTGAGCACGGAGGCGGCCACTCCGTGCCACCGGGCCCTGGACACGAATTATGGCCTTTCCCCTGAGAAACAAAAGTCACCAGGCCAGGTTTCTGATGTCAGTTTGCAGCAGGCACTTGGCACTGTCAAACCAGCCACAGTTGCCTGTGGGGGCACCTTTCAACTCGGCTGCATCCTGATCCGTGCGGAATTACAGCAGGCAGCCGGACACCCAGGGACACCCGGCCCTGGACATGAACCATGGCCGTTCACCAGAGAAACAAAAGTCACCAGGCCAGGTTCCTGATGTCAGTTTGCAGGAGGCACTTGGCACTGTCAAACCAGCCACAGTTGCCTCTGGGGGCACCTTTCATCTCGGCTGCATCCTGATCCGTGCGGAATTACAGCAGCCAGCCGTCCAATCCGCGCCACGGGGCACTGGACATGAACGATGTCATTTCCCCTGAGAAACAAAAGTCACCAGGCCAGGTTTCTGATGTCAGTTTGCAGGAGGCACTTGGCACTGTCAAACCAGCCACAGTTGCCTGGGGTGCACCTTGCATCTGGGAGGTATCCTGATCCGTGCGGAATTACAGCAGCCAGCCGTCCAATCCGTGCCACCAGGCCCTGGACAACAATGATGTCCTTTCCCCTGAGAAACAAAAGTCACCAGGCCAGGTTTGTGATGTCAGTTTGCAGGAGGCACTTGGCACTGACAAACCAGCCACAGTTGCCTCAGAGGGCACCTTCCTTCTGGGCGGCATACTGATCCGTGTGGAATTTCACCAGGCAGCCGGCCACTCCGGGCCTACGGGTCCAGGATATGAACCATGGTCTTTCCCCTGAGAAACAAAAGTCACCAGGCCAGGTTTCTGATGTCAGTTTGCAGGAGGCACTTGGCACTGTCAAACCAGCCACAGTTGCCTATGGGGGCACCTTGCATCTGGGAGGTATCCTCATCCGTGCGGAATTTGAGCACGGAGGGGGCCACTCCGTGCCACCGGGCCCTGGACACGAATTATGGCCTTTCCCCTGAGAAACAAAAGTCACCAGGCCAGGTTTCTGATGTCAGTTTGCAGGAGGCACTTGGCACTGTCAAACCAGCCACAGTTGCCTGTGAGGGCACCTTTCATCTCGGCTGCATCCTGATCCGTGCGGAATTACAGCAGGCAGTCGGCCACTCCAGGCCACCGGGACCCGTACACGAATGATGGCCTTTCCCCAGAGAAACAAAAGTCACCAGGCCAGGTTTCTGATGTCAGTTTGCAGGAGGCACTTGGCACTGTCAAACCAGCCACAGTTGCCTGGGGTGCACCTTGCATCTGGGAGGTATCCTGATCCGTGCGGAATTACAGCAGCCAGCCGTCCAATCCGTGCCACCAGGCCCTGGACAACAATGATGTCCTTTCCCCTGAGAAACAAAAGTCACCAGGCCAGGTTTGTGATGTCAGTTTGCAGGAGGCACTTGGCACTGACAAACCAGCCACAGTTGCCTCAGAGGGCACCTTCCTTCTGGGCGGCATACTGATCCGTGTGGAATTTCACCAGGCAGCCGGCCACTCCGGGCCTACGGGTCCAGGATATGAACCATGGTCTTTCCCCTGAGAAACAAAAGTCACCAGGCCAGGTTTCTGATGTCAGTTTGCAGGAGGCACTTGGCACTGTCAAACCAGCCACAGTTGCCTGTGGGGGCACCTTGCATCTGGGAGGTATCCTCATCCGTGCGGAATGTGAGCACGGAGGGGGCCACTCCGTGCCACAGGGCCCTGGACACGAATTATGGCCTTTCCCCTGAGAAACAAAAGTCACCAGGCCAGGTTTCTGATGTCAGTTTGCAGGAGGCTCTTGGCACTGTCAAACCAGCCACAGTTGCCTGTGAGGGCACCTTTCATCTCGGCTGCATCCTGATCCGTGCGGAATTACAGCAGGCAGTCGGCCACTCCAGGCCACCGGGACCCGTACACGAATGATGGCCTTTCCCCAGAGAAACAAAAGTCACCAGGCCAGCTTCCTGATGTCAGTTTGCAGGAGGCACTTGGCACTGTCAAACCAGCCACAGTTGCCTGTGGGGGCACATTTCATCTCGGCTGCATCCTGATACGTGCGGAATTTCAGCAGCCAACCGGCCACTCCGGGCCACCCGGCCCTGGACACGAATGATGGCCTTTCCCTAGAGAAACAAAAGTCACCAGGCCAGGTTTCTGATGTCAGTTTGCAGGAGGCACTTGGCACTGTCAAACCAGCCACAGTTGCCTGGGGTGCACCTTGCATCTGGGAGGTATCCTGATCCGTGCGGAATTACAGCAGCCAGCCGTCCAATCCGTGCCACCAGGCCCTGGACAACAATGATGTCCTTTCCCCTGAGAAACAAAAGTCACCAGGCCAGGTTTGTGATGTCAGTTTGCAGGAGGCACTTGGCACTGACAAACCAGCCACAGTTGCCTCAGAGGGCACCTTCCTTCTGGGCGGCATACTGATCCGTGTGGAATTTCACCAGGCAGCCGGCCACTCCGGGCCTACGGGTCCAGGATATGAACCATGGCCTTTCCCCTGAGAAACAAAAGTCACCAGGCCAGGTTTCTGATGTCAGTTTGCAGCAGGCACTTGGCACTGTCAAACCAGCCACAATTGCCTCTGGGGGCACCTTTCAACTCGGCTGCATCCTGATCCGTGCGGAATTACAGCAGGCAGCCGGACACCCAGGGACACCCGGCCCTGGACACGAACGATGGCCGTTCACCAGAGAAACAAAAGTCACAAGGCCAGGTTCCTGATGTCAGTTTGCAGGAGGCACTTGGCACTGTCAAACCAGCCACAGTTGCCTCTGGGGGCACCTTTCATCTCGGCTGCATCCTGATCCGTGCGGAATTACAGCAGCCAGCCGTCCAATCCGCGCCACGGGGCACTGGACATGAACGATGTCATTTCCCCTGAGAAACAAAAGTCACCAGGCCAGGTTTCTGATGTCAGTTTGCAGGAGGCACTTGGCACTGTCAAACCAGGCACAGTTCCCTCTGGGGGCACCTTCCATCTGAGCGGCATACTGATCCGTGCGGAATTTCACCAGGCAGCCGGCCACTCCGGGCCTACGGGTCCAGGATATGAACCATGGCCTTTCCCCAGAGAAACAAAAGTCACCAGGCCAGGTTCCTGATGACAGTTTGCAGGAGATACTTGGCACTGTCAAACAAACCACAGTTGCCTCTGGGGGCACATTCCATCTGGGCGGCATACTGATCCGTGCGGAATTTCACCAGGCAGGCGGCCACTCCGGGCCTACGGGTCCAAGATATGAACCATGGCCTTTCCCCAGAGAAACGAAAGTCACCAGGCCAGGTTCCTGATGTCACTTTACAGAAAGCACTTGGCACTGTCAAACCAGCCACAGTTGCCTGTGGGGGCACCTTGCATCTGGGAGGTATCCTCATCCATGCGGAATCTGAGCACGGAGGCAGCCACTCCGTGCCACCGGGCCCTGGACACGAATTATGGCCTTTCCCCTGAGAAACAAAAGTCACCAGGCCAGGTTTCTGATGTCAGTTTGCAGCAGGCACTTGGCACTGTCAAACCAGCCACAGTTGCCTGTGAGGGCACCTTTCATCTCGGCTGCATCCTGATCCGTGCGGAATTACAGCAGGCAGTCGGCCACTCCAGGCCACCGGGACCCGTACACGAATGATGGCCTTTCCCCAGAGAAACAAAAGTCACCAGGCCAGGTTTCTGATGTCAGTTTGCAGGAGGCACTTGGCACTGTCAAACCAGCCACAGTTCCCTCTGGGGGCACCTTTCATCTGGGCGGCATACTGATCCGTGCGGAATTTCACCAGGCAGCCGGCCACTCCGGGCCTACGGGTCCAGGATATGAACCATGGCCTTTCCCCAGAGAAACAAAAGTCACCAGGCCAGGTTCCTGATGACAGTTTGCAGGAGATACTTGGCACTGTCAAACAAACCACAGTTGCCTCTGGGGGCACATTCCATCTGGGCGGCATACTGATCCGTGCGGAATTTCACCAGGCAGCCGGCCACTCCGGGCCTACGGGTCCAGGATATGAACCATGGCCTTTCCCCTGAGAAACAAAAGTCACCAGGCCAGGTTTCTGATGTCAGTTTGCAGGAGGCACTTGGCACTGTCAAACCAGCCACAGTTGCCTGTGGGGGCACCTTGCATCTGGGAGGTATCCTCATCCGTGAGGAATTTGAGCACGGAGGCGGCCACTCCGTGCCACCGGGCCCTGGACACGAATTATGGCCTTTCCCCTGAGAAACAAAAGTCACCAGGCCAGGTTTCTGATGTCAGTTTGCAGCAGGCACTTGGCACTGTCAAACCAGCCACAGTTGCCTGTGGGGGCACCTTTCAACTCGGCTGCATCCTGATCCGTGCGGAATTACAGCAGGCAGCCGGACACCCAGGGACACCCGGCCCTGGACATGAACCATGGCCGTTCACCAGAGAAACAAAAGTCACCAGGCCAGGTTCCTGATGTCAGTTTGCAGGAGGCACTTGGCACTGTCAAACCAGCCACAGTTGCCTCTGGGGGCACCTTTCATCTCGGCTGCATCCTGATCCGTGCGGAATTACAGCAGCCAGCCGTCCAATCCGCGCCACGGGGCACTGGACATGAACGATGTCATTTCCCCTGAGAAACAAAAGTCACCAGGCCAGGTTTCTGATGTCAGTTTGCAGGAGGCACTTGGCACTGTCAAACCAGCCACAGTTGCCTGGGGTGCACCTTGCATCTGGGAGGTATCCTGATCCGTGCGGAATTACAGCAGCCAGCCGTCCAATCCGTGCCACCAGGCCCTGGACAACAATGATGTCCTTTCCCCTGAGAAACAAAAGTCACCAGGCCAGGTTTGTGATGTCAGTTTGCAGGAGGCACTTGGCACTGACAAACCAGCCACAGTTGCCTCAGAGGGCACCTTCCTTCTGGGCGGCATACTGATCCGTGTGGAATTTCACCAGGCAGCCGGCCACTCCGGGCCTACGGGTCCAGGATATGAACCATGGTCTTTCCCCTGAGAAACAAAAGTCACCAGGCCAGGTTTCTGATGTCAGTTTGCAGGAGGCACTTGGCACTGTCAAACCAGCCACAGTTGCCTATGGGGGCACCTTGCATCTGGGAGGTATCCTCATCCGTGCGGAATTTGAGCACGGAGGGGGCCACTCCGTGCCACCGGGCCCTGGACACGAATTATGGCCTTTCCCCTGAGAAACAAAAGTCACCAGGCCAGGTTTCTGATGTCAGTTTGCAGGAGGCACTTGGCACTGTCAAACCAGCCACAGTTGCCTGTGAGGGCACCTTTCATCTCGGCTGCATCCTGATCCGTGCGGAATTACAGCAGGCAGTCGGCCACTCCAGGCCACCGGGACCCGTACACGAATGATGGCCTTTCCCCAGAGAAACAAAAGTCACCAGGCCAGGTTTCTGATGTCAGTTTGCAGGAGGCACTTGGCACTGTCAAACCAGCCACAGTTGCCTGGGGTGCACCTTGCATCTGGGAGGTATCCTGATCCGTGCGGAATTACAGCAGCCAGCCGTCCAATCCGTGCCACCAGGCCCTGGACAACAATGATGTCCTTTCCCCTGAGAAACAAAAGTCACCAGGCCAGGTTTGTGATGTCAGTTTGCAGGAGGCACTTGGCACTGACAAACCAGCCACAGTTGCCTCAGAGGGCACCTTCCTTCTGGGCGGCATACTGATCCGTGTGGAATTTCACCAGGCAGCCGGCCACTCCGGGCCTACGGGTCCAGGATATGAACCATGGTCTTTCCCCTGAGAAACAAAAGTCACCAGGCCAGGTTTCTGATGTCAGTTTGCAGGAGGCACTTGGCACTGTCAAACCAGCCACAGTTGCCTGTGGGGGCACCTTGCATCTGGGAGGTATCCTCATCCGTGCGGAATGTGAGCACGGAGGGGGCCACTCCGTGCCACAGGGCCCTGGACACGAATTATGGCCTTTCCCCTGAGAAACAAAAGTCACCAGGCCAGGTTTCTGATGTCAGTTTGCAGGAGGCACTTGGCACTGTCAAACCAGCCACAGTTGCCTGTGAGGGCACCTTTCATCTCGGCTGCATCCTGATCCGTGCGGAATTACAGCAGGCAGTCGGCCACTCCAGGCCACCGGGACCCGTACACGAATGATGGCCTTTCCCCAGAGAAACAAAAGTCACCAGGCCAGCTTCCTGATGTCAGTTTGCAGGAGGCACTTGGCACTGTCAAACCAGCCACAGTTGCCTGTGGGGGCACATTTCATCTCGGCTGCATCCTGATACGTGCGGAATTTCAGCAGCCAACCGGCCACTCCGGGCCACCCGGCCCTGGACACGAATGATGGCCTTTCCCTAGAGAAACAAAAGTCACCAGGCCAGGTTTCTGATGTCAGTTTGCAGGAGGCACTTGGCACTGTCAAACCAGCCACAGTTGCCTGGGGTGCACCTTGCATCTGGGAGGTATCCTGATCCGTGCGGAATTACAGCAGCCAGCCGTCCAATCCGTGCCACCAGGCCCTGGACAACAATGATGTCCTTTCCCCTGAGAAACAAAAGTCACCAGGCCAGGTTTGTGATGTCAGTTTGCAGGAGGCACTTGGCACTGACAAACCAGCCACAGTTGCCTCAGAGGGCACCTTCCTTCTGGGCGGCATACTGATCCGTGTGGAATTTCACCAGGCAGCCGGCCACTCCGGGCCTACGGGTCCAGGATATGAACCATGGCCTTTCCCCTGAGAAACAAAAGTCACCAGGCCAGGTTTCTGATGTCAGTTTGCAGCAGGCACTTGGCACTGTCAAACCAGCCACAATTGCCTCTGGGGGCACCTTTCAACTCGGCTGCATCCTGATCCGTGCGGAATTACAGCAGGCAGCCGGACACCCAGGGACACCCGGCCCTGGACACGAACGATGGCCGTTCACCAGAGAAACAAAAGTCACAAGGCCAGGTTCCTGATGTCAGTTTGCAGGAGGCACTTGGCACTGTCAAACCAGCCACAGTTGCCTCTGGGGGCACCTTTCATCTCGGCTGCATCCTGATCCGTGCGGAATTACAGCAGCCAGCCGTCCAATCCGCGCCACGGGGCACTGGACATGAACGATGTCATTTCCCCTGAGAAACAAAAGTCACCAGGCCAGGTTTCTGATGTCAGTTTGCAGGAGGCACTTGGCACTGTCAAACCAGGCACAGTTCCCTCTGGGGGCACCTTCCATCTGAGCGGCATACTGATCCGTGCGGAATTTCACCAGGCAGCCGGCCACTCCGGGCCTACGGGTCCAGGATATGAACCATGGCCTTTCCCCAGAGAAACAAAAGTCACCAGGCCAGGTTCCTGATGACAGTTTGCAGGAGATACTTGGCACTGTCAAACAAACCACAGTTGCCTCTGGGGGCACATTCCATCTGGGCGGCATACTGATCCGTGCGGAATTTCACCAGGCAGGCGGCCACTCCGGGCCTACGGGTCCAAGATATGAACCATGGCCTTTCCCCAGAGAAACGAAAGTCACCAGGCCAGGTTCCTGATGTCACTTTACAGAAAGCACTTGGCACTGTCAAACCAGCCACAGTTGCCTGTGGGGGCACCTTGCATCTGGGAGGTATCCTCATCCATGCGGAATCTGAGCACGGAGGCAGCCACTCCGTGCCACCGGGCCCTGGACACGAATTATGGCCTTTCCCCTGAGAAACAAAAGTCACCAGGCCAGGTTTCTGATGTCAGTTTGCAGCAGGCACTTGGCACTGTCAAACCAGCCACAGTTGCCTGTGAGGGCACCTTTCATCTCGGCTGCATCCTGATCCGTGCGGAATTACAGCAGGCAGTCGGCCACTCCAGGCCACCGGGACCCGTACACGAATGATGGCCTTTCCCCAGAGAAACAAAAGTCACCAGGCCAGGTTTCTGATGTCAGTTTGCAGGAGGCACTTGGCACTGTCAAACCAGCCACAGTTGCCTGGGGTGCACCTTGCATCTGGGAGGTATCCTGATCCGTGCGGAATTACAGCAGCCAGCCGTCCAATCCGTGCCACCAGGCCCTGGACAACAATGATGTCCTTTCCCCTGAGAAACAAAAGTCACCAGGCCAGGTTTGTGATGTCAGTTTGCAGGAGGCACTTGGCACTGACAAACCAGCCACAGTTGCCTCAGAGGGCACCTTCCTTCTGGGCGGCATACTGATCCGTGTGGAATTTCACCAGGCAGCCGGCCACTCCGGGCCTACGGGTCCACGATATGAACCATGGTCTTTCCCCTGAGAAACAAAAGTCACCAGGCCAGGTTTCTGATGTCAGTTTGCAGGAGGCACTTGGCACTGTCAAACCAGCCACAGTTGCCTATGGGGGCACCTTGCATCTGGGAGGTATCCTCATCCGTGCGGAATTTGAGCACGGAGGGGGCCACTCCGTGCCACCGGGCCCTGGACACGAATTATGGCCTTTCCCCTGAGAAACAAAAGTCACCAGGCCAGGTTTCTGATGTCAGTTTGCAGGAGCACTTGGCACTGTCAAACCAGCCACAGTTGCCTGTGAGGGCACCTTTCATCTCGGCTGCATCCTGATCCGTGCGGAATTACAGCAGGCAGTCGGCCACTCCAGGCCACCGGGACCCGTACACGAATGATGGCCTTTCCCCAGAGAAACAAAAGTCACCAGGCCAGGTTTCTGATGTCAGTTTGCAGGAGGCACTTGGCACTGTCAAACCAGCCACAGTTGCCTGTGGGTGCACCTTGCATCTGGGAGGTATCCTGATCCGTGCGGAATTACAGCAGCCAGCCGTCCAATCCGTGCCACCAGGCCCTGGACAACAATGATGTCCTTTCCCCTGAGAAACAAAAGTCACCAGGCCAGGTTTGTGATGTCAGTTTGCAGGAGGCACTTGGCACTGACAAACCAGCCACAGTTGCCTCAGAGGGCACCTTCCTTCTGGGCGGCATACTGATCCGTGTGGAATTTCACCAGGCAGCCGGCCACTCCGGGCCTACGGGTCCAGGATATGAACCATGGTCTTTCCCCTGAGAAACAAAAGTCACCAGGCCAGGTTTCTGATGTCAGTTTGCAGGAGGCACTTGGCACTGTCAAACCAGCCACAGTTGCCTATGGGGGCACCTTGCATCTGGGAGGTATCCTCATCCGTGCGGAATTTGAGCACGGAGGGGGCCACTCCGTGCCACCGGGCCCTGGACACGAATTATGGCCTTTCCCCTGAGAAACAAAATTCACCAGGCCAGGTTTCTGATGTCAGTTTGCAGGAGGCACTTGGCACTGTCAAACCAGCCACAGTTGCCTGTGAGGGCACCTTTCATCTCGGCTGCATCCTGATCCGTGCGGAATTACAGCAGGCAGTCGGCCACTCCAGGCCACTGGGACCCGTACACGAATGATGGCCTTTCCCCAGAGAAACAAAAGTCACCAGGCCAGGTTTCTGATGTCAGTTTGCAGGAGGCACTTGGCACTGTCAAACCAGCCACAGTTGCCTGGGGTGCACCTTGCATCTGGGAGGTATCCTGATCCGTGCGGAATTACAGCAGCCAGCCGTCCAATCCGTGCCACCAGGCCCTGGACAACAATGATGTCCTTTCCCCTGAGAAACAAAAGTCACCAGGCCAGGTTTGTGATGTCAGTTTGCAGGAGGCACTTGGCACTGACAAACCAGCCACAGTTGCCTCAGAGGGCACCTTCCTTCTGGGCGGCATACTGATCCGTGTGGAATTTCACCAGGCAGCCGGCCACTCCGGGCCTACGGGTCCAGGATATGAACCATGGTCTTTCCCCTGAGAAACAAAAGTCACCAGGCCAGGTTTCTGATGTCAGTTTGCAGGAGGCACTTGGCACTGTCAAACCAGCCACAGTTGCCTGTGGGGGCACCTTGCATCTGGGAGGTATCCTCATCCGTGCGGAATGTGAGCACGGAGGGGGCCTCTCCGTGCCACAGGGCCCTGGACACGAATTATGGCCTTTCCCCTGAGAAACAAAAGTCACCAGGCCAGGTTTCTGATGTCAGTTTGCAGGAGGCACTTGGCACTGTCAAACCAGCCACAGTTGCCTGTGAGGGCACCTTTCATCTCGGCTGCATCCTGATCCGTGGGGAATTACAGCAGGCAGTCGGCCACTCCAGGCCACCGGGACCCGTACACGAATGATGGCCTTTCCCCAGAGAAACAAAAGTCACCAGGCCAGCTTCCTGATGTCAGTTTGCAGGAGGCACTTGGCACTGTCAAACCAGCCACAGTTGCCTGTGGGGGCACATTTCATCTCGGCTGCATCCTGATACGTGCGGAATTTCAGCAGCCAACCGGCCACTCCGGGCCACCCGGCCCTGGACACGAATGATGGCCTTTCCGTAGAGAAACAAAAGTCACCAGGCCAGGTTTCTGATGTCAGTTTGCAGGAGGCACTTGGCACTGTCAAACCAGCCACAGTTGCCTGGGGTGCACCTTGCATCTGGGAGGTATCCTGATCCGTGCGGAATTACAGCAGCCAGCCGTCCAATCCGTGCCACCAGGCCCTGGACAACAATGATGTCCTTTCCCCTGAGAAACAAAAGTCACCAGGCCAGGTTTGTGATGTCAGTTTGCAGGAGGCACTTGGCACTGACAAACCAGCCACAGTTGCCTCAGAGGGCACCTTCCTTCTGGGCGGCATACTGATCCGTGTGGAATTTCACCAGGCAGCCGGCCACTCCGGGCCTACGGGTCCAGGATATGAACCATGGCCTTTCCCCTGAGAAACAAAAGTCACCAGGCCAGGTTTCTGATGTCAGTTTGCAGCAGGCACTTGGCACTGTCAAACCAGCCACAGTTGCCTGTGGGGGCACCTTTCAACTCGGCTGCATCCTGATCCGTGCGGAATTACAGCAGGCAGCCGGACACCCAGGGACACCCGGCCCTGGACACGAACGATGGCCGTTCACCAGAGAAACAAAAGTCACAAGGCCAGGTTCCTGATGTCAGTTTGCAGGAGGCACTTGGCACTGTCAAACCAGCCACAGTTGCCTCTGGGGGCACCTTTCATCTCGGCTGCATCCTGATCCGTGCGGAATTACAGCAGCCAGCCGTCCAATCCGCGCCACGGGGCACTGGACATGAACGATGTCATTTCCCCTGAGAAACAAAAGTCACCAGGCCAGGTTTCTGATGTCAGTTTGCAGGAGGCACTTGGCACTGTCAAACCAGGCACAGTTCCCTCTGGGGGCACCTTCCATCTGAGCGGCATACTGATCCGTGCGGAATTTCACCAGGCAGCCGGCCACTCCGGGCCTACGGGTCCAGGATATGAACCATGGCCTTTCCCCAGAGAAACAAAAGTCACCAGGCCAGGTTCCTGATGACAGTTTGCAGGAGATACTTGGCACTGTCAAACAAACCACAGTTGCCTCTGGGGGCACATTCCATCTGGGCGGCATACTGATCCGTGCGGAATTTCACCAGGCAGGCGGCCACTCCGGGCCTACGGGTCCAAGATATGAACCATGGCCTTTCCCCAGAGAAACAAAAGTCACCAGGCCAGGTTCCTGATGTCACTTTACAGAAAGCACTTGGCACTGTCAAACCAGCCACAGTTGCCTGTGGGGGCACCTTGCATCTGGGAGGTATCCTCATCCATGCGGAATCTGAGCACGGAGGCAGCCACTCCGTGCCACCGGGCCCTGGACACGAATTATGGCCTTTCCCCTGAGAAACAAAAGTCACCAGGCCAGGTTTCTGATGTCAGTTTGCAGCAGGCACTTGGCACTGTCAAACCAGCCACAGTTGCCTGTGGGGGCACCTTTCAACTCGGCTGCATCCTGATCCGTGCGGAATTACAGCAGCCAGCCGGACACCCAGGGACACCCGGCCCTGTACACGAACGATGGCCTTTCCCCAGAGAAACAAAAGTCACCAGGCCAGGTTCCTGATGTCAGTTTGCAGGAGGCACTTGGCACTGTCAAACCAGGCACAGTTGCCTGTGGGGGCACCTTGCATCTGGGAGTTATCCTGATCCGTGCGGAATTTCAGCAGCCAACCGGCCACTCCGGGCCACCAGGCCCTGGACACGAATGATGGCCTTTCCCTAGAGAAACAAAAGTCACCAGGCCAGGTTCCTGATGTCAGTTTGCAGGAGGCACTTGGCACTGTCAAACCAGCCACAGTTGCCTGTGGATGCACCTTGCATCTGGGAGGTATCCTGATCCGTGCGGAATTACAGCAGCCAGCCGTCCAATCCGCGCCACCGGGCACTGGACATGAACGATGTCATTTCCCCAGAGAAACAAAAGTCACCAGGCCAGGTTTCTGATGTCAGTTTGCAGGAGGCACTTGGCACTGTCAAACCAGGCACAGTTGCCTCTGGGGGCACCTTCCATCTGGGCGGCATACTGATCCGTGCGGAATTTCACCAGGCAGCCGGCCACTCCGGGCCTACGGGTCCAGGATATGAACCATGGCCTTTCCCCAGAGAAACAAATGTCATCAGGCCAGGTTCCTGATGTCACTTTGCAGGAAGCACTTGGCACTGTCAAACCAGCCACAGTTGCCTGTGGGGGCACCTTGCATCTGGGAGGTATCCTCATCCGTGCGGAATTTGAGCACGGAGGGGGCCACTCCGTGCCACCGGGCCCTGGACACGAATTATGGCCTTTCCCCTGAGAAACAAAAGTCACCAGGCCAGGTTTCTGATGTCAGTTTGCAGGAGGCACTTGGCACTGTCAAACCAGCCACAGTTGCCTGTGAGGGCACCTTTCATCTCGGCTGCATCCTGATCCGTGCGGAATTACAGCAGGCAGTCGGCCACTCCAGGCCACTGGGACCCGTACACGAATGATGGCCTTTCCCCAGAGAAACAAAAGTCACCAGGCCAGGTTTCTGATGTCAGTTTGCAGGAGGCACTTGGCACTGTCAAACCAGCCACAGTTGCCTGGGGTGCACCTTGCATCTGGGAGGTATCCTGATCCGTGCGGAATTACAGCAGCCAGCCGTCCAATCCGTGCCACCAGGCCCTGGACAACAATGATGGCCTTTCCCCTGAGAAACAAAAGTCACCAGGCCAGGTTTGTGATGTCAGTTTGCAGGAGGCACTTGGCACTGACAAACCAGCCACAGTTGCCTCAGAGGGCACCTTCCTTCTGGGCGGCATACTGATCCGTGTGGAATTTCACCAGGCAGCCGGCCACTCCGGGCCTACGGGTCCAGGATATGAAGCATGGTCTTTCCCCTGAGAAACAAAAGTCACCAGGCCAGGTTTCTGATGTCAGTTTGCAGGAGGCACTTGGCACTGTCAAACCAGCCACAGTTGCCTATGGGGGCACCTTGCATCTGGGAGGTATCCTCATCCGTGCGGAATTTGAGCACGGAGGGGGCCACTCCGTGCCACCGGGCCCTGGACACGAATTATGGCCTTTCCCCTGAGAAACAAAAGTCACCAGGCCAGGTTTCTGATGTCAGTTTGCAGGAGGCACTTGGCACTGTCAAACCAGCCACAGTTGCCTGTGAGGGCACCTTTCATCTCGGCTGCATCCTGATCCGTGCGGAATTACAGCAGGCAGTCGGCCACTCCAGGCCACCGGGACCCGTACACGAATGATGGCCTTTCCCCAGAGAAACAAAAGTCACCAGGCCAGGTTTCTGATGTCAGTTTGCAGGAGGCACTTGGCACTGTCAAACCAGCCACAGTTGCCTGGGGTGCACCTTGCATCTGGGAGGTATCCTGATCCGTGCGGAATTACAGCAGCCAGCCGTCCAATCCGTGCCACCAGGCCCTGGACAACAATGATGTCCTTTCCCCTGAGAAACAAAAGTCACCAGGCCAGGTTTGTGATGTCAGTTTGCAGGAGGCACTTGGCACTGACAAACCAGCCACAGTTGCCTCAGAGGGCACCTTCCTTCTGGGCGGCATACTGATCCGTGTGGAATTTCACCAGGCAGCCGGCCACTCCGGGCCTACGGGTCCAGGATATGAACCATGGTCTTTCCCCTGAGAAACAAAAGTCACCAGGCCAGGTTTCTGATGTCAGTTTGCAGGAGGCACTTGGCACTGTCAAACCAGCCACAGTTGCCTGTGGGGGCACCTTGCATCTGGGAGGTATCCTCATCCGTGCGGAATGTGAGCACGGAGGGGGCCACTCCGTGCCACAGGGCCCTGGACACGAATTATGGCCTTTCCCCTGAGAAACAAAAGTCACCAGGCCAGGTTTCTGATGTCAGTTTGCAGGAGGCACTTGGCACTGTCAAACCAGCCACAGTTGCCTGTGAGGGCACCTTTCATCTCGGCTGCATCCTGATCCGTGCGGAATTACAGCAGGCAGTCGGCCACTCCAGGCCACCGGGACCCGTACACGAATGATGGCCTTTCCCCAGAGAAACAAAAGTCACCAGGCCAGCTTCCTGATGTCAGTTTGCAGGAGGCACTTGGCACTGTCAAACCAGCCACAGTTGCCTGTGGGGGCACATTTCATCTCGGCTGCATCCTGATACGTGCGGAATTTCAGCAGCCAACCGGCCACTCCGGGCCACCCGGCCCTGGACACGAATGATGGCCTTTCCCTAGAGAAACAAAAGTCACCAGGCCAGGTTTCTGATGTCAGTTTGCAGGAGGCACTTGGCACTGTCAAACCAGCCACAGTTGCCTGGGGTGCACCTTGCATCTGGGAGGTATCCTGATCCGTGCGGAATTACAGCAGCCAGCCGTCCAATCCGTGCCACCAGGCCCTGGACAACAATGATGTCCTTTCCCCTGAGAAACAAAAGTCACCAGGCCAGGTTTGTGATGTCAGTTTGCAGGAGGCACTTGGCACTGACAAACCAGCCACAGTTGCCTCAGAGGGCACCTTCCTTCTGGGCGGCATACTGATCCGTGTGGAATTTCACCAGGCAGCCGGCCACTCCGGGCCTACGGGTCCAGGATATGAACCATGGCCTTTCCCCTGAGAAACAAAAGTCACCAGGCCAGGTTTCTGATGTCAGTTTGCAGCAGGCACTTGGCACTGTCAAACCAGCCACAATTGCCTCTGGGGGCACCTTTCAACTCGGCTGCATCCTGATCCGTGCGGAATTACAGCAGGCAGCCGGACACCCAGGGACACCCGGCCCTGGACACGAACGATGGCCGTTCACCAGAGAAACAAAAGTCACAAGGCCAGGTTCCTGATGTCAGTTTGCAGGAGGCACTTGGCACTGTCAAACCAGCCACAGTTGCCTCTGGGGGCACCTTTCATCTCGGCTGCATCCTGATCCGTGCGGAATTACAGCAGCCAGCCGTCCAATCCGCGCCACGGGGCACTGGACATGAACGATGTCATTTCCCCTGAGAAACAAAAGTCACCAGGCCAGGTTTCTGATGTCAGTTTGCAGGAGGCACTTGGCACTGTCAAACCAGGCACAGTTCCCTCTGGGGGCACCTTCCATCTGAGCGGCATACTGATCCGTGCGGAATTTCACCAGGCAGCCGGCCACTCCGGGCCTACGGGTCCAGGATATGAACCATGGCCTTTCCCCAGAGAAACAAAAGTCACCAGGCCAGGTTCCTGATGACAGTTTGCAGGAGATACTTGGCACTGTCAAACAAACCACAGTTGCCTCTGGGGGCACATTCCATCTGGGCGGCATACTGATCCGTGCGGAATTTCACCAGGCAGGCGGCCACTCCGGGCCTACGGGTCCAAGATATGAACCATGGCCTTTCCCCAGAGAAACGAAAGTCACCAGGCCAGGTTCCTGATGTCACTTTACAGAAAGCACTTGGCACTGTCAAACCAGCCACAGTTGCCTGTGGGGGCACCTTGCATCTGGGAGGTATCCTCATCCATGCGGAATCTGAGCACGGAGGCAGCCACTCCGTGCCACCGGGCCCTGGACACGAATTATGGCCTTTCCCCTGAGAAACAAAAGTCACCAGGCCAGGTTTCTGATGTCAGTTTGCAGCAGGCACTTGGCACTGTCAAACCAGCCACAGTTGCCTGTGAGGGCACCTTTCATCTCGGCTGCATCCTGATCCGTGCGGAATTACAGCAGGCAGTCGGCCACTCCAGGCCACCGGGACCCGTACACGAATGATGGCCTTTCCCCAGAGAAACAAAAGTCACCAGGCCAGGTTTCTGATGTCAGTTTGCAGGAGGCACTTGGCACTGTCAAACCAGCCACAGTTGCCTGGGGTGCACCTTGCATCTGGGAGGTATCCTGATCCGTGCGGAATTACAGCAGCCAGCCGTCCAATCCGTGCCACCAGGCCCTGGACAACAATGATGTCCTTTCCCCTGAGAAACAAAAGTCACCAGGCCAGGTTTGTGATGTCAGTTTGCAGGAGGCACTTGGCACTGACAAACCAGCCACAGTTGCCTCAGAGGGCACCTTCCTTCTGGGCGGCATACTGATCCGTGTGGAATTTCACCAGGCAGCCGGCCACTCCGGGCCTACGGGTCCACGATATGAACCATGGTCTTTCCCCTGAGAAACAAAAGTCACCAGGCCAGGTTTCTGATGTCAGTTTGCAGGAGGCACTTGGCACTGTCAAACCAGCCACAGGTGCCTATGGGGGCACCTTGCATCTGGGAGGTATCCTCATCCGTGCGGAATTTGAGCACGGAGGGGGCCACTCCGTGCCACCGGGCCCTGGACACGAATTATGGCCTTTCCCCTGAGAAACAAAAGTCACCAGGCCAGGTTTCTGATGTCAGTTTGCAGGAGGCACTTGGCACTGTCAAACCAGCCACAGTTGCCTGTGAGGGCACCTTTCATCTCGGCTGCATCCTGATCCGTGCGGAATTACAGCAGGCAGTCGGCCACTCCAGGCCACCGGGACCCGTACACGAATGATGGCCTTTCCCCAGAGAAACAAAAGTCACCAGGCCAGGTTTCTGATGTCAGTTTGCAGGAGGCACTTGGCACTGTCAAACCAGCCACAGTTGCCTGTGGGTGCACCTTGCATCTGGGAGGTATCCTGATCCGTGCGGAATTACAGCAGCCAGCCGTCCAATCCGTGCCACCAGGCCCTGGACAACAATGATGTCCTTTCCCCTGAGAAACAAAAGTCACCAGGCCAGGTTTGTGATGTCAGTTTGCAGGAGGCACTTGGCACTGACAAACCAGCCACAGTTGCCTCAGAGGGCACCTTCCTTCTGGGCGGCATACTGATCCGTGTGGAATTTCACCAGGCAGCCGGCCACTCCGGGCCTACGGGTCCACGATATGAACCATGGTCTTTCCCCTGAGAAACAAAAGTCACCAGGCCAGGTTTCTGATGTCAGTTTGCAGGAGGCACTTGGCACTGTCAAACCAGCCACAGTTGCCTATGGGGGCACCTTGCATCTGGGAGGTATCCTCATCCGTGCGGAATTTGAGCACGGAGGGGGCCACTCCGTGCCACCGGGCCCTGGACACGAATTATGGCCTTTCCCCTGAGAAACAAAATTCACCAGGCCAGGTTTCTGATGTCAGTTTGCAGGAGGCACTTGGCACTGTCAAACCAGCCACAGTTGCCTGTGAGGGCACCTTTCATCTCGGCTGCATCCTGATCCGTGCGGAATTACAGCAGGCAGTCGGCCACTCCAGGCCACTGGGACCCGTACACGAATGATGGCCTTTCCCCAGAGAAACAAAAGTCACCAGGCCAGGTTTCTGATGTCAGTTTGCAGGAGGCACTTGGCACTGTCAAACCAGCCACAGTTGCCTGGGGTGCACCTTGCATCTGGGAGGTATCCTGATCCGTGCGGAATTACAGCAGCCAGCCGTCCAATCCGTGCCACCAGGCCCTGGACAACAATGATGTCCTTTCCCCTGAGAAACAAAAGTCACCAGGCCAGGTTTGTGATGTCAGTTTGCAGGAGGCACTTGGCACTGACAAACCAGCCACAGTTGCCTCAGAGGGCACCTTCCTTCTGGGCGGCATACTGATCCGTGTGGAATTTCACCAGGCAGCCGGCCACTCCGGGCCTACGGGTCCAGGATATGAACCATGGTCTTTCCCCTGAGAAACAAAAGTCACCAGGCCAGGTTTCTGATGTCAGTTTGCAGGAGGCACTTGGCACTGTCAAACCAGCCACAGTTGCCTGTGGGGGCACCTTGCATCTGGGAGGTATCCTCATCCGTGCGGAATGTGAGCACGGAGGGGGCCACTCCGTGCCACAGGGCCCTGGACACGAATTATGGCCTTTCCCCTGAGAAACAAAAGTCACCAGGCCAGGTTTCTGATGTCAGTTTGCAGGAGGCACTTGGCACTGTCAAACCAGCCACAGTTGCCTGTGAGGGCACCTTTCATCTCGGCTGCATCCTGATCCGTGCGGAATTACAGCAGGCAGTCGGCCACTCCAGGCCACCGGGACCCGTACACGAATGATGGCCTTTCCCCAGAGAAACAAAAGTCACCAGGCCAGCTTCCTGATGTCAGTTTGCAGGAGGCACTTGGCACTGTCAAACCAGCCACAGTTGCCTGTGGGGGCACATTTCATCTCGGCTGCATCCTGATACGTGCGGAATTTCAGCAGCCAACTGGCCACTCCGGGCCACCCGGCCCTGGACACGAATGATGGCCTTTCCCTAGAGAAACAAAAGTCACCAGGCCAGGTTTCTGATGTCAGTTTGCAGGAGGCACTTGGCACTGTCAAACCAGCCACAGTTGCCTGGGGTGCACCTTGCATCTGGGAGGTATCCTGATCCGTGCGGAATTACAGCAGCCAGCCGTCCAATCCGTGCCACCAGGCTCTGGACAAAAATGATGTCCTTTCCCCTGAGAAACAAAAGTCACCAGGCCAGGTTTGTGATGTCAGTTTGCAGGAGGCACTTGGCACTGACAAACCAGCCACAGTTGCCTCAGAGGGCACCTTCCTTCTGGGCGGCATACTGATCCGTGTGGAATTTCACCAGGCAGCCGGCCACTCCGGGCCTACGGGTCCAGGATATGAACCATGGCCTTTCCCCTGAGAAACAAAAGTCACCAGGCCAGGTTTCTGATGTCAGTTTGCAGCAGGCACTTGGCACTGTCAAACCAGCCACAGTTGCCTGTGGGGGCACCTTTCAACTCGGCTGCATCCTGATCCGTGCGGAATTACAGCAGGCAGCCGGACACCCAGGGACACCCGGCCCTGGACACGAACGATGGCCGTTCACCAGAGAAACAAAAGTCACAAGGCCAGGTTCCTGATGTCAGTTTGCAGGAGGCACTTGGCACTGTCAAACCAGCCACAGTTGCCTCTGGGGGCACCTTTCATCTCGGCTGCATCCTGATCCGTGCGGAATTACAGCAGCCAGCCGTCCAATCCGCGCCACGGGGCACTGGACATGAACGATGTCATTTCCCCTGAGAAACAAAAGTCACCAGGCCAGGTTTCTGATGTCAGTTTGCAGGAGGCACTTGGCACTGTCAAACCAGGCACAGTTCCCTCTGGGGGCACCTTCCATCTGAGCGGCATACTGATCCGTGCGGAATTTCACCAGGCAGCCGGCCACTCCGGGCCTACGGGTCCAGGATATGAACCATGGCCTTTCCCCAGAGAAACAAAAGTCACCAGGCCAGGTTCCTGATGACAGTTTGCAGGAGATACTTGGCACTGTCAAACAAACCACAGTTGCCTCTGGGGGCACATTCCATCTGGGCGGCATACTGATCCGTGCGGAATTTCACCAGGCAGGCGGCCACTCCGGGCCTACGGGTCCAAGATATGAACCATGGCCTTTCCCCAGAGAAACAAAAGTCACCAGGCCAGGTTCCTGATGTCACTTTACAGAAAGCACTTGGCACTGTCAAACCAGCCACAGTTGCCTGTGGGGGCACCTTGCATCTGGGAGGTATCCTCATCCATGCGGAATCTGAGCACGGAGGCAGCCACTCCGTGCCACCGGGCCCTGGACACGAATTATGGCCTTTCCCCTGAGAAACAAAAGTCACCAGGCCAGGTTTCTGACGTCAGTTTGCAGCAGGCACTTGGCACTGTCAAACCAGCCACAGTTGCCTGTGGTGGCACCTTTCAACTCGGCTGCATCCTGATCCGTGCGGAATTACAGCAGCCAGCCGGACACCCAGGGACACCCGGCCCTGTACACGAACGATGGCCTTTCCCCAGAGAAACAAAAGTCACCAGGCCAGGTTCCTGATGTCAGTTTGCAGGAGGCACTTGGCACTGTCAAACCAGGCACAGTTGCCTGTGGGGGCACCTTGCATCTGGGAGTTATCCTGATCCGTGCGGAATTTCAGCAGCCAACCGGCCACTCCGGGCCACCAGGCCCTGGACACGAATGATGGCCTTTCCCTAGAGAAACAAAAGTCACCAGGCCAGGTTCCTGATGTCAGTTTGCAGGAGGCACTTGGCACTGTCAAACCAGCCACAGTTGCCTGTGGATGCACCTTGCATCTGGGAGGTATCCTGATCCGTGCGGAATTACAGCAGCCAGCCGTCCAATCCGCGCCACCGGGCACTGGACATGAACGATGTCATTTCCCCAGAGAAACAAAAGTCACCAGGCCAGGTTTCTGATGTCAGTTTGCAGGAGGCACTTGGCACTGTCAAACCAGGCACAGTTGCCTCTGGGGGCACCTTCCATCTGGGCGGCATACTGATCCGTGCGGAATTTCACCAGGCAGCCGGCCACTCCGGGCCTACGGGTCCAGGATATGAACCATGGCCTTTCCCCAGAGAAACAAATGTCACCAGGCCAGGTTCCTGATGTCACTTTGCAGGAAGCACTTGGCACTGTCAAACCAGCCACAGTTGCCTGTGGGGGCACCTTGCATCTGGGAGGTATCCTCATCCGTGCGGAATTTGAGCACGGAGGGGGCCACTCCGTGCCACCGGGCCCTGGACACGAATTATGGCCTTTCCCCTGAGAAACAAAAGTCACCAGGCCAGGTTTCTGATGTCAGTTTGCAGGAGGCACTTGGCACTGTCAAACCAGCCACAGTTGCCTGTGAGGGCACCTTTCATCTCGGCTGCATCCTGATCCGTGCGGAATTACAGCAGGCAGTCGGCCACTCCAGGCCACTGGGACCCGTACACGAATGATGGCCTTTCCCCAGAGAAACAAAAGTCACCAGGCCAGGTTTCTGATGTCAGTTTGCAGGAGGCACTTGGCACTGTCAAACCAGCCACAGTTGCCTGGGGTGCACCTTGCATCTGGGAGGTATCCTGATCCGTGCGGAATTACAGCAGCCAGCCGTCCAATCCGTGCCACCAGGCCCTGGACAACAATGATGGCCTTTCCCCTGAGAAACAAAAGTCACCAGGCCAGGTTTGTGATGTCAGTTTGCAGGAGGCACTTGGCACTGACAAACCAGCCACAGTTGCCTCAGAGGGCACCTTCCTTCTGGGCGGCATACTGATCCGTGTGGAATTTCACCAGGCAGCCGGCCACTCCGGGCCTACGGGTCCAGGATATGAAGCATGGTCTTTCCCCTGAGAAACAAAAGTCACCAGGCCAGGTTTCTGATGTCAGTTTGCAGGAGGCACTTGGCACTGTCAAACCAGCCACAGTTGCCTATGGGGGCACCTTGCATCTGGGAGGTATCCTCATCCGTGCGGAATTTGAGCACGGAGGGGGCCACTCCGTGCCACCGGGCCCTGGACACGAATTATGGCCTTTCCCCTGAGAAACAAAAGTCACCAGGCCAGGTTTCTGATGTCAGTTTGCAGGAGGCACTTGGCACTGTCAAACCAGCCACAGTTGCCTGTGAGGGCACCTTTCATCTCGGCTGCATCCTGATCCGTGCGGAATTACAGCAGGCAGTCGGCCACTCCAGGCCACCGGGACCCGTACACGAATGATGGCCTTTCCCCAGAGAAACAAAAGTCACCAGGCCAGGTTTCTGATGTCAGTTTGCAGGAGGCACTTGGCACTGTCAAACCAGCCACAGTTGCCTGGGGTGCACCTTGCATCTGGGAGGTATCCTGATCCGTGCGGAATTACAGCAGCCAGCCGTCCAATCCGTGCCACCAGGCCCTGGACAACAATGATGTCCTTTCCCCTGAGAAACAAAAGTCACCAGGCCAGGTTTGTGATGTCAGTTTGCAGGAGGCACTTGGCACTGACAAACCAGCCACAGTTGCCTCAGAGGGCACCTTCCTTCTGGGCGGCATACTGATCCGTGTGGAATTTCACCAGGCAGCCGGCCACTCCGGGCCTACGGGTCCAGGATATGAACCATGGTCTTTCCCCTGAGAAACAAAAGTCACCAGGCCAGGTTTCTGATGTCAGTTTGCAGGAGGCACTTGGCACTGTCAAACCAGCCACAGTTGCCTGTGGGGGCACCTTGCATCTGGGAGGTATCCTCATCCGTGCGGAATGTGAGCACGGAGGGGGCCACTCCGTGCCACAGGGCCCTGGACACGAATTATGGCCTTTCCCCTGAGAAACAAAAGTCACCAGGCCAGGTTTCTGATGTCAGTTTGCAGGAGGCACTTGGCACTGTCAAACCAGCCACAGTTGCCTGTGAGGGCACCTTTCATCTCGGCTGCATCCTGATCCGTGGGGAATTACAGCAGGCAGTCGGCCACTCCAGGCCACCGGGACCCGTACACGAATGATGGCCTTTCCCCAGAGAAACAAAAGTCACCAGGCCAGCTTCCTGATGTCAGTTTGCAGGAGGCACTTGGCACTGTCAAACCAGCCACAGTTGCCTGTGGGGGCACATTTCATCTCGGCTGCATCCTGATACGTGCGGAATTTCAGCAGCCAACCGGCCACTCCGGGCCACCCGGCCCTGGACACGAATGATGGCCTTTCCGTAGAGAAACAAAAGTCACCAGGCCAGGTTTCTGATGTCAGTTTGCAGGAGGCACTTGGCACTGTCAAACCAGCCACAGTTGCCTGGGGTGCACCTTGCATCTGGGAGGTATCCTGATCCGTGCGGAATTACAGCAGCCAGCCGTCCAATCCGTGCCACCAGGCCCTGGACAACAATGATGTCCTTTCCCCTGAGAAACAAAAGTCACCAGGCCAGGTTTGTGATGTCAGTTTGCAGGAGGCACTTGGCACTGACAAACCAGCCACAGTTGCCTCAGAGGGCACCTTCCTTCTGGGCGGCATACTGATCCGTGTGGAATTTCACCAGGCAGCCGGCCACTCCGGGCCTACGGGTCCAGGATATGAACCATGGCCTTTCCCCTGAGAAACAAAAGTCACCAGGCCAGGTTTCTGATGTCAGTTTGCAGCAGGCACTTGGCACTGTCAAACCAGCCACAATTGCCTCTGGGGGCACCTTTCAACTCGGCTGCATCCTGATCCGTGCGGAATTACAGCAGGCAGCCGGACACCCAGGGACACCCGGCCCTGGACACGAACGATGGCCGTTCACCAGAGAAACAAAAGTCACAAGGCCAGGTTCCTGATGTCAGTTTGCAGGAGGCACTTGGCACTGTCAAACCAGCCACAGTTGCCTCTGGGGGCACCTTTCATCTCGGCTGCATCCTGATCCGTGCGGAATTACAGCAGCCAGCCGTCCAATCCGCGCCACGGGGCACTGGACATGAGTGCCACCGGGCCCTGGACACGAATTATGGCCTTTCCCCTGAGAAACAAAAGTCACCAGGCCAGGTTTCTGATGTCAGTTTGCAGCAGGCACTTGGCACTGTCAAACCAGCCACAGTTGCCTGTGAGGGCACCTTTCATCTCGGCTGCATCCTGATCCGTGCGGAATTACAGCAGGCAGTCGGCCACTCCAGGCCACCGGGACCCGTACACGAATGATGGCCTTTCCCCAGAGAAACAAAAGTCACCAGGCCAGGTTTCTGATGTCAGTTTGCAGGAGGCACTTGGCACTGTCAAACCAGCCACAGTTGCCTGGGGTGCACCTTGCATCTGGGAGGTATCCTGATCCGTGCGGAATTACAGCAGCCAGCCGTCCAATCCGTGCCACCAGGCCCTGGACAACAATGATGTCCTTTCCCCTGAGAAACAAAAGTCACCAGGCCAGGTTTGTGATGTCAGTTTGCAGGAGGCACTTGGCACTGACAAACCAGCCACAGTTGCCTCAGAGGGCACCTTCCTTCTGGGCGGCATACTGATCCGTGTGGAATTTCACCAGGCAGCCGGCCACTCCGGGCCTACGGGTCCACGATATGAACCATGGTCTTTCCCCTGAGAAACAAAAGTCACCAGGCCAGGTTTCTGATGTCAGTTTGCAGGAGGCACTTGGCACTGTCAAACCAGCCACAGTTGCCTATGGGGGCACCTTGCATCTGGGAGGTATCCTCATCCGTGCGGAATTTGAGCACGGAGGGGGCCACTCCGTGCCACCGGGCCCTGGACACGAATTATGGCCTTTCCCCTGAGAAACAAAAGTCACCAGGCCAGGTTTCTGATGTCAGTTTGCAGGAGGCACTTGGCACTGTCAAACCAGGCACAGTTGCCTGTGAGGGCACCTTTCATCTCGGCTGCATCCTGATCCGTGCGGAATTACAGCAGGCAGTCGGCCACTCCAGGCCACCGGGACCCGTACACGAATGATGGCCTTTCCCCAGAGAAACAAAAGTCACCAGGCCAGGTTTCTGATGTCAGTTTGCAGGAGGCACTTGGCACTGTCAAACCAGCCACAGTTGCCTGTGGGTGCACCTTGCATCTGGGAGGTATCCTGATCCGTGCGGAATTACAGCAGCCAGCCGTCCAATCCGTGCCACCAGGCCCTGGACAACAATGATGTCCTTTCCCCTGAGAAACAAAAGTCACCAGGCCAGGTTTGTGATGTCAGTTTGCAGGAGGCACTTGGCACTGACAAACCAGCCACAGTTGCCTCAGAGGGCACCTTCCTTCTGGGCGGCATACTGATCCGTGTGGAATTTCACCAGGCAGCCGGCCACTCCGGGCCTACGGGTCCAGGATATGAACCATGGTCTTTCCCCTGAGAAACAAAAGTCACCAGGCCAGGTTTCTGATGTCAGTTTGCAGGAGGCACTTGGCACTGTCAAACCAGCCACAGTTGCCTATGGGGGCACCTTGCATCTGGGAGGTATCCTCATCCGTGCGGAATTTGAGCACGGAGGGGGCCACTCCGTGCCACCGGGCCCTGGACACGAATTATGGCCTTTCCCCTGAGAAACAAAATTCACCAGGCCAGGTTTCTGATGTCAGTTTGCAGGAGGCACTTGGCACTGTCAAACCAGCCACAGTTGCCTGTGAGGGCACCTTTCATCTCGGCTGCATCCTGATCCGTGCGGAATTACAGCAGGCAGTCGGCCACTCCAGGCCACTGGGACCCGTACACGAATGATGGCCTTTCCCCAGAGAAACAAAAGTCACCAGGCCAGGTTTCTGATGTCAGTTTGCAGGAGGCACTTGGCACTGTCAAACCAGCCACAGTTGCCTGGGGTGCACCTTGCATCTGGGAGGTATCCTGATCCGTGCGGAATTACAGCAGCCAGCCGTCCAATCCGTGCCACCAGGCCCTGGACAACAATGATGTCCTTTCCCCTGAGAAACAAAAGTCACCAGGCCAGGTTTGTGATGTCAGTTTGCAGGAGGCACTTGGCACTGACAAACCAGCCACAGTTGCCTCAGAGTGCACCTTCCTTCTGGGCGGCATACTGATCCGTGTGGAATTTCACCAGGCAGCCGGCCACTCCGGGCCTACGGGTCCAGGATATGAAGCATGGTCTTTCCCCTGAGAAACAAAAGTCACCAGGCCAGGTTTCTGATGTCAGTTTGCAGGAGGCACTTGGCACTGTCAAACCAGCCACAGTTGCCTGTGGGGGCACCTTGCATCTGGGAGGTATCCTCATCCGTGCGGAATGTGAGCACGGAGGGGGCCACTCCGTGCCACAGGGCCCTGGACACGAATTATGGCCTTTCCCCTGAGAAACAAAAGTCACCAGGCCAGGTTTCTGATGTCAGTTTGCAGGAGGCACTTGGCACTGTCAAACCAGCCACAGTTGCCTGTGAGGGCACCTTTCATCTCGACTGCATCCTGATCCGTGCGGAATTACAGCAGGCAGTCGGCCACTCCAGGCCACCGGGACCCGTACACGAATGATGGCCTTTCCCCAGAGAAACAAAAGTCACCAGGCCAGCTTCCTGATGTCAGTTTGCAGGAGGCACTTGGCACTGTCAAACCAGCCACAGTTGCCTGTGGGGGCACATTTCATCTCGGCTGCATCCTGATACGTGCGGAATTTCAGCAGCCAACCGGCCACTCCGGGCCACCCGGCCCTGGACACGAATGATGGCCTTTCCCTAGAGAAACAAAAGTCACCAGGCCAGGTTTCTGATGTCAGTTTGCAGGAGGCACTTGGCACTGTCAAACCAGCCACAGTTGCCTGGGGTGCACCTTGCATCTGGGAGGTATCCTGATCCGTGCGGAATTACAGCAGCCAGCCGTCCAATCCGTGCCACCAGGCCCTGGACAACAATGATGTCCTTTCCCCTGAGAAACAAAAGTCACCAGGCCAGGTTTGTGATGTCAGTTTGCAGGAGGCACTTGGCACTGACAAACCAGCCACAGTTGCCTCAGAGGGCACCTTCCTTCTGGGCGGCATACTGATCCGTGTGGAATTTCACCAGGCAGCCGGCCACTCCGGGCCTACGGGTCCAGGATATGAAGCATGGTCTTTCCCCTGAGAAACAAAAGTCACCAGGCCAGGTTTCTGATGTCAGTTTGCAGGAGGCACTTGGCACTGTCAAACCAGCCACAGTTGCCTGTGGGGGCACCTTGCATCTGGGAGGTATCCTCATCCGTGCGGAATTTGAGCACGGAGGCGGCCACTCCGTGCCACCGGGCCCTGGACAAGAATTATGGCCTTTCCCCTGAGAAACAAAAGTCACCAGGCCAGGTTTCTGATGTCAGTTTGCAGCAGGCACTTGGCACTGTCAAACCAGCCACAGTTGCCTGTGGGGGCACCTTTCAACTCGGCTGCATCCTGATCCGTGCGGAATTACAGCAGCCAGCCGGACACCCAGGGACACCCGGCCCTGGACACGAACGATGGGGGTTCACCAGAGAAACAAAAGTCACAAGGCCAGGTTCCTGATGTCAGTTTGCAGGAGGCACTTGGCACTGTCAAACCAGCCACAGTTGCCTCTGGGGGCACCTTTCATCTCGGCTGCATCCTGATCCGTGCGGAATTACAGCAGCCAGCCGTCCAATCCGCGCCACGGGGCACTGGACATGAACGATGTCATTTCCCCTGAGAAACAAAAGTCACCAGGCCAGGTTTCTGATGTCAATTTGCAGGAGGCACTTGGCACTGTCAAACCAGGCACAGTTCCCTCTGGGGGCACCTTCCATCTGAGCGGCATACTGATCCGTGCGGAATTTCACCAGGCAGCCGGCCACTCCGGGCCTACGGGTCCAGGATATGAACCATGGCCTTTCCCCAGAGAAACAAAAGTCACCAGGCCAGGTTCCTGATGACAGTTTGCAGGAGATACTTGGCACTGTCAAACAAACCACAGTTGCCTCTGGGGGCACATTCCATCTGGGCGGCATACTGATCCGTGCGGAATTTCACCAGGCAGGCGGCCACTCCGGGCCTACGGGTCCAAGATATGAACCATGGCCTTTCCCCAGAGAAACGAAAGTCACCAGGCCAGGTTCCTGATGTCACTTTACAGAAAGCACTTGGCACTGTCAAACCAGCCACAGTTGCCTGTGGGGGCACCTTGCATCTGGGAGGTATCCTCATCCATGCGGAATCTGAGCACGGAGGCAGCCACTCCGTGCCACCGGGCCCTGGACACGAATTATGGCCTTTCCCCTGAGAAACAAAAGTCACCAGGCCAGGTTTCTGATGTCAGTTTGCAGCAGGCACTTGGCACTGTCAAACCAGCCACAGTTGCCTGTGGGGGCACCTTTCAACTCGGCTGCATCCTGATCCGTGCGGAATTACAGCAGCCAGCCGGACACCCAGGGACACCCGGCCCTGGACACGAACGATGGCCTTTCCCCAGAGAAACAAAAGTCACCAGGCCAGGTTCCTGATGTCAGTTTGCAGGAGGCACTTGGCACTGTCAAACCAGGCACAGTTGCCTGTGGGGGCACCTTGCATCTGGGAGTTATCCTGATCCGTGCGGAATTTCAGCAGCCAACCGGCCACTCCGGGCCACCAGGCCCTGGACACGAATGATGGCCTTTCCCTAGAGAAACAAAAGTCACCAGGCCAGGTTCCTGATGTCAGTTTGCAGGAGGCACTTGGCACTGTCAAACCAGCCACAGTTGCCTGTGGATGCACCTTGCATCTGGGAGGTATCCTGATCCGTGCGGAATTACAGCAGCCAGCCGTCCAATCCGCGCCACCGGGCACTGGACATGAACGATGTCATTTCCCCAGAGAAACAAAAGTCACCAGGCCAGGTTTGTGATGTCAGTTTGCAGGAGATACTTGGCACTGTCAAACCAGGCACAGTTGCCTCTGGGGGCACCTTGCATCTGGGCGGCATACTGATCCGTGCGGAATTTCACCAGGCAGCCGGCCACTCCGGGCCTACGGGTCCAGGATATGAACCATGGCCTTTCCCCAGAGAAACAAAAGTCATCAGGCCAGGTTCCTGATGTCACTTTGCAGAAAGCACTTGGCACTGTCAAACCAGCCACAGTTGCCTGTGGGGGCACCTTGCATCTGGGAGGTATCCTCATCCGTGCGGAATTTGAGCACGGAGGGGGCCACTCCGTGCCACCGGGCCCTGGACACGAATTATGGCCTTTCCCCTGAGAAACAAAAGTCACCAGGCCAGGTTTCTGATGTCAGTTTGCAGGAGGCACTTGGCACTGTCAAACCAGCCACAGTTGCCTGTGAGGGCACCTTTCATCTCGGCTGCATCCTGATCCGTGCGGAATTACAGCAGGCAGTCGGCCACTCCAGGCCACCGGGACCCGTACACGAATGATGGCCTTTCCCCAGAGAAACAAAAGTCACCAGGCCAGCTTCCTGATGTCAGTTTGCAGGAGGCACTTGGCACTGTCAAACCAGCCACAGTTGCCTGTGGGGGCACCTTGCATCTGGGAGGTATCCTCATCCGTGCGGAATTTGAGCACGGAGGGGGCCACTCCGTGCCACCGGGCCCTGGACACGAATTATGGCCTTTCCCCTGAGAAACAAAAGTCACCAGGCCAGGTTTCTGATGTCAGTTTGCAGGAGGCACTTGGCACTGTCAAACCAGCCACAGTTGCCTGTGGGGGCACCTTTCTTCTCGGAGGCATCCTGATCCGTACGGAATTTCAGCAGGCAGCCGGCCACTCTGGTCCACCGGGCACTGGACACGATCTATGGCCTTTCCTCAGAGAAACAAAAGTCACCAGGCCAGGGTTCTGATGTCAGTTTGCAGGAGGCACTTGGCACTGTCAAACCAGCCACAGTTGCCTCTGGGGGCACATTTCATCTCGGCTGCATCCTGACCCGTGCGGAATTTCAGCAGCCAGCCGGCCACTCCAGGCCACCGGGCACTGGACATGATCTATTGCCTTTCCCCAGAGAAACAAAAGTCACCAGGCCAGCTTCCTGATGTCAGTTTCCAGGAGGCACTTGGCACTGTCAAACCAGCCACAGTTGCCTCTGGGGGCACCGTGCATCTGGGCGGCATCCTGATCCGTGCGGAATTTCAGTAGGCAGCCGGCCAATCCGGGCCACTGGGCACTGGGCACGAACGATGGCCGTCCACCAGAAAAACAAAAGTCACCAGGCCAGGTTTCTAATGTCATGTTGCAGGAAGCACATTGCACTGTCAAACCAGCCACAGTTGCCTCTGGGGGCACTTTTCCTCTCGGCGGCATCCCTATCCGTGCAGAATTTCAGCAGGCAGCTGGCCACTCCAGGCCACGAGGTACTGGATATGAACGATGGCCTTTCCCCTGAGAAACAAAAGTCACCAGGCCAGGTTCCTGATGTCAGTTTGCAGGAGGCACTTGGCACTGTCAAACCAGCCACAGTTGCCTCTGGGGGCACTTTGCATCTCGTAGGCATCCTGATCCGTGCAGAATTTTAGCAGCCAGCCGGCCACTCCGGGCCACCGGGCCCTGGAAAAAAATGATGGCCTTTCACCAGAGAAACCAAACTCACCATGCCAGGATCCTGATGACACTTTGCAGGAGGCACTTGGCACTGTCAAAACAGCCACAGATGCCTGTGGGGGCATCTTGCATCTCGGCTGCATCCTGACCCGTGCGGAATTTCAGTAGGCAGCCGGCCACTGCGGTCCACCGGGCACTGGACATGATCTATTGCCTTTCCCCAGAGAAACAAAAGTCACCAGGCCAGGTTCCTGAAGACAGTTTGCAGGAGATACTTGGCACTGTCAAACAAACCACACTTACCTATGGGGGCACCTTCCATCTGGGCGGCATACTGATCCGTGCGGAATTTCACAAGGCAGCCGGCCACTCCGTGCCACTGGGCCCTGGACACGAATTATGGCCTTTCCCCTGAGAAACAAAAGTCACCAGGCCAGGTTCCTGATGTCAGTTTGCGGGAGGCACTTGGCACTGTCAAACCAGCCACAGTTGCCTCTGGGGGCACCTTTCATCTCGGCTGCATCCTGATCCGTGCGGAATTACAGCAGCCAGCCGTCCAATCCGCGCCAGGGGGCACTGGACATGAACGATGTCATTTCCCCTGAGAAACAAAAGTCACCAGGCCAGGTTTCTGATGTCAGTTTGCAGGAGGCACTTGGCACTGTCAAACCAGGCACAGTTCCCTCTGGGGGCACCTTTCATCTGGGCGGCATACTGATCCGTGCGGAATTTCACCAGGCAGGCGGCCACTCCGGGCCTACGGGTCCAAGATATGAACCATGGCCTTTCCCCAGAGAAACGAAAGTCACCAGGCCAGGTTCCTGATGTCACTTTACAGAAAGCACTTGGCACTGTCAAACCAGCCACAGTTGCCTGTGGGGGCACCTTGCATCTGGGAGGTATCCTCATCCATGCGGAATCTGAGCACGGAGGCAGCCACTCCGTGCCACCGGGCCCTGGACACGAATTATGGCCTTTCCCCTGAGAAACAAAAGTCACCAGGCCAGGTTTCTGATGTCAGTTTGCAGCAGGCACTTGGCACTGTCAAACCAGCCACAGTTGCCTGTGGGGGCACCTTTCAACTCGGCTGCATCCTGATCCGTGCGGAATTACAGCAGCCAGCCGGACACCCAGGGACACCCGGCCCTGGACACGAACGATGGCCTTTCCCCAGAGAAACAAAAGTCACCAGGCCAGGTTCCTGATGTCAGTTTGCAGGAGGCACTTGGCACTGTCAAACCAGGCACAGTTGCCTGTGGGGGCACCTTGCATCTGGGAGTTATCCTGATCCGTGCGGAATTTCAGCAGCCAACCGGCCACTCCGGGCCACCAGGCCCTGGACACGAATGATGGCCTTTCCCTAGAGAAACAAAAGTCACCAGGCCAGGTTCCTGATGTCAGTTTGCAGGAGGCACTTGGCACTGTCAAACCAGCCACAGTTGCCTGTGGGGGCACCTTTCTTCTCGGAGGCATCCTGATCCGTACGGAATTTCAGCAGGCAGCCGGCCACTCTGGTCCACCGGGCACTGGACACGATCTATGGCCTTTCCTCAGAGAAACAAAAGTCACCAGGCCAGGGTTCTGATGTCAGTTTGCAGGAGGCACTTGGCACTGTCAAACCAGCCACAGTTGCCTCTGGGGGCACATTTCATCTCGGCTGCATCCTGACCCGTGCGGAATTTCAGCAGCCAGCCGGGCACTCCAGGCCACCGGGCACTGGACATGATCTATTGCCTTTCCCCAGAGAAACAAAAGTCACCAGGCCAGCTTCCTGATGTCAGTTTCCAGGAGGCACTTGGCACTGTCAAACAAGCCACAGTTGCCTCTGGGGGCACCGTGCATCTGGGCGGCATCCTGATCCGTGCGGAATTTCAGTAGGCAGCCGGCCAATCCGGGCCACTGGGCACTGGGCACGAACGATGGCCGTCCACCAGAAAAACAAAAGTCACCAGGCCAGGTTTCTAATGTCATGTTGCAGGAAGCACATTGCACTGTCAAACCAGCCACAGTTGCCTCTGGGGGCACTTTTCCTCTCGGCGGCATCCCTATCCGTGCAGAATTTCAGCAGGCAGCTGGCCACTCCAGGCCACGAGGTACTGGATATGAACGATGGCCTTTCCCCTGAGAAACAAAAGTCACCAGGCCAGGTTCCTGATGTCAGTTTGCAGGAGGCACTTGGCACTGTCAAACCAGCCACAGTTGCCTCTGGGGGCACTTTGCATCTCGTAGGCATCCTGATCCGTGCAGAATTTTAGCAGCCAGCCGGCCACTCCGGGCCACCGGGCCCTGGAAAAAAATGATGGCCTTTCACCAGAGAAACCAAACTCACCATGCCAGGATCCTGATGACACTTTGCAGGAGGCACTTGGCACTGTCAAAACAGCCACAGATGCCTGTGGGGGCATCTTGCATCTCGGCTGCATCCTGACCCGTGCGGAATTTCACAAGGCAGCCGGCCACTCCGTGCCACTGGGCCCTGGACACGAATTATGGCCTTTCCCCTGAGAAACAAAAGTCACCAGGCCAGGTTCCTGATGTCAGTTTGCGGGAGGCACTTGGCACTGTCAAACCAGCCACAGTTGCCTCTGGGGGCACCTTTCATCTCGGCTGCATCCTGATCCGTGTGGAATTACAGCAGCCAGCCGTCCAATCCGCGCCAGGGGGCACTGGACATGAACGATGTCATTTCCCCTGAGAAACAAAAGTCACCAGGCCAGGTTTCTGATGTCAGTTTGCAGGAGGCACTTGGCACTGTCAAACCAGGCACAGTTCCCTCTGGGGGCACCTTTCATCTGGGCGGCATACTGATCCGTGCGGAATCTCACCAGGCAGGCGGCCACTCCGGGCCTACGGGTCCAGGATATGAACCATGGCCTTTCCCCAGAGAAACAAAAGTCACCAGGCCAGGTTCCTGATGACAGTTTGCAGGAGATACTTGGCACTGTCAAACAAACCACAGTTGCCTCTGGGGGCACATTCCATCTGGGCGGCATACTGATCCGTGCGGAATTTCACCAGGCAGGCGGCCACTCCGGGCCTACGGGTCCAAGATATGAACCATGGCCTTTCCCCAGAGAAACGAAAGTCACCAGGCCAGGTTCCTGATGTCACTTTACAGAAAGCACTTGGCACTGTCAAACCAGCCACAGTTGCCTGTGGGGGCTCCTTTCATCTGGGAGTTATCCGCATCCGTGCGGAATTTCAACAGGCAGCCGGCCACTCCAGGCCACCTGGCCTTGGAGTGGAGCGATGGCTTTTCCCCAGAGAAACAAAAGTCACCCGGCCAGGTTCCTGATATCAGTTTGCAGGAGGCACTTGGCACTGTCAAACCAGCCACACGCACCTGTATGGGCACCTTGCATCTGGGAGGTATCCTCATCTGTGCGGAAGTTCAGCAGGCTGCCGGCCACACCAGGCCACCGGGCAATGGACATGAACGATGCCCTTTCCCGTGAGAAACAAAAGTCACCAGGCCAGGTTCCTGATGTCAGTTTGCAGGAGGCACTTGGCACTGTCAAACCAGCCACAGTTGCCTGTGGTGGTACTTTCCATCTGGGAGGTATCTTCAACAGTGCGGAATTTCAGCAGGCAGCCAGCCACTCTGGGTCACCCGTCCATGGATAGGAACGAAAGGCTTTCCCCAGAGAAACAAAACTCACAAGGCCAGGTTCCTGATGTCAGTTTGCAGGAGGCACTTGGCACTGTCAAACCAGCCACAGGTGCCTGTGGGGGCACTTTTCATCTGGGAGGCATCCTGATCCATGCGGAATTTCAGCAGGCAGCCGGCCACTCCGGGCCACTGGGCTCTGAACAAGAATGATGGCCTTTCCCCAGAGAAACAAAACTCAGAAGGCCAGGTTCCTGATGTCAGTTTGCAGGAGGCACTTGGCACTGTCAAACCAGCCACACGCACCTGTATGGGCACCTTGCATCTGGGCGGTATCCTCATCTGTGCGGAAGTTCAGCAGGCTGCCGGCCACACCAGGCCACCGGGCACTGGACACGAACGATGCCCTTTCCCGTGAGAAACAAAAGTCACCAGGCCAGGTTCCTGATGTCAGTTTGCAGGAGGCGCTTGGCACTGTCAAACCTGCCACAGTTGCCTGTGGGGGCACTTTTCATCTGGGAGGCATCCCGATCCATGCGGAATTTCAGCAGGCAGCCGGCCACTCCGGGCCACCAGGCCCTGGACAAGAACCACGGCTTTTCCCTAGGGAAACAAAAGTCACCCGGCCAGGTTCCTGATGTCAGTTTGCAGGAGGCACTTGGCACTGTCAAACCAGCCACAGTTGGCTGTGGGGGCACTTTCCATCTGGGAGGCATCCCGATCCATGCGGAATTTCAGCAGGCAGCCGGGCACTCCAGGCCGCAAGGCCCTGGACATGAATCATGGTCTTTCCCCAGAGAAAGGAAAGTCACAAGGCCAGGTTCCTGATGTCATTTTGCAGGAGGCACATGGCACTGTCAAACCAGCCACAGGTGCCTGTGGGGGCACCTTGCATCTCGGCGGCATCCTGATACATGCCGAATTCCAGCAGGCAGCCGGCCACTCCGGGCCATTAGACCTTGGACACGTACAATGGCCTTTCCCCAGAGAAATAAAAGTCACCAGGCCAGGTTCCTGATGTCAGTTTGCAGGAGGCACTTGGCACTGTCAAACCAGCCACAGTTGCCTGTGGGGGCTCCTTTCATCTGGGAGTTATCCGCATCCGTGCGGAATTTCAACAGGCAGCCGGCCACTCCAGGCCACCTGGCCTTGGAGTGGAGCGATGGCTTTTCCCCAGAGAAACAAAAGTCACCCGGCCAGGTTCCTGATATCAGTTTGCAGGAGGCACTTGGCACTGTCAAACCAGCCACAGGTGCCTGTGGGGGCACTTTTCATCTGGGAGGCATCCTGATCCATGCGGAATTTCAGCAGGCAGCCGGCCACTCCGGGCCACTGGGCTCTGAACAAGAATGATGGCCTTTCCCCAGAGAAACAAAACTCACCAGGCCAGGTTCCTGATGTCAGTTTGCAGGAGGCACTTGGCACTGTCAAACCAGCCACAGTTGCCTGTGGTGGCACCTTACATCTGGGAGGTATCCTGATCCGTGTGGAATTTCAGCAGGCAGCAGGCAAGTACGGGCCACCGGGCCCTGGACATGAACCATGGCCTTTCCCCTGAGAAAGAAAATCACCAGGCCAGGTTCCTGATGTCAGTTTGCAGGAAGCACTTGGCACTGTCAAACCAGCCACAGTTGCCTCTGGGGGCACCTTTCATCTCGGCGGCATCCTGGTCCGTGCAGAATTTCAGCAGGGGGCCGGCCACTCAGGACACCAGGCTCAGGATATGAACCATGGCCTTTCCCCAGAGAAACAAAAGTCACCAGGCCAGGTTCCTGATGTCAGTTTGCAGGAGGCACTTGGCACTGTCAAACCAGCCACAGGTGCCTGTGGGGCACCTTGCATCTCGGAGGTATCCTGATCCGTGCGGAATTTCAGCAGTCAGCCGGCCACTTTGGGCCACAGTTTGTAGGATATGAACCATGGCCTTTCCCCAGAGAAACAAAAGTCACCAGGTCAGGTTCCTGATGTCAGTGTGCAGGAGGCACTTGGCACTGTCAAACCAGCCACAGGTGCCTGTGGGGGCACCTTGCATCTCGGCGGCATCCTGATCCATGCCGAATTCCAGCAGGCAGCCGGCCACTCCGGGCCATTAGACCTTGGACACGTACAATGGCCTTTCCCCAGAGAAATAAAAGTCACCAGGCCAGGTTCCTGATGTCAGTTTGCAGGAGGCACTTGGCACTGTCAAACCAGCCACAGTTGCCTGTGGGGGCTCCTTTCATCTGGGAGTTATCCGCATCCGTGCGGAATTTCAACAGGCAGCCGGCCACTCCAGGCCACCTGGCCTTGGAGTGGAGCGATGGCTTTTCCCCAGAGAAACAAAAGTCACCCGGCCAGGTTCCTGATGTCAGTTTGCAGGAGGCACTTGGCACTGTCAAACCAGCCACACGCACCTGTATGGGCACCTTGCATCTGGGAGGTATCCTCATCTGTGCGGAAGTTCAGCAGGCTGCCGGCCACACCAGGCCACCGGGCACTGGACACGAACGATGCCCTTTCCCGTGAGAAACAAAAGTCACCAGGCCAGGTTCCTGATGTCAGTTTGCAGGAGGCGCTTGGCACTGTCAAACCAGCCACAGTTGCCTGTGGTGGTACTTTCCATCTGGGAGGTATCTTCAACAGTGCGGAATTTCAGCAGGCAGCCAGCCACTCCGGGCCACCCGTCCATGGATAGGAATGAAAGGCTTTCCGCTGAGAAACAAAAGACACCAGGCCAGGTTCCTGATGTCAGTTTGCAGGAGGCACTTGGCACTGTCAAACCAGCCACAGGTGCCTGTGGGGGCACTTTTCATCTGGGAGGCATCCCGATCCATGCGGAATTTCAGCAGGCAGCCGGCCACTCCGGGCCACCAGGCCCTGGAGAAGAACCACGGCTTTTCCCTAGGGAAACAAAAGTCACCCGGCCAGGTTCCTGATGTCAGTTTGCAGGAGGCACTTGGCACTGTCAAACCAGCCACAGTTGGCTGTGGGGGCACTTTCCATCTGGGAGGCATCCCGATCCATGCGGAATTTGAGCAGGCAGCCGGACACTCCAGGCCGCAAGGCCCTGGACATGAATCATGGTCTTTCCCCAGAGAAAGGAAAGTCACAAGGCCAGGTTCCTGATGTCATTTTGCAGGAGGCACATGGCACTGTCAAACCAGCCACAGGTGCCTGTGGGGGCACCTTGCATCTCGGCGGCATCCTGATCCATGCCGAATTCCTGCAGGCAGCCGGCCACTCCGGGCCATTAGACCTTGGACACGTACAATGGCCTTTCCCCAGAGAAATAAAAGTCACCAGGCCAGGTTCCTGATGTCAGTTTGCAGGAGGCACTTGGCACTGTCAAACCAGCCACAGTTGCCTGTGGGGGCTCCTTTCATCTGGGAGTTATCCGCATCCGTGCGGAATTTCAACAGGCAGCCGGCCACTCCAGGCCACCTGGCCTTGGAGTGGAGCGATGGCTTTTCCCCAGAGAAACAAAAGTCACCCGGCCAGGTTCCTGATGTCAGTTTGCAGGAGGCACTTGGCACTGTCAAACCAGCCACACGCACCTGTATGGGCACCTTGCATCTGGGAGGTATCCTCATCTGTGCGGAAGTTCAGCAGGCTGCCGGCCACACCAGGCCACCGGGCAATGGACATGAACGATGCCCTTTCCCGTGAGAAACAAAAGTCACCAGGCCAGGTTCCTGATGTCAGTTTGCAGGAGGCGCTTGGCACTGTCAAACCAGCCACAGTTGCTTGTGGTGGTACTTTCCATCTGGGAGGTATCTTCAACAGTGCGGAATTTCAGCAGGCAGCCAGCCACTCTGGGCCACCCGTCCATGGATAGGAACGAAAGGCTTTCCCCAGAGAAACAAAACTCACCCGGCCAGGTTCCTGATGTCAGTCTGCAGGAGGCACTTGGCACTGTCAAACCAGCCACAGGTGCCTGTGGGGACACTTTTCATCTGGGAGGCATCCTGATCCATGCGGAATTTCAGCAGGCAGCCGGCCACTCCGGGCCACTGGGCTCTGAACAAGAATGATGGCCTTTCCCCAGAGAAACAAAACTCACAAGGCCAGGTTCCTGATGTCAGTTTGCAGGAGGCACTTGGCACTGTCAAACCAGCCACAGTTGCCTGTGGTGGCACCTTACATCTGGGAGGTATCCTGATCCGTGTGGAATTTCAGCAGGCAGCAGGCAAGTACGGGCCACCGGGCCCTGGACATGAACCATGGCCTTTCCCCTGAGAAAGAAAATCACCAGGCCAGGTTCCTGATGTCAGTTTGCAGGAAGCACTTGGCACTGTCAAACCAGCCACAGTTGCCTCTGGGGGCACCTTTCATCTCGGCGGCATCCTGGTCCGTGCAGAATTTCAGCAGGGGGCCGGCCACTCAGGACACCAGGCTCAGGATATGAACCATGGCCTTTCCCCAGAGAAACAAAAGTCACCAGGCCAGGTTCCTGATGTCAGTTTGCAGGAGGCACTTGGCACTGTCAAACCAGCCACAGGTGCCTGTGGGGCACCTTGCATCTCGGAGGTATCCTGATCCGTGCGGAATTTCAGCAGTCAGCCGGCCACTTTGGGCCACAGTTTGTAGGATATGAACCATGGCCTTTCCCCAGAGAAACAAAAGTCACCAGGTCAGGTTCCTGATGTCAGTGTGCAGGAGGCACTTGGCACTGTCAAACCAGCCACAGTTGCCTGTGGGGGCACCTTGCATCTCGGCGGCATCCTGATCCATGCCGAATTCCAGCAGGCAGCCGGCCACTCCGGGCCATTAGACCTTGGACACGTACAATGGCCTTTCCCCAGAGAAATAAAAGTCACCAGGCCAGGTTCCTGATGTCAGTTTGCAGGAGGCACTTGGCACTGTCAAACCAGCCACAGTTGCCTGTGGGGGCTCCTTTCATCTGGGAGTTATCCGCATCCGTGCGGAATTTCAACAGGCAGCCGGCCACTCTGGGCCACCTGGCCCTGGAGTGGAGCGATGGCTTTTCCCCAGAGAAACAAAAGTCACCCGGCCAGGTTCCTGATGTCAGTTTGCAGGAGGCACTTGGCACTGTCAAACCAGCCACACGCACCTGTATGGGCACCTTGCATCTGGGAGGTATCCTCATCTGTGCGGAAGTTCAGCAGGCTGCCGGCCACACCAGGCCACCGGGCACTGGACACGAACGATGCCCTTTCCTGTGAGAAACAAAAGTCACCAGGCCAGGTTCCTGATGTCAGTTTGCAGGAGGCGCTTGGCACTGTCAAACCAGCCACTGTTGCCTGTGGTGGTACTTTCCATCTGGGAGGTATCTTCAACAGTGCGGAATTTCAGCAGGCAGCCAGCCACTCTGGGCCACCCGTCCATGGATAGGAACGAAAGGCTTTCCGCTGAGAAACAAAAGACACCAGGCCAGGTTCCTGATGTCAGTTTGCAGGAGGCACTTGGTACTGTCAAACCAGCCACAGGTGCCTGTGGGGGCACTTTTCATCTGGGAGGCATCCCGATCCATGCGGAATTTCAGCAGGCAGCCGGCCACTCCGGGCCACCAGGCCCTGGACAAGAACCACGGCTTTTCCCTAGGGAAACAAAAGTCACCCGGCCAGGTTCCTGATGTCAGTTTGCAGGAGGCACTTGGCACTGTCAAACCAGCCACAGTTGGCTGTGGGGGCACTTTCCATCTGGGAGGCATCCCGATCCATGCGGAATTTCAGCAGGCAGCCGGGCACTCCAGGCCGCAAGGCCCTGGACATGAATCATGGTCTTTCCCCAGAGAAAGGAAAGTCACAAGGCCAGGTTCCTGATGTCATTTTGCAGGAGGCACATGGCACTGTCAAACCAGCCACAGGTGCCTGTGGGGGCACCTTGCATCTCGGCGGCATCCTGATCCATGCCGAATTCCAGCAGGCAGCCGGCCACTCCGGGCCATTAGACCTTGGACACGTACAATGGCCTTTCCCCAGAGAAATAAAAGTCACCAGGCCAGGTTCCTGATGTCAGTTTGCAGGAGGCACTTGGCACTGTCAAACCAGCCACAGTTGCCTGTGGGGGCTCCTTTCATCTGGGAGTTATCCGCATCCGTGCGGAATTTCAACAGGCAGCCGGCCACTCCAGGCCACCTGGCCTTGGAGTGGAGCGATGGCTTTTCCCCAGAGAAACAAAAGTCACCCGGCCAGGTTCCTGATGTCAGTTTGCAGGAGGCACTTGGCACTGTCAAACCAGCCACACGCACCTGTATGGGCACCTTGCATCTGGGAGGTATCCTCATCTGTGCGGAAGTTCAGCAGGCTGCCGGCCACACCAGGCCACCGGGCAATGGACATGAACGATGCCCTTTCCCGTGAGAAACAAAAGTCACCAGGCCAGGTTCCTGATGTCAGTTTGCAGGAGGCGCTTGGCACTGTCAAACCAGCCACAGTTGCCTGTGGTGGTACTTTCCATCTGGGAGGTATCTTCAACAGTGCGGAATTTCAGCAGGCAGCCAGCCACTCTGGGCCACCCGTCCATGGATAGGAACGAAAGGCTTTCCCCAGAGAAACAAAACTCACCCGGCCAGGTTCCTGATGTCAGTTTGCAGGAGGCACTTGGCACTGTCAAACCAGCCACAGGTGCCTGTGGGGGCACTTTTCATCTGGGAGGCATCCTGATCCATGCGGAATTTCAGCAGGCAGCCGGCCACTCCGGGCCACTGGACTCTGAACAAGAATGATGGCCTTTCCCCAGAGAAACAAAACTCACAAGGCCAGGTTTCTGATGTCAGTTTGCAGGAAGCACTTGGCACTGTCAAACCAGCCACAGTTGCCTCTGGGGGCACCTTTCATCTCGGCGGCATCCTGGTCCGTGCAGAATTTCAGCAGGGGGCCGGCCACTCAGGACACCAGGCTCAGGATATGAACCATGGCCTTTCCCCAGAGAAACAAAAGTCACCAGGCCAGGTTCCTGATGTCAGTTTGCAGGAGGCACTTGGCACTGTCAAACCAGCCACAGGTGCCTGTGGGGCACCTTGCATCTCGGAGGTATCCTGATCCGTGCGGAATTTCAGCAGTCAGCCGGCCACTTTGGGCCACAGTTTGTAGGATATGAACGATGGCCTTTCCCCAGAGAAACAAAAGTCACCAGGTCAGGTTCCTGATGTCAGTGTGCAGGAGGCACTTGGCACTGTCAAACCAGCCACAGTTGCCTGTGGGGGCACCTTGCATCTCGGCGGCATCCTGATCCATGCCGAATTCCAGCAGGCAGCCGGCCACTCCGGGCCATTAGACCTTGGACACGTACAATGGCCTTTCCCCAGAGAAATAAAAGTCACCAGGCCAGGTTCCTGATGTCAGTTTGCAGGAGGCACTTGGCACTGTCAAACCAGCCACAGTTGCCTGTGGGGGCTCCTTTCATCTGGGAGTTATCCGCATCCGTGCGGAATTTCAACAGGCAGCCGGCCACTCCAGGCCACCTGGCCCTGGAGTGGAGCGATGGCTTTTCCCCAGAGAAACAAAAGTCACCCGGCCAGGTTCCTGATGTCAGTTTGCAGGAGGCACTTGGCACTGTCAAACCAGCCACACGCACCTGTATGGGCACCTTGCATCTGGGAGGTATCCTCATCTGTGCGGAAGTTCAGCAGGCTGCCGGCCACACCAGGCCACCGGGCACTGGACACGAACGATGCCCTTTCCCGTGAGAAACAAAAGTCACCAGGCCAGGTTCCTGATGTCAGTTTGCAGGAGGCGCTTGGCACTGTCAAACCAGCCACAGTTGCCTGTGGTGGTACTTTCCATCTGGGAGGTATCTTCAACAGTGCGGAATTTCAGCAGGCAGCCAGCCACTCTGGGCCACCCGTCCATGGATAGGAACGAAAGGCTTTCCGCTGAGAAACAAAAGACACCAGGCCAGGTTCCTGATGTCAGTTTGCAGGAGGCACTTGGCACTGTCAAACCAGCCACAGGTGCCTGTGGGGGCACTTTTCATCTGGGAGGCATCCCGATCCATGCGGAATTTCAGCAGGCAGCCGGCCACTCCGGGCCACCAGGCCCTGGACAAGAACCACGGCTTTTCCCTAGGGAAACAAAAGTCACCCGGAAAGGTTCCTGATGTCAGTTTGCAGGAGGCACTTGGCACTGTCAAACCAGCCACAGGTGCCTGTGGGGGCACTTTTCATCTGGGAGTCATCCTGATCCATGCGGAATTTCAGCAGGCAGCCGGCCACTCCGGGCCACTGGGCTCTGAACAAGAATGATGGCCTTTCCCCAGAGAAACAAAACTCACAAGGCCAGGTTCCTGATGTCAGTTTGCAGGAGGCACTTGGCACTGTCAAACCAGCCACAGTTGCCTGTGGTGGCACCTTACATCTGGGAGGTATCCTGATCCGTGTGGAATTTCAGCAGGCAGCAGGCAAGTACGGGCCACCGGGCCCTGGACATGAACCATGGCCTTTCCCCTGAGAAAGAAAATCACCAGGCCAGGTTCCTGATGTCAGTTTGCAGGAAGCACTTGGCACTGTCAAACCAGCCACAGTTGCCTCTGGGGGCACCTTTCATCTCGGCGGCATCCTGGTCCGTGCAGAAGTTCAGCAGGGGGCCGGCCACTCAGGACACCAGGCTCAGGATATGAACCATGGCCTTTCCCCAGAGAAACAAAAGTCACCAGGCCAGGTTCCTGATGTCAGTTTGCAGGAGGCACTTGGCACTGTCAAACCAGCCACAGGTGCCTGTGGGGCACCTTGCATCTCGGAGGTATCCTGATCCGTGCGGAATTTCAGCAGGCAGCCGGCCACTCCGGGCCATTAGACCTTGGACACGTACAATGGCCTTTCCCCAGAGAAATAAAAGTCACCAGGCCAGGTTCCTGATGTCAGTTTGCAGGAGGCACTTGGCACTGTCAAACCAGCCACAGTTGCCTGTGGGGGCTCCTTTCATCTGGGAGGTATCCGCATCCGTGCGGAATTTCAACAGGCAGCCGGCCACTCCAGGCCACCTGGCCTTGGAGTGGAGCGATGGCTTTTCCCCAGAGAAACAAAAGTCACCCGGCCAGGTTCCTGATGTCAGTTTGCAGGAGGCACTTGGCACTGTCAAACCAGCCACACGCACCTGTATGGGCACCTTGCATCTGGGAGGTATCCTCATCTGTGCGGAAGTTCAGCAGGCTGCCGGCCACACCAGGCCACCGGGCAATGGACATGAACGATGCCCTTTCCCGTGAGAAACAAAAGTCACCAGGCCAGGTTCCTGATGTCAGTTTGCAGGAGGCGCTTGGCACTGTCAAACCAGCCACAGTTGCCTGTGGTGGTACTTTCCATCTGGGAGGTATCTTCAACAGTGCGGAATTTCAGCAGGCAGCCAGCCACTCTGGGCCACCCGTCCATGGATAGGAACGAAAGGCTTTCCCCAGAGAAACAAAACTCACCCGGCCAGGTTCCTGATGTCAGTTTGCAGGAGGCACTTGGCACTGTCAAACCAGCCACAGGTGCCTGTGGGGGCACTTTTCATCTGGGAGGCATCCTGATCCATGCGGAATTTCAGCAGGCAGCCGGCCACTCCGGGCCACTGGACTCTGAACAAGAATGATGGCCTTTCCCCAGAGAAACAAAACTCACAAGGCCAGGTTTCTGATGTCAGTTTGCAGGAAGCACTTGGCACTGTCAAACCAGCCACAGTTGCCTCTGGGGGCACCTTTCATCTCGGCGGCATCCTGGTCCGTGCAGAATTTCAGCAGGGGGCCGGCCACTCAGGACACCAGGCTCAGGATATGAACCATGGCCTTTCCCCAGAGAAACAAAAGTCACCAGGCCAGGTTCCTGATGTCAGTTTGCAGGAGGCACTTGGCACTGTCAAACCAGCCACAGGTGCCTGTGGGGCACCTTGCATCTCGGAGGTATCCTGATCCGTGCGGAATTTCAGCAGTCAGCCGGCCACTTTGGGCCACAGTTTGTAGGATATGAACCATGGCCTTTCCCCAGAGAAACAAAAGTCACCAGGTCAGGTTCCTGATGTCAGTGTGCAGGAGGCACTTGGCACTGTCAAACCAGCCACAGTTGCCTGTGGGGGCACCTTGCATCTCGGCGGCATCCTGATCCATGCCGAATTCCAGCAGGCAGCCGGCCACTCCGGGCCATTAGACCTTGGACACGTACAATGGCCTTTCCCCAGAGAAATAAAAGTCACCAGGCCAGGTTCCTGATGTCAGTTTGCAGGAGGCACTTGGCACTGTCAAACCAGCCACAGTTGCCTGTGGGGGCTCCTTTCATCTGGGAGTTATCCGCATCCGTGCGGAATTTCAACAGGCAGCCGGCCACTCCAGGCCACCTGGCCCTGGAGTGGAGCGATGGCTTTTCCCCAGAGAAACAAAAGTCACCCGGCCAGGTTCCTGATGTCAGTTTGCAGGAGGCACTTGGCACTGTCAAACCAGCCACACGCACCTGTATGGGCACCTTGCATCTGGGAGGTATCCTCATCTGTGCGGAAGTTCAGCAGGCTGCCGGCCACACCAGGCCACCGGGCACTGGACACGAACGATGCCCTTTCCCGTGAGAAACAAAAGTCACCAGGCCAGGTTCCTGATGTCAGTTTGCAGGAGGCGCTTGGCACTGTCAAACCAGCCACAGTTGCCTGTGGTGGTACTTTCCATCTGGGAGGTATCTTCAACAGTGCGGAATTTCAGCAGGCAGCCAGCCACTCTGGGCCACCCGTCCATGGATAGGAACGAAAGGCTTTCCGCTGAGAAACAAAAGACACCAGGCCAGGTTCCTGATGTCAGTTTGCAGGAGGCACTTGGCACTGTCAAACCAGCCACAGGTGCCTGTGGGGGCACTTTTCATCTGGGAGGCATCCCGATCCATGCGGAATTTCAGCAGGCAGCCGGCCACTCCGGGCCACCAGGCCCTGGACAAGAACCACGGCTTTTCCCTAGGGAAACAAAAGTCACCCGGAAAGGTTCCTGATGTCAGTTTGCAGGAGGCACTTGGCACTGTCAAACCAGCCACAGGTGCCTGTGGGGGCACTTTTCATCTGGGAGTCATCCTGATCCATGCGGAATTTCAGCAGGCAGCCGGCCACTCCGGGCCACTGGGCTCTGAACAAGAATGATGGCCTTTCCCCAGAGAAACAAAACTCACAAGGCCAGGTTCCTGATGTCAGTTTGCAGGAGGCACTTGGCACTGTCAAACCAGCCACAGTTGCCTGTGGTGGCACCTTACATCTGGGAGGTATCCTGATCCGTGTGGAATTTCAGCAGGCAGCAGGCAAGTACGGGCCACCGGGCCCTGGACATGAACCATGGCCTTTCCCCTGAGAAAGAAAATCACCAGGCCAGGTTCCTGATGTCAGTTTGCAGGAAGCACTTGGCACTGTCAAACCAGCCACAGTTGCCTCTGGGGGCACCTTTCATCTCGGCGGCATCCTGGTCCGTGCAGAAGTTCAGCAGGGGGCCGGCCACTCAGGACACCAGGCTCAGGATATGAACCATGGCCTTTCCCCAGAGAAACAAAAGTCACCAGGCCAGGTTCCTGATGTCAGTTTGCAGGAGGCACTTGGCACTGTCAAACCAGCCACAGGTGCCTGTGGGGCACCTTGCATCTCGGAGGTATCCTGATCCGTGCGGAATTTCAGCAGGCAGCCGGCCACTCCGGGCCATTAGACCTTGGACACGTACAATGGCCTTTCCCCAGAGAAATAAAAGTCACCAGGCCAGGTTCCTGATGTCAGTTTGCAGGAGGCACTTGGCACTGTCAAACCAGCCACAGTTGCCTGTGGGGGCTCCTTTCATCTGGGAGTTATCCGCATCCGTGCGGAATTTCAACAGGCAGCCGGCCACTCCAGGCCACCTGGCCTTGGAGTGGAGCGATGGCTTTTCCCCAGAGAAACAAAAGTCACCCGGCCAGGTTCCTGATGTCAGTTTGCAGGAGGCACTTGGCACTGTCAAACCAGCCACACGCACCTGTATGGGCACCTTGCATCTGGGAGGTATCCTCATCTGTGCGGAAGTTCAGCAGGCTGCCGGCCACACCAGGCCACCGGGCAATGGACATGAACGATGCCCTTTCCCGTGAGAAACAAAAGTCACCAGGCCAGGTTCCTGATGTCAGTTTGCAGGAGGCGCTTGGCACTGTCAAACCAGCCACAGTTGCCTGTGGTGGTACTTTCCATCTGGGAGGTATCTTCAACAGTGCGGAATTTCAGCAGGCAGCCAGCCACTCTGGGCCACCCGTCCATGGATAGGAACGAAAGGCTTTCCCCAGAGAAACAAAACTCACCCGGCCAGGTTCCTGATGTCAGTTTGCAGGAGGCACTTGGCACTGTCAAACCAGCCACAGGTGCCTGTGGGGGCACTTTTCATCTGGGAGGCATCCTGATCCATGCGGAATTTCAGCAGGCAGCCGGCCACTCCGGGCCACTGGACTCTGAACAAGAATGATGGCCTTTCCCCAGAGAAACAAAACTCACAAGGCCAGGTTTCTGATGTCAGTTTGCAGGAAGCACTTGGCACTGTCAAACCAGCCACAGTTGCCTCTGGGGGCACCTTTCATCTCGGCGGCATCCTGGTCCGTGCAGAATTTCAGCAGGGGGCCGGCCACTCAGGACACCAGGCTCAGGATATGAACCATGGCCTTTCCCCAGAGAAACAAAAGTCACCAGGCCAGGTTCCTGATGTCAGTTTGCAGGAGGCACTTGGCACTGTCAAACCAGCCACAGGTGCCTGTGGGGCACCTTGCATCTCGGAGGTATCCTGATCCGTGCGGAATTTCAGCAGTCAGCCGGCCACTTTGGGCCACAGTTTGTAGGATATGAACCATGGCCTTTCCCCAGAGAAACAAAAGTCACCAGGTCAGGTTCCTGATGTCAGTGTGCAGGAGGCACTTGGCACTGTCAAACCAGCCACAGTTGCCTGTGGGGGCACCTTGCATCTCGGCGGCATCCTGATCCATGCCGAATTCCAGCAGGCAGCCGGCCACTCCGGGCCATTAGACCTTGGACACGTACAATGGCCTTTCCCCAGAGAAATAAAAGTCACCAGGCCAGGTTCCTGATGTCAGTTTGCAGGAGGCACTTGGCACTGTCAAACCAGCCACAGTTGCCTGTGGGGGCTCCTTTCATCTGGGAGTTATCCGCATCCGTGCGGAATTTCAACAGGCAGCCGGCCACTCCAGGCCACCTGGCCCTGGAGTGGAGCGATGGCTTTTCCCCAGAGAAACAAAAGTCACCCGGCCAGGTTCCTGATGTCAGTTTGCAGGAGGCACTTGGCACTGTCAAACCAGCCACACGCACCTGTATGGGCACCTTGCATCTGGGAGGTATCCTCATCTGTGCGGAAGTTCAGCAGGCTGCCGGCCACACCAGGCCACCGGGCACTGGACACGAACGATGCCCTTTCCCGTGAGAAACAAAAGTCACCAGGCCAGGTTCCTGATGTCAGTTTGCAGGAGGCGCTTGGCACTGTCAAACCAGCCACAGTTGCCTGTGGTGGTACTTTCCATCTGGGAGGTATCTTCAACAGTGCGGAATTTCAGCAGGCAGCCAGCCACTCTGGGCCACCCGTCCATGGATAGGAACGAAAGGCTTTCCGCTGAGAAACAAAAGACACCAGGCCAGGTTCCTGATGTCAGTTTGCAGGAGGCACTTGGCACTGTCAAACCAGCCACAGGTGCCTGTGGGGGCACTTTTCATCTGGGAGGCATCCCGATCCATGCGGAATTTCAGCAGGCAGCCGGCCACTCCGGGCCACCAGGCCCTGGACAAGAACCACGGCTTTTCCCTAGGGAAACAAAAGTCACCCGGAAAGGTTCCTGATGTCAGTTTGCAGGAGGCACTTGGCACTGTCAAACCAGCCACAGGTGCCTGTGGGGGCACTTTTCATCTGGGAGTCATCCTGATCCATGCGGAATTTCAGCAGGCAGCCGGCCACTCCGGGCCACTGGGCTCTGAACAAGAATGATGGCCTTTCCCCAGAGAAACAAAACTCACAAGGCCAGGTTCCTGATGTCAGTTTGCAGGAGGCACTTGGCACTGTCAAACCAGCCACAGTTACCTGTGGTGGCACCTTACATCTGGGAGGTATCCTGATCCGTGTGGAATTTCAGCAGGCAGCAGGCAAGTACGGGCCACCGGGCCCTGGACATGAACCATGGCCTTTCCCCTGAGAAAGAAAATCACCAGGCCAGGTTCCTGATGTCAGTTTGCAGGAAGCACTTGGCACTGTCAAACCAGCCACAGTTGCCTCTGGGGGCACCTTTCATCTCGGCGGCATCCTGGTCCGTGCAGAAGTTCAGCAGGGGGCCGGCCACTCAGGACACCAGGCTCAGGATATGAACCATGGCCTTTCCCCAGAGAAACAAAAGTCACCAGGCCAGGTTCCTGATGTCAGTTTGCAGGAGGCACTTGGCACTGTCAAACCAGCCACAGGTGCCTGTGGGGCACCTTGCATCTCGGAGGTATCCTGATCCGTGCGGAATTTCAGCAGGCAGCCGGCCACTCCGGGCCATTAGACCTTGGACACGTACAATGGCCTTTCCCCAGAGAAATAAAAGTCACCAGGCCAGGTTCCTGATGTCAGTTTGCAGGAGGCACTTGGCACTGTCAAACCAGCCACAGTTGCCTGTGGGGGCTCCTTTCATCTGGGAGTTATCCGCATCCGTGCGGAATTTCAACAGGCAGCCGGCCACTCCAGGCCACCTGGCCTTGGAGTGGAGCGATGGCTTTTCCCCAGAGAAACAAAAGTCACCCGGCCAGGTTCCTGATGTCAGTTTGCAGGAGGCACTTGGCACTGTCAAACCAGCCACACGCACCTGTATGGGCACCTTGCATCTGGGAGGTATCCTCATCTGTGCGGAAGTTCAGCAGGCTGCCGGCCACACCAGGCCACCGGGCAATGGACATGAACGATGCCCTTTCCCGTGAGAAACAAAAGTCACCAGGCCAGGTTCCTGATGTCAGTTTGCAGGAGGCGCTTGGCACTGTCAAACCAGCCACAGTTGCCTGTGGTGGTACTTTCCATCTGGGAGGTATCTTCAACAGTGCGGAATTTCAGCAGGCAGCCAGCCACTCTGGGCCACCCGTCCATGGATAGGAACGAAAGGCTTTCCCCAGAGAAAGGAAAGTCACCAGGCCAGGTTCCTGATGTCATTTTGCAGGAGGCACTTGGCACTGTCAAACCAGCCACAGGTGCCTGTGGGGGCACTTTTCATCTGGGAGGCATCCTGATCCATGCGGAATTTCAGCAGGCAGCCGGCCACTCCGGGCCACTGGGCTCTGAACAAGAATGATGGCCTTTCCCCAGAGAAACAAAACTCACAAGGCCAGGTTCCTGATGTCAGTTTGCAGGAGGCACTTGGCACTGTCAAACCAGCCACAGTTGCCTGTGGGGGCTCCTTGCATCTGGGAGTTATCCGCATCCGTGCGGAATTTCAACAGGCAGCCGGCCACTCCAGGCCACCTGGCCCTGGAGTGGAGCGATGGCTTTTCCCCAGAGAAACAAAAGTCACCCGGCCAGGTTCCTGATGTCAGTTTGCAGGAGGCACTTGGCACTGTCAAACCAGCCACACGCACCTGTATGGGCACCTTGCATCTGGGAGGTATCCTCATCTGTGCGGAAGTTCAGCAGGCTGCCGGCCACACCAGGCCACCGGGCACTGGACACGAACGATGCCCTTTCCCGTGAGAAACAAAAGTCACCAGGCCAGGTTCCTGATGTCAGTTTGCAGGAGGCGCTTGGCACTGTCAAACCAGCCACAGTTGCCTGTGGTGGTACTTTCCATCTGGGAGGTATCTTCAACAGTGCGGAATTTCAGCAGGCAGCCAGCCACTCTGGGCCACCCGTCCATGGATAGGAACGAAAGGCTTTCCGCTGAGAAACAAAAGACACCAGGCCAGGTTCCTGATGTCAGTTTGCAGGAGGCACTTGGCACTGTCAAACCAGCCACAGGTGCCTGTGGGGGCACTTTTCATCTGGGAGGCATCCCGATCCATGCGGAATTTCAGCAGGCAGCCGGCCACTCCGGGCCACCAGGCCCTGGACAAGAACCACGGCTTTTCCCTAGGGAAACAAAAGTCACCCGGAAAGGTTCCTGATGTCAGTTTGCAGGAGGCACTTGGCACTGTCAAACCAGCCACAGGTGCCTGTGGGGGCACTTTTCATCTGGGAGTCATCCTGATCCATGCGGAATTTCAGCAGGCAGCCGGCCACTCCGGGCCACTGGGCTCTGAACAAGAATGATGGCCTTTCCCCAGAGAAACAAAACTCACAAGGCCAGGTTCCTGATGTCAGTTTGCAGGAGGCACTTGGCACTGTCAAACCAGCCACAGTTGCCTGTGGTGGCACCTTACATCTGGGAGGTATCCTGATCCGTGTGGAATTTCAGCAGGCAGCAGGCAAGTACGGGCCACCGGGCCCTGGACATGAACCATGGCCTTTCCCCTGAGAAAGAAAATCACCAGGCCAGGTTCCTGATGTCAGTTTGCAGGAAGCACTTGGCACTGTCAAACCAGCCACAGTTGCCTCTGGGGGCACCTTTCATCTCGGCGGCATCCTGGTCCGTGCAGAAGTTCAGCAGGGGGCCGGCCACTCAGGACACCAGGCTCAGGATATGAACCATGGCCTTTCCCCAGAGAAACAAAAGTCACCAGGCCAGGTTCCTGATGTCAGTTTGCAGGAGGCACTTGGCACTGTCAAACCAGCCACAGGTGCCTGTGGGGCACCTTGCATCTCGGAGGTATCCTGATCCGTGCGGAATTTCAGCAGGCAGCCGGCCACTCCGGGCCATTAGACCTTGGACACGTACAATGGCCTTTCCCCAGAGAAATAAAAGTCACCAGGCCAGGTTCCTGATGTCAGTTTGCAGGAGGCACTTGGCACTGTCAAACCAGCCACAGTTGCCTGTGGGGGCTCCTTTCATCTGGGAGTTATCCGCATCCGTGCGGAATTTCAACAGGCAGCCGGCCACTCCAGGCCACCTGGCCTTGGAGTGGAGCGATGGCTTTTCCCCAGAGAAACAAAAGTCACCCGGCCAGGTTCCTGATGTCAGTTTGCAGGAGGCACTTGGCACTGTCAAACCAGCCACACGCACCTGTATGGGCACCTTGCATCTGGGAGGTATCCTCATCTGTGCGGAAGTTCAGCAGGCTGCCGGCCACACCAGGCCACCGGGCAATGGACATGAACGATGCCCTTTCCCGTGAGAAACAAAAGTCACCAGGCCAGGTTCCTGATGTCAGTTTGCAGGAGGCGCTTGGCACTGTCAAACCAGCCACAGTTGCCTGTGGTGGTACTTTCCATCTGGGAGGTATCTTCAACAGTGCGGAATTTCAGCAGGCAGCCAGCCACTCTGGGCCACCCGTCCATGGATAGGAACGAAAGGCTTTCCCCAGAGAAACAAAACTCACCCGGCCAGGTTCCTGATGTCAGTTTGCAGGAGGCACTTGGCACTGTCAAACCAGCCACAGGTGCCTGTGGGGGCACTTTTCATCTGGGAGGCATCCTGATCCATGCGGAATTTCAGCAGGCAGCCGGCCACTCCGGGCCACTGGGCTCTGAACAAGAATGATGGCCTTTCCCCAGAGAAAAAAAACTCACAAGGCCAGGTTCCTGATGTCAGTTTGCAGGAGGCACTTGGCACTGTCAAACCAGCCACAGTTGCCTGTGGTGGCACCTTACATCTGGGAGGTATCCTGATCCGTGTGGAATTTCAGCAGGCAGCAGGCAAGTACGGGCCACCGGGCCCTGGACATGAACCATGGCCTTTCCCCTGAGAAAGAAAATCACCAGGCCAGGTTTCTGATGTCAGTTTGCAGGAAGCACTTGGCACTGTCAAACCAGCCACAGTTGCCTCTGGGGGCACCTTGCATCTCGGCGGCATCCTGATCCATGCCGAATTCCAGCAGGCAGCCGGCCACTCCGGGCCATTAGACCTTGGACACGTACAATGGCCTTTCCCCAGAGAAATAAAAGTCACCAGGCCAGGTTCCTGATGTCAGTTTGCAGGAGGCACTTGGCACTGTCAAACCAGCCACAGTTGCCTGTGGGGGCTCCTTTCATCTGGGAGTTATCCGCAGCCGTGCGGAATTTCAACAGGCAGCCGGCCACTCTGGGCCACCTGGCCCTGGAGTGGAGCGATGGCTTTTCCCCAGAGAAACAAAAGTCACCCGGCCAGGTTCCTGATGTCAGTTTGCAGGAGGCACTTGGCACTGTCAAACCAGCCACACGCACCTGTATGGGCACCTTGCATCTGGGAGGTATCCTCATCTGTGCGGAAGTTCAGCAGGCTGCCGGCCACACCAGGCCACCGGGCACTGGACACGAACGATGCCCTTTCCCGTGAGAAACAAAAGTCACCAGGCCAGGTTCCTGATGTCAGTTTGCAGGAGGCGCTTGGCACTGTCAAACCAGCCACAGTTGCCTGTGGTGGTACTTTCCATCTGGGAGGTATCTTCAACAGTGCGGAATTTCAGCAGGCAGCCAGCCACTCTGGGCCACCCGTCCATGGATAGGAACGAAAGGCTTTCCCCTGAGAAACAAAAGACTCCAGGCCAGGTTCCTGATGTCAGTTTGCAGGAGGCACTTGGCACTGTCAAACCAGCCACAGGTGCCTGTGGGGGCACTTTTCATCTGGGAGGCATCCCGATCCATGCGGAATTTCAGCAGGCAGCCGGCCACTCCGGGCCACCAGGCCCTGGACAAGAACCACGGCTTTTCCCTAGGGAAACAAAAGTCACCCGGCCAGGTTCCTGATGTCAGTTTGCAGGAGGCACTTGGCACTGTCAAACCAGCCACAGTTGGCTGTGGGGGCACTTTCCATCTGGGAGGCATCCCGATCCATGCGGAATTTCAGCAGGCAGCCGGGCACTCCAGGCCGCAAGGCCCTGGACATGAATCATGGTCTTTCCCCAGAGAAAGGAAAGTCACAAGGCCAGGTTCCTGATGTCATTTTGCAGGAGGCACATGGCACTGTCAAACCAGCCACAGGTGCCTGTGGGGGCACCTTGCATCTCGGCGGCATCCTGATCCATGCCGAATTCCAGCAGGCAGCCGGCCACTCCGGGCCATTAGACCTTGGACACGTACAATGGCCTTTCCCCAGAGAAATAAAAGTCACCAGGCCAGGTTCCTGATGTCAGTTTGCAGGAGGCACTTGGCACTGTCAAACCAGCCACAGTTGCCTGTGGGGGCTCCTTTCATCTGGGAGTTATCCGCATCCGTGCGGAATTTCAACAGGCAGCCGGCCACTCCAGGCCACCTGGCCTTGGAGTGGAGCGATGGCTTTTCCCCAGAGAAACAAAAGTCACCCGGCCAGGTTCCTGATGTCAGTTTGCAGGAGGCACTTGGCACTGTCAAACCAGCCACACGCACCTGTATGGGCACCTTGCATCTGGGAGGTATCCTCATCTGTGCGGAAGTTCAGCAGGCTGCCGGCCACACCAGGCCACCGGGCAATGGACATGAACGATGCCCTTTCCCCTGAGAAACAAAAGTCACCAGGCCAGGTTCCTGATGTCAGTTTGCAGGAGGCGCTTGGCACTGTCAAACCAGCCACAGTTGCCTGTGGTGGTACTTTCCATCTGGGAGGTATCTTCAACAGTGCGGAATTTCAGCAGGCAGCCAGCCACTCTGGGCCACCCGTCCATGGATAGGAACGAAAGGCTTTCCCCAGAGAAACAAAACTCACCCGGCCAGGTTCCTGATGTCAGTTTGCAGGAGGCACTTGGCACTGTCAAACCAGCCACAGGTGCCTGTGGGGGCACTTTTCATCTGGGAGGCATCCTGATCCATGCGGAATTTCAGCAGGCAGCCGGCCACTCCGGGCCACTGGACTCTGAACAAGAATGATGGCCTTTCCCCAGAGAAACAAAACTCACAAGGCCAGGTTTCTGATGTCAGTTTGCAGGAAGCACTTGGCACTGTCAAACCAGCCACAGTTGCCTCTGGGGGCACCTTTCATCTCGGCGGCATCCTGGTCCGTGCAGAATTTCAGCAGGGGGCCGGCCACTCAGGACACCAGGCTCAGGATATGAACCATGGCCTTTCCCCAGAGAAACAAAAGTCACCAGGCCAGGTTCCTGATGTCAGTTTGCAGGAGGCACTTGGCACTGTCAAACCAGCCACAGGTGCCTGTGGGGCACCTTGCATCTCGGAGGTATCCTGATCCGTGCGGAATTTCAGCAGTCAGCCGGCCACTTTGGGCCACAGTTTGTAGGATATGAACCATGGCCTTTCCCCAGAGAAACAAAAGTCACCAGGTCAGGTTCCTGATGTCAGTGTGCAGGAGGCACTTGGCACTGTCAAACCAGCCACAGTTGCCTGTGGGGGCACCTTGCATCTCGGCGGCATCCTGATCCATGCCGAATTCCAGCAGGCAGCCGGCCACTCCGGGCCATTAGACCTTGGACACGTACAATGGCCTTTCCCCAGAGAAATAAAAGTCACCAGGCCAGGTTCCTGATGTCAGTTTGCAGGAGGCACTTGGCACTGTCAAACCAGCCACAGTTGCCTGTGGGGGCTCCTTTCATCTGGGAGTTATCCGCATCCGTGCGGAATTTCAACAGGCAGCCGGCCACTCCAGGCCACCTGGCCCTGGAGTGGAGCGATGGCTTTTCCCCAGAGAAACAAAAGTCACCCGGCCAGGTTCCTGATGTCAGTTTGCAGGAGGCACTTGGCACTGTCAAACCAGCCACACGCACCTGTATGGGCACCTTGCATCTGGGAGGTATCCTCATCTGTGCGGAAGTTCAGCAGGCTGCCGGCCACACCAGGCCACCGGGCACTGGACACGAACGATGCCCTTTCCCGTGAGAAACAAAAGTCACCAGGCCAGGTTCCTGATGTCAGTTTGCAGGAGGCGCTTGGCACTGTCAAACCAGCCACAGTTGCCTGTGGTGGTACTTTCCATCTGGGAGGTATCTTCAACAGTGCGGAATTTCAGCAGGCAGCCAGCCACTCTGGGCCACCCGTCCATGGATAGGAACGAAAGGCTTTCCGCTGAGAAACAAAAGACACCAGGCCAGGTTCCTGATGTCAGTTTGCAGGAGGCACTTGGCACTGTCAAACCAGCCACAGGTGCCTGTGGGGGCACTTTTCATCTGGGAGGCATCCCGATCCATGCGGAATTTCAGCAGGCAGCCGGCCACTCCGGGCCACCAGGCCCTGGACAAGAACCACGGCTTTTCCCTAGGGAAACAAAAGTCACCCGGAAAGGTTCCTGATGTCAGTTTGCAGGAGGCACTTGGCACTGTCAAACCAGCCACAGGTGCCTGTGGGGGCACTTTTCATCTGGGAGTCATCCTGATCCATGCGGAATTTCAGCAGGCAGCCGGCCACTCCGGGCCACTGGGCTCTGAACAAGAATGATGGCCTTTCCCCAGAGAAACAAAACTCACAAGGCCAGGTTCCTGATGTCAGTTTGCAGGAGGCACTTGGCACTGTCAAACCAGCCACAGTTGCCTGTGGTGGCACCTTACATCTGGGAGGTATCCTGATCCGTGTGGAATTTCAGCAGGCAGCAGGCAAGTACGGGCCACCGGGCCCTGGACATGAACCATGGCCTTTCCCCTGAGAAAGAAAATCACCAGGCCAGGTTCCTGATGTCAGTTTGCAGGAAGCACTTGGCACTGTCAAACCAGCCACAGTTGCCTCTGGGGGCACCTTTCATCTCGGCGGCATCCTGGTCCGTGCAGAAGTTCAGCAGGGGGCCGGCCACTCAGGACACCAGGCTCAGGATATGAACCATGGCCTTTCCCCAGAGAAACAAAAGTCACCAGGCCAGGTTCCTGATGTCAGTTTGCAGGAGGCACTTGGCACTGTCAAACCAGCCACAGGTGCCTGTGGGGCACCTTGCATCTCGGAGGTATCCTGATCCGTGCGGAATTTCAGCAGGCAGCCGGCCACTCCGGGCCATTAGACCTTGGACACGTACAATGGCCTTTCCCCAGAGAAATAAAAGTCACCAGGCCAGGTTCCTGATGTCAGTTTGCAGGAGGCACTTGGCACTGTCAAACCAGCCACAGTTGCCTGTGGGGGCTCCTTTCATCTGGGAGTTATCCGCATCCGTGCGGAATTTCAACAGGCAGCCGGCCACTCCAGGCCACCTGGCCTTGGAGTGGAGCGATGGCTTTTCCCCAGAGAAACAAAAGTCACCCGGCCAGGTTCCTGATGTCAGTTTGCAGGAGGCACTTGGCACTGTCAAACCAGCCACACGCACCTGTATGGGCACCTTGCATCTGGGAGGTATCCTCATCTGTGCGGAAGTTCAGCAGGCTGCCGGCCACACCAGGCCACCGGGCAATGGACATGAACGATGCCCTTTCCCGTGAGAAACAAAAGTCACCAGGCCAGGTTCCTGATGTCAGTTTGCAGGAGGCGCTTGGCACTGTCAAACCAGCCACAGTTGCCTGTGGTGGTACTTTCCATCTGGGAGGTATCTTCAACAGTGCGGAATTTCAGCAGGCAGCCAGCCACTCTGGGCCACCCGTCCATGGATAGGAACGAAAGGCTTTCCCCAGAGAAAGGAAAGTCACCAGGCCAGGTTCCTGATGTCATTTTGCAGGAGGCACTTGGCACTGTCAAACCAGCCACAGGTGCCTGTGGGGGCACTTTTCATCTGGGAGGCATCCTGATCCATGCGGAATTTCAGCAGGCAGCCGGCCACTCCGGGCCACTGGGCTCTGAACAAGAATGATGGCCTTTCCCCAGAGAAACAAAACTCACAAGGCCAGGTTCCTGATGTCAGTTTGCAGGAGGCACTTGGCACTGTCAAACCAGCCACAGTTGCCTGTGGGGGCTCCTTGCATCTGGGAGTTATCCGCATCCGTGCGGAATTTCAACAGGCAGCCGGCCACTCCAGGCCACCTGGCCCTGGAGTGGAGCGATGGCTTTTCCCCAGAGAAACAAAAGTCACCCGGCCAGGTTCCTGATGTCAGTTTGCAGGAGGCACTTGGCACTGTCAAACCAGCCACACGCACCTGTATGGGCACCTTGCATCTGGGAGGTATCCTCATCTGTGCGGAAGTTCAGCAGGCTGCCGGCCACAACAGGCCACCGGGCACTGGACACGAACGATGCCCTTTCCCGTGAGAAACAAAAGTCACCAGGCCAGGTTCCTGATGTCAGTTTGCAGGAGGCGCTTGGCACTGTCAAACCAGCCACAGTTGCCTGTGGTGGTACTTTCCATCTGGGAGGTATCTTCAACAGTGCGGAATTTCAGCAGGCAGCCAGCCACTCTGGGCCACCCGTCCATGGATAGGAACGAAAGGCTTTCCGCTGAGAAACAAAAGACACCAGGCCAGGTTCCTGATGTCAGTTTGCAGGAGGCACTTGGCACTGTCAAACCAGCCACAGGTGCCTGTGGGGGCACTTTTCATCTGGGAGGCATCCCGATCCATGCGGAATTTCAGCAGGCAGCCGGCCACTCCGGGCCACCAGGCCCTGGACAAGAACCACGGCTTTTCCCTAGGGAAACAAAAGTCACCCGGAAAGGTTCCTGATGTCAGTTTGCAGGAGGCACTTGGCACTGTCAAACCAGCCACAGGTGCCTGTGGGGGCACTTTTCATCTGGGAGTCATCCTGATCCATGCGGAATTTCAGCAGGCAGCCGGCCACTCCGGGCCACTGGGCTCTGAACAAGAATGATGGCCTTTCCCCAGAGAAACAAAACTCACAAGGCCAGGTTCCTGATGTCAGTTTGCAGGAGGCACTTGGCACTGTCAAACCAGCCACAGTTGCCTGTGGTGGCACCTTACATCTGGGAGGTATCCTGATCCGTGTGGAATTTCAGCAGGCAGCAGGCAAGTACGGGCCACCGGGCCCTGGACATGAACCATGGCCTTTCCCCTGAGAAAGAAAATCACCAGGCCAGGTTCCTGATGTCAGTTTGCAGGAAGCACTTGGCACTGTCAAACCAGCCACAGTTGCCTCTGGGGGCACCTTTCATCTCGGCGGCATCCTGGTCCGTGCAGAAGTTCAGCAGGGGGCCGGCCACTCAGGACACCAGGCTCAGGATATGAACCATGGCCTTTCCCCAGAGAAACAAAAGTCACCAGGCCAGGTTCCTGATGTCAGTTTGCAGGAGGCACTTGGCACTGTCAAACCAGCCACAGGTGCCTGTGGGGCACCTTGCATCTCGGAGGTATCCTGATCCGTGCGGAATTTCAGCAGGCAGCCGGCCACTCCGGGCCATTAGACCTTGGACACGTACAATGGCCTTTCCCCAGAGAAATAAAAGTCACCAGGCCAGGTTCCTGATGTCAGTTTGCAGGAGGCACTTGGCACTGTCAAACCAGCCACAGTTGCCTGTGGGGGCTCCTTTCATCTGGGAGTTATCCGCATCCGTGCGGAATTTCAACAGGCAGCCGGCCACTCCAGGCCACCTGGCCTTGGAGTGGAGCGATGGCTTTTCCCCAGAGAAACAAAAGTCACCCGGCCAGGTTCCTGATGTCAGTTTGCAGGAGGCACTTGGCACTGTCAAACCAGCCACACGCACCTGTATGGGCACCTTGCATCTGGGAGGTATCCTCATCTGTGCGGAAGTTCAGCAGGCTGCCGGCCACACCAGGCCACCGGGCAATGGACATGAACGATGCCCTTTCCCGTGAGAAACAAAAGTCACCAGGCCAGGTTCCTGATGTCAGTTTGCAGGAGGCGCTTGGCACTGTCAAACCAGCCACAGTTGCCTGTGGTGGTACTTTCCATCTGGGAGGTATCTTCAACAGTGCGGAATTTCAGCAGGCAGCCAGCCACTCTGGGCCACCCGTCCATGGATAGGAACGAAAGGCTTTCCCCAGAGAAACAAAACTCACCCGGCCAGGTTCCTGATGTCAGTTTGCAGGAGGCACTTGGCACTGTCAAACCAGCCACAGGTGCCTGTGGGGGCACTTTTCATCTGGGAGGCATCCTGATCCATGCGGAATTTCAGCAGGCAGCCGGCCACTCCGGGCCACTGGGCTCTGAACAAGAATGATGGCCTTTCCCCAGAGAAACAAAACTCACAAGGCCAGGTTCCTGATGTCAGTTTGCAGGAGGCACTTGGCACTGTCAAACCAGCCACAGTTGCCTGTGGTGGCACCTTACATCTGGGAGGTATCCTGATCCGTGTGGAATTTCAGCAGGCAGCAGGCAAGTACGGGCCACCGGGCCCTGGACATGAACCATGGCCTTTCCCCTGAGAAAGAAAATCACCAGGCCAGGTTTCTGATGTCAGTTTGCAGGAAGCACTTGGCACTGTCAAACCAGCCACAGTTGCCTCTGGGGGCACCTTGCATCTCGGCGGCATCCTGATCCATGCCGAATTCCAGCAGGCAGCCGGCCACTCCGGGCCATTAGACCTTGGACACGTACAATGGCCTTTCCCCAGAGAAATAAAAGTCACCAGGCCAGGTTCCTGATGTCAGTTTGCAGGAGGCACTTGGCACTGTCAAACCAGCCACAGTTGCCTGTGGGGGCTCCTTTCATCTGGGAGTTATCCGCAGCCGTGCGGAATTTCAACAGGCAGCCGGCCACTCTGGGCCACCTGGCCCTGGAGTGGAGCGATGGCTTTTCCCCAGAGAAACAAAAGTCACCCGGCCAGGTTCCTGATGTCAGTTTGCAGGAGGCACTTGGCACTGTCAAACCAGCCACACGCACCTGTATGGGCACCTTGCATCTGGGAGGTATCCTCATCTGTGCGGAAGTTCAGCAGGCTGCCGGCCACAACAGGCCACCGGGCACTGGACACGAACGATGCCCTTTCCCGTGAGAAACAAAAGTCACCAGGCCAGGTTCCTGATGTCAGTTTGCAGGAGGCGCTTGGCACTGTCAAACCAGCCACAGTTGCCTGTGGTGGTACTTTCCATCTGGGAGGTATCTTCAACAGTGCGGAATTTCAGCAGGCAGCCAGCCACTCTGGGCCACCCGTCCATGGATAGGAACGAAAGGCTTTCCCCTGAGAAACAAAAGACTCCAGGCCAGGTTCCTGATGTCAGTTTGCAGGAGGCACTTGGCACTGTCAAACCAGCCACAGGTGCCTGTGGGGGCACTTTTCATCTGGGAGGCATCCCGATCCATGCGGAATTTCAGCAGGCAGCCGGCCACTCCGGGCCACCAGGCCCTGGACAAGAACCACGGCTTTTCCCTAGGGAAACAAAAGTCACCCGGCCAGGTTCCTGATGTCAGTTTGCAGGAGGCACTTGGCACTGTCAAACCAGCCACAGTTGGCTGTGGGGGCACTTTCCATCTGGGAGGCATCCCGATCCATGCGGAATTTCAGCAGGCAGCCGGGCACTCCAGGCCGCAAGGCCCTGGACATGAATCATGGTCTTTCCCCAGAGAAAGGAAAGTCACAAGGCCAGGTTCCTGATGTCATTTTGCAGGAGGCACATGGCACTGTCAAACCAGCCACAGGTGCCTGTGGGGGCACCTTGCATCTCGGCGGCATCCTGATCCATGCCGAATTCCAGCAGGCAGCCGGCCACTCCGGGCCATTAGACCTTGGACACGTACAATGGCCTTTCCCCAGAGAAATAAAAGTCACCAGGCCAGGTTCCTGATGTCAGTTTGCAGGAGGCACTTGGCACTGTCAAACCAGCCACAGTTGCCTGTGGGGGCTCCTTTCATCTGGGAGTTATCCGCATCCGTGCGGAATTTCAACAGGCAGCCGGCCACTCCAGGCCACCTGGCCTTGGAGTGGAGCGATGGCTTTTCCCCAGAGAAACAAAAGTCACCCGGCCAGGTTCCTGATGTCAGTTTGCAGGAGGCACTTGGCACTGTCAAACCAGCCACACGCACCTGTATGGGCACCTTGCATCTGGGAGGTATCCTCATCTGTGCGGAAGTTCAGCAGGCTGCCGGCCACACCAGGCCACCGGGCAATGGACATGAACGATGCCCTTTCCCGTGAGAAACAAAAGTCACCAGGCCAGGTTCCTGATGTCAGTTTGCAGGAGGCGCTTGGCACTGTCAAACCAGCCACAGTTGCCTGTGGTGGTACTTTCCATCTGGGAGGTATCTTCAACAGTGCGGAATTTCAGCAGGCAGCCAGCCACTCTGGGCCACCCGTCCATGGATAGGAACGAAAGGCTTTCCCCAGAGAAACAAAACTCACCCGGCCAGGTTCCTGATGTCAGTTTGCAGGAGGCACTTGGCACTGTCAAACCAGCCACAGGTGCCTGTGGGGGCACTTTGAATCTGGGAGGCATCCTGATCCATGCGGAATTTCAGCAGGCAGCCGGCCACTCCGGGCCACTGGGCTCTGAACAAGAATGATGGCCTTTCCCCAGAGAAACAAAACTCACAAGGCCAGGTTCCTGATGTCAGTTTGCAGGAGGCACTTGGCACTGTCAAACCAGCCACAGTTGCCTGTGGTGGCACCTTACATCTGGGAGGTATCCTGATCCGTGTGGAATTTCAGCAGGCAGCAGGCAAGTACGGGCCACCGGGCCCTGGACATGAACCATGGCCTTTCCCCTGAGAAAGAAAATCACCAGGCCAGGTTTCTGATGTCAGTTTGCAGGAAGCACTTGGCACTGTCAAACCAGCCACAGTTGCCTCTGGGGGCACCTTTCATCTCGGCGGCATCCTGGTCCGTGCAGAATTTCAGCAGGGGGCCGGCCACTCAGGACACCAGGCTCAGGATATGAACCATGGCCTTTCCCCAGAGAAACAAAAGTCACCAGGCCAGGTTCCTGATGTCAGTTTGCAGGAGGCACTTGGCACTGTCAAACCAGCCACAGGTGCCTGTGGGGCACCTTGCATCTCGGAGGTATCCTGATCCGTGCGGAATTTCAGCAGTCAGCAGGCAAGTACGGGCCAAAGTTTGTAGGATATGAACCATGGCCTTTCCCCAGAGAAACAAAAGTCACCAGGCCAGGTTTCTGATGTCAGTTTGCAGGAGGCACTTGGCACTGTCAAACCAGCCACAGTTGCCTCTGGGGGCACCTTGCATCTCGGCGGCATCCTGATCCATGCCGAATTCCAGCAGGCAGCCGGCCACTCCGGGCCATTAGACCTTGGACACGTACAATGGCCTTTCCCCAGAGAAATAAAAGTCACCAGGCCAGGTTCCTGATGTCAGTTTGCAGGAGGCACTTGGCACTGTCAAACCAGCCACAGTTGCCTGTGGGGGCTCCTTTCATCTGGGAGTTATCCGCATCCGTGCGGAATTTCAACAGGCAGCCGGCCACTCCAGGCCACCGGGCCCTGGAGTGGAGCGATGGCTTTTCCCCAGAGAAACAAAAGTCACCCGGCCAGGTTCCTGATGTCAGTTTGCAGGAGGCACTTGGCACTGTCAAACCAGCCACACGCACCTGTATGGGCACCTTGCATCTGGGAGGTATCCTCATCTGTGCGGAAGTTCAGCAGGCTGCCGGCCACACCAGGCCACCGGGCACTGGACACGAACGATGCCCTTTCCCGTGAGAAACAAAAGTCACCAGGCCAGGTTCCTGATGTCAGTTTGCAGGAGGCGCTTGGCACTGTCAAACCAGCCACAGTTGCCTGTGGTGGTACTTTCCATCTGGGAGGTATCTTCAACAGTGCGGAATTTCAGCAGGCAGCCAGCCACTCTGGGCCACCCGTCCATGGATAGGAACGAAAGGCTTTCCCCAGAGAAACAAAACTCACCCGGCCAGGTTCCTGATGTCAGTTTGCAGGAGGCACTTGGCACTGTCAAACCAGCCACAGGTGCCTGTGGGGGCACTTTTCATCTGGGAGGCATCCCGATCCATGCGGAATTTCAGCAGGCAGCCGGCCACTCCGGGCCACCAGGCCCTGGACAAGAACCACGGCTTTTCCCTAGGGAAACAAAAGTCACCCGGCCAGGTTCCTGATGTCAGTTTGCAGGAGGCACTTGGCACTGTCAAACCAGCCACAGTTGGCTGTGGGGGCACTTTCCATCTGGGAGGCATCCCGATCCATGCGGAATTTCAGCAGGCAGCCGGGCACTCCAGGCCGCAAGGCCCTGGACATGAATCATGGTCTTTCCCCAGAGAAAGGAAAGTCACAAGGCCAGGTTCCTGATGTCATTTTGCAGGAGGCACATGGCACTGTCAAACCAGCCACAGGTGCCTGTGGGGGCACCTTGCATCTCGGCGGCATCCTGATCCATGCCGAATTCCAGCAGGCAGCTGGCCACTCCGGGCCATTAGACCTTGGACACGTACAATGGCCTTTCCCCAGAGAAATAAAAGTCACCAGGCCAGGTTCCTGATGTCAGTTTGCAGGAGGCACTTGGCACTGTCAAACCAGCCACAGTTGCCTGTGGGGGCTCCTTTCATCTGGGAGTTATCCGCATCCGTGCGGAATTTCAACAGGCAGCCGGCCACTCCAGGCCACCTGGCCCTGGAGTGGAGCGATGGCTTTTCCCCAGAGAAACAAAAGTCACCAGGCCAGGTTCCTGATGTCAGTTTGCAGGAGGCACTTGGCACTGTCAAACCAGCCACACGCACCTGTATGGGCACCTTGCATCTGGGAGGTATCCTCATCTGTGCGGAAGTTCAGCAGGCTGCCGGCCACACCAGGCCACCGGGCACTGGACACGAACGATGCCCTTTCCCGTGAGAAACAAAAGTCACCAGGCCAGGTTCCTGATGTCAGTTTGCAGGAGGCGCTTGGCACTGTCAAACCAGCCACAGTTGCCTGTGGTGGTACTTTCCATCTGGGAGGTATCTTCAACAGTGCGGAATTTCAGCAGGCAGCCAGCCACTCTGGGCCACCCGTCCATGAATAGGAACGAAAGGCTTTCCGCTGAGAAACAAAAGACACCAGGCCAGGTTCCTGATGTCAGTTTGCAGGAGGCACTTGGCACTGTCAAACCAGCCACAGGTGCCTGTGGGGGCACTTTTCATCTGGGAGGCATCCTGATCCATGCGGAATTTCAGCAGGCAGCCGGCCACTCCTGGCCACTGGGCTCTGAACAAGAATGATGGCCTTTCCCCAGAGAAACAAAACTCACAAGGCCAGGTTCCTGATGTCAGTTTGCAGGAGGCACTTGGCACTGTCAAACCAGCCACAGTTGCCTGTGGTGGCACCTTACATCTGGGAGGTATCCTGATCCGTGTGGAATTTCAGCAGGCAGCAGGCAAGTACGGGCCACCGGGCCCTGGACATGAACCATGGCCTTTCCCCTGAGAAAGAAAATCACCAGGCCAGGTTTCTGATGTCAGTTTGCAGGAAGCACTTGGCACTGTCAAACCAGCCACAGTTGCCTCTGGGGGCACCTTTCATCTCGGCGGCATCCTGGTCCGTGCAGAATTTCAGCAGGGGGCCGGCCACTCAGGACACCAGGCTAAGGATATGAACCATGGCCTTTCCCCAGAGAAACAAAAGTCACCAGGCCAGGTTCCTGATGTCAGTTTGCAGGAGGCACTTGGCACTGTCAAACCAGCCACAGGTGCCTGTGGGGCACCTTGCATCTCGGAGGTATCCTGATCCGTGCGGAATTTCAGCAGTCAGCCGGCCACTTTGGGCCACAGTTTGTAGGATATGAACCATGGCCTTTCCCCAGAGAAACAAAAGTCACCAGGTCAGGTTCCTGATGTCAGTGTGCAGGAGGCACTTGGCACTGTCAAACCAGCCACAGTTGCCTCTGGGGGCACCTTGCATCTCGGCGGCATCCTGATCCATGCCGAATTCCAGCAGGCAGCCGGCCACTCCGGGCCATTAGAGCTTGGACACATACAATGGCCTTTCCCCAGAGAAATAAAAGTCACCAGGCCAGGTTCCTGATGTCAGTTTGCAGGAGGCACTTGGCACTGTCAAACCAGCCACAGTTGCCTGTGGGGGCTCCTTTCATCTGGGAGTTATCCGCATCCGTGCGGAATTTCAACAGGCAGCCGGCCACTCCAGGCCACCTGGCCTTGGAGTGGAGCGATGGCTTTTCCCCAGAGAAACGAAAGTCACCCGGCCAGGTTCCTGATGTCATTTTGCAGGAGGCACATGGCACTGTCAAACCAGCCACAGGTGCCTGTGGGGGCACCTTGCATCTCGGCGGCATCCTGATCCATGCCGAATTCCAGCAGGCAGCCGGCCACTCCGGGCCATTAGACCTTGGACACGTACAATGGCCTTTCCCGTGAGAAACAAAAGTCACCAGGCCAGGTTCCTGATGTCAGTTTGCAGGAGGCACTTGGCACTGTCAAACCAGCCACAGGTGCCTGTGGGGCACCTTGCATCTTGGAGGTATCCTGATCCATGCGGAATTTCAGCAGGCAGCCGGCCACTCCGGGCCATTAGACCTTGGACACGTACAATGGCCTTTCCCCAGAGAAATAAAAGTCACCAGGCCAGGTTCCTGATGTCAGTTTGCAGGAGGCACTTGGCACTGTCAAACCAGCCACAGTTGCCTGTGGGGGCTCCTTTCATCTGGGAGTTATCCGCATCCGTGCGGAATTTCAACAGGCAGCCGGCCACTCCAGGCCACCTGGCCTTGGAGTGGAGCGATGGCTTTTCCCCAGAGAAACAAAAGTCACCCGGCCAGGTTCCTGATGTCAGTTTGCAGGAGGCACTTGGCACTGTCAAACCAGCCACACGCACCTGTATGGGCACCTTGCATCTGGGAGGTATCCTCATCTGTGCGGAAGTTCAGCAGGCTGCCGGCCACACCAGGCCACCGGGCAATGGACATGAACGATGCCCTTTCCCGTGAGAAACAAAAGTCACCAGGCCAGGTTCCTGATGTCAGTTTGCAGGAGGCGCTTGGCACTGTCAAACCAGCCACAGTTGCCTGTGGTGGTACTTTCCATCTGGGAGGTATCTTCAACAGTGCGGAATTTCAGCAGGCAGCCAGCCACTCTGGGCCACCCGTCCATGGATAGGAACGAAAGGCTTTCCCCAGAGAAACAAAACTCACCCGGCCAGGTTCCTGATGTCAGTTTGCAGGAGGCACTTGGCACTGTCAAACCAGCCACAGGTGCCTGTGGGGGCACTTTTCATCTGGGAGGCATCCTGATCCATGCGGAATTTCAGCAGGCAGCCGGCCACTCCGGGCCACTGGGCTCTGAACAAGAATGATGGCCTTTCCCCAGAGAAACAAAACTCACAAGGCCAGGTTCCTGATGTCAGTTTGCAGGAGGCACTTGGCACTGTCAAACCAGCCACAGTTGCCTGTGGTGGCACCTTACATCTGGGAGGTATCCTGATCCGTGTGGAATTTCAGCAGGCAGCAGGCAAGTACGGGCCACCGGGCCCTGGACATGAACCATGGCCTTTCCCCTGAGAAAGAAAATCACCAGGCCAGGTTTCTGATGTCAGTTTGCAGGAAGCACTTGGCACTGTCAAACCAGCCACAGTTGCCTCTGGGGGCACCTTGCATCTCGGCGGCATCCTGATCCATGCCGAATTCCAGCAGGCAGCCGGCCACTCCGGGCCATTAGACCTTGGACACGTACAATGGCCTTTCCCCAGAGAAATAAAAGTCACCAGGCCAGGTTCCTGATGTCAGTTTGCAGGAGGCACTTGGCACTGTCAAACCAGCCACAGTTGCCTGTGGGGGCTCCTTTCATCTGGGAGTTATCCGCATCCGTGCGGAATTTCAACAGGCAGCCGGCCACTCTGGGCCACCTGGCCCTGGAGTGGAGCGATGGCTTTTCCCCAGAGAAACAAAAGTCACCCGGCCAGGTTCCTGATGTCAGTTTGCAGGAGGCACTTGGCACTGTCAAACCAGCCACAGGTGCCTGTGGGGGCACTTTTCATCTGGGAGGCATCCTGATCCATGCGGAATTTCAGCAGGCAGCCGGCCACTCCGGGCCACTGGGCTCTGAACAAGAATGATGGCCTTTCCCCAGAGAAACAAAACTCACAAGGCCAGGTTCCTGATGTCAGTTTGCAGGAGGCACTTGGCACTGTCAAACCAGCCACAGTTGCCTGTGGTGGCACCTTACATCTGGGAGGTATCCTGATCCGTGTGGAATTTCAGCAGGCAGCAGGCAAGTACGGGCCACCGGGCCCTGGACATGAACCATGGCCTTTCCCCTGAGAAAGAAAATCACCAGGCCAGGTTCCTGATGTCAGTTTGCAGGAAGCACTTGGCACTGTCAAACCAGCCACAGTTGCCTCTGGGGGCACCTTTCATCTCGGCGGCATCCTGGTCCGTGCAGAAGTTCAGCAGGGGGCCGGCCACTCAGGACACCAGGCTCAGGATATGAACCATGGCCTTTCCCCAGAGAAACAAAAGTCACCAGGCCAGGTTCCTGATGTCAGTTTGCAGGAGGCACTTGGCACTGTCAAACCAGCCACAGGTGCCTGTGGGGCACCTTGCATCTTGGAGGTATCCTGATCCGTGCGGAATTTCAGCAGGCAGCCGGCCACTCCGGGCCATTAGACCTTGGACACGTACAATGGCCTTTCCCCAGAGAAATAAAAGTCACCAGGCCAGGTTCCTGATGTCAGTTTGCAGGAGGCACTTGGCACTGTCAAACCAGCCACAGTTGCCTGTGGGGGCTCCTTTCATCTGGGAGTTATCCGCATCCGTGCGGAATTTCAACAGGCAGCCGGCCACTCCAGGCCACCTGGCCTTGGAGTGGAGCGATGGCTTTTCCCCAGAGAAACAAAAGTCACCCGGCCAGGTTCCTGATGTCAGTTTGCAGGAGGCACTTGGCACTGTCAAACCAGCCACACGCACCTGTATGGGCACCTTGCATCTGGGAGGTATCCTCATCTGTGCGGAAGTTCAGCAGGCTGCCGGCCACACCAGGCCACCGGGCAATGGACATGAACGATGCCCTTTCCCGTGAGAAACAAAAGTCACCAGGCCAGGTTCCTGATGTCAGTTTGCAGGAGGCGCTTGGCACTGTCAAACCAGCCACAGTTGCCTGTGGTGGTACTTTCCATCTGGGAGGTATCTTCAACAGTGCGGAATTTCAGCAGGCAGCCAGCCACTCTGGGCCACCCGTCCATGGATAGGAACGAAAGGCTTTCCCCAGAGAAACAAAACTCACCCGGCCAGGTTCCTGATGTCAGTTTGCAGGAGGCACTTGGCACTGTCAAACCAGCCACAGGTGCCTGTGGGGGCACTTTTCATCTGGGAGGCATCCTGATCCATGCGGAATTTCAGCAGGCAGCCGGCCACTCCGGGCCACTGGGCTCTGAACAAGAATGATGGCCTTTCCCCAGAGAAACAAAACTCACAAGGCCAGGTTCCTGATGTCAGTTTGCAGGAGGCACTTGGCACTGTCAAACCAGCCACAGTTGCCTGTGGTGGCACCTTACATCTGGGAGGTATCCTGATCCGTGTGGAATTTCAGCAGGCAGCAGGCAAGTACGGGCCACCGGGCCCTGGACATGAACCATGGCCTTTCCCCTGAGAAAGAAAATCACCAGGCCAGGTTTCTGATGTCAGTTTGCAGGAAGCACTTGGCACTGTCAAACCAGCCACAGTTGCCTCTGGGGGCACCTTGCATCTCGGCGGCATCCTGATCCATGCCGAATTCCAGCAGGCAGCCGGCCACTCCGGGCCATTAGACCTTGGACACGTACAATGGCCTTTCCCCAGAGAAATAAAAGTCACCAGGCCAGGTTCCTGATGTCAGTTTGCAGGAGGCACTTGGCACTGTCAAACCAGCCACAGTTGCCTGTGGGGGCTCCTTTCATCTGGGAGTTATCCGCATCCGTGCGGAATTTCAACAGGCAGCCGGCCACTCTGGGCCACCTGGCCCTGGAGTGGAGCGATGGCTTTTCCCCAGAGAAACAAAAGTCACCCGGCCAGGTTCCTGATGTCAGTTTGCAGGAGGCACTTGGCACTGTCAAACCAGCCACACGCACCTGTATGGGCACCTTGCATCTGGGAGGTATCCTCATCTGTGCGGAAGTTCAGCAGGCTGCCGGCCACACCAGGCCACCGGGCACTGGACACGAACGATGCCCTTTCCCGTGAGAAACAAAAGTCACCAGGCCAGGTTCCTGATGTCAGTTTGCAGGAGGCGCTTGGCACTGTCAAACCAGCCACAGTTGCCTGTGGTGGTACTTTCCATCTGGGAGGTATCTTCAACAGTGCGGAATTTCAGCAGGCAGCCAGCCACTCTGGGCCACCCGTCCATGGATAGGAACGAAAGGCTTTCCCCTGAGAAACAAAAGACTCCAGGCCAGGTTCCTGATGTCAGTTTGCAGGAGGCACTTGGCACTGTCAAACCAGCCACAGGTGCCTGTGGGGGCACTTTTCATCTGGGAGGCATCCCGATCCATGCGGAATTTCAGCAGGCAGCCGGCCACTCCGGGCCACCAGGCCCTGGACAAGAACCACGGCTTTTCTCTAGGGAAACAAAAGTCACCCGGCCAGGTTCCTGATGTCAGTTTGCAGGAGGCACTTGGCACTGTCAAACCAGCCACAGTTGGCTGTGGGGGCACTTTCCATCTAGGAGGCATCCCAATCCATGCGGAATTTCAGCAGGCAGCCGGGCACTCCAGGCCGCAAGGCCCTGGACATGAATCATGGTCTTTCCCCAGAGAAAGGAAAGTCACAAGGCCAGGTTCCTGATGTCATTTTGCAGGAGGCACATGGCACTGTCAAACCAGCCACAGGTGCCTGTGGGGGCACCTTGCATCTCGGCGGCATCCTGATCCATGCCGAATTCCAGCAGGCAGCCGGCCACTCCGGGCCATTAGAACTTGGACATGTACAATGGCCTTTCCCCAGAGAAATAAAAGTCACCAGGCCAGGTTCCTGATGTCAGTTTGCAGGAGGCACTTGGCACTGTCAAACCAGCCACAGTTGCCTGTGGGGGCTCCTTTCATCTGGGAGTTATCCGCATCCGTGCGGAATTTCAACAGGCAGCCGGCCACTCCAAGCCACCTGGCCTTGGAGTGGAGCGATGGCTTTTCCCCAGAGAAACAAAAGTCACCCGGCCAGGTTCCTGATGTCAGTTTGCAGGAGGCACTTGGCACTGTCAAACCAGCCACACGCACCTGTATGGGCACCTTGCATCTGGGAGGTATCCTCATCTGTGCGGAAGTTCAGCAGGCTGCCGGCCACACCAGGCCACCGGGCAATGGACATGAACGATGCCCTTTCCCGTGAGAAACAAAAGTCACCAGGCCAGGTTCCTGATGTCAGTTTGCAGGAGGCGCTTGGCACTGTCAAACCAGCCACAGTTGCCTGTGGTGGTACTTTCCATCTGGGAGGTATCTTCAACAGTGCGGAATTTCAGCAGGCAGCCAGCCACTCTGGGCCACCCGTCCATGGATAGGAACGAAAGGCTTTCCCCAGAGAAACAAAACTCACCCGGCCAGGTTCCTGATGTCAGTTTGCAGGAGGCACTTGGCACTGTCAAACCAGCCACAGTTGCCTGTGGTGGCACCTTACATCTGGGAGGTATCCTGATCCGTGTGGAATTTCAGCAGGCAGCAGGCAAGTACGGGCCACCGGGCCCTGGACATGAACCATGGCCTTTCCCCTGAGAAAGAAAATCACCAGGCCAGGTTCCTGATGTCAGTTTGCAGGAAGCACTTGGCACTGTCAAACCAGCCACAGTTGCCTCTGGGGGCACCTTTCATCTCGGCGGCATCCTGGTCCGTGCAGAATTTCAGCAGGGGGCCGGCCACTCAGGACACCAGGCTCAGGATATGAACCATGGCCTTTCCCCAGAGAAACAAAAGTCACCAGGCCAGGTTCCTGATGTCAGTTTGCAGGAGGCACTTGGCACTGTCAAACCAGCCACAGGTGCCTGTGGGGCACCTTGCATCTCGGAGGTATCCTGATCCGTGCGGAATTTCAGCAGTCAGCCGGCCACTTTGGGCCACAGTTTGTAGGATATGAACCATGGCCTTTCCCCAGAGAAACAAAAGTCACCAGGTCAGGTTCCTGATGTCAGTGTGCAGGAGGCACTTGGCACTGTCAAACCAGCCACAGTTGCCTGTGGGGGCACCTTGCATCTCGGCGGCATCCTGATCCATGCCGAATTCCAGCAGGCAGCCGGCCACTCCGGGCCATTAGACCTTGGACACGTACAATGGCCTTTCCCCAGAGAAATAAAAGTCACCAGGCCAGGTTCCTGATGTCAGTTTGCAGGAGGCACTTGGCACTGTCAAACCAGCCACAGTTGCCTGTGGGGGCTCCTTTCATCTGGGAGTTATCCGCATCCGTGCGGAATTTCAACAGGCAGCCGGCCACTCCAGGCCACCTGGCCCTGGAGTGGAGCGATGGCTTTTCCCCAGAGAAACAAAAGTCACCCGGCCAGGTTCCTGATGTCAGTTTGCAGGAGGCACTTGGCACTGTCAAACCAGCCACACGCACCTGTATGGGCACCTTGCATCTGGGCGGTATCCTCATCTGTGCGGAAGTTCAGCAGGCTGCCGGCCACACCAGGCCACCGGGCACTGGACAGGAACGATGCCCTTTCCCGTGAGAAACAAAAGTCACCAGGCCAGGTTCCTGATGTCAGTTTGCAGGAGGCGCTTGGCACTGTCAAACCAGCCACAGTTGCCTGTGGTGGTACTTTCCATCTGGGAGGTATCTTCAACAGTGCGGAATTTCAGCAGGCAGCCAGCCACTCTGGGCCACCCGTCCATGGATAGGAACGAAAGGCTTTCCCCAGAGAAACAAAACTCACCCGGCCAGGTTCCTGATGTCAGTTTGCAGGAGGCACTTGGCACTGTCAAACCAGCCACAGGTGCCTGTGGGGGCACTTTTCATCTGGGAGGCATCCCGATCCATGCGGAATTTCAGCAGGCAGCCGGCCACTCCGGGCCACCAGGCCCTGGACAAGAACCACGGCTTTTCCCTAGGGAAACAAAAGTCACCCGGCCAGGTTCCTGAGGTCAGTTTGCAGGAGGCACTTGGCACTGTCAAACCAGCCACAGGTGCCTGTGGGGGCACCTTGCATCTCGGCGGCATCCTGATCCATGCCGAATTCCAGCAGGCAAGTACCGGCCACTCCAGGCCATTAGACCTTGGACACGTACAATGGCCTTTCCCCAGAGAAATAAAAGTCACCAGGCCAGGTTCCTGATGTCAGTTTGCAGGAGGCACTTGGCACTGTCAAACCAGCCACAGTTGCCTGTGGGGGCTCCTTTCATCTGGGAGTTATCCGCATCCGTGCGGAATTTCAACAGGCAGCCGGCCACTCCAGGCCACCTGGCCTTGGAGTGGAGCGATGGCTTTTCCCCAGAGAAACAAAAGTCACCCGGCCAGGTTCCTGATGTCAGTTTGCAGGAGGCACTTGGCACTGTCAAACCAGCCACACGCACCTGTATGGGCACCTTGCATCTGGGAGGTATCCTCATCTGTGCGGAAGTTCAGCAGGCTGCCGGCCACACCAGGCCACCGGGCAATGGACATGAACGATGCCCTTTCCCGTGAGAAACAAAAGTCACCAGGCCAGGTTCCTGATGTCAGTGTGCAGGAGGCGCTTGGCACTGTCAAACCAGCCACAGTTGCCTGTGGTGGTACTTTCCATCTGGGAGGTATCTTCAACAGTGCGGAATTTCAGCAGGCAGCCAGCCACTCTGGGCCACCCGTCCATGGATAGGAACGAAAGGCTTTCCCCAGAGAAACAAAACTCACCCGGCCAGGTTCCTGATGTCAGTTTGCAGGAGGCACTTGGCACTGTCAAACCAGCCACAGGTGCCTGTGGGGGCACTTTTCATCTGGGAGGCATCCTGATCCATGCGGAATTTCAGCAGGCAGCCGGCCACTCCGGGCCACTGGGCTCTGAACAAGAATGATGGCCTTTCCCCAGAGAAACAAAACTCACAAGGCCAGGTTCCTGATGTCAGTTTGCAGGAGGCACTTGGCACTGTCAAACCAGCCACAGTTGCCTGTGGTGGCACCTTACATCTGGGAGGTATCCTGATCCGTGTGGAATTTCAGCAGGCAGCAGGCAAGTACGGGCCACCGGGCCCTGGACATGAACCATGGCCTTTCCCCTGAGAAAGAAAATCACCAGGCCAGGTTTCTGATGTCAGTTTGCAGGAAGCACTTGGCACTGTCAAACCAGCCACAGTTGCCTCTGGGGGCACCTTGCATCTCGGCGGCATCCTGATCCATGCCGAATTCCAGCAGGCAGCCGGTCACTCCGGGCCATTAGACCTTGGACACGTACAATGGCCTTTCCCCAGAGAAATAAAAGTCACCAGGCCAGGTTCCTGATGTCAGTTTGCAGGAGGCACTTGGCACTGTCAAACCAGCCACAGTTGCCTGTGGGGGCTCCTTTCATCTGGGAGTTATCCGCATCCGTGCGGAATTTCAACAGGCAGCCGGCCACTCTGGGCCACCTGGCCCTGGAGTGGAGCGATGGCTTTTCCCCAGAGAAACAAAAGTCACCCGGCCAGGTTCCTGATGTCAGTTTGCAGGAGGCACTTGGCACTGTCAAACCAGCCACACGCACCTGTATGGGCACCTTGCATCTGGGAGGTATCCTCATCTGTGCGGAAGTTCAGCAGGCTGCCGGCCACACCAGGCCACCGGGCACTGGACACGAACGATGCCCTTTCCCGTGAGAAACAAAAGTCACCAGGCCAGGTTCCTGATGTCAGTTTGCAGGAGGCGCTTGGCACTGTCAAACCAGCCACAGTTGCCTGTGGTGGTACTTTCCATCTGGGAGGTATCTTCAACAGTGCGGAATTTCAGCAGGCAGCCAGCCACTCTGGGCCACCCGTCCATGGATAGGAACGAAAGGCTTTCCCCTGAGAAACAAAAGACACCAGGCCAGGTTCCTGATGTCAGTTTGCAGGAGGCACTTGGCACTGTCAAACCAGCCACAGGTGCCTGTGGGGGCACTTTTCATCTGGGAGGCATCCCGATCCATGCGGAATTTCAGCAGGCAGCCGGCCACTCCGGGCCACCAGGCCCTGGACAAGAACCACGGCTTTTCTCTAGGGAAACAAAAGTCACCCGGCCAGGTTCCTGATGTCAGTTTGCAGGAGGCACTTGGCACTGTCAAACCAGCCACAGTTGGCTGTGGGGGCACTTTCCATCTGGGAGGCATCCCGATCCATGCGGAATTTCAGCAGGCAGCCGGGCACTCCAGGCCGCAAGGCCCTGGACATGAATCATGGTCTTTCCCCAGAGAAAGGAAAGTCACAAGGCCAGGTTCCTGATGTCAGTTTGCAGGAGGCACATGGCACTGTCAAACCAGCCACAGGTGCCTCTGGGGGCACCTTGCATCTCGGCGGCCTCCTGATCCATGCCGAATTCCAGCAGGCAGCCGGCCACTCCGGGCCATTAGACCTTGGACACGTACAATGGCCTTTCCCCAGAGAAATAAAAGTCACCAGGCCAGGTTCCTGATGTCAGTTTGCAGGAGGCACTTGGCACTGTCAAACCAGCCACAGTTGCCTGTGGGGGCTCCTTTCATCTGGGAGTTATCCGCATCCGTGCGGAATTTCAACAGGCAGCCGGCCACTCCAAGCCACCTGGCCTTGGAGTGGAGCGATGGCTTTTCCCCAGAGAAACAAAAGTCACCCGGCCATGTTCCTGATGTCAGTTTGCAGGAGGCACTTGGCACTGTCAAACCAGCCACACGCACCTGTATGGGCACCTTGCATCTGGGAGGTATCCTCATCTGTGCGGAAGTTCAGCAGGCTGCCGGCCACACCAGGCCACCGGGCAATGGACATGAACGATGCCCTTTCCCGTGAGAAACAAAAGTCACCAGGCCAGGTTCCTGATGTCAGTTTGCAGGAGGCGCTTGGCACTGTCAAACCAGCCACAGTTGCCTGTGGTGGTACTTTCCATCTGGGAGGTATCTTCAACAGTGCGGAATTTCAGCAGGCAGCCAGCCACTCTGGGCCACCCGTCCATGGATAGGAACGAAAGGCTTTCCCCAGAGAAACAAAACTCACCCGGCCAGGTTCCTGATGTCAGTTTGCAGGAGGCACTTGGCACTGTCAAACCAGCCACAGTTGCCTGTGGTGGCACCTTACATCTGGGAGGTATCCTGATCCGTGTGGAATTTCAGCAGGCAGCAGGCAAGTACGGGCCACCGGGCCCTGGACATGAACCATGGCCTTTCCCCTGAGAAAGAAAATCACCAGGCCAGGTTCCTGATGTCAGTTTGCAGGAAGCACTTGGCACTGTCAAACCAGCCACAGTTGCCTCTGGGGGCACCTTTCATCTCGGCGGCATCCTGGTCCGTGCAGAATTTCAGCAGGGGGCCGGCCACTCAGGACACCAGGCTCAGGATATGAACCATGGCCTTTCCCCAGAGAAACAAAAGTCACCAGGCCAGGTTCCTGATGTCAGTTTGCAGGAGGCACTTGGCACTGTCAAACCAGCCACAGGTGCCTGTGGGGCACCTTGCATCTCGGAGGTATCCTGATCCGTGCGGAATTTCAGCAGTCAGCCGGCCACTTTGGGCCACAGTTTGTAGGATATGAACCATGGCCTTTCCCCAGAGAAACAAAAGTCACCAGGTCAGGTTCCTGATGTCAGTGTGCAGGAGGCACTTGGCACTGTCAAACCAGCCACAGTTGCCTGTGGGGGCACCTTGCATCTCGGCGGCATCCTGATCCATGCCGAATTCCAGCAGGCAGCCGGCCACTCCGGGCCATTAGACCTTGGACACGTACAATGGCCTTTCCCCAGAGAAATAAAAGTCACCAGGCCAGGTTCCTGATGTCAGTTTGCAGGAGGCACTTGGCACTGTCAAACCAGCCACAGTTGCCTGTGGGGGCTCCTTTCATCTGGGAGTTATCCGCATCCGTGCGGAATTTCAACAGGCAGCCGGCCACTCCAGGCCACCTGGCCCTGGAGTGGAGCGATGGCTTTTCCCCAGAGAAACAAAAGTCACCCGGCCAGGTTCCTGATGTCAGTTTGCAGGAGGCACTTGGCACTGTCAAACCAGCCACACGCACCTGTATGGGCACCTTGCATCTGGGCGGTATCCTCATCTGTGCGGAAGTTCAGCAGGCTGCCGGCCACACCAGGCCACCGGGCACTGGACAGGAACGATGCCCTTTCCCGTGAGAAACAAAAGTCACCAGGCCAGGTTCCTGATGTCAGTTTGCAGGAGGCGCTTGGCACTGTCAAACCAGCCACAGTTGCCTGTGGTGGTACTTTCCATCTGGGAGGTATCTTCAACAGTGCGGAATTTCAGCAGGCAGCCAGCCACTCTGGGCCACCCGTCCATGGATAGGAACGAAAGGCTTTCCCCAGAGAAACAAAACTCACCCGGCCAGGTTCCTGATGTCAGTTTGCAGGAGGCACTTGGCACTGTCAAACCAGCCACAGGTGCCTGTGGGGGCACTTTTCATCTGGGAGGCATCCCGATCCATGCGGAATTTCAGCAGGCAGCCGGCCACTCCGGGCCACCAGGCCCTGGACAAGAACCACGGCTTTTCCCTAGGGAAACAAAAGTCACCCGGCCAGGTTCCTGAGGTCAGTTTGCAGGAGGCACTTGGCACTGTCAAACCAGCCACAGGTGCCTGTGGGGGCACCTTGCATCTCGGCGGCATCCTGATCCATGCCGAATTCCAGCAGGCAAGTACCGGCCACTCCAGGCCATTAGACCTTGGACACGTACAATGGCCTTTCCCCAGAGAAATAAAAGTCACCAGGCCAGGTTCCTGATGTCAGTTTGCAGGAGGCACTTGGCACTGTCAAACCAGCCACAGTTGCCTGTGGGGGCTCCTTTCATCTGGGAGTTATCCGCATCCGTGCGGAATTTCAACAGGCAGCCGGCCACTCCAGGCCACCTGGCCTTGGAGTGGAGCGATGGCTTTTCCCCAGAGAAACAAAAGTCACCCGGCCAGGTTCCTGATGTCAGTTTGCAGGAGGCACTTGGCACTGTCAAACCAGCCACACGCACCTGTATGGGCACCTTGCATCTGGGAGGTATCCTCATCTGTGCGGAAGTTCAGCAGGCTGCCGGCCACACCAGGCCACCGGGCAATGGACATGAACGATGCCCTTTCCCGTGAGAAACAAAAGTCACCAGGCCAGGTTCCTGATGTCAGTGTGCAGGAGGCACTTGGCACTGTCAAACCAGCCACAGTTGCCTGTGGGGGCACCTTGCATCTCGGCGGCATCCTGATCCATGCCGAATTCCAGCAGGCAGCCGGCCACTCCGGGCCATTAGACCTTGGACACGTACAATGGCCTTTCCCCAGAGAAATAAAAGTCACCAGGCCAGGTTCCTGATGTCAGTTTGCAGGAGGCACTTGGCACTGTCAAACCAGCCACAGTTGCCTGTGGGGGCTCCTTTCATCTGGGAGTTATCCGCATCCGTGCGGAATTTCAACAGGCAGCCGGCCACTCCAGGCCACCTGGCCCTGGAGTGGAGCGATGGCTTTTCCCCAGAGAAACAAAAGTCACCCGGCCAGGTTCCTGATGTCAGTTTGCAGGAGGCACTTGGCACTGTCAAACCAGCCACACGCACCTGTATGGGCACCTTGCATCTGGGCGGTATCCTCATCTGTGCGGAAGTTCAGCAGGCTGCCGGCCACACCAGGCCACCGGGCACTGGACACGAACGATGCCCTTTCCCGTGAGAAACAAAAGTCACCAGGCCAGGTTCCTGATGTCAGTTTGCAGGAGGCGCTTGGCACTGTCAAACCAGCCACAGTTGCCTGTGGTGGTACTTTCCATCTGGGAGGTATCTTCAACAGTGCGGAATTTCAGCAGGCAGCCAGCCACTCTGGGCCACCCGTCCATGGATAGGAACGAAAGGCTTTCCCCTGAGAAACAAAACTCACCCGGCCAGGTTCCTGATGTCAGTTTGCAGGAGGCACTTGGCACTGTCAAACCAGCCACAGGTGCCTGTGGGGGCACTTTTCATCTGGGAGGCATCCCGATCCATGCGGAATTTCAGCAGGCAGCCGGCCACTCCGGGCCACCAGGCCCTGGACAAGAACCACGGCTTTTCCCTAGGGAAACAAAAGTCACCCGGCCAGGTTCCTGAGGTCAGTTTGCAGGAGGCACTTGGCACTGTCAAACCAGCCACAGGTGCCTGTGGGGGCACCTTGCATCTCGGCGGCATCCTGATCCATGCCGAATTCCAGCAGGCAAGTACCGGCCACTCCAGGCCATTAGACCTTGGACACGTACAATGGCCTTTCCCCAGAGAAATAAAAGTCACCAGGCCAGGTTCCTGATGTCAGTTTGCAGGAGGCACTTGGCACTGTCAAACCAGCCACAGTTGCCTGTGGGGGCTCCTTTCATCTGGGAGTTATCCGCATCCGTGCGGAATTTCAACAGGCAGCCGGCCACTCCAGGCCACCTGGCCTTGGAGTGGAGCGATGGCTTTTCCCCAGAGAAACAAAAGTCACCCGGCCAGGTTCCTGATGTCAGTTTGCAGGAGGCACTTGGCACTGTCAAACCAGCCACACGCACCTGTATGGGCACCTTGCATCTGGGAGGTATCCTCATCTGTGCGGAAGTTCAGCAGGCTGCCGGCCACACCAGGCCACCGGGCAATGGACATGAACGATGCCCTTTCCCGTGAGAAACAAAAGTCACCAGGCCAGGTTCCTGATGTCAGTTTGCAGGAGGCGCTTGGCACTGTCAAACCAGCCACAGTTGCCTGTGGTGGTACTTTCCATCTGGGAGGTATCTTCAACAGTGCGGAATTTCAGCAGGCAGCCAGCCACTCTGGGCCACCCGTCCATGGATAGGAACGAAAGGCTTTCCCCAGAGAAACAAAAGTCACCCGGCCAGGTTCCTGATGTCAGTTTGCAGGAGGCACTTGGCACTGTCAAACCAGCCACAGTTGCCTGTGGGGGCTCCTTTCATCTGGGAGTTATCCGCATCCGTGCGGAATTTCAACAGGCAGCCGGCCACTCCAGGCCACCTGGCCCTGGAGTGGAGCGATGGCTTTTCCCCAGAGAAACAAAAGTCACCCGGCCAGGTTCCTGATGTCAGTTTGCAGGAGGCACTTGGCACTGTCAAACCAGCCACACGCACCTGTATGGGCACCTTGCATCTGGGCGGTATCCTCATCTGTGCGGAAGTTCAGCAGGCTGCCGGCCACACCAGGCCACCGGGCACTGGACACGAACGATGCCCTTTCCCGTGAGAAACAAAAGTCACCAGGCCAGGTTCCTGATGTCAGTTTGCAGGAGGCGCTTGGCACTGTCAAACCAGCCACAGTTGCCTGTGGTGGTACTTTCCATCTGGGAGGTATCTTCAACAGTGCGGAATTTCAGCAGGCAGCCAGCCACTCTGGGCCACCCGTCCATGGATAGGAACGAAAGGCTTTCCCCTGAGAAACAAAAGACACCCGGCCAGGTTCCTGATGTCAGTTTGCAGGAGGCACTTGGCACTGTCAAACCAGCCACAGGTGCCTGTGGGGGCACTTTTCATCTGGGAGGCATCCCGATCCATGCGGAATTTCAGCAGGCAGCCGGCCACTCCGGGCCACCAGGCCCTGGACAAGAACCACGGCTTTTCCCTAGGGAAACAAAAGTCACCCGGCCAGGTTCCTGATGTCAGTTTGCAGGAGGCACTTGGCACTGTCAAACCAGCCACAGTTGCCTGTGGGGGCACTTTCCATCTGGGAGGCATCCCGATCCATGCGGAATTTCAGCAGGCAGCCGGACACTCCAGGCCGCAAGGCCCTGGACATGAATCATGGTCTTTCCCCAGAGAAAGGAAAGTCACAAGGCCAGGTTCCTGATGTCATTTTGCAGGAGGCACATGGCACTGTCAAACCAGCCACAGGTGCCTGTGGGGGCACCTTGCATCTCGGCGGCATCCTGATCCATGCCGAATTTCAGCAGGCAGCCGGCCACTCCGGGCCACTGGGCTCTGAACAAGAATGATGGCCTTTCCCCAGAGAAACAAAACTCACAAGGCCAGGTTCCTGATGTCAGTTTGCAGGAGGCACTTGGCACTGTCAAACCAGCCACAGTTGCCTGTGGTGGCACCTTACATCTGGGAGGTATCCTGATCCGTGTGGAATTTCAGCAGGCAGCAGGCAAGTACGGGCCACCGGGCCCTGGACATGAACCATGGCCTTTCCCCTGAGAAAGAAAATCACCAGGCCCGGTTCCTGATGTCAGTTTGCAGGAAGCACTTGGCACTGTCAAACCAGCCACAGTTGCCTGTGGGGGCACTTTTCATCTGGGAGGCATCCCGATCCATGCGGAATTTCAGCAGGCAGCCGGCCACTCCGGGCCACCAGGCCCTGGACAAGAACCACGGCTTTTCCCTAGGGAAACAAAAGTCACCCGGCCAGGTTCCTGATGTCAGTTTGCAGGAGGCACTTGGCACTGTCAAACCAGCCACAGTTGGCTGTGGGGGCACTTTCCATCTGGGAGGCATCCCGATCCATGCGGAATTTCAGCAGGCAGCCGGGCACTCCAGGCCGCAAGGCCCTGGACATGAATCATAGTCTTTCCCCAGAGAAAGGAAAGTCACAAGGCCAGGTTCCTGATGTCATTTTGCAGGAGGCACATGGCACTGTCAAACCAGCCACAGGTGCCTGTGGGGGCACCTTGCATCTCGGCGGCATCCTGATCCATGCCGAATTCCAGCAGGCAGCCGGCCACTCCGGGCCATTAGACCTTGGACACGTACAATGGCCTTTCCCCAGAGAAATAAAAGTCACCAGGCCAGGTTCCTGATGTCAGTTTGCAGGAGGCACTTGGCACTGTCAAACCAGCCACAGTTGCCTGTGGGGGCTCCTTTCATCTGGGAGTTATCCGCATCCGTGCGGAATTTCAACAGGCAGCCGGCCACTCCAGTCCACCTGGCCTTGGAGTGGAGCGATGGCTTTTCCCCAGAGAAACAAAAGTCACCCGGCCAGGTTCCTGATGTCAGTTTGCAGGAGGCACTTGGCACTGTCAAACCAGCCACACGCACCTGTATGGGCACCTTGCATCTGGGAGGTATCCTCATCTGTGCGGAAGTTCAGCAGGCTGCCGGCCACACCAGGCCACCGGGCAATGGACATGAACGATGCCCTTTCCCGTGAGAAACAAAAGTCACCAGGCCAGGTTCCTGATGTCAGTTTGCAGGAGGCGCTTGGCACTGTCAAACCAGCCACAGTTGCCTGTGGTGGTACTTTCCATCTGGGAGGTATCTTCAACAGTGCGGAATTTCAGCAGGCAGCCAGCCACTCTGGGCCACCCGTCCATGGATAGGAACGAAAGGCTTTCCCCAGAGAAACAAAAGTCACCCCGCCAGGTTCCTGATGTCAGTTTGCAGGCGGCGCTTGGCACTGTCAAACCAGCCACAGGTGCCTGTGGGGGCACTTTTCATCTGGGAGGCATCCCGATCCATGCGGAATTTCAGCAGGCAGCCGGCCACTCCGGGCCACTGGGCTCTGAACAAGAATGATGGCCTTTCCCCAGAGAAACAAAACTCACAAGGCCAGGTTCCTGATGTCAGTTTGCAGGAGGCACTTGGCACTGTCAAACCAGCCACAGTTGCCTGTGGTGGCACCTTACATCGGGGAGGTATCCTGATCCGTGTGGAATTTCAGCAGGCAGCAGGCAAGTACGGGCCACCGGGCCCTGGACATGAACCATGGCCTTTCCCCTGAGAAAGAAAATCACCAGGCCAGGTTTCTGATGTCAGTTTGCAGGAAGCACTTGGCACTGTCAAACCAGCCACAGTTGCCTCTGGGGGCACCTTTCATCTCGGCGGCATCCTGGTCCGTGCAGAATTTCAGCAGGGGGCCGGCCACTCAGGACACCAGGCTCAGGATATGAACCATGGCCTTTCCCCAGAGAAACAAAAGTCACCAGGCCAGGTTCCTGATGTCAGTTTGCAGGAGGCACTTGGCACTGTCAAACCAGCCACAGTTGCCTGTGGGGGCACCTTTCATCTCGGCGGCATCCTGGTCCGTGCAGAATTTCAGCAGGGGGCCGGACACTCAGGACACCAGGCTCAGGATATGAACCATGGCCTTTCCCCAGAGAAACAAAAGTCACCAGGCCAGGTTCCTGATGTCAGTTTGCAGGAGGCACTTGGCACTGTCAAACCAGCCACAGGTGCCTGTGGGGCACCTTGCATCTCGGAGGTATCCTGATCCGTGCGGAATTTCAGCAGTCAGCCGGCCACTTTGGGCCACAGTTTGTAGGATATGAACCATGGCCTTTCCCCAGAGAAATAAAAGTCACCAGCTCAGGTTCCTGATGTCAGTGTGCAGGAGGCACTTGGCACTGTCAAACCAGCCACAGTTGCCTGTGGGGGCACCTTGCATCTCGGCGGCATCCTGATCCATGCCGAATTCCAGCATTCAGCCGGCCACTCCGGGCCATTAGACCTTGGACACGTACAATGGCCTTTCCCCAGAGAAATAAAAGTCACCAGGCCAGGTTCCTGATGTCAGTTTGCAGGAGGCACTTGGCACTGTCAAACCAGCCACAGTTGCCTGTGGGGGCTCCTTTCATCTGGGAGTTATCCGCATCCGTGCGGAATTTCAACAGGCAGCCGGCCACTCCAGGCCACCTGGCCCTGGAGTGGAGCGATGGCTTTTCCCCAGAGAAACAAAAGTCACCAGGCCAGGTTCCTGATGTCAGTTTGCAGGAGGCACTTGGCACTGTCAAACCAGCCACACGCACCTGTATGGGCACCTTGCATCTGGGCGGTATCCTCATCTGTGCGGAAGTTCAGCAGGCTGCCGGCCACACCAGGCCACCGGGCACTGGACACGAACGATGCCCTTTCCCGTGAGAAACAAAAGTCACCAGGCCAGGTTCCTGATGTCAGTTTGCAGGAGGCGCTTGGCACTGTCAAACCAGCCACAGTTGCCTGTGGTGGTACTTTCCATCTGGGAGGTATCTTCAACAGTGCGGAATTTCAGCAGGCAGCCAGCCACTCTGGGCCACCCGTCCATGGATAGGAACGAAAGGCTTTCCCCTGAGAAACAAAAGACACCAGGCCAGGTTCCTGATGTCAGTTTGCAGGAGGCACTTGGCACTGTCAAACCAGCCACAGGTGCCTGTGGGGGCACTTTTCATCTGGGAGGCATCCCGATCCATGCGGAATTTCAGCAGGCAGCCGGCCACTCCGGGCCACCAGGCCCTGGACAAGAACCACGGCTTTTCCCTAGGGAAACAAAAGTCACCCGGCCAGGTTCCTGATGTCAGTTTGCAGGAGGCACTTGGCACTGTCAAACCAGCCACAGTTGCCTGTGGGGGCACTTTCCATCTGGGAGGCATCCCGATCCATGCGGAATTTCAGCAGGCAGCCGGACACTCCAGGCCGCAAGGCCCTGGACATGAATCATGGTCTTTCCCCAGAGAAAGGAAAGTCACAAGGCCAGGTTCCTGATGTCATTTTGCAGGAGGCACATGGCACTGTCAAACCAGCCACAGGTGCCTGTGGGGGCACCTTGCATCTCGGCGGCATCCTGATCCATGCCGAATTCCAGCAGGCAGCCGGCCACTCCGGGCCATTAGACCTTGGACACGTACAATGGCCTTTCCCCAGAGAAATAAAAGTCACCAGGCCAGGTTCCTGATGTCAGTTTGCAGGAGGCACTTGGCACTGTCAAACCAGCCACAGTTGCCTGTGGGGGCTCCTTTCATCTGGGAGTTATCCGCATCCGTGCGGAATTTCAACAGGCAGCCGGCCACTCCAGGCCACCTGGCCTTGGAGTGGAGCGATGGCTTTTCCCCAGAGAAACAAAAGTCACCCGGCCAGGTTCCTGATGTCAGTTTGCAGGAGGCACTTGGCACTGTCAAACCAGCCACACGCACCTGTATGGGCACCTTGCATCTGGGAGGTATCCTCATCTGTGCGGAAGTTCAGCAGGCTGCCGGCCACACCAGGCCACCGGGCAATGGACATGAACGATGCCCTTTCCCGTGAGAAACAAAAGTCACCAGGCCAGGTTCCTGATGTCAGTTTGCAGGAGGCGCTTGGCACTGTCAAACCAGCCACAGTTGCCTGTGGTGGTACTTTCCATCTGGGAGGTATCTTCAACAGTGCGGAATTTCAGCAGGCAGCCAGCCACTCTGGGCCACCCGTCCATGGATAGGAACGAAAGGCTTTCCCCAGAGAAACAAAACTCACCCGGCCAGGTTCCTGATGTCAGTTTGCAGGAGGCACTTGGCACTGTCAAACCAGCCACAGGTGCCTGTGGGGGCACTTTTCATCTGGGAGGCATCCTGATCCATGCGGAATTTCAGCAGGCAGCCGGCCACTCCGGGCCACTCGGCTCTGAACAAGAATGATGGCCTTTCCCCAGAGAAACAAAACTCACAAGGCCAGGTTCCTGATGTCAGTTTGCAGGAGGCACTTGGCACTGTCAAACCAGCCACAGTTGCCTGTGGTGGCACCTTACATCTGGGAGGTATCCTGATCCGTGTGGAATTTCAGCAGGCAGCAGGCAAGTACGGGCCACCGGGCCCTGGACATGAACCATGGCCTTTCCCCTGAGAAAGAAAATCACCAGGCCAGGTTTCTGATGTCAGTTTGCAGGAAGCACTTGGCACTGTCAAACCAGCCACAGTTGCCTGTGGGGGCACCTTTCATCTCGGCGGCATCCTGGTCCGTGCAGAATTTCAGCAGGGGGCCGGCCACTCAGGACACCAGGCTCAGGATATGAACCATGGCCTTTCCCCAGAGAAACAAAAGTCACCAGGCCAGGTTCCTGATGTCAGTTTGCAGGAGGCACTTGGCACTGTCAAACCAGCCACAGTTGCCTGTGGGGGCACCTTTCATCTCGGCGGCGTCCTGGTCCGTGCAGAATTTCAGCAGGGGGCCGGACACTCAGGACACCAGGCTCAGGATATGAACCATGGCCTTTCCCCAGAGAAACAAAAGTCACCAGGCCAGGTTCCTGATGTCAGTTTGCAGGAGGCACTTGGCACTGTCAAACCAGCCACAGGTGCCTGTGGGGCACCTTGCATCTCGGAGGTATCCTGATCCGTGCGGAATTTCAGCAGTCAGCCGGCCACTTTGGGCCACAGTTTGTAGGATATGAACCATGGCCTTTCCCCAGAGAAATAAAAGTCACCAGCTCAGGTTCCTGATGTCAGTGTGCAGGAGGCACTTGGCACTGTCAAACCAGCCACAGTTGCCTGTGGGGGCACCTTGCATCTCGGCGGCATCCTGATCCATGCCGAATTCCAGCAGGCAGCCGGCCACTCCGGGCCATTAGACCTTGGACACGTACAATGGCCTTTCCCCAGAGAAATAAAAGTCACCAGGCCAGGTTCCTGATGTCAGTTTGCAGGAGGCACTTGGCACTGTCAAACCAGCCACAGTTGCCTGTGGGGGCTCCTTTCATCTGGGAGTTATCCGCATCCGTGCGGAATTTCAACAGGCAGCCGGCCACTCCAGGCCACCTGGCCCTGGAGTGGAGCGATGGCTTTTCCCCAGAGAAACAAAAGTCACCAGGCCAGGTTCCTGATGTCAGTTTGCAGGAGGCACTTGGCACTGTCAAACCAGCCACACGCACCTGTATGGGCACCTTGCATCTGGGCGGTATCCTCATCTGTGCGGAAGTTCAGCAGGCTGCCGGCCACACCAGGCCACCGGGCACTGGACACGAACGATGCCCTTTCCCGTGAGAAACAAAAGTCACCAGGCCAGGTTCCTGATGTCAGTTTGCAGGAGGCGCTTGGCACTGTCAAACCAGCCACAGTTGCCTGTGGTGGTACTTTCCATCTGGGAGGTATCTTCAACAGTGCGGAATTTCAGCAGGCAGCCAGCCACTCTGGGCCACCCGTCCATGGATAGGAACGAAAGGCTTTCCCCTGAGAAACAAAAGACACCAGGCCAGGTTCCTGATGTCAGTTTGCAGGAGGCACTTGGCACTGTCAAACCAGCCACAGGTGCCTGTGGGGGCACTTTTCATCTGGGAGGCATCCCGATCCATGCGGAATTTCAGCAGGCAGCCGGCCACTCCGGGCCACCAGGCCCTGGACAAGAACCACGGCTTTTCCCTAGGGAAACAAAAGTCACCCGGCCAGGTTCCTGATGTCAGTTTGCAGGAGGCACTTGGCACTGTCAAACCAGCCACAGTTGCCTGTGGGGGCACTTTCCATCTGGGAGGCATCCCGATCCATGCGGAATTTCAGCAGGCAGCCGGACACTCCAGGCCGCAAGGCCCTGGACATGAATCATGGTCTTTCCCCAGAGAAAGGAAAGTCACAAGGCCAGGTTCCTGATGTCATTTTGCAGGAGGCACATGGCACTGTCAAACCAGCCACAGGTGCCTGTGGGGGCACCTTGCATCTCGGCGGCATCCTGATCCATGCCGAATTCCAGCAGGCAGCCGGCCACTCCGGGCCATTAGACCTTGGACACGTACAATGGCCTTTCCCCAGAGAAATAAAAGTCACCAGGCCAGGTTCCTGATGTCAGTTTGCAGGAGGCACTTGGCACTGTCAAACCAGCCACAGTTGCCTGTGGGGGCTCCTTTCATCTGGGAGTTATCCGCATCCGTGCGGAATTTCAACAGGCAGCCGGCCACTCCAGGCCACCTGGCCTTGGAGTGGAGCGATGGCTTTTCCCCAGAGAAACAAAAGTCACCCGGCCAGGTTCCTGATGTCAGTTTGCAGGAGGCACTTGGCACTGTCAAACCAGCCACACGCACCTGTATGGGCACCTTGCATCTGGGAGGTATCCTCATCTGTGCGGAAGTTCAGCAGGCTGCCGGCCACACCAGGCCACCGGGCAATGGACATGAACGATGCCCTTTCCCGTGAGAAACAAAAGTCACCAGGCCAGGTTCCTGATGTCAGTTTGCAGGAGGCACTTGGCACTGTCAAACCAGCCACAGTTGCCGGTGGTGGTACTTTCCATCTGGGAGGTATCTTCAACAGTGCGGAATTTCAGCAGGCAGCCAGCCACTCTGGGCCACCCGTCCATGGATAGGAACGAAAGGCTTTCCCCAGAGAAACAAAAGTCACCCGGCCAGGTTCCTGATGTCAGTTTGCAGGAGGCACTTGGCACTGTCAAACCAGCCACAGGTGCCTGTGGGGGCACTTTTCATCTGGGAGGCATCCTGATCCATGCGGAATTTCAGCAGGCAGCCGGCCACTCCGGGCCACTGGGCTCTGAACAAGAATGATGGCCTTTCCCCAGAGAAACAAAACTCACAAGGCCAGGTTCCTGATGTCAGTTTGCAGGAGGCACTTGGCACTGTCAAACCAGCCACAGTTGCCTGTGGTGGCACCTTACATCTGGGAGGTATCCTGATCCGTGTGGAATTTCAGCAGGCAGCAGGCAAGTACGGGCCACCGGGCCCTGGACATGAACCATGGCCTTTCCCCTGAGAAAGAAAATCACCAGGCCAGGTTTCTGATGTCAGTTTGCAGGAAGCACTTGGCACTGTCAAACCAGCCACAGTTGCCTCTGGGGGCACCTTTCATCTCGGCGGCATCCTGGTCCGTGCAGAATTTCAGCAGGGGGCCGGCCACTCAGGACACCAGGCTAAGGATATGAACCATGGCCTTTCCCCAGAGAAACAAAAGTCACCAGGCCAGGTTCCTGATGTCAGTTTGCAGGAGGCACTTGGCACTGTCAAACCAGCCACAGGTGCCTGTGGGGCACCTTGCATCTCGGAGGTATCCTGATCCGTGCGGAATTTCAGCAGGCAGCCGGCCACTTTGGGCCACAGTTTGTAGGATATGAACCATGGCCTTTCCCCAGAGAAACAAAAGTCACCAGGTCAGGTTCCTGATGTCAGTGTGCAGGAGGCACTTGGCACTGTCAAACCAGCCACAGTTGCCTGTGGGGGCACCTTGCATCTCGGCGGCATCCTGATCCATGCCGAATTCCAGCAGGCAGCCGGCCACTCCGGGCCATTAGACCTTGGACACGTACAATGGCCTTTCCCCAGAGAAATAAAAGTCACCAGGCCAGGTTCCTGATGTCAGTTTGCAGGAGGCACTTGGCACTGTCAAACCAGCCACAGTTGCCTGTGGGGGCTCCTTTCATCTGGGAGTTATCCGCATCCGTGCGGAATTTCAACAGGCAGCCGGCCACTCCAGGCCACCTGGCCCTGGAGTGGAGCGATGGCTTTTCCCCAGAGAAACAAAAGTCACCAGGCCAGGTTCCTGATGTCAGTTTGCAGGAGGCACTTGGCACTGTCAAACCAGCCACACGCACCTGTATGGGCACCTTGCATCTGGGCGGTATCCTCATCTGTGCGGAAGTTCAGCAGGCTGCCGGCCACACCAGGCCACCGGGCACTGGACACGAACGATGCCCTTTCCCGTGAGAAACAAAAGTCACAAGGCCAGGTTCCTGATGTCAGTTTGCAGGAGGCGCTTGGCACTGTCAAACCAGCCACAGTTGCCTGTGGTGGTACTTTCCATCTGGGAGGTATCTTCAACAGTGCGGAATTTCAGCAGGCAGCCAGCCACTCTGGGCCACCCGTCCATGGATAGGAACGAAAGGCTTTCCCCTGAGAAACAAAAGACACCAGGCCAGGTTCCTGATGTCAGTTTGCAGGAGGCACTTGGCACTGTCAAACCAGCCACAGGTGCCTGTGGGGGCACTTTTCATCTGGGAGGCATCCCGATCCATGCGGAATTTCAGCAGGCAGCCGGCCACTCTGGGCCACCAGGCCCTGGACAAGAACCACGGCTTTTCCCTAGGGAAACAAAAGTCACCCGGCCAGGTTCCTGATGTCAGTTTGCAGGAGGCACTTGGCACTGTCAAACCAGCCACAGTTGGCTGTGGGGGCACTTTCCATCTGGGAGGCATCCCGATCCATGCGGAATTTCAGCAGGCAGCCGGGCACTCCAGGCCGCAAGGCCCTGGACATGAATCATGGTCTTTCCCCAGAGAAAGGAAAGTCACAAGGCCAGGTTCCTGATGTCAGTTTGCAGGAGGCACTTGGCACTGTCAAACCAGCCACAGGTGCCTGTGGGGCACCTTGCATCTCGGAGGTATCCTGATCCGTGCGGAATTTCAGCAGTCAGCCGGCCACTTTGGGCCACAGTTTGTAGGATATGAACCATGGCCTTTCCCCAGAGAAACAAAAGTCACCAGGTCAGGTTCCTGATGTCAGTGTGCAGGAGGCACTTGGCACTGTCAAACCAGCCACAGGTGCCTGTGGGGGCACCTTGCATCTCGGCGGCATCCTGATCCATGCCGAATTCCAGCAGGCAGCCGGCCACTCCGGGCCATTAGACCTTGGACACGTACAATGGCCTTTCCCCAGAGAAATAAAAGTCACCAGGCCAGGTTCCTGATGTCAGTTTGCAGGAGGCACTTGGCACTGTCAAACCAGCCACAGTTGCCTGTGGGGGCTCCTTTCATCTGGGAGTTATCCGCATCCGTGCGGAATTTCAACAGGCAGCCGGCCACTCCAGGCCACCTGGCCCTGGAGTGGAGCGATGGCTTTTCCCCAGAGAAACAAAAGTCACCCGGCCAGGTTCCTGATGTCAGTTTGCAGGAGGCACTTGGCACTGTCAAACCAGCCACACGCACCTGTATGGGCACCTTGCATCTGGGCGGTATCCTCATCTGTGCGGAAGTTCAGCAGGCTGCCGGCCACACCAGGCCACCGGGCACTGGACACGAACGATGCCCTTTCCCGTGAGAAACAAAAGTCACCAGGCCAGGTTCCTGATGTCAGTTTGCAGGAGGCGCTTGGCACTGTCAAACCAGCCACAGTTGCCTGTGGTGACACTTTCCATCTGGGAGGTATCTTCAACAGTGCGGAATTTCAGCAGGCAGCCAGCCACTCTGGGCCACCCGTCCATGGATAGGAACGAAAGGCTTTCCCCTGAGAAACAAAAGACACCAGGCCAGGTTCCTGATGTCAGTTTGCAGGAGGCACTTGGCACTGTCAAACCAGCCACAGGTGCCTGTGGGGGCACTTTTCATCTGGGAGGCATCCCGATCCATGCGGAATTTCAGCAGGCAGCCGGCCACTCCGGGCCACCAGGCCCTGGACAAGAACCACGGCTTTTCCCTAGGGAAACAAAAGTCACCCGGCCAGGTTCCTGATGTCAGTTTGCAGGAGGCACTTGGCACTGTCAAACCAGCCACAGTTGGCTGTGGGGGCACTTTCCATCTGGGAGGCATCCCGATCCATGCGGAATTTCAGCAGGCAGCCGGGCACTCCAGGCCGCAAGGCCCTGGACATGAATCATGGTCTTTCCCCAGAGAAAGGAAAGTCACAAGGCCAGGTTCCTGATGTCATTTTGCAGGAGGCACATGGCACTGTCAAACCAGCCACAGGTGCCTGTGGGGGCACCTTGCATCTCGGCGGCATCCTGATCCATGCCGAATTCCAGCAGGCAGCCGGCCACTCCGGGCCATTAGACCTTGGACACGTACAATGGCCTTTCCCCAGAGAAATAAAAGTCACCAGGCCAGGTTCCTGATGTCAGTTTGCAGGAGGCACTTGGCACTGTCAAACCAGCCACAGTTGCCTGTGGGGGCTCCTTTCATCTGGGAGTTATCCGCATCCGTGCGGAATTTCAACAGGCAGCCGGCCACTCCAGGCCACCTGGCCTTGGAGTGGAGCGATGGCTTTTCCCCAGAGAAACAAAAGTCACCCGGCCAGGTTCCTGATGTCAGTTTGCAGGAGGCACTTGGCACTGTCAAACCAGCCACACGCACCTGTATGGGCACCTTGCATCTGGGAGGTATCCTCATCTGTGCGGAAGTTCAGCAGGCTGCCGGCCACACCAGGCCACCGGGCAATGGACATGAACGATGCCCTTTCCCGTGAGAAACAAAAGTCACCAGGCCAGGTTCCTGATGTCAGTTTGCAGGAGGCGCTTGGCACTGTCAAAGCAGCCACAGTTGCCTGTGGTGGTACTTTCCATCTGGGAGGTATCTTCAACAGTGCGGAATTTCAGCAGGCAGCCAGCCACTCTGGGCCACCCGTCCATGGATAGGAACGAAAGGCTTTCCCCAGAGAAACAAAACTCACCCGGCCAGGTTCCTGATGTCAGTTTGCAGGAGGCACTTGGCACTGTCAAACCAGCCACAGGTGCCTGTGGGGGCACTTTTCATCTGGGAGGCATCCTGATCCATGCGGAATTTCAGCAGGCAGCCGGCCACTCCGGGCCACTGGGCTCTGAACAAGAATGATGGCCTTTCCCCAGAGAAACAAAACTCACAAGGCCAGGTTCCTGATGTCAGTTTGCAGGAGGCACTTGGCACTGTCAAACCAGCCACAGTTGCCTGTGGTGGCACCTTACATCTGGGAGGTATCCTGATCCGTGTGGAATTTCAGCAGGCAGCAGGCAAGTACGGGCCACCGGGCCCTGGACATGAACCATGGCCTTTCCCCTGAGAAAGAAAATCACCAGGCCAGGTTTCTGATGTCAGTTTGCAGGAAGCACTTGGCACTGTCAAACCAGCCACAGTTGCCTCTGGGGGCACCTTTCATCTCGGCGGCATCCTGGTCCGTGCAGAATTTCAGCAGGGGGCCGGCCACTCAGGACACCAGGCTCAGGATATGAACCATGGCCTTTCCCCAGAGAAACAAAAGTCACCAGGCCAGGTTCCTGATGTCAGTTTGCAGGAGGCACTTGGCACTGTCAAACCAGCCACAGGTGCCTGTGGGGCACCTTGCATCTCGGAGGTATCCTGATCCGTGCGGAATTTCAGCAGTCAGCCGGCCACTTTGGGCCACAGTTTGTAGGATATGAACCATGGCCTTTCCCCAGAGAAACAAAAGTCACCAGGTCAGGTTCCTGATGTCAGTGTGCAGGAGGCACTTGGCACTGTCAAACCAGCCACAGTTGCCTCTGGGGGCACCTTGCATCTCGGCGGCATCCTGATCCATGCCGAATTCCAGCAGGCAGCCGGCCACTCCGGGCCATTAGAGCTTGGACACATACAATGGCCTTTCCCCAGAGAAATAAAAGTCACCAGGCCAGGTTCCTGATGTCAGTTTGCAGGAGGCACTTGGCACTGTCAAACCAGCCACAGTTGCCTGTGGGGGCTCCTTTCATCTGGGAGTTATCCGCATCCGTGCGGAATTTCAACAGGCAGCCGGCCACTCCAGGCCACCTGGCCTTGGAGTGGAGCGATGGCTTTTCCCCAGAGAAACGAAAGTCACCCGGCCAGGTTCCTGATGTCATTTTGCAGGAGGCACATGGCACTGTCAAACCAGCCACAGGTGCCTGTGGGGGCACCTTGCATCTCGGCGGCATCCTGATCCATGCCGAATTCCAGCAGGCAGCCGGCCACTCCGGGCCATTAGACCTTGGACACGTACAATGGCCTTTCCCCAGAGAAATAAAAGTCACCAGGCCAGGTTCCTGATGTCAGTTTGCAGGAGGCACTTGGCACTGTCAAACCAGCCACAGTTGCCTGTGGGGGCTCCTTTCATCTGGGAGTTATCCGCATCCGTGCGGAATTTCAACAGGCAGCCGGCCACTCCAGGCCACCTGGCCTTGGAGTGGAGCGATGGCTTTTCCCCAGAGAAACAAAAGTCACCCGGCCATGTTCCTGATGTCAGTTTGCAGGAGGCACTTGGCACTGTCAAACCAGCCACACGCACCTGTATGGGCACCTTGCATCTGGGAGGTATCCTCATCTGTGCGGAAGTTCAGCAGGCTGCCGGCCACACCAGGCCACCGGGCAATGGACATGAACGATGCCCTTTCCCGTGAGAAACAAAAGTCACCAGGCCAGGTTCCTGATGTCAGTTTGCAGGAGGCGCTTGGCACTGTCAAACCAGCCACAGTTGCCTGTGGTGGTACTTTCCATCTGGGAGGTATCTTCAACAGTGCGGAATTTCAGCAGGCAGCCAGCCACTCTGGGCCACCCGTCCATGGATAGGAACGAAAGGCTTTCCCCAGAGAAACAAAACTCACCCGGCCAGGTTCCTGATGTCAGTTTGCAGGAGGCACTTGGCACTGTCAAACCAGCCACAGGTGCCTGTGGGGGCACTTTTCATCTGGGAGGCATCCTGATCCATGCGGAATTTCAGCAGGCAGCCGGCCAATCCGGGCCACTGGGCTCTGAACAAGAATGATGGCCTTTCCCCAGAGAAACAAAACTCACAAGGCCAGGTTCCTGATGTCAGTTTGCAGGAGGCACTTGGCACTGTCAAACCAGCCACAGTTGCCTGTGGTGGCACCTTACATCTGGGAGGTATCCTGATCCGTGTGGAATTTCAGCAGGCAGCAGGCAAGTACGGGCCACCGGGCCCTGGATATGAACCATGGCCTTTCCCCTGAGAAAGAAAATCACCAGGCCAGGTTTCTGATGTCAGTTTGCAGGAAGCACTTGGCACTGTCAAACCAGCCACAGTTGCCTCTGGGGGCACCTTTCATCTCGGCGGCATCCTGGTCCGTGCAGAATTTCAGCAGGGGGCCGGCCACTCAGGACACCAGGCTCAGGATATGAACCATGGCCTTTCCCCAGAGAAACAAAAGTCACCAGGCCAGGTTCCTGATATCAGTTTGCAGGAGGCACTTGGCACTGTCAAACCAGCCACAGGTGCCTGTGGGGGTACTTTTCATCTGGGAGGCATCCCGATCCATGCGGAATTTCAGCAGGCAGCCGGCCACTCCGGGCCACCAGGCCCTGGACAAGAACCACGGCTTTTCCCTAGGGAAACAAAAGTCACCCGGCCAGGTTCCTGATGTCAGTTTGCAGGAGGCACTTGGCACTGTCAAACCAGCCACAGGTGCCTGTGGGGGCACTTTTCATCTGGGAGGCATCCTGATCCATGCGGAATTTCAGCAGGCAGCCGGCCACTCCGGGCCACTGGGCTCTGAACAAGAATGATGGCCTTTCCCCAGAGAAACAAAACTCACAAGGCCAGGTTCCTGATGTCAGTTTGCAGGAGGCACTTGGCACTGTCAAACCAGCCACAGTTGCCTGTGGTGGCACCTTACATCTGGGAGGTATCCTGATCCGTGTGGAATTTCAGCAGGCAGCAGGCAAGTACGGGCCACCGGGCCCTGGACATGAACCATGGCCTTTCCCCTGAGAAAGAAAATCACCAGGCCAGGTTTCTGATGTCAGTTTGCAGGAAGCACTTGGCACTGTCAAACCAGCCACAGTTGCCTCTGGGGGCACCTTTCATCTCGGCGGCATCCTGGTCCGTGCAGAATTTCAGCAGGGGGCCGGCCACTCAGGACACCAGGCTCAGGATATGAACCATGGCCTTTCCCCAGAGAAACAAAAGTCACCAGGCCAGGTTCCTGATGTCAGTTTGCAGGAGGCACTTGGCACTGTCAAACCAGCCACAGGTGCCTGTGGGGCACCTTGCATCTCGGAGGTATCCTGAACCGTGCGGAATTTCAGCAGGCAGCCGGCCACTCCGGGCCATTAGACCTTGGACACGTACAATGGCCTTTCCCCAGAGAAATAAAAGTCACCAGGCCAGGTTCCTGATGTCAGTTTGTCGGAGGCACTTGGCACTGTCAAACCAGCCACAGTTGCCTGTGGGGGCTCCTTTCATCTGGGAGTTATCCGCATCCGTGCGGAATTTCAACAGGCAGCCGGCCACTCCAGGCCACCTGGCCTTGGAGTGGAGCGATGGCTTTTCCCTAGGGAAACAAAAGTCACCCGGCCAGGTTCCTGATGTCAGTTTGCAGGAGGCACTTGGCACTGTCAAACCAGCCACACGCACCTGTATGGGCACCTTGCATCTGGGAGGTATCCTCATCTGTGCGGAAGTTCAGCAGGCTGCCGGCCACACCAGGCCACCGGGCAATGGACATGAACGATGCCCTTTCCCGTGAGAAACAAAAGTCACCAGGCCAGGTTCCTGATGTCAGTTTGCAGGAGGCGCTTGGCACTGTCAAACCAGCCACAGTTGCCTGTGGTGGTACTTTCCATCTGGGAGGTATCTTCAACAGTGCGGAATTTCAGCAGGCAGCCAGCCACTCTGGGCCACCCGTCCATGGATAGGAACGAAAGGCTTTCCCCAGAGAAACAAAACTCACCCGGCCAGGTTCCTGATGTCAGTTTGCAGGAGGCACTTGGCACTGTCAAACCAGCCACAGGTGCCTGTGGGGGCACTTTTCATCTGGGAGGCATCCTGATCCATGCGGAATTTCAGCAGGCAGCCGGCCACTCCGGGCCACTGGGCTCTGAACAAGAATGATGGCCTTTCCCCAGAGAAACAAAACTCACAAGGCCAGGTTCCTGATGTCAGTTTGCAGGAGGCACTTGGCACTGTCAAACCAGCCACAGTTGCCTGTGGTGGCACCTTACATCTGGGAGGTATCCTGATCCGTGTGGAATTTCAGCAGGCAGCAGGCAAGTACGGGCCACCGGGCCCTGGACATGAACCATGGCCTTTCCCCTGAGAAAGAAAATCACCAGGCCAGGTTTCTGATGTCAGTTTGCAGGAAGCACTTGGCACTGTCAAACCAGCCACAGTTGCCTCTGGGGGCACCTTTCATCTCGGCGGCATCCTGGTCCGTGCAGAATTTCAGCAGGGGGCCGGCCACTCAGGACACCAGGCTCAGGATATGAACCATGGCCTTTCCCCAGAGAAACAAAAGTCACCAGGCCAGGTTCCTGATGTCAGTTTGCAGGAGGCACTTGGCACTGTCAAACCAGCCACAGGTGCCTGTGGGGCACCTTGCATCTCGGAGGTATCCTGATCCGTGCGGAATTTCAGCAGTCAGCCGGCCACTTTGGGCCACAGTTTGTAGGATATGAACCATGGCCTTTCCCCAGAGAAACAAAAGTCACCAGGTCAGGTTCCTGATGTCAGTGTGCAGGAGGCACTTGGCACTGTCAAACCAGCCACAGTTGCCTGTGGGGGCACCTTGCATCTCGGCGGCATCCTGATCCATGCCGAATTCCAGCAGGCAGCCGGCCACTCCGGGCCATTAGACCTTGGACACGTACAATGGCCTTTCCCCAGAGAAATAAAAGTCACCAGGCCAGGTTCCTGATGTCAGTTTGCAGGAGGCACTTGGCACTGTCAAACCAGCCACAGTTGCCTGTGGGGGCTCCTTTCATCTGGGAGTTATCCGCATCCGTGCGGAATTTCAACAGGCAGCCGGCCACTCCAGGCCACCTGGCCCTGGAGTGGAGCGATGGCTTTTCCCCAGAGAAACAAAAGTCACCCGGCCAGGTTCCTGATGTCAGTTTGCAGGAGGCACTTGGCACTGTCAAACCAGCCACACGCACCTGTATGGGCACCTTGCATCTGGGCGGTATCCTCATCTGTGCGGAAGTTCAGCAGGCTGCCGGCCACACCAGGCCACCGGGCACTGGACACGAACGATGCCCTTTCCCGTGAGAAACAAAAGTCACCAGGCCAGGTTCCTGATGTCAGTTTGCAGGAGGCGCTTGGCACTGTCAAACCAGCCACAGTTGCCTGTGGTGGTACTTTCCATCTGGGAGGTATCTTCAACAGTGCGGAATTTCAGCAGGCAGCCAGCCACTCTGGGCCACCCGTCCATGGATAGGAACGAAAGGCTTTCCCCAGAGAAACAAAACTCACCAGGCCAGGTTCCTGATGTCAGTTTGCAGGAGGCACTTGGCACTGTCAAACCAGCCACAGGTGCCTGTGGGGGCACTTTTCATCTGGGAGGCATCCCGATCCATGCGGAATTTCAGCAGGCAGCCGGCCACTCCGGGCCACCAGGCCCTGGACAAGAACCACGGCTTTTCCCTAGGGAAACAAAAGTCACCCGGCCAGGTTCCTGATGTCAGTTTGCAGGAGGCACTTGGCACTGTCAAACCAGCCACAGTTGGCTGTGGGGGCACTTTCCATCTGGGAGGCATCCCGATCCATGCGGAATTTCAGCAGGCAGCCGGGCACTCCAGGCCGCAAGGCCCTGGACATGAATCATGGTCTTTCCCCAGAGAAAGGAAAGTCACAAGGCCAGGTTCCTGATGTCATTTTGCAGGAGGCACATGGCACTGTCAAACCAGCCACAGGTGCCTGTGGGGGCACCTTGCATCTCGGCGGCATCCTGATCCATGCCGAATTCCAGCAGGCAGCCGGCCACTCCGGGCCATTAGACCTTGGACACGTACAATGGCCTTTCCCCAGAGAAATAAAAGTCACCAGGCCAGGTTCCTGATGTCAGTTTGCAGGAGGCACTTGGCACTGTCAAACCAGCCACAGTTGCCTGTGGGGGCTCCTTTCATCTGGGAGTTATCCGCATCCGTGCGGAATTTCAACAGGCAGCCAGCCACTCTGGGCCACCCGTCCATGGATAGGAACGAAAGACTTTCCCCAGAGAAACAAAACTCACCCGGCCAGGTTCCTGATGTCAGTTTGCAGGAGGCACTTGGCACTGTCAAACCAGCCACAGGTGCCTGTGGGGGCACTTTGAATCTGGGAGGCATCCTGATCCATGCGGAATTTCAGCAGGCAGCCGGCCACTCCGGGCCACTGGGCTCTGAACAAGAATGATGGCCTTTCCCCAGAGAAACAAAACTCACAAGGCCAGGTTCCTGATGTCAGTTTGCAGGAGGCACTTGGCACTGTCAAACCAGCCACAGTTGCCTGTGGTGGCACCTTACATCTGGGAGGTATCCTGATCCGTGTGGAATTTCAGCAGGCAGCAGGCAAGTACGGGCCACCGGGCCCTGGACAAGAACCACGGCCTTTCCCCAGAGAAACAAAAGTCACCCGGCCAGGTTCCTGATGTCAGTTTGCAGGAGGCACTTGGCACTGTCAAACCAGCCACAGTTGGCTGTGGGGGCACTTTCCATCTGGGAGGCATCCCGATCCATGCGGAATTTCAGCAGGCAGCCGGGCACTCCAGGCCGCAAGGCCCTGGACATGAATCATGGTCTTTCCCCAGAGAAAGGAAAGTCACCAGGTCAGGTTCCTGATGTCAGTGTGCAGGAGGCACTTGGCACTGTCAAACCAGCCACAGTTGCCTGTGGGGGCACCTTGCATCTCGGCGGCATCCTGATCCATGCCGAATTCCAGCAGGCAGCCGGCCACTCCGGGCCATTAGACCTTGGACACGTACAATGGCCTTTCCCCAGAGAAATAAAAGTCAACAGGCCAGGTTTCTGATGTCAGTTTGCAGGAGGCACTTGGCACTGTCAAACCAGCCACAGTTGCCTGTGGGGGCTCCTTTCATCTGGGAGTTATCCGCATCCGTGCGGAATTTCAACAGGCAGCCAGCCACTCTGGGCCACCCGTCCATGGATAGGAACGAAAGGCTTTCCCCAGAGAAACAAAACTCACCCGGCCAGGTTCCTGATGTCAGTTTGCAGGAGGCACTTGGCACTGTCAAACCAGCCACAGGTGCCTGTGGGGGCACTTTTCATCTGGGAGGCATCCTGATCCATGCGGAATTTCAGCAGGCAGCCGGCCACTCCGGGCCACTGGGCTCTGAACAAGAATGATGGCCTTTCCCCAGAGAAACAAAACTCACAAGGCCAGGTTCCTGATGTCAGTTTGCAGGAGGCACTTGGCACTGTCAAACCAGCCACAGTTGCCTGTGGTGGCACCTTACATCTGGGAGGTATCCTGATCCGTGTGGAATTTCAGCAGGCAGCAGGCAAGTACGGGCCACCGGGCCCTGGACATGAACCATGGCCTTTCCCCTGAGAAAGAAAATCACCAGGCCAGGTTCCTGATGTCAGTTTGCAGGAAGCACTTGGCACTGTCAAACCAGCCACAGTTGCCTGTGGGGGCACCTTTCATCTCGGCGGCATCCTGGTCCGTGCAGAATTTCAGCAGGGGGCCGGCCACTCAGGACACCAGGCTCAGGATATGAACCATGGCCTTTCCCCAGAGAAACAAAAGTCACCAGGCCAGGTTCCTGATGTCAGTTTGCAGGAGGCACTTGGCACTGTCAAACCAGCCACAGGTGCCTGTGGGGGCACTTTTCATCTGGGAGGCATCCCGATCCATGCGGAATTTCAGCAGGCAGCCGGCCACTCCGGGCCACCAGGCCCTGGACAAGAACCACGGCTTTTCCCTAGGGAAACAAAAGTCACCCGGCCAGGTTCCTGATGTCAGTTTGCAGGAGGCACTTGGCACTGTCAAACCAGCCACAGTTGGCTGTGGGGGCACTTTCCATCTGGGAGGCATCCCGATCCATGCGGAATTTCAGCAGGCAGCCGGGCACTCCAGGCCGCAAGGCCCTGGACATGAATCATGGTCTTTCCCCAGAGAAAGGAAAGTCACAAGGCCAGGTTCCTGATGTCATTTTGCAGGAGGCACATGGCACTGTCAAACCAGCCACAGGTGCCTGTAGGGGCACCTTGCATCTCGGCGGCATCCTGATCCATGCCGAATTCCAGCAGGCAGCCGGCCACTCCGGGCCATTAGACCTTGGACACGTACAATGGCCTTTCCCCAGAGAAAGGAAAGTCACCGGGCCAGGTTCCTGATGTCAGTTTGCAGGAGGCACCTGGCACTGTCAAACCAGCCACAGTTGCCTGTGGGGGCTCCTTTCATCTGGGAGTTATCCGCATCCGTGCGGAATTTCAACAGGCAGCCGGCCACTCCAGGCCACCTGGCCTTGGAGTGGAGCAATGGCTTTTCCCCAGAGAAGCAAAAGTCACCCGGCCAGGTTCCTGATGTCAGTTTGCAGGAGGCACTTGGCACTGTCAAACCAGCCACACGCACCTCTATGGGCACCTTGCATCTGGGAGGTATCCTCATCTGTGCGGAAGTTCAGCAGGCTGCCGGCCACACCAGGCCACCGGGCAATGGACATGAACGATGCCCTTTCCCGTGAGAAACAAAAGTCACCAGGCCAGGTTCCTGATGTCAGTTTGCAGGAGGCGCTTGGCACTGTCAAACCAGCCACAGTTGCCTGTGGTGGTACTTTCCATCTGGGAGGTATCTTCAACAGTGCGGAATTTCAGCAGGCAGCCAGCCACTCTGGGCCACCCGTCCATGGATAGGAACGAAAGGCTTTCCCCAGAGAAACAAAACTCACCCGGCCAGGTTCCTGATGTCAGTTTGCAGGAGGCACTTGGCACTGTCAAACCAGCCACAGGTGCCTGTGGGGGCACTTTTCATCTGGGAGGCATCCTGATCCATGCGGAATTTCAGCAGGCAGCCGGCCACTCCGGGCCACTGGGCTCTGAACAAGAATGATGGCCTTTCCCCAGAGAAACAAAACTCACAAGGCCAGGTTCCTGATGTCAGTTTGCAGGAGGCACTTGGCACTGTCAAACCAGCCACAGTTGCCTGTGGTGGCACCTTACATCTGGGAGGTATCCTGATCCGTGTGGAATTTCAGCAGGCAGCAGGCAAGTACGGGCCACCGGGCCCTGGACATGAACCATGGCCTTTCCCCTGAGAAAGAAAATCACCAGGCCAGGTTTCTGATGTCAGTTTGCAGGAAGCACTTGGCACTGTCAAACCAGCCACAGTTGCCTCTGGGGGCACCTTTCATCTCGGCGGCATCCTGGTCCGTGCAGAATTTCAGCAGGGGGCCGGCCACTCAGGACACCAGGCTCAGGATATGAACCATGGCCTTTCCCCAGAGAAACAAAAGTCACCAGGCCAGGTTCCTGATGTCAGTTTGCAGGAGGCACTTGGCACTGTCAAACCAGCCACAGGTGCCTGTGGGGCACCTTGCATCTCGGAGGTATCCTGAACCGTGCGGAATTTCAGCAGGCAGCCGGCCACTCCGGGCCATTAGACCTTGGACACGTACAATGGCCTTTCCCCAGAGAAATAAAAGTCACCAGGCCAGGTTCCTGATGTCAGTTTGTCGGAGGCACTTGGCACTGTCAAACCAGCCACAGTTGCCTGTGGGGTCTCCTTTCATCTGGGAGTTATCCGCATCCGTGCGGAATTTCAACAGGCAGCCGGCCACTCCAGGCCACCTGGCCTTGGAGTGGAGCGATGGCTTTTCCCTAGGGAAACAAAAGTCACCCGGCCAGGTTCCTGATGTCAGTTTGCAGGAGGCACTTGGCACTGTCAAACCAGCCACACGCACCTGTATGGGCACCTTGCATCTGGGAGGTATCCTCATCTGTGCGGAAGTTCAGCAGGCTGCCGGCCACACCAGGCCACCGGGCAATGGACATGAACGATGCCCTTTCCCGTGAGAAACAAAAGTCACCAGGCCAGGTTCCTGATGTCAGTTTGCAGGAGGCGCTTGGCACTGTCAAACCAGCCACAGTTGCCTGTGGTGGTACTTTCCATCTGGGAGGTATCTTCAACAGTGCGGAATTTCAGCAGGCAGCCAGCCACTCTGGGCCACCCGTCCATGGATAGGAACGAAAGGCTTTCCCCAGAGAAACAAAACTCACCCGGCCAGGTTCCTGATGTCAGTTTGCAGGAGGCACTTGGCACTGTCAAACCAGCCACAGGTGCCTGTGGGGGCACTTTTCATCTGGGAGGCATCCTGATCCATGCGGAATTTCAGCAGGCAGCCGGCCACTCCGGGCCACTGGGCTCTGAACAAGAATGATGGCCTTTCCCCAGAGAAACAAAACTCACAAGGCCAGGTTCCTGATGTCAGTTTGCAGGAGGCACTTGGCACTGTCAAACCAGCCACAGTTGCCTGTGGTGGCACCTTACATCTGGGAGGTATCCTGATCCGTGTGGAATTTCAGCAGGCAGCAGGCAAGTACGGGCCACCGGGCCCTGGACATGAACCATGGCCTTTCCCCTGAGAAAGAAAATCACCAGGCCAGGTTTCTGATGTCAGTTTGCAGGAAGCACTTGGCACTGTCAAACCAGCCACAGTTGCCTCTGGGGGCACCTTTCATCTCGGCGGCATCCTGGTCCGTGCAGAATTTCAGCAGGGGGCCGGCCACTCAGGACACCAGGCTCAGGATATGAACCATGGCCTTTCCCCAGAGAAACAAAAGTCACCCGGCCAGGTTCCTGATGTCAGTTTGCAGGAGGCACTTGGCACTGTCAAACCAGCCACACGCACCTGTATGGGCACCTTGCATCTGGGCGGTATCCTCATCTGTGCGGAAGTTCAGCAGGCTGCCGGCCACACCAGGCCACCGGGCACTGGACACGAACGATGCCCTTTCCCGTGAGAAACAAAAGTCACCAGGCCAGGTTCCTGATGTCAGTTTGCAGGAGGCGCTTGGCACTGTCAAACCAGCCACAGTTGCCTGTGGTGGTACTTTCCATCTGGGAGGTATCTTCAACAGTGCGGAATTTCAGCAGGCAGCCAGCCACTCTGGGCCACCCGTCCATGGATAGGAACGAAAGGCTTTCCCCTGAGAAACAAAACTCACCCGGCCAGGTTCCTGATGTCAGTTTGCAGGAGGCACTTGGCACTGTCAAACCAGCCACAGGTGCCTGTGGGGGCACTTTTCATCTGGGAGGCATCCCGATCCATGCGGAATTTCAGCAGGCAGCCGGCCACTCCGGGCCACCAGGCCCTGGACAAGAACCACGGCTTTTCCCTAGGGAAACAAAAGTCACCCGGCCAGGTTCCTGATGTCAGTTTGCAGGAGGCACTTGGCACTGTCAAACCAGCCACAGTTGGCTGTGGGGGCACTTTCCATCTGGGAGGCATCCCGATCCATGCGGAATTTCAGCAGGCAGCCAGGCACTCCAGGCCGCAAGGCCCTGGACATGAATCATGGTCTTTCCCCAGAGAAAGGAAAGTCACAAGGCCAGGTTCCTGATGTCATTTTGCAGGAGGCACATGGCACTGTCAAACCAGCCACAGGTGCCTGTGGGGGCACCTTGCATCTCGGCGGCATCCTGATCCATGCCGAATTCCAGCAGGCAGCCGGCCACTCCGGGCCATTAGACCTTGGACACGTACAATGGCCTTTCCCCAGAGAAATAAAAGTCACCAGGCCAGGTTCCTGATGTCAGTTTGCAGGAGGCACTTGGCACTGTCAAACCAGCCACAGTTGCCTGTGGGGGCTCCTTTCATCTGGGAGTTATCCGCATCCGTGCGGAATTTCAACAGGCAGCCAGCCACTCTGGGCCACCCGTCCATGGATAGGAACGAAAGACTTTCCCCAGAGAAACAAAAGTCACCCGGCCAGGTTCCTGATGTCAGTTTGCAGGAGGCACTTGGCACTGTCAAACCAGCCACAGGTGCCTGTGGGGGCACTTTTCATCTGGGAGGCATCCTGATCCATGCGGAATTTCAGCAGGCAGCCGGCCACTCCGGGCCACTGGGCTCTGAACAAGAATGATGGCCTTTCCCCAGAGAAACAAAACTCACAAGGCCAGGTTCCTGATGTCAGTTTGCAGGAGGCACTTGGCACTGTCAAACCAGCCACAGTTGCCTGTGGTGGCACCTTACATCTGGGAGGTATCCTGATCCGTGTGGAATTTCAGCAGGCAGCAGGCAAGTACGGGCCACCGGGCCCTGGACATGAACCATGGCCTTTCCCCTGAGAAAGAAAATCACCAGGCCAGGTTTCTGATGTCAGTTTGCAGGAAGCACTTGGCACTGTCAAACCAGCCACAGTTGCCTCTGGGGGCACCTTTCATCTCGGCGGCATCCTGGTCCGTGCAGAATTTCAGCAGGGGGCTGGCCACTCAGGACACCAGGCTAAGGATATGAACCATGGCCTTTCCCCAGAGAAACAAAAGTCACCAGGCCAGGTTCCTGATGTCAGTTTGCAGGAGGCACTTGGCACTGTCAAACCAGCCACAGGTGCCTGTGGGGCACCTTGCATCTCGGAGGTATCCTGATCCGTGCGGAATTTCAGCAGTCAGCCGGCCACTTTGGGCCACAGTTTGTAGGATATGAACCATGGCCTTTCCCCAGAGAAACAAAAGTCACCAGGTCAGGTTCCTGATGTCAGTGTGCAGGAGGCACTTGGCACTGTCAAACCAGCCACAGTTGCCTGTGGGGGCACCTTGCATCTCGGCGGCATCCTGATCCATGCCGAATTCCAGCAGGCAGCCGGCCACTCCGGGCCATTAGACCTTGGACACGTACAATGGCCTTTCCCCAGAGAAATAAAAGTCACCAGGCCAGGTTCCTGATGTCAGTTTGCAGGAGGCACTTGGCACTGTCAAACCAGCCACAGTTGCCTGTGGGGGCTCCTTTCATCTGGGAGTTATCCGCATCCGTTCGGAATTTCAACAGGCAGCCGGCCACTCCAGGCCACCTGGCCCTGGAGTGGAGCGATGGCTTTTCCCCAGAGAAACAAAAGTCATCCGGCCAGGTTCCTGATGTCAGTTTGCAGGAGGCACTTGGCACTGTCAAACCAGCCACACGCACCTGTATGGGCACCTTGCATCTGGGCGGTATCCTCATCTGTGCGGAAGTTCAGCAGGCTGCCGGCCACACCAGGCCACCGGGCACTGGACACGAACGATGCCCTTTCCCGTGAGAAACAAAAGTCACCAGGCCAGGTTCCTGATGTCAGTTTGCAGGAGGCGCTTGGCACTGTCAAACCAGCCACAGTTGCCTGTGGTGGTACTTTCCATCTGGGAGGTATCTTCAACAGTGCGGAATTTCAGCAGGCAGCCAGCCACTCTGGGCCACCCGTCCATGGATAGGAACGAAAGGCTTTCCCCTGAGAAACAAAACTCACCCGGCCAGGTTCCTGATGTCAGTTTGCAGGAGGCACTTGGCACTGTCAAACCAGCCACAGGTGCCTGTGGGGGCACTTTTCATCTGGGAGGCATCCCGATCCATGCGGAATTTCAGCAGGCAGCCGGCCACTCCGGGCCACTGGGCTCTGAACAAGAATGATGGCCTTTCCCCAGAGAAACAAAACTCACAAGGCCAGGTTCCTGATGTCAGTTTGCAGGAGGCACTTGGCACTGTCAAACCAGCCACAGTTGCCTGTGGTGGCACCTTACATCTGGGAGGTATCCTGATCCGTGTGGAATTTCAGCAGGCAGCAGGCAAGTACGGGCCACCGGGCCCTGGACAAGAACCACGGCCTTTCCCCAGAGAAACAAAAGTCACCCGGCCAGGTTCCTGATGTCAGTTTGCAGGAGGCACTTGGCACTGTCAAACCAGCCACAGTTGGCTGTGGGGGCACTTTCCATCTGGGAGGCATCCCGATCCATGCGGAATTTCAGCAGGCAGCCGGCCACTCCGGGCCATTAGACCTTGGACACGTACAATGGCCTTTCCCCAGAGAAATAAAAGTCACCAGGCCAGGTTCCTGATGTCAGTTTGCAGGAGGCACTTGGCACTGTCAAACCAGCCACAGTTGCCTGTGGGGGCTCCTTTCATCTGGGAGTTATCCGCATCCGTGCGGAATTTCAACAGGCAGCCAGCCACTCTGGGCCACCCGTCCATGGATAGGAACGAAAGGCTTTCCCCAGAGAAACAAAACTCACCCGGCCAGGTTCCTGATGTCAGTTTGCAGGAGGCACTTGGCACTGTCAAACCAGCCACAGGTGCCTGTGGGGGCACTTTTCATCTGGGAGGCATCCTGATCCATGCGGAATTTCAGCAGGCAGCCGGCCACTCCGGGCCACTGGGCTCTGAACAAGAATGATGGCCTTTCCCCAGAGAAACAAAACTCACAAGGCCAGGTTCCTGATGTCAGTTTGCAGGAGGCACTTGGCACTGTCAAACCAGCCACAGTTGCCTGTGGTGGCACCTTACATCTGGGAGGTATCCTGATCCGTGTGGAATTTCAGCAGGCAGCAGGCAAGTACGGGCCACCGGGCCCTGGACATGAACCATGGCCTTTCCCCTGAGAAAGAAAATCACCAGGCCAGGTTCCTGATGTCAGTTTGCAGGAAGCACTTGGCACTGTCAAACCAGCCACAGTTGCCTGTGGGGGCACCTTTCATCTCGGCGGCATCCTGGTCCGTGCAGAATTTCAGCAGGGGGCCGGCCACTCAGGACACCAGGCTCAGGATATGAACCATGGCCTTTCCCCAGAGAAACAAAAGTCACCAGGCCAGGTTCCTGATGTCAGTTTGCAGGAGGCACTTGGCACTGTCAAACCAGCCACAGGTGCCTGTGGGGGCACTTTTCATCTGGGAGGCATCCCGATCCATGCGGAATTTCAGCAGGCAGCCGGCCACTCCGGGCCACCAGGCCCTGGACAAGAACCACGGCTTTTCCCTAGGGAAACAAAAGTCACCCGGCCAGGTTCCTGATGTCAGTTTGCAGGAGGCACTTGGCACTGTCAAACCAGCCACAGTTGGCTGTGGGGGCACTTTCCATCTGGGAGGCATCCCGATCCTTGCGGAATTTCAGCAGGCAGCCGGGCACTCCAGGCCGCAAGGCCCTGGACATGAATCATGGTCTTTCCCCAGAGAAAGGAAAGTCACAAGGCCAGGTTCCTGATGTCATTTTGCAGGAGGCACATGGCACTGTCAAACCAGCCACAGGTGCCTGTAGGGGCACCTTGCATCTCGGCGGCATCCTGATCCATGCCGAATTCCAGCAGGCAGCCGGCCACTCCGGGCCATTAGACCTTGGACACGTACAATGGCCTTTCCCCAGAGAAAGGAAAGTCACCGGGCCAGGTTCCTGATGTCAGTTTGCAGGAGGCACTTGGCACTGTCAAACCAGCCACAGTTGCCTGTGGGGGCTCCTTTCATCTGGGAGTTATCCGCATCCGTGCGGAATTTCAACAGGCAGCCGGCCACTCCAGGCCACCTGGCCTTGGAGTGGAGCAATGGCTTTTCCCCAGAGAAACAAAAGTCACCCGGCCAGGTTCCTGATGTCAGTTTGCAGGAGGCACTTGGCACTGTCAAACCAGCCACACGCACCTGTATGGGCACCTTGCATCTGGGAGGTATCCTCATCTGTGCGGAAGTTCAGCAGGCTGCCGGCCACACCAGGCCACCGGGCAATGGACATGAACGATGCCCTTTCCCGTGAGAAACAAAGTCACCAGGCCAGGTTCCTGATGTCAGTTTGCAGGAGGCGCTTGGCACTGTCAAACCAGCCACAGTTGCCTGTGGTGGTACTTTCCATCTGGGAGGTATCTTCAACAGTGCGGAATTTCAGCAGGCAGCCAGCCACTCTGGGCCACCCGTCCATGGATAGGAACGAAAGGCTTTCCCCAGAGAAACAAAACTCACCCGGCCAGGTTCCTGATGTCAGTTTGCAGGAGGCACTTGGCACTGTCAAACCAGCCACAGGTGCCTGTGGGGGCACTTTTCATCTGGGAGGCATCCTGATCCATGCGGAATTTCAGCAGGCAGCCGGCCACTCCGGGCCACTGGGCTCTGAACAAGAATGATGGCCTTTCCCCAGAGAAACAAAACTCACAAGGCCAGGTTCCTGATGTCAGTTTGCAGGAGGCACTTGGCACTGTCAAACCAGCCACAGTTGCCTGTGGTGGCACCTTACATCTGGGAGGTATCCTGATCCGTGTGGAATTTCAGCAGGCAGCAGGCAAGTACGGGCCACCGGGCCCTGGACATGAACCATGGCCTTTCCCCTGAGAAAGAAAATCACCAGGCCAGGTTTCTGATGTCAGTTTGCAGGAAGCACTTGGCACTGTCAAACCAGCCACAGTTGCCTCTGGGGGCACCTTTCATCTCGGCGGCATCCTGGTCCGTGCAGAATTTCAGCAGGGGGCCGGCCACTCAGGACACCAGGCTCAGGATATGAACCATGGCCTTTCCCCAGAGAAACAAAAGTCACCAGGCCAGGTTCCTGATGTCAGTTTGCAGGAGGCACTTGGCACTGTCAAACCAGCCACAGGTGCCTGTGGGGCACCTTGCATCTCGGAGGTATCCTGATCCGTGCGGAATTTCAGCAGTCAGCCGGCCACTTTGGGCCACAGTTTGTAGGATATGAACCATGGCCTTTCCCCAGAGAAACAAAAGTCACCAGGTCAGGTTCCTGATGTCAGTGTGCAGGAGGCACTTGGCACTGTCAAACCAGCCACAGTTGCCTGTGGGGGCACCTTGCATCTCGGCGGCATCCTGATCCATGCCGAATTCCAGCAGGCAGCCGGCCACTCCGGGCCATTAGACCTTGGACACGTACAATGGCCTTTCCCCAGAGAAATAAAAGTCACCAGGCCAGGTTCCTGATGTCAGTTTGCAGGAGGCACTTGGCACTGTCAAACCAGCCACAGTTGCCTGTGGGGGCTCCTTTCATCTGGGAGTTATCCGCATCCGTTCGGAATTTCAACAGGCAGCCGGCCACTCCAGGCCACCTGGCCCTGGAGTGGAGCGATGGCTTTTCCCCAGAGAAACAAAAGTCATCCGGCCAGGTTCCTGATGTCAGTTTGCAGGAGGCACTTGGCACTGTCAAACCAGCCACACGCACCTGTATGGGCACCTTGCATCTGGGCGGTATCCTCATCTGTGCGGAAGTTCAGCAGGCTGCCGGCCACACCAGGCCACCGGGCACTGGACACGAACGATGCCCTTTCCCGTGAGAAACAAAAGTCACCAGGCCAGGTTCCTGATGTCAGTTTGCAGGAGGCGCTTGGCACTGTCAAACCAGCCACAGTTGCCTGTGGTGGTACTTTCCATCTGGGAGGTATCTTCAACAGTGCGGAATTTCAGCAGGCAGCCAGCCACTCTGGGCCACCCGTCCATGGATAGGAACGAAAGGCTTTCCCCTGAGAAACAAAACTCACCCGGCCAGGTTCCTGATGTCAGTTTGCAGGAGGCACTTGGCACTGTCAAACCAGCCACAGGTGCCTGTGGGGGCACTTTTCATCTGGGAGGCATCCCGATCCATGCGGAATTTCAGCAGGCAGCCGGCCACTCCGGGCCACTGGGCTCTGAACAAGAATGATGGCCTTTCCCCAGAGAAACAAAACTCACAAGGCCAGGTTCCTGATGTCAGTTTGCAGGAGGCACTTGGCACTGTCAAACCAGCCACAGTTGCCTGTGGTGGCACCTTACATCTGGGAGGTATCCTGATCCGTGTGGAATTTCAGCAGGCAGCAGGCAAGTACGGGCCACCGGGCCCTGGACAAGAACCACGGCCTTTCCCCAGAGAAACAAAAGTCACCCGGCCAGGTTCCTGATGTCAGTTTGCAGGAGGCACTTGGCACTGTCAAACCAGCCACAGTTGGCTGTGGGGGCACTTTCCATCTGGGAGGCATCCCGATCCATGCGGAATTTCAGCAGGCAGCCGGCCACTCCGGGCCATTAGACCTTGGACACGTACAATGGCCTTTCCCCAGAGAAATAAAAGTCACCAGGCCAGGTTCCTGATGTCAGTTTGCAGGAGGCACTTGGCACTGTCAAACCAGCCACAGTTGCCTGTGGGGGCTCCTTTCATCTGGGAGTTATCCGCATCCGTGCGGAATTTCAACAGGCAGCCAGCCACTCTGGGCCACCCGTCCATGGATAGGAACGAAAGGCTTTCCCCAGAGAAACAAAACTCACCCGGCCAGGTTCCTGATGTCAGTTTGCAGGAGGCACTTGGCACTGTCAAACCAGCCACAGGTGCCTGTGGGGGCACTTTTCATCTGGGAGGCATCCTGATCCATGCGGAATTTCAGCAGGCAGCCGGCCACTCCGGGCCACTGGGCTCTGAACAAGAATGATGGCCTTTCCCCAGAGAAACAAAACTCACAAGGCCAGGTTCCTGATGTCAGTTTGCAGGAGGCACTTGGCACTGTCAAACCAGCCACAGTTGCCTGTGGTGGCACCTTACATCTGGGAGGTATCCTGATCCGTGTGGAATTTCAGCAGGCAGCAGGCAAGTACGGGCCACCGGGCCCTGGACATGAACCATGGCCTTTCCCCTGAGAAAGAAAATCACCAGGCCAGGTTCCTGATGTCAGTTTGCAGGAAGCACTTGGCACTGTCAAACCAGCCACAGTTGCCTGTGGGGGCACCTTTCATCTCGGCGGCATCCTGGTCCGTGCAGAATTTCAGCAGGGGGCCGGCCACTCAGGACACCAGGCTCAGGATATGAACCATGGCCTTTCCCCAGAGAAACAAAAGTCACCAGGCCAGGTTCCTGATGTCAGTTTGCAGGAGGCACTTGGCACTGTCAAACCAGCCACAGGTGCCTGTGGGGGCACTTTTCATCTGGGAGGCATCCCGATCCATGCGGAATTTCAGCAGGCAGCCGGCCACTCCGGGCCACCAGGCCCTGGACAAGAACCACGGCTTTTCCCTAGGGAAACAAAAGTCACCCGGCCAGGTTCCTGATGTCAGTTTGCAGGAGGCACTTGGCACTGTCAAACCAGCCACAGTTGGCTGTGGGGGCACTTTCCATCTGGGAGGCATCCCGATCCTTGCGGAATTTCAGCAGGCAGCCGGGCACTCCAGGCCGCAAGGCCCTGGACATGAATCATGGTCTTTCCCCAGAGAAAGGAAAGTCACAAGGCCAGGTTCCTGATGTCATTTTGCAGGAGGCACATGGCACTGTCAAACCAGCCACAGGTGCCTGTAGGGGCACCTTGCATCTCGGCGGCATCCTGATCCATGCCGAATTCCAGCAGGCAGCCGGCCACTCCGGGCCATTAGACCTTGGACACGTACAATGGCCTTTCCCCAGAGAAAGGAAAGTCACCGGGCCAGGTTCCTGATGTCAGTTTGCAGGAGGCACTTGGCACTGTCAAACCAGCCACAGTTGCCTGTGGGGGCTCCTTTCATCTGGGAGTTATCCGCATCCGTGCGGAATTTCAACAGGCAGCCGGCCACTCCAGGCCACCTGGCCTTGGAGTGGAGCAATGGCTTTTCCCCAGAGAAACAAAAGTCACCCGGCCAGGTTCCTGATGTCAGTTTGCAGGAGGCACTTGGCACTGTCAAACCAGCCACACGCACCTGTATGGGCACCTTGCATCTGGGAGGTATCCTCATCTGTGCGGAAGTTCAGCAGGCTGCCGGCCACACCAGGCCACCGGGCAATGGACATGAACGATGCCCTTTCCCGTGAGAAACAAAGTCACCAGGCCAGGTTCCTGATGTCAGTTTGCAGGAGGCGCTTGGCACTGTCAAACCAGCCACAGTTGCCTGTGGTGGTACTTTCCATCTGGGAGGTATCTTCAACAGTGCGGAATTTCAGCAGGCAGCCAGCCACTCTGGGCCACCCGTCCATGGATAGGAACGAAAGGCTTTCCCCAGAGAAACAAAACTCACCCGGCCAGGTTCCTGATGTCAGTTTGCAGGAGGCACTTGGCACTGTCAAACCAGCCACAGGTGCCTGTGGGGGCACTTTTCATCTGGGAGGCATCCTGATCCATGCGGAATTTCAGCAGGCAGCCGGCCACTCCGGGCCACTGGGCTCTGAACAAGAATGATGGCCTTTCCCCAGAGAAACAAAACTCACAAGGCCAGGTTCCTGATGTCAGTTTGCAGGAGGCACTTGGCACTGTCAAACCAGCCACAGTTGCCTGTGGTGGCACCTTACATCTGGGAGGTATCCTGATCCGTGTGGAATTTCAGCAGGCAGCAGGCAAGTACGGGCCACCGGGCCCTGGACATGAACCATGGCCTTTCCCCTGAGAAAGAAAATCACCAGGCCAGGTTTCTGATGTCAGTTTGCAGGAAGCACTTGGCACTGTCAAACCAGCCACAGTTGCCTCTGGGGGCACCTTTCATCTCGGCGGCATCCTGGTCCGTGCAGAATTTCAGCAGGGGGCCGGCCACTCAGGACACCAGGCTCAGGATATGAACCATGGCCTTTCCCCAGAGAAACAAAAGTCACCAGGCCAGGTTCCTGATGTCAGTTTGCAGGAGGCACTTGGCACTGTCAAACCAGCCACAGGTGCCTGTGGGGCACCTTGCATCTCGGAGGTATCCTGATCCGTGCGGAATTTCAGCAGTCAGCCGGCCACTTTGGGCCACAGTTTGTAGGATATGAACCATGGCCTTTCCCCAGAGAAACAAAAGTCACCAGGTCAGGTTCCTGATGTCAGTGTGCAGGAGGCACTTGGCACTGTCAAACCAGCCACAGTTGCCTGTGGGGGCACCTTGCATCTCGGCGGCATCCTGATCCATGCCGAATTCCAGCAGGCAGCCGGCCACTCCGGGCCATTAGACCTTGGACACGTACAATGGCCTTTCCCCAGAGAAATAAAAGTCACCAGGCCAGGTTCCTGATGTCAGTTTGCAGGAGGCACTTGGCACTGTCAAACCAGCCACAGTTGCCTGTGGGGGCTCCTTTCATCTGGGAGTTATCCGCATCCGTGCGGAATTTCAACAGGCAGCCGGCCACTCCAGGCCACCTGGCCCTGGAGTGGAGCGATGGCTTTTCCCCAGAGAAACAAAAGTCACCCGGCCAGGTTCCTGATGTCAGTTTGCAGGAGGCACTTGGCACTGTCAAACCAGCCACACGCACCTGTATGGGCACCTTGCATCTGGGCGGTATCCTCATCTGTGCGGAAGTTCAGCAGGCTGCCGGCCACACCAGGCCACCGGGCACTGGACACGAACGATGCCCTTTCCCGTGAGAAACAAAAGTCACCAGGCCAGGTTCCTGATGTCAGTTTGCAGGAGGCGCTTGGCACTGTCAAACCAGCCACAGTTGCCTGTGGTGGTACTTTCCATCTGGGAGGTATCTTCAACAGTGCGGAATTTCAGCAGGCAGCCAGCCACTCTGGGCCACCCGTCCATGGATAGGAACGAAAGGCTTTCCCCTGAGAAACAAAAGACACCCGGCCAGGTTCCTGATGTCAGTTTGCAGGAGGCACTTGGCACTGTCAAACCAGCCACAGGTGCCTGTGGGGGCACTTTTCATCTGGGAGGCATCCCGATCCATGCGGAATTTCAGCAGGCAGCCGGCCACTCCGGGCCACCAGGCCCTGGACAAGAACCACGGCTTTTCCCTAGGGAAACAAAAGTCACCCGGCCAGGTTCCTGATGTCAGTTTGCAGGAGGCACTTGGCACTGTCAAACCAGCCACAGTTGGCTGTGGGGGCACTTTCCATCTGGGAGGCATCCCGATCCATGCGGAATTTCAGCAGGCAGCCGGGCACTCCAGGCCGCAAGGCCCTGGACATGAATCATGGTCTTTCCCCAGAGAAAGGAAAGTCACAAGGCCAGGTTCCTGATGTCATTTTGCAGGAGGCACATGGCACTGTCAAACCAGCCACAGGTGCCTGTGGGGGCACCTTGCATCTCGGCGGCATCCTGATCCATGCCGAATTCCAGCAGGCAGCCGGCCACTCCGGGCCATTAGACCTTGGACACGTACAATGGCCTTTCCCCAGAGAAATAAAAGTCACCAGGCCAGGTTCCTGATGTCAGTTTGCAGGAGGCACTTGGCACTGTCAAACCAGCCACAGTTGCCTGTGGGGGCTCCTTTCATCTGGGAGTTATCCGCATCCATGCGGAATTTCAACAGGCAGCCGGCCACTCCAGGCCACCTGGCCTTGGAGTGGAGCGATGGCTTTTCCCCAGAGAAACAAAAGTCACCCGGCCAGGTTCCTGATGTCAGTTTGCAGGAGGCACTTGGCACTGTCAAACCAGCCACACGCACCTGTATGGGCACCTTGCATCTGGGAGGTATCCTCATCTGTGCGGAAGTTCAGCAGGCTGCCGGCCACACCAGGCCACCGGGCACTGGACATGAACGATGCCCTTTCCCGTGAGAAACAAAGTCACCAGGCCAGGTTCCTGATGTCAGTTTGCAGGAGGCGCTTGGCACTGTCAAACCAGCCACAGTTGCCTGTGGTGGTACTTTCCATCTGGGAGGTATCTTCAACAGTGCGGAATTTCAGCAGGCAGCCAGCCACTCTGGGCCACCCGTCCATGGATAGGAACGAAAGGCTTTCCCCAGAGAAACAAAACTCACCCGGCCAGGTTCCTGATGTCAGTTTGCAGGAGGCACTTGGCACTGTCAAACCAGCCACAGGTGCCTGTGGGGGCACTTTTCATCTGGGAGGCATCCTGATCCATGCGGAATTTCAGCAGGCAGCCGGCCACTCCGGGCCACTGGGCTCTGAACAAGAATGATGGCCTTTCCCCAGAGAAACAAAACTCACAAGGCCAGGTTCCTGATGTCAGTTTGCAGGAGGCACTTGGCACTGTCAAACCAGCCACAGTTGCCTGTGGTGGCACCTTACATCTGGGAGGTATCCTGATCCGTGTGGAATTTCAGCAGGCAGCAGGCAAGTACGGGCCACCGGGCCCTGGACATGAACCATGGCCTTTCCCCTGAGAAAGAAAATCACCAGGCCAGGTTTCTGATGTCAGTTTGCAGGAAGCACTTGGCACTGTCAAACCAGCCACAGTTGCCTCTGGGGGCACCTTTCATCTCGGCGGCATCCTGGTCCGTGCAGAATTTCAGCAGGGGGCCGGCCACTCAGGACACCAGGCTCAGGATATGAACCATGGCCTTTCCCCAGAGAAACAAAAGTCACCAGGCCAGGTTCCTGATGTCAGTTTGCAGGAGGCACTTGGCACTGTCAAACCAGCCACAGGTGCCTGTGGGGCACCTTGCATCTCGGAGGTATCCTGATCCGTGCGGAATTTCAGCAGTCAGCCGGCCACTTTGGGCCACAGTTTGTAGGATATGAACCATGGCCTTTCCCCAGAGAAACAAAAGTCACCAGGTCAGGTTCCTGATGTCAGTGTGCAGGAGGCACTTGGCACTGTCAAACCAGCCACAGTTGCCTGTGGGGGCACCTTGCATCTCGGCGGCATCCTGATCCATGCCGAATTCCAGCAGGCAGCCGGGCACTCCGGGCCATTAGACCTTGGACACGTACAATGGCCTTTCCCCAGAGAAATAAAAGTCACCAGGCCAGGTTCCTGATGTCAGTTTGCAGGAGGCACTTGGCACTGTCAAACCAGCCACAGTTGCCTGTGGGGGCTCCTTTCATCTGGGAGTTATCCGCATCCGTGCGGAATTTCAACAGGCAGCCGGCCACTCCAGGCCACCTGGCCCTGGAGTGGAGCGATGGCTTTTCCCCAGAGAAACAAAAGTCACCCGGCCAGGTTCCTGATGTCAGTTTGCAGGAGGCACTTGGCACTGTCAAACCAGCCACACGCACCTGTATGGGCACCTTGCATCTGGGCGGTATCCTCATCTGTGCGGAAGTTCAGCAGGCTGCCGGCCACACCAGGCCACCGGGCACTGGACACGAACGATGCCCTTTCCCGTGAGAAACAAAAGTCACCAGGCCAGGTTCCTGATGTCAGTTTGCAGGAGGCGCTTGGCACTGTCAAACCAGCCACAGTTGCCTGTGGTGGTACTTTCCATCTGGGAGGTATCTTCAACAGTGCGGAATTTCAGCAGGCAGCCAGCCACTCTGGGCCACCCGTCCATGGATAGGAACGAAAGGCTTTCCCCTGAGAAACAAAAGACACCCGGCCAGGTTCCTGATGTCAGTTTGCAGGAGGCACTTGGCACTGTCAAACCAGCCACAGGTGCCTGTGGGGGCACTTTTCATCTGGGAGGCATCCCGATCCATGCGGAATTTCAGCAGGCAGCCGGCCACTCCGGGCCACCAGGCCCTGGACAAGAACCACGGCTTTTCCCTAGGGAAACAAAAGTCACCCGGCCAGGTTCCTGATGTCAGTTTGCAGGAGGCACTTGGCACTGTCAAACCAGCCACAGTTGGCTGTGGGGGCACTTTCCATCTGGGAGGCATCCCGATCCATGCGGAATTTCAGCAGGCAGCCGGGCACTCCAGGCCGCAAGGCCCTGGACATGAATCATGGTCTTTCCCCAGAGAAAGGAAAGTCACAAGGCCAGGTTCCTGATGTCATTTTGCAGGAGGCACATGGCACTGTCAAACCAGCCACAGGTGCCTGTGGGGGCACCTTGCATCTCGGCGGCATCCTGATCCATGCCGAATTCCAGCAGGCAGCCGGCCACTCCGGGCCATTAGACCTTGGACACGTACAATGGCCTTTCCCCAGAGAAATAAAAGTCACCAGGCCAGGTTCCTGATGTCAGTTTGCAGGAGGCACTTGGCACTGTCAAACCAGCCACAGGTGCCTGTGGGGGCACTTTTCATCTGGGAGGCATCCCGATCCATGCGGAATTTCAGCAGGCAGCCGGCCACTCCGGGCCACCAGGCCCTGGACAAGAACCACGGCTTTTCCCTAGGGAAACAAAAGTCACCCGGCCAGGTTCCTGATGTCAGTTTGCAGGAGGCACTTGGCACTGTCAAACCAGCCACAGTTGGCTGTGGGGGCACTTTCCATCTGGGAGGCATCCCGATCCATGCGGAATTTCAGCAGGCAGCCGGGCACTCCAGGCCGCAAGGCCCTGGACATGAATCATGGTCTTTCCCCAGAGAAAGGAAAGTCACAAGGCCAGGTTCCTGATGTCATTTTGCAGGAGGCACATGGCACTGTCAAACCAGCCACAGGTGCCTGTGGGGGCACCTTGCATCTCGGCGGCATCCTGATCCATGCCGAATTCCAGCAGGCAGCCGGCCACTCCGGGCCATTAGACCTTGGACACGTACAATGGCCTTTCCCCAGAGAAATAAAAGTCACCAGGCCAGGTTCCTGATGTCAGTTTGCAGGAGGCACTTGGCACTGTCAAACCAGCCACAGTTGCCTGTGGGGGCTCCTTTCATCTGGGAGTTATCCGCATCCATGCGGAATTTCAACAGGCAGCCGGCCACTCCAGGCCACCTGGCCTTGGAGTGGAGCGATGGCTTTTCCCCAGAGAAACAAAAGTCACCCGGCCAGGTTCCTGATGTCAGTTTGCAGGAGGCACTTGGCACTGTCAAACCAGCCACACGCACCTGTATGGGCACCTTGCATCTGGGAGGTATCCTCATCTGTGCGGAAGTTCAGCAGGCTGCCGGCCACACCAGGCCACCGGGCAATGGACATGAACGATGCCCTTTCCCGTGAGAAACAAAAGTCACCAGGCCAGGTTCCTGATGTCAGTTTGCAGGAGGCGCTTGGCACTGTCAAACCAGCCACAGTTGCCTGTGGTGGTACTTTCCATCTGGGAGGTATCTTCAACAGTGCGGAATTTCAGCAGGCAGCCAGCCACTCTGGGCCACCCGTCCATGGATAGGAACGAAAGGCTTTCCCCAGAGAAACAAAACTCACCCGGCCAGGTTCCTGATGTCAGTTTGCAGGAGGCACTTGGCACTGTCAAACCAGCCACAGGTGCCTGTGGGGGCACTTTTCATCTGGGAGGCATCCTGATCCATGCGGAATTTCAGCAGGCAGCCGGCCACTCCGGGCCACTGGGCTCTGAACAAGAATGATGGCCTTTCCCCAGAGAAACAAAACTCACAAGGCCAGGTTCCTGATGTCAGTTTGCAGGAGGCACTTGGCACTGTCAAACCAGCCACAGTTGCCTGTGGTGGCACCTTACATCTGGGAGGTATCCTGATCCGTGTGGAATTTCAGCAGGCAGCAGGCAAGTACGGGCCACCGGGCCCTGGACATGAACCATGGCCTTTCCCCTGAGAAAGAAAATCACCAGGCCAGGTTTCTGATGTCAGTTTGCAGGAAGCACTTGGCACTGTCAAACCAGCCACAGTTGCCTCTGGGGGCACCTTTCATCTCGGCGGCATCCTGGTCCGTGCAGAATTTCAGCAGGGGGCCGGCCACTCAGGACACCAGGCTAAGGATATGAACCATGGCCTTTCCCCAGAGAAACAAAAGTCACCAGGCCAGGTTCCTGATGTCAGTTTGCAGGAGGCACTTGGCACTGTCAAACCAGCCACAGGTGCCTGTGGGGCACCTTGCATCTCGGAGGTATCCTGATCCGTGCGGAATTTTAGCAGTCAGCCGGCCACTTTGGGCCACAGTTTGTAGGATATGAACCATGGCCTTTCCCCAGAGAAACAAAAGTCACCAGGTCAGGTTCCTGATGTCAGTGTGCAGGAGGCACTTGGCACTGTCAAACCAGCCACAGTTGCCTGTGGGGGCACCTTGCATCTCGGCGGCATCCTGATCCATGCCGAATTCCAGCAGGCAGCCGGCCACTCCGGGCCATTAGACCTTGGACACGTACAATGGCCTTTCCCCAGAGAAATAAAAGTCACCAGGCCAGGTTCCTGATGTCAGTTTGCAGGAGGCACTTGGCACTGTCAAACCAGCCACAGTTGCCTGTGGGGGCTCCTTTCATCTGGGAGTTATCCGCATCCGTGCGGAATTTCAACAGGCAGCCGGCCACTCCAGGCCACCTGGCCCTGGAGTGGAGCGATGGCTTTTCCCCAGAGAAACAAAAGTCACCCGGCCAGGTTCCTGATGTCAGTTTGCAGGAGGCACTTGGCACTGTCAAACCAGCCACACGCACCTGTATGGGCACCTTGCATCTGGGCGGTATCCTCATCTGTGCGGAAGTTCAGCAGGCTGCCGGCCACACCAGGCCACCGGGCACTGGACACGAACGATGCCCTTTCCCGTGAGAAACAAAAGTCACCAGGCCAGGTTCCTGATGTCAGTTTGCAGGAGGCGCTTGGCACTGTCAAACCAGCCACAGTTGCCTGTGGTGGTACTTTCCATCTGGGAGGTATCTTCAACAGTGCGGAATTTCAGCAGGCAGCCAGCCACTCTGGGCCACCCGTCCATGGATAGGAACGAAAGACTTTCCCCTGAGAAACAAAAGACACCAGGCCAGGTTCCTGATGTCAGTTTGCAGGAGGCACTTGGCACTGTCAAACCAGCCACAGGTGCCTGTGGGGGCTCCTTTCATCTGGGAGGCATCCCGATCCATGCGGAATTTCAGCAGGCAGCCGGCCACTCCGGGCCACCAGGCCCTGGAGAAGAACCACGGCTTTTCCCTAGGGAAACAAAAGTCACCCGGCCAGGTTCCTGATGTCAGTTTGCAGGAGGCACTTGGCACTGTCAAACCAGCCACAGTTGGCTGTGGGGGCACTTTCCATCTGGGAGGCATCCCGATCCATGCGGAATTTCAGCAGGCAGCCGGGCACTCCAGGCCGCAAGGCCCTGGACATGAATCATAGTCTTTCCCCAGAGAAAGGAAAGTCACAAGGCCAGGTTCCTGATGTCATTTTGCAGGAGGCACTTGGCACTGTCAAACCAGCCACAGGTGCCTGTGGGGCACCTTGCATCTCGGAGGTATCCTGATCCGTGCGGAATTTCAGCAGTCAGCCGGCCACTTTGGGCCACAGTTTGTAGGATATGAACCATGGCCTTTCCCCAGAGAAACAAAAGTCACCAGGTCAGGTTCCTGATGTCAGTGTGCAGGAGGCACTTGGCACTGTCAAACCAGCCACAGTTGCCTGTGGGGGCACCTTGCATCTCGGCGGCATCCTGATCCATGCCGAATTCCAGCAGGCAGCCGGCCACTCCGGGCCATTAGACCTTGGACACGTACAATGGCCTTTCCCCAGAGAAATAAAAGTCACCAGGCCAGGTTCCTGATGTCAGTTTGCAGGAGGCACTTGGCACTGTCAAACCAGCCACAGTTGCCTGTGGGGGCTCCTTTCATCTGGGAGTTATCCGCATCCGTGCGGAATTTCAACAGGCAGCCGGCCACTCCAGGCCACCTGGCCCTGGAGTGGAGCGATGGCTTTTCCCCAGAGAAACAAAAGTCACCCGGCCAGGTTCCTGATGTCAGTTTGCAGGAGGCACTTGGCACTGTCAAACCAGCCACACGCACCTGTATGGGCACCTTGCATCTGGGCGGTATCCTCATCTGTGCGGAAGTTCAGCAGGCTGCCGGCCACACCAGGCCACCGGGCACTGGACACGAACGATGCCCTTTCCCGTGAGAAACAAAAGTCACCAGGCCAGGTTCCTGATGTCAGTTTGCAGGAGGCGCTTGGCACTGTCAAACCAGCCACAGTTGCCTGTGGTGGTACTTTCCATCTGGGAGGTATCTTCAACAGTGCGGAATTTCAGCAGGCAGCCAGCCACTCTGGGCCACCCGTCCATGGATAGGAACGAAAGGCTTTCCCCTGAGAAACAAAAGACACCAGGCCAGGTTCCTGATGTCAGTTTGCAGGAGGCACTTGGCACTGTCAAACCAGCCACAGGTGCCTGTGGGGGCACTTTTCATCTGGGAGGCATCCCGATCCATGCGGAATTTCAGCAGGCAGCCGGCCACTCCGGGCCACCAGGCCCTGGACAAGAACCACGGCTTTTCCCTAGGGAAACAAAAGTCACCCGGCCAGGTTCCTGATGTCAGTTTGCAGGAGGCACTTGGCACTGTCAAACCAGCCACAGTTGGCTGTGGGGGCACTTTCCATCTGGGAGGCATCCCGATCCATGCGGAATTTCAGCAGGCAGCCGGGCACTCCAGGCCGCAAGGCCCTGGACATGAATCATGGTCTTTCCCCAGAGAAAGGAAAGTCACAAGGCCAGGTTCCTGATGTCATTTTGCAGGAGGCACATGGCACTGTCAAACCAGCCACAGGTGCCTGTGGGGGCACCTTGCATCTCGGCGGCATCCTGATCCATGCCGAATTCCAGCAGGCAGCCGGCCACTCCGGGCCATTAGACCTTGGACACGTACAATGGCCTTTCCCCAGAGAAATAAAAGTCACCAGGCCAGGTTCCTGATGTCAGTTTGCAGGAGGCACTTGGCACTGTCAAACCAGCCACAGTTGCCTGTGGGGGCTCCTTTCATCTGGGAGTTATCCGCATCCGTGCGGAATTTCAACAGGCAGCCGGCCACTCCAGGCCACCTGGCCCTGGAGTGGAGCGATGGCTTTTCCCCAGAGAAACAAAAGTCACCCGGCCAGGTTCCTGATGTCAGTTTGCAGGAGGCACTTGGCACTGTCAAACCAGCCACACGCACCTGTATGGGCACCTTGCATCTGGGCGGTATCCTCATCTGTGCGGAAGTTCAGCAGGCTGCCGGCCACACCAGGCCACCGGGCACTGGACACGAACGATGCCCTTTCCCGTGAGAAACAAAAGTCACCAGGCCAGGTTCCTGATGTCAGTTTGCAGGAGGCGCTTGGCACTGTCAAACCAGCCACAGTTGCCTGTGGTGGTACTTTCCATCTGGGAGGTATCTTCAACAGTGCGGAATTTCAGCAGGCAGCCAGCCACTCTGGGCCACCCGTCCATGGATAGGAACGAAAGACTTTCCCCTGAGAAACAAAAGACACCAGGCCAGGTTCCTGATGTCAGTTTGCAGGAGGCACTTGGCACTGTCAAACCAGCCACAGGTGCCTGTGGGGGCTCCTTTCATCTGGGAGGCATCCCGATCCATGCGGAATTTCAGCAGGCAGCCGGCCACTCCGGGCCACCAGGCCCTGGAGAAGAACCACGGCTTTTCCCAAGGGAAACAAAAGTCACCCGGCCAGGTTCCTGATGTCAGTTTGCAGGAGGCACTTGGCACTGTCAAACCAGCCACAGTTGCCTGTGGGGGCACTTTCCATCTAGGAGGCATCCCGATCCATGCGGAATTTCAGCAGGCAGCCGGGCACTCCAGGCCGCAAGGCCCTGGACATGAATCATGGTCTTTCCCCAGAGAAAGGAAAGTCACAAGGCCAGGTTCCTGATGTCAGTTTGCAGGAGGCACTTGGCACTGTCAAACCAGCCACAGGTGCCTGTGGGGCACCTTGCATCTCGGAGGTATCCTGATCCGTGCGGAATTTCAGCAGTCAGCCGGCCACTTTGGGCCACAGTTTGTAGGATATGAACCATGGCCTTTCCCCAGAGAAACAAAAGTCACCAGGTCAGGTTCCTGATGTCAGTGTGCAGGAGGCACTTGGCACTGTCAAACCAGCCACAGTTGCCTGTGGGGGCACCTTGCATCTCGGCGGCATCCTGATCCATGCCGAATTCCAGCAGGCAGCCGGCCACTCCGGGCCATTAGACCTTGGACACGTACAATGGCCTTTCCCCAGAGAAATAAAAGTCACCAGGCCAGGTTCCTGATGTCAGTTTGCAGGAGGCACTTGGCACTGTCAAACCAGCCACAGTTGCCTGTGGGGGCTCCTTTCATCTGGGAGTTATCCGCATCCGTGCGGAATTTCAACAGGCAGCCGGCCACTCCAGGCCACCTGGCCCTGGAGTGGAGCGATGGCTTTTCCCCAGAGAAACAAAAGTCACCCGGCCAGGTTCCTGATGTCAGTTTGCAGGAGGCACTTGGCACTGTCAAACCAGCCACACGCACCTGTATGGGCACCTTGCATCTGGGCGGTATCCTCACCTGTGCGGAAGTTCAGCAGGCTGCCGGCCACACCAGGCCACCGGGCACTGGACACGAACGATGCCCTTTCCCGTGAGAAACAAAAGTCACCAGGCCAGGTTCCTGATGTCAGTTTGCAGGAGGCGCTTGGCACTGTCAAACCAGCCACAGTTGCCTGTGGTGGTACTTTCCATCTGGGAGGTATCTTCAACAGTGCGGAATTTCAGCAGGCAGCCAGCCACTCTGGGCCACCCGTCCATGGATAGGAACGAAAGGCTTTCCCCTGAGAAACAAAAGACACCAGGCCAGGTTCCTGATGTCAGTTTGCAGGAGGCACTTGGCACTGTCAAACCAGCCACAGGTGCCTGTGGGGGCACTTTTCATCTGGGAGGCATCCCGATCCATGCGGAATTTCAGCAGGCAGCCGGCCACTCCGGGCCACCAGGCCCTGGACAAGAACCACGGCTTTTCCCTAGGGAAACAAAAGTCACCCGGCCAGGTTCCTGATGTCAGTTTGCAGGAGGCACTTGGCACTGTCAAACCAGCCACAGTTGGCTGTGGGGGCACTTTCCATCTGGGAGGCATCCCGATCCATGCGGAATTTCAGCAGGCAGCCGGGCAATCCAGGCCGCAAGGCCCTGGACATGAATCATGGTCTTTCCCCAGAGAAAGGAAAGTCACAAGGCCAGGTTCCTGATGTCATTTTGCAGGAGGCACATGGCACTGTCAAACCAGCCACAGGTGCCTGTGGGGGCACCTTGCATCTCGGCGGCATCCTGATCCATGCCGAATTCCAGCAGGCAGCCGGCCACTCCGGGCCATTAGACCTTGGACACGTACAATGGCCTTTCCCCAGAGAAATAAAAGTCACCAGGCCAGGTTCCTGATGTCAGTTTGCAGGAGGCACTTGGCACTGTCAAACCAGCCACAGTTGCCTGTGGGGGCTCCTTTCATCTGGGAGTTATCCGCATCCGTGCGGAATTTCAACAGGCAGCCGGCCACTCCAGGCCACCTGGCCCTGGAGTGGAGCGATGGCTTTTCCCCAGAGAAACAAAAGTCACCCGGCCAGGTTCCTGATGTCAGTTTGCAGGAGGCACTTGGCACTGTCAAACCAGCCACACGCACCTGTATGGGCACCTTGCATCTGGGCGGTATCCTCATCTGTGCGGAAGTTCAGCAGGCTGCCGGCCACACCAGGCCACCGGGCACTGGACACGAACGATGCCCTTTCCCGTGAGAAACAAAAGTCACCAGGCCAGGTTCCTGATGTCAGTTTGCAGGAGGCGCTTGGCACTGTCAAACCAGCCACAGTTGCCTGTGGTGGTACTTTCCATCTGGGAGGTATCTTCAACAGTGCGGAATTTCAGCAGGCAGCCAGCCACTCTGGGCCACCCGTCCATGGATAGGAACGAAAGGCTTTCCCCTGAGAAACAAAAGACACCAGGCCAGGTTCCTGATGTCAGTTTGCAGGAGGCACTTGGCACTGTCAAACCAGCCACAGGTGCCTGTGGGGGCACTTTTCATCTGGGAGGCATCCCGATCCATGCGGAATTTCAGCAGGCAGCCGGCCACTCCGGGCCACCAGGCCCTGGACAAGAACCACGGCTTTTCCCTAGGGAAACAAAAGTCACCCGGCCAGGTTCCTGATGTCAGTTTGCAGGAGGCACTTGGCACTGTCAAACCAGCCACAGTTGGCTGTGGGGGCACTTTCCATCTGGGAGGCATCCCGATCCATGCGGAATTTCAGCAGGCAGCCGGGCACTCCAGGCCGCAAGGCCCTGGACATGAATCATGGTCTTTCCCCAGAGAAAGGAAAGTCACAAGGCCAGGTTCCTGATGTCATTTTGCAGGAGGCACATGGCACTGTCAAACCAGCCACAGGTGCCTGTGGGGGCACCTTGCATCTCGGCGGCATCCTGATCCATGCCGAATTCCAGCAGGCAGCCGGCCACTCCGGGCCATTAGACCTTGGACACGTACAATGGCCTTTCCCCAGAGAAATAAAAGTCACCAGGCCAGGTTCCTGATGTCAGTTTGCAGGAGGCACTTGGCACTGTCAAACCAGCCACAGTTGCCTGTGGGGGCTCCTTTCATCTGGGAGTTATCCGCATCCGTGCGGAATTTCAACAGGCAGCCGGCCACTCCAGGCCACCTGGCCTTGGAGTGGAGCGATGGCTTTTCCCCAGAGAAACAAAAGTCACCCGGCCAGGTTCCTGATGTCAGTTTGCAGGAGGCACTTGGCACTGTCAAACCAGCCACACGCACCTGTATGGGCACCTTGCATCTGGGAGGTATCCTCATCTGTGCGGAAGTTCAGCAGGCTGCCGGCCACACCAGGCCACCGGGCAATGGACATGAACGATGCCCTTTCCCGTGAGAAACAAAAGTCACCAGGCCAGGTTCCTGATGTCAGTTTGCAGGAGGCGCTTGGCACTGTCAAACCAGCCACAGTTGCCTGTGGTGGTACTTTCCATCTGGGAGGTATCTTCAACAGTGCGGAATTTCAGCAGGCAGCCAGCCACTCTGGGCCACCCGTCCATGGATAGGAACGAAAGGCTTTCCCCAGAGAAACAAAACTCACCCGGCCAGGTTCCTGATGTCAGTTTGCAGGAGGCACTTGGCACTGTCAAACCAGCCACAGTTGCCTGTGGGGGCTCCTTTCATCTGGGAGTTATCCGCATCCGTGCGGAATTTCAACAGGCAGCCGGCCACTCCAGGCCACCTGGCCTTGGAGTGGAGCGATGGCTTTTCCCCAGAGAAACAAAAGTCACCCGGCCAGGTTCCTGATGTCAGTTTGCAGGAGGCACTTGGCACTGTCAAACCAGCCACACGCACCTGTATGGGCACCTTGCATCTGGGAGGTATCCTCATCTGTGCGGAAGTTCAGCAGGCTGCCGGCCACACCAGGCCACCGGGCAATGGACATGAACGATGCCCTTTCCCGTGAGAAACAAAAGTCACCAGGCCAGGTTCCTGATGTCAGTTTGCAGGAGGCGCTTGGCACTGTCAAACCAGCCACAGTTGCCTGTGGTGGTACTTTCCATCTGGGAGGTATCTTCAACAGTGCGGAATTTCAGCAGGCAGCCAGCCACTCTGGGCCACCCGTCCATGGATAGGAACGAAAGGCTTTCCCCAGAGAAACAAAACTCACCCGGCCAGGTTCCTGATGTCAGTTTGCAGGAGGCACTTGGCACTGTCAAACCAGCCACAGGTGCCTGTGGGGGCACTTTTCATCTGGGAGGCATCCTGATCCATGCGGAATTTCAGCAGGCAGCCGGCCACTCCGGGCCACTGGGCTCTGAACAAGAATGATGGCCTTTCCCCAGAGAAACAAAACTCACAAGGCCAGGTTCCTGATGTCAGTTTGCAGGAGGCACTTGGCACTGTCAAACCAGCCACAGTTGCCTGTGGTGGCACCTTACATCTGGGAGGTATCCTGATCCGTGTGGAATTTCAGCAGGCAGCAGGCAAGTACGGGCCACCGGGCCCTGGACATGAACCATGGCCTTTCCCCTGAGAAAGAAAATCACCAGGCCAGGTTTCTGATGTCAGTTTGCAGGAAGCACTTGGCACTGTCAAACCAGCCACAGTTGCCTCTGGGGGCACCTTTCATCTCGGCGGCATCCTGGTCCGTGCAGAATTTCAGCAGGGGGCCGGCCACTCAGGACACCAGGCTAAGGATATGAACCATGGCCTTTCCCCAGAGAAACAAAAGTCACCAGGCCAGGTTCCTGATGTCAGTTTGCAGGAGGCACTTGGCACTGTCAAACCAGCCACAGGTGCCTGTGGGGCACCTTGCATCTCGGAGGTATCCTGATCCGTGCGGAATTTCAGCAGTCAGCCGGCCACTTTGGGCCACAGTTTGTAGGATATGAACCATGGCCTTTCCCCAGAGAAACAAAAGTCACCAGGTCAGGTTCCTGATGTCAGTGTGCAGGAGGCACTTGGCACTGTCAAACCAGCCACAGTTGCCTGTGGGGGCACCTTGCATCTCGGCGGCATCCTGATCCATGCCGAATTCCAGCAGGCAGCCGGCCACTCCGGGCCATTAGACCTTGGACACGTACAATGGCCTTTCCCCAGAGAAATAAAAGTCACCAGGCCAGGTTCCTGATGTCAGTTTGCAGGAGGCACTTGGCACTGTCAAACCAGCCACAGTTGCCTGTGGGGGCTCCTTTCATCTGGGAGTTATCCGCATCCGTGCGGAATTTCAACAGGCAGCCGGCCACTCCAGGCCACCTGGCCTTGGAGTGGAGCGATGGCTTTTCCCCAGAGAAACAAAAGTCACAAGGCCAGGTTCCTGATGTCATTTTGCAGGAGGCACATGGCACTGTCAAACCAGCCACAGGTGCCTGTGGGGGCACCTTGCATCTCGGCGGCATCCTGATCCATGCCGAATTCCAGCAGGCAGCCGGCCACTCCGGGCCATTAGACCTTGGACACGTACAATGGCCTTTCCCCAGAGAAATAAAAGTCACCCGGCCAGGTTCCTGATGTCAGTTTGCAGGAGGCACTTGGCACTGTCAAACCAGCCACAGTTGCCTCTGGGGGCTCCTTTCATCTGGGAGTTATCCGCATCCGTGCGGAATTTCAACAGGCAGCCGGCCACTCCAGGCCACCTGGCCTTGGAGTGGAGCGATGGCTTTTCCCCAGAGAAACAAAAGTCACCCGGCCAGGTTCCTGATGTCAGTTTGCAGGAGGCACTTGGCACTGTCAAACCAGCCACAGTTGCCTGTGGTGGCACCTTACATCTGGGAGGTATCCTGATCCGTGTGGAATTTCAGCAGGCAGCAGGCAAGTACGGGCCACCGGGCCCTGGACATGAACCATGGCCTTTCCCCTGAGAAAGAAAATCACCAGGCCAGGTTTCTGATGTCAGTTTGCAGGAAGCACTTGGCACTGTCAAACCAGCCACAGTTGCCTCTGGGGGCACCTTTCATCTCGGCGGCATCCTGGTCCGTGCAGAATTTCAGCAGGGGGCCGGCCACTCAGGACACCAGGCTCAGGATATGAACCATGGCCTTTCCCCAGAGAAACAAAAGTCACCAGGCCAGGTTCCTGATATCAGTTTGCAGGAGGCACTTGGCACTGTCAAACCAGCCACAGGTGCCTGTGGGGGCACTTTTCATCTGGGAGGCATCCCGATCCATGCGGAATTTCAGCAGGCAGCCGGCCACTCCGGGCCACCAGGCCCTGGACAAGAACCACGGCTTTTCCCTAGGGAAACAAAAGTCACCCGGCCAGGTTCCTGATGTCAGTTTGCAGGAGGCACTTGGCACTGTCAAACCAGCCACAGTTGGCTGTGGGGGCACTTTCCATCTGGGAGGCATCCCGATCCTTGCGGAATTTCAGCAGGCAGCCGGGCACTCCAGGCCGCAAGGCCCTGGACATGAATCATGGTCTTTCCCCAGAGAAAGGAAAGTCACAAGGCCAGGTTCCTGATGTCATTTTGCAGGAGGCACATGGCACTGTCAAACCAGCCACAGGTGCCTGTGGGGGCACCTTGCATCTCGGCGGCATCCTGATCCATGCCGAATTCCAGCAGGCAGCCGGCCACTCCGGGCCATTAGACCTTGGACACGTACAATGGCCTTTCCCCAGAGAAATAAAAGTCACCAGGCCAGGTTCCTGATGTCAGTTTGCAGGAGGCACTTGGCACTGTCAAACCAGCCACAGTTGCCTGTGGGGGCTCCTTTCATCTGGGAGTTATCCGCATCCGTGCGGAATTTCAACAGGCAGCCGGCCACTCCAGGCCACCTGGCCCTGGAGTGGAGCGATGGCTTTTCCCCAGAGAAACAAAAGTCACCCGGCCAGGTTCCTGATGTCAGTTTGCAGGAGGCACTTGGCACTGTCAAACCAGCCACACGCACCTGTATGGGCACCTTGCATCTGGGAGGTATCCTCATCTGTGCGGAAGTTCAGCAGGCTGCCGGCCACACCAGGCCACCGGGCAATGGACATGAACGATGCCCTTTCCCGTGAGAAACAAAAGTCACCAGGCCAGGTTCCTGATGTCAGTTTGCAGGAGGCGCTTGGCACTGTCAAACCAGCCACAGTTGCCTGTGGTGGTACTTTCCATCTGGGAGGTATCTTCAACAGTGCGGAATTTCAGCAGGCAGCCAGCCACTCTGGGCCACCCGTCCATGGATAGGAACGAAAGGCTTTCCCCAGAGAAACAAAACTCACCCGGCCAGGTTCCTGATGTCAGTTTGCAGGAGGCACTTGGCACTGTCAAACCAGCCACAGGTGCCTGTGGGGGCACTTTTCATCTGGGAGGCATCCTGATCCATGCGGAATTTCAGCAGGCAGCCGGCCACTCCGGGCCACTGGGCTCTGAACAAGAATGATGGCCTTTCCCCAGAGAAACAAAACTCACAAGGCCAGGTTCCTGATGTCAGTTTGCAGGAGGCACTTGGCACTGTCAAACCAGCCACAGTTGCCTGTGGTGGCACCTTACATCTGGGAGGTATCCTGATCCGTGTGGAATTTCAGCAGGCAGCAGGCAAGTACGGGCCACCGGGCCCTGGACATGAACCATGGCCTTTCCCCTGAGAAAGAAAATCACCAGGCCAGGTTTCTGATGTCAGTTTGCAGGAAGCACTTGGCACTGTCAAACCAGCCACAGTTGCCTCTGGGGGCACCTTTCATCTCGGCGGCATCCTGGTCCGTGCAGAATTTCAGCAGGGGGCCGGCCACTCAGGACACCAGGCTAAGGATATGAACCATGGCCTTTCCCCAGAGAAACAAAAGTCACCAGGCCAGGTTCCTGATGTCAGTTTGCAGGAGGCACTTGGCACTGTCAAACCAGCCACAGGTGCCTGTGGGGCACCTTGCATCTCGGAGGTATCCTGATCCGTGCGGAATTTCAGCAGTCAGCCGGCCACTTTGGGCCACAGTTTGTAGGATATGAACCATGGCCTTTCCCCAGAGAAACAAAAGTCACCAGGTCAGGTTCCTGATGTCAGTGTGCAGGAGGCACTTGGCACTGTCAAACCAGCCACAGTTGCCTGTGGGGGCACCTTGCATCTCGGCGGCATCCTGATCCATGCCGAATTCCAGCAGGCAGCCGGCCACTCCGGGCCATTAGACCTTGGACACGTACAATGGCCTTTCCCCAGAGAAATAAAAGTCACCAGGCCAGGTTCCTGATGTCAGTTTGCAGGAGGCACTTGGCACTGTCAAACCAGCCACAGTTGCCTGTGGGGGCTCCTTTCATCTGGGAGTTATCCGCATCCGTTCGGAATTTCAACAGGCAGCCGGCCACTCCAGGCCACCTGGCCCTGGAGTGGAGCGATGGCTTTTCCCCAGAGAAACAAAAGTCACCCGGCCAGGTTCCTGATGTCAGTTTGCAGGAGGCACTTGGCACTGTCAAACCAGCCACACGCACCTGTATGGGCACCTTGCATCTGGGCGGTATCCTCATCTGTGCGGAAGTTCAGCAGGCTGCCGGCCACACCAGGCCACCGGGCACTGGACAGGAACGATGCCCTTTCCCGTGAGAAACAAAAGTCACCAGGCCAGGTTCCTGATGTCAGTTTGCAGGAGGCGCTTGGCACTGTCAAACCAGCCACAGTTGCCTGTGGTGGTACTTTCCATCTGGGAGGTATCTTCAACAGTGCGGAATTTCAGCAGGCAGCCAGCCACTCTGGGCCACCCGTCCATGGATAGGAACGAAAGGCTTTCCCCTGAGAAACAAAACTCACCCGGCCAGGATCCTGATGTCAGTTTGCAGGAGGCACTTGGCACTGTCAAACCAGCCACAGGTGCCTGTGGGGGCACTTTTCATCTGGGAGGCATCCCGATCCATGCGGAATTTCAGCAGGCAGCCGGCCACTCCGGGCCACTGGGCTCTGAACAAGAATGATGGCCTTTCCCCAGAGAAACAAAACTCACAAGGCCAGGTTCCTGATGTCAGTTTGCAGGAGGCACTTGGCACTGTCAAACCAGCCACAGTTGCCTGTGGTGGCACCTTACATCTGGGAGGTATCCTGATCCGTGTGGAATTTCAGCAGGCAGCAGGCAAGTACGGGCCACCGGGCCCTGGACAAGAACCACGGCCTTTCCCCTAGGGAAACAAAAGTCACCCGGCCAGGTTCCTGATGTCAGTTTGCAGGAGGCACTTGGCACTGTCAAACCAGCCACAGTTGGCTGTGGGGGCACTTTCCATCTGGGAGGCATCCCGATCCATGCGGAATTTCAGCAGGCAGCCGGGCACTCCAGGCCGCAAGGCCCTGGACATGAATCATGGTCTTTCCTCAGAGAAACAAAAGTCACAAGGCCAGGTTCCTGATGTCATTTTGCAGGAGGCACATGGCACTGTCAAACCAGCCACAGGTGCCTGTGGGGGCACCTTGCATCTCGGCGGCATCCTGATCCATGCCGAATTCCAGCAGGCAGCCGGCCACTCCGGGCCATTAGACCTTGGACACGTACAATGGCCTTTCCCCAGAGAAATAAAAGTCACCAGGCCAGGTTCCTGATGTCAGTTTGCAGGAGGCACTTGGCACTGTCAAACCAGCCACAGTTGCCTGTGGGGGCTCCTTTCATCTGGGAGTTATCCGCATCCGTGCGGAATTTCAACAGGCAGCCGGCCACTCCAGGCCACCTGGCCTTGGAGTGGAGCGATGGCTTTTCCCCAGAGAAACAAAAGTCACCCGGCCAGGTTCCTGATGTCAGTTTGCAGGAGGCACTTGGCACTGTCAAACCAGCCACACGCACCTGTATGGGCACCTTGCATCTGGGCGGTATCCTCATCTGTGCGGAAGTTCAGCAGGCTGCCGGCCACACCAGGCCACCGGGCACTGGACAGGAACGATGCCCTTTCCCGTGAGAAACAAAAGTCACCAGGCCAGGTTCCTGATGTCAGTTTGCAGGAGGCGCTTGGCACTGTCAAACCAGCCACAGTTGCCTGTGGTGGCACCTTACATCTGGGAGGTATCCTGATCCGTGTGGAATTTCAGCAGGCAGCAGGCAAGTACGGGCCACCGGGCCCTGGACATGAACCATGGCCTTTCCCCTGAGAAAGAAAATCACCAGGCCAGGTTTCTGATGTCAGTTTGCAGGAAGCACTTGGCACTGTCAAACCAGCCACAGTTGCCTCTGGGGGCACCTTTCATCTCGGCGGCATCCTGGTCCGTGCAGAATTTCAGCAGGGGGCCGGCCACTCAGGACACCAGGCTCAGGATATGAACCATGGCCTTTCCCCAGAGAAACAAAAGTCACCAGGCCAGGTTCCTGATATCAGTTTGCAGGAGGCACTTGGCACTGTCAAACCAGCCACAGGTGCCTGTGGGGGCACTTCTCACCTGGGAGGCATCCCGATCCATGCGGAATTTCAGCAGGCAGCCGGCCACTCCGGGCCACCAGGCCCTGGACAAGAACCACGGCTTTTCCCTAGGGAAACAAAAGTCACCCGGCCAGGTTCCTGATGTCAGTTTGCAGGAGGCACTTGGCACTGTCAAACCAGCCACAGTTGGCTGTGGGGGCACTTTCCATCTGGGAGGCATCCCGATCCTTGCGGAATTTCAGCAGGCAGCCGGGCACTCCAGGCCGCAAGGCCCTGGACATGAATCATGGTCTTTCCCCAGAGAAAGGAAAGTCACAAGGCCAGGTTCCTGATGTCATTTTGCAGGAGGCACATGGCACTGTCAAACCAGCCACAGGTGCCTGTGGGGGCACCTTGCATCTCGGCGGCATCCTGATCCATGCCGAATTCCAGCAGGCAGCCGGCCACTCCGGGCCATTAGACCTTGGACACGTACAATGGCCTTTCCCCAGAGAAATAAAAGTCACCAGGCCAGGTTCCTGATGTCAGTTTGCAGGAGGCACTTGGCACTGTCAAACCAGCCACAGTTGCCTGTGGGGGCTCCTTTCATCTGGGAGTTATCCGCATCCGTGCGGAATTTCAACAGGCAGCCGGCCACTCCAGGCCACCTGGCCTTGGAGTGGAGCGATGGCTTTTCCCCAGAGAAACAAAACTCACCCGGCCAGGTTCCTGATGTCAGTTTGCAGGAGGCACTTGGCACTGTCAAACCAGCCACACGCACCTGTATGGGCACCTTGCATCTGGGAGGTATCCTCATCTGTGCGGAAGTTCAGCAGGCTGCCGGCCACACCAGGCCACCGGGCAATGGACATGAACGATGCCCTTTCCCGTGAGAAACAAAAGTCACCAGGCCAGGTTCCTGATGTCAGTTTGCAGGAGGCGCTTGGCACTGTCAAACCAGCCACAGTTGCCTGTGGTGGTACTTTCCATCTGGGAGGTATCTTCAACAGTGCGGAATTTCAGCAGGCAGCCAGCCACTCTGGGCCACCCGTCCAGGGATAGGAACGAAAGGCTTTCCCCAGAGAAACAAAACTCACCCGGCCAGGTTCCTGATGTCAGTTTGCAGGAGGCACTTGGCACTGTCAAACCAGCCACAGGTGCCTGTGGGGGCACTTTTCATCTGGGAGGCATCCTGATCCATGCGGAATTTCAGCAGTCAGCCGGCCACTTTGGGCCACAGTTTGTAGGATATGAACCATGGCCTTTCCCCAGAGAAACAAAAGTCACCAGGTCAGGTTCCTGATGTCAGTGTGCAGGAGGCACTTGGCACTGTCAAACCAGCCACAGTTGCCTGTGGGGGCACCTTGCATCTCGGCGGCATCCTGATCCATGCCGAATTCCAGCAGGCAGCCGGCCACTCCGGGCCATTAGACCTTGGACACGTACAATGGCCTTTCCCCAGAGAAATAAAAGTCACCAGGCCAGGTTCCTGATGTCAGTTTGCAGGAGGCACTTGGCACTGTCAAACCAGCCACAGTTGCCTGTGGGGGCTCCTTTCATCTGGGAGTTATCCGCATCCGTGCGGAATTTCAACAGGCAGCCGGCCACTCCAGGCCACCTGGCCTTGGAGTGGAGCGATGGCTTTTCCCCAGAGAAACAAAAGTCACAAGGCCAGGTTCCTGATGTCATTTTGCAGGAGGCACATGGCACTGTCAAACCAGCCACAGGTGCCTGTGGGGGCACCTTGCATCTCGGCGGCATCCTGATCCATGCCGAATTCCAGCAGGCAGCCGGCCACTCCGGGCCATTAGACCTTGGACACGTACAATGGCCTTTCCCCAGAGAAATAAAAGTCACCCGGCCAGGTTCCTGATGTCAGTTTGCAGGAGGCACTTGGCACTGTCAAACCAGCCACAGTTGCCTGTGGGGGCTCCTTTCATCTGGGAGTTATCCGCATCCGTGCGGAATTTCAACAGGCAGCCGGCCACTCCAGGCCACCTGGCCTTGGAGTGGAGCGATGGCTTTTCCCCAGAGAAACAAAAGTCACCCGGCCAGGTTCCTGATGTCAGTTTGCAGGAGGCACTTGGCACTGTCAAACCAGCCACAGTTGCCTGTGGTGGCACCTTACATCTGGGAGGTATCCTGATCCGTGTGGAATTTCAGCAGGCAGCAGGCAAGTACGGGCCACCGGGCCCTGGACATGAACCATGGCCTTTCCCCTGAGAAAGAAAATCACCAGGCCAGGTTTCTGATGTCAGTTTGCAGGAAGCACTTGGCACTGTCAAACCAGCCACAGTTGCCTCTGGGGGCACCTTTCATCTCGGCGGCATCCTGGTCCGTGCAGAATTTCAGCAGGGGGCCGGCCACTCAGGACACCAGGCTCAGGATATGAACCATGGTCTTTCCCCAGAGAAACAAAAGTCACCAGGCCAGGTTCCTGATATCAGTTTGCAGGAGGCACTTGGCACTGTCAAACCAGCCACAGGTGCCTGTGGGGGCACTTTTCATCTGGGAGGCATCCCGATCCATGCGGAATTTCAGCAGGCAGCCGGCCACTCCGGGCCACCAGGCCCTGGACAAGAACCACGGCTTTTCCCTAGGGAAACAAAAGTCACCCGGCCAGGTTCCTGATGTCAGTTTGCAGGAGGCACTTGGCACTGTCAAACCAGCCACACGCACCTGTATGGGCACCTTGCATCTGGGAGGTATCCTCATCTGTGCGGAAGTTCAGCAGGCTGCCGGCCACACCAGGCCACCGGGCAATGGACATGAACGATGCCCTTTCCCGTGAGAAACAAAAGTCACCAGGCCAGGTTCCTGATGTCAGTTTGCAGGAGGCGCTTGGCACTGTCAAACCAGCCACAGTTGCCTGTGGTGGTACTTTCCATCTGGGAGGTATCTTCAACAGTGCGGAATTTCAGCAGGCAGCCAGCCACTCTGGGCCACCCGTCCATGGATAGGAACGAAAGGCTTTCCCCAGAGAAACAAAACTCACCCGGCCAGGTTCCTGATGTCAGTTTGCAGGAGGCACTTGGCACTGTCAAACCAGCCACAGGTGCCTGTGGGGGCACTTTTCATCTGGGAGGCATCCTGATCCATGCGGAATTTCAGCAGGCAGCCGGCCACTCCGGGCCACTGGGCTCTGAACAAGAATGATGGCCTTTCCCCAGAGAAACAAAACTCACAAGGCCAGGTTCCTGATGTCAGTTTGCAGGAGGCACTTGGCACTGTCAAACCAGCCACAGTTGCCTGTGGTGGCACCTTACATCTGGGAGGTATCCTGATCCGTGTGGAATTTCAGCAGGCAGCAGGCAAGTACGGGCCACCGGGCCCTGGACATGAACCATGGCCTTTCCCCTGAGAAAGAAAATCACCAGGCCAGGTTTCTGATGTCAGTTTGCAGGAAGCACTTGGCACTGTCAAACCAGCCACAGTTGCCTCTGGGGGCACCTTTCATCTCGGCGGCATCCTGGTCCGTGCAGAATTTCAGCAGGGGGCCGGCCACTCAGGACACCAGGCTAAGGATATGAACCATGGCCTTTCCCCAGAGAAACAAAAGTCACCAGGCCAGGTTCCTGATGTCAGTTTGCAGGAGGCACTTGGCACTGTCAAACCAGCCACAGGTGCCTGTGGGGCACCTTGCATCTCGGAGGTATCCTGATCCGTGCGGAATTTCAGCATTCAGCCGGCCACTTTGGGCCACAGTTTGTAGGATATGAACCATGGCCTTTCCCCAGAGAAACAAAAGTCACCAGGTCAGGTTCCTGATGTCAGTGTGCAGGAGGCACTTGGCACTGTCAAACCAGCCACAGTTGCCTGTGGGGGCACCTTGCATCTCGGCGGCATCCTGATCCATGCCGAATTCCAGCAGGCAGCCGGCCACTCCGGGCCATTAGACCTTGGACACGTACAATGGCCTTTCCCCAGAGAAATAAAAGTCACCAGGCCAGGTTCCTGATGTCAGTTTGCAGGAGGCACTTGGCACTGTCAAACCAGCCACAATTGCCTCTGGGGGCTCCTTTCATCTGGGAGTTATCCGCATCCGTTCGGAATTTCAACAGGCAGCCGGCCACTCCAGGCCACCTGGCCCTGGAGTGGAGCGATGGCTTTTCCCCAGAGAAACAAAAGTCACCCGGCCAGGTTCCTGATGTCAGTTTGCAGGAGGCACTTGGCACTGTCAAACCAGCCACACGCACCTGTATGGGCACCTTGCATCTGGGCGGTATCCTCATCTGTGCGGAAGTTCAGCAGGCTGCCGGCCACACCAGGCCACCGGGCACTGGACACGAACGATGCCCTTTCCCGTGAGAAACAAAAGTCACCAGGCCAGGTTCCTGATGTCAGTTTGCAGGAGGCGCTTGGCACTGTCAAACCAGCCACAGTTGCCTGTGGTGGTACTTTCCATCTGGGAGGTATCTTCAACAGTGCGGAATTTCAGCAGGCAGCCAGCCACTCTGGGCCACCCGTCCATGGATAGGAACGAAAGGCTTTCCCCTGAGAAACAAAACTCACCCGGCCAGGATCCTGATGTCAGTTTGCAGGAGGCACTTGGCACTGTCAAACCAGCCACAGGTGCCTGTGGGGGCACTTTTCATCTGGGAGGCATCCCGATCCATGCGGAATTTCAGCAGGCAGCCGGCCACTCCGGGCCACTGGGCTCTGAACAAGAATGATGGCCTTTCCCCAGAGAAACAAAACTCACAAGGCCAGGTTCCTGATGTCAGTTTGCAGGAGGCACTTGGCACTGTCAAACCAGCCACAGTTGCCTGTGGTGGCACCTTACATCTGGGAGGTATCCTGATCCGTGTGGAATTTCAGCAGGCAGCAGGCAAGTACGGGCCACCGGGCCCTGGACAAGAACCACGGCCTTTCCCCTAGGGAAACAAAAGTCACCCGGCCAGGTTCCTGATGTCAGTTTGCAGGAGGCACTTGGCACTGTCAAACCAGCCACAGTTGGCTGTGGGGGCACTTTCCATCTGGGAGGCATCCCGATCCATGCGGAATTTCAGCAGGCAGCCGGGCACTCCAGGCCGCAAGGCCCTGGACATGAATCATGGTCTTTCCTCAGAGAAACAAAAGTCACAAGGCCAGGTTCCTGATGTCATTTTGCAGGAGGCACATGGCACTGTCAAACCAGCCACAGGTGCCTGTGGGGGCACCTTGCATCTCGGCGGCATCCTGATCCATGCCGAATTCCAGCAGGCAGCCGGCCACTCCGGGCCATTAGACCTTGGACACGTACAATGGCCTTTCCCCAGAGAAAGGAAAGTCACCAGGCCAGGTTCCTGATGTCAGTTTGCAGGAGGCACTTGGCACTGTCAAACCAGCCACAGTTGCCTGTGGGGGCTCCTTTCATCTGGGAGTTATCCGCATCCGTGCGGAATTTCAACAGGCAGCCGGCCACTCCAGGCCACCTGGCCTTGGAGTGGAGCGATGGCTTTTCCCCAGAGAAACAAAAGTCACCCGGCCAGGTTCCTGATGTCAGTTTGCAGGAGGCACTTGGCACTGTCAAACCAGCCACACGCACCTGTATGGGCACCTTGCATCTGGGCGGTATCCTCATCTGTGCGGAAGTTCAGCAGGCTGCCGGCCACACCAGGCCACCGGGCACTGGACAGGAACGATGCCCTTTCCCGTGAGAAACAAAAGTCACCAGGCCAGGTTCCTGATGTCAGTTTGCAGGAGGCGCTTGGCACTGTCAAACCAGCCACAGTTGCCTGTGGTGGCACCTTACATCTGGGAGGTATCCTGATCCGTGTGGAATTTCAGCAGGCAGCAGGCAAGTACGGGCCACCGGGCCCTGGACATGAACCATGGCCTTTCCCCTGAGAAAGAAAATCACCAGGCCAGGTTTCTGATGTCAGTTTGCAGGAAGCACTTGGCACTGTCAAACCAGCCACAGTTGCCTCTGGGGGCACCTTTCATCTCGGCGGCATCCTGGTCCGTGCAGAATTTCAGCAGGGGGCCGGCCACTCAGGACACCAGGCTCAGGATATGAACCATGGCCTTTCCCCAGAGAAACAAAAGTCACCAGGCCAGGTTCCTGATATCAGTTTGCAGGAGGCACTTGGCACTGTCAAACCAGCCACAGGTGCCTGTGGGGGCACTTCTCACCTGGGAGGCATCCCGATCCATGCGGAATTTCAGCAGGCAGCCGGCCACTCCGGGCCACCAGGCCCTGGACAAGAACCACGGCTTTTCCCTAGGGAAACAAAAGTCACCCGGCCAGGTTCCTGATGTCAGTTTGCAGGAGGCACTTGGCACTGTCAAACCAGCCACAGTTGGCTGTGGGGGCACTTTCCATCTGGGAGGCATCCCGATCCTTGCGGAATTTCAGCAGGCAGCCGGGCACTCCAGGCCGCAAGGCCCTGGACATGAATCATGGTCTTTCCCCAGAGAAAGGAAAGTCACAAGGCCAGGTTCCTGATGTCATTTTGCAGGAGGCACATGGCACTGTCAAACCAGCCACAGGTGCCTGTGGGGGCACCTTGCATCTCGGCGGCATCCTGATCCATGCCGAATTCCAGCAGGCAGCCGGCCACTCCGGGCCATTAGACCTTGGACACGTACAATGGCCTTTCCCCAGAGAAATAAAAGTCACCAGGCCAGGTTCCTGATGTCAGTTTGCAGGAGGCACTTGGCACTGTCAAACCAGCCACAGTTGCCTGTGGGGGCTCCTTTCATCTGGGAGTTATCCGCATCCGTGCGGAATTTCAACAGGCAGCCGGCCACTCCAGGCCACCTGGCCTTGGAGTGGAGCGATGGCTTTTCCCCAGAGAAACAAAACTCACCCGGCCAGGTTCCTGATGTCAGTTTGCAGGAGGCACTTGGCACTGTCAAACCAGCCACACGCACCTGTATGGGCACCTTGCATCTGGGAGGTATCCTCATCTGTGCGGAAGTTCAGCAGGCTGCCGGCCACACCAGGCCACCGGGCAATGGACATGAACGATGCCCTTTCCCGTGAGAAACAAAAGTCACCAGGCCAGGTTCCTGATGTCAGTTTGCAGGAGGCGCTTGGCACTGTCAAACCAGCCACAGTTGCCTGTGGTGGTACTTTCCATCTGGGAGGTATCTTCAACAGTGCGGAATTTCAGCAGGCAGCCAGCCACTCTGGGCCACCCGTCCAGGGATAGGAACGAAAGGCTTTCCCCAGAGAAACAAAACTCACCCGGCCAGGTTCCTGATGTCAGTTTGCAGGAGGCACTTGGCACTGTCAAACCAGCCACAGGTGCCTGTGGGGGCACTTTTCATCTGGGAGGCATCCTGATCCATGCGGAATTTCAGCAGGCAGCCGGCCACTCCGGGCCACTGGGCTCTGAACAAGAATGATGGCCTTTCCCCAGAGAAACAAAACTCACAAGGCCAGGTTCCTGATGTCAGTTTGCAGGAGGCACTTGGCACTGTCAAACCAGCCACAGTTGCCTGTGGTGGCACCTTACATCTGGGAGGTATCCTGATCCGTGTGGAATTTCAGCAGGCAGCAGGCAAGTACGGGCCACCGGGCCCTGGACATGAACCATGGCCTTTCCCCTGAGAAAGAAAATCACCAGGCCAGGTTTCTGATGTCAGTTTGCAGGAAGCACTTGGCACTGTCAAACCAGCCACAGTTGCCTCTGGGGGCACCTTTCATCTCGGCGGCATCCTGGTCCGTGCAGAATTTCAGCAGGGGGCCGGCCACTCAGGACACCAGGCTAAGGATATGAACCATGGCCTTTCCCCAGAGAAACAAAAGTCACCAGGCCAGGTTCCTGATGTCAGTTTGCAGGAGGCACTTGGCACTGTCAAACCAGCCACAGGTGCCTGTGGGGCACCTTGCATCTCGGAGGTATCCTGATCCGTGCGGAATTTCAGCAGTCAGCCGGCCACTTTGGGCCACAGTTTGTAGGATATGAACCATGGCCTTTCCCCAGAGAAACAAAAGTCACCAGGTCAGGTTCCTGATGTCAGTGTGCAGGAGGCACTTGGCACTGTCAAACCAGCCACAGTTGCCTGTGGGGGCACCTTGCATCTCGGCGGCATCCTGATCCATGCCGAATTCCAGCAGGCAGCCGGCCACTCCGGGCCATTAGACCTTGGACACGTACAATGGCCTTTCCCCAGAGAAATAAAAGTCACCAGGCCAGGTTCCTGATGTCAGTTTGCAGGAGGCACTTGGCACTGTCAAACCAGCCACAGTTGCCTCTGGGGGCTCCTTTCATCTGGGAGTTATCCGCATCCGTTCGGAATTTCAACAGGCAGCCGGCCACTCCAGGCCACCTGGCCCTGGAGTGGAGCGATGGCTTTTCCCCAGAGAAACAAAAGTCACCCGGCCAGGTTCCTGATGTCAGTTTGCAGGAGGCACTTGGCACTGTCAAACCAGCCACACGCACCTGTATGGGCACCTTGCATCTGGGCGGTATCCTCATCTGTGCGGAAGTTCAGCAGGCTGCCGGCCACACCAGGCCACCGGGCACTGGACACGAACGATGCCCTTTCCCGTGAGAAACAAAAGTCACCAGGCCAGGTTCCTGATGTCAGTTTGCAGGAGGCGCTTGGCACTGTCAAACCAGCCACAGTTGCCTGTGGTGGTACTTTCCATCTGGGAGGTATCTTCAACAGTGCGGAATTTCAGCAGGCAGCCAGCCACTCTGGGCCACCCGTCCATGGATAGGAACGAAAGGCTTTCCCCAGAGAAACAAAACTCACCCGGCCAGGATCCTGATGTCAGTTTGCAGGAGGCACTTGGCACTGTCAAACCAGCCACAGGTGCCTGTGGGGGCACTTTTCATCTGGGAGGCATCCCGATCCATGCGGAATTTCAGCAGGCAGCCGGCCACTCCGGGCCACTGGGCTCTGAACAAGAATGATGGCCTTTCCCCAGAGAAACAAAACTCACAAGGCCAGGTTCCTGATGTCAGTTTGCAGGAGGCACTTGGCACTGTCAAACCAGCCACAGTTGCCTGTGGTGGCACCTTACATCTGGGAGGTATCCTGATCCGTGTGGAATTTCAGCAGGCAGCAGGCAAGTACGGGCCACCGGGCCCTGGACAAGAACCACGGCCTTTCCCCTAGGGAAACAAAAGTCACCCGGCCAGGTTCCTGATGTCAGTTTGCAGGAGGCACTTGGCACTGTCAAACCAGCCACAGTTGGCTGTGGGGGCACTTTCCATCTGGGAGGCATCCCGATCCATGCGGAATTTCAGCAGGCAGCCGGGCACTCCAGGCCGCAAGGCCCTGGACATGAATCATGGTCTTTCCCCAGAGAAAGGAAAGTCACAAGGCCAGGTTCCTGATGTCATTTTGCAGGAGGCACATGGCACTGTCAAACCAGCCACAGGTGCCTGTGGGGGCACCTTGCATCTCGGCGGCATCCTGATCCATGCCGAATTCCAGCAGGCAGCCGGCCACTCCGGGCCATTAGACCTTGGACACGTACAATGGCCTTTCCCCAGAGAAATAAAAGTCACCAGGCCAGGTTCCTGATGTCAGTTTGCAGGAGGCACTTGGCACTGTCAAACCAGCCACAGTTGCCTGTGGGGGCTCCTTTCATCTGGGAGTTATCCGCATCCGTGCGGAATTTCAACAGGCAGCCAGCCACTCTGGGCCACCCGTCCATGGATAGGAACGAAAGGCTTTCCCCAGAGAAACAAAAGTCACCCGGCCAGGTTCCTGATGTCAGTTTGCAGGAGGCACTTGGCACTGTCAAACCAGCCACAGGTGCCTGTGGGGGCACTTTTCATCTGGGAGGCATCCTGATCCATGCGGAATTTCAGCAGGCAGCCGGCCACTCCGGGCCACTGGGCTCTGAACAAGAATGATGGCCTTTCCCCAGAGAAACAAAACTCACAAGGCCAGGTTCCTGATGTCAGTTTGCAGGAGGCACTTGGCACTGTCAAACCAGCCACAGTTGCCTGTGGTGGCACCTTACATCTGGGAGGTATCCTGATCCGTGTGGAATTTCAGCAGGCAGCAGGCAAGTACGGGCCACCGGGCCCTGGACATGAACCATGGCCTTTCCCCTGAGAAAGAAAATCACCAGGCCAGGTTCCTGATGTCAGTTTGCAGGAAGCACTTGGCACTGTCAAACCAGCCACAGTTGCCTGTGGGGGCACCTTTCATCTCGGCGGCATCCTGGTCCGTGCAGAATTTCAGCAGGGGGCCGGCCACTCAGGACACCAGGCTCAGGATATGAACCATGGCCTTTCCCCAGAGAAACAAAAGTCACCAGGCCAGGTTCCTGATGTCAGTTTGCAGGAGGCACTTGGCACTGTCAAACCAGCCACAGGTGCCTGTGGGGGCACTTTTCATCTGGGAGGCATCCCGATCCATGCGGAATTTCAGCAGGCAGCCGGCCACTCCGGGCCACCAGGCCCTGGACAAGAACCACGGCTTTTCCCTAGGGAAACAAAAGTCACCCGGCCAGGTTCCTGATGTCAGTTTGCAGGAGGCACTTGGCACTGTCAAACCAGCCACAGTTGGCTGTGGGGGCACTTTCCATCTGGGAGGCATCCCGATCCTTGCGGAATTTCAGCAGGCAGCCGGGCACTCCAGGCCGCAAGGCCCTGGACATGAATCATGGTCTTTCCCCAGAGAAAGGAAAGTCACAAGGCCAGGTTCCTGATGTCATTTTGCAGGAGGCACATGGCACTGTCAAACCAGCCACAGGTGCCTGTAGGGGCACCTTGCATCTCGGCGGCATCCTGATCCATGCCGAATTCCAGCAGGCAGCCGGCCACTCCGGGCCATTAGACCTTGGACACGTACAATGGCCTTTCCCCAGAGAAATAAAAGTCACCGGGCCAGGTTCCTGATGTCAGTTTGCAGGAGGCACTTGGCACTGTCAAACCAGCCACAGTTGCCTGTGGGGGCTCCTTTCATCTGGGAGTTATCCGCATCCGTGCAGAATTTCAACAGGCAGCCGGCCACTCCAGGCCACCTGGCCTTGGAGTGGAGCAATGGCTTTTCCCCAGAGAAACAAAAGTCACCCGGCCAGGTTCCTGATGTCAGTTTGCAGGAGGCGCTTGGCACTGTCAAACCAGCCACAGTTGCCTGTGGTGGTACTTTCCATCTGGGAGGTATCTTCAACAGTGCGGAATTTCAGCAGGCAGCCAGCCACTCTGGGCCACCCGTCCATGGATAGGAACGAAAGGCTTTCCCCTGAGAAACAAAACTCACCCGGCCAGGTTCCTGATGTCAGTTTGCAGGAGGCACTTGGCACTGTCAAACCAGCCACAGGTGCCTGTGGGGGCACTTTTCATCTGGGAGGCATCCCGATCCATGCGGAATTTCAGCAGGCAGCCGGCCACTCCGGGCCACTGGGCTCTGAACAAGAATGATGGCCTTTCCCCAGAGAAACAAAACTCACAAGGCCAGGTTCCTGATGTCAGTTTGCAGGAGGCACTTGGCACTGTCAAACCAGCCACAGTTGCCTGTGGTGGCACCTTACATCTGGGAGGTATCCTGATCCGTGTGGAATTTCAGCAGGCAGCAGGCAAGTACGGGCCACCGGGCCCTGGACAAGAACCACGGCCTTTCCCCTAGGGAAACAAAAGTCACCCGGCCAGGTTCCTGATGTCAGTTTGCAGGAGGCACTTGGCACTGTCAAACCAGCCACAGTTGGCTGTGGGGGCACTTTCCATCTGGGAGGCATCCCGATCCATGCGGAATTTCAGCAGGCAGCCGGGCACTCCAGGCCGCAAGGCCCTGGACATGAATCATGGTCTTTCCCCAGAGAAAGGAAAGTCACAAGGCCAGGTTCCTGATGTCATTTTGCAGGAGGCACATGGCACTGTCAAACCAGCCACAGGTGCCTGTGGGGGCACCTTGCATCTCGGCGGCATCCTGATCCATGCCGAATTCCAGCAGGCAGCCGGCCACTCCGGGCCATTAGACCTTGGACACGTACAATGGCCTTTCCCCAGAGAAATAAAAGTCACCAGGCCAGGTTCCTGATGTCAGTTTGCAGGAGGCACTTGGCACTGTCAAACCAGCCACAGTTGCCTGTGGGGGCTCCTTTCATCTGGGAGTTATCCGCATCCGTGCGGAATTTCAACAGGCAGCCAGCCACTCTGGGCCACCCGTCCATGGATAGGAATGAAAGGCTTTCCCCAGAGAAACAAAACTCACCCGGCCAGGTTCCTGATGTCAGTTTGCAGGAGGCACTTGGCACTGTCAAACCAGCCACAGGTGCCTGTGGGGGCACTTTTCATCTGGGAGGCATCCTGATCCATGCGGAATTTCAGCAGGCAGCCGGCCACTCCGGGCCACTGGGCTCTGAACAAGAATGATGGCCTTTCCCCAGAGAAACAAAACTCACAAGGCCAGGTTCCTGATGTCAGTTTGCAGGAGGCACTTGGCACTGTCAAACCAGCCACAGTTGCCTGTGGTGGCACCTTACATCTGGGAGGTATCCTGATCCGTGTGGAATTTCAGCAGGCAGCAGGCAAGTACGGGCCACCGGGCCCTGGACATGAACCATGGCCTTTCCCCTGAGAAAGAAAATCACCAGGCCAGGTTCCTGATGTCAGTTTGCAGGAAGCACTTGGCACTGTCAAACCAGCCACAGTTGCCTGTGGGGGCACCTTTCATCTCGGCGGCATCCTGGTCCGTGCAGAATTTCAGCAGGGGGCCGGCCACTCAGGACACCAGGCTCAGGATATGAACCATGGCCTTTCCCCAGAGAAACAAAAGTCACCAGGCCAGGTTCCTGATGTCAGTTTGCAGGAGGCACTTGGCACTGTCAAACCAGCCACAGGTGCCTGTGGGGGCACTTTTCATCTGGGAGGCATCCCGATCCATGCGGAATTTCAGCAGGCAGCCGGCCACTCCGGGCCACCAGGCCCTGGACAAGAACCACGGCTTTTCCCTAGGGAAACAAAAGTCACCCGGCCAGGTTCCTGATGTCAGTTTGCAGGAGGCACTTGGCACTGTCAAACCAGCCACAGTTGGCTGTGGGGGCACTTTCCATCTGGGAGGCATCCCGATCCTTGCGGAATTTCAGCAGGCAGCCGGGCACTCCAGGCCGCAAGGCCCTGGACATGAATCATGGTCTTTCCCCAGAGAAAGGAAAGTCACAAGGCCAGGTTCCTGATGTCATTTTGCAGGAGGCACATGGCACTGTCAAACCAGCCACAGGTGCCTGTAGGGGCACCTTGCATCTCGGCGGCATCCTGATCCATGCCGAATTCCAGCAGGCAGCCGGCCACTCCGGGCCATTAGACCTTGGACACGTACAATGGCCTTTCCCCAGAGAAATAAAAGTCACCGGGCCAGGTTCCTGATGTCAGTTTGCAGGAGGCACTTGGCACTGTCAAACCAGCCACAGTTGCCTGTGGGGGCTCCTTTCATCTGGGAGTTATCCGCATCCGTGCAGAATTTCAACAGGCAGCCGGCCACTCCAGGCCACCTGGCCTTGGAGTGGAGCAATGGCTTTTCCCCAGAGAAACAAAAGTCACCCGGCCAGGTTCCTGATGTCAGTTTGCAGGAGGCACTTGGCACTGTCAAACCAGCCACACGCACCTGTATGGGCACCTTGCATCTGGGAGGTATCCTCATCTGTGCGGAAGTTCAGCAGGCTGCCGGCCACACCAGGCCACCGGGCAATGGACATGAACGATGCCCTTTCCCGTGAGAAACAAAAGTCACCAGGCCAGGTTCCTGATGTCAGTTTGCAGGAGGCGCTTGGCACTGTCAAACCAGCCACAGTTGCCTGTGGTGGTACTTTCCATCTGGGAGGTATCTTCAACAGTGCGGAATTTCAGCAGGCAGCCAGCCACTCTGGGCCACCCGTCCATGGATAGGAACGAAAGGCTTTCCCCAGAGAAACAAAACTCACCCGGCCAGGTTCCTGATGTCAGTTTGCAGGAGGCACTTGGCACTGTCAAACCAGCCACAGGTGCCTGTGGGGGCACTTTTCATCTGGGAGGCATCCTGATCCATGCGGAATTTCAGCAGGCAGCCGGCCACTCCGGGCCACTGGGCTCTGAACAAGAATGATGGCCTTTCCCCAGAGAAACAAAAGTCACCCGGCCAGGTTCCTGATGTCAGTTTGCAGGAGGCACTTGGCACTGTCAAACCAGCCACAGTTGCCTGTGGTGGCACCTTACATCTGGGAGGTATCCTGATCCGTGTGGAATTTCAGCAGGCAGCAGGCAAGTACGGGCCACCGGGCCCTGGACATGAACCATGGCCTTTCCCCTGAGAAAGAAAATCACCAGGCCAGGTTTCTGATGTCAGTTTGCAGGAAGCACTTGGCACTGTCAAACCAACCACAGTTGCCTCTGGGGGCACCTTTCATCTCGGCGGCATCCTGGTCCGTGCAGAATTTCAGCAGGGGGCCGGCCACTCAGGACACCAGGCTCAGGATATGAACCATGGCCTTTCCCCAGAGAAACAAAAGTCACCAGGCCAGGTTCCTGATGTCAGTTTGCAGGAGGCACTTGGCACTGTCAAACCAGCCACAGGTGCCTGTGGGGCACCTTGCATCTCGGAGGTATCCTGAACCGTGCGGAATTTCAGCAGGCAGCCGGCCACTCCGGGCCATTAGACCTTGGACACGTACAATGGCCTTTCCCCAGAGAAATAAAAGTCACCAGGCCAGGTTCCTGATGTCAGTTTGCCGGAGGCACTTGGCACTGTCAAACCAGCCACAGTTGCCTCTGGGGGCTCCTTTCATCTGGGAGTTATCCGCATCCGTGCGGAATTTCAACAGGCAGCCGGCCACTCCAGGCCACCTGGCCTTGGAGTGGAGCGATGGCTTTTCCCTAGGGAAACAAAAGTCACCCGGCCAGGTTCCTGATGTCAGTTTGCAGGAGGCACTTGGCACTGTCAAACCAGCCACACGCACCTGTATGGGCACCTTGCATCTGGGAGGTATCCTCATCTGTGCGGAAGTTCAGCAGGCTGCCGGCCACACCAGGCCACCGGGCAATGGACATGAACGATGCCCTTTCCCGTGAGAAACAAAAGTCACCAGGCCAGGTTCCTGATGTCAGTTTGCAGGAGGCGCTTGGCACTGTCAAACCAGCCACAGTTGCCTGTGGTGGTACTTTCCATCTGGGAGGTATCTTCAACAGTGCGGAATTTCAGCAGGCAGCCAGCCACTCTGGGCCACCCGTCCATGGATAGGAACGAAAGGCTTTCCCCAGAGAAACAAAACTCACCCGGCCAGGTTCCTGATGTCAGTTTGCAGGAGGCACTTGGCACTGTCAAACCAGCCAGAGGTGCCTGTGGGGGCACTTTTCATCTGGGAGGCATCCTGATCCATGCGGAATTTCAGCAGGCAGCCGGCCACTCCGGGCCACTGGGCTCTGAACAAGAATGATGGCCTTTCCCCAGAGAAACAAAACTCACAAGGCCAGGTTCCTGATGTCAGTTTGCAGGAGGCACTTGGCACTGTCAAACCAGCCACAGTTGCCTGTGGTGGCACCTTACATCTGGGAGGTATCCTGATCCGTGTGGAATTTCAGCAGGCAGCAGGCAAGTACGGGCCACCGGGCCCTGGACATGAACCATGGCCTTTCCCCTGAGAAAGAAAATCACCAGGCCAGGTTTCTGATGTCAGTTTGCAGGAAGCACTTGGCACTGTCAAACCAGCCACAGTTGCCTCTGGGGGCACCTTTCATCTCGGCGGCATCCTGGTCCGTGCAGAATTTCAGCAGGGGGCCGGCCACTCAGGACACCAGGCTCAGGATATGAACCATGGCCTTTCCCCAGAGAAACAAAAGTCACCAGGCCAGGTTCCTGATGTCAGTTTGCAGGAGGCACTTGGCACTGTCAAACCAGCCACAGGTGCCTGTGGGGCACCTTGCATCTCGGAGGTATCCTGATCCGTGCGGAATTTCAGCAGTCAGCCGGCCACTTTGGGCCACAGTTTGTAGGATATGAACCATGGCCTTTCCCCAGAGAAACAAAAGTCACCAGGTCAGGTTCCTGATGTCAGTGTGCAGGAGGCACTTGGCACTGTCAAACCAGCCACAGTTGCCTGTGGGGGCACCTTGCATCTCGGCGGCATCCTGATCCATGCCGAATTCCAGCAGGCAGCCGGCCACTCCGGGCCATTAGACCTTGGACACGTACAATGGCCTTTCCCCAGAGAAATAAAAGTCACCAGGCCAGGTTCCTGATGTCAGTTTGCAGGAGGCACTTGGCACTGTCAAACCAGCCACAGTTGCCTGTGGGGGCTCCTTTCATCTGGGAGTTATCCGCATCCGTTCGGAATTTCAACAGGCAGCCGGCCACTCCAGGCCACCTGGCCCTGGAGTGGAGCGATGGCTTTTCCCCAGAGAAACAAAAGTCACCCGGCCAGGTTCCTGATGTCAGTTTGCAGGAGGCACTTGGCACTGTCAAACCAGCCACACGCACCTGTATGGGCACCTTGCATCTGGGCGGTATCCTCATCTGTGCGGAAGTTCAGCAGGCTGCCGGCCACACCAGGCCACCGGGCACTGGACACGAACGATGCCCTTTCCCGTGAGAAACAAAAGTCACCAGGCCAGGTTCCTGATGTCAGTTTGCAGGAGGCGCTTGGCACTGTCAAACCAGCCACAGTTGCCTGTGGTGGTACTTTCCATCTGGGAGGTATCTTCAACAGTGCGGAATTTCAGCAGGCAGCCAGCCACTCTGGGCCACCCGTCCATGGATAGGAACGAAAGGCTTTCCCCTGAGAAACAAAACTCACCCGGCCAGGTTCCTGATGTCAGTTTGCAGGAGGCACTTGGCACTGTCAAACCAGCCACAGGTGCCTGTGGGGGCACTTTTCATCTGGGAGGCATCCCGATCCATGCGGAATTTCAGCAGGCAGCCGGCCACTCCGGGCCACCAGGCCCTGGACAAGAACCACGGCTTTTCCCTAGGGAAACAAAAGTCACCCGGCCAGGTTCCTGAGGTCAGTTTGCAGGAGGCACATGGCACTGTCAAACCAGCCACAGGTGCCTGTGGGGGCACCTTGCATCTCGGCGGCATCCTGATCCATGCCGAATTCCAGCAGGCAGCCGGCCACTCCGGGCCATTAGACCTTGGACACGTACAATGGCCTTTCCCCAGAGAAATAAAAGTCACCAGGCCAGGTTCCTGATGTCAGTTTGCAGGAGGCACTTGGCACTGTCAAACCAGCCACAGGTGCCTGTGGGGGCACTTTTCATCTGGGAGGCATCCTGATCCATGCGGAATTTCAGCAGGCAGCCGGCCACTCCGGGCCACTGGGCTCTGAACAAGAATGATGGCCTTTCCCCAGAGAAACAAAACTCACAAGGCCAGGTTCCTGATGTCAGTTTGCAGGAGGCACTTGGCACTGTCAAACCAGCCACAGTTGCCTGTGGTGGCACCTTACATCTGGGAGGTATCCTGATCCGTGTGGAATTTCAGCAGGCAGCAGGCAAGTACGGGCCACCGGGCCCTGGACATGAACCATGGCCTTTCCCCTGAGAAAGAAAATCACCAGGCCAGGTTCCTGATGTCAGTTTGCAGGAAGCACTTGGCACTGTCAAACCAGCCACAGTTGCCTGTGGGGGCACCTTTCATCTCGGCGGCATCCTGGTCCGTGCAGAATTTCAGCAGGGGGCCGGCCACTCAGGACACCAGGCTCAGGATATGAACCATGGCCTTTCCCCAGAGAAACAAAAGTCACCCGGCCAGGTTCCTGATGTCAGTTTGCAGGAGGCACTTGGCACTGTCAAACCAGCCACAGGTGCCTGTGGGGGCACTTTTCATCTGGGAGGCATCCCGATCCATGCGGAATTTCAGCAGGCAGCCGGCCACTCCGGGCCACCAGGCCCTGGACAAGAACCACGGCTTTTCCCTAGGGAAACAAAAGTCACCCGGCCAGGTTCCTGATGTCAGTTTGCAGGAGGCACTTGGCACTGTCAAACCAGCCACAGTTGGCTGTGGGGGCACTTTCCATCTGGGAGGCATCCCGATCCTTGCGGAATTTCAGCAGGCAGCCGGGCACTCCAGGCCGCAAGGCCCTGGACATGAATCATGGTCTTTCCCCAGAGAAAGGAAAGTCACACGGCCAGGTTCCTGATGTCATTTTGCAGGAGGCACATGGCACTGTCAAACCAGCCACAGGTGCCTGTAGGGGCACCTTGCATCTCGGCGGCATCCTGATCCATGCCGAATTCCAGCAGGCAGCCGGCCACTCCGGGCCATTAGACCTTGGACACGTACAATGGCCTTTCCCCAGAGAAATAAAAGTCACCGGGCCAGGTTCCTGATGTCAGTTTGCAGGAGGCACTTGGCACTGTCAAACCAGCCACAGTTGCCTGTGGGGGCTCCTTTCATCTGGGAGTTATCCGCATCCGTGCAGAATTTCAACAGGCAGCCGGCCACTCCAGGCCACCTGGCCTTGGAGTGGAGCAATGGCTTTTCCCCAGAGAAACAAAAGTCACCCGGCCAGGTTCCTGATGTCAGTTTGCAGGAGGCACTTGGCACTGTCAAACCAGCCACACGCACCTGTATGGGCACCTTGCATCTGGGAGGTATCCTCATCTGTGCGGAAGTTCAGCAGGCTGCCGGCCACACCAGGCCACCGGGCACTGGACACGAACGATGCCCTTTCCCGTGAGAAACAAAAGTCACCAGGCCAGGTTCCTGATGTCAGTTTGCAGGAGGCGCTTGGCACTGTCAAACCAGCCACAGTTGCCTGTGGTGGTACTTTCCATCTGGGAGGTATCTTCAACAGTGCGGAATTTCAGCAGGCAGCCAGCCACTCTGGGCCACCCGTCCATGGATAGGAACGAAAGGCTTTCCCCAGAGAAACAAAACTCACCCGGCCAGGTTCCTGATGTCAGTTTGCAGGAGGCACTTGGCACTGTCAAACCAGCCACAGGTGCCTGTGGGGGCACTTTTCATCTGGGAGGCATCCTGATCCATGCGGAATTTCAGCAGGCAGCCGGCCACTCCGGGCCACTGGGCTCTGAACAAGAATGATGGCCTTTCCCCAGAGAAACAAAAGTCACCCGGCCAGGTTCCTGATGTCAGTTTGCAGGAGGCACTTGGCACTGTCAAACCAGCCACAGTTGCCTGTGGTGGCACCTTACATCTGGGAGGTATCCTGATCCGTGTGGAATTTCAGCAGGCAGCAGGCAAGTACGGGCCACCGGGCCCTGGACATGAACCATGGCCTTTCCCCTGAGAAAGAAAATCACCAGGCCAGGTTTCTGATGTCAGTTTGCAGGAAGCACTTGGCACTGTCAAACCAACCACAGTTGCCTCTGGGGGCACCTTTCATCTCGGCGGCATCCTGGTCCGTGCAGAATTTCAGCAGGGGGCCGGCCACTCAGGACACCAGGCTCAGGATATGAACCATGGCCTTTCCCCAGAGAAACAAAAGTCACCAGGCCAGGTTCCTGATGTCAGTTTGCAGGAGGCACTTGGCACTGTCAAACCAGCCACAGGTGCCTGTGGGGCACCTTGCATCTCGGAGGTATCCTGAACCGTGCGGAATTTCAGCAGGCAGCCGGCCACTCCGGGCCATTAGACCTTGGACACGTACAATGGCCTTTCCCCAGAGAAATAAAAGTCACCAGGCCAGGTTCCTGATGTCAGTTTGCCGGAGGCACTTGGCACTGTCAAACCAGCCACAGTTGCCTGTGGGGGCTCCTTTCATCTGGGAGTTATCCGCATCCGTGCGGAATTTCAACAGGCAGCCGGCCACTCCAGGCCACCTGGCCTTGGAGTGGAGCGATGGCTTTTCCCTAGGGAAACAAAAGTCACCCGGCCAGGTTCCTGATGTCAGTTTGCAGGAGGCACTTGGCACTGTCAAACCAGCCACACGCACCTGTATGGGCACCTTGCATCTGGGAGGTATCCTCATCTGTGCGGAAGTTCAGCAGGCTGCCGGCCACACCAGGCCACCGGGCAATGGACATGAACGATGCCCTTTCCCGTGAGAAACAAAAGTCACCAGGCCAGGTTCCTGATGTCAGTTTGCAGGAGGCGCTTGGCACTGTCAAACCAGCCACAGTTGCCTGTGGTGGTACTTTCCATCTGGGAGGTATCTTCAACAGTGCGGAATTTCAGCAGGCAGCCAGCCACTCTGGGCCACCCGTCCATGGATAGGAACGAAAGGCTTTCCCCAGAGAAACAAAACTCACCCGGCCAGGTTCCTGATGTCAGTTTGCAGGAGGCACTTGGCACTGTCAAACCAGCCACAGGTGCCTGTGGGGGCACTTTTCATCTGGGAGGCATCCTGATCCATGCGGAATTTCAGCAGGCAGCCGGCCACTCCGGGCCACTGGGCTCTGAACAAGAATGATGGCCTTTCCCCAGAGAAACAAAACTCACAAGGCCAGGTTCCTGATGTCAGTTTGCAGGAGGCACTTGGCACTGTCAAACCAGCCACAGTTGCCTGTGGTGGCACCTTACATCTGGGAGGTATCCTGATCCGTGTGGAATTTCAGCAGGCAGCAGGCAAGTACGGGCCACCGGGCCCTGGACATGAACCATGGCCTTTCCCCTGAGAAAGAAAATCACCAGGCCAGGTTTCTGATGTCAGTTTGCAGGAAGCACTTGGCACTGTCAAACCAGCCACAGTTGCCTGTGGGGGCACCTTTCATCTCGGCGGCATCCTGGTCCGTGCAGAATTTCAGCAGGGGGCCGGCCACTCAGGACACCAGGCTCAGGATATGAACCATGGCCTTTCCCCAGAGAAACAAAAGTCACCAGGCCAGGTTCCTGATGTCAGTTTGCAGGAGGCACTTGGCACTGTCAAACCAGCCACAGGTGCCTGTGGGGCACCTTGCATCTCGGAGGTATCCTGATCCGTGCGGAATTTCAGCAGTCAGCCGGCCACTTTGGGCCACAGTTTGTAGGATATGAACCATGGCCTTTCCCCAGAGAAACAAAAGTCACCAGGTCAGGTTCCTGATGTCAGTGTGCAGGAGGCACTTGGCACTGTCAAACCAGCCACAGGTGCCTGTGGGGGCACCTTGCATCTCGGCGGCATCCTGATCCATGCCGAATTCCAGCAGGCAGCCGGCCACTCCGGGCCATTAGACCTTGGACACGTACAATGGCCTTTCCCCAGAGAAATAAAAGTCACCAGGCCAGGTTCCTGATGTCAGTTTGCAGGAGGCACTTGGCACTGTCAAACCAGCCACAGTTGCCTGTGGGGGCTCCTTTCATCTGGGAGTTATCCGCATCCGTTCGGAATTTCAACAGGCAGCCGGCCACTCCAGGCCACCTGGCCCTGGAGTGGAGCGATGGCTTTTCCCCAGAGAAACAAAAGTCACCCGGCCAGGTTCCTGATGTCAGTTTGCAGGAGGCACTTGGCACTGTCAAACCAGCCACACGCACCTGTATGGGCACCTTGCATCTGGGCGGTATCCTCATCTGTGCGGAAGTTCAGCAGGCTGCCGGCCACACCAGGCCACCGGGCACTGGACACGAACGATGCCCTTTCCCGTGAGAAACAAAAGTCACCAGGCCAGGTTCCTGATGTCAGTTTGCAGGAGGCGCTTGGCACTGTCAAACCAGCCACAGTTGCCTGTGGTGGTACTTTCCATCTGGGAGGTATCTTCAACAGTGCGGAATTTCAGCAGGCAGCCAGCCACTCTGGGCCACCCGTCCATGGATAGGAACGAAAGGCTTTCCCCTGAGAAACAAAAGTCACCCGGCCAGGTTCCTGATGTCAGTTTGCAGGAGACACTTGGCACTGTCAAACCAGCCACAGGTGCCTGTGGGGGCACTTTTCATCTGGGAGGCATCCCGATCCATGCGGAATTTCAGCAGGCAGCCGGCCACTCCGGGCCACCAGGCCCTGGACAAGAACCACGGCTTTTCCCTAGGGAAACAAAAGTCACCCGGCCAGGTTCCTGATGTCAGTTTGCAGGAGGCACTTGGCACTGTCAAACCAGCCACAGTTGGCTGTGGGGGCACTTTCCATCTGGGAGGCATCCCGATCCATGCCGAATTTCAGCAGGCAGCCGGGCACTCCAGGCCGCAAGGCCCTGGACATGAATCATGGTCTTTCCCCAGAGAAAGGAAAGTCACAAGGCCAGGTTCCTGATGTCATTTTGCAGGAGGCACATGGCACTGTCAAACCAGCCACAGGTGCCTGTGGGGGCACCTTGCATCTCGGCGGCATCCTGATCCATGCCGAATTCCAGCAGGCAGCCGGCCACTCCGGGCCATTAGACCTTGGACACGTACAATGGCCTTTCCCCAGAGAAATAAAAGTCACCAGGCCAGGTTCCTGATGTCAGTTTGCAGGAGGCACTTGGCACTGTCAAACCAGCCACAGTTGCCTGTGGGGGCTCCTTTCATCTGGGAGTTATCCGCATCCGTGCGGAATTTCAACAGGCAGCCAGCCACTCTGGGCCACCCGTCCATGGATAGGAACGAAAGGCTTTCCCCAGAGAAACAAAACTCACCCGGCCAGGTTCCTGATGTCAGTTTGCAGGAGGCACATGGCACTGTCAAACCAGCCACAGGTGCCTGTGGGGGCACTTTTCATCTGGGAGGCATCCTGATCCATGCGGAATTTCAGCAGGCAGCCGGCCACTCCGGGCCACTGGGCTCTGAACAAGAATGATGGCCTTTCCCCAGAGAAACAAAACTCACAAGGCCAGGTTCCTGATGTCAGTTTGCAGGAGGCACTTGGCACTGTCAAACCAGCCACAGTTGCCTGTGGTGGCACCTTACATCTGGGAGGCATCCCGATCCATGCCGAATTTCAGCAGGCAGCCGGGCACTCCAGGCCGCAAGGCCCTGGACATGAATCATGGTCTTTCCCCAGAGAAAGGAAAGTCACAAGGCCAGGTTCCTGATGTCATTTTGCAGGAGGCACATGGCACTGTCAAACCAGCCACAGGTGCCTGTGGGGGCACCTTGCATCTCGGCGGCATCCTGATCCATGCCGAATTCCAGCAGGCAGCCGGCCACTCCGGGCCATTAGACCTTGGACACGTACAATGGCCTTTCCCCAGAGAAATAAAAGTCACCAGGCCAGGTTCCTGATGTCAGTTTGCAGGAGGCACTTGGCACTGTCAAACCAGCCACAGTTGCCTGTGGGGGCTCCTTTCATCTGGGAGTTATCCGCATCCGTGCGGAATTTCAACAGGCAGCCAGCCACTCTGGGCCACCCGTCCATGGATAGGAACGAAAGGCTTTCCCCAGAGAAACAAAACTCACCCGGCCAGGTTCCTGATGTCAGTTTGCAGGAGGCACTTGGCACTGTCAAACCAGCCACAGGTGCCTGTGGGGGCACTTTTCATCTGGGAGGCATCCTGATCCATGCGGAATTTCAGCAGGCAGCCGGCCACTCCGGGCCACTGGGCTCTGAACAAGAATGATGGCCTTTCCCCAGAGAAACAAAACTCACAAGGCCAGGTTCCTGATGTCAGTTTGCAGGAGGCACTTGGCACTGTCAAACCAGCCACAGTTGCCTGTGGTGGCACCTTACATCTGGGAGGTATCCTGATCCGTGTGGAATTTCAGCAGGCAGCAGGCAAGTACGGGCCACCGGGCCCTGGACATGAACCATGGCCTTTCCCCAGAGAAATAAAAGTCACCAGGCCAGGTTCCTGATGTCAGTTTGCAGGAGGCACTTGGCACTGTCAAACCAGCCACAGGTGCCTGTGGGGGCACTTTTCATCTGGGAGGCATCCCGATCCATGCGGAATTTCAGCAGGCAGCCGGCCACTCCGGGCCACCAGGCCCTGGACAAGAACCACGGCTTTTCCCTAGGGAAACAAAAGTCACCCGGCCAGGTTCCTGATGTCAGTTTGCAGGAGGCACTTGGCACTGTCAAACCAGCCACAGTTGGCTGTGGGGGCACTTTCCATCTGGGAGGCATCCCGATCCATGCCGAATTTCAGCAGGCAGCCGGGCACTCCAGGCCGCAAGGCCCTGGACATGAATCATGGTCTTTCCCCAGAGAAAGGAAAGTCACAAGGCCAGGTTCCTGATGTCATTTTGCAGGAGGCACATGGCACTGTCAAACCAGCCACAGGTGCCTGTGGGGGCACCTTGCATCTCGGCGGCATCCTGATCCATGCCGAATTCCAGCAGGCAGCCGGCCACTCCGGGCCATTAGACCTTGGACACGTACAATGGCCTTTCCCCAGAGAAATAAAAGTCACCAGGCCAGGTTCCTGATGTCAGTTTGCAGGAGGCACTTGGCACTGTCAAACCAGCCACAGTTGCCTGTGGGGGCTCCTTTCATCTGGGAGTTATCCGCATCCGTGCGGAATTTCAACAGGCAGCCAGCCACTCTGGGCCACCCGTCCATGGATAGGAACGAAAGGCTTTCCCCAGAGAAACAAAACTCACCCGGCCAGGTTCCTGATGTCAGTTTGCAGGAGGCACTTGGCACTGTCAAACCAGCCACAGGTGCCTGTGGGGGCACTTTTCATCTGGGAGGCATCCTGATCCATGCGGAATTTCAGCAGGCAGCCGGCCACTCCGGGCCACTGGGCTCTGAACAAGAATGATGGCCTTTCCCCAGAGAAACAAAACTCACAAGGCCAGGTTCCTGATGTCAGTTTGCAGGAGGCACTTGGCACTGTCAAACCAGCCACAGTTGCCTGTGGTGGCACCTTACATCTGGGAGGCATCCCGATCCATGCCGAATTTCAGCAGGCAGCCGGGCACTCCAGGCCGCAAGGCCCTGGACATGAATCATGGTCTTTCCCCAGAGAAAGGAAAGTCACAAGGCCAGGTTCCTGATGTCATTTTGCAGGAGGCACATGGCACTGTCAAACCAGCCACAGGTGCCTGTGGGGGCACCTTGCATCTCGGCGGCATCCTGATCCATGCCGAATTCCAGCACGCAGCCGGCCACTCCGGGCCATTGGACCTTGGACACGTACAATGTCCTTTCCCCCGAGAAATAAAAGTCACCAGGCCAGGTTCCTGATGTCAGTTTGCAGGAGGCACTTGGCACTGTCAAACCAGCCACAGTTGCCTGTGGGGGCTCCTTTCATCTGGGAGTTATCCGCATCCGTGCGGAATTTCAACAGGCAGCCAGCCACTCTGGGCCACCCGTCCATGGATAGGAACGAAAGGCTTTCCCCAGAGAAACAAAACTCACCCGGCCAGGTTCCTGATGTCAGTTTGCAGGAGGCACTTGGCACTGTCAAACCAGCCACAGGTGCCTGTGGGGGCACTTTTCATCTGGGAGGCATCCTGATCCATGCGGAATTTCAGCAGGCAGCCGGCCACTCCGGGCCACTGGGCTCTGAACAAGAATGATGGCCTTTCCCCAGAGAAACAAAACTCACAAGGCCAGGTTCCTGATGTCAGTTTGCAGGAGGCACTTGGCACTGTCAAACCAGCCACAGTTGCCTGTGGTGGCACCTTACATCTGGGAGGTATCCTGATCCGTGTGGAATTTCAGCAGGCAGCAGGCAAGTACGGGCCACCGGGCCCTGGACATGAACCATGGCCTTTCCCCTGAGAAAGAAAATCACCAGGCCAGGTTCCTGATGTCAGTTTGCAGGAAGCACTTGGCACTGTCAAACCAGCCACAGTTGCCTCTGGGGGCACCTTTCATCTCGGCGGCATCCTGGTCCGTGCAGAATTTCAGCAGGGGGCCGGCCACTCAGGACACCAGGCTCAGGATATGAACCATGGCCTTTCCCCAGAGAAACAAAAGTCACCAGGCCAGGTTCCTGATGTCAGTTTGCAGGAGGCACTTGGCACTGTCAAACCAGCCACAGGTGCCTGTGGGGGCACTTTTCATCTGGGAGGCATCCCGATCCATGCCGAATTTCAGCAGGCAGCCGGCCACTCCGGGCCACCAGGCCCTGGACAAGAACCACGGCTTTTCCCTAGGGAAACAAAAGTCACCCGGCCAGGTTCCTGATGTCAGTTTGCAGGAGGCACTTGGCACTGTCAAACCAGCCACAGTTGGCTGTGGGGGCACTTTCCATCTGGGAGGCATCCCGATCCTTGCGGAATTTCAGCAGGCAGCCGGGCACTCCAGGCCGCAAGGCCCTGGACATGAATCATGGTCTTTCCCCAGAGAAAGGAAAGTCACAAGGCCAGGTTCCTGATGTCATTTTGCAGGAGGCACATGGCACTGTCAAACCAGCCACAGGTGCCTGTAGGGGCACCTTGCATCTCGGCGGCATCCTGATCCATGCCGAATTCCAGCAGGCAGCCGGCCACTCCGGGCCATTAGACCTTGGACACGTACAATGGCCTTTCCCCAGAGAAATAAAAGTCACCGGGCCAGGTTCCTGATGTCAGTTTGCAGGAGGCACTTGGCACTGTCAAACCAGCCACAGTTGCCTGTGGGGGCTCCTTTCATCTGGGAGTTATCCGCATCCGTGCGGAATTTCAACAGGCAGCCGGCCACTCCAGGCCACCTGGCCTTGGAGTGGAGCGATGGCTTTTCCCCAGAGAAACAAAACTCACCCGGCCAGGTTCCTGATGTCAGTTTGCAGGAGGCACTTGGCACTGTCAAACCAGCCACACGCACCTGTATGGGCACCTTGCATCTGGGAGGTATCCTCATCTGTGCGGAAGTTCAGCAGGCTGCCGGCCACACCAGGCCACCGGGCAATGGACATGAACGATGCCCTTTCCCGTGAGAAACAAAACTCACCAGGCCAGGTTCCTGATGTCAGTTTGCAGGAGGCGCTTGGCACTGTCAAACCAGCCACAGTTGCCTGTGGTGGTACTTTCCATCTGGGAGGTATCTTCAACAGTGCGGAATTTCAGCAGGCAGCCAGCCACTCTGGGCCACCCGTCCATGGATAGGAACGAAAGGCTTTCCCCAGAGAAACAAAACTCACCCGGCCAGGTTCCTGATGTCAGTTTGCAGGAGGCACTTGGCACTGTCAAACCAGCCACAGGTGCCTGTGGGGGCACTTTTCATCTGGGAGGCATCCTGATCCATGCGGAATTTCAGCAGGCAGCCGGCCACTCCGGGCCACTGGGCTCTGAACAAGAATGATGGCCTTTCCCCAGAGAAACAAAACTCACAAGGCCAGGTTCCTGATGTCAGTTTGCAGGAGGCACTTGGCACTGTCAAACCAGCCACAGTTGCCTGTGGTGGCACCTTACATCTGGGAGGTATCCTGATCCGTGTGGAATTTCAGCAGGCAGCAGGCAAGTACGGGCCACCGGGCCCTGGACATGAACCATGGCCTTTCCCCTGAGAAAGAAAATCACCAGGCCAGGTTTCTGATGTCAGTTTGCAGGAAGCACTTGGCACTGTCAAACCAGCCACAGTTGCCTCTGGGGGCACCTTTCATCTCGGCGGCATCCTGGTCCGTGCAGAATTTCAGCAGGGGGCCGGCCACTCAGGACACCAGGCTCAGGATATGAACCATGGCCTTTCCCCAGAGAAACAAAAGTCACCAGGCCAGGTTCCTGATGTCAGTTTGCAGGAGGCACTTGGCACTGTCAAACCAGCCACAGGTGCCTGTGGGGCACCTTGCATCTCGGAGGTATCCTGATCAGTGCGGAATTCCAGCAGGCAGCCGGCCACTCCGGGCCATTAGACCTTGGACACGTACAATGGCCTTTCCCCAGAGAAATAAAAGTCACCAGGCCAGGTTCCTGATGTCAGTTTGCAGGAGGCACTTGGCACTGTCAAACCAGCCACAGTTGCCTGTGGGGGCTCCTTTCATCTGGGAGTTATCCGCATCCGTGCGGAATTTCAACAGGCAGCCGGCCACTCCAGGCCACCTGGCCTTGGAGTGGAGCGATGGCTTTTCCCTAGGGAAACAAAAGTCACCCGGCCAGGTTCCTGATGTCAGTTTGCAGGAGGCACTTGGCACTGTCCAACCAGCCACACGCACCTGTATGGGCACCTTGCATCTGGGAGGTATCCTCATCTGTGCGGAAGTTCAGCAGGCTGCCAGCCACACCAGGCCACCGGGCAATGGATATGAACGATGCCCTTTCCCGTGAGAAACAAAAGTCACCCGGCCAGGTTCCTGATGTCAGTTTGCAGGAGGCGCTTGGCACTGTCAAACCAGCCACAGTTGCCTGTGGTGGTACTTTCCATCTGGGAGGTATCTTCAACAGTGCGGAATTTCAGCAGGCAGCCAGCCACTCTGGGCCACCCGTCCATGGATAGGAACGAAAGGCTTTCCCCAGAGAAACAAAACTCACCCGGCCAGGTTCCTGATGTCAGTTTGCAGGAGGCACTTGGCACTGTCAAACCAGCCACAGGTGCCTGTGGGGGCACTTTTCATCTGGGAGGCATCCTGATCCATGCGGAATTTCAGCAGGCAGCCGGCCACTCCGGGCCACTGGGCTCTGAACAAGAATGATGGCCTTTCCCCAGAGAAACAAAACTCACAAGGCCAGGTTCCTGATGTCAGTTTGCAGGAGGCACTTGGCACTGTCAAACCAGCCACAGTTGCCTGTGGTGGCACCTTACATCTGGGAGGTATCCTGATCCGTGTGGAATTTCAGCAGGCAGCAGGCAAGTACGGGCCACCGGGCCCTGGACATGAACCATGGCCTTTCCCCTGAGAAAGAAAATCACCAGGCCAGGTTTCTGATGTCAGTTTGCAGGAAGCACTTGGCACTGTCAAACCAGCCACAGTTGCCTCTGGGGGCACCTTTCATCTCGGCGGCATCCTGGTCCGTGCAGAATTTCAGCAGGGGGCCGGCCACTCAGGACATCAGGCTCAGGATATGAACCATGGCCTTTCCCCAGAGAAACAAAAGTCACCAGGCCAGGTTCCTGATGTCAGTTTGCAGGAGGCACTTGGCACTGTCAAACCAGCCACAGGTGCCTGTGGGGCACCTTGCATCTCGGAGGTATCCTGATCCGTGCGGAATTTCAGCAGTCAGCCGGCCACTTTGGGCCACAGTTTGTAGGATATGAACCATGGCCTTTCCCCAGAGAAACAAAAGTCACCAGGTCAGGTTCCTGATGTCAGTGTGCAGGAGGCACTTGGCACTGTCAAACCAGCCACAGTTGCCTGTGGGGGCACCTTGCATCTCGGCGGCATCCTGATCCATGCCGAATTCCAGCAGGCAGCCGGCCACTCCGGGCCATTAGACCTTGGACACGTACAATGGCCTTTCCCCAGAGAAATAAAAGTCACCAGGCCAGGTTCCTGATGTCAGTTTGCAGGAGGCACTTGGCACTGTCAAACCAGCCACAGTTGCCTGTGGGGGCTCCTTTCATCTGGGAGTTATCCGCATCCGTTCGGAATTTCAACAGGCAGCCGGCCACTCCAGGCCACCTGGCCCTGGAGTGGAGCGATGGCTTTTCCCCAGAGAAACAAAAGTCACCCGGCCAGGTTCCTGATGTCAGTTTGCAGGAGGCACTTGGCACTGTCAAACCAGCCACACGCACCTGTATGGGCACCTTGCATCTGGGCGGTATCCTCATCTGTGCGGAAGTTCAGCAGGCTGCCGGCCACACCAGGCCACCGGGCACTGGACACGAACGATGCCCTTTCCCGTGAGAAACAAAAGTCACCAGGCCAGGTTCCTGATGTCAGTTTGCAGGAGGCGCTTGGCACTGTCAAACCAGCCACAGTTGCCTGTGGTGGTACTTTCCATCTGGGAGGTATCTTCAACAGTGCGGAATTTCAGCAGGCAGCCAGCCACTCTGGGCCACCCGTCCATGGATAGGAACGAAAGGCTTTCCCCTGAGAAACAAAACTCACCCGGCCAGGTTCCTGATGTCAGTTTGCAGGAGGCACTTGGCACTGTCAAACCAGCCACAGGTGCCTGTGGGGGCACTTTTCCTCTGGGAGGCATCCCGATCCATGCGGAATTTCAGCAGGCAGCCGGTCACTCCGGGCCACCAGTCCCTGGACAAGAACCACGGCTTTTCCCTAGGGAAACAAAAGTCACCCGGCCAGGTTCCTGATGTCAGTTTGCAGGAGGCACTTGGCACTGTCAAACCAGCCACAGTTGCCTGTGGGGGCACTTTCCATCTGGGAGGCATCCCGATCCATGCGGAATTTCAGCAGGCAGCCGGGCACTCCAGGCCGCAAGGCCCTGGACATGAATCATGGCCTTTCCCCAGAGAAACAAAAGTCACCCGGCCAGGTTCCTGATGTCATTTTGCAGGAGGCACATGGCACTGTCAAACCAGCCACAGGTGCCTGTAGGGGGCACCTTGCATCTCGGCGGCATCCTGATCCATGCCGAATTCCAGCAGGCAGCCGGCCACTCCAGGCCATTAGACCTTGGACACGTACAATGGCCTTTCCCCAGAGAAATAAAAGTCACCGGGCCAGGTTCCTGATGTCAGTTTGCAGGAGGCACTTGGCACTGTCAAACCAGCCACAGTTGCCTGTGGGGGCTCCTTTCATCTGGGAGTTATCCGCATCCGTGCAGAATTTCAACAGGCAGCCGGCCACTCCAGGCCACCTGGCCTTGGAGTGGAGCGATGGCTTTTCCCCAGAGAAACAAAAGTCACCCGGCCATGTTCCTGATGTCAGTTTGCAGGAGGCACTTGGCACTGTCAAACCAGCCACACGCACCTGTATGGGCACCTTGCATCTGGGAGGTATCCTCATCTGTGCGGAAGTTCAGCAGGCTGCCGGCCACACCAGGCCACCGGGCACTGGACACGAACGATGCCCTTTCCCGTGAGAAACAAAAGTCACCAGGCCAGGTTCCTGATGTCAGTTTGCAGGAGGCGCTTGGCACTGTCAAACCAGCCACAGTTGCCTGTGGTGGTACTTTCCATCTGGGAGGTATCTTCAACAGTGCGGAATTTCAGCAGGCAGCCAGCCACTCTGGGCCACCCGTCCATGGATAGGAACGAAAGGCTTTCCCCAGAGAAACAAAACTCACAAGGCCAGGTTCCTGATGTCAGTTTGCAGGAGGCACTTGGCACTGTCAAACCAGCCACAGGTGCCTGTGGGGGCACTTTTCATCTGGGAGGCATCCTGATCCATGCGGAATTTCAGCAGGCAGCCGGCCACTCCGGGCCACTGGGCTCTGAACAAGAATGATGGCCTTTCCCCAGAGAAACAAAACTCACAAGGCCAGGTTCCTGATGTCAGTTTGCAGGAGGCACTTGGCACTGTCAAACCAGCCACAGTTGCCTGTGGTGGCACCTTACATCTGGGAGGTATCCTGATCCGTGTGGAATTTCAGCCGGGCCCTGGACATGAACCATGGCCTTTCCCCTGAGAAAGAAAATCACCAGGCCAGGTTCCTGATGTCAGTTTGCAGGAAGCACTTGGCACTGTCAAACCAGCCACAGTTGCCTCTGGGGGCACCTTTCATCTCGCGGCATCCTGGTCCGTGCAGAATTTCAGCAGGGGGCCGGCCACTCAGGACACCAGGCTCAGGATATGAACCATGGCCTTTCCCCAGAGAAACAAAAGTCACCAGGCCAGGTTCCTGATGTCAGTTTGCAGGAGGCACTTGGCACTGTCAAACCAGCCACAGGTGCCTGTGGGGCACCTTGCATCTCGGAGGTATCCTGATCCGTGCGGAATTTCAGCAGTCAGCCGGCCACTTTGGGCCACAGTTTGTAGGATATGAACCATGGCCTTTCCCCAGAGAAACAAAAGTCACCAGGTCAGGTTCCTGATGTCAGTGTGCAGGAGGCACTTGGCACTGTCAAACCAGCCACAGTTGCCTGTGGGGGCACCTTGCATCTCGGCGGCATCCTGATCCATGCCGAATTCCAGCAGGCAGCCGGCCACTCCGGGCCATTAGACCTTGGACACGTACAATGGCCTTTCCCCAGAGAAATAAAAGTCACCAGGCCAGGTTCCTGATGTCAGTTTGCAGGAGGCACTTGGCACTGTCAAACCAGCCACAGTTGCCTGTGGGGGCTCCTTTCATCTGGGAGTTATCCGCATCCGTGCGGAATTTCAACAGGCAGCCGGCCACTCCAGGCCACCTGGCCCTGGAGTGGAGCGATGGCTTTTCCCCAGAGAAACAAAAGTCACCCGGCCAGGTTCCTGATGTCAGTTTGCAGGAGGCACTTGGCACTGTCAAACCAGCCACACGCACCTGTATGGGCACCTTGCATCTGGGAGGTATCCTCATCTGTGCGGAAGTTCAGCAGGCTGCCGGCCACACCAGGCCACCGGGCACTGGACACGAACGATGCCCTTTCCCGTGAGAAACAAAAGTCACCAGGCCAGGTTCCTGATGTCAGTTTGCAGGAGGCGCTTGGCACTGTCAAACCAGCCACAGTTGCCTGTGGTGGTACTTTCATTCTGGGAGGTATCTTCAACAGTGCGGAATTTCAGCAGGCAGCCAGCCACTCTGGGCCACCCGTCCATGGATAGGAACGAAAGGCTTTCCCCTGAGAAACAAAACTCACCCGGCCAGGTTCCTGATGTCAGTTTGCAGGAGGCACTTGGCACTGTCAAACCAGCCACAGGTGCCTGTGGGGGCACTTTTCATCTGGGAGGCATCCCGATCCATGCGGAATTTCAGCAGGCAGCCGGCCACTCCGGGCCACCAGGCCCTGGACAAGAACCACGGCTTTTCCCTAGGGAAACAAAAGTCACCCGGCCAGGTTCCTGATGTCAGTTTGCAGGAGGCACTTGGCACTGTCAAACCAGCCACAGTTGCCTGTGGGGGCACTTTCCATCTGGGAGGCATCCCGATCCATGCGGAATTTCAGCAGGCAGCCGGGCACTCCAGGCCGCAAGGCCCTGGACATGAACCATGGCCTTTCCCCAGAGAAACAAAAGTCACCCGGCCAGGTTCCTGATGTCATTTTGCAGGAGGCACATGGCACTGTCAAACCAGCCACAGGTGCCTGTGGGGGCACCTTGCATCTCGGCGGCATCCTGATCCATGCCGAATTCCAGCAGGCAGCCGGCCACTCCAGGCCATTAGACCTTGGACACGTACAATGGCCTTTCCCCAGAGAAATAAAAGTCACCAGGCCAGGTTCCTGATGTCAGTTTGCAGGAGGCACTTGGCACTGTCAAACCAGCCGCAGTTGCCTGTGGGGGCTCCTTTCATCTGGGAGTTATCCGCATCCGTGCGGAATTTCAACAGGCAGCCGGCCACTCCAGGCCACCTGGCCTTGGAGTGGAGCGATGGCTTTTCCCCAGAGAAACAAAAGTCACCCGGCCAGGTTCCTGATGTCAGTTTGCAGGAGGCACTTGGCACTGTCAAACCAGCCACACGCACCTGTATGGGCACCTTGCATCTGGGAGGTATCCTCATCTGTGCGGAAGTTCAGCAGGCTGCCGGCCACACCAGGCCACCGGGCAATGGACATGAACGATGCCCTTTCCCGTGAGAAACAAAAGTCACCAGGCCAGGTTCCTGATGTCAGTTTGCAGGAGGCGCTTGGCACTGTCAAACCAGCCACAGTTGCCTGTGGTGGTACTTTCCATCTGGGAGGTATCTTCAACAGTGCGGAATTTCAGCAGGCAGCCAGCCACTCTGGGCCACCCGTCCATGGATAGGAACGAAAGGCTTTCCCCAGAGAAACAAAACTCACCCGGCCAGGTTCCTGATGTCAGTTTGCAGGAGGCACTTGGCACTGTCAAACCAGCCACAGGTGCCTGTGGGGGCACTTTTCATCTGGGAGGCATCCTGATCCATGCGGAATTATAGCAGGCAGCCGGCCACTCCGGGCCACTGGACTCTGAACAAGAATGATGGCCTTTCCCCAGAGAAACAAAACTCACAAGGCCAGGTTCCTGATGTCAGTTTGCAGGAGGCACTTGGCACTGTCAAACCAGCCACAGTTGCCTGTGGTGGCACCTTACATCTGGGAGGTATCCTGATCCGTGTGGAATTTCAGCAGGCAGCAGGCAAGTACGGGCCACTGGGCCCTGGACATGAACCATGGCCTTTCCCCTGAGAAAGAAAATCACCAGGCCAGGTTCCTGATGTCAGTTTGCAGGAAGCACTTGGCACTGTCAAACCAGCCACAGTTGCCTCTGGGGGCACCTTTCATCTCGGCGGCATCCTGGTCCGTGCAGAATTTCAGCAGGGGGCCGGCCACTCAGGACACCAGGCTCAGGATATGAACCATGGCCTTTCCCCAGAGAAACAAAAGTCACCAGGCCAGGTTCCTGATGTCAGTTTGCAGGAGGCACTTGGCACTGTCAAACCAGCCACAGGTGCCTGTGGGGCACCTTGCATCTCGGAGGTATCCTGATCCGTGCGGAATTTCAGCAGTCAGCCGGCCACTTTGGGCCACAGTTTGTAGGATATGAACCATGGCCTTTCCCCAGAGAAACAAAAGTCACCAGGTCAGGTTCCTGATGTCAGTGTGCAGGAGGCACTTGGCACTGTCAAACCAGCCACAGTTGCCTGTGGGGGCACCTTGCATCTCGGCGGCATCCTGATCCATGCCGAATTCCAGCAGGCAGCCGGCCACTCCGGGCCATTAGACCTTGGACACGTACAATGGCCTTTCCCCAGAGAAATAAAAGTCACCAGGCCAGGTTCCTGATGTCAGTTTGCAGGAGGCACTTGTCACTGTCAAACCAGCCACAGTTGCCTGTGGGGGCTCCTTTCATCTGGGAGTTATCCGCATCCGTGCGGAATTTCAACAGGCAGCCGGCCACTCCAGGCCACCTGGCCTTGGAGTGGAGCGATGGCTTTTCCCCAGAGAAACAAAAGTCACCCGGCCAGGTTCCTGATGTCAGTTTGCAGGAGGCACTTGGCACTGTCAAACCAGCCACACGCACCTGTATGGGCACCTTGCATCTGGGAGGTATCCTCATCTGTGCGGAAGTTCAGCAGGCTGCCGGCCACACCAGGCCACCGGGCAATGGATATGAACGATGCCCTTTCCCGTGAGAAACAAAAGTCACCAGGCCAGGTTCCTGATGTCAGTTTGCAGGAGGCGCTTGGCACTGTCAAACCAGCCACAGTTGCCTGTGGTGGTACTTTCCATCTGGGAGGTATCTTCAACAGTGCGGAATTTCAGCAGGCAGCCAGCCACTCTGGGCCACCCGTCCATGGATAGGAACGAAAGGCTTTCCCCAGAGAAGCAAAACTCACAAGGCCAGGTTCCTGATGTCAGTTTGCAGGAGGCACTTGGCACTGTCAAACCAGCCACAGGTGCCTGTGGGGGCACTTTTCATCTGGGAGGCATCCTGATCCATGCGGAATTTCAGCAGGCAGCCGACCACTCCGGGCCACTGGGCTCTGAACAAGAATGATGGCCTTTCCCCAGAGAAACAAAACTCACAAGGCCAGGTTCCTGATGTCAGTTTGCAGGAGGCACTTGGCACTGTCAAACCAGCCACAGTTGCCTGTGGTGGCACCTTACATCTGGGAGGTATCCTGATCCGTGTGGAATTTCAGCAGGCAGCAGGCAAGTACGGGCCACCGGGCCCTGGACATGAACCATGGCCTTTCCCCTGAGAAAGAAAATCACCAGGCCAGGTTCCTGATGTCAGTTTGCAGGAAGCACTTGGCACTGTCAAACCAGCCACAGTTGCCTGTGGGGGCACCTTTCATCTCGGCGGCATCCTGGTCCGTGCAGAATTTCAGCAGGGGGCCGGCCACTCAGGACACCAGGCTCAGGATATGAACCATGGCCTTTCCCCAGAGAAACAAAAGTCACCAGGCCAGGTTCCTGATGTCAGTTTGCAGGAGGCACTTGGCACTGTCAAACCAGCCACAGGTGCCTGTGGGGCACCTTGCATCTCGGAGGTATCCTGATCCGTGCGGAATTTCAGCAGTCAGCCGGCCACTTTGGGCCACAGTTTGTAGGATATGTACCATGGCCTTTCCCCAGAGAAACAAAAGTCACCAGGTCAGGTTCCTGATGTCAGTGTGCAGGAGGCACTTGGCACTGTCAAACCAGCCACAGTTGCCTGTGGGGGCACCTTGCATCTCGGCGGCATCCTGATCCATGCCGAATTCCAGCAGGCAGCCGGCCACTCCGGGCCATTAGACCTTGGACACGTACAATGGCCTTTCCCCAGAGAAATAAAAGTCACCAGGCCAGGTTCCTGATGTCAGTTTGCAGGAGGCACTTGGCACTGTCAAACCAGCCACAGTTGCCTGTGGGGGCTCCTTTCATCTGGGAGTTATCCGCATCCGTGCGGAATTTCAACAGGCAGCCGGCCACTCCAGGCCACCTGGCCCTGGAGTGGAGCGATGGCTTTTCCCCAGAGAAACAAAAGTCACCCGGCCAGGTTCCTGATGTCAGTTTGCAGGAGGCACTTGGCACTGTCAAACCAGCCACACGCACCTGTATGGGCACCTTGCATCTGGGCGGTATCCTCATCTGTGCGGAAGTTCAGCAGGCTGCCGGCCACACCAGGCCACCGGGCACTGGACACGAACGATGCCCTTTCCCGTGAGAAACAAAAGTCACCAGGCCAGGTTCCTGATGTCAGTTTGCAGGAGGCGCTTGGCACTGTCAAACCAGCCACAGTTGCCTGTGGTGGTACTTTCCATCTGGGAGGTATCTTCAACAGTGCGGAATTTCAGCAGGCAGCCGACCACTCCGGGCCACTGGGCTCTGAACAAGAATGATGGCCTTTCCCCAGAGAAACATAACTCACAAGGCCAGGTTCCTGATGTCAGTTTGCAGGAGGCACTTGGCACTGTCAAACCAGCCACAGTTGCCTGTGGTGGCACCTTACATCTGGGAGGTATCCTGATCCGTGTGGAATTTCAGCAGGCAGCAGGCAAGTACGGGCCACCGGGCCCTGGACATGAACCATGGCCTTTCCCCTGAGAAAGAAAATCACCAGGCCAGGTTCCTGATGTCAGTTTGCAGGAAGCACTTGGCACTGTCAAACCAGCCACAGTTGCCTCTGGGGGCACCTTTCATCTCGGCGGCATCCTGGTCCGTGCAGAATTTCAGCAGGGGGCCGGCCACTCAGGACACCAGGCTCAGGATATGAACCATGGCCTTTCCCCAGAGAAACAAAAGTCACCAGGCCAGGTTCCTGATGTCAGTTTGCAGGAGGCACTTGGCACTGTCAAACCAGCCACAGGTGCCTGTGGGGCACCTTGCATCTCGGAGGTATCCTGATCCGTGCGGAATTTCAGCAGTCAGCCGGCCACTTTGGGCCACAGTTTGTAGGATATGAACCATGGCCTTTCCCCAGAGAAACAAAAGTCACCAGGTCAGGTTCCTGATGTCAGTGTGCAGGAGGCACTTGGCACTGTCAAACCAGCCACAGTTGCCTGTGGGGGCACCTTGCATCTCGGCGGCATCCTGATCCATGCCGAATTCCAGCAGGCAGCCGGCCACTCCGGGCCATTAGACCTTGGACACGTACAATGGCCTTTCCCCAGAGAAATAAAAGTCACCAGGCCAGGTTCCTGATGTCAGTTTGCAGGAGGCACTTGGCACTGTCAAACCAGCCACAGTTGCCTGTGGGGGCTCCTTTCATCTGGGAGTTATCCGCATCCGTGCGGAATTTCAACAGGCAGCCGGCCACTCCAGGCCACCTGGCCCTGGAGTGGAGCGATGGCTTTTCCCCAGAGAAACAAAAGTCACCCGGCCAGGTTCCTGATGTCAGTTTGCAGGAGGCACTTGGCACTGTCAAACCAGCCACACGCACCTGTATGGGCACCTTGCATCTGGGCGGTATCCTCATCTGTGCGGAAGTTCAGCAGGCTGCCGGCCACACCAGGCCACCGGGCACTGGACACGAACGATGCCCTTTCCCGTGAGAAACAAAAGTCACCAGGCCAGGTTCCTGATGTCAGTTTGCAGGAGGCGCTTGGCACTGTCAAACCAGCCACAGTTGCCTGTGGTGGTACTTTCCATCTGGGAGGTATCTTCAACAGTGCGGAATTTCAGCAGGCAGCCAGCCACTCTGGGCCACCCGTCCATGGATAGGAACGAAAGGCTTTCCGCTGAGAAACAAAAGACACCAGGCCAGGTTCCTGATGTCAGTTTGCAGGAGGCACTTGGCACTGTCAAACCAGCCACAGGTGCCTGTGGGGGCACTTTTCATCTGGGAGGCATCCCGATCCATGCGGAATTTCAGCAGGCAGCCGGCCACTCCGGGCCACCAGGCCCTGGACAAGAACCACGGCTTTTCCCTAGGGAAACAAAAGTCACCCGGCCAGGTTCCTGATGTCAGTTTGCAGGAGGCACTTGGCACTGTCAAACCAGCCACAGTTGGCTGTGGGGGCACTTTCCATCTGGGAGGCATCCCGATCCATGCGGAATTTCAGCAGGCAGCCGGGCACTCCAGGCCGCAAGGCCCTGGACATGAATCATGGTCTTTCCCCAGAGAAAGGAAAGTCACCAGGCCAGGTTCCTGATGTCATTTTGCAGGAGGCACATGGCACTGTCAAACCAGCCACAGGTGCCTGTGGGGGCACCTTGCATCTCGGCGGCATCCTGATCCATGCCGAATTCCAGCAGGCAGCCGGCCACTCCGGGCCATTAGACCTTGGACACGTACAATGGCCTTTCCCCAGAGAAATAAAAGTCACCAGGCCAGGTTCCTGATGTCAGTTTGCAGGAGGCACTTGGCACTGTCAAACCAGCCACAGTTGCCTGTGGGGGCTCCTTTCATCTGGGAGTTATCCGCATCCGTGCGGAATTTCAACAGGCAGCCGGCCACTCCAGGCCACCTGGCCCTGGAGTGGAGCGATGGCTTTTCCCCAGAGAAACAAAAGTCACCCGGCCAGGTTCCTGATGTCAGTTTGCAGGAGGCACTTGGCACTGTCAAACCAGCCACACGCACCTGTATGGGCACCTTGCATCTGGGAGGTATCCTCATCTGTGCGGAAGTTCAGCAGGCTGCCGGCCACACCAGGCCACCGGGCACTGGACACGAACGATGCCCTTTCCCGTGAGAAACAAAAGTCACCAGGCCAGGTTCCTGATGTCAGTTTGCAGGAGGCGCTTGGCACTGTCAAACCAGCCACAGTTGCCTGTGGTGGTACTTTCCATCTGGGAGGTATCTTCAACAGTGCGGAATTTCAGCAGGCAGCCAGCCACTCTGGGCCACCCGTCCATGGATAGGAACGAAAGGCTTTCCCCAGAGAAACAAAACTCACCCGGCCAGGTTCCTGATGTCAGTTTGCAGGAGGCACTTGGCACTGTCAAACCAGCCACAGGTGCCTGTGGGGGCACTTTCCATCTGGGAGGCATCCCGATCCATGCGGAATTTCAGCAGGCAGCCGGCCACTCCGGGCCACCAGGCCCTGGACAAGAACCACGGCTTTTCCCTAGGGAAACAAAAGTCACCCGGCCAGGTTCCTGATGTCAGTTTGCAGGAGGCGCTTGGCACTGTCAAACCAGCTACAGGTGCCTGTGGGGGCACCTTGCATCTCGTCGGCATCCTGATCCATGCCGAATTCCAGCAGGCAGCCGGCCACTCCGGGCCATTAGACCTTGGACACGTACAATGGCCTTTCCCCAGAGAAATAAAAGTCACCAGGCCAGGTTCCTGATGTCAGTTTGCAGGAGGCACTTGGCACTGTCAAACCAGCCAAAGTTGCCTGTGGGGGCTCCTTTCATCTGGGAGTTATCCGCATCCGTGCGGAATTTCAACAGGCAGCCAGCCACTCTGGGCCACCCGTCCATGGATAGGAACGAAAGGCTTTCCCCAGAGAAACAAAACTCACCCGGCCAGGTTCCTGATGTCAGTTTGCAGGAGGCACTTGGCACTGTCAAACCAGCCACAGGTGCCTGTGGGGCACCTTGCATCTCGGAGGTATCCTGATCCGTGCGGAATTTCAGCAGGCAGCCGGCCACTCCGGGCCATTAGACCTTGGACACGTACAATGGCCTTTCCCCAGAGAAATAAAAGTCACCAGGCCAGGTTCCTGATGTCAGTTTGCAGGAGGCACTTGGCACTGTCAAACCAGCCACAGTTGCCTGTGGGGGCTCCTTTCATCTGGGAGTTATCCGCATCCGTGCGGAATTTCAACAGGCAGCCGGCCACTCCAGGCCACCTAGCCTTGGAGTGGAGCGATGGCTTTTCCCTAGGGAAACAAAAGTCACCCGGCCAGGTTCCTGATGTCAGTTTGCAGGAGGCACTTGGCACTGTCAAACCAGCCACACGCACCTGTATGGGCACCTTGCATCTGGGAGGTATCCTCATCTGTGCGGAAGTTCAGCAGGCTGCCGGCCACACCAGGCCACCGGGCAATGGACATGAACGATGCCCTTTCCCGTGAGAAACAAAAGTCACCAGGCCAGGTTCCTGATGTCAGTTTGCAGGAGGCGCTTGGCACTGTCAAACCAGCCACAGTTGCCTGTGGTGGTACTTTCCATCTGGGAGGTATCTTCAACAGTGCGGAATTTCAGCAGGCAGCCAGCCACTCTGGGCCACCCGTCCATGGATAGGAATGAAAGGCTTTCCCCAGAGAAACAAAACTCACCCGGCCAGGTTCCTGATGTCAGTTTGCAGGAGGCACTTGGCACTGTCAAACCAGCCACAGGTGCCTGTGGGGGCACTTTGAATCTGGGAGGCATCCTGATCCATGCGGAATTTCAGCAGGCAGCCGGCCACTCCGGGCCACTGGGCTCTGAACAAGAATGATGGCCTTTCCCCAGAGAAACAAAACTCACAAGGCCAGGTTCCTGATGTCAGTTTGCAGGAGGCACTTGGCACTGTCAAACCAGCCACAGTTGCCTGTGGTGGCACCTTACATCTGGGAGGTATCCTGATCCGTGTGGAATTTCAGCAGGCAGCAGGCAAGTACGGGCCACCGGGCCCTGGACATGAACCATGGCCTTTCCCCTGAGAAAGAAAATCACCAGGCCAGGTTTCTGATGTCAGTTTGCAGGAAGCACTTGGCACTGTCAAACCAGCCACAGTTGCCTCTGGGGGCACCTTTCATCTCGGCGGCATCCTGGTCCGTGCAGAATTTCAGCAGGGGGCCGGCCACTCAGGACACCAGGCTCAGGATATGAACCATGGCCTTTCCCCAGAGAAACAAAAGTCACCAGGCCAGGTTCCTGATGTCAGTTTGCAGGAGGCACTTGGCACTGTCAAACCAGCCACAGGTGCCTGTGGGGCACCTTGCATCTCGGAGGTATCCTGATCCGTGCGGAATTCCAGCAGGCAGCCGGCCACTCCGGGCCATTAGACCTTGGACACGTACAATGGCCTTTCCCCAGAGAAATAAAAGTCACCAGGCCAGGTTCCTGATGTCAGTTTGCAGGAGGCACTTGGCACTGTCAAACCAGCCACAGTTGCCTGTGGGGGCTCCTTTCATCTGGGAGTTATCCGCATCCGTGCGGAATTTCAACAGGCAGCCGGCCACTCCAGGCCACCTGGCCTTGGAGTGGAGCGATGGCTTTTCCCTAGGGAAACAAAAGTCACCCGGCCAGGTTCCTGATGTCAGTTTGCAGGAGGCACTTGGCACTGTCCAACCAGCCACACGCACCTGTATGGGCACCTTGCATCTGGGAGGTATCCTCATCTGTGCGGAAGTTCAGCAGGCTGCCAGCCACACCAGGCCACCGGGCAATGGATATGAACGATGCCCTTTCCCGTGAGAAACAAAAGTCACCCGGCCAGGTTCCTGATGTCAGTTTGCAGGAGGCGCTTGGCACTGTCAAACCAGCCACAGTTGCCTGTGGTGGTACTTTCCATCTGGGAGGTATCTTCAACAGTGCGGAATTTCAGCAGGCAGCCAGCCACTCTGGGCCACCCGTCCATGGATAGGAACGAAAGGCTTTCCCCAGAGAAACAAAACTCACCCGGCCAGGTTCCTGATGTCAGTTTGCAGGAGGCACTTGGCACTGTCAAACCAGCCACAGGTGCCTGTGGGGGCACTTTTCATCTGGGAGGCATCCTGATCCATGCGGAATTTCAGCAGGCAGCCGGCCACTCCGGGCCACTGGGCTCTGAACAAGAATGATGGCCTTTCCCCAGAGAAACAAAACTCACAAGGCCAGGTTCCTGATGTCAGTTTGCAGGAGGCACTTGGCACTGTCAAACCAGCCACAGTTGCCTGTGGTGGCACCTTACATCTGGGAGGTATCCTGATCCGTGTGGAATTTCAGCAGGCAGCAGGCAAGTACGGGCCACCGGGCCCTGGACATGAACCATGGCCTTTCCCCTGAGAAAGAAAATCACCAGGCCAGGTTTCTGATGTCAGTTTGCAGGAAGCACTTGGCACTGTCAAACCAGCCACAGTTGCCTCTGGGGGCACCTTTCATCTCGGCGGCATCCTGGTCCGTGCAGAATTTCAGCAGGGGGCCGGCCACTCAGGACATCAGGCTCAGGATATGAACCATGGCCTTTCCCCAGAGAAACAAAAGTCACCAGGCCAGGTTCCTGATGTCAGTTTGCAGGAGGCACTTGGCACTGTCAAACCAGCCACAGTTGCCTGTGGGGGCACCTTGCATCTCGGCGGCATCCTGATCCATGCCGAATTCCAGCAGGCAGCCGGCCACTCCGGGCCATTAGACCTTGGACACGTACAATGGCCTTTCCCCAGAGAAATAAAAGTCACCAGGCCAGGTTCCTGATGTCAGTTTGCAGGAGGCACTTGGCACTGTCAAACCAGCCACAGTTGCCTGTGGGGGCTCCTTTCATCTGGGAGTTATCCGCATCCGTTCGGAATTTCAACAGGCAGCCGGCCACTCCAGGCCACCTGGCCCTGGAGTGGAGCGATGGCTTTTCCCCAGAGAAACAAAAGTCACCCGGCCAGGTTCCTGATGTCAGTTTGCAGGAGGCACTTGGCACTGTCAAACCAGCCACACGCACCTGTATGGGCACCTTGCATCTGGGCGGTATCCTCATCTGTGCGGAAGTTCAGCAGGCTGCCGGCCACACCAGGCCACCGGGCACTGGACACGAACGATGCCCTTTCCCGTGAGAAACAAAAGTCACCAGGCCAGGTTCCTGATGTCAGTTTGCAGGAGGCGCTTGGCACTGTCAAACCAGCCACAGTTGCCTGTGGTGGTACTTTCCATCTGGGAGGTATCTTCAACAGTGCGGAATTTCAGCAGGCAGCCAGCCACTCTGGGCCACCCGTCCATGGATAGGAACGAAAGGCTTTCCCCTGAGAAACAAAACTCACCCGGCCAGGTTCCTGATGTCAGTTTGCAGGAGGCACTTGGCACTGTCAAACCAGCCACAGGTGCCTGTGGGGGCACTTTTCCTCTGGGAGGCATCCCGATCCATGCGGAATTTCAGCAGGCAGCCGGTCACTCCGGGCCACCAGTCCCTGGACAAGAACCACGGCTTTTCCCTAGGGAAACAAAAGTCACCCGGCCAGGTTCCTGATGTCAGTTTGCAGGAGGCACTTGGCACTGTCAAACCAGCCACAGTTGCCTGTGGGGGCACTTTCCATCTGGGAGGCATCCCGATCCATGCGGAATTTCAGCAGGCAGCCGGGCACTCCAGGCCGCAAGGCCCTGGACATGAATCATGGCCTTTCCCCAGAGAAACAAAAGTCACCCGGCCAGGTTCCTGATGTCATTTTGCAGGAGGCACATGGCACTGTCAAACCAGCCACAGGTGCCTGTAGGGGGCACCTTGCATCTCGGCGGCATCCTGATCCATGCCGAATTCCAGCAGGCAGCCGGCCACTCCAGGCCATTAGACCTTGGACACGTACAATGGCCTTTCCCCAGAGAAATAAAAGTCACCAGGCCAGGTTCCTGATGTCAGTTTGCAGGAGGCACTTGGCACTGTCAAACCAGCCACAGTTGCCTGTGGGGGCTCCTTTCATCTGGGAGTTATCCGCATCCGTGCAGAATTTCAACAGGCAGCCGGCCACTCCAGGCCACCTGGCCTTGGAGTGGAGCGATGGCTTTTCCCCAGAGAAACAAAAGTCACCCGGCCATGTTCCTGATGTCAGTTTGCAGGAGGCACTTGGCACTGTCAAACCAGCCACACGCACCTGTATGGGCACCTTGCATCTGGGAGGTATCCTCATCTGTGCGGAAGTTCAGCAGGCTGCCGGCCACACCAGGCCACCGGGCACTGGACACGAACGATGCCCTTTCCCGTGAGAAACAAAAGTCACCAGGCCAGGTTCCTGATGTCAGTTTGCAGGAGGCGCTTGGCACTGTCAAACCAGCCACAGTTGCCTGTGGTGGTACTTTCCATCTGGGAGGTATCTTCAACAGTGCGGAATTTCAGCAGGCAGCCAGCCACTCTGGGCCACCCGTCCATGGATAGGAACGAAAGGCTTTCCCCAGAGAAACAAAACTCACAAGGCCAGGTTCCTGATGTCAGTTTGCAGGAGGCACTTGGCACTGTCAAACCAGCCACAGGTGCCTGTGGGGGCACTTTTCATCTGGGAGGCATCCTGATCCATGCGGAATTTCAGCAGGCAGCCGGCCACTCCGGGCCACTGGGCTCTGAACAAGAATGATGGCCTTTCCCCAGAGAAACAAAACTCACAAGGCCAGGTTCCTGATGTCAGTTTGCAGGAGGCACTTGGCACTGTCAAACCAGCCACAGTTGCCTGTGGTGGCACCTTACATCTGGGAGGTATCCTGATCCGTGTGGAATTTCAGCCGGGCCCTGGACATGAACCATGGCCTTTCCCCTGAGAAAGAAAATCACCAGGCCAGGTTCCTGATGTCAGTTTGCAGGAAGCACTTGGCACTGTCAAACCAGCCACAGTTGCCTCTGGGGGCACCTTTCATCTCGCGGCATCCTGGTCCGTGCAGAATTTCAGCAGGGGGCCGGCCACTCAGGACACCAGGCTCAGGATATGAACCATGGCCTTTCCCCAGAGAAACAAAAGTCACCAGGCCAGGTTCCTGATGTCAGTTTGCAGGAGGCACTTGGCACTGTCAAACCAGCCACAGGTGCCTGTGGGGCACCTTGCATCTCGGAGGTATCCTGATCCGTGCGGAATTTCAGCAGTCAGCCGGCCACTTTGGGCCACAGTTTGTAGGATATGAACCATGGCCTTTCCCCAGAGAAACAAAAGTCACCAGGTCAGGTTCCTGATGTCAGTTTGCAGGAGGCACTTGGCACTGTCAAACCAGCCACAGGTGCCTGTGGGGGCACTTTCCATCTGGGAGGCATCCCGATCCATGCGGAATTTCAGCAGGCAGCCGGCCACTCCGGGCCACCAGGCCCTGGACAAGAACCACGGCTTTTCCCTAGGGAAACAAAAGTCACCCGGCCAGGTTCCTGATGTCAGTTTGCAGGAGGCGCTTGGCACTGTCAAACCAGCTACAGGTGCCTGTGGGGGCACCTTGCATCTCGTCGGCATCCTGATCCATGCCGAATTCCAGCAGGCAGCCGGCCACTCCGGGCCATTAGACCTTGGACACGTACAATGGCCTTTCCCCAGAGAAATAAAAGTCACCAGGCCAGGTTCCTGATGTCAGTTTGCAGGAGGCACTTGGCACTGTCAAACCAGCCAAAGTTGCCTGTGGGGGCTCCTTTCATCTGGGAGTTATCCGCATCCGTGCGGAATTTCAACAGGCAGCCAGCCACTCTGGGCCACCCGTCCATGGATAGGAACGAAAGGCTTTCCCCAGAGAAACAAAAGTCACCCGGCCAGGTTCCTGATGTCAGTTTGCAGGAGGCACTTGGCACTGTCAAACCAGCCACAGGTGCCTGTGGGGGCACTTTTCATCTGGGAGGCATCCTGATCCATGCGGAATTTCAGCAGGCAGCCGGCCACTCCGGGCCACTGGGCTCTGAACAAGAATGATGGCCTTTCCCCAGAGAAACAAAACTCACAAGGCCAGGTTCCTGATGTCAGTTTGCAGGAGGCACTTGGCACTGTCAAACCAGCCACAGTTGCCTGTGGTGGCACCTTACATCTGGGAGGTATCCTGATCCGTGTGGAATTTCAGCAGGCAGCAGGCAAGTACGGGCCACCGGGCCCTGGACATGAACCATGGCCTTTCCCCTGAGAAAGAAAATCACCAGGCCAGGTTCCTGATGTCAGTTTGCAGGAAGCACTTGGCACTGTCAAACCAGCCACAGTTGCCTCTGGGGGCACCTTTCATCTCGGCGGCATCCTGGTCCGTGCAGAATTTTTAGCAGGGGGCCGGCCACTCAGAACACCAGGCTCAGGATATGAACCATGGCCTTTCCCCAGAGAAACAAAAGTCACCAGGCCAGGTTCCTGATGTCAGTTTGCAGGAGGCACTTGGCACTGTCAAACCAGCCACAGGTGCCTGTGGGGCACCTTGCATCTCGGAGGTATCCTGATCCGTGCGGAATTTCAGCAGGCAGCCGGCCACTCCGGGCCATTAGACCTTGGACACGTACAATGGCCTTTCCCCAGAGAAACAAAAGTCACCAGGCCAGGTTCCTGATGTCAGTTTGCAGGAGGCACTTGGCACTGTCAAACCAGCCACAGTTGCCTGTGGGGGCTCCTTTCATCTGGGAGTTATCCGCATCCGTGCGGAATTTCAACAGGCAGCCGGCCACTCCAGGCCACCTAGCCTTGGAGTGGAGCGATGGCTTTTCCCTAGGGAAACAAAAGTCACCCGGCCAGGTTCCTGATGTCAGTTTGCAGGAGGCACTTGGCACTGTCAAACCAGCCACACGCACCTGTATGGGCACCTTGCATCTGGGAGGTATCCTCATCTGTGCGGAAGTTCAGCAGGCTGCCGGCCACACCAGGCCACCGGGCAATGGACATGAACGATGCCCTTTCCCGTGAGAAACAAAAGTCACCAGGCCAGGTTCCTGATGTCAGTTTGCAGGAGGCGCTTGGCACTGTCAAACCAGCCACAGTTGCCTGTGGTGGTACTTTCCATCTGGGAGGTATCTTCAACAGTGCGGAATTTCAGCAGGCAGCCAGCCACTCTGGGCCACCCGTCCATGGATAGGAATGAAAGGCTTTCCCCAGAGAAACAAAACTCACCCGGCCAGGTTCCTGATGTCAGTTTGCAGGAGGCACTTGGCACTGTCAAACCAGCCACAGGTGCCTGTGGGGGCACTTTTCATCTGGGAGGCATCCTGATCCATGCGGAATTTCAGCAGGCAGCCGGCCACTCCGGGCCACTGGGCTCTGAACAAGAATGATGGCCTTTCCCCAGAGAAACAAAACTCACAAGGCCAGGTTCCTGATGTCAGTTTGCAGGAGGCACTTGGCACTGTCAAACCAGCCACAGTTGCCTGTGGTGGCACCTTACATCTGGGAGGTATCCTGATCCGTGTGGAATTTCAGCAGGCAGCAGGCAAGTACGGGCCACCGGGCCCTGGACATGAACCATGGCCTTTCCCCTGAGAAAGAAAATCACCAGGCCAGGTTTCTGATGTCAGTTTGCAGGAAGCACTTGGCACTGTCAAACCAGCCACAGTTGCCTCTGGGGGCACCTTTCATCTCGGCGGCATCCTGGTCCGTGCAGAATTTCAGCAGGGGGCCGGGCACTCAGGACACCAGGCTCAGGATATGAACCATGGCCTTTCCCCAGAGAAACAAAAGTCACCAGGCCAGGTTCCTGATGTCAGTTTGCAGGAGGCACTTGGCACTGTCAAACCAGCCACAGGTGCCTGTGGGGCACCTTGCATCTCGGAGGTATCCTGATCCGTGCGGAATTCCAGCAGGCAGCCGGCCACTCCGGGCCATTAGACCTTGGACACGTACAATGGCCTTTCCCCAGAGAAATAAAAGTCACCAGGCCAGGTTCCTGATGTCAGTTTGCAGGAGGCACTTGGCACTGTCAAACCAGCCACAGTTGCCTGTGGGGGCTCCTTTCATCTGGGAGTTATCCGCATCCGTGCGGAATTTCAACAGGCAGCCGGCCACTCCAGGCCACCTGGCCTTGGAGTGGAGCGATGGCTTTTCCCTAGGGAAACAAAAGTCACCCGGCCAGGTTCCTGATGTCAGTTTGCAGGAGGCACTTGGCACTGTCCAACCAGCCACACGCACCTGTATGGGCACCTTGCATCTGGGAGGTATCCTCATCTGTGCGGAAGTTCAGCAGGCTGCCAGCCACACCAGGCCACCGGGCAATGGATATGAACGATGCCCTTTCCCGTGAGAAACAAAAGTCACCCGGCCAGGTTCCTGATGTCAGTTTGCAGGAGGCGCTTGGCACTGTCAAACCAGCCACAGTTGCCTGTGGTGGTACTTTCCATCTGGGAGGTATCTTCAACAGTGCGGAATTTCAGCAGGCAGCCAGCCACTCTGGGCCACCCGTCCATGGATAGGAACGAAAGGCTTTCCCCAGAGAAACAAAACTCACCCGGCCAGGTTCCTGATGTCAGTTTGCAGGAGGCACTTGGCACTGTCAAACCAGCCACAGGTGCCTGTGGGGGCACTTTTCATCTGGGAGGCATCCTGATCCATGCGGAATTTCAGCAGGCAGCCGGCCACTCCGGGCCACTGGGCTCTGAACAAGAATGATGGCCTTTCCCCAGAGAAACAAAACTCACAAGGCCAGGTTCCTGATGTCAGTTTGCAGGAGGCACTTGGCACTGTCAAACCAGCCACAGTTGCCTGTGGTGGCACCTTACATCTGGGAGGTATCCTGATCCGTGTGGAATTTCAGCAGGCAGCAGGCAAGTACGGGCCACCGGGCCCTGGACATGAACCATGGCCTTTCCCCTGAGAAAGAAAATCACCAGGCCAGGTTTCTGATGTCAGTTTGCAGGAAGCACTTGGCACTGTCAAACCAGCCACAGTTGCCTCTGGGGGCACCTTTCATCTCGGCGGCATCCTGGTCCGTGCAGAATTTCAGCAGGGGGCCGGCCACTCAGGACATCAGGCTCAGGATATGAACCATGGCCTTTCCCCAGAGAAACAAAAGTCACCAGGCCAGGTTCCTGATGTCAGTTTGCAGGAGGCACTTGGCACTGTCAAACCAGCCACAGTTGCCTGTGGGGGCACCTTGCATCTCGGCGGCATCCTGATCCATGCCGAATTCCAGCAGGCAGCCGGCCACTCCGGGCCATTAGACCTTGGACACGTACAATGGCCTTTCCCCAGAGAAATAAAAGTCACCAGGCCAGGTTCCTGATGTCAGTTTGCAGGAGGCACTTGGCACTGTCAAACCAGCCACAGTTGCCTGTGGGGGCTCCTTTCATCTGGGAGTTATCCGCATCCGTTCGGAATTTCAACAGGCAGCCGGCCACTCCAGGCCACCTGGCCCTGGAGTGGAGCGATGGCTTTTCCCCAGAGAAACAAAAGTCACCCGGCCAGGTTCCTGATGTCAGTTTGCAGGAGGCACTTGGCACTGTCAAACCAGCCACACGCACCTGTATGGGCACCTTGCATCTGGGCGGTATCCTCATCTGTGCGGAAGTTCAGCAGGCTGCCGGCCACACCAGGCCACCGGGCACTGGACACGAACGATGCCCTTTCCCGTGAGAAACAAAAGTCACCAGGCCAGGTTCCTGATGTCAGTTTGCAGGAGGCGCTTGGCACTGTCAAACCAGCCACAGTTGCCTGTGGTGGTACTTTCCATCTGGGAGGTATCTTCAACAGTGCGGAATTTCAGCAGGCAGCCAGCCACTCTGGGCCACCCGTCCATGGATAGGAACGAAAGGCTTTCCCCTGAGAAACAAAACTCACCCGGCCAGGTTCCTGATGTCAGTTTGCAGGAGGCACTTGGCACTGTCAAACCAGCCACAGGTGCCTGTGGGGGCACTTTTCCTCTGGGAGGCATCCCGATCCATGCGGAATTTCAGCAGGCAGCCGGTCACTCCGGGCCACCAGTCCCTGGACAAGAACCACGGCTTTTCCCTAGGGAAACAAAAGTCACCCGGCCAGGTTCCTGATGTCAGTTTGCAGGAGGCACTTGGCACTGTCAAACCAGCCACAGTTGCCTGTGGGGGCACTTTCCATCTGGGAGGCATCCCGATCCATGCGGAATTTCAGCAGGCAGCCGGGCACTCCAGGCCGCAAGGCCCTGGACATGAATCATGGCCTTTCCCCAGAGAAACAAAAGTCACCCGGCCAGGTTCCTGATGTCATTTTGCAGGAGGCACATGGCACTGTCAAACCAGCCACAGGTGCCTGTAGGGGGCACCTTGCATCTCGGCGGCATCCTGATCCATGCCGAATTCCAGCAGGCAGCCGGCCACTCCAGGCCATTAGACCTTGGACACGTACAATGGCCTTTCCCCAGAGAAATAAAAGTCACCGGGCCAGGTTCCTGATGTCAGTTTGCAGGAGGCACTTGGCACTGTCAAACCAGCCACAGTTGCCTGTGGGGGCTCCTTTCATCTGGGAGTTATCCGCATCCGTGCAGAATTTCAACAGGCAGCCGGCCACTCCAGGCCACCTGGCCTTGGAGTGGAGCGATGGCTTTTCCCCAGAGAAACAAAAGTCACCCGGCCATGTTCCTGATGTCAGTTTGCAGGAGGCACTTGGCACTGTCAAACCAGCCACACGCACCTGTATGGGCACCTTGCATCTGGGAGGTATCCTCATCTGTGCGGAAGTTCAGCAGGCTGCCGGCCACACCAGGCCACCGGGCACTGGACACGAACGATGCCCTTTCCCGTGAGAAACAAAAGTCACCAGGCCAGGTTCCTGATGTCAGTTTGCAGGAGGCGCTTGGCACTGTCAAACCAGCCACAGTTGCCTGTGGTGGTACTTTCCATCTGGGAGGTATCTTCAACAGTGCGGAATTTCAGCAGGCAGCCAGCCACTCTGGGCCACCCGTCCATGGATAGGAACGAAAGGCTTTCCCCAGAGAAACAAAACTCACAAGGCCAGGTTCCTGATGTCAGTTTGCAGGAGGCACTTGGCACTGTCAAACCAGCCACAGGTGCCTGTGGGGGCACTTTTCATCTGGGAGGCATCCTGATCCATGCGGAATTTCAGCAGGCAGCCGGCCACTCCGGGCCACTGGGCTCTGAACAAGAATGATGGCCTTTCCCCAGAGAAACAAAACTCACAAGGCCAGGTTCCTGATGTCAGTTTGCAGGAGGCACTTGGCACTGTCAAACCAGCCACAGTTGCCTGTGGTGGCACCTTACATCTGGGAGGTATCCTGATCCGTGTGGAATTTCAGCCGGGCCCTGGACATGAACCATGGCCTTTCCCCTGAGAAAGAAAATCACCAGGCCAGGTTCCTGATGTCAGTTTGCAGGAAGCACTTGGCACTGTCAAACCAGCCACAGTTGCCTCTGGGGGCACCTTTCATCTCGCGGCATCCTGGTCCGTGCAGAATTTCAGCAGGGGGCCGGCCACTCAGGACACCAGGCTCAGGATATGAACCATGGCCTTTCCCCAGAGAAACAAAAGTCACCAGGCCAGGTTCCTGATGTCAGTTTGCAGGAGGCACTTGGCACTGTCAAACCAGCCACAGGTGCCTGTGGGGCACCTTGCATCTCGGAGGTATCCTGATCCGTGCGGAATTTCAGCAGTCAGCCGGCCACTTTGGGCCACAGTTTGTAGGATATGAACCATGGCCTTTCCCCAGAGAAACAAAAGTCACCAGGTCAGGTTCCTGATGTCAGTGTGCAGGAGGCACTTGGCACTGTCAAACCAGCCACAGTTGCCTGTGGGGGCACCTTGCATCTCGGCGGCATCCTGATCCATGCCGAATTCCAGCAGGCAGCCGGCCACTCCGGGCCATTAGACCTTGGACACGTACAATGGCCTTTCCCCAGAGAAATAAAAGTCACCAGGCCAGGTTCCTGATGTCAGTTTGCAGGAGGCACTTGGCACTGTCAAACCAGCCACAGTTGCCTGTGGGGGCTCCTTTCATCTGGGAGTTATCCGCATCCGTGCGGAATTTCAACAGGCAGCCGGCCACTCCAGGCCACCTGGCCCTGGAGTGGAGCGATGGCTTTTCCCCAGAGAAACAAAAGTCACCCGGCCAGGTTCCTGATGTCAGTTTGCAGGAGGCACTTGGCACTGTCAAACCAGCCACACGCACCTGTATGGGCACCTTGCATCTGGGAGGTATCCTCATCTGTGCGGAAGTTCAGCAGGCTGCCGGCCACACCAGGCCACCGGGCACTGGACACGAACGATGCCCTTTCCCGTGAGAAACAAAAGTCACCAGGCCAGGTTCCTGATGTCAGTTTGCAGGAGGCGCTTGGCACTGTCAAACCAGCCACAGTTGCCTGTGGTGGTACTTTCATTCTGGGAGGTATCTTCAACAGTGCGGAATTTCAGCAGGCAGCCAGCCACTCTGGGCCACCCGTCCATGGATAGGAACGAAAGGCTTTCCCCTGAGAAACAAAACTCACCCGGCCAGGTTCCTGATGTCAGTTTGCAGGAGGCACTTGGCACTGTCAAACCAGCCACAGGTGCCTGTGGGGGCACTTTTCATCTGGGAGGCATCCCGATCCATGCGGAATTTCAGCAGGCAGCCGGCCACTCCGGGCCACCAGGCCCTGGACAAGAACCACGGCTTTTCCCTAGGGAAACAAAAGTCACCCGGCCAGGTTCCTGATGTCAGTTTGCAGGAGGCACTTGGCACTGTCAAACCAGCCACAGTTGCCTGTGGGGGCACTTTCCATCTGGGAGGCATCCCGATCCATGCGGAATTTCAGCAGGCAGCCGGGCACTCCAGGCCGCAAGGCCCTGGACATGAATCATGGCCTTTCCCCAGAGAAACAAAAGTCACCCGGCCAGGTTCCTGATGTCATTTTGCAGGAGGCACATGGCACTGTCAAACCAGCCACAGGTGCCTGTGGGGGCACCTTGCATCTCGGCGGCATCCTGATCCATGCCGAATTCCAGCAGGCAGCCGGCCACTCCAGGCCATTAGACCTTGGACACGTACAATGGCCTTTCCCCAGAGAAATAAAAGTCACCAGGCCAGGTTCCTGATGTCAGTTTGCAGGAGGCACTTGGCACTGTCAAACCAGCCGCAGTTGCCTGTGGGGGCTCCTTTCATCTGGGAGTTATCCGCATCCGTGCGGAATTTCAACAGGCAGCCGGCCACTCCAGGCCACCTGGCCTTGGAGTGGAGCGATGGCTTTTCCCCAGAGAAACAAAAGTCACCCGGCCAGGTTCCTGATGTCAGTTTGCAGGAGGCACTTGGCACTGTCAAACCAGCCACACGCACCTGTATGGGCACCTTGCATCTGGGAGGTATCCTCATCTGTGCGGAAGTTCAGCAGGCTGCCGGCCACACCAGGCCACCGGGCAATGGACATGAACGATGCCCTTTCCCGTGAGAAACAAAAGTCACCAGGCCAGGTTCCTGATGTCAGTTTGCAGGAGGCGCTTGGCACTGTCAAACCAGCCACAGTTGCCTGTGGTGGTACTTTCCATCTGGGAGGTATCTTCAACAGTGCGGAATTTCAGCAGGCAGCCAGCCACTCTGGGCCACCCGTCCATGGATAGGAACGAAAGGCATTCCCCAGAGAAACAAAACTCACCCGGCCAGGTTCCTGATGTCAGTTTGCAGGAGGCACTTGGCACTGTCAAACCAGCCACAGGTGCCTGTGGGGGCACTTTTCATCTGGGAGGCATCCTGATCCATGCGGAATTATAGCAGGCAGCCGGCCACTCCGGGCCACTGGACTCTGAACAAGAATGATGGCCTTTCCCCAGAGAAACAAAACTCACAAGGCCAGGTTCCTGATGTCAGTTTGCAGGAGGCACTTGGCACTGTCAAACCAGCCACAGTTGCCTGTGGTGGCACCTTACATCTGGGAGGTATCCTGATCCGTGTGGAATTTCAGCAGGCAGCAGGCAAGTACGGGTCACTGGGCCCTGGACATGAACCATGGCCTTTCCCCTGAGAAAGAAAATCACCAGGCCAGGTTCCTGATGTCAGTTTGCAGGAAGCACTTGGCACTGTCAAACCAGCCACAGTTGCCTCTGGGGGCACCTTTCATCTCGGCGGCATCCTGGTCCGTGCAGAATTTCAGCAGGGGGCCGGCCACTCAGGACACCAGGCTCAGGATATGAACCATGGCCTTTCCCCAGAGAAACAAAAGTCACCAGGCCAGGTTCCTGATGTCAGTTTGCAGGAGGCACTTGGCACTGTCAAACCAGCCACAGGTGCCTGTGGGGCACCTTGCATCTCGGAGGTATCCTGATCCGTGCGGAATTTCAGCAGTCAGCCGGCCACTTTGGGCCACAGTTTGTAGGATATGAACCATGGCCTTTCCCCAGAGAAACAAAAGTCACCAGGTCAGGTTCCTGATGTCAGTGTGCAGGAGGCACTTGGCACTGTCAAACCAGCCACAGTTGCCTGTGGGGGCACCTTGCATCTCGGCGGCATCCTGATCCATGCCGAATTCCAGCAGGCAGCCGGCCACTCCGGGCCATTAGACCTTGGACACGTACAATGGCCTTTCCCCAGAGAAATAAAAGTCACCAGGCCAGGTTCCTGATGTCAGTTTGCAGGAGGCACTTGGCACTGTCAAACCAGCCACAGTTGCCTGTGGGGGCTCCTTTCATCTGGGAGTTATCCGCATCCGTGCGGAATTTCAACAGGCAGCCGGCCACTCCAGGCCACCTGGCCTTGGAGTGGAGCGATGGCTTTTCCCCAGAGAAACAAAAGTCACCCGGCCAGGTTCCTGATGTCAGTTTGCAGGAGGCACTTGGCACTGTCAAACCAGCCACACGCACCTGTATGGGCACCTTGCATCTGGGAGGTATCCTCATCTGTGCGGAAGTTCAGCAGGCTGCCGGCCACACCAGGCCACCGGGCAATGGATATGAACGATGCCCTTTCCCGTGAGAAACAAAAGTCACCAGGCCAGGTTCCTGATGTCAGTTTGCAGGAGGCGCTTGGCACTGTCAAACCAGCCACAGTTGCCTGTGGTGGTACTTTCCATCTGGGAGGTATCTTCAACAGTGCGGAATTTCAGCAGGCAGCCAGCCACTCTGGGCCACCCGTCCATGGATAGGAACGAAAGGCTTTCCCCAGAGAAGCAAAACTCACAAGGCCAGGTTCCTGATGTCAGTTTGCAGGAGGCACTTGGCACTGTCAAACCAGCCACAGGTGCCTGTGGGGGCACTTTTCATCTGGGAGGCATCCTGATCCATGCGGAATTTCAGCAGGCAGCCGACCACTCCGGGCCACTGGGCTCTGAACAAGAATGATGGCCTTTCCCCAGAGAAACAAAACTCACCCGGCCAGGTTCCTGATGTCAGTTTGCAGGAGGCACTTGGCACTGTCAAACCAGCCACAGTTGCCTGTGGTGGCACCTTACATCTGGGAGGTATCCTGATCCGTGTGGAATTTCAGCAGGCAGCAGGCAAGTACGGGCCACCGGGCCCTGGACATGAACCATGGCCTTTCCCCTGAGAAAGAAAATCACCAGGCCAGGTTCCTGATGTCAGTTTGCAGGAAGCACTTGGCACTGTCAAACCAGCCACAGTTGCCTGTGGGGGCACCTTTCATCTCGGCGGCATCCTGGTCCGTGCAGAATTTCAGCAGGGGGCCGGCCACTCAGGACACCAGGCTCAGGATATGAACCATGGCCTTTCCCCAGAGAAACAAAAGTCACCAGGCCAGGTTCCTGATGTCAGTTTGCAGGAGGCACTTGGCACTGTCAAACCAGCCACAGGTGCCTGTGGGGCACCTTGCATCTCGGAGGTATCCTGATCCGTGCGGAATTTCAGCAGTCAGCCGGCCACTTTGGGCCACAGTTTGTAGGATATGTACCATGGCCTTTCCCCAGAGAAACAAAAGTCACCAGGTCAGGTTCCTGATGTCAGTGTGCAGGAGGCACTTGGCACTGTCAAACCAGCCACAGTTGCCTGTGGGGGCACCTTGCATCTCGGCGGCATCCTGATCCATGCCGAATTCCAGCAGGCAGCCGGCCACTCCGGGCCATTAGACCTTGGACACGTACAATGGCCTTTCCCCAGAGAAATAAAAGTCACCAGGCCAGGTTCCTGATGTCAGTTTGCAGGAGGCACTTGGCACTGTCAAACCAGCCACAGTTGCCTGTGGGGGCTCCTTTCATCTGGGAGTTATCCGCATCCGTGCGGAATTTCAACAGGCAGCCGGCCACTCCAGGCCACCTGGCCCTGGAGTGGAGCGATGGCTTTTCCCCAGAGAAACAAAAGTCACCCGGCCAGGTTCCTGATGTCAGTTTGCAGGAGGCACTTGGCACTGTCAAACCAGCCACACGCACCTGTATGGGCACCTTGCATCTGGGCGGTATCCTCATCTGTGCGGAAGTTCAGCAGGCTGCCGGCCACACCAGGCCACCGGGCACTGGACACGAACGATGCCCTTTCCCGTGAGAAACAAAAGTCACCAGGCCAGGTTCCTGATGTCAGTTTGCAGGAGGCGCTTGGCACTGTCAAACCAGCCACAGTTGCCTGTGGTGGTACTTTCCATCTGGGAGGTATCTTCAACAGTGCGGAATTTCAGCAGGCAGCCGACCACTCCGGGCCACTGGGCTCTGAACAAGAATGATGGCCTTTCCCCAGAGAAACAAAACTCACAAGGCCAGGTTCCTGATGTCAGTTTGCAGGAGGCACTTGGCACTGTCAAACCAGCCACAGTTGCCTGTGGTGGCACCTTACATCTGGGAGGTATCCTGATCCGTGTGGAATTTCAGCAGGCAGCAGGCAAGTACGGGCCACCGGGCCCTGGACATGAACCATGGCCTTTCCCCTGAGAAAGAAAATCACCAGGCCAGGTTCCTGATGTCAGTTTGCAGGAAGCACTTGGCACTGTCAAACCAGCCACAGTTGCCTCTGGGGGCACCTTTCATCTCGGCGGCATCCTGGTCCGTGCAGAATTTCAGCAGGGGGCCGGCCACTCAGGACACCAGGCTCAGGATATGAACCATGGCCTTTCCCCAGAGAAACAAAAGTCACCAGGCCAGGTTCCTGATGTCAGTTTGCAGGAGGCACTTGGCACTGTCAAACCAGCCACAGGTGCCTGTGGGGCACCTTGCATCTCGGAGGTATCCTGATCCGTGCGGAATTTCAGCAGTCAGCCGGCCACTTTGGGCCACAGTTTGTAGGATATGAACCATGGCCTTTCCCCAGAGAAACAAAAGTCACCAGGTCAGGTTCCTGATGTCAGTGTGCAGGAGGCACTTGGCACTGTCAAACCAGCCACAGTTGCCTGTGGGGGCACCTTGCATCTCGGCGGCATCCTGATCCATGCCGAATTCCAGCAGGCAGCCGGCCACTCCGGGCCATTAGACCTTGGACACGTACAATGGCCTTTCCCCAGAGAAATAAAAGTCACCAGGCCAGGTTCCTGATGTCAGTTTGCAGGAGGCACTTGGCACTGTCAAACCAGCCACAGTTGCCTGTGGGGGCTCCTTTCATCTGGGAGTTATCCGCATCCGTGCGGAATTTCAACAGGCAGCCGGCCACTCCAGGCCACCTGGCCCTGGAGTGGAGCGATGGCTTTTCCCCAGAGAAACAAAAGTCACCCGGCCAGGTTCCTGATGTCAGTTTGCAGGAGGCACTTGGCACTGTCAAACCAGCCACACGCACCTGTATGGGCACCTTGCATCTGGGCGGTATCCTCATCTGTGCGGAAGTTCAGCAGGCTGCCGGCCACACCAGGCCACCGGGCACTGGACACGAACGATGCCCTTTCCCGTGAGAAACAAAAGTCACCAGGCCAGGTTCCTGATGTCAGTTTGCAGGAGGCGCTTGGCACTGTCAAACCAGCCACAGTTGCCTGTGGTGGTACTTTCCATCTGGGAGGTATCTTCAACAGTGCGGAATTTCAGCAGGCAGCCAGCCACTCTGGGCCACCCGTCCATGGATAGGAACGAAAGGCTTTCCGCTGAGAAACAAAAGACACCAGGCCAGGTTCCTGATGTCAGTTTGCAGGAGGCACTTGGCACTGTCAAACCAGCCACAGGTGCCTGTGGGGGCACTTTTCATCTGGGAGGCATCCCGATCCATGCGGAATTTCAGCAGGCAGCCGGCCACTCCGGGCCACCAGGCCCTGGACAAGAACCACGGCTTTTCCCTAGGGAAACAAAAGTCACCCGGCCAGGTTCCTGATGTCAGTTTGCAGGAGGCACTTGGCACTGTCAAACCAGCCACAGTTGGCTGTGGGGGCACTTTCCATCTGGGAGGCATCCCGATCCATGCGGAATTTCAGCAGGCAGCCGGGCACTCCAGGCCGCAAGGCCCTGGACATGAATCATGGTCTTTCCCCAGAGAAAGGAAAGTCACCAGGCCAGGTTCCTGATGTCATTTTGCAGGAGGCACATGGCACTGTCAAACCAGCCACAGGTGCCTGTGGGGGCACCTTGCATCTCGGCGGCATCCTGATCCATGCCGAATTCCAGCAGGCAGCCGGCCACTCCGGGCCATTAGACCTTGGACACGTACAATGGCCTTTCCCCAGAGAAATAAAAGTCACCAGGCCAGGTTCCTGATGTCAGTTTGCAGGAGGCACTTGGCACTGTCAAACCAGCCACAGTTGCCTGTGGGGGCTCCTTTCATCTGGGAGTTATCCGCATCCGTGCGGAATTTCAACAGGCAGCCGGCCACTCCAGGCCACCTGGCCCTGGAGTGGAGCGATGGCTTTTCCCCAGAGAAATAAAAGTCACCCGGCCAGGTTCCTGATGTCAGTTTGCAGGAGGCACTTGGCACTGTCAAACCAGCCACACGCACCTGTATGGGCACCTTGCATCTGGGAGGTATCCTCATCTGTGCGGAAGTTCAGCAGGCTGCCGGCCACACCAGGCCACCGGGCACTGGACACGAACGATGCCCTTTCCCGTGAGAAACAAAAGTCACCAGGCCAGGTTCCTGATGTCAGTTTGCAGGAGGCGCTTGGCACTGTCAAACCAGCCACAGTTGCCTGTGGTGGTACTTTCCATCTGGGAGGTATCTTCAACAGTGCGGAATTTCAGCAGGCAGCCAGCCACTCTGGGCCACCCGTCCATGGATAGGAACGAAAGGCTTTCCCCAGAGAAACAAAACTCACCCGGCCAGGTTCCTGATGTCAGTTTGCAGGAGGCACTTGGCACTGTCAAACCAGCCACAGGTGCCTGTGGGGGCACTTTCCATCTGGGAGGCATCCCGATCCATGCGGAATTTCAGCAGGCAGCCGGCCACTCCGGGCCACCAGGCCCTGGACAAGAACCACGGCTTTTCCCTAGGGAAACAAAAGTCACCCGGCCAGGTTCCTGATGTCAGTTTGCAGGAGGCGCTTGGCACTGTCAAACCAGCTACAGGTGCCTGTGGGGGCACCTTGCATCTCGTCGGCATCCTGATCCATGCCGAATTCCAGCAGGCAGCCGGCCACTCCGGGCCATTAGACCTTGGACACGTACAATGGCCTTTCCCCAGAGAAATAAAAGTCACCAGGCCAGGTTCCTGATGTCAGTTTGCAGGAGGCACTTGGCACTGTCAAACCAGCCAAAGTTGCCTGTGGGGGCTCCTTTCATCTGGGAGTTATCCGCATCCGTGCGGAATTTCAACAGGCAGCCAGCCACTCTGGGCCACCCGTCCATGGATAGGAACGAAAGGCTTTCCCCAGAGAAACAAAACTCACCCGGCCAGGTTCCTGATGTCAGTTTGCAGGAGGCACTTGGCACTGTCAAACCAGCCACAGGTGCCTGTGGGGGCACTTTTCATCTGGGAGGCATCCTGATCCATGCGGAATTTCAGCAGGCAGCCGGCCACTCCGGGCCACTGGGCTCTGAACATGAATGATGGCCTTTCCCCAGAGAAACAAAACTCACAAGGCCAGGTTCCTGATGTCAGTTTGCAGGAGGCACTTGGCACTGTCAAACCAGCCACAGTTGCCTGTGGTGGCACCTTACATCTGGGAGGTATCCTGGTCCGTGTGGAATTTCAGCAGGCAGCAGGCAAGTACGGGCCACCGGGCCCTGGACATGAACCATGGCCTTTCCCCTGAGAAAGAAAATCACCAGGCCAGGTTCCTGATGTCAGTTTGCAGGAAGCACTTGGCACTGTCAAACCAGCCACAGTTGCCTCTGGGGGCACCTTTCATCTCGGCGGCATCCTGGTCCGTGCAGAATTTCAGCAGGGGGCCGGCCACTCAGAACACCAGGCTCAGGATATGAACCATGGCCTTTCCCCAGAGAAACAAAAGTCACCAGGCCAGGTTCCTGATGTCAGTTTGCAGGAGGCACTTGGCACTGTCAAACCAGCCACAGGTGCCTGTGGGGCACCTTGCATCTCGGAGGTATCCTGATCCGTGCGGAATTTCAGCAGGCAGCCGGCCACTCCGGGCCATTAGACCTTGGACACGTACAATGGCCTTTCCCCAGAGAAATAAAAGTCACCAGGCCAGGTTCCTGATGTCAGTTTGCAGGAGGCACTTGGCACTGTCAAACCAGCCACAGTTGCCTGTGGGGGCTCCTTTCATCTGGGAGTTATCCGCATCCGTGCGGAATTTCAACAGGCAGCCGGCCACTCCAGGCCACCTAGCCTTGGAGTGGAGCGATGGCTTTTCCCTAGGGAAACAAAAGTCACCCGGCCAGGTTCCTGATGTCAGTTTGCAGGAGGCACTTGGCACTGTCAAACCAGCCACACGCACCTGTATGGGCACCTTGCATCTGGGAGGTATCCTCATCTGTGCGGAAGTTCAGCAGGCTGCCGGCCACACCAGGCCACCGGGCAATGGACATGAACGATGCCCTTTCCCGTGAGAAACAAAAGTCACCAGGCCAGGTTCCTGATGTCAGTTTGCAGGAGGCGCTTGGCACTGTCAAACCAGCCACAGTTGCCTGTGGTGGTACTTTCCATCTGGGAGGTATCTTCAACAGTGCGGAATTTCAGCAGGCAGCCAGCCACTCTGGGCCACCCGTCCATGGATAGGAATGAAAGGCTTTCCCCAGAGAAACAAAACTCACCCGGCCAGGTTCCTGATGTCAGTTTGCAGGAGGCACTTGGCACTGTCAAACCAGCCACAGGTGCCTGTGGGGGCACTTTTCATCTGGGAGGCATCCTGATCCATGCGGAATTTCAGCAGGCAGCCGGCCACTGCGGGCCACTGGGCTCTGAACAAGAATGATGGCCTTTCCCCAGAGAAACAAAACTCACAAGGCCAGGTTCCTGATGTCAGTTTGCAGGAGGCACTTGGCACTGTCAAACCAGCCACAGTTGCCTCTGGGGGCACCTTTCATCTCGGCGGCATCCTGGTCCGTGCAGAATTTCAGCAGGGGGCCGGCCACTCAGGACACCAGGCTCAGGATATGAACCATGGCCTTTCCCCAGAGAAACAAAAGTCACCAGGCCAGGTTCCTGATGTCAGTTTGCAGGAGGCACTTGGCACTGTCAAACCAGCCACAGGTGCCTGTGGGGCACCTTGCATCTCGGAGGTATCCTGATCCGTGCGGAATTTCAGCAGTCAGCCGGCCACTTTGGGCCACAGTTTGTAGGATATGAACCATGGCCTTTCCCCAGAGAAACAAAAGTCACCAGGTCAGGTTCCTGATGTCAGTGTGCAGGAGGCACTTGGCACTGTCAAACCAGCCACAGTTGCCTGTGGGGGCACCTTGCATCTCGGCGGCATCCTGATCCATGCCGAATTCCAGCAGGCAGCCGGCCACTCCGGGCCATTAGACCTTGGACACGTACAATGGCCTTTCCCCAGAGAAATAAAAGTCACCAGGCCAGGTTCCTGATGTCAGTTTGCAGGAGGCACTTGGCACTGTCAAACCAGCCACAGTTGCCTGTGGGGGCTCCTTTCATCTGGGAGTTATCCGCATCCGTGCGGAATTTCAACAGGCAGCCGGCCACTCCAGGCCACCTGGCCCTGGAGTGGAGCGATGGCTTTTCCCCAGAGAAACAAAAGTCACCCGGCCAGGTTCCTGATGTCAGTTTGCAGGAGGCACTTGGCACTGTCAAACCAGCCACACGCACCTGTATGGGCACCTTGCATCTGGGCGGTATCCTCATCTGTGCGGAAGTTCAGCAGGCTGCCGGCCACACCAGGCCACCGGGCACTGGACACGAACGATGCCCTTTCCCGTGAGAAACAAAAGTCACCAGGCCAGGTTCCTGATGTCAGTTTGCAGGAGGCGCTTGGCACTGTCAAACCAGCCACAGTTGCCTGTGGTGGTACTTTCCATCTGGGAGGTATCTTCAACAGTGCGGAATTTCAGCAGGCAGCCAGCCACTCTGGGCCACCCGTCCATGGATAGGAACGAAAGGCTTTCCGCTGAGAAACAAAAGACACCAGGCCAGGTTCCTGATGTCAGTTTGCAGGAGGCACTTGGCACTGTCAAACCAGCCACAGGTGCCTGTGGGGGCACTTTTCATCTGGGAGGCATCCCGATCCATGCGGAATTTCAGCAGGCAGCCGGCCACTCCGGGCCACCAGGCCCTGGACAAGAACCACGGCTTTTCCCTAGGGAAACAAAAGTCACCCGGCCAGGTTCCTGATGTCAGTTTGCAGGAGGCACTTGGCACTGTCAAACCAGCCACAGTTGGCTGTGGGGGCACTTTCCATCTGGGAGGCATCCCGATCCATGCGGAATTTCAGCAGGCAGCCGGGCACTCCAGGCCGCAAGGCCCTGGACATGAATCATGGTCTTTCCCCAGAGAAAGGAAAGTCACCAGGCCAGGTTCCTGATGTCATTTTGCAGGAGGCACATGGCACTGTCAAACCAGCCACAGGTGCCTGTGGGGGCACCTTGCATCTCGGCGGCATCCTGATCCATGCCGAATTCCAGCAGGCAGCCGGCCACTCCGGGCCATTAGACCTTGGACACGTACAATGGCCTTTCCCCAGAGAAATAAAAGTCACCAGGCCAGGTTCCTGATGTCAGTTTGCAGGAGGCACTTGGCACTGTCAAACCAGCCACAGTTGCCTGTGGGGGCTCCTTTCATCTGGGAGTTATCCGCATCCGTGCGGAATTTCAACAGGCAGCCGGCCACTCCAGGCCACCTGGCCCTGGAGTGGAGCGATGGCTTTTCCCCAGAGAAATAAAAGTCACCCGGCCAGGTTCCTGATGTCAGTTTGCAGGAGGCACTTGGCACTGTCAAACCAGCCACAGTTGGCTGTGGGGGCACTTTCCATCTGGGAGGCATCCCGATCCATGCGGAATTTCAGCAGGCAGCCGGGCACTCCAGGCCGCAAGGCCCTGGACATGAATCATGGTCTTTCCCCAGAGAAAGGAAAGTCACCAGGCCAGGTTCCTGATGTCATTTTGCAGGAGGCACATGGCACTGTCAAACCAGCCACAGGTGCCTGTGGGGGCACCTTGCATCTCGGCGGCATCCTGATCCATGCCGAATTCCAGCAGGCAGCCGGCCACTCCGGGCCATTAGACCTTGGACACGTACAATGGCCTTTCCCCAGAGAAATAAAAGTCACCAGGCCAGGTTCCTGATGTCAGTTTGCAGGAGGCACTTGGCACTGTCAAACCAGCCACAGTTGCCTGTGGGGGCTCCTTTCATCTGGGAGTTATCCGCATCCGTGCGGAATTTCAACAGGCAGCCGGCCACTCCAGGCCACCTGGCCCTGGAGTGGAGCGATGGCTTTTCCCCAGAGAAATAAAAGTCACCCGGCCAGGTTCCTGATGTCAGTTTGCAGGAGGCACTTGGCACTGTCAAACCAGCCACACGCACCTGTATGGGCACCTTGCATCTGGGAGGTATCCTCATCTGTGCGGAAGTTCAGCAGGCTGCCGGCCACACCAGGCCACCGGGCACTGGACACGAACGATGCCCTTTCCCGTGAGAAACAAAAGTCACCAGGCCAGGTTCCTGATGTCAGTTTGCAGGAGGCGCTTGGCACTGTCAAACCAGCCACAGTTGCCTGTGGTGGTACTTTCCATCTGGGAGGTATCTTCAACAGTGCGGAATTTCAGCAGGCAGCCAGCCACTCTGGGCCACCCGTCCATGGATAGGAACGAAAGGCTTTCCCCAGAGAAACAAAACTCACCCGGCCAGGTTCCTGATGTCAGTTTGCAGGAGGCACTTGGCACTGTCAAACCAGCCACAGGTGCCTGTGGGGGCACTTTCCATCTGGGAGGCATCCCGATCCATGCGGAATTTCAGCAGGCAGCCGGCCACTCCGGGCCACCAGGCCCTGGACAAGAACCACGGCTTTTCCCTAGGGAAACAAAAGTCACCCGGCCAGGTTCCTGATGTCAGTTTGCAGGAGGCGCTTGGCACTGTCAAACCAGCTACAGGTGCCTGTGGGGGCACCTTGCATCTCGTCGGCATCCTGATCCATGCCGAATTCCAGCAGGCAGCCGGCCACTCCGGGCCATTAGACCTTGGACACGTACAATGGCCTTTCCCCAGAGAAATAAAAGTCACCAGGCCAGGTTCCTGATGTCAGTTTGCAGGAGGCACTTGGCACTGTCAAACCAGCCAAAGTTGCCTGTGGGGGCTCCTTTCATCTGGGAGTTATCCGCATCCGTGCGGAATTTCAACAGGCAGCCAGCCACTCTGGGCCACCCGTCCATGGATAGGAACGAAAGGCTTTCCCCAGAGAAACAAAACTCACCCGGCCAGGTTCCTGATGTCAGTTTGCAGGAGGCACTTGGCACTGTCAAACCAGCCACAGGTGCCTGTGGGGGCACTTTTCATCTGGGAGGCATCCTGATCCATGCGGAATTTCAGCAGGCAGCCGGCCACTCCGGGCCACTGGGCTCTGAACATGAATGATGGCCTTTCCCCAGAGAAACAAAACTCACAAGGCCAGGTTCCTGATGTCAGTTTGCAGGAGGCACTTGGCACTGTCAAACCAGCCACAGTTGCCTGTGGTGGCACCTTACATCTGGGAGGTATCCTGGTCCGTGTGGAATTTCAGCAGGCAGCAGGCAAGTACGGGCCACCGGGCCCTGGACATGAACCATGGCCTTTCCCCTGAGAAAGAAAATCACCAGGCCAGGTTCCTGATGTCAGTTTGCAGGAAGCACTTGGCACTGTCAAACCAGCCACAGTTGCCTCTGGGGGCACCTTTCATCTCGGCGGCATCCTGGTCCGTGCAGAATTTCAGCAGGGGGCCGGCCACTCAGAACACCAGGCTCAGGATATGAACCATGGCCTTTCCCCAGAGAAACAAAAGTCACCAGGCCAGGTTCCTGATGTCAGTTTGCAGGAGGCACTTGGCACTGTCAAACCAGCCACAGGTGCCTGTGGGGCACCTTGCATCTCGGAGGTATCCTGATCCGTGCGGAATTTCAGCAGGCAGCCGGCCACTCCGGGCCATTAGACCTTGGACACGTACAATGGCCTTTCCCCAGAGAAATAAAAGTCACCAGGCCAGGTTCCTGATGTCAGTTTGCAGGAGGCACTTGGCACTGTCAAACCAGCCACAGTTGCCTGTGGGGGCTCCTTTCATCTGGGAGTTATCCGCATCCGTGCGGAATTTCAACAGGCAGCCGGCCACTCCAGGCCACCTAGCCTTGGAGTGGAGCGATGGCTTTTCCCTAGGGAAACAAAAGTCACCCGGCCAGGTTCCTGATGTCAGTTTGCAGGAGGCACTTGGCACTGTCAAACCAGCCACACGCACCTGTATGGGCACCTTGCATCTGGGAGGTATCCTCATCTGTGCGGAAGTTCAGCAGGCTGCCGGCCACACCAGGCCACCGGGCAATGGACATGAACGATGCCCTTTCCCGTGAGAAACAAAAGTCACCAGGCCAGGTTCCTGATGTCAGTTTGCAGGAGGCGCTTGGCACTGTCAAACCAGCCACAGTTGCCTGTGGTGGTACTTTCCATCTGGGAGGTATCTTCAACAGTGCGGAATTTCAGCAGGCAGCCAGCCACTCTGGGCCACCCGTCCATGGATAGGAATGAAAGGCTTTCCCCAGAGAAACAAAACTCACCCGGCCAGGTTCCTGATGTCAGTTTGCAGGAGGCACTTGGCACTGTCAAACCAGCCACAGGTGCCTGTGGGGGCACTTTTCATCTGGGAGGCATCCTGATCCATGCGGAATTTCAGCAGGCAGCCGGCCACTCCGGGCCACTGGGCTCTGAACAAGAATGATGGCCTTTCCCCAGAGAAACAAAACTCACAAGGCCAGGTTCCTGATGTCAGTTTGCAGGAGGCACTTGGCACTGTCAAACCAGCCACAGTTGCCTCTGGGGGCACCTTTCATCTCGGCGGCATCCTGGTCCGTGCAGAATTTCAGCAGGGGGCCGGCCACTCAGGACACCAGGCTCAGGATATGAACCATGGCCTTTCCCCAGAGAAACAAAAGTCACCAGGCCAGGTTCCTGATGTCAGTTTGCAGGAGGCACTTGGCACTGTCAAACCAGCCACAGGTGCCTGTGGGGCACCTTGCATCTCGGAGGTATCCTGATCCGTGCGGAATTTCAGCAGTCAGCCGGCCACTTTGGGCCACAGTTTGTAGGATATGAACCATGGCCTTTCCCCAGAGAAACAAAAGTCACCAGGTCAGGTTCCTGATGTCAGTGTGCAGGAGGCACTTGGCACTGTCAAACCAGCCACAGTTGCCTGTGGGGGCACCTTGCATCTCGGCGGCATCCTGATCCATGCCGAATTCCAGCAGGCAGCCGGCCACTCCGGGCCATTAGACCTTGGACACGTACAATGGCCTTTCCCCAGAGAAATAAAAGTCACCAGGCCAGGTTCCTGATGTCAGTTTGCAGGAGGCACTTGGCACTGTCAAACCAGCCACAGTTGCCTGTGGGGGCTCCTTTCATCTGGGAGTTATCCGCATCCGTGCGGAATTTCAACAGGCAGCCGGCCACTCCAGGCCACCTGGCCCTGGAGTGGAGCGATGGCTTTTCCCCAGAGAAACAAAAGTCACCCGGCCAGGTTCCTGATGTCAGTTTGCAGGAGGCACTTGGCACTGTCAAACCAGCCACACGCACCTGTATGGGCACCTTGCATCTGGGCGGTATCCTCATCTGTGCGGAAGTTCAGCAGGCTGCCGGCCACACCAGGCCACCGGGCACTGGACACGAACGATGCCCTTTCCCGTGAGAAACAAAAGTCACCAGGCCAGGTTCCTGATGTCAGTTTGCAGGAGGCGCTTGGCACTGTCAAACCAGCCACAGTTGCCTGTGGTGGTACTTTCCATCTGGGAGGTATCTTCAACAGTGCGGAATTTCAGCAGGCAGCCAGCCACTCTGGGCCACCCGTCCATGGATAGGAACGAAAGGCTTTCCGCTGAGAAACAAAAGACACCAGGCCAGGTTCCTGATGTCAGTTTGCAGGAGGCACTTGGCACTGTCAAACCAGCCACAGGTGCCTGTGGGGGCACTTTTCATCTGGGAGGCATCCCGATCCATGCGGAATTTCAGCAGGCAGCCGGCCACTCCGGGCCACCAGGCCCTGGACAAGAACCACGGCTTTTCCCTAGGGAAACAAAAGTCACCCGGCCAGGTTCCTGATGTCAGTTTGCAGGAGGCACTTGGCACTGTCAAACCAGCCACAGTTGGCTGTGGGGGCACTTTCCATCTGGGAGGCATCCCGATCCATGCGGAATTTCAGCAGGCAGCCGGGCACTCCAGGCCGCAAGGCCCTGGACATGAATCATGGTCTTTCCCCAGAGAAAGGAAAGTCACCAGGCCAGGTTCCTGATGTCATTTTGCAGGAGGCACATGGCACTGTCAAACCAGCCACAGGTGCCTGTGGGGGCACCTTGCATCTCGGCGGCATCCTGATCCATGCCGAATTCCAGCAGGCAGCCGGCCACTCCGGGCCATTAGACCTTGGACACGTACAATGGCCTTTCCCCAGAGAAATAAAAGTCACCAGGCCAGGTTCCTGATGTCAGTTTGCAGGAGGCACTTGGCACTGTCAAACCAGCCACAGTTGCCTGTGGGGGCTCCTTTCATCTGGGAGTTATCCGCATCCGTGCGGAATTTCAACAGGCAGCCGGCCACTCCAGGCCACCTGGCCCTGGAGTGGAGCGATGGCTTTTCCCCAGAGAAATAAAAGTCACCCGGCCAGGTTCCTGATGTCAGTTTGCAGGAGGCACTTGGCACTGTCAAACCAGCCACACGCACCTGTATGGGCACCTTGCATCTGGGAGGTATCCTCATCTGTGCGGAAGTTCAGCAGGCTGCCGGCCACACCAGGCCACCGGGCACTGGACACGAACGATGCCCTTTCCCGTGAGAAACAAAAGTCACCAGGCCAGGTTCCTGATGTCAGTTTGCAGGAGGCGCTTGGCACTGTCAAACCAGCCACAGTTGCCTGTGGTGGTACTTTCCATCTGGGAGGTATCTTCAACAGTGCGGAATTTCAGCAGGCAGCCAGCCACTCTGGGCCACCCGTCCATGGATAGGAACGAAAGGCTTTCCCCAGAGAAACAAAACTCACCCGGCCAGGTTCCTGATGTCAGTTTGCAGGAGGCACTTGGCACTGTCAAACCAGCCACAGGTGCCTGTGGGGGCACTTTCCATCTGGGAGGCATCCCGATCCATGCGGAATTTCAGCAGGCAGCCGGCCACTCCGGGCCACCAGGCCCTGGACAAGAACCACGGCTTTTCCCTAGGGAAACAAAAGTCACCCGGCCAGGTTCCTGATGTCAGTTTGCAGGAGGCGCTTGGCACTGTCAAACCAGCTACAGGTGCCTGTGGGGGCACCTTGCATCTCGTCGGCATCCTGATCCATGCCGAATTCCAGCAGGCAGCCGGCCACTCCGGGCCATTAGACCTTGGACACGTACAATGGCCTTTCCCCAGAGAAATAAAAGTCACCAGGCCAGGTTCCTGATGTCAGTTTGCAGGAGGCACTTGGCACTGTCAAACCAGCCAAAGTTGCCTGTGGGGGCTCCTTTCATCTGGGAGTTATCCGCATCCGTGCGGAATTTCAACAGGCAGCCAGCCACTCTGGGCCACCCGTCCATGGATAGGAACGAAAGGCTTTCCCCAGAGAAACAAAACTCACCCGGCCAGGTTCCTGATGTCAGTTTGCAGGAGGCACTTGGCACTGTCAAACCAGCCACAGGTGCCTGTGGGGGCACTTTTCATCTGGGAGGCATCCTGATCCATGCGGAATTTCAGCAGGCAGCCGGCCACTCCGGGCCACTGGGCTCTGAACATGAATGATGGCCTTTCCCCAGAGAAACAAAACTCACAAGGCCAGGTTCCTGATGTCAGTTTGCAGGAGGCACTTGGCACTGTCAAACCAGCCACAGTTGCCTGTGGTGGCACCTTACATCTGGGAGGTATCCTGGTCCGTGTGGAATTTCAGCAGGCAGCAGGCAAGTACGGGCCACCGGGCCCTGGACATGAACCATGGCCTTTCCCCTGAGAAAGAAAATCACCAGGCCAGGTTCCTGATGTCAGTTTGCAGGAAGCACTTGGCACTGTCAAACCAGCCACAGTTGCCTCTGGGGGCACCTTTCATCTCGGCGGCATCCTGGTCCGTGCAGAATTTCAGCAGGGGGCCGGCCACTCAGAACACCAGGCTCAGGATATGAACCATGGCCTTTCCCCAGAGAAACAAAAGTCACCAGGCCAGGTTCCTGATGTCAGTTTGCAGGAGGCACTTGGCACTGTCAAACCAGCCACAGGTGCCTGTGGGGCACCTTGCATCTCGGAGGTATCCTGATCCGTGCGGAATTTCAGCAGGCAGCCGGCCACTCCGGGCCATTAGACCTTGGACACGTACAATGGCCTTTCCCCAGAGAAATAAAAGTCACCAGGCCAGGTTCCTGATGTCAGTTTGCAGGAGGCACTTGGCACTGTCAAACCAGCCACAGTTGCCTGTGGGGGCTCCTTTCATCTGGGAGTTATCCGCATCCGTGCGGAATTTCAACAGGCAGCCGGCCACTCCAGGCCACCTAGCCTTGGAGTGGAGCGATGGCTTTTCCCTAGGGAAACAAAAGTCACCCGGCCAGGTTCCTGATGTCAGTTTGCAGGAGGCACTTGGCACTGTCAAACCAGCCACACGCACCTGTATGGGCACCTTGCATCTGGGAGGTATCCTCATCTGTGCGGAAGTTCAGCAGGCTGCCGGCCACACCAGGCCACCGGGCAATGGACATGAACGATGCCCTTTCCCGTGAGAAACAAAAGTCACCAGGCCAGGTTCCTGATGTCAGTTTGCAGGAGGCGCTTGGCACTGTCAAACCAGCCACAGTTGCCTGTGGTGGTACTTTCCATCTGGGAGGTATCTTCAACAGTGCGGAATTTCAGCAGGCAGCCAGCCACTCTGGGCCACCCGTCCATGGATAGGAATGAAAGGCTTTCCCCAGAGAAACAAAACTCACCCGGCCAGGTTCCTGATGTCAGTTTGCAGGAGGCACTTGGCACTGTCAAACCAGCCACAGGTGCCTGTGGGGGCACTTTTCATCTGGGAGGCATCCTGATCCATGCGGAATTTCAGCAGGCAGCCGGCCACTCCGGGCCACTGGGCTCTGAACAAGAATGATGGCCTTTCCCCAGAGAAACAAAACTCACAAGGCCAGGTTCCTGATGTCAGTTTGCAGGAGGCACTTGGCACTGTCAAACCAGCCACAGTTGCCTGTGGTGGCACCTTACATCTGGGAGGTATCCTGATCCGTGTGGAATTTCAGCAGGCAGCAGGCAAGTACGGGCCACCGGGCCCTGGACATGAACCATGGCCTTTCCCCTGAGAAAGAAAATCACCAGGCCAGGTTTCTGATGTCAGTTTGCAGGAAGCACTTGGCACTGTCAAACCAGCCACAGTTGCCTCTGGGGGCACCTTTCATCTCGGCGGCATCCTGGTCCGTGCAGAATTTCAGCAGGGGGCCGGCCACTCAGGACACCAGGCTCAGGATATGAACCATGGCCTTTCCCCAGAGAAACAAAAGTCACCAGGCCAGGTTCCTGATGTCAGTTTGCAGGAGGCACTTGGCACTGTCAAACCAGCCACAGTTGCCTGTGGGGGCTCCTTTCATCTGGGAGTTATCCGCATCCGTGCGGAATTTCAACAGGCAGCCGGCCACTCCAGGCCACCTGGCCCTGGAGTGGAGCGATGGCTTTTCCCCAGAGAAACAAAAGTCACCCGGCCAGGTTCCTGATGTCAGTTTGCAGGAGGCACTTGGCACTGTCAAACCAGCCACACGCACCTGTATGGGCACCTTGCATCTGGGAGGTATCCTCATCTGTGCGGAAGTTCAGCAGGCTGCCGGCCACACCAGGCCACCGGGCACTGGACACGAACGATGCCCTTTCCCGTGAGAAACAAAAGTCACCAGGCCAGGTTCCTGATGTCAGTTTGCAGGAGGCGCTTGGCACTGTCAAACCAGCCACAGGTGCCTGTGGTGGTACTTTCCATCTGGGAGGTATCTTCAACAGTGCGGAATTTCAGCAGGCAGCCAGCCACTCTGGGCCACCCGTCCATGGATAGGAACGAAAGGCTTTCCCCTGAGAAACAAAAGACACCAGGCCAGGTTCCTGATGTCAGTTTGCAGGAGGCACTTGGCACTGTCAAACCAGCCACAGGTGCCTGTGGGGGCACTTTTCATCTGGGAGGCATCCCGATCCATGCGGAATTTCAGCAGGCAGCCGGCCACTCCGGGCCACCAGGCCCTGGAGAAGAACCACGGCTTTTCCCTAGGGAAACAAAAGTCACCCGGCCAGGTTCCTGATGTCAGTTTGCAGGAGGCACTTGGCACTGTCAAACCAGCCACAGTTGGCTGTGGGGGCACTTTCCATCTGGGAGGCATCCCGATCCATGCGGAATTTCAGCAGGCAGCCGGGCACTCCAGGCCGCAAGGCCCTGGACATGAATCATGGTCTTTCCCCAGAGAAAGGAAAGTCACAAGGCCAGGTTCCTGATGTCATTTTGCAGGAGGCACATGGCACTGTCAAACCAGCCACAGGTGCCTGTGGGGGCACCTTGCATCTCGGCGGCATCCTGATCCATGCCGAATTCCAGCAGGCAGCCGGCCACTCCGGGCCATTAGACCTTGGACACGTACAATGGCCTTTCCCCAGAGAAATAAAAGTCACCAGGCCAGGTTCCTGATGTCAGTTTGCAGGAGGCACTTGGCACTGTCAAACCAGCCACAGTTGCCTGTGGGGGCTCCTTTCATCTGGGAGTTATCCGCATCCGTGCGGAATTTCAACAGGCAGCCGGCCACTCCAAGCCACCTGGCCTTGGAGTGGAGCGATGGCTTTTCCCCAGAGAAACAAAAGTCACCCGGCCATGTTCCTGATGTCAGTTTGCAGGAGGCACTTGGCACTGTCAAACCAGCCACACGCACCTGTATGGGCACCTTGCATCTGGGAGGTATCCTCATCTGTGCGGAAGTTCAGCAGGCTGCCGGCCACACCAGGCCACCGGGCAATGGACACGAACGATGCCCTTTCCCGTGAGAAACAAAAGTCACCAGGCCAGGTTCCTGATGTCAGTTTGCAGGAGGCGCTTGGCACTGTCAAACCAGCCACAGTTGCCTGTGGTGGTACTTTCCATCTGGGAGGTATCTTCCACAGTGCGGAATTTCAGCAGGCAGCCAGCCACTCTGGGCCACCCGTCCATGGATAGGAACGAAAGGCTTTCCCCAGAGAAACAAAACTCACCCGGCCAGGTTCCTGATGTCAGTTTGCAGGAGGCACTTGGCACTGTCAAACCAGCCACAGGTGCCTGTGGGGGCACTTTTCATCTGGGAGGCATCCTGATCCATGCGGAATTTCAGCAGGCAGCCGGCCACTCCGGGCCACTGGGCTCTGAACAAGAATGATGGCCTTTCCCCAGAGAAACAAAACTCACAAGGCCAGGTTCCTGATGTCAGTTTGCAGGAGGCACTTGGCACTGTCAAACCAGCCACAGTTGCCTGTGGTGGCACCTTACATCTGGGAGGTATCCTGATCCGTGTGGAATTTCAGCAGGTAGCAGGCAAGTACGGGCCACCGGGCCCTGGACATGAACCATGGCCTTTCCCCTGAGAAAGAAAATCACCAGGCCAGGTTTCTGATGTCAGTTTGCAGGAAGCACTTGGCACTGTCAAACCAGCCACAGTTGCCTCTGGGGGCACCTTTCATCTCGGCGGCATCCTGGTCCGTGCAGAATTTCAGCAGGGGGCCGGCCACTCAGGACACCAGGCTCAGGATATGAACCATGGCCTTTCCCCAGAGAAACAAAAGTCACCAGGCCAGGTTCCTGATGTCAGTTTGCAGGAGGCACTTGGCACTGTCAAACCAGCCACAGGTGCCTGTGGGGCACCTTGCATCTCGGAGGTATCCTGATCCGTGTGGAATTTCAGCAGTCAGCCGGCCACTTTGGGCCACAGTTTGTAGGATATGAACCATGGCCTTTCCCCAGAGAAACAAAAGTCACCCGGCCAGGTTCCTGATGTCAGTTTGCAGGAGGCACTTGGCACTGTCAAACCAGCCACACGCACCTGTATGGGCACCTTGCATCTGGGCGGTATCCTCATCTGTGCGGAAGTTCAGCAGGCTGCCGGCCACACCAGGCCACCGGGCACTGGACACGAACGATGCCCTTTCCCGTGAGAAACAAAAGTCACCAGGCCAGGTTCCTGATGTCAGTTTGCAGGAGGCGCTTGGCACTGTCAAACCAGCCACAGTTGCCTGTGGTGGTACTTTCATTCTGGGAGGTATCTTCAACAGTGCGGAATTTCAGCAGGCAGCCAGCCACTCTGGGCCACCCGTCCATGGATAGGAACGAAAGGCTTTCCCCTGAGAAACAAAACTCACCCGGCCAGGTTCCTGATGTCAGTTTGCAGGAGGCACTTGGCACTGTCAAACCAGCCACAGGTGCCTGTGGGGGCACTTTTCATCTGGGAGGCATCCCGATCCATGCGGAATTTCAGCAGGCAGCCGGCCACTCCGGGCCACCAGGCCCTGGACAAGAACCACGGCTTTTCCCTAGGGAAACAAAAGTCACCCGGCCAGGTTCCTGATGTCAGTTTGCAGGAGGCACTTGGCACTGTCAAACCAGCCACAGTTGGCTGTGGGGGCACTTTCCATCTGGGAGGCATCCCGATCCATGCGGAATTTCAGCAGGCAGCCGGGCACTCCAGGCCGCAAGGCCCTGGACATGAATCATGGTCTTTCCCCAGAGAAAGGAAAGTCACAAGGCCAGGTTCCTGATGTCATTTTGCAGGAGGCACATGGCACTGTCAAACCAGCCACAGGTGCCTGTGGGGGCACCTTGCATCTCGGCGGCATCCTGATCCATGCCGAATTCCAGCAGGCAGCCGGCCACTCCGGGCCATTAGACCTTGGACACGTACAATGGCCTTTCCCCAGAGAAATAAAAGTCACCAGGCCAGGTTCCTGATGTCAGTTTGCAGGAGGCACTTGGCACTGTCAAACCAGCCACAGTTGCCTGTGGGGGCTCCTTTCATCTGGGAGTTATCCGCATCCGTGCGGAATTTCAACAGGCAGCCGGCCACTCCAGGCCACCTGGCCTTGGAGTGGAGCGATGGCTTTTCCCCAGAGAAACAAAAGTCACCCGGCCAGGTTCCTGATGTCAGTTTGCAGGAGGCACTTGGCACTGTCAAACCAGCCACACGCACCTGTATGGGCACCTTGCATCTGGGAGGTATCCTCATCTGTGCGGAAGTTCAGCAGGCTGCCGGCCACACCAGGCCACCGGGCAATGGACACGAACGATGCCCTTTCCCGTGAGAAACAAAAGTCACCAGGCCAGGTTCCTGATGTCAGTTTGCAGGAGGCGCTTGGCACTGTCAAACCAGCCACAGTTGCCTGTGGTGGTACTTTCCATCTGGGAGGTATCTTCAACAGTGCGGAATTTCAGCAGGCAGCCAGCCACTCTGGGCCACCCGTCCATGGATAGGAACGAAAGGCTTTCCCCAGAGAAACAAAACTCACCCGGCCAGGTTCCTGATGTCAGTTTGCAGGAGGCACTTGGCACTGTCAAACCAGCCACAGGTGCCTGTGGGGGCACTTTTCATCTGGGAGGCATCCCGATCCATGCGGAATTTCAACAGGCAGCCGGCCACTCCGGGCCACTGGGCTCTGAACAAGAATGATGGCCTTTCCCCAGAGAAACAAAACTCACAAGGCCAGGTTCCTGATGTCAGTTTGCAGGAGGCACTTGGCACTGTCAAACCAGCCACAGTTGCCTGTGGTGGCACCTTACATCTGGGAGGTATCCTGATCCGTGTGGAATTTCAGCAGGCAGCAGGCAAGTACGGGCCACCGGGCCCTGGACATGAACCATGGCCTTTCCCCTGAGAAAGAAAATCACCAGGCCAGGTTCCTGATGTCAGTTTGCAGGAAGCACTTGGCACTGTCAAACCAGCCACAGTTGCCTCTGGGGGCACCTTTCATCTCGGCGGCATCCTGGTCCGTGCAGAATTTCAGCAGGGGGCCGGCCACTCAGGACACCAGGCTCAGGATATGAACCATGGCCTTTCCCCAGAGAAACAAAAGTCACCAGGCCAGGTTCCTGATGTCAGTTTGCAGGAGGCACTTGGCACTGTCAAACCAGCCACAGGTGCCTGTGGGGCACCTTGCATCTCGGAGGTATCCTGATCCGTGCGGAATTTCAGCAGTCAGCCGGCCACTTTGGGCCACAGTTTGTAGGATATGAACCATGGCCTTTCCCCAGAGAAACAAAAGTCACCAGGTCAGGTTCCTGATGTCAGTGTGCAGGAGGCACTTGGCACTGTCAAACCAGCCACAGTTGCCTGTGGGGGCACCTTGCATCTCGGCGGCATCCTGATCCATGCCGAATTCCAGCAGGCAGCCGGCCACTCCGGGCCATTAGACCTTGGACACGTACAATGGCCTTTCCCCAGAGAAATAAAAGTCACCAGGCCAGGTTCCTGATGTCAGTTTGCAGGAGGCACTTGGCACTGTCAAACCAGCCACAGTTGCCTGTGGGGGCTCCTTTCATCTGGGAGTTATCCGCATCCGTGCGGAATTTCAACAGGCAGCCGGCCACTCCAGGCCACCTGGCCCTGGAGTGGAGCGATGGCTTTTCCCCAGAGAAACAAAAGTCACCCGGCCAGGTTCCTGATGTCAGTTTGCAGGAGGCACTTGGCACTGTCAAACCAGCCACACGCACCTGTATGGGCACCTTGCATCTGGGAGGTATCCTCATCTGTGCGGAAGTTCAGCAGGCTGCCGGCCACACCAGGCCACCGGGCACTGGACACGAACGATGCCCTTTCCCGTGAGAAACAAAAGTCACCAGGCCAGGTTCCTGATGTCAGTTTGCAGGAGGCGCTTGGCACTGTCAAACCAGCCACAGTTGCCTGTGGTGGTACTTTCCATCTGGGAGGTATCTTCAACAGTGCGGAATTTCAGCAGGCAGCCGACCACTCCGGGCCACTGGGCTCTGAACAAGAATGATGGCCTTTCCCCAGAGAAACAAAACTCACAAGGCCAGGTTCCTGATGTCAGTTTGCAGGAGGCACTTGGCACTGTCAAACCAGCCACAGTTGCCTGTGGTGGCACCTTACATCTGGGAGGTATCCTGATCCGTGTGGAATTTCAGCAGGCAGCAGGCAAGTACGGGCCACCGGGCCCTGGACATGAACCATGGCCTTTCCCCTGAGAAAGAAAATCACCAGGCCAGGTTTCTGATGTCAGTTTGCAGGAAGCACTTGGCACTGTCAAACCAGCCACAGTTGCCTCTGGGGGCACCTTTCATCTCGGCGGCATCCTGGTCCGTGCAGAATTTCAGCAGGGGGCCGGCCACTCAGGACACCAGGCTCAGGATATGAACCATGGCCTTTCCCCAGAGAAACAAAAGTCACCAGGCCAGGTTCCTGATGTCAGTTTGCAGGAGGCACTTGGCACTGTCAAACCAGCCACAGGTGCCTGTGGGGCACCTTGCATCTCGGAGGTATCCTGATCCGTGCGGAATTTCAGCAGTCAGCCGGCCACTTTGGGCCACAGTTTGTAGGATATGAACCATGGCCTTTCCCCAGAGAAACAAAAGTCACCAGGTCAGGTTCCTGATGTCAGTGTGCAGGAGGCACTTGGCACTGTCAAACCAGCCACAGTTGCCTGTGGGGGCACCTTGCATCTCGGCGGCATCCTGATCCATGCCGAATTCCAGCAGGCAGCCGGCCACTCCGGGCCATTAGACCTTGGACACGTACAATGGCCTTTCCCCAGAGAAATAAAAGTCACCAGGCCAGGTTCCTGATGTCAGTTTGCAGGAGGCACTTGGCACTGTCAAACCAGCCACAGTTGCCTGTGGGGGCTCCTTTCATCTGGGAGTTATCCGCATCCGTGCGGAATTTCAACAGGCAGCCGGCCACTCCAGGCCACCTGGCCCTGGAGTGGAGCGATGGCTTTTCCCCAGAGAAACAAAAGTCACCCGGCCAGGTTCCTGATGTCAGTTTGCAGGAGGCACTTGGCACTGTCAAACCAGCCACACGCACCTGTATGGGCACCTTGCATCTGGGAGGTATCCTCATCTGTGCGGAAGTTCAGCAGGCTGCCGGCCACACCAGGCCACCGGGCACTGGACACGAACGATGCCCTTTCCCGTGAGAAACAAAAGTCACCAGGCCAGGTTCCTGATGTCAGTTTGCAGGAGGCGCTTGGCACTGTCAAACCAGCCACAGTTGCCTGTGGTGGTACTTTCCATCTGGGAGGTATCTTCAACAGTGCGGAATTTCAGCAGGCAGCCAGCCACTCTGGGCCACCCGTCCATGGATAGGAACGAAAGGCTTTCCCCAGAGAAACAAAAGACACCAGGCCAGGTTCCTGATGTCAGTTTGCAGGAGGCACTTGGCACTGTCAAACCAGCCACAGGTGCCTGTGGGGGCACTTTTCATCTGGGAGGCATCCCGATCCATGCGGAATTTCAGCAGGCAGCCGGCCACTCCGGGCCACCAGGCCCTGGAGAAGAACCACGGCTTTTCCCTAGGGAAACAAAAGTCACCCGGCCAGGTTCCTGATGTCAGTTTGCAGGAGGCACTTGGCACTGTCAAACCAGCCACAGTTGGCTGTGGGGGCACTTTCCATCTGGGAGGCATCCCGATCCATGCGGAATTTCAGCAGGCAGCCGGGCACTCCAGGCCGCAAGGCCCTGGACATGAATCATGGTCTTTCCCCAGAGAAAGGAAAGTCACAAGGCCAGGTTCCTGATGTCATTTTGCAGGAGGCACATGGCACTGTCAAACCAGCCACAGGTGCCTGTGGGGGCACCTTGCATCTCGGCGGCATCATGATCCATGCCGAATTCCAGCAGGCAGCCGGCCACTCCGGGCCATTAGACCTTGGACACGTACAATGGCCTTTCCCCAGAGAAATAAAAGTCACCGGGCCAGGTTCCTGATGTCAATTTGCAGGAGGCACTTGGCACTGTCAAACCAGCCACAGTTGCCTGTGGGGGCACCTTGCATCTCGGCGGCATCCTGATCCATGCCGAATTCCAGCAGGCAGCCGGCCACTCCGGGCCATTAGACCTTGGACACGTACAATGGCCTTTCCCCAGAGAAATAAAAGTCACCGGGCCAGGTTCCTGATGTCAGTTTGCAGGAGGCACTTGGCACTGTCAAACCAGCCACAGTTGCCTCTGGGGGCTCCTTTCATCTGGGAGTTATCCGCATCCGTGCGGAATTTCAACAGGCAGCCGGCCACTCCAGGCCACCTGGCCCTGGAGTGGAGCGATGGCTTTTCCCCAGAGAAACAAAAGTCACCCGGCCAGGTTCCTGATGTCAGTTTGCAGGAGGCACTTGGCACTGTCAAACCAGCCACACGCACCTGTATGGGCACCTTGCATCTGGGCGGTATCCTCATCTGTGCGGAAGTTCAGCAGGCTGCCGGCCACACCAGGCCACCGGGCACTGGACACGAACGATGCCCTTTCCCGTGAGAAACAAAAGTCACCAGGCCAGGTTCCTGATGTCAGTTTGCAGGAGGCGCTTGGCACTGTCAAACCAGCCACAGTTGCCTGTGGTGGTACTTTCCATCTGGGAGGTATCTTCAACAGTGCGGAATTTCAGCAGGCAGCCAGCCACTCTGGGCCACCCGTCCATGGATAGGAACGAAAGGCTTTCCCCAGAGAAACAAAACTCACCCGGCCAGGTTCCTGATGTCAGTTTGCAGGAGGCACTTGGCACTGTCAAACCAGCCACAGGTGCCTGTGGGGGCACTTTTCATCTGGGAGGCATCCCGATCCATGCGGAATTTCAGCAGGCAGCCGGCCACTCCGGGCCACCAGGCCCTGGACAAGAACCACGGCTTTTCCCTAGGGAAACAAAAGTCACCCGGCCAGGTTCCTGATGTCAGTTTGCAGGAGGCGCTTGGCACTGTCAAACCAGCTACAGGTGCCTGTGGGGGCACCTTGCATCTCGTCGGCATCCTGATCCATGCCGAATTCCAGCAGGCAGCCGGCCACTCCGGGCCATTAGACCTTGGACACGTACAATGGCCTTTCCCCAGAGAAATAAAAGTCACCAGGCCAGGTTCCTGATGTCAGTTTGCAGGAGGCACTTGGCACTGTCAAACCAGCCACAGGTGCCTGTGGGGGCACTTTTCATCTGGGAGGCATCCTGATCCATGCGGAATTTCAGCAGGCAGCCGGCCACTCCGGGCCACTGGGCTCTGAACAAGAATGATGGCCTTTCCCCAGAGAAACAAAACTCACAAGGCCAGGTTCCTGATGTCAGTTTGCAGGAGGCACTTGGCACTGTCAAACCAGCCACAGTTGCCTGTGGTGGCACCTTACATCTGGGAGTTATCCGCATCCGTGCGGAATTTCAACAGGCAGCCGGCCACTCCAGGCCACCTGGCCCTGGAGTGGAGCGATGGTTTTTCCCCAGAGAAACAAAAGTCACCCGGCCAGGTTCCTGATGTCAGTTTGCAGGAGGCACTTGGCACTGTCAAACCAGCCACACGCACCTGTATGGGCACCTTGCATCTGGGAGGTATCCTCATCTGTGCGGAAGTTCAGCAGGCTGCCGGCCACACCAGGCCACCGGGCACTGGACACGAACGATGCCCTTTCCCGTGAGAAACAAAAGTCACCAGGCCAGGTTCCTGATGTCAGTTTGCAGGAGGCGCTTGGCACTGTCAAACCAGCCACAGGTGCCTGTGGTGGTACTTTCCATCTGGGAGGTATCTTCAACAGTGCGGAATTTCAGCAGGCAGCCAGCCACTCTGGGCCACCCGTCCATGGATAGGAACGAATGGCTTTCCCCTGAGAAACAAAAGACACCAGGCCAGGTTCCTGATGTCAGTTTGCAGGAGGCACTTGGCACTGTCAAACCAGCCACAGGTGCCTGTGGGGGCACTTTTCATCTGGGAGGCATCCCGATCCATGCGGAATTTCAGCAGGCAGCCGGCCACTCCGGGCCACCAGGCCCTGGACAAGAACCACGGCTTTTCCCTAGGGAAACAAAAGTCACCCGGCCAGGTTCCTGATGTCAGTTTGCAGGAGGCACTTGGCACTGTCAAACCAGCCACAGTTGGCTGTGGGGGCACTTTCCATCTGGGAGGCATCCCGATCCATGCGGAATTTCAGCAGGCAGCCGGGCACTCCAGGCCGCAAGGCCCTGGACATGAATCATGGTCTTTCCCCAGAGAAAGGAAAGTCACAAGGCCAGGTTCCTGATGTCATTTTGCAGGAGGCACATGGCACTGTCAAACCAGCCACAGGTGCCTGTGGGGGCACCTTGCATCTCGGCGGCATCCTGATCCATGCCGAATTCCAGCAGGCAGCCGGCCACTCCGGGCCATTAGACCTTGGACACGTACAATGGCCTTTCCCCAGAGAAATAAAAGTCACCAGGCCAGGTTCCTGATGTCAGTTTGCAGGAGGCACTTGGCACTGTCAAACCAGCCACAGTTGCCTGTGGGGGCTCCTTTCATCTGGGAGTTATCCGCATCCGTGCGGAATTTCAACAGGCAGCCGGCCACTCCAAGCCACCTGGCCTTGGAGTGGAGCGATGGCTTTTCCCCAGAGAAACAAAAGTCACCCGGCCATGTTCCTGATGTCAGTTTGCAGGAGGCACTTGGCACTGTCAAACCAGCCACACGCACCTGTATGGGCACCTTGCATCTGGGAGGTATCCTCATCTGTGCGGAAGTTCAGCAGGCTGCCGGCCACACCAGGCCACCGGGGAATGGACATGAACGATGCCCTTTCCCGTGAGAAACAAAAGTCACCAGGCCAGGTTCCTGATGTCAGTTTGCAGGAGGCGCTTGGCACTGTCAAACCAGCCACGGTTGCCTGTGGTGGTACTTTCCATCTGGGAGGTATCTTCAACAGTGCGGAATTTCAGCAGGCAGCCAGCCACTCTGGGCCACCCGTCCATGGATAGGAACGAAAGGCTTTCCCCAGAGAAACAAAACTCACCCGGCCAGGTTCCTGATGTCAGTTTGCAGGAGGCACTTGGCACTGTCAAACCAGCCACAGGTGCCTGTGGGGGCACTTTTCATCTGGGAGGCATCCTGATCCATGCGGAATTTCAGCAGGCAGCCGGCCACTCCGGGCCACTGGGCTCTGAACAAGAATGATGGCCTTTCCCCAGAGAAACAAAACTCACAAGGCCAGGTTCCTGATGTCAGTTTGCAGGAGGCACTTGGCACTGTCAAACCAGCCACAGTTGCCTGTGGTGGCACCTTACATCTGGGAGGTATCCTGATCCGTGTGGAATTTCAGCAGGCAGCAGGCAAGTACGGGCCACCGGGCCCTGGACATGAACCATGGCCTTTCCCCTGAGAAAGAAAATCACCAGGCCAGGTTTCTGATGTCAGTTTGCAGGAAGCACTTGGCACTGTCAAACCAGCCACAGTTGCCTCTGGGGGCACCTTTCATCTCGGCGGCATCCTGGTCCGTGCAGAATTTCAGCAGGGGGCCGGCCACTCAGGACACCAGGCTCAGGATATGAACCATGGCCTTTCCCCAGAGAAACAAAAGTCACCCGGCCAGGTTCCTGATGTCAGTTTGCAGGAGGCACTTGGCACTGTCAAACCAGCCACACGCACCTGTATGGGCACCTTGCATCTGGGAGGTATCCTCATCTGTGCGGAAGTTCAGCAGGCTGCCGGCCACACCAGGCCACCGGGCAATGGACATGAACGATGCCCTTTCCCGTGAGAAACAAAAGTCACCAGGCCAGGTTCCTGATGTCAGTTTGCAGGAGGCGCTTGGCACTGTCAAACCAGCCACAGTTGCCTGTGGTGGTACTTTCCATCTGGGAGGTATCTTCAACAGTGCGGAATTTCAGCAGGCAGCCAGCCACTCTGGGCCACCCGTCCATGGATAGGAACGAAAGGCTTTCCCCAGAGAAACAAAACTCACCCGGCCAGGTTCCTGATGTCAGTTTGCAGGAGGCACTTGGCACTGTCAAACCAGCCACAGTTGCCTGTGGTGGCACCTTACATCTGGGAGGTATCCTGATCCGTGTGGAATTTCAGCAGGCAGCAGGCAAGTACGGGCCACCGGGCCCTGGACATGAACCATGGCCTTTCCCCTGAGAAAGAAAATCACCAGGCCAGGTTCCTGATGTCAGTTTGCAGGAAGCACTTGGCACTGTCAAACCAGCCACAGTTGCCTCTGGGGGCACCTTTCATCTCGGCGGCATCCTGGTCCGTGCAGAATTTCAGCAGGGGGCCGGCCACTCAGGACACCAGGCTCAGGATATGAACCATGGCCTTTCCCCAGAGAAACAAAAGTCACCAGGCCAGGTTCCTGATGTCAGTTTGCAGGAGGCACTTGGCACTGTCAAACCAGCCACAGGTGCCTGTGGGGCACCTTGCATCTCGGAGGTATCCTGATCCGTGCGGAATTTCAGCAGTCAGCCGGCCACTTTGGGCCACAGTTTGTAGGATATGAACCATGGCCTTTCCCCAGAGAAACAAAAGTCACCAGGTCAGGTTCCTGATGTCAGTGTGCAGGAGGCACTTGGCACTGTCAAACCAGCCACAGTTGCCTGTGGGGGCACCTTGCATCTCGGCGGCATCCTGATCCATGCCGAATTCCAGCAGGCAGCCGGCCACTCCGGGCCATTAGACCTTGGACACGTACAATGGCCTTTCCCCAGAGAAATAAAAGTCACCAGGCCAGGTTCCTGATGTCAGTTTGCAGGAGGCACTTGGCACTGTCAAACCAGCCACAGTTGCCTGTGGGGGCTCCTTTCATCTGGGAGTTATCCGCATCCGTGCGGAATTTCAACAGGCAGCCGGCCACTCCAGGCCACCTGGCCCTGGAGTGGAGCGATGGCTTTTCCCCAGAGAAACAAAAGTCACCCGGCCAGGTTCCTGATGTCAGTTTGCAGGAGGCACTTGGCACTGTCAAACCAGCCACACGCACCTGTATGGGCACCTTGCATCTGGGCGGTATCCTCATCTGTGCGGAAGTTCAGCAGGCTGCCGGCCACACCAGGCCACCGGGCACTGGACACGAACGATGCCCTTTCCCGTGAGAAACAAAAGTCACCAGGCCAGGTTCCTGATGTCAGTTTGCAGGAGGCGCTTGGCACTGTCAAACCAGCCACAGTTGCCTGTGGTGGTACTTTCCATCTGGGAGGTATCTTCAACAGTGCGGAATTTCAGCAGGCAGCCAGCCACTCTGGGCCACCCGTCCATGGATAGGAACGAAAGGCTTTCCCCTGAGAAACAAAACTCACCCGGCCAGGTTCCTGATGTCAGTTTGCAGGAGGCACTTGGCACTGTCAAACCAGCCACAGTTGCCTGTGGGGGCACCTTGCATCTCGGCGGCATCCTGATCCATGCCGAATTCCAGCAGGCAGCCGGCCACTCCGGGCCATTAGACCTTGGACACGTACAATGGCCTTTCCCCAGAGAAATAAAAGTCACCAGGCCAGGTTCCTGATGTCAGTTTGCAGGAGGCACTTGGCACTGTCAAACCAGCCACAGTTGCCTGTGGGGGCTCCTTTCATCTGGGAGTTATCCGCATCCGTGCGGAATTTCAACAGGCAGCCGGCCACTCCAGGCCACCTGGCCCTGGAGTGGAGCGATGGCTTTTCCCCAGAGAAACAAAAGTCACCCGGCCAGGTTCCTGATGTCAGTTTGCAGGAGGCACTTGGCACTGTCAAACCAGCCACACGCACCTGTATGGGCACCTTGCATCTGGGCGGTATCCTCATCTGTGCGGAAGTTCAGCAGGCTGCCGGCCACACCAGGCCACCGGGCACTGGACACGAACGATGCCCTTTCCCGTGAGAAACAAAAGTCACCAGGCCAGGTTCCTGATGTCAGTTTGCAGGAGGCGCTTGGCACTGTCAAACCAGCCACAGTTGCCTGTGGTGGTACTTTCCATCTGGGAGGTATCTTCAACAGTGCGGAATTTCAGCAGGCAGCCAGCCACTCTGGGCCACCCGTCCATGGATAGGAACGAAAGGCTTTCCCCTGAGAAACAAAACTCACCCGGCCAGGTTCCTGATGTCAGTTTGCAGGAGGCACTTGGCACTGTCAAACCAGCCACACGCACCTGTATGGGCACCTTGCATCTGGGAGGTATCCTCATCTGTGCGGAAGTTCAGCAGGCTGCCGGCCACACCAGGCCACCGGGCACTGGACACGAACGATGCCCTTTCCCGTGAGAAACAAAAGTCACCAGGCCAGGTTCCTGATGTCAGTTTGCAGGAGGCGCTTGGCACTGTCAAACCAGCCACAGTTGCCTGTGGTGGTACTTTCCATCTGGGAGGTATCTTCAACAGTGCGGAATTTCAGCAGGCAGCCAGCCACTCTGGGCCACCCGTCCATGGATAGGAACGAAAGGCTTTCCCCAGAGAAACAAAACTCACCCGGCCAGGTTCCTGATGTCAGTTTGCAGGAGGCACTTGGCACTGTCAAACCAGCCACAGGTGCCTGTGGGGGCACTTTTCATCTGGGAGGCATCCTGATCCATGCGGAATTTCAGCAGGCAGCCGGCCACTCCGGGCCACTGGGCTCTGAACAAGAATGATGGCCTTTCCCCAGAGAAACAAAACTCACAAGGCCAGGTTCCTGATGTCAGTTTGCAGGAGGCGCTTGGCACTGTCAAACCAGCCACAGGTGCCTGTGGTGGTACTTTCCATCTGGGAGGTATCTTCAACAGTGCGGAATTTCAGCAGGCAGCCAGCCACTCTGGGCCACCCGTCCATGGATAGGAACGAAAGGCTTTCCCCTGAGAAACAAAAGACACCAGGCCAGGTTCCTGATGTCAGTTTGCAGGAGGCACTTGGCACTGTCAAACCAGCCACAGGTGCCTGTGGGGGCACTTTTCATCTGGGAGGCATCCCGATCCATGCGGAATTTCAGCAGGCAGCCGGCCACTCCGGGCCACCAGGCCCTGGAGAAGAACCACGGCTTTTCCCTAGGGAAACAAAAGTCACCCGGCCAGGTTCCTGATGTCAGTTTGCAGGAGGCACTTGGCACTGTCAAACCAGCCACACGCACCTGTATGGGCACCTTGCATCTCGGCGGCATCCTGATCCATGCCGAATTCCAGCAGGCAGCCGGCCACTCCGGGCCATTAGACCTTGGACACGTACAATGGCCTTTCCCCAGAGAAATAAAAGTCACCAGGCCAGGTTCCTGATGTCAGTTTGCAGGAGGCACTTGGCACTGTCAAACCAGCCACAGTTGCCTGTGGGGGCTCCTTTCATCTGGGAGTTATCCGCATCCGTGCGGAATTTCAACAGGCAGCCAGCCACTCCAAGCCACCTGGCCTTGGAGTGGAGCGATGGCTTTTCCCCAGAGAAACAAAAGTCACCCGGCCATGTTCCTGATGTCAGTTTGCAGGAGGCACTTGGCACTGTCAAACCAGCCACACGCACCTGTATGGGCACCTTGCATCTGGGAGGTATCCTCATCTGTGCGGAAGTTCAGCAGGCTGCCGGCCACACCAGGCCACCGGGCAATGGACATGAACGATGCCCTTTCCCGTGAGAAACAAAAGTCACCAGGCCAGGTTCCTGATGTCAGTTTGCAGGAGGCGCTTGGCACTGTCAAACCAGCCACAGTTGCCTGTGGTGGTACTTTCCATCTGGGAGGTATCTTCAACAGTGCGGAATTTCAGCAGGCAGCCAGCCACTCTGGGCCACCCGTCCATGGATAGGAACGAAAGGCTTTCCCCAGAGAAACAAAACTCACCCGGCCAGGTTCCTGATGTCAGTTTGCAGGAGGCACTTGGCACTGTCAAACCAGCCACAGGTGCCTGTGGGGGCACTTTTCATCTGGGAGGCATCCTGATCCATGCGGAATTTCAGCAGGCAGCCGGCCACTCCGGGCCACTGGGCTCTGAACAAGAATGATGGCCTTTCCCCAGAGAAACAAAAATCACCAGGCCAGGTTTCTGATGTCAGTTTGCAGGAAGCACTTGGCACTGTCAAACCAGCCACAGTTGCCTCTGGGGGCACCTTTCATCTCGGCGGCATCCTGGTCCGTGCAGAATTTCAGCAGGGGGCCGGCCACTCAGGACACCAGGCTCAGGATATGAACCATGGCCTTTCCCCAGAGAAACAAAAGTCACCAGGCCAGGTTCCTGATGTCAGTTTGCAGGAGGCACTTGGCACTGTCAAACCAGCCACACGCACCTGTATGGGCACCTTGCATCTGGGAGGTATCCTCATCTGTGCGGAAGTTCAGCAGGCTGCCGGCCACACCAGGCCACCGGGCAATGGACATGAACGATGCCCTTTCCCGTGAGAAACAAAAGTCACCAGGCCAGGTTCCTGATGTCAGTGTGCAGGAGGCGCTTGGCACTGTCAAACCAGCCACAGTTGCCTGTGGTGGTACTTTCCATCTGGGAGGTATCTTCAACAGTGCGGAATTTCAACAGGCAGCCAGCCACTCTGGGCCACCCGTCCATGGATAGGAACGAAAGGCTTTCCCCAGAGAAACAAAACTCACCCGGCCAGGTTCCTGATGTCAGTTTGCAGGAGGCACTTGGCACTGTCAAACCAGCCACAGGTGCCTGTGGGGGCACTTTGAATCTGGGAGGCATCCTGATCCATGCGGAATTTCAGCAGGCAGCCGGCCACTCCGGGCCACTGGGCTCTGAACAAGAATGATGGCCTTTCCCCAGAGAAACAAAACTCACAAGGCCAGGTTCCTGATGTCAGTTTGCAGGAGGCACTTGGCACTGTCAAACCAGCCACAGTTGCCTGTGGTGGCACCTTACATCTGGGAGGTATCCTGATCCGTGTGGAATTTCAGCAGGCAGCAGGCAAGTACGGGCCACCGGGCCCTGGACATGAACCATGGCCTTTCCCCTGAGAAAGAAAATCACCAGGCCAGGTTCCTGATGTCAGTTTGCAGGAAGCACTTGGCACTGTCAAACCAGCCACAGTTGCCTCTGGGGGCACCTTTCATCTCGGCGGCATCCTGGTCCGTGCAGAATTTCAGCAGGGGGCCGGCCACTCAGGACACCAGGCTCAGGATATGAACCATGGCCTTTCCCCAGAGAAACAAAAGTCACCAGGCCAGGTTCCTGATGTCAGTTTGCAGGAGGCACTTGGCACTGTCAAACCAGCCACAGTTGCCTGTGGGGGCTCCTTTCATCTGGGAGTTATCCGCAACCGTGCGGAATTTCAACAGGCAGCCGGCCACTCCAGGCCACCTAGCCTTGGAGTGGAGCGATGGCTTTTCCCTAGGGAAACTAAAGTCACCCGGCCAGGTTCCTGATGTCAGTTTGCAGGAGGCACTTGGCACTGTCAAACCAGCCACACGCACCTGTATGGGCACCTTGCATCTGGGAGGTATCCTCATCTGTGCGGAAGTTCAGCAGGCTGCCGGCCACACCAGGCCACCGGGCAATGGACATGAACGATGCCCTTTCCCGTGAGAAACAAAAGTCACCAGGCCAGGTTCCTGATGTCAGTTTGCAGGAGGCGCTTGGCACTGTCAAACCAGCCACAGTTGCCTGTGGTGGTACTTTCCATCTGGGAGGTATCTTCAACAGTGCGGAATTTCAGCAGGCAGCCAGCCACTCTGGGCCACCCGTCCATGGATAGGAATGAAAGGCTTTCCCCAGAGAAACAAAACTCACAAGGCCAGGTTCCTGATGTCAGTTTGCAGGAGGCACTTGGCACTGTCAAACCAGCCACAGGTGCCTGTGGGGGCACTTTTCATCTGGGAGGCATCCTGATCCATGCGGAATTTCAGCAGGCAGCCGGCCACTCCGGGCCACTGGGCTCTGAACAAGAATGATGGCCTTTCCCCAGAGAAACAAAACTCACAAGGCCAGGTTCCTGATGTCAGTTTGCAGGAGGCACTTGGCACTGTCAAACCAGCCACAGTTGCCTGTGGTGGCACCTTACATCTGGGAGGTATCCTGATCCGTGTGGAATTTCAGCAGGCAGCAGGCAAGTACGGGCCACCGGGCCCTGGACATGAACCATGGCCTTTCCCCTGAGAAAGAAAATCACCAGGCCAGGTTTCTGATGTCAGTTTGCAGGAAGCACTTGGCACTGTCAAACCAGCCACAGTTGCCTCTGGGGGCACCTTTCATCTCGGCGGCATCCTGGTCCGTGCAGAATTTCAGCAGGGGGCCGGCCACTCAGGACACCAGGCTCAGGATATGAACCATGGCCTTTCCCCAGAGAAACAAAAGTCACCAGGCCAGGTTCCTGATGTCAGTTTGCAGGAGGCACTTGGCACTGTCAAACCAGCCACAGTTGCCTGTGGGGGCTCCTTTCATCTGGGAGTTATCCGCATCCGTGCGGAATTTCAACAGGCAGCCGGCCACTCCAGGCCACCTGGCCCTGGAGTGGAGCGATGGCTTTTCCCCAGAGAAACAAAAGTCACCCGGCCAGGTTCCTGATGTCAGTTTGCAGGAGGCACTTGGCACTGTCAAACCAGCCACACGCACCTGTATGGGCACCTTGCATCTGGGAGGTATCCTCATCTGTGCGGAAGTTCAGCAGGCTGCCGGCCACACCAGGCCACCGGGCACTGGACACGAACGATGCCCTTTCCCGTGAGAAACAAAAGTCACCAGGCCAGGTTCCTGATGTCAGTTTGCAGGAGGCGCTTGGCACTGTCAAACCAGCCACAGTTGCCTGTGGTGGTACTTTCCATCTGGGAGGTATCTTCAACAGTGCGGAATTTCAGCAGGCAGCCAGCCACTCTGGGCCACCCGTCCATGGATAGGAACGAAAGGCTTTCCCCAGAGAAACAAAACTCACCCGGCCAGGTTCCTGATGTCAGTTTGCAGGAGGCACTTGGCACTGTCAAACCAGCCACAGGTGCCTGTGGGGGCACTTTTCATCTGGGAGGCATCCCGATCCATGCGGAATTTCAGCAGGCAGCCGGCCACTCCGGGCCACCAGGCCCTGGAGAAGAACCACGGCTTTTCCCTAGGGAAACAAAAGTCACCCGGCCAGGTTCCTGATGTCAGTTTGCAGGAGGCACTTGGCACTGTCAAACCAGCCACAGTTGGCTGTGGGGGCACTTTCCATCTGGGAGGCATCCCGATCCATGCGGAATTTCAGCAGGCAGCCGGGCACTCCAGGCCGCAAGGCCCTGGAAATGAATCATGGTCTTTCCCCAGAGAAAGGAAAGTCACAAGGCCAGGTTCCTGATGTCATTTTGCAGGAGGCACATGGCACTGTCAAACCAGCCACAGGTGCCTGTGGGGGCACCTTGCATCTCGGCGGCATCCTGATCCATGCCGAATTCCAGCAGGCAGCCGGCCACTCCGGGCCATTAGACCTTGGACACGTACAATGGCCTTTCCCCAGAGAAATAAAAGTCACCAGGCCAGGTTCCTGATGTCAGTTTGCAGGAGGCACTTGGCACTGTCAAACCAGCCACACGCACCTGTATGGGCACCTTGCATCTGGGAGGTATCCTCATCTGTGCGGAAGTTCAGCAGGCTGCCGGCCACACCAGGCCACCGGGCAATGGACATGAACGATGCCCTTTCCCGTGAGAAACAAAAGTCACCAGGCCAGGTTCCTGATGTCAGTTTGCAGGAGGCGCTTGGCACTGTCAAACCAGCCACGGTTGCCTGTGGTGGTACTTTCCATCTGGGAGGTATCTTCAACAGTGCGGAATTTCAGCAGGCAGCCAGCCACTCTGGGCCACCCGTCCATGGATAGGAACGAAAGGCTTTCCCCAGAGAAACAAAACTCACCCGGCCAGGTTCCTGATGTCAGTTTGCAGGAGGCACTTGGCACTGTCAAACCAGCCACAGGTGCCTGTGGGGGCACTTTTCATCTGGGAGGCATCCTGATCCATGCGGAATTTCAGCAGGCAGCCGGCCACTCCGGGCCACTGGGCTCTGAACAAGAATGATGGCCTTTCCCCAGAGAAACAAAACTCACAAGGCCAGGTTCCTGATGTCAGTTTGCAGGAGGCACTTGGCACTGTCAAACCAGCCACAGTTGCCTGTGGTGGCACCTTACATCTGGGAGGTATCCTGATCCGTGCGGAATTTCAGCAGGCAGCAGGCAAGTACGGGCCACCGGGCCCTGGACATGAACCATGGCCTTTCCCCTGAGAAAGAAAGTCACCTGGCCAGGTTCCTGATGTCAGTTTGCAGGAGGCACTTGGCACTGTCAAACCAGCCACACGCACCTGTATGGGCACCTTGCATCTGGGAGGTATCCTCATCTGTGCGGAAGTTCAGCAGGCTGCCGGCCACACCAGGCCACCGGGCAATGGACATGAACGATGCCCTTTCCCGTGAGAAACAAAAGTCACCAGGCCAGGTTCCTGATGTCAGTTTGCAGGAGGCGCTTGGCACTGTCAAACCAGCCACAGTTGCCTGTGGTGGTACTTTCCATCTGGGAGGTATCTTCAACAGTGCGGAATTTCAGCAGGCAGCCAGCCACTCTGGGCCACCCGTCCATGGATAGGAACGAAAGGCTTTCCCCAGAGAAACAAAACTCACCCGGCCAGGTTCCTGATGTCAGTTTGCAGGAGGCACTTGGCACTGTCAAACCAGCCACAGGTGCCTGTGGGGGCACTTTTCATCTGGGAGGCATCCTGATCCATGCGGAATTTCAGCAGGCAGCCGGCCACTCCGGGCCACTGGGCTCTGAACAAGAATGATGGCCTTTCCCCAGAGAAACAAAACTCACAAGGCCAGGTTCCTGATGTCAGTTTGCAGGAGGCACTTGGCACTGTCAAACCAGCCACAGTTGCCTGTGGTGGCACCTTACATCTGGGAGGTATCCTGATCCGTGTGGAATTTCAGCAGGCAGCAGGCAAGTACGGGCCACCGGGCCCTGGACATGAACCATGGCCTTTCCCCTGAGAAAGAAAATCACCAGGCCAGGTTTCTGATGTCAGTTTGCAGGAAGCACTTGGCACTGTCAAACCAGCCACAGTTGCCTGTGGGGGCACCTTTCATCTCGGCGGCATCCTGGTCCGTGCAGAATTTCAGCAGGGGGCCGGCCACTCAGGACACCAGGCTCAGGATATGAACCATGGCCTTTCCCCAGAGAAACAAAAGTCACCAGGCCAGGTTCCTGATGTCAGTTTGCAGGAGGCACTTGGCACTGTCAAACCAGCCACAGGTGCCTGTGGGGCACCTTGCATCTCGGAGGTATCCTGATCCGTGCGGAATTTCAGCAGTCAGCCGGCCACTTTGGGCCACAGTTTGTAGGATATGAACCATGGCCTTTCCCCAGAGAAACAAAAGTCACCAGGTCAGGTTCCTGATGTCAGTGTGCAGGAGGCACTTGGCACTGTCAAACCAGCCACAGTTGCCTGTGGGGGCACCTTGCATCTCGGCGGCATCCTGATCCATGCCGAATTCCAGCAGGCAGCCGGCCACTCCGGGCCATTAGACCTTGGACACGTACAATGGCCTTTCCCCAGAGAAATAAAAGTCACCAGGCCAGGTTCCTGATGTCAGTTTGCAGGAGGCACTTGGCACTGTCAAACCAGCCACAGTTGCCTGTGGGGGCTCCTTTCATCTGGGAGTTATCCGCATCCGTGCGGAATTTCAACAGGCAGCCGGCCACTCCAGGCCACCTGGCCCTGGAGTGGAGCGATGGCTTTTCCCCAGAGAAACAAAAGTCACCCGGCCAGGTTCCTGATGTCAGTTTGCAGGAGGCACTTGGCACTGTCAAACCAGCCACACGCACCTGTATGGGCACCTTGCATCTGGGCGGTATCCTCATCTGTGCGGAAGTTCAGCAGGCTGCCGGCCACACCAGGCCACCGGGCACTGGACATGAACGATGCCCTTTCCCGTGAGAAACAAAAGTCACCAGGCCAGGTTCCTGATGTCAGTTTGCAGGAGGCGCTTGGCACTGTCAAACCAGCCACAGTTGCCTGTGGTGGTACTTTCCATCTGGGAGGTATCTTCAACAGTGCGGAATTTCAGCAGGCAGCCAGCCACTCTGGGCCACCCGTCCATGGATAGGAACGAAAGGCTTTCCCCAGAGAAACAAAAGTCACCCGGCCAGGTTCCTGATGTCAGTTTGCAGGAGGCACTTGGCACTGTCAAACCAGCCACAGGTGCCTGTGGGGGCACTTTTCATCTGGGAGGCATCCCGATCCATGCGGAATTTCAGCAGGCAGCCGGCCACTCCGGGCCACCAGGCCCTGGACAAGAACCACGGCTTTTCCCTAGGGAAACAAAAGTCACCCGGCCAGGTTCCTGAGGTCAGTTTGCAGGAGGCACTTGGCACTGTCAAACCAGCCACAGGTGCCTGTGGGGGCACCTTGCATCTCGGCGGCATTCTGATCCATGCCGAATTCCAGCGGGCAGCCGGCCACTCCAGGCAATTAGAACTTGGACACGTACAATGGCCTTTCCCCAGAGAAATAAAAGTCACCAGGCCAGGTTCCTGATGTCAGTTTGCAGGAGGCACTTGGCACTGTCAAACCAGCCACAGTTGCCTGTGGGGGCTCCTTTCATCTGGGAGTTATCCGCATCCGTGCGGAATTTCAACAGGCAGCCGGCCACTCCAGGCCACCTGGCCTTGGAGTGGAGCGATGGCTTTTCCCCAGAGAAACAAAAGTCACCCGGCCAGGTTCCTGATGTCAGTTTGCAGGAGGCACTTGGCACTGTCAAACCAGCCACACGCACCTGTATGGGCACCTTGCATCTGGGAGGTATCCTCATCTGTGCGGAAGTTCAGCAGGCTGCCGGCCACACCAGGCCACCGGGCAATGGACATGAACGATGCCCTTTCCCGTGAGAAACAAAAGTCACCAGGCCAGGTTCCTGATGTCAGTTTGCAGGAGGCGCTTGGCACTGTCAAAACCAGCCACAGTTGCCTGTGGTGGTACTTTCCATCTGGGAGGTATCTTCAACAGTGCGGAATTTCAGCAGGCAGCCAGCCACTCTGGGCCACCCGTCCATGGATAGGAACGAAAGGCTTTCCCCAGAGAAACAAAACTCACCCGGCCAGGTTCCTGATGTCAGTTTGCAGGAGGCACTTGGCACTGTCAAACCAGCCAGAGGTGCCTGTGGGGGCACTTTTCATCTGGGAGGCATCCTGATCCATGCGGAATTTCAGCAGGCAGCCGGCCACTCCGGGCCACTGGGCTCTGAACAAGAATGATGGCCTTTCCCCAGAGAAACAAAACTCACAAGGCCAGGTTCCTGATGTCAGTTTGCAGGAGGCACTTGGCACTGTCAAACCAGCCACAGTTGCCTGTGGTGGCACCTTACATCTGGGAGGTATCCTGCTCCGTGTGGAATTTCAGCAGGCAGCAGGCAAGTACGGGCCACCGGGCCCTGGACATGAACCATGGCCTTTCCCCTGAGAAAGAAAATCACCAGGCCAGGTTCCTGATGTCAGTTTGCAGGAAGCACTTGGCACTGTCAAACCAGCCACAGTTGCCTCTGGGGGCACCTTTCATCTCGGCGGCATCCTGGTCCGTGCAGAATTTCAGCAGGGGGCCGGCCACTCAGAACACCAGGATCAGGATATGAACCATGGCCTTTCCCCAGAGAAACAAAAGTCACCAGGCCAGGTTCCTGATGTCAGTTTGCAGGAGGCACTTGGCACTGTCAAACCAGCCACAGGTGCCTGTGGGGCACCTTGCATCTCGGAGGTATCCTGATCCGTGCGGAATTTCAGCAGGCAGCCGGCCACTCCGGGCCATTAGACCTTGGACACGTACAATGGCCTTTCCCCAGAGAAATAAAAGTCACCAGGCCAGGTTCCTGATGTCAGTTTGCAGGAGGCACTTGGCACTGTCAAACCAGCCACAGTTGCCTGTGGGGGCACTTTTCATCTGGGAGGCATCCCGATCCATGCGGAATTTCAGCAGGCAGCCGGCCACTCCGGGCCACCAGGCCCTGGACAAGAACCACGGCTTTTCCCTAGGGAAACAAAAGTCACCCGGCCAGGTTCCTGATGTCAGTTTGCAGGAGGCACTTGGCACTGTCAAACCAGCCACAGGTGCCTGTGGGGGCACTTTTCATCTGGGAGGCATCCTGGTCCATGCGGAATTTCAGCAGGCAGCCGGCCACTCCGGGCCACCAGGCCCTGGACAAGAACCACGGCTTTTCCCTAGGGAAACAAAAGTCACCCGGCCAGGTTCCTGAGGTCAGTTTGCAGGAGGCACTTGGCACTGTCAAACCAGCCACAGGTGCCTGTGGGGGCACCTTGCATCTCGGCGGCATTCTGATCCATGCCGAATTCCAGCAGGCAGCCGGCCACTCCAGGCAATTAGACCTTGGACACGTACAATGGCCTTTCCCCAGAGAAATAAAAGTCACCAGGCCAGGTTCCTGATGTCAGTTTGCAGGAGGCACTTGGCACTGTCAAACCAGTCACAGTTGCCTGTGGGGGCTCCTTTCATCTGGGAGTTATCCGCATCCGTGCGGAATTTCAACAGGCAGCCGGCCACTCCAGGCCACCTGGCCTTGGAGTGGAGCGATGGCTTTTCCCCAGAGAAACAAAAGTCACCCGGCCAGGTTCCTGATGTCAGTTTGCAGGAGGCACTTGGCACTGTCAAACCAGCCACACGCACCTGTATGGGCACCTTGCATCTGGGCGGTATCCTCATCTGTGCGGAAGTTCAGCAGGCTGCCGGCCACACCAGGCCACCGGGCACTGGACACGAACGATGCCCTTTCCCGTGAGAAACAAAAGTCACCAGGCCAGGTTCCTGATGTCAGTTTGCAGGAGGCGCTTGGCACTGTCAAACCAGCCACAGTTGCCTGTGGTGGTACTTTCCATCTGGGAGGTATCTTCAACAGTGCGGAATTTCAGCAGGCAGCCAGCCACTCCGGGCCACCCGTCCATGGATAGGAACGAAAGGCTTTCCCCAGAGAAACAAAACTCACCCGGCCAGGTTCCTGATGTCAGTTTGCAGGAGGCACTTGGCACTGTCAAACCAGCCACAGGTGCCTGTGGGGGCACTTTTCATCTGGGAGGCATCCCGATCCATGCGGAATTTCAGCAGGCAGCCGGCCACTCCGGGCCACCAGGCCCTGGACAAGAACCACGGCTTTTCCCTAGGGAAACAAAAGTCACCCGGCCAGGTTCCTGAGGTCAGTTTGCAGGAGGCACTTGGCACTGTCAAACCAGCCACAGGTGCCTGTGGGGGCACCTTGCATCTCGGCGGCATTCTGATCCATGCCGAATTCCAGCAGGCAGCCGGCCACTCCAGGCAATTAGACCTTGGACACGTACAATGGCCTTTCCCCAGAGAAATAAAAGTCACCAGGCCAGGTTCCTGATGTCAGTTTGCAGGAGGCACTTGGCACTGTCAAACCAGCCACAGTTGCCTGTGGGGGCTCCTTTCATCTGGGAGTTATCCGCATCCGTGCGGAATTTCAACAGGCAGCCGGCCACTCCAGGCCACCTGGCCTTGGAGTGGAGCGATGGCTTTTCCCCAGAGAAACAAAAGTCACCCGGCCAGGTTCCTGATGTCAGTTTGCAGGAGGCACTTGGCACTGTCAAACCAGCCACACGCACCTGTATGGGCACCTTGCATCTGGGAGGTATCCTCATCTGTGCGGAAGTTCAGCAGGCTGCCGGCCACACCAGGCCACCGGGCAATGGACATGAACGATGCCCTTTCCCGTGAGAAACAAAAGTCACCAGGCCAGGTTCCTGATGTCAGTTTGCAGGAGGCGCTTGGCACTGTCAAAACCAGCCACAGTTGCCTGTGGTGGTACTTTCCATCTGGGAGGTATCTTCAACAGTGCGGAATTTCAGCAGGCAGCCAGCCACTCTGGGCCACCCGTCCATGGATAGGAACGAAAGGCTTTCCCCAGAGAAACAAAACTCACCCGGCCAGGTTCCTGATGTCAGTTTGCAGGAGGCACTTGGCACTGTCAAACCAGCCACAGGTGCCTGTGGGGGCACTTTTCATCTGGGAGGCATCCTGATCCATGCGGAATTTCAGCAGGCAGCCGGCCACTCCGGGCCACTGGGCTCTGAACAAGAATGATGGCCTTTCCCCAGAGAAACAAAACTCACAAGGCCAGGTTCCTGATGTCAGTTTGCAGGAGGCACTTGGCACTGTCAAACCAGCCACAGTTGCCTGTGGTGGCACCTTACATCTGGGAGGTATCCTGCTCCGTGTGGAATTTCAGCAGGCAGCAGGCAAGTACGGGCCACCGGGCCCTGGACATGAACCATGGCCTTTCCCCAGAGAAAGAAAATCACCAGGCCAGGTTCCTGATGTCAGTTTGCAGGAAGCACTTGGCACTGTCAAACCAGCCACAGTTGCCTGTGGGGGCACTTTTCATCTGGGAGGCATCCCGATCCATGCGGAATTTCAGCAGGCAGCCGGCCACTCCGGGCCACCAGGCCCTGGAGAAGAACCACGGCTTTTCCCTAGGGAAACAAAAGTCACCCGGCCAGGTTCCTGATGTCAGTTTGCAGGAGGCACTTGGCACTGTCAAACCAGCCACAGTTGGCTGTGGGGGCACTTTCCATCTGGGAGGCATCCCGATCCATGCGGAATTTCAGCAGGCAGCCGGGCACTCCAGGCCGCAAGGCCCTGGACATGAATCATGGTCTTTCCCCAGAGAAAGGAAAGTCACAAGGCCAGGTTCCTGATGTCATTTTGCAGGAGGCACATGGCACTGTCAAACCAGCCACAGTTGCCTGTGGGGGCACTTTTCATCTGGGAGGCATCCCGATCCATGCGGAATTTCAGCAGGCAGCCGGCCACTCCGGGCCATTAGACCTTGGACACGTACAATGGCCTTTCCCCAGAGAAATAAAAGTCACCAGGCCAGGTTCCTGATGTCAGTTTGCAGGAGGCACTTGGCACTGTCAAACCAGCCACAGTTGCCTGTGGGGGCTCCTTTCATCTGGGAGTTATCCGCATCCGTGCGGAATTTCAACAGGCAGCCGGCCACTCCAGGCCACCTGGCCTTGGAGTGGAGCGATGGCTTTTCCCCAGAGAAACAAAAGTCACCCGGCCAGGTTCCTGATGTCAGTTTGCAGGAGGCACTTGGCACTGTCAAACCAGCCACACGCACCTGTATGGGCACCTTGCATCTGGGAGGTATCCTCATCTGTGCGGAAGTTCAGCAGGCTGCCGGCCACACCAGGCCACCGGGCAATGGACATGAACGATGCCCTTTCCCGTGAGAAACAAAAGTCACCAGGCCAGGTTCCTGATGTCATTTTGCAGGAGGCGCTTGGCACTGTCAAACCAGCCACAGTTGCCTGTGGTGGTACTTTCCATCTGGGAGGTATCTTCAACAGTGCGGAATTTCAGCAGGCAGCCAGCCACTCTGGGCCACCCGTCCATGGATAGGAACGAAAGGCTTTCCCCAGAGAAACAAAACTCACCCGGCCAGGTTCCTGATGTCAGTTTGCAGGAGGCACTTGGCACTGTCAAACCAGCCACAGGTGCCTGTGGGGGCACTTTTCATCTGGGAGGCATCCTGATCCATGCGGAATTTCAGCAGGCAGCCGGCCACTCCGGGCCACTGGGCTCTGAACAAGAATGATGGCCTTTCCCCAGAGAAACAAAACTCACAAGGCCAGGTTCCTGATGTCAGTTTGCAGGAGGCACTTGGCACTGTCAAACCAGCCACAGTTGCCTGTGGTGGCACCTTACATCTGGGAGGTATCCTGATCCGTGCGGAATTTCAGCAGGCAGCAGGCAAGTACGGGCCACCGGGCCCTGGACATGAACCATGGCCTTTCCCCTGAGAAAGAAAGTCACCAGGCCAGGTTCCTGATGTCAGTTTGCAGGAGGCACTTGGCACTGTCAAACCAGCCACACGCACCTGTATGGGCACCTTGCATCTGGGAGGTATCCTCATCTGTGCGGAAGTTCAGCAGGCTGCCGGCCACACCAGGCCACCGGGCAATGGACATGAACGATGCCCTTTCCCGTGAGAAACAAAAGTCACCAGGCCAGGTTCCTGATGTCAGTTTGCAGGAGGCGCTTGGCACTGTCAAACCAGCCACAGTTGCCTGTGGTGGTACTTTCCATCTGGGAGGTATCTTCAACAGTGCGGAATTTCAGCAGGCAGCCAGCCACTCTGGGCCACCCGTCCATGGATAGGAACGAAAGGCTTTCCCCAGAGAAGCAAAAGTCACCCGGCCAGGTTCCTGATGTCAGTTTGCAGGAGGCACTTGGCACTGTCAAACCAGCCACAGGTGCCTGTGGGGGCACTTTTCATCTGGGAGGCATCCTGATCCATGCGGAATTTCAGCAGGCAGCCGGCCACTCCGGGCCACTGGGCTCTGAACAAGAATGATGGCCTTTCCCCAGAGAAACAAAACTCACAAGGCCAGGTTCCTGATGTCAGTTTGCAGGAGGCACTTGGCACTGTCAAACCAGCCACAGTTGCCTGTGGTGGCACCTTACATCTGGGAGGTATCCTGATCCGTGTGGAATTTCAGCAGGCAGCAGGCAAGTACGGGCCACCGGGCCCTGGACATGAACCATGGCCTTTCCCCTGAGAAAGAAAATCACCAGGCCAGGTTTCTGATGTCAGTTTGCAGGAAGCACTTGGCACTGTCAAACCAGCCACAGTTGCCTCTGGGGGCACCTTTCATCTCGGCGGCATCCTGGTCCGTGCAGAATTTCAGCAGGGGGCCGGCCACTCAGGACACCAGGCTCAGGATATGAACCATGGCCTTTCCCCAGAGAAACAAAAGTCACCAGGCCAGGTTCCTGATGTCAGTTTGCAGGAGGCACTTGGCACTGTCAAACCAGCCACAGGTGCCTGTGGGGCACCTTGCATCTCGGAGGTATCCTGATCCGTGCGGAATTTCAGCAGTCAGCCGGCCACTTTGGGCCACAGTTTGTAGGATATGAACCATGGCCTTTCCCCAGAGAAACAAAAGTCACCAGGTCAGGTTCCTGATGTCAGTGTGCAGGAGGCACTTGGCACTGTCAAACCAGCCACAGTTGCCTGTGGGGGCACCTTGCATCTCGGCGGCATCCTGATCCATGCCGAATTCCAGCAGGCAGCCGGCCACTCCGGGCCATTAGACCTTGGACACGTACAATGGCCTTTCCCCAGAGAAATAAAAGTCACCAGGCCAGGTTCCTGATGTCAGTTTGCAGGAGGCACTTGGCACTGTCAAACCAGCCACAGTTGCCTGTGGGGGCTCCTTTCATCTGGGAGTTATCCGCATCCGTGCGGAATTTCAACAGGCAGCCGGCCACTCCAGGCCACCTGGCCCTGGAGTGGAGCGATGGCTTTTCCCCAGAGAAACAAAAGTCACCCGGCCAGGTTCCTGATGTCAGTTTGCAGGAGGCACTTGGCACTGTCAAACCAGCCACACGCACCTGTATGGGCACCTTGCATCTGGGCGGTATCCTCATCTGTGCGGAAGTTCAGCAGGCTGCCGGCCACACCAGGCCACCGGGCACTGGACACGAACGATGCCCTTTCCCGTGAGAAACAAAAGTCACCAGGCCAGGTTCCTGATGTCAGTTTGCAGGAGGCGCTTGGCACTGTCAAACCAGCCACAGTTGCCTGTGGTGGTACTTTCCATCTGGGAGGTATCTTCAACAGTGCGGAATTTCAGCAGGCAGCCAGCCACTCTGGGCCACCCGTCCATGGATAGGAACGAAAGGCTTTCCCCAGAGAAACAAAACTCACCCGGCCAGGTTCCTGATGTCAGTTTGCAGGAGGCACTTGGCACTGTCAAACCAGCCACAGGTGCCTGTGGGGGCACTTTTCATCTGGGAGGCATCCCGATCCATGCGGAATTTCAGCAGGCAGCCGGCCACTCCGGGCCACCAGGCCCTGGACAAGAACCACGGCTTTTCCCTAGGGAAACAAAAGTCACCCGGCCAGGTTCCTGAGGTCAGTTTGCAGGAGGCACTTGGCACTGTCAAACCAGCCACAGGTGCCTGTGGGGGCACCTTGCATCTCGGCGGCATTCTGATCCATGCCGAATTCCAGCAGGCAGCCGGCCACTCCAGGCAATTAGAACTTGGACACGTACAATGGCCTTTCCCCAGAGAAATAAAAGTCACCAGGCCAGGTTCCTGATGTCAGTTTGCAGGAGGCACTTGGCACTGTCAAACCAGCCACAGTTGCCTGTGGGGGCTCCTTTCATCTGGGAGTTATCCGCATCCGTGCGGAATTTCAACAGGCAGCCGGCCACTCCAGGCCACCTGGCCTTGGAGTGGAGCGATGGCTTTTCCCCAGAGAAACAAAAGTCACCCGGCCAGGTTCCTGATGTCAGTTTGCAGGAGGCACTTGGCACTGTCAAACCAGCCACACGCACCTGTATGGGCACCTTGCATCTGGGAGGTATCCTCATCTGTGCGGAAGTTCAGCAGGCTGCCGGCCACACCAGGCCACCGGGCAATGGACATGAACGATGCCCTTTCCCGTGAGAAACAAAAGTCACCAGGCCAGGTTCCTGATGTCAGTTTGCAGGAGGCGCTTGGCACTGTCAAAACCAGCCACAGTTGCCTGTGGTGGTACTTTCCATCTGGGAGGTATCTTCAACAGTGCGGAATTTCAGCAGGCAGCCAGCCACTCTGGGCCACCCGTCCATGGATAGGAACGAAAGGCTTTCCCCAGAGAAACAAAACTCACCCGGCCAGGTTCCTGATGTCAGTTTGCAGGAGGCACTTGGCACTGTCAAACCAGCCAGAGGTGCCTGTGGGGGCACTTTTCATCTGGGAGGCATCCTGATCCATGCGGAATTTCAGCAGGCAGCCGGCCACTCCGGGCCACTGGGCTCTGAACAAGAATGATGGCCTTTCCCCAGAGAAACAAAACTCACAAGGCCAGGTTCCTGATGTCAGTTTGCAGGAGGCACTTGGCACTGTCAAACCAGCCACAGTTGCCTGTGGTGGCACCTTACATCTGGGAGGTATCCTGCTCCGTGTGGAATTTCAGCAGGCAGCAGGCAAGTACGGGCCACCGGGCCCTGGACATGAACCATGGCCTTTCCCCTGAGAAAGAAAATCACCAGGCCAGGTTCCTGATGTCAGTTTGCAGGAAGCACTTGGCACTGTCAAACCAGCCACAGTTGCCTCTGGGGGCACCTTTCATCTCGGCGGCATCCTGGTCCGTGCAGAATTTCAGCAGGGGGCCGGCCACTCAGAACACCAGGATCAGGATATGAACCATGGCCTTTCCCCAGAGAAACAAAAGTCACCAGGCCAGGTTCCTGATGTCAGTTTGCAGGAGGCACTTGGCACTGTCAAACCAGCCACAGGTGCCTGTGGGGCACCTTGCATCTCGGAGGTATCCTGATCCGTGCGGAATTTCAGCAGGCAGCCGGCCACTCCGGGCCATTAGACCTTGGACACGTACAATGGCCTTTCCCCAGAGAAATAAAAGTCACCAGGCCAGGTTCCTGATGTCAGTTTGCAGGAGGCACTTGGCACTGTCAAACCAGCCACAGTTGCCTGTGGGGGCACTTTTCATCTGGGAGGCATCCCGATCCATGCGGAATTTCAGCAGGCAGCCGGCCACTCCGGGCCACCAGGCCCTGGAGAAGAACCACGGCTTTTCCCTAGGGAAACAAAAGTCACCCGGCCAGGTTCCTGATGTCAGTTTGCAGGAGGCACTTGGCACTGTCAAACCAGCCACAGGTGCCTGTGGGGGCACTTTTCATCTGGGAGGCATCCTGGTCCATGCGGAATTTCAGCAGGCAGCCGGCCACTCCGGGCCACCAGGCCCTGGACAAGAACCACGGCTTTTCCCTAGGGAAACAAAAGTCACCCGGCCAGGTTCCTGAGGTCAGTTTGCAGGAGGCACTTGGCACTGTCAAACCAGCCACAGGTGCCTGTGGGGGCACCTTGCATCTCGGCGGCATTCTGATCCATGCCGAATTCCAGCAGGCAGCCGGCCACTCCAGGCAATTAGACCTTGGACACGTACAATGGCCTTTCCCCAGAGAAATAAAAGTCACCAGGCCAGGTTCCTGATGTCAGTTTGCAGGAGGCACTTGGCACTGTCAAACCAGTCACAGTTGCCTGTGGGGGCTCCTTTCATCTGGGAGTTATCCGCATCCGTGCGGAATTTCAACAGGCAGCCGGCCACTCCAGGCCACCTGGCCTTGGAGTGGAGCGATGGCTTTTCCCCAGAGAAACAAAAGTCACCCGGCCAGGTTCCTGATGTCAGTTTGCAGGAGGCACTTGGCACTGTCAAACCAGCCACACGCACCTGTATGGGCACCTTGCATCTGGGCGGTATCCTCATCTGTGCGGAAGTTCAGCAGGCTGCCGGCCACACCAGGCCACCGGGCACTGGACACGAACGATGCCCTTTCCCGTGAGAAACAAAAGTCACCAGGCCAGGTTCCTGATGTCAGTTTGCAGGAGGCGCTTGGCACTGTCAAACCAGCCACAGTTGCCTGTGGTGGTACTTTCCATCTGGGAGGTATCTTCAACAGTGCGGAATTTCAGCAGGCAGCCAGCCACTCCGGGCCACCCGTCCATGGATAGGAACGAAAGGCTTTCCCCAGAGAAACAAAACTCACCCGGCCAGGTTCCTGATGTCAGTTTGCAGGAGGCACTTGGCACTGTCAAACCAGCCACAGGTGCCTGTGGGGGCACTTTTCATCTGGGAGGCATCCCGATCCATGCGGAATTTCAGCAGGCAGCCGGCCACTCCGGGCCACCAGGCCCTGGACAAGAACCACGGCTTTTCCCTAGGGAAACAAAAGTCACCCGGCCAGGTTCCTGAGGTCAGTTTGCAGGAGGCACTTGGCACTGTCAAACCAGCCACAGGTGCCTGTGGGGGCACCTTGCATCTCGGCGGCATTCTGATCCATGCCGAATTCCAGCAGGCAGCCGGCCACTCCAGGCAATTAGACCTTGGACACGTACAATGGCCTTTCCCCAGAGAAATAAAAGTCACCAGGCCAGGTTCCTGATGTCAGTTTGCAGGAGGCACTTGGCACTGTCAAACCAGCCACAGTTGCCTGTGGGGGCTCCTTTCATCTGGGAGTTATCCGCATCCGTGCGGAATTTCAACAGGCAGCCGGCCACTCCAGGCCACCTGGCCTTGGAGTGGAGCGATGGCTTTTCCCCAGAGAAACAAAAGTCACCCGGCCAGGTTCCTGATGTCAGTTTGCAGGAGGCACTTGGCACTGTCAAACCAGCCACACGCACCTGTATGGGCACCTTGCATCTGGGAGGTATCCTCATCTGTGCGGAAGTTCAGCAGGCTGCCGGCCACACCAGGCCACCGGGCAATGGACATGAACGATGCCCTTTCCCGTGAGAAACAAAAGTCACCAGGCCAGGTTCCTGATGTCAGTTTGCAGGAGGCGCTTGGCACTGTCAAAACCAGCCACAGTTGCCTGTGGTGGTACTTTCCATCTGGGAGGTATCTTCAACAGTGCGGAATTTCAGCAGGCAGCCAGCCACTCTGGGCCACCCGTCCATGGATAGGAACGAAAGGCTTTCCCCAGAGAAACAAAACTCACCCGGCCAGGTTCCTGATGTCAGTTTGCAGGAGGCACTTGGCACTGTCAAACCAGCCACAGGTGCCTGTGGGGGCACTTTTCATCTGGGAGGCATCCTGATCCATGCGGAATTTCAGCAGGCAGCCGGCCACTCCGGGCCACTGGGCTCTGAACAAGAATGATGGCCTTTCCCCAGAGAAACAAAACTCACAAGGCCAGGTTCCTGATGTCAGTTTGCAGGAGGCACTTGGCACTGTCAAACCAGCCACAGTTGCCTGTGGTGGCACCTTACATCTGGGAGGTATCCTGCTCCGTGTGGAATTTCAGCAGGCAGCAGGCAAGTACGGGCCACCGGGCCCTGGACATGAACCATGGCCTTTCCCCAGAGAAAGAAAATCACCAGGCCAGGTTCCTGATGTCAGTTTGCAGGAAGCACTTGGCACTGTCAAACCAGCCACAGTTGCCTGTGGGGGCACTTTTCATCTGGGAGGCATCCCGATCCATGCGGAATTTCAGCAGGCAGCCGGCCACTCCGGGCCACCAGGCCCTGGAGAAGAACCACGGCTTTTCCCTAGGGAAACAAAAGTCACCCGGCCAGGTTCCTGATGTCAGTTTGCAGGAGGCACTTGGCACTGTCAAACCAGCCACAGTTGGCTGTGGGGGCACTTTCCATCTGGGAGGCATCCCGATCCATGCGGAATTTCAGCAGGCAGCCGGGCACTCCAGGCCGCAAGGCCCTGGACATGAATCATGGTCTTTCCCCAGAGAAAGGAAAGTCACAAGGCCAGGTTCCTGATGTCATTTTGCAGGAGGCACATGGCACTGTCAAACCAGCCACAGGTGCCTGTGGGGGCACCTTGCATCTCGGCGGCATCCTGATCCATGCCGAATTCCAGCAGGCAGCCGGCCACTCCGGGCCATTAGACCTTGGACACGTACAATGGCCTTTCCCCAGAGAAATAAAAGTCACCAGGCCAGGTTCCTGATGTCAGTTTGCAGGAGGCACTTGGCACTGTCAAACCAGCCACAGTTGCCTGTGGGGGCTCCTTTCATCTGGGAGTTATCCGCATCCGTGCGGAATTTCAACAGGCAGCCGGCCACTCCAGGCCACCTGGCCTTGGAGTGGAGCGATGGCTTTTCCCCAGAGAAACAAAAGTCACCCGGCCAGGTTCCTGATGTCAGTTTGCAGGAGGCACTTGGCACTGTCAAACCAGCCACACGCACCTGTATGGGCACCTTGCATCTGGGAGGTATCCTCATCTGTGCGGAAGTTCAGCAGGCTGCCGGCCACACCAGGCCACCGGGCAATGGACATGAACGATGCCCTTTCCCGTGAGAAACAAAAGTCACCAGGCCAGGTTCCTGATGTCAGTTTGCAGGAGGCGCTTGGCACTGTCAAACCAGCCACAGTTGCCTGTGGTGGTACTTTCCATCTGGGAGGTATCTTCAACAGTGCGGAATTTCAGCAGGCAGCCAGCCACTCTGGGCCACCCGTCCATGGATAGGAACGAAAGGCTTTCCCCAGAGAAACAAAACTCACCCGGCCAGGTTCCTGATGTCAGTTTGCAGGAGGCACTTGGCACTGTCAAACCAGCCACAGGTGCCTGTGGGGGCACTTTTCATCTGGGAGGCATCCTGATCCATGCGGAATTTCAGCAGGCAGCCGGCCACTCCGGGCCACTGGGCTCTGAACAAGAATGATGGCCTTTCCCCAGAGAAACAAAACTCACAAGGCCAGGTTCCTGATGTCAGTTTGCAGGAGGCACTTGGCACTGTCAAACCAGCCACAGTTGCCTGTGGTGGCACCTTACATCTGGGAGGTATCCTGATCCGTGCGGAATTTCAGCAGGCAGCAGGCAAGTACGGGCCACCGGGCCCTGGACATGAACCATGGCCTTTCCCCTGAGAAAGAAAGTCACCAGGCCAGGTTCCTGATGTCAGTTTGCAGGAGGCACTTGGCACTGTCAAACCAGCCACACGCACCTGTATGGGCACCTTGCATCTGGGAGGTATCCTCATCTGTGCGGAAGTTCAGCAGGCTGCCGGCCACACCAGGCCACCGGGCACTGGACACGAACGATGCCCTTTCCCGTGAGAAACAAAAGTCACCAGGCCAGGTTCCTGATGTCAGTTTGCAGGAGGCGCTTGGCACTGTCAAACCAGCCACAGTTGCCTGTGGTGGTACTTTCCATCTGGGAGGTATCTTCAACAGTGCGGAATTTCAGCAGGCAGCCAGCCACTCTGGGCCACCCGTCCATGGATAGGAACGAAAGGCTTTCCCCAGAGAAGCAAAAGTCACCCGGCCAGGTTCCTGATGTCAGTTTGCAGGAGGCACTTGGCACTGTCAAACCAGCCACAGGTGCCTGTGGGGGCACTTTTCATCTGGGAGGCATCCTGATCCATGCGGAATTTCAGCAGGCAGCCGGCCACTCCGGGCCACTGGGCTCTGAACAAGAATGATGGCCTTTCCCCAGAGAAACAAAACTCACAAGGCCAGGTTCCTGATGTCAGTTTGCAGGAGGCACTTGGCACTGTCAAACCAGCCACAGTTGCCTGTGGTGGCACCTTACATCTGGGAGGTATCCTGATCCGTGTGGAATTTCAGCAGGCAGCAGGCAAGTACGGGCCACCGGGCCCTGGACATGAACCATGGCCTTTCCCCTGAGAAAGAAAATCACCAGGCCAGGTTTCTGATGTCAGTTTGCAGGAAGCACTTGGCACTGTCAAACCAGCCACAGTTGCCTGTGGGGGCACCTTGCATCTCGGCGGCATCCTGATCCATGCCGAATTCCAGCAGGCAGCCGGCCACTCCGGGCCATTAGACCTTGGACACGTACAATGGCCTTTCCCCAGAGAAATAAAAGTCACCAGGCCAGGTTCCTGATGTCAGTTTGCAGGAGGCACTTGGCACTGTCAAACCAGCCACAGTTGCCTGTGGGGGCTCCTTTCATCTGGGAGTTATCCGCATCCGTGCGGAATTTCAACAGGCAGCCGGCCACTCCAGGCCACCTGGCCCTGGAGTGGAGCGATGGCTTTTCCCCAGAGAAACAAAAGTCACCCGGCCAGGTTCCTGATGTCAGTTTGCAGGAGGCACTTGGCACTGTCAAACCAGCCACACGCACCTGTATGGGCACCTTGCATCTGGGCGGTATCCTCATCTGTGCGGAAGTTCAGCAGGCTGCCGGCCACACCAGGCCACCGGGCACTGGACACGAACGATGCCCTTTCCCGTGAGAAACAAAAGTCACCAGGCCAGGTTCCTGATGTCAGTTTGCAGGAGGCGCTTGGCACTGTCAAACCAGCCACAGTTGCCTGTGGTGGTACTTTCCATCTGGGAGGTATCTTCAACAGTGCGGAATTTCAGCAGGCAGCCAGCCACTCTGGGCCACCCGTCCATGGATAGGAACGAAAGGCTTTCCCCAGAGAAACAAAACTCACCCGGCCAGGTTCCTGATGTCAGTTTGCAGGAGGCACTTGGCACTGTCAAACCAGCCACAGGTGCCTGTGGGGGCACTTTTCATCTGGGAGGCATCCCGATCCATGCGGAATTTCAGCAGGCAGCCGGCCACTCCGGGCCACCAGGCCCTGGACAAGAACCACGGCTTTTCCCTAGGGAAACAAAAGTCACCCGGCCAGGTTCCTGAGGTCAGTTTGCAGGAGGCACTTGGCACTGTCAAACCAGCCACAGGTGCCTGTGGGGGCACCTTGCATCTCGGCGGCATCCTGATCCATGCCGAATTCCAGCAGGCAGCCAGCCACTCCAGGCAATTAGACCTTGGACACGTACAATGGCCTTTCCCCAGAGAAATAAAAGTCACCAGGCCAGGTTCCTGATGTCAGTTTGCAGGAGGCACTTGGCACTGTCAAACCAGCCACAGTTGCCTGTGGGGGTTCCTTTCATCTGGGAGTTATCCGCATCCGTGCGGAATTTCAACAGGCAGCCGGCCACTCCAGGCCACCTGGCCTTGGAGTGGAGCGATGGCTTTTCCCCAGAGAAACAAAAGTCACCCGGCCAGGTTCCTGATGTCAGTTTGCAGGAGGCACTTGGCACTGTCAAACCAGCCACACGCACCTGTATGGGCACCTTGCATCTGGGAGGTATCCTCATCTGTGCGGAAGTTCAGCAGGCTGCCGGCCACACCAGGCCACCGGGCAATGGACATGAACGATGCCCTTTCCCGTGAGAAACAAAAGTCACCAGGCCAGGTTCCTGATGTCAGTTTGCAGGAGGCGCTTGGCACTGTCAAAACCAGCCACAGTTGCCTGTGGTGGTACTTTCCATCTGGGAGGTATCTTCAACAGTGCGGAATTTCAGCAGGCAGCCAGCCACTCTGGGCCACCCGTCCATGGATAGGAACGAAAGGCTTTCCCCAGAGAAACAAAACTCACCCGGCCAGGTTCCTGATGTCAGTTTGCAGGAGGCACTTGGCACTGTCAAACCAGCCACAGGTGCCTGTGGGGGCACTTTTCATCTGGGAGGCATCCTGATCCATGCGGAATTTCAGCAGGCAGCCGGCCACTCCGGGCCACTGGGCTCTGAACAAGAATGATGGCCTTTCCCCAGAGAAACAAAACTCACAAGGCCAGGTTCCTGATGTCAGTTTGCAGGAGGCACTTGGCACTGTCAAACCAGCCACAGTTGCCTGTGGTGGCACCTTACATCTGGGAGGTATCCTGCTCCGTGTGGAATTTCAGCAGGCAGCAGGCAAGTACGGGCCACCGGGCCCTGGACATGAACCATGGCCTTTCCCCAGAGAAAGAAAATCACCAGGCCAGGTTCCTGATGTCAGTTTGCAGGAAGCACTTGGCACTGTCAAACCAGCCACAGTTGCCTGTGGGGGCACTTTTCATCTGGGAGGCATCCCGATCCATGCGGAATTTCAGCAGGCAGCCGGCCACTCCGGGCCACCAGGCCCTGGAGAAGAACCACGGCTTTTCCCTAGGGAAACAAAAGTCACCCGGCCAGGTTCCTGATGTCAGTTTGCAGGAGGCACTTGGCACTGTCAAACCAGCCACAGTTGGCTGTGGGGGCACTTTCCATCTGGGAGGCATCCCGATCCATGCGGAATTTCAGCAGGCAGCCGGGCACTCCAGGCCACTGGGCTCTGAACAAGAATGATGTCCTTTCCCCAGAGAAACAAAACTCACAAGGCCAGGTTCCTGATGTCAGTTTGCAGGAGGCACTTGGCACTGTCAAACCAGCCACAGTTGCCTGTGGTGGCACCTTACATCTGGGAGGTATCCTGATCCGTGTGGAATTTCAGCAGGCAGCAGGCAAGTACGGGCCACCGGGCCCTGGACATGAACCATGGCCTTTCCCCTGAGAAAGAAAATCACCAGGCCAGGTTTCTGATGTCAGTTTGCAGGAAGCACTTGGCACTGTCAAACCAGCCACAGTTGCCTCTGGGGGCACCTTTCATCTCGGCGGCATCCTGGTCCGTGCAGAATTTCAGCAGGGGGCCGGCCACTCAGGACACCAGGCTCAGGATATGAACCATGGCCTTTCCCCAGAGAAACAAAAGTCACCAGGCCAGGTTCCTGATGTCAGTTTGCAGGAGGCACTTGGCACTGTCAAACCAGCCACAGTTGCCTCTGGGGGCACCTTTCATCTCGGCGGCATCCTGGTCCGTGCAGAATTTCAGCAGGGGGCCGGCCACTCAGGACACCAGGCTCAGGATATGAACCATGGCCTTTCCCCAGAGAAACAAAAGTCACCAGGCCAGGTTCCTGATGTCAGTTTGCAGGAGGCACTTGGCACTGTCAAACCAGCCACAGGTGCCTGTGGGGCACCTTGCATCTCGGAGGTATCCTGATCCGTGCGGAATTTCAGCAGTCAGCCGGCCACTTTGGGCCACAGTTTGTAGGATATGAACCATGGCCTTTCCCCAGAGAAACAAAAGTCACCAGGTCAGGTTCCTGATGTCAGTGTGCAGGAGGCACTTGGCACTGTCAAACCAGCCACAGTTGCCTGTGGGGGCACCTTGCATCTCGGCGGCATCCTGATCCATGCCGAATTCCAGCAGGCAGCCGGCCACTCCGGGCCATTAGACCTTGGACACGTACAATGGCCTTTCCCCAGAGAAATAAAAGTCACCAGGCCAGGTTCCTGATGTCAGTTTGCAGGAGGCACTTGGCACTGTCAAACCAGCCACAGTTGCCTGTGGGGGCTCCTTTCATCTGGGAGTTATCCGCATCCGTGCGGAATTTCAACAGGCAGCCGGCCACTCCAGGCCACCTGGCCCTGGAGTGGAGCGATGGCTTTTCCCCAGAGAAACAAAAGTCACCCGGCCAGGTTCCTGATGTCAGTTTGCAGGAGGCACTTGGCACTGTCAAACCAGCCACAGGTGCCTGTGGGGGCACTTTTCATCTGGGAGGCATCCTGATCCATGCGGAATTTCAGCAGGCAGCCGGCCACTCCGGGCCACTGGGCTCTGAACAAGAATGATGGCCTTTCCCCAGAGAAACAAAACTCACAAGGCCAGGTTCCTGATGTCAGTTTGCAGGAGGCACTTGGCACTGTCAAACCAGCCACAGTTGCCTGTGGTGGCACCTTACATCTGGGAGGTATCCTGATCCGTGTGGAATTTCAGCAGGCAGCAGGCAAGTACGGGCCACCGGGCCCTGGACATGAACCATGGCCTTTCCCCTGAGAAAGAAAATCACCAGGCCAGGTTTCTGATGTCAGTTTGCAGGAAGCACTTGGCACTGTCAAACCAGCCACAGTTGCCTCTGGGGGCACCTTTCATCTCGGCGGCATCCTGGTCCGTGCAGAATTTCAGCAGGGGGCCGGCCACTCAGGACACCAGGCTCAGGATATGAACCATGGCCTTTCCCCAGAGAAACAAAAGTCACCAGGCCAGGTTCCTGATGTCAGTTTGCAGGAGGCACTTGGCACTGTCAAACCAGCCACAGGTGCCTGTGGGGCACCTTGCATCTCGGAGGTATCCTGATCCGTGCGGAATTTCAGCAGTCAGCCGGCCACTTTGGGCCACAGTTTGTAGGATATGAACCATGGCCTTTCCCCAGAGAAACAAAAGTCACCAGGTCAGGTTCCTGATGTCAGTGTGCAGGAGGCACTTGGCACTGTCAAACCAGCCACAGTTGCCTGTGGTGGTACTTTCCATCTGGGAGGTATCTTCAACAGTGCGGAATTTCAGCAGGCAGCCGACCACTCCGGGCCACTGGGCTCTGAACAAGAATGATGGCCTTTCCCCAGAGAAACAAAACTCACCAGGCCAGGTTCCTGATGTCAGTTTGCAGGAGGCACTTGGCACTGTCAAACCAGCCACAGTTGCCTGTGGGGGCTCCTTTCATCTGGGAGTTATCCGCATCCGTGCGGAATTTCAACAGGCAGCCGGCCACTCCAGGCCACCTGGCCCTGGAGTGGAGCGATGGCTTTTCCCCAGAGAAACAAAAGTCACCCGGCCAGATTCCTGATGTCAGTTTGCAGGAGGCACTTGGCACTGTCAAACCAGCCACACGCACCTGTATGGGCACCTTGCATCTGGGCGGTATCCTCATCTGTGCGGAAGTTCAGCAGGCTGCCGGCCACACCAGGCCACCGGGCACTGGACACGAACGATGCCCTTTCCCGTGAGAAACAAAAGTCACCAGGCCAGGTTCCTGATGTCAGTTTGCAGGAGGCGCTTGGCACTGTCAAACCAGCCACAGTTGCCTGTGGTGGTACTTTCCATCTGGGAGGTATCTTCAACAGTGCGGAATTTCAGCAGGCAGCCAGCCACTCTGGGCCACCCGTCCATGGATAGGAACGAAAGGCTTTCCCCAGAGAAACAAAACTCACCCGGCCAGGTTCCTGATGTCAGTTTGCAGGAGGCACTTGGCACTGTCAAACCAGCCACAGTTGCCTGTGGGGGCACTTTTCATCTGGGAGGCATCCCGATCCATGCGGAATTTCAGCAGGCAGCCGGCCACTCCGGGCCACCAGGCCCTGGAGAAGAACCACGGCTTTTCCCTAGGGAAACAAAAGTCACCCGGCCAGGTTCCTGATGTCAGTTTGCAGGAGGCACTTGGCACTGTCAAACCAGCCACAGGTGCCTGTGGGGGCACTTTTCATCTGGGAGGCATCCTGGTCCATGCGGAATTTCAGCAGGCAGCCGGCCACTCCGGGCCACCAGGCCCTGGACAAGAACCACGGCTTTTCCCTAGGGAAACAAAAGTCACCCGGCCAGGTTCCTGAGGTCAGTTTGCAGGAGGCACTTGGCACTGTCAAACCAGCCACAGGTGCCTGTGGGGGCACCTTGCATCTCGGCGGCATTCTGATCCATGCCGAATTCCAGCAGGCAGCCGGCCACTCCAGGCAATTAGACCTTGGACACGTACAATGGCCTTTCCCCAGAGAAATAAAAGTCACCAGGCCAGGTTCCTGATGTCAGTTTGCAGGAGGCACTTGGCACTGTCAAACCAGTCACAGTTGCCTGTGGGGGCTCCTTTCATCTGGGAGTTATCCGCATCCGTGCGGAATTTCAACAGGCAGCCGGCCACTCCAGGCCACCTGGCCTTGGAGTGGAGCGATGGCTTTTCCCCAGAGAAACAAAAGTCACCCGGCCAGGTTCCTGATGTCAGTTTGCAGGAGGCACTTGGCACTGTCAAACCAGCCACACGCACCTGTATGGGCACCTTGCATCTGGGCGGTATCCTCATCTGTGCGGAAGTTCAGCAGGCTGCCGGCCACACCAGGCCACCGGGCACTGGACACGAACGATGCCCTTTCCCGTGAGAAACAAAAGTCACCAGGCCAGGTTCCTGATGTCAGTTTGCAGGAGGCGCTTGGCACTGTCAAACCAGCCACAGTTGCCTGTGGTGGTACTTTCCATCTGGGAGGTATCTTCAACAGTGCGGAATTTCAGCAGGCAGCCAGCCACTCCGGGCCACCCGTCCATGGATAGGAACGAAAGGCTTTCCCCAGAGAAACAAAACTCACCCGGCCAGGTTCCTGATGTCAGTTTGCAGGAGGCACTTGGCACTGTCAAACCAGCCACAGGTGCCTGTGGGGGCACTTTTCATCTGGGAGGCATCCCGATCCATGCGGAATTTCAGCAGGCAGCCGGCCACTCCGGGCCACCAGGCCCTGGACAAGAACCACGGCTTTTCCCTAGGGAAACAAAAGTCACCCGGCCAGGTTCCTGAGGTCAGTTTGCAGGAGGCACTTGGCACTGTCAAACCAGCCACAGGTGCCTGTGGGGGCACCTTGCATCTCGGCGGCATTCTGATCCATGCCGAATTCCAGCAGGCAGCCGGCCACTCCAGGCAATTAGACCTTGGACACGTACAATGGCCTTTCCCCAGAGAAATAAAAGTCACCAGGCCAGGTTCCTGATGTCAGTTTGCAGGAGGCACTTGGCACTGTCAAACCAGCCACAGTTGCCTGTGGGGGCTCCTTTCATCTGGGAGTTATCCGCATCCGTGCGGAATTTCAACAGGCAGCCGGCCACTCCAGGCCACCTGGCCTTGGAGTGGAGCGATGGCTTTTCCCCAGAGAAACAAAAGTCACCCGGCCAGGTTCCTGATGTCAGTTTGCAGGAGGCACTTGGCACTGTCAAACCAGCCACACGCACCTGTATGGGCACCTTGCATCTGGGAGGTATCCTCATCTGTGCGGAAGTTCAGCAGGCTGCCGGCCACACCAGGCCACCGGGCAATGGACATGAACGATGCCCTTTCCCGTGAGAAACAAAAGTCACCAGGCCAGGTTCCTGATGTCAGTTTGCAGGAGGCGCTTGGCACTGTCAAAACCAGCCACAGTTGCCTGTGGTGGTACTTTCCATCTGGGAGGTATCTTCAACAGTGCGGAATTTCAGCAGGCAGCCAGCCACTCTGGGCCACCCGTCCATGGATAGGAACGAAAGGCTTTCCCCAGAGAAACAAAACTCACCCGGCCAGGTTCCTGATGTCAGTTTGCAGGAGGCACTTGGCACTGTCAAACCAGCCACAGGTGCCTGTGGGGGCACTTTTCATCTGGGAGGCATCCTGATCCATGCGGAATTTCAGCAGGCAGCCGGCCACTCCGGGCCACTGGGCTCTGAACAAGAATGATGGCCTTTCCCCAGAGAAACAAAACTCACAAGGCCAGGTTCCTGATGTCAGTTTGCAGGAGGCACTTGGCACTGTCAAACCAGCCACAGTTGCCTGTGGTGGCACCTTACATCTGGGAGGTATCCTGCTCCGTGTGGAATTTCAGCAGGCAGCAGGCAAGTACGGGCCACCGGGCCCTGGACATGAACCATGGCCTTTCCCCAGAGAAAGAAAATCACCAGGCCAGGTTCCTGATGTCAGTTTGCAGGAAGCACTTGGCACTGTCAAACCAGCCACAGTTGCCTGTGGGGGCACTTTTCATCTGGGAGGCATCCCGATCCATGCGGAATTTCAGCAGGCAGCCGGCCACTCCGGGCCACCAGGCCCTGGAGAAGAACCACGGCTTTTCCCTAGGGAAACAAAAGTCACCCGGCCAGGTTCCTGATGTCAGTTTGCAGGAGGCACTTGGCACTGTCAAACCAGCCACAGTTGGCTGTGGGGGCACTTTCCATCTGGGAGGCATCCCGATCCATGCGGAATTTCAGCAGGCAGCCGGGCACTCCAGGCCGCAAGGCCCTGGACATGAATCATGGTCTTTCCCCAGAGAAAGGAAAGTCACAAGGCCAGGTTCCTGATGTCATTTTGCAGGAGGCACATGGCACTGTCAAACCAGCCACAGGTGCCTGTGGGGGCACCTTGCATCTCGGCGGCATCCTGATCCATGCCGAATTCCAGCAGGCAGCCGGCCACTCCGGGCCATTAGACCTTGGACACGTACAATGGCCTTTCCCCAGAGAAATAAAAGTCACCAGGCCAGGTTCCTGATGTCAGTTTGCAGGAGGCACTTGGCACTGTCAAACCAGCCACAGTTGCCTGTGGGGGCTCCTTTCATCTGGGAGTTATCCGCATCCGTGCGGAATTTCAACAGGCAGCCGGCCACTCCAGGCCACCTGGCCTTGGAGTGGAGCGATGGCTTTTCCCCAGAGAAACAAAAGTCACCCGGCCAGGTTCCTGATGTCAGTTTGCAGGAGGCACTTGGCACTGTCAAACCAGCCACACGCACCTGTATGGGCACCTTGCATCTGGGAGGTATCCTCATCTGTGCGGAAGTTCAGCAGGCTGCCGGCCACACCAGGCCACCGGGCAATGGACATGAACGATGCCCTTTCCCGTGAGAAACAAAAGTCACCAGGCCAGGTTCCTGATGTCAGTTTGCAGGAGGCGCTTGGCACTGTCAAACCAGCCACAGTTGCCTGTGGTGGTACTTTCCATCTGGGAGGTATCTTCAACAGTGCGGAATTTCAGCAGGCAGCCAGCCACTCTGGGCCACCCGTCCATGGATAGGAACGAAAGGCTTTCCCCAGAGAAACAAAACTCACCCGGCCAGGTTCCTGATGTCAGTTTGCAGGAGGCACTTGGCACTGTCAAACCAGCCACAGGTGCCTGTGGGGGCACTTTTCATCTGGGAGGCATCCTGATCCATGCGGAATTTCAGCAGGCAGCCGGCCACTCCGGGCCACTGGGCTCTGAACAAGAATGATGGCCTTTCCCCAGAGAAACAAAACTCACAAGGCCAGGTTCCTGATGTCAGTTTGCAGGAGGCACTTGGCACTGTCAAACCAGCCACAGTTGCCTGTGGTGGCACCTTACATCTGGGAGGTATCCTGATCCGTGCGGAATTTCAGCAGGCAGCAGGCAAGTACGGGCCACCGGGCCCTGGACATGAACCATGGCCTTTCCCCTGAGAAAGAAAGTCACCAGGCCAGGTTCCTGATGTCAGTTTGCAGGAGGCACTTGGCACTGTCAAACCAGCCACACGCACCTGTATGGGCACCTTGCATCTGGGAGGTATCCTCATCTGTGCGGAAGTTCAGCAGGCTGCCGGCCACACCAGGCCACCGGGCAATGGACATGAACGATGCCCTTTCCCGTGAGAAACAAAAGTCACCAGGCCAGGTTCCTGATGTCAGTTTGCAGGAGGCGCTTGGCACTGTCAAACCAGCCACAGTTGCCTGTGGTGGTACTTTCCATCTGGGAGGTATCTTCAACAGTGCGGAATTTCAGCAGGCAGCCAGCCACTCTGGGCCACCCGTCCATGGATAGGAACGAAAGGCTTTCCCCAGAGAAGCAAAAGTCACCCGGCCAGGTTCCTGATGTCAGTTTGCAGGAGGCACTTGGCACTGTCAAACCAGCCACAGGTGCCTGTGGGGGCACTTTTCATCTGGGAGGCATCCTGATCCATGCGGAATTTCAGCAGGCAGCCGGCCACTCCGGGCCACTGGGCTCTGAACAAGAATGATGGCCTTTCCCCAGAGAAACAAAACTCACAAGGCCAGGTTCCTGATGTCAGTTTGCAGGAGGCACTTGGCACTGTCAAACCAGCCACAGTTGCCTGTGGTGGCACCTTACATCTGGGAGGTATCCTGATCCGTGTGGAATTTCAGCAGGCAGCAGGCAAGTACGGGCCACCGGGCCCTGGACATGAACCATGGCCTTTCCCCTGAGAAAGAAAGTCACCAGGCCAGGTTCCTGATGTCAGTTTGCAGGAGGCACTTGGCACTGTCAAACCAGCCACACGCACCTGTATGGGCACCTTGCATCTGGGAGGTATCCTCATCTGTGCGGAAGTTCAGCAGGCTGCCGGCCACACCAGGCCACCGGGCAATGGACATGAACGATGCCCTTTCCCGTGAGAAACAAAAGTCACCAGGCCAGGTTCCTGATGTCAGTTTGCAGGAGGCGCTTGGCACTGTCAAACCAGCCACAGTTGCCTGTGGTGGTACTTTCCATCTGGGAGGTATCTTCAACAGTGCGGAATTTCAGCAGGCAGCCAGCCACTCTGGGCCACCCGTCCATGGATAGGAACGAAAGGCTTTCCCCAGAGAAGCAAAAGTCACCCGGCCAGGTTCCTGATGTCAGTTTGCAGGAGGCACTTGGCACTGTCAAACCAGCCACAGGTGCCTGTGGGGGCACTTTTCATCTGGGAGGCATCCTGATCCATGCGGAATTTCAGCAGGCAGCCGGCCACTCCGGGCCACTGGGCTCTGAACAAGAATGATGGCCTTTCCCCAGAGAAACAAAACTCACAAGGCCAGGTTCCTGATGTCAGTTTGCAGGAGGCACTTGGCACTGTCAAACCAGCCACAGTTGCCTGTGGTGGCACCTTACATCTGGGAGGTATCCTGATCCGTGTGGAATTTCAGCAGGCAGCAGGCAAGTACGGGCCACCGGGCCCTGGACATGAACCATGGCCTTTCCCCTGAGAAAGAAAATCACCAGGCCAGGTTTCTGATGTCAGTTTGCAGGAAGCACTTGGCACTGTCAAACCAGCCACAGTTGCCTGTGGGGGCACCTTTCATCTCGGCGGCATCCTGGTCCGTGCAGAATTTCAGCAGGGGGCCGGCCACTCAGGACACCAGGCTCAGGATATGAACCATGGCCTTTCCCCAGAGAAACAAAAGTCACCAGGCCAGGTTCCTGATGTCAGTTTGCAGGAGGCACTTGGCACTGTCAAACCAGCCACAGGTGCCTGTGGGGCACCTTGCATCTCGGAGGTATCCTGATCCGTGCGGAATTTCAGCAGTCAGCCGGCCACTTTGGGCCACAGTTTGTAGGATATGAACCATGGCCTTTCCCCAGAGAAACAAAAGTCACCAGGTCAGGTTCCTGATGTCAGTGTGCAGGAGGCACTTGGCACTGTCAAACCAGCCACAGTTGCCTGTGGGGGCACCTTGCATCTCGGCGGCATCCTGATCCATGCCGAATTCCAGCAGGCAGCCGGCCACTCCGGGCCATTAGACCTTGGACACGTACAATGGCCTTTCCCCAGAGAAATAAAAGTCACCAGGCCAGGTTCCTGATGTCAGTTTGCAGGAGGCACTTGGCACTGTCAAACCAGCCACAGTTGCCTGTGGGGGCTCCTTTCATCTGGGAGTTATCCGCATCCGTGCGGAATTTCAACAGGCAGCCGGCCACTCCAGGCCACCTGGCCCTGGAGTGGAGCGATGGCTTTTCCCCAGAGAAACAAAAGTCACCCGGCCAGGTTCCTGATGTCAGTTTGCAGGAGGCACTTGGCACTGTCAAACCAGCCACACGCACCTGTATGGGCACCTTGCATCTGGGCGGTATCCTCATCTGTGCGGAAGTTCAGCAGGCTGCCGGCCACACCAGGCCACCGGGCACTGGACACGAACGATGCCCTTTCCCGTGAGAAACAAAAGTCACCAGGCCAGGTTCCTGATGTCAGTTTGCAGGAGGCGCTTGGCACTGTCAAACCAGCCACAGTTGCCTGTGGTGGTACTTTCCATCTGGGAGGTATCTTCAACAGTGCGGAATTTCAGCAGGCAGCCAGCCACTCTGGGCCACCCGTCCATGGATAGGAACGAAAGGCTTTCCCCAGAGAAACAAAACTCACCCGGCCAGGTTCCTGATGTCAGTTTGCAGGAGGCACTTGGCACTGTCAAACCAGCCACAGGTGCCTGTGGGGGCACTTTTCATCTGGGAGGCATCCCGATCCATGCGGAATTTCAGCAGGCAGCCGGCCACTCCGGGCCACCAGGCCCTGGACAAGAACCACGGCTTTTCCCTAGGGAAACAAAAGTCACCCGGCCAGGTTCCTGAGGTCAGTTTGCAGGAGGCACTTGGCACTGTCAAACCAGCCACAGGTGCCTGTGGGGGCACCTTGCATCTCGGCGGCATCCTGATCCATGCCGAATTCCAGCAGGCAGCCAGCCACTCCAGGCAATTAGACCTTGGACACGTACAATGGCCTTTCCCCAGAGAAATAAAAGTCACCAGGCCAGGTTCCTGATGTCAGTTTGCAGGAGGCACTTGGCACTGTCAAACCAGCCACAGTTGCCTGTGGGGGTTCCTTTCATCTGGGAGTTATCCGCATCCGTGCGGAATTTCAACAGGCAGCCGGCCACTCCAGGCCACCTGGCCTTGGAGTGGAGCGATGGCTTTTCCCCAGAGAAACAAAAGTCACCCGGCCAGGTTCCTGATGTCAGTTTGCAGGAGGCACTTGGCACTGTCAAACCAGCCACACGCACCTGTATGGGCACCTTGCATCTGGGAGGTATCCTCATCTGTGCGGAAGTTCAGCAGGCTGCCGGCCACACCAGGCCACCGGGCAATGGACATGAACGATGCCCTTTCCCGTGAGAAACAAAAGTCACCAGGCCAGGTTCCTGATGTCAGTTTGCAGGAGGCGCTTGGCACTGTCAAAACCAGCCACAGTTGCCTGTGGTGGTACTTTCCATCTGGGAGGTATCTTCAACAGTGCGGAATTTCAGCAGGCAGCCAGCCACTCTGGGCCACCCGTCCATGGATAGGAACGAAAGGCTTTCCCCAGAGAAACAAAACTCACCCGGCCAGGTTCCTGATGTCAGTTTGCAGGAGGCACTTGGCACTGTCAAACCAGCCACAGGTGCCTGTGGGGGCACTTTTCATCTGGGAGGCATCCTGATCCATGCGGAATTTCAGCAGGCAGCCGGCCACTCCGGGCCACTGGGCTCTGAACAAGAATGATGGCCTTTCCCCAGAGAAACAAAACTCACAAGGCCAGGTTCCTGATGTCAGTTTGCAGGAGGCACTTGGCACTGTCAAACCAGCCACAGTTGCCTGTGGTGGCACCTTACATCTGGGAGGTATCCTGCTCCGTGTGGAATTTCAGCAGGCAGCAGGCAAGTACGGGCCACCGGGCCCTGGACATGAACCATGGCCTTTCCCCAGAGAAAGAAAATCACCAGGCCAGGTTCCTGATGTCAGTTTGCAGGAAGCACTTGGCACTGTCAAACCAGCCACAGTTGCCTGTGGGGGCACTTTTCATCTGGGAGGCATCCCGATCCATGCGGAATTTCAGCAGGCAGCCGGCCACTCCGGGCCACCAGGCCCTGGAGAAGAACCACGGCTTTTCCCTAGGGAAACAAAAGTCACCCGGCCAGGTTCCTGATGTCAGTTTGCAGGAGGCACTTGGCACTGTCAAACCAGCCACAGTTGGCTGTGGGGGCACTTTCCATCTGGGAGGCATCCCGATCCATGCGGAATTTCAGCAGGCAGCCGGGCACTCCAGGCCACTGGGCTCTGAACAAGAATGATGTCCTTTCCCCAGAGAAACAAAACTCACAAGGCCAGGTTCCTGATGTCAGTTTGCAGGAGGCACTTGGCACTGTCAAACCAGCCACAGTTGCCTGTGGTGGCACCTTACATCTGGGAGGTATCCTGATCCGTGTGGAATTTCAGCAGGCAGCAGGCAAGTACGGGCCACCGGGCCCTGGACATGAACCATGGCCTTTCCCCTGAGAAAGAAAATCACCAGGCCAGGTTTCTGATGTCAGTTTGCAGGAAGCACTTGGCACTGTCAAACCAGCCACAGTTGCCTCTGGGGGCACCTTTCATCTCGGCGGCATCCTGGTCCGTGCAGAATTTCAGCAGGGGGCCGGCCACTCAGGACACCAGGCTCAGGATATGAACCATGGCCTTTCCCCAGAGAAACAAAAGTCACCAGGCCAGGTTCCTGATGTCAGTTTGCAGGAGGCACTTGGCACTGTCAAACCAGCCACAGTTGCCTCTGGGGGCACCTTTCATCTCGGCGGCATCCTGGTCCGTGCAGAATTTCAGCAGGGGGCCGGCCACTCAGGACACCAGGCTCAGGATATGAACCATGGCCTTTCCCCAGAGAAACAAAAGTCACCAGGCCAGGTTCCTGATGTCAGTTTGCAGGAGGCACTTGGCACTGTCAAACCAGCCACAGGTGCCTGTGGGGCACCTTGCATCTCGGAGGTATCCTGATCCGTGCGGAATTTCAGCAGTCAGCCGGCCACTTTGGGCCACAGTTTGTAGGATATGAACCATGGCCTTTCCCCAGAGAAACAAAAGTCACCAGGTCAGGTTCCTGATGTCAGTGTGCAGGAGGCACTTGGCACTGTCAAACCAGCCACAGTTGCCTGTGGGGGCACCTTGCATCTCGGCGGCATCCTGATCCATGCCGAATTCCAGCAGGCAGCCGGCCACTCCGGGCCATTAGACCTTGGACACGTACAATGGCCTTTCCCCAGAGAAATAAAAGTCACCAGGCCAGGTTCCTGATGTCAGTTTGCAGGAGGCACTTGGCACTGTCAAACCAGCCACAGTTGCCTGTGGGGGCTCCTTTCATCTGGGAGTTATCCGCATCCGTGCGGAATTTCAACAGGCAGCCGGCCACTCCAGGCCACCTGGCCCTGGAGTGGAGCGATGGCTTTTCCCCAGAGAAACAAAAGTCACCCGGCCAGGTTCCTGATGTCAGTTTGCAGGAGGCACTTGGCACTGTCAAACCAGCCACAGGTGCCTGTGGGGGCACTTTTCATCTGGGAGGCATCCTGATCCATGCGGAATTTCAGCAGGCAGCCGGCCACTCCGGGCCACTGGGCTCTGAACAAGAATGATGGCCTTTCCCCAGAGAAACAAAACTCACAAGGCCAGGTTCCTGATGTCAGTTTGCAGGAGGCACTTGGCACTGTCAAACCAGCCACAGTTGCCTGTGGTGGCACCTTACATCTGGGAGGTATCCTGATCCGTGTGGAATTTCAGCAGGCAGCAGGCAAGTACGGGCCACCGGGCCCTGGACATGAACCATGGCCTTTCCCCTGAGAAAGAAAATCACCAGGCCAGGTTTCTGATGTCAGTTTGCAGGAAGCACTTGGCACTGTCAAACCAGCCACAGTTGCCTCTGGGGGCACCTTTCATCTCGGCGGCATCCTGGTCCGTGCAGAATTTCAGCAGGGGGCCGGCCACTCAGGACACCAGGCTCAGGATATGAACCATGGCCTTTCCCCAGAGAAACAAAAGTCACCAGGCCAGGTTCCTGATGTCAGTTTGCAGGAGGCACTTGGCACTGTCAAACCAGCCACAGGTGCCTGTGGGGCACCTTGCATCTCGGAGGTATCCTGATCCGTGCGGAATTTCAGCAGTCAGCCGGCCACTTTGGGCCACAGTTTGTAGGATATGAACCATGGCCTTTCCCCAGAGAAACAAAAGTCACCAGGTCAGGTTCCTGATGTCAGTGTGCAGGAGGCACTTGGCACTGTCAAACCAGCCACAGTTGCCTGTGGTGGTACTTTCCATCTGGGAGGTATCTTCAACAGTGCGGAATTTCAGCAGGCAGCCGACCACTCCGGGCCACTGGGCTCTGAACAAGAATGATGGCCTTTCCCCAGAGAAACAAAACTCACCAGGCCAGGTTCCTGATGTCAGTTTGCAGGAGGCACTTGGCACTGTCAAACCAGCCACAGTTGCCTGTGGGGGCTCCTTTCATCTGGGAGTTATCCGCATCCGTGCGGAATTTCAACAGGCAGCCGGCCACTCCAGGCCACCTGGCCCTGGAGTGGAGCGATGGCTTTTCCCCAGAGAAACAAAAGTCACCCGGCCAGATTCCTGATGTCAGTTTGCAGGAGGCACTTGGCACTGTCAAACCAGCCACACGCACCTGTATGGGCACCTTGCATCTGGGCGGTATCCTCATCTGTGCGGAAGTTCAGCAGGCTGCCGGCCACACCAGGCCACCGGGCACTGGACACGAACGATGCCCTTTCCCGTGAGAAACAAAAGTCACCAGGCCAGGTTCCTGATGTCAGTTTGCAGGAGGCGCTTGGCACTGTCAAACCAGCCACAGTTGCCTGTGGTGGTACTTTCCATCTGGGAGGTATCTTCAACAGTGCGGAATTTCAGCAGGCAGCCAGCCACTCTGGGCCACCCGTCCATGGATAGGAACGAAAGGCTTTCCCCAGAGAAACAAAACTCACCCGGCCAGGTTCCTGATGTCAGTTTGCAGGAGGCACTTGGCACTGTCAAACCAGCCACAGGTGCCTGTGGGGGCACTTTTCATCTGGGAGGCATCCCGATCCATGCGGAATTTCAGCAGGCAGCCGGCCACTCCGGGCCACCAGGCCCTGGACAAGAACCACGGCTTTTCCCTAGGGAAACAAAAGTCACCCGGCCAGGTTCCTGAGGTCAGTTTGCAGGAGGCACTTGGCACTGTCAAACCAGCCACAGGTGCCTGTGGGGGCACCTTGCATCTCGGCGGCATTCTGATCCATGCCGAATTCCAGCAGGCAGCCGGCCACTCCAGGCAATTAGACCTTGGACACGTACAATGGCCTTTCCCCAGAGAAATAAAAGTCACCAGGCCAGGTTCCTGATGTCAGTTTGCAGGAGGCACTTGGCACTGTCAAACCAGCCACAGTTGCCTGTGGGGGTTCCTTTCATCTGGGAGTTATCCGCATCCGTGCGGAATTTCAACAGGCAGCCGGCCACTCCAGGCCACCTGGCCTTGGAGTGGAGCGATGGCTTTTCCCCAGAGAAACAAAAGTCACCCGGCCAGGTTCCTGATGTCAGTTTGCAGGAGGCACTTGGCACTGTCAAACCAGCCACACGCACCTGTATGGGCACCTTGCATCTGGGAGGTATCCTCATCTGTGCGGAAGTTCAGCAGGCTGCCGGCCACACCAGGCCACCGGGCAATGGACATGAACGATGCCCTTTCCCGTGAGAAACAAAAGTCACCAGGCCAGGTTCCTGATGTCAGTTTGCAGGAGGCGCTTGGCACTGTCAAAACCAGCCACAGTTGCCTGTGGTGGTACTTTCCATCTGGGAGGTATCTTCAACAGTGCGGAATTTCAGCAGGCAGCCAGCCACTCTGGGCCACCCGTCCATGGATAGGAACGAAAGGCTTTCCCCAGAGAAACAAAACTCACCCGGCCAGGTTCCTGATGTCAGTTTGCAGGAGGCACTTGGCACTGTCAAACCAGCCACAGGTGCCTGTGGGGGCACTTTTCATCTGGGAGGCATCCTGATCCATGCGGAATTTCAGCAGGCAGCCGGCCACTCCGGGCCACTGGGCTCTGAACAAGAATGATGGCCTTTCCCCAGAGAAACAAAACTCACAAGGCCAGGTTCCTGATGTCAGTTTGCAGGAGGCACTTGGCACTGTCAAACCAGCCACAGTTGCCTGTGGTGGCACCTTACATCTGGGAGGTATCCTGCTCCGTGTGGAATTTCAGCAGGCAGCAGGCAAGTACGGGCCACCGGGCCCTGGACATGAACCATGGCCTTTCCCCAGAGAAAGAAAATCACCAGGCCAGGTTCCTGATGTCAGTTTGCAGGAGGCACATGGCACTGTCAAACCAGCCACAGGTGCCTGTGGGGGCACTTTTCATCTGGGAGGCATCCCGATCCATGCGGAATTTCAGCAGGCAGCCGGCCACTCCGGGCCACCAGGCCCTGGAGAAGAACCACGGCTTTTCCCTAGGGAAACAAAAGTCACCCGGCCAGGTTCCTGATGTCAGTTTGCAGGAGGCACTTGGCACTGTCAAACCAGCCACAGTTGGCTGTGGGGGCACTTTCCATCTGGGAGGCATCCCGATCCATGCGGAATTTCAGCAGGCAGCCGGCCACTCCAGGCCGCAAGGCCCTGGACATGAATCATGGTCTTTCCCCAGAGAAAGGAAAGTCACAAGGCCAGGTTCCTGATGTCATTTTGCAGGAGGCACATGGCACTGTCAAACCAGCCACAGGTGCCTGTGGGGGCACCTTGCATCTCGGCGGCATCCTGATCCATGCCGAATTCCAGCAGGCAGCCGGCCACTCCGGGCCACTGGGCTCTGAACAAGAATGATGGCCTTTCCCCAGAGAAACAAAACTCACAAGGCCAGGTTCCTGATGTCAGTTTGCAGGAGGCACTTGGCACTGTCAAACCAGCCACAGTTGCCTGTGGTGGCACCTTACATCTGGGAGGTATCCTGATCCGTGTGGAATTTCAGCAGGCAGCAGGCAAGTACGGGCCACCGGGCCCTGGACATGAACCATGGCCTTTCCCCTGAGAAAGAAAATCACCAGGCCAGGTTTCTGATGTCAGTTTGCAGGAAGCACTTGGCACTGTCAAACCAGCCACAGTTGCCTCTGGGGGCACCTTTCATCTCGGCGGCATCCTGGTCCGTGCAGAATTTCAGCAGGGGGCCGGCCACTCAGGACACCAGGCTCAGGATATGAACCATGGCCTTTCCCCAGAGAAACAAAAGTCACCAGGCCAGGTTCCTGATGTCAGTTTGCAGGAGGCACTTGGCACTGTCAAACCAGCCACAGTTGCCTCTGGGGGCACCTTTCATCTCGGCGGCATCCTGGTCCGTGCAGAATTTCAGCAGGGGGCCGGCCACTCAGGACACCAGGCTCAGGATATGAACCATGGCCTTTCCCCAGAGAAACAAAAGTCACCAGGCCAGGTTCCTGATGTCAGTTTGCAGGAGGCACTTGGCACTGTCAAACCAGCCACAGGTGCCTGTGGGGCACCTTGCATCTCGGAGGTATCCTGATCCGTGCGGAATTTCAGCAGTCAGCCGGCCACTTTGGGCCACAGTTTGTAGGATATGAACCATGGCCTTTCCCCAGAGAAATAAAAGTCACCAGGTCAGGTTCCTGATGTCAGTGTGCAGGAGGCACTTGGCACTGTCAAACCAGCCACAGTTGCCTGTGGGGGCACCTTGCATCTCGGCGGCATCCTGATCCATGCCGAATTCCAGCAGGCAGCCGGCCACTCCGGGCCATTAGACCTTGGACACGTACAATGGCCTTTCCCCAGAGAAATAAAAGTCACCAGGCCAGGTTCCTGATGTCAGTTTGCAGGAGGCACTTGGCACTGTCAAACCAGCCACAGTTGCCTGTGGGGGCTCCTTTCATCTGGGAGTTATCCGCATCCGTGCGGAATTTCAACAGGCAGCCGGCCACTCCAGGCCACCTGGCCCTGGAGTGGAGCGATGGCTTTTCCCCAGAGAAGCAAAAGTCACCCGGCCAGGTTCCTGATGTCAGTTTGCAGGAGGCACTTGGCACTGTCAAACCAGCCACACGCACCTGTATGGGCACCTTGCATCTGGGCGGTATCCTCATCTGTGCGGAAGTTCAGCAGGCTGCCGGCCACACCAGGCCACCGGGCACTGGACACGAACGATGCCCTTTCCCGTGAGAAACAAAAGTCACCAGGCCAGGTTCCTGATGTCAGTTTGCAGGAGGCGCTTGGCACTGTCAAACCAGCCACAGTTGCCTGTGGTGGTACTTTCCATCTGGGAGGTATCTTCAACAGTGCGGAATTTCAGCAGGCAGCCAGCCACTCTGGGCCACCCGTCCATGGATAGGAACGAAAGGCTTTCCCCTGAGAAACAAAAGACACCAGGCCAGGTTCCTGATGTCAGTTTGCAGGAGGCACTTGGCACTGTCAAACCAGCCACAGGTGCCTGTGGGGGCACTTTTCATCTGGGAGGCATCCCGATCCATGCGGAATTTCAGCAGGCAGCCGGCCACTCCGGGCCACCAGGCCCTGGACAAGAACCACGGCTTTTCCCTAGGGAAACAAAAGTCACCCGGCCAGGTTCCTGATGTCAGTTTGCAGGAGGCACTTGGCACTGTCAAACCAGCCACAGTTGCCTCTGGGGGCACTTTCCATCTGGGAGGCATCCCGATCCATGCGGAATTTCAGCAGGCAGCCGGACACTCCAGGCCGCAAGGCCCTGGACATGAATTAATGTCTTTCCCCAGAGAAAGGAAAGTCACAAGGCCAGGTTCCTGATGTCATTTTGCAGGAGGCACTTGGCACTGTCAAACCAGCCACAGGTGCCTGTGGGGGCACCTTGCATCTCGGCGGCATCCTGATCCATGCGGAATTTCAGCAGGCAGCCGGCCACTCCGGGCCACTGGGCTCTGAACAAGAATGATGGCCTTTCCCCAGAGAAACAAAACTCACAAGGCCAGGTTCCTGATGTCAGTTTGCAGGAGGCACTTGGCACTGTCAAACCAGCCACAGTTGCCTGTGGTGGCACCTTACATCTGGGAGGTATCCCGATCCGTGTGGAATTTCAGCAGGCAGCAGGCAAGTACGGGCCACCGGGCCCTGGACATGAACCATGGCCTTTCCCCTGAGAAAGAAAATCACCAGGCCAGGTTTCTGATGTCAGTTTGCAGGAAGCACTTGGCACTGTCAAACCAGCCACAGTTGCCTCTGGGGGCACCTTTCATCTCGGCGGCATCCTGGTCCGTGCAGAATTTCAGCAGGGGGCCGGCCACTCAGGACACCAGGCTCAGGATATGAACCATGGCCTTTCCCCAGAGAAACAAAAGTCACCAGGCCAGGTTCCTGATGTCAGTTTGCAGGAGGCACTTGGCACTGTCAAACCAGCCACAGTTGCCTGTGGGGGCACCTTTCATCTCGGCGGCATCCTGGTCCGTGCAGAATTTCAGCAGGGGGCCGGCCACTCAGGACACCAGGCTCAGGATATGAACCATGGCCTTTCCCCAGAGAAACAAAAGTCACCAGGCCAGGTTCCTGATGTCAGTTTGCAGGAGGCACTTGGCACTGTCAAACCAGCCACAGGTGCCTGTGGGGCACCTTGCATCTCGGAGGTATCCTGATCCGTGCGGAATTTCAGCAGTCAGCCGGCCACTTTGGGCCACAGTTTGTAGGATATGAACCATGGCCTTTCCCCAGAGAAATAAAAGTCACCAGGTCAGGTTCCTGATGTCAGTGTGCAGGAGGCACTTGGCACTGTCAAACCAGCCACAGTTGCCTGTGGGGGCACCTTGCATCTCGGCGGCATCCTGATCCATGCCGAATTCCAGCAGGCAGCCGGCCACTCCGGGCCATTAGACCTTGGACACGTACAATGGCCTTTCCCCAGAGAAATAAAAGTCACCAGGCCAGGTTCCTGATGTCAGTTTGCAGGAGGCACTTGGCACTGTCAAACCAGCCACAGTTGCCTGTGGGGGCTCCTTTCATCTGGGAGTTATCCGCATCCGTGCGGAATTTCAACAGGCAGCCGGCCACTCCAGGCCACCTGGCCCTGGAGTGGAGCGATGGCTTTTCCCCAGAGAAACAAAAGTCACCCGGCCAGATTCCTGATGTCAGTTTGCAGGAGGCACTTGGCACTGTCAAACCAGCCACAGGTGCCTGTGGGGGCACCTTGCATCTCGGCGGCATCCTGATCCATGCCGAATTCCAGCAGGCAGCCGGCCACTCCGGGCCATTAGACCTTGGACACGTACAATGGCCTTTCCCCAGAGAAATAAAAGTCACCAGGCCAGGTTCCTGATGTCAGTTTGCAGGAGGCACTTGGCACTGTCAAACCAGCCACAGTTGCCTGTGGGGGCTCCTTTCATCTGGGAGTTATCCGCATCCGTGCGGAATTTCAACAGGCAGCCGGCCACTCCAGGCCACCTGGCCTTGGAGTGGAGCGATGGCTTTTCCCCAGAGAAACAAAAGTCACCAGGCCAGGTTCCTGATGTCAGTTTGCAGGAGGCACTTGGCACTGTCAAACCAGCCACACGCACCTGTATGGGCACCTTGCATCTGGGCGGTATCCTCATCTGTGCGGAAGTTCAGCAGGCTGCCGGCCACACCAGGCCACCGGGCACTGGACACGAACGATGCCCTTTCCCGTGAGAAACAAAAGTCACCAGGCCAGGTTCCTGATGTCAGTTTGCAGGAGGCGCTTGGCACTGTCAAACCAGCCACAGTTGCCTGTGGTGGTACTTTCCATCTGGGAGGTATCTTCAACAGTGCGGAATTTCAGCAGGCAGCCAGCCACTCTGGGCCACCCGTCCATGGATAGGAACGAAAGGCTTTCCCCAGAGAAACAAAACTCACCCGGCCAGGTTCCTGATGTCAGTTTGCAGGAGGCACTTGGCACTGTCAAACCAGCCACAGGTGCCTGTGGGGGCACTTTTCATCTGGGAGGCATCCTGATCCATGCGGAATTTCAGCAGGCAGCCGGCCACTCCGGGCCACTGGGCTCTGAACAAGAATGATGGCCTTTCCCCAGAGAAACAAAACTCACAAGGCCAGGTTCCTGATGTCAGTTTGCAGGAGGCACTTGGCACTGTCAAACCAGCCACAGTTGGCTGTGGGGGCACTTTCCATCTGGGAGGCATCCCGATCCATGCGGAATTTCAGCAGGCAGCCGGACACTCCAGGCCGCAAGGCCCTGGACATGAATTAATGTCTTTCCCCAGAGAAAGGAAAGTCACAAGGCCAGGTTCCTGATGTCATTTTGCAGGAGGCACATGGCACTGTCAAACCAGCCACAGGTGCCTGTGGGGGCACCTTGCATCTCGGCGGCATCCTGATCCATGCCGAATTCCAGCAGGCAGCCGGCCACTCCGGGCCATTAGACCTTGGACACGTACAATGGCCTTTCCCCAGAGAAATAAAAGTCACCAGGCCAGGTTCCTGATGTCAGTTTGCAGGAGGCACTTGGCACTGTCAAACCAGCCACAGTTGCCTGTGGGGGCTCCTTTCATCTGGGAGTTATCCGCATCCGTGCGGAATTTCAACAGGCAGCCGGCCACTCCAGGCCACCTGGCCCTGGAGTGGAGCGATGGCTTTTCCCCAGAGAAACAAAAGTCACCCGGCCAGGTTCCTGATGTCAGTTTGCAGGAGGCACTTGGCACTGTCAAACCAGCCACACGCACCTGTATGGGCACCTTGCATCTGGGAGGTATCCTCATCTGTGCGGAAGTTCAGCAGGCTGCCGGCCACACCAGGCCACCGGGCAATGGACATGAACGATGCCCTTTCCCGTGAGAAACAAAAGTCACCAGGCCAGGTTCCTGATGTCAGTTTGCAGGAGGCGCTTGGCACTGTCAAACCAGCCACAGTTGCCTGTGGTGGTACTTTCCATCTGGGAGGTATCTTCAACAGTGCGGAATTTCAGCAGGCAGCCAGCCACTCTGGGCCACCCGTCCATGGATAGGAACGAAAGGCTTTCCCCAGAGAAACAAAACTCACCCGGCCAGGTTCCTGATGTCAGTTTGCAGGAGGCACTTGGCACTGTCAAACCAGCCACAGGTGCCTGTGGGGGCACTTTTCATCTGGGAGGCATCCTGATCCATGCGGAATTTCAGCAGGCAGCCGGCCACTCCGGGCCACTGGGCTCTGAACAAGAATGATGGCCTTTCCCCAGAGAAACAAAACTCACAAGGCCAGGTTCCTGATGTCAGTTTGCAGGAGGCACTTGGCACTGTCAAACCAGCCACAGTTGCCTGTGGTGGCACCTTACATCTGGGAGGTATCCTGATCCGTGCAGAATTTCAGCAGGCAGCAGGCAAGTACGGGCCACCGGGCCCTGGACATGAACCATGGCCTTTCCCCTGAGAAAGAAAATCACCAGGCCAGGTTTCTGATGTCAGTTTGCAGGAAGCACTTGGCACTGTCAAACCAGCCACAGTTGCCTCTGGGGGCACCTTTCATCTCGGCGGCATCCTGGTCCGTGCAGAATTTCTGCAGGGGGCCGGCCACTCAGGACACCAGGCTAAGGATATGAACCATGGCCTTTCCCCAGAGAAACAAAAGTCACCAGGCCAGGTTCCTGATGTCAGTTTGCAGGAGGCACTTGGCACTGTCAAACCAGCCACAGGTGCCTGTGGGGCACCTTGCATCTCGGAGGTATCCTGATCCGTGCGGAATTTCAGCAGTCAGCCGGCCACTTTGGGCCACAGTTTGTAGGATATGAACCATGGCCTTTCCCCAGAGAAACAAAAGTCACCAGGTCAGGTTCCTGATGTCAGTGTGCAGGAGGCACTTGGCACTGTCAAACCAGCCACAGGTGCCTGTGGGGGCACCTTGCATCTCGGCGGCATCCTGATCCATGCCGAATTCCAGCAGGCAGCCGGCCACTCCGGGCCATTAGACCTTGGACACGTACAATGGCCTTTCCCCAGAGAAATAAAAGTCACCAGGCCAGGTTCCTGATGTCAGTTTGCAGGAGGCACTTGGCACTGTCAAACCAGCCACAGTTGCCTGTGGGGGCTCCTTTCATCTGGGAGTTATCCGCATCCGTGCGGAATTTCAACAGGCAGCCGGCCACTCCAGGCCACCTGGCCCTGGAGTGGAGCGATGGCTTTTCCCCAGAGAAACAAAAGTCACCCGGCCAGGTTCCTGATGTCAGTTTGCAGGAGGCACTTGGCACTGTCAAACCAGCCACACGCACCTGTATGGGCACCTTGCATCTGGGCGGTATCCTCATCTGTGCGGAAGTTCAGCAGGCTGCCGGCCACACCAGGCCACCGGGCACTGGACACGAACGATGCCCTTTCCCGTGAGAAACAAAAGTCACCAGGCCAGGTTCCTGATGTCAGTTTGCAGGAGGCGCTTGGCACTGTCAAACCAGCCACAGTTGCCTGTGGTGGTACTTTCCATCTGGGAGGTATCTTCAACAGTGCGGAATTTCAGCAGGCAGCCAGCCACTCTGGGCCACCCGTCCATGGATAGGAACGAAAGGCTTTCCCCTGAGAAACAAAAGACACCAGGCCAGGTTCCTGATGTCAGTTTGCAGGAGGCACTTGGCACTGTCAAACCAGCCACAGGTGCCTGTGGGGGCACTTTTCATCTGGGAGGCATCCCGATCCATGCGGAATTTCAGCAGGCAGCCGGCCACTCCGGGCCACCAGGCCCTGGACAAGAACCACGGCTTTTCCCTAGGGAAACAAAAGTCACCCGGCCAGGTTCCTGATGTCAGTTTGCAGGAGGCACTTGGCACTGTCAAACCAGCCACAGTTGGCTGTGGGGGCACTTTCCATCTGGGAGGCATCCCGATCCATGCGGAATTTCAGCAGGCAGCCGGCCACTCCAGGCCGCAAGGCCCTGGACATGAATCATGGTCTTTCCCCAGAGAAAGGAAAGTCACAAGGCCAGGTTCCTGATGTCAGTTTGCAGGAGGCACTTGGCACTGTCAAACCAGCCACAGTTGCCTGTGGTGGCACCTTACATCTGGGAGGTATCCTGATCCGTGTGGAATTTCAGCAGGCAGCAGGCAAGTACGGGCCACCGGGCCCTGGACATGAACCATGGCCTTTCCCCTGAGAAAGAAAATCACCAGGCCAGGTTTCTGATGTCAGTTTGCAGGAAGCACTTGGCACTGTCAAACCAGCCACAGTTGCCTCTGGGTGCACCTTTCATCTCGGCGGCATCCTGGTCCGTGCAGAATTTCAGCAGGGGGCCGGCCACTCAGGACACCAGGCTCAGGATATGAACCATGGCCTTTCCCCAGAGAAACAAAAGTCACCAGGCCAGGTTCCTGATGTCAGTTTGCAGGAGGCACTTGGCACTGTCAAACCAGCCACAGTTGCCTCTGGGGGCACCTTTCATCTCGGCGGCATCCTGGTCCGTGCAGAATTTCAGCAGGGGGCCGGCCACTCAGGACACCAGGCTCAGGATATGAACCATGGCCTTTCCCCAGAGAAACAAAAGTCACCAGGCCAGGTTCCTGATGTCAGTTTGCAGGAGGCACTTGGCACTGTCAAACCAGCCACAGGTGCCTGTGGGGCACCTTGCATCTCGGAGGTATCCTGATCCGTGCGGAATTTCAGCAGTCAGCCGGCCACTTTGGGCCACAGTTTGTAGGATATGAACCATGGCCTTTCCCCAGAGAAATAAAAGTCACCAGGTCAGGTTCCTGATGTCAGTGTGCAGGAGGCACTTGGCACTGTCAAACCAGCCACAGTTGCCTGTGGGGCACCTTGCATCTCGGCGGCATCCTGATCCATGCCGAATTCCAGCAGGCAGCCGGCCACTCCGGGCCATTAGACCTTGGACACGTACAATGGCCTTTCCCCAGAGAAATAAAAGTCACCAGGCCAGGTTCCTGATGTCAGTTTGCAGGAGGCACTTGGCACTGTCAAACCAGCCACAGTTGCCTGTGGGGGCTCCTTTCATCTGGGAGTTATCCGCATCCGTGCGGAATTTCAACAGGCAGCCGGCCACTCCAGGCCACCTGGCCCTGGAGTGGAGCGATGGCTTTTCCCCAGAGAAACAAAAGTCACCCGGCCAGGTTCCTGATGTCAGTTTGCAGGAGGCACTTGGCACTGTCAAACCAGCCACACGCACCTGTATGGGCACCTTGCATCTGGGAGGTATCCTCATCTGTGCGGAAGTTCAGCAGGCTGCCGGCCACACCAGGCCACCGGGCAATGGACATGAACGATGCCCTTTCCCGTGAGAAACAAAAGTCACCAGGCCAGGTTCCTGATGTCAGTTTGCAGGAGGCGCTTGGCACTGTCAAACCAGCCACAGTTGCCTGTGGTGGTACTTTCCATCTGGGAGGTATCTTCAACAGTGCGGAATTTCAGCAGGCAGCCAGCCACTCTGGGCCACCCGTCCATGGATAGGAACGAAAGGCTTTCCCCAGAGAAACAAAACTCACCCGGCCAGGTTCCTGATGTCAGTTTGCAGGAGGCACTTGGCACTGTCAAACCAGCCACAGGTGCCTGTGGGGGCACTTTTCATCTGGGAGGCATCCTGATCCATGCGGAATTTCAGCAGGCAGCCGGCCACTCCGGGCCACTGGGCTCTGAACAAGAATGATGGCCTTTCCCCAGAGAAACAAAACTCACAAGGCCAGGTTCCTGATGTCAGTTTGCAGGAGGCACTTGGCACTGTCAAACCAGCCACAGTTGCCTGTGGTGGCACCTTACATCTGGGAGTTATCCTGATCCGTGTGGAATTTCAGCAGGCAGCAGGCAAGTACGGGCCACCGGGCCCTGGACATGAACCATGGCCTTTCCCCTGAGAAAGAAAATCACCAGGCCAGGTTTCTGATGTCAGTTTGCAGGAAGCACTTGGCACTGTCAAACCAGCCACAGTTGCCTGTGGGGGCACCTTTCATCTCGGCGGCATCCTGGTCCGTGCAGAATTTCAGCAGGGGGCCGGCCACTCAGGACACCAGGCTCAGGATATGAACCATGGCCTTTCCCCAGAGAAACAAAAGTCACCAGGCCAGGTTCCTGATGTCAGTTTGCAGGAGGCACTTGGCACTGTCAAACCAGCCACAGGTGCCTGTGGGGCACCTTGCATCTCGGAGGTATCCTGATCCGTGCGGAATTTCAGCAGTCAGCCGGCCACTTTGGGCCACAGTTTGTAGGATATGAACCATGGCCTTTCCCCAGAGAAACAAAAGTCACCAGGTCAGGTTCCTGATGTCAGTGTGCAGGAGGCACTTGGCACTGTCAAACCAGCCACAGTTGCCTGTGGGGGCACCTTGCATCTCGGCGGCATCCTGATCCATGCCGAATTCCAGCAGGCAGCCGGCCACTCCGGGCCATTAGACCTTGGACACGTACAATGGCCTTTCCCCAGAGAAATAAAAGTCACCAGGCCAGGTTCCTGATGTCAGTTTGCAGGAGGCACTTGGCACTGTCAAACCAGCCACAGTTGCCTGTGGGGGCTCCTTTCATCTGGGAGTTATCCGCATCCGTGCGGAATTTCAACAGGCAGCCGGCCACTCCAGGCCACCTGGCCCTGGAGTGGAGCGATGGCTTTTCCCCAGAGAAACAAAAGTCACCCGGCCAGGTTCCTGATGTCAGTTTGCAGGAGGCACTTGGCACTGTCAAACCAGCCACACGCACCTGTATGGGCACCTTGCATCTGGGCGGTATCCTCATCTGTGCGGAAGTTCAGCAGGCTGCCGGCCACACCAGGCCACCGGGCACTGGACACGAACGATGCCCTTTCCCGTGAGAAACAAAAGTCACCAGGCCAGGTTCCTGATGTCAGTTTGCAGGAGGCGCTTGGCACTGTCAAACCAGCCACAGTTGCCTGTGGTGGTACTTTCCATCTGGGAGGTATCTTCAACAGTGCGGAATTTCAGCAGGCAGCCAGCCACTCTGGGCCACCCGTCCATGGATAGGAACGAAAGGCTTTCCCCAGAGAAACAAAACTCACCCGGCCAGGTTCCTGATGTCAGTTTGCAGGAGGCACTTGGCACTGTCAAACCAGCCACAGGTGCCTGTGGGGGCACTTTTCATCTGGGAGGCATCCTGATCCATGCGGAATTTCAGCAGGCAGCCGGCCACTCCGGGCCACTGGGCTCTGAACAAGAATGATGGCCTTTCCCCAGAGAAACAAAACTCACAAGGCCAGGTTCCTGATGTCAGTTTGCAGGAGGCACTTGGCACTGTCAAACCAGCCACAGTTGCCTGTGGTGGCACCTTACATCTGGGAGGTATCCTGATCCGTGTGGAATTTCAGCAGGCAGCAGGCAAGTACGGGCCACCGGGCCCTGGACATGAACCATGGCCTTTCCCCTGAGAAAGAAAATCACCAGGCCAGGTTTCTGATGTCAGTTTGCAGGAAGCACTTGGCACTGTCAAACCAGCCACAGTTGCCTCTGGGGGCACCTTTCATCTCGGCGGCATCCTGGTCCGTGCAGAATTTCAGCAGGGGGCCGGCCACTCAGGACACCAGGCTCAGGATATGAACCATGGCCTTTCCCCAGAGAAACAAAAGTCACCAGGCCAGGTTCCTGATGTCAGTTTGCAGGAGGCACTTGGCACTGTCAAACCAGCCACAGGTGCCTGTGGGGCACCTTGCATCTCGGAGGTATCCTGATCCGTGCGGAATTTCAGCAGTCAGCCGGCCACTTTGGGCCACAGTTTGTAGGATATGAACCATGGCCTTTCCCCAGAGAAACAAAAGTCACCAGGTCAGGTTCCTGATGTCAGTGTGCAGGAGGCACTTGGCACTGTCAAACCAGCCACAGTTGCCTGTGGTGGTACTTTCCATCTGGGAGGTATCTTCAACAGTGCGGAATTTCAGCAGGCAGCCGACCACTCCGGGCCACTGGGCTCTGAACAAGAATGATGGCCTTTCCCCAGAGAAACAAAACTCACCAGGCCAGGTTCCTGATGTCAGTTTGCAGGAGGCACTTGGCACTGTCAAACCAGCCACAGTTGCCTGTGGGGGCTCCTTTCATCTGGGAGTTATCCGCATCCGTGCGGAATTTCAACAGGCAGCCGGCCACTCCAGGCCACCTGGCCCTGGAGTGGAGCGATGGCTTTTCCCCAGAGAAACAAAAGTCACCCGGCCAGGTTCCTGATGTCAGTTTGCAGGAGGCACTTGGCACTGTCAAACCAGCCACACGCACCTGTATGGGCACCTTGCATCTGGGCGGTATCCTCATCTGTGCGGAAGTTCAGCAGGCTGCCGGCCACACCAGGCCACCGGGCACTGGACACGAACGATGCCCTTTCCCGTGAGAAACAAAAGTCACCAGGCCAGGTTCCTGATGTCAGTTTGCAGGAGGCGCTTGGCACTGTCAAACCAGCCACAGTTGCCTGTGGTGGTACTTTCCATCTGGGAGGTATCTTCAACAGTGCGGAATTTCAGCAGGCAGCCAGCCACTCTGGGCCACCCGTCCATGGATAGGAACGAAAGGCTTTCCCCTGAGAAACAAAAGACACCAGGCCAGGTTCCTGATGTCAGTTTGCAGGAGGCACTTGGCACTGTCAAACCAGCCACAGGTGCCTGTGGGGGCACTTTTCATCTGGGAGGCATCCCGATCCATGCGGAATTTCAGCAGGCAGCCGGCCACTCCGGGCCACCAGGCCCTGGACAAGAACCACGGCTTTTCCCTAGGGAAACAAAAGTCACCCGGCCAGGTTCCTGATGTCAGTTTGCAGGAGGCACTTGGCACTGTCAAACCAGCCACAGTTGGCTGTGGGGGCACTTTCCATCTGGGAGGCATCCCGATCCATGCGGAATTTCAGCAGGCAGCCGGCCACTCCAGGCCGCAAGGCCCTGGACATGAATCATGGTCTTTCCCCAGAGAAAGGAAAGTCACAAGGCCAGGTTCCTGATGTCAGTTTGCAGGAGGCACTTGGCACTGTCAAACCAGCCACAGTTGCCTGTGGTGGCACCTTACATCTGGGAGGTATCCTGATCCGTGTGGAATTTCAGCAGGCAGCAGGCAAGTACGGGCCACCGGGCCCTGGACATGAACCATGGCCTTTCCCCTGAGAAAGAAAATCACCAGGCCAGGTTTCTGATGTCAGTTTGCAGGAAGCACTTGGCACTGTCAAACCAGCCACAGTTGCCTCTGGGTGCACCTTTCATCTCGGCGGCATCCTGGTCCGTGCAGAATTTCAGCAGGGGGCCGGCCACTCAGGACACCAGGCTCAGGATATGAACCATGGCCTTTCCCCAGAGAAACAAAAGTCACCAGGCCAGGTTCCTGATGTCAGTTTGCAGGAGGCACTTGGCACTGTCAAACCAGCCACAGTTGCCTCTGGGGGCACCTTTCATCTCGGCGGCATCCTGGTCCGTGCAGAATTTCAGCAGGGGGCCGGCCACTCAGGACACCAGGCTCAGGATATGAACCATGGCCTTTCCCCAGAGAAACAAAAGTCACCAGGCCAGGTTCCTGATGTCAGTTTGCAGGAGGCACTTGGCACTGTCAAACCAGCCACAGGTGCCTGTGGGGCACCTTGCATCTCGGAGGTATCCTGATCCGTGCGGAATTTCAGCAGTCAGCCGGCCACTTTGGGCCACAGTTTGTAGGATATGAACCATGGCCTTTCCCCAGAGAAATAAAAGTCACCAGGTCAGGTTCCTGATGTCAGTGTGCAGGAGGCACTTGGCACTGTCAAACCAGCCACAGTTGCCTGTGGGGCACCTTGCATCTCGGCGGCATCCTGATCCATGCCGAATTCCAGCAGGCAGCCGGCCACTCCGGGCCATTAGACCTTGGACACGTACAATGGCCTTTCCCCAGAGAAATAAAAGTCACCAGGCCAGGTTCCTGATGTCAGTTTGCAGGAGGCACTTGGCACTGTCAAACCAGCCACAGTTGCCTGTGGGGGCTCCTTTCATCTGGGAGTTATCCGCATCCGTGCGGAATTTCAACAGGCAGCCGGCCACTCCAGGCCACCTGGCCCTGGAGTGGAGCGATGGCTTTTCCCCAGAGAAACAAAAGTCACCCGGCCAGGTTCCTGATGTCAGTTTGCAGGAGGCACTTGGCACTGTCAAACCAGCCACACGCACCTGTATGGGCACCTTGCATCTGGGAGGTATCCTCATCTGTGCGGAAGTTCAGCAGGCTGCCGGCCACACCAGGCCACCGGGCAATGGACATGAACGATGCCCTTTCCCGTGAGAAACAAAAGTCACCAGGCCAGGTTCCTGATGTCAGTTTGCAGGAGGCGCTTGGCACTGTCAAACCAGCCACAGTTGCCTGTGGTGGTACTTTCCATCTGGGAGGTATCTTCAACAGTGCGGAATTTCAGCAGGCAGCCAGCCACTCTGGGCCACCCGTCCATGGATAGGAACGAAAGGCTTTCCCCAGAGAAACAAAACTCACCCGGCCAGGTTCCTGATGTCAGTTTGCAGGAGGCACTTGGCACTGTCAAACCAGCCACAGGTGCCTGTGGGGGCACTTTTCATCTGGGAGGCATCCTGATCCATGCGGAATTTCAGCAGGCAGCCGGCCACTCCGGGCCACTGGGCTCTGAACAAGAATGATGGCCTTTCCCCAGAGAAACAAAACTCACAAGGCCAGGTTCCTGATGTCAGTTTGCAGGAGGCACTTGGCACTGTCAAACCAGCCACAGTTGCCTGTGGTGGCACCTTACATCTGGGAGTTATCCTGATCCGTGTGGAATTTCAGCAGGCAGCAGGCAAGTACGGGCCACCGGGCCCTGGACATGAACCATGGCCTTTCCCCTGAGAAAGAAAATCACCAGGCCAGGTTTCTGATGTCAGTTTGCAGGAAGCACTTGGCACTGTCAAACCAGCCACAGTTGCCTGTGGGGGCACCTTTCATCTCGGCGGCATCCTGGTCCGTGCAGAATTTCAGCAGGGGGCCGGCCACTCAGGACACCAGGCTCAGGATATGAACCATGGCCTTTCCCCAGAGAAACAAAAGTCACCAGGCCAGGTTCCTGATGTCAGTTTGCAGGAGGCACTTGGCACTGTCAAACCAGCCACAGGTGCCTGTGGGGCACCTTGCATCTCGGAGGTATCCTGATCCGTGCGGAATTTCAGCAGTCAGCCGGCCACTTTGGGCCACAGTTTGTAGGATATGAACCATGGCCTTTCCCCAGAGAAACAAAAGTCACCAGGTCAGGTTCCTGATGTCAGTGTGCAGGAGGCACTTGGCACTGTCAAACCAGCCACAGTTGCCTGTGGGGGCACCTTGCATCTCGGCGGCATCCTGATCCATGCCGAATTCCAGCAGGCAGCCGGCCACTCCGGGCCATTAGACCTTGGACACGTACAATGGCCTTTCCCCAGAGAAATAAAAGTCACCAGGCCAGGTTCCTGATGTCAGTTTGCAGGAGGCACTTGGCACTGTCAAACCAGCCACAGTTGCCTGTGGGGGCTCCTTTCATCTGGGAGTTATCCGCATCCGTGCGGAATTTCAACAGGCAGCCGGCCACTCCAGGCCACCTGGCCCTGGAGTGGAGCGATGGCTTTTCCCCAGAGAAACAAAAGTCACCCGGCCAGGTTCCTGATGTCAGTTTGCAGGAGGCACTTGGCACTGTCAAACCAGCCACACGCACCTGTATGGGCACCTTGCATCTGGGCGGTATCCTCATCTGTGCGGAAGTTCAGCAGGCTGCCGGCCACACCAGGCCACCGGGCACTGGACACGAACGATGCCCTTTCCCGTGAGAAACAAAAGTCACCAGGCCAGGTTCCTGATGTCAGTTTGCAGGAGGCGCTTGGCACTGTCAAACCAGCCACAGTTGCCTGTGGTGGTACTTTCCATCTGGGAGGTATCTTCAACAGTGCGGAATTTCAGCAGGCAGCCAGCCACTCTGGGCCACCCGTCCATGGATAGGAACGAAAGGCTTTCCCCAGAGAAACAAAACTCACCCGGCCAGGTTCCTGATGTCAGTTTGCAGGAGGCACTTGGCACTGTCAAACCAGCCACAGGTGCCTGTGGGGGCACTTTTCATCTGGGAGGCATCCTGATCCATGCGGAATTTCAGCAGGCAGCCGGCCACTCCGGGCCACTGGGCTCTGAACAAGAATGATGGCCTTTCCCCAGAGAAACAAAACTCACAAGGCCAGGTTCCTGATGTCAGTTTGCAGGAGGCACTTGGCACTGTCAAACCAGCCACAGTTGCCTGTGGTGGCACCTTACATCTGGGAGGTATCCTGATCCGTGTGGAATTTCAGCAGGCAGCAGGCAAGTACGGGCCACCGGGCCCTGGACATGAACCATGGCCTTTCCCCTGAGAAAGAAAATCACCAGGCCAGGTTTCTGATGTCAGTTTGCAGGAAGCACTTGGCACTGTCAAACCAGCCACAGTTGCCTCTGGGGGCACCTTTCATCTCGGCGGCATCCTGGTCCGTGCAGAATTTCAGCAGGGGGCCGGCCACTCAGGACACCAGGCTCAGGATATGAACCATGGCCTTTCCCCAGAGAAACAAAAGTCACCAGGCCAGGTTCCTGATGTCAGTTTGCAGGAGGCACTTGGCACTGTCAAACCAGCCACAGGTGCCTGTGGGGCACCTTGCATCTCGGAGGTATCCTGATCCGTGCGGAATTTCAGCAGTCAGCCGGCCACTTTGGGCCACAGTTTGTAGGATATGAACCATGGCCTTTCCCCAGAGAAACAAAAGTCACCAGGTCAGGTTCCTGATGTCAGTGTGCAGGAGGCACTTGGCACTGTCAAACCAGCCACAGTTGCCTGTGGTGGTACTTTCCATCTGGGAGGTATCTTCAACAGTGCGGAATTTCAGCAGGCAGCCGACCACTCCGGGCCACTGGGCTCTGAACAAGAATGATGGCCTTTCCCCAGAGAAACAAAACTCACCAGGCCAGGTTCCTGATGTCAGTTTGCAGGAGGCACTTGGCACTGTCAAACCAGCCACAGTTGCCTGTGGGGGCTCCTTTCATCTGGGAGTTATCCGCATCCGTGCGGAATTTCAACAGGCAGCCGGCCACTCCAGGCCACCTGGCCCTGGAGTGGAGCGATGGCTTTTCCCCAGAGAAACAAAAGTCACCCGGCCAGATTCCTGATGTCAGTTTGCAGGAGGCACTTGGCACTGTCAAACCAGCCACACGCACCTGTATGGGCACCTTGCATCTGGGCGGTATCCTCATCTGTGCGGAAGTTCAGCAGGCTGCCGGCCACACCAGGCCACCGGGCACTGGACACGAACGATGCCCTTTCCCGTGAGAAACAAAAGTCACCAGGCCAGGTTCCTGATGTCAGTTTGCAGGAGGCGCTTGGCACTGTCAAACCAGCCACAGTTGCCTGTGGTGGTACTTTCCATCTGGGAGGTATCTTCAACAGTGCGGAATTTCAGCAGGCAGCCAGCCACTCTGGGCCACCCGTCCATGGATAGGAACGAAAGGCTTTCCCCAGAGAAACAAAACTCACCCGGCCAGGTTCCTGATGTCAGTTTGCAGGAGGCACTTGGCACTGTCAAACCAGCCACAGGTGCCTGTGGGGGCACTTTTCATCTGGGAGGCATCCCGATCCATGCGGAATTTCAGCAGGCAGCCGGCCACTCCGGGCCACCAGGCCCTGGACAAGAACCACGGCTTTTCCCTAGGGAAACAAAAGTCACCCGGCCAGGTTCCTGAGGTCAGTTTGCAGGAGGCACTTGGCACTGTCAAACCAGCCACAGGTGCCTGTGGGGGCACCTTGCATCTCGGCGGCATTCTGATCCATGCCGAATTCCAGCAGGCAGCCGGCCACTCCAGGCAATTAGACCTTGGACACGTACAATGGCCTTTCCCCAGAGAAATAAAAGTCACCAGGCCAGGTTCCTGATGTCAGTTTGCAGGAGGCACTTGGCACTGTCAAACCAGCCACAGTTGCCTGTGGGGGTTCCTTTCATCTGGGAGTTATCCGCATCCGTGCGGAATTTCAACAGGCAGCCGGCCACTCCAGGCCACCTGGCCTTGGAGTGGAGCGATGGCTTTTCCCCAGAGAAACAAAAGTCACCCGGCCAGGTTCCTGATGTCAGTTTGCAGGAGGCACTTGGCACTGTCAAACCAGCCACACGCACCTGTATGGGCACCTTGCATCTGGGAGGTATCCTCATCTGTGCGGAAGTTCAGCAGGCTGCCGGCCACACCAGGCCACCGGGCAATGGACATGAACGATGCCCTTTCCCGTGAGAAACAAAAGTCACCAGGCCAGGTTCCTGATGTCAGTTTGCAGGAGGCGCTTGGCACTGTCAAAACCAGCCACAGTTGCCTGTGGTGGTACTTTCCATCTGGGAGGTATCTTCAACAGTGCGGAATTTCAGCAGGCAGCCAGCCACTCTGGGCCACCCGTCCATGGATAGGAACGAAAGGCTTTCCCCAGAGAAACAAAACTCACCCGGCCAGGTTCCTGATGTCAGTTTGCAGGAGGCACTTGGCACTGTCAAACCAGCCACAGGTGCCTGTGGGGGCACTTTTCATCTGGGAGGCATCCTGATCCATGCGGAATTTCAGCAGGCAGCCGGCCACTCCGGGCCACTGGGCTCTGAACAAGAATGATGGCCTTTCCCCAGAGAAACAAAACTCACAAGGCCAGGTTCCTGATGTCAGTTTGCAGGAGGCACTTGGCACTGTCAAACCAGCCACAGTTGCCTGTGGTGGCACCTTACATCTGGGAGGTATCCTGCTCCGTGTGGAATTTCAGCAGGCAGCAGGCAAGTACGGGCCACCGGGCCCTGGACATGAACCATGGCCTTTCCCCAGAGAAAGAAAATCACCAGGCCAGGTTCCTGATGTCAGTTTGCAGGAGGCACATGGCACTGTCAAACCAGCCACAGGTGCCTGTGGGGGCACTTTTCATCTGGGAGGCATCCCGATCCATGCGGAATTTCAGCAGGCAGCCGGCCACTCCGGGCCACCAGGCCCTGGAGAAGAACCACGGCTTTTCCCTAGGGAAACAAAAGTCACCCGGCCAGGTTCCTGATGTCAGTTTGCAGGAGGCACTTGGCACTGTCAAACCAGCCACAGTTGGCTGTGGGGGCACTTTCCATCTGGGAGGCATCCCGATCCATGCGGAATTTCAGCAGGCAGCCGGCCACTCCAGGCCGCAAGGCCCTGGACATGAATCATGGTCTTTCCCCAGAGAAAGGAAAGTCACAAGGCCAGGTTCCTGATGTCATTTTGCAGGAGGCACATGGCACTGTCAAACCAGCCACAGGTGCCTGTGGGGGCACCTTGCATCTCGGCGGCATCCTGATCCATGCCGAATTCCAGCAGGCAGCCGGCCACTCCGGGCCACTGGGCTCTGAACAAGAATGATGGCCTTTCCCCAGAGAAACAAAACTCACAAGGCCAGGTTCCTGATGTCAGTTTGCAGGAGGCACTTGGCACTGTCAAACCAGCCACAGTTGCCTGTGGTGGCACCTTACATCTGGGAGGTATCCTGATCCGTGTGGAATTTCAGCAGGCAGCAGGCAAGTACGGGCCACCGGGCCCTGGACATGAACCATGGCCTTTCCCCTGAGAAAGAAAATCACCAGGCCAGGTTTCTGATGTCAGTTTGCAGGAAGCACTTGGCACTGTCAAACCAGCCACAGTTGCCTCTGGGGGCACCTTTCATCTCGGCGGCATCCTGGTCCGTGCAGAATTTCAGCAGGGGGCCGGCCACTCAGGACACCAGGCTCAGGATATGAACCATGGCCTTTCCCCAGAGAAACAAAAGTCACCAGGCCAGGTTCCTGATGTCAGTTTGCAGGAGGCACTTGGCACTGTCAAACCAGCCACAGTTGCCTCTGGGGGCACCTTTCATCTCGGCGGCATCCTGGTCCGTGCAGAATTTCAGCAGGGGGCCGGCCACTCAGGACACCAGGCTCAGGATATGAACCATGGCCTTTCCCCAGAGAAACAAAAGTCACCAGGCCAGGTTCCTGATGTCAGTTTGCAGGAGGCACTTGGCACTGTCAAACCAGCCACAGGTGCCTGTGGGGCACCTTGCATCTCGGAGGTATCCTGATCCGTGCGGAATTTCAGCAGTCAGCCGGCCACTTTGGGCCACAGTTTGTAGGATATGAACCATGGCCTTTCCCCAGAGAAATAAAAGTCACCAGGTCAGGTTCCTGATGTCAGTGTGCAGGAGGCACTTGGCACTGTCAAACCAGCCACAGTTGCCTGTGGGGGCACCTTGCATCTCGGCGGCATCCTGATCCATGCCGAATTCCAGCAGGCAGCCGGCCACTCCGGGCCATTAGACCTTGGACACGTACAATGGCCTTTCCCCAGAGAAATAAAAGTCACCAGGCCAGGTTCCTGATGTCAGTTTGCAGGAGGCACTTGGCACTGTCAAACCAGCCACAGTTGCCTGTGGGGGCTCCTTTCATCTGGGAGTTATCCGCATCCGTGCGGAATTTCAACAGGCAGCCGGCCACTCCAGGCCACCTGGCCCTGGAGTGGAGCGATGGCTTTTCCCCAGAGAAGCAAAAGTCACCCGGCCAGGTTCCTGATGTCAGTTTGCAGGAGGCACTTGGCACTGTCAAACCAGCCACACGCACCTGTATGGGCACCTTGCATCTGGGCGGTATCCTCATCTGTGCGGAAGTTCAGCAGGCTGCCGGCCACACCAGGCCACCGGGCACTGGACACGAACGATGCCCTTTCCCGTGAGAAACAAAAGTCACCAGGCCAGGTTCCTGATGTCAGTTTGCAGGAGGCGCTTGGCACTGTCAAACCAGCCACAGTTGCCTGTGGTGGTACTTTCCATCTGGGAGGTATCTTCAACAGTGCGGAATTTCAGCAGGCAGCCAGCCACTCTGGGCCACCCGTCCATGGATAGGAACGAAAGGCTTTCCCCTGAGAAACAAAAGACACCAGGCCAGGTTCCTGATGTCAGTTTGCAGGAGGCACTTGGCACTGTCAAACCAGCCACAGGTGCCTGTGGGGGCACTTTTCATCTGGGAGGCATCCCGATCCATGCGGAATTTCAGCAGGCAGCCGGCCACTCCGGGCCACCAGGCCCTGGACAAGAACCACGGCTTTTCCCTAGGGAAACAAAAGTCACCCGGCCAGGTTCCTGATGTCAGTTTGCAGGAGGCACTTGGCACTGTCAAACCAGCCACAGTTGCCTCTGGGGGCACTTTCCATCTGGGAGGCATCCCGATCCATGCGGAATTTCAGCAGGCAGCCGGACACTCCAGGCCGCAAGGCCCTGGACATGAATTAATGTCTTTCCCCAGAGAAAGGAAAGTCACAAGGCCAGGTTCCTGATGTCATTTTGCAGGAGGCACTTGGCACTGTCAAACCAGCCACAGGTGCCTGTGGGGGCACCTTGCATCTCGGCGGCATCCTGATCCATGCGGAATTTCAGCAGGCAGCCGGCCACTCCGGGCCACTGGGCTCTGAACAAGAATGATGGCCTTTCCCCAGAGAAACAAAACTCACAAGGCCAGGTTCCTGATGTCAGTTTGCAGGAGGCACTTGGCACTGTCAAACCAGCCACAGTTGCCTGTGGTGGCACCTTACATCTGGGAGGTATCCCGATCCGTGTGGAATTTCAGCAGGCAGCAGGCAAGTACGGGCCACCGGGCCCTGGACATGAACCATGGCCTTTCCCCTGAGAAAGAAAATCACCAGGCCAGGTTTCTGATGTCAGTTTGCAGGAAGCACTTGGCACTGTCAAACCAGCCACAGTTGCCTCTGGGGGCACCTTTCATCTCGGCGGCATCCTGGTCCGTGCAGAATTTCAGCAGGGGGCCGGCCACTCAGGACACCAGGCTCAGGATATGAACCATGGCCTTTCCCCAGAGAAACAAAAGTCACCAGGCCAGGTTCCTGATGTCAGTTTGCAGGAGGCACTTGGCACTGTCAAACCAGCCACAGTTGCCTGTGGGGGCACCTTTCATCTCGGCGGCATCCTGGTCCGTGCAGAATTTCAGCAGGGGGCCGGCCACTCAGGACACCAGGCTCAGGATATGAACCATGGCCTTTCCCCAGAGAAACAAAAGTCACCAGGCCAGGTTCCTGATGTCAGTTTGCAGGAGGCACTTGGCACTGTCAAACCAGCCACAGGTGCCTGTGGGGCACCTTGCATCTCGGAGGTATCCTGATCCGTGCGGAATTTCAGCAGTCAGCCGGCCACTTTGGGCCACAGTTTGTAGGATATGAACCATGGCCTTTCCCCAGAGAAATAAAAGTCACCAGGTCAGGTTCCTGATGTCAGTGTGCAGGAGGCACTTGGCACTGTCAAACCAGCCACAGTTGCCTGTGGGGGCACCTTGCATCTCGGCGGCATCCTGATCCATGCCGAATTCCAGCAGGCAGCCGGCCACTCCGGGCCATTAGACCTTGGACACGTACAATGGCCTTTCCCCAGAGAAATAAAAGTCACCAGGCCAGGTTCCTGATGTCAGTTTGCAGGAGGCACTTGGCACTGTCAAACCAGCCACAGTTGCCTGTGGGGGCTCCTTTCATCTGGGAGTTATCCGCATCCGTGCGGAATTTCAACAGGCAGCCGGCCACTCCAGGCCACCTGGCCCTGGAGTGGAGCGATGGCTTTTCCCCAGAGAAACAAAAGTCACCCGGCCAGATTCCTGATGTCAGTTTGCAGGAGGCACTTGGCACTGTCAAACCAGCCACAGGTGCCTGTGGGGGCACCTTGCATCTCGGCGGCATCCTGATCCATGCCGAATTCCAGCAGGCAGCCGGCCACTCCGGGCCATTAGACCTTGGACACGTACAATGGCCTTTCCCCAGAGAAATAAAAGTCACCAGGCCAGGTTCCTGATGTCAGTTTGCAGGAGGCACTTGGCACTGTCAAACCAGCCACAGTTGCCTGTGGGGGCTCCTTTCATCTGGGAGTTATCCGCATCCGTGCGGAATTTCAACAGGCAGCCGGCCACTCCAGGCCACCTGGCCTTGGAGTGGAGCGATGGCTTTTCCCCAGAGAAACAAAAGTCACCAGGCCAGGTTCCTGATGTCAGTTTGCAGGAGGCACTTGGCACTGTCAAACCAGCCACACGCACCTGTATGGGCACCTTGCATCTGGGCGGTATCCTCATCTGTGCGGAAGTTCAGCAGGCTGCCGGCCACACCAGGCCACCGGGCACTGGACACGAACGATGCCCTTTCCCGTGAGAAACAAAAGTCACCAGGCCAGGTTCCTGATGTCAGTTTGCAGGAGGCGCTTGGCACTGTCAAACCAGCCACAGTTGCCTGTGGTGGTACTTTCCATCTGGGAGGTATCTTCAACAGTGCGGAATTTCAGCAGGCAGCCAGCCACTCTGGGCCACCCGTCCATGGATAGGAACGAAAGGCTTTCCCCAGAGAAACAAAACTCACCCGGCCAGGTTCCTGATGTCAGTTTGCAGGAGGCACTTGGCACTGTCAAACCAGCCACAGGTGCCTGTGGGGGCACTTTTCATCTGGGAGGCATCCTGATCCATGCGGAATTTCAGCAGGCAGCCGGCCACTCCGGGCCACTGGGCTCTGAACAAGAATGATGGCCTTTCCCCAGAGAAACAAAACTCACAAGGCCAGGTTCCTGATGTCAGTTTGCAGGAGGCACTTGGCACTGTCAAACCAGCCACAGTTGGCTGTGGGGGCACTTTCCATCTGGGAGGCATCCCGATCCATGCGGAATTTCAGCAGGCAGCCGGACACTCCAGGCCGCAAGGCCCTGGACATGAATTAATGTCTTTCCCCAGAGAAAGGAAAGTCACAAGGCCAGGTTCCTGATGTCATTTTGCAGGAGGCACATGGCACTGTCAAACCAGCCACAGGTGCCTGTGGGGGCACCTTGCATCTCGGCGGCATCCTGATCCATGCCGAATTCCAGCAGGCAGCCGGCCACTCCGGGCCATTAGACCTTGGACACGTACAATGGCCTTTCCCCAGAGAAATAAAAGTCACCAGGCCAGGTTCCTGATGTCAGTTTGCAGGAGGCACTTGGCACTGTCAAACCAGCCACAGTTGCCTGTGGGGGCTCCTTTCATCTGGGAGTTATCCGCATCCGTGCGGAATTTCAACAGGCAGCCGGCCACTCCAGGCCACCTGGCCCTGGAGTGGAGCGATGGCTTTTCCCCAGAGAAACAAAAGTCACCCGGCCAGGTTCCTGATGTCAGTTTGCAGGAGGCACTTGGCACTGTCAAACCAGCCACACGCACCTGTATGGGCACCTTGCATCTGGGAGGTATCCTCATCTGTGCGGAAGTTCAGCAGGCTGCCGGCCACACCAGGCCACCGGGCAATGGACATGAACGATGCCCTTTCCCGTGAGAAACAAAAGTCACCAGGCCAGGTTCCTGATGTCAGTTTGCAGGAGGCGCTTGGCACTGTCAAACCAGCCACAGTTGCCTGTGGTGGTACTTTCCATCTGGGAGGTATCTTCAACAGTGCGGAATTTCAGCAGGCAGCCAGCCACTCTGGGCCACCCGTCCATGGATAGGAACGAAAGGCTTTCCCCAGAGAAACAAAACTCACCCGGCCAGGTTCCTGATGTCAGTTTGCAGGAGGCACTTGGCACTGTCAAACCAGCCACAGGTGCCTGTGGGGGCACTTTTCATCTGGGAGGCATCCTGATCCATGCGGAATTTCAGCAGGCAGCCGGCCACTCCGGGCCACTGGGCTCTGAACAAGAATGATGGCCTTTCCCCAGAGAAACAAAACTCACAAGGCCAGGTTCCTGATGTCAGTTTGCAGGAGGCACTTGGCACTGTCAAACCAGCCACAGTTGCCTGTGGTGGCACCTTACATCTGGGAGGTATCCTGATCCGTGCAGAATTTCAGCAGGCAGCAGGCAAGTACGGGCCACCGGGCCCTGGACATGAACCATGGCCTTTCCCCTGAGAAAGAAAATCACCAGGCCAGGTTTCTGATGTCAGTTTGCAGGAAGCACTTGGCACTGTCAAACCAGCCACAGTTGCCTCTGGGGGCACCTTTCATCTCGGCGGCATCCTGGTCCGTGCAGAATTTCTGCAGGGGGCCGGCCACTCAGGACACCAGGCTAAGGATATGAACCATGGCCTTTCCCCAGAGAAACAAAAGTCACCAGGCCAGGTTCCTGATGTCAGTTTGCAGGAGGCACTTGGCACTGTCAAACCAGCCACAGGTGCCTGTGGGGCACCTTGCATCTCGGAGGTATCCTGATCCGTGCGGAATTTCAGCAGTCAGCCGGCCACTTTGGGCCACAGTTTGTAGGATATGAACCATGGCCTTTCCCCAGAGAAACAAAAGTCACCAGGTCAGGTTCCTGATGTCAGTGTGCAGGAGGCACTTGGCACTGTCAAACCAGCCACAGGTGCCTGTGGGGGCACCTTGCATCTCGGCGGCATCCTGATCCATGCCGAATTCCAGCAGGCAGCCGGCCACTCCGGGCCATTAGACCTTGGACACGTACAATGGCCTTTCCCCAGAGAAATAAAAGTCACCAGGCCAGGTTCCTGATGTCAGTTTGCAGGAGGCACTTGGCACTGTCAAACCAGCCACAGTTGCCTGTGGGGGCTCCTTTCATCTGGGAGTTATCCGCATCCGTGCGGAATTTCAACAGGCAGCCGGCCACTCCAGGCCACCTGGCCCTGGAGTGGAGCGATGGCTTTTCCCCAGAGAAACAAAAGTCACCCGGCCAGGTTCCTGATGTCAGTTTGCAGGAGGCACTTGGCACTGTCAAACCAGCCACACGCACCTGTATGGGCACCTTGCATCTGGGCGGTATCCTCATCTGTGCGGAAGTTCAGCAGGCTGCCGGCCACACCAGGCCACCGGGCACTGGACACGAACGATGCCCTTTCCCGTGAGAAACAAAAGTCACCAGGCCAGGTTCCTGATGTCAGTTTGCAGGAGGCGCTTGGCACTGTCAAACCAGCCACAGTTGCCTGTGGTGGTACTTTCCATCTGGGAGGTATCTTCAACAGTGCGGAATTTCAGCAGGCAGCCAGCCACTCTGGGCCACCCGTCCATGGATAGGAACGAAAGGCTTTCCCCTGAGAAACAAAAGACACCAGGCCAGGTTCCTGATGTCAGTTTGCAGGAGGCACTTGGCACTGTCAAACCAGCCACAGGTGCCTGTGGGGGCACTTTTCATCTGGGAGGCATCCCGATCCATGCGGAATTTCAGCAGGCAGCCGGCCACTCCGGGCCACCAGGCCCTGGACAAGAACCACGGCTTTTCCCTAGGGAAACAAAAGTCACCCGGCCAGGTTCCTGATGTCAGTTTGCAGGAGGCACTTGGCACTGTCAAACCAGCCACAGTTGGCTGTGGGGGCACTTTCCATCTGGGAGGCATCCCGATCCATGCGGAATTTCAGCAGGCAGCCGGCCACTCCAGGCCGCAAGGCCCTGGACATGAATCATGGTCTTTCCCCAGAGAAAGGAAAGTCACAAGGCCAGGTTCCTGATGTCAGTTTGCAGGAGGCACTTGGCACTGTCAAACCAGCCACAGTTGCCTGTGGTGGCACCTTACATCTGGGAGGTATCCTGATCCGTGTGGAATTTCAGCAGGCAGCAGGCAAGTACGGGCCACCGGGCCCTGGACATGAACCATGGCCTTTCCCCTGAGAAAGAAAATCACCAGGCCAGGTTTCTGATGTCAGTTTGCAGGAAGCACTTGGCACTGTCAAACCAGCCACAGTTGCCTCTGGGTGCACCTTTCATCTCGGCGGCATCCTGGTCCGTGCAGAATTTCAGCAGGGGGCCGGCCACTCAGGACACCAGGCTCAGGATATGAACCATGGCCTTTCCCCAGAGAAACAAAAGTCACCAGGCCAGGTTCCTGATGTCAGTTTGCAGGAGGCACTTGGCACTGTCAAACCAGCCACAGTTGCCTCTGGGGGCACCTTTCATCTCGGCGGCATCCTGGTCCGTGCAGAATTTCAGCAGGGGGCCGGCCACTCAGGACACCAGGCTCAGGATATGAACCATGGCCTTTCCCCAGAGAAACAAAAGTCACCAGGCCAGGTTCCTGATGTCAGTTTGCAGGAGGCACTTGGCACTGTCAAACCAGCCACAGGTGCCTGTGGGGCACCTTGCATCTCGGAGGTATCCTGATCCGTGCGGAATTTCAGCAGTCAGCCGGCCACTTTGGGCCACAGTTTGTAGGATATGAACCATGGCCTTTCCCCAGAGAAATAAAAGTCACCAGGTCAGGTTCCTGATGTCAGTGTGCAGGAGGCACTTGGCACTGTCAAACCAGCCACAGTTGCCTGTGGGGCACCTTGCATCTCGGCGGCATCCTGATCCATGCCGAATTCCAGCAGGCAGCCGGCCACTCCGGGCCATTAGACCTTGGACACGTACAATGGCCTTTCCCCAGAGAAATAAAAGTCACCAGGCCAGGTTCCTGATGTCAGTTTGCAGGAGGCACTTGGCACTGTCAAACCAGCCACAGTTGCCTGTGGGGGCTCCTTTCATCTGGGAGTTATCCGCATCCGTGCGGAATTTCAACAGGCAGCCGGCCACTCCAGGCCACCTGGCCCTGGAGTGGAGCGATGGCTTTTCCCCAGAGAAACAAAAGTCACCCGGCCAGGTTCCTGATGTCAGTTTGCAGGAGGCACTTGGCACTGTCAAACCAGCCACACGCACCTGTATGGGCACCTTGCATCTGGGAGGTATCCTCATCTGTGCGGAAGTTCAGCAGGCTGCCGGCCACACCAGGCCACCGGGCAATGGACATGAACGATGCCCTTTCCCGTGAGAAACAAAAGTCACCAGGCCAGGTTCCTGATGTCAGTTTGCAGGAGGCGCTTGGCACTGTCAAACCAGCCACAGTTGCCTGTGGTGGTACTTTCCATCTGGGAGGTATCTTCAACAGTGCGGAATTTCAGCAGGCAGCCAGCCACTCTGGGCCACCCGTCCATGGATAGGAACGAAAGGCTTTCCCCAGAGAAACAAAACTCACCCGGCCAGGTTCCTGATGTCAGTTTGCAGGAGGCACTTGGCACTGTCAAACCAGCCACAGGTGCCTGTGGGGGCACTTTTCATCTGGGAGGCATCCTGATCCATGCGGAATTTCAGCAGGCAGCCGGCCACTCCGGGCCACTGGGCTCTGAACAAGAATGATGGCCTTTCCCCAGAGAAACAAAACTCACAAGGCCAGGTTCCTGATGTCAGTTTGCAGGAGGCACTTGGCACTGTCAAACCAGCCACAGTTGCCTGTGGTGGCACCTTACATCTGGGAGTTATCCTGATCCGTGTGGAATTTCAGCAGGCAGCAGGCAAGTACGGGCCACCGGGCCCTGGACATGAACCATGGCCTTTCCCCTGAGAAAGAAAATCACCAGGCCAGGTTTCTGATGTCAGTTTGCAGGAAGCACTTGGCACTGTCAAACCAGCCACAGTTGCCTGTGGGGGCACCTTTCATCTCGGCGGCATCCTGGTCCGTGCAGAATTTCAGCAGGGGGCCGGCCACTCAGGACACCAGGCTCAGGATATGAACCATGGCCTTTCCCCAGAGAAACAAAAGTCACCAGGCCAGGTTCCTGATGTCAGTTTGCAGGAGGCACTTGGCACTGTCAAACCAGCCACAGGTGCCTGTGGGGCACCTTGCATCTCGGAGGTATCCTGATCCGTGCGGAATTTCAGCAGTCAGCCGGCCACTTTGGGCCACAGTTTGTAGGATATGAACCATGGCCTTTCCCCAGAGAAACAAAAGTCACCAGGTCAGGTTCCTGATGTCAGTGTGCAGGAGGCACTTGGCACTGTCAAACCAGCCACAGTTGCCTGTGGGGGCACCTTGCATCTCGGCGGCATCCTGATCCATGCCGAATTCCAGCAGGCAGCCGGCCACTCCGGGCCATTAGACCTTGGACACGTACAATGGCCTTTCCCCAGAGAAATAAAAGTCACCAGGCCAGGTTCCTGATGTCAGTTTGCAGGAGGCACTTGGCACTGTCAAACCAGCCACAGTTGCCTGTGGGGGCTCCTTTCATCTGGGAGTTATCCGCATCCGTGCGGAATTTCAACAGGCAGCCGGCCACTCCAGGCCACCTGGCCCTGGAGTGGAGCGATGGCTTTTCCCCAGAGAAACAAAAGTCACCCGGCCAGGTTCCTGATGTCAGTTTGCAGGAGGCACTTGGCACTGTCAAACCAGCCACACGCACCTGTATGGGCACCTTGCATCTGGGCGGTATCCTCATCTGTGCGGAAGTTCAGCAGGCTGCCGGCCACACCAGGCCACCGGGCACTGGACACGAACGATGCCCTTTCCCGTGAGAAACAAAAGTCACCAGGCCAGGTTCCTGATGTCAGTTTGCAGGAGGCGCTTGGCACTGTCAAACCAGCCACAGTTGCCTGTGGTGGTACTTTCCATCTGGGAGGTATCTTCAACAGTGCGGAATTTCAGCAGGCAGCCAGCCACTCTGGGCCACCCGTCCATGGATAGGAACGAAAGGCTTTCCCCAGAGAAACAAAACTCACCCGGCCAGGTTCCTGATGTCAGTTTGCAGGAGGCACTTGGCACTGTCAAACCAGCCACAGGTGCCTGTGGGGGCACTTTTCATCTGGGAGGCATCCTGATCCATGCGGAATTTCAGCAGGCAGCCGGCCACTCCGGGCCACTGGGCTCTGAACAAGAATGATGGCCTTTCCCCAGAGAAACAAAACTCACAAGGCCAGGTTCCTGATGTCAGTTTGCAGGAGGCACTTGGCACTGTCAAACCAGCCACAGTTGCCTGTGGTGGCACCTTACATCTGGGAGGTATCCTGATCCGTGCAGAATTTCAGCAGGCAGCAGGCAAGTACGGGCCACCGGGCCCTGGACATGAACCATGGCCTTTCCCCTGAGAAAGAAAATCACCAGGCCAGGTTTCTGATGTCAGTTTGCAGGAAGCACTTGGCACTGTCAAACCAGCCACAGTTGCCTCTGGGAGCACCTTTCATCTCGGCGGCATCCTGGTCCGTGCAGAATTTCTGCAGGGGGCCGGCCACTCAGGACACCAGGCTAAGGATATGAACCATGGCCTTTCCCCAGAGAAACAAAAGTCACCAGGCCAGGTTCCTGATGTCAGTTTGCAGGAGGCACTTGGCACTGTCAAACCAGCCACAGGTGCCTGTGGGGCACCTTGCATCTCGGAGGTATCCTGATCCGTGCGGAATTTCAGCAGTCAGCCGGCCACTTTGGGCCACAGTTTGTAGGATATGAACCATGGCCTTTCCCCAGAGAAACAAAAGTCACCAGGTCAGGTTCCTGATGTCAGTGTGCAGGAGGCACTTGGCACTGTCAAACCAGCCACAGGTGCCTGTGGGGGCACCTTGCATCTCGGCGGCATCCTGATCCATGCCGAATTCCAGCAGGCAGCCGGCCACTCCGGGCCATTAGACCTTGGACACGTACAATGGCCTTTCCCCAGAGAAATAAAAGTCACCAGGCCAGGTTCCTGATGTCAGTTTGCAGGAGGCACTTGGCACTGTCAAACCAGCCACAGTTGCCTGTGGGGGCTCCTTTCATCTGGGAGTTATCCGCATCCGTGCGGAATTTCAACAGGCAGCCGGCCACTCCAGGCCACCTGGCCCTGGAGTGGAGCGATGGCTTTTCCCCAGAGAAACAAAAGTCACCCGGCCAGGTTCCTGATGTCAGTTTGCAGGAGGCACTTGGCACTGTCAAACCAGCCACACGCACCTGTATGGGCACCTTGCATCTGGGCGGTATCCTCATCTGTGCGGAAGTTCAGCAGGCTGCCGGCCACACCAGGCCACCGGGCACTGGACACGAACGATGCCCTTTCCCGTGAGAAACAAAAGTCACCAGGCCAGGTTCCTGATGTCAGTTTGCAGGAGGCGCTTGGCACTGTCAAACCAGCCACAGTTGCCTGTGGTGGTACTTTCCATCTGGGAGGTATCTTCAACAGTGCGGAATTTCAGCAGGCAGCCAGCCACTCTGGGCCACCCGTCCATGGATAGGAACGAAAGGCTTTCCCCTGAGAAACAAAAGACACCAGGCCAGGTTCCTGATGTCAGTTTGCAGGAGGCACTTGGCACTGTCAAACCAGCCACAGGTGCCTGTGGGGGCACTTTTCATCTGGGAGGCATCCCGATCCATGCGGAATTTCAGCAGGCAGCCGGCCACTCCGGGCCACCAGGCCCTGGACAAGAACCACGGCTTTTCCCTAGGGAAACAAAAGTCACCCGGCCAGGTTCCTGATGTCAGTTTGCAGGAGGCACTTGGCACTGTCAAACCAGCCACAGTTGGCTGTGGGGGCACTTTCCATCTGGGAGGCATCCCGATCCATGCGGAATTTCAGCAGGCAGCCGGCCACTCCAGGCCGCAAGGCCCTGGACATGAATCATGGTCTTTCCCCAGAGAAAGGAAAGTCACAAGGCCAGGTTCCTGATGTCAGTTTGCAGGAGGCACTTGGCACTGTCAAACCAGCCACAGTTGCCTGTGGTGGCACCTTACATCTGGGAGGTATCCTGATCCGCGTGGAATTTCAGCAGGCAGCAGGCAAGTACGGGCCACCGGGCCCTGGACATGAACCATGGCCTTTCCCCTGAGAAAGAAAATCACCAGGCCAGGTTTCTGATGTCAGTTTGCAGGAAGCACTTGGCACTGTCAAACCAGCCACAGTTGCCTCTGGGTGCACCTTTCATCTCGGCGGCATCCTGGTCCGTGCAGAATTTCAGCAGGGGGCCGGCCACTCAGGACACCAGGCTCAGGATATGAACCATGGCCTTTCCCCAGAGAAACAAAAGTCACCAGGCCAGGTTCCTGATGTCAGTTTGCAGGAGGCACTTGGCACTGTCAAACCAGCCACAGTTGCCTCTGGGGGCACCTTTCATCTCGGCGGCATCCTGGTCCGTGCAGAATTTCAGCAGGGGGCCGGCCACTCAGGACACCAGGCTCAGGATATGAACCATGGCCTTTCCCCAGAGAAACAAAAGTCACCAGGCCAGGTTCCTGATGTCAGTTTGCAGGAGGCACTTGGCACTGTCAAACCAGCCACAGGTGCCTGTGGGGCACCTTGCATCTCGGAGGTATCCTGATCCGTGCGGAATTTCAGCAGTCAGCCGGCCACTTTGGGCCACAGTTTGTAGGATATGAACCATGGCCTTTCCCCAGAGAAATAAAAGTCACCAGGTCAGGTTCCTGATGTCAGTGTGCAGGAGGCACTTGGCACTGTCAAACCAGCCACAGTTGCCTGTGGGGCACCTTGCATCTCGGCGGCATCCTGATCCATGCCGAATTCCAGCAGGCAGCCGGCCACTCCGGGCCATTAGACCTTGGACACGTACAATGGCCTTTCCCCAGAGAAATAAAAGTCACCAGGCCAGGTTCCTGATGTCAGTTTGCAGGAGGCACTTGGCACTGTCAAACCAGCCACAGTTGCCTGTGGGGGCTCCTTTCATCTGGGAGTTATCCGCATCCGTGCGGAATTTCAACAGGCAGCCGGCCACTCCAGGCCACCTGGCCCTGGAGTGGAGCGATGGCTTTTCCCCAGAGAAACAAAAGTCACCCGGCCAGGTTCCTGATGTCAGTTTGCAGGAGGCACTTGGCACTGTCAAACCAGCCACACGCACCTGTATGGGCACCTTGCATCTGGGAGGTATCCTCATCTGTGCGGAAGTTCAGCAGGCTGCCGGCCACACCAGGCCACCGGGCAATGGACATGAACGATGCCCTTTCCCGTGAGAAACAAAAGTCACCAGGCCAGGTTCCTGATGTCAGTTTGCAGGAGGCGCTTGGCACTGTCAAACCAGCCACAGTTGCCTGTGGTGGTACTTTCCATCTGGGAGGTATCTTCAACAGTGCGGAATTTCAGCAGGCAGCCAGCCACTCTGGGCCACCCGTCCATGGATAGGAACGAAAGGCTTTCCCCAGAGAAACAAAACTCACCCGGCCAGGTTCCTGATGTCAGTTTGCAGGAGGCACTTGGCACTGTCAAACCAGCCACAGGTGCCTGTGGGGGCACTTTTCATCTGGGAGGCATCCTGATCCATGCGGAATTTCAGCAGGCAGCCGGCCACTCCGGGCCACTGGGCTCTGAACAAGAATGATGGCCTTTCCCCAGAGAAACAAAACTCACAAGGCCAGGTTCCTGATGTCAGTTTGCAGGAGGCACTTGGCACTGTCAAACCAGCCACAGTTGCCTGTGGTGGCACCTTACATCTGGGAGTTATCCTGATCCGTGTGGAATTTCAGCAGGCAGCAGGCAAGTACGGGCCACCGGGCCCTGGACATGAACCATGGCCTTTCCCCTGAGAAAGAAAATCACCAGGCCAGGTTTCTGATGTCAGTTTGCAGGAAGCACTTGGCACTGTCAAACCAGCCACAGTTGCCTGTGGGGGCACCTTTCATCTCGGCGGCATCCTGGTCCGTGCAGAATTTCAGCAGGGGGCCGGCCACTCAGGACACCAGGCTCAGGATATGAACCATGGCCTTTCCCCAGAGAAACAAAAGTCACCAGGCCAGGTTCCTGACGTCAGTTTGCAGGAGGCACTTGGCACTGTCAAACCAGCCACAGGTGCCTGTGGGGCACCTTGCATCTCGGAGGTATCCTGATCCGTGCGGAATTTCAGCAGTCAGCCGGCCACTTTGGGCCACAGTTTGTAGGATATGAACCATGGCCTTTCCCCAGAGAAACAAAAGTCACCAGGTCAGGTTCCTGATGTCAGTGTGCAGGAGGCACTTGGCACTGTCAAACCAGCCACAGTTGCCTGTGGGGGCACCTTGCATCTCGGCGGCATCCTGATCCATGCCGAATTCCAGCAGGCAGCCGGCCACTCCGGGCCATTAGACCTTGGACACGTACAATGGCCTTTCCCCAGAGAAATAAAAGTCACCAGGCCAGGTTCCTGATGTCAGTTTGCAGGAGGCACTTGGCACTGTCAAACCAGCCACAGTTGCCTGTGGGGGCTCCTTTCATCTGGGAGTTATCCGCATCCGTGCGGAATTTCAACAGGCAGCCGGCCACTCCAGGCCACCTGGCCCTGGAGTGGAGCGATGGCTTTTCCCCAGAGAAACAAAAGTCACCCGGCCAGGTTCCTGATGTCAGTTTGCAGGAGGCACTTGGCACTGTCAAACCAGCCACACGCACCTGTATGGGCACCTTGCATCTGGGCGGTATCCTCATCTGTGCGGAAGTTCAGCAGGCTGCCGGCCACACCAGGCCACCGGGCACTGGACAGGAACGATGCCCTTTCCCGTGAGAAACAAAAGTCACCAGGCCAGGTTCCTGATGTCAGTTTGCAGGAGGCGCTTGGCACTGTCAAACCAGCCACAGTTGCCTGTGGTGGTACTTTCCATCTGGGAGGTATCTTCAACAGTGCGGAATTTCAGCAGGCAGCCAGCCACTCTGGGCCACCCGTCCATGGATAGGAACGAAAGGCTTTCCCCTGAGAAACAAAAGACACCAGGCCAGGTTCCTGATGTCAGTTTGCAGGAGGCACTTGGCACTGTCAAACCAGCCACAGGTGCCTGTGGGGGCACTTTTCATCTGGGAGGCATCCCGATCCATGCGGAATTTCAGCAGGCAGCCGGCCACTCCGGGCCACCAGGCCCTGGACAAGAACCACGGCTTTTCCCTAGGGAAACAAAAGTCACCCGGCCAGGTTCCTGATGTCAGTTTGCAGGAGGCACTTGGCACTGTCAAACCAGCCACAGTTGGCTGTGGGGGCACTTTCCATCTGGGAGGCATCCCGATTCATGCGGAATTTCAGCAGGCAGCCGGGCACTCCAGGCCGCAAGGCCCTGGACATGAATCATGGTCTTTCCCCAGAGAAAGGAAAGTCACAAGGCCAGGTTCCTGATGTCATTTTGCAGGAGGCACATGGCACTGTCAAACCAGCCACAGGTGCCTGTGGGGGCACCTTGCATCTCGGCGGCATCCTGATCCATGCCGAATTCCAGCAGGCAGCCGGCCACTCCGGGCCATTAGACCTTGGACACGTACAATGGCCTTTCCCCAGAGAAATAAAAGTCACCAGGCCAGGTTCCTGATGTCAGTTTGCAGGAGGCACTTGGCACTGTCAAACCAGCCACAGTTGCCTGTGGGGGCTCCTTTCATCTGGGAGTTATCCGCATCCGTGCGGAATTTCAACAGGCAGCCGGCCACTCCAGGCCACCTGGCCTTGGAGTGGAGCGATGGCTTTTCCCCAGAGAAACAAAAGTCACCCGGCCAGGTTCCTGATGTCAGTTTGCAGGAGGCACTTGGCACTGTCAAACCAGCCACACGCACCTGTATGGGCACCTTGCATCTGGGCGGTATCCTCATCTGTGCGGAAGTTCAGCAGGCTGCCGGCCACACCAGGCCACCGGGCAATGGACATGAACGATGCCCTTTCCCGTGAGAAACAAAAGTCACCAGGCCAGGTTCCTGATGTCAGTTTGCAGGAGGCGCTTGGCACTGTCAAACCAGCCACAGTTGCCTGTGGTGGTACTTTCCATCTGGGAGGTATCTTCAACAGTGCGGAATTTCAGCAGGCAGCCAGCCACTCTGGGCCACCCGTCCATGGATAGGAACGAAAGGCTTTCCCCAGAGAAACAAAACTCACCCGGCCAGGTTCCTGATGTCAGTTTGCAGGAGGCACTTGGCACTGTCAAACCAGCCACAGGTGCCTGTGGGGGCACTTTTCATCTGGGAGGCATCCTGATCCATGCGGAATTTCAGCAGGCAGCCGGCCACTCCGGGCCACTGGGCTCTGAACAAGAATGATGGCCTTTCCCCAGAGAAACAAAACTCACAAGGCCAGGTTCCTGATGTCAGTTTGCAGGAGGCACTTGGCACTGTCAAACCAGCCACAGTTGCCTGTGGTGGCACCTTACACCTGGGAGGTATCCTGATCCGTGTGGAATTTCAGCAGGCAGCAGGCAAGTACGGGCCACCGGGCCCTGGACATGAACCATGGCCTTTCCCCTGAGAAAGAAAATCACCAGGCCAGGTTTCTGATGTCAGTTTGCAGGAAGCACTTGGCACTGTCAAACCAGCCACAGTTGCCTGTGGGGGCACCTTTCATCTCGGCGGCATCCTGGTCCGTGCAGAATTTCAGCAGGGGGCCGGCCACTCAGGACACCAGGCTCAGGATATGAACCATGGCCTTTCCCCAGAGAAACAAAAGTCACCAGGCCAGGTTCCTGATGTCAGTTTGCAGGAGGCACTTGGCACTGTCAAACCAGCCACAGGTGCCTGTGGGGCACCTTGCATCTCGGAGGTATCCTGATCCGTGCGGAATTTCAGCAGTCAGCCGGCCACTTTGGGCCACAGTTTGTAGGATATGAACCATGGCCTTTCCCCAGAGAAACAAAAGTCACCAGGTCAGGTTCCTGATGTCAGTGTGCAGGAGGCACTTGGCACTGTCAAACCAGCCACAGTTGCCTGTGGGGGCACCTTGCATCTCGGCGGCATCCTGATCCATGCCGAATTCCAGCAGGCAGCCGGCCACTCCGGGCCATTAGACCTTGGACACGTACAATGGCCTTTCCCCAGAGAAATAAAAGTCACCAGGCCAGGTTCCTGATGTCAGTTTGCAGGAGGCACTTGGCACTGTCAAACCAGCCACAGTTGCCTGTGGGGGCTCCTTTCATCTGGGAGTTATCCGCATCCGTGCGGAATTTCAACAGGCAGCCGGCCACTCCAGGCCACCTGGCCCTGGAGTGGAGCGATGGCTTTTCCCCAGAGAAACAAAAGTCACCCGGCCAGGTTCCTGATGTCAGTTTGCAGGAGGCACTTGGCACTGTCAAACCAGCCACACGCACCTGTATGGGCACCTTGCATCTGGGCGGTATCCTCATCTGTGCGGAAGTTCAGCAGGCTGCCGGCCACACCAGGCCACCGGGCACTGGACACGAACGATGCCCTTTCCCGTGAGAAACAAAAGTCACCAGGCCAGGTTCCTGATGTCAGTTTGCAGGAGGCGCTTGGCACTGTCAAACCAGCCACAGTTGCCTGTGGTGGTACTTTCCATCTGGGAGGTATCTTCAACAGTGCGGAATTTCAGCAGGCAGCCAGCCACTCTGGGCCACCCGTCCATGGATAGGAACGAAAGGCTTTCCCCTGAGAAACAAAAGACACCAGGCCAGGTTCCTGATGTCAGTTTGCAGGAGGCACTTGGCACTGTCAAACCAGCCACAGGTGCCTGTGGGGGCACTTTTCATCTGGGAGGCATCCCGATCCATGCGGAATTTCAGCAGGCAGCCGGCCACTCCGGGCCACCAGGCCCTGGACAAGAACCACGGCTTTTCCCTAGGGAAACAAAAGTCACCCGGCCAGGTTCCTGATGTCAGTTTGCAGGAGGCACTTGGCACTGTCAAACCAGCCACAGTTGGCTGTGGGGGCACTTTCCATCTGGGAGGCATCCCGATCCATGCGGAATTTCAGCAGGCAGCCGGGCACTCCAGGCCGCAAGGCCCTGGACATGAATCATGGTCTTTCCCCAGAGAAAGGAAAGTCACAAGGCCAGGTTCCTGATGTCAGTTTGCAGGAGGCACTTGGCACTGTCAAACCAGCCACAGTTGCCGGTGGTGGCACCTTACATCTGGGAGGTATCCTGATCCGTGTGGAATTTCAGCAGGCAGCAGGCAAGTACGGGCCACCGGGCCCTGGACATGAACCATGGCCTTTCCCCTGAGAAAGAAAATCACCAGGCCAGGTTTCTGATGTCAGTTTGCAGGAAGCACTTGGCACTGTCAAACCAGCCACAGTTGCCTCTGGGGGCACCTTTCATCTCGGCGGCATCCTGGTCCGTGCAGAATTTCAGCAGGGGGCCGGCCACTCAGGACACCAGGCTCAGGATATGAACCATGGCCTTTCCCCAGAGAAACAAAAGTCACCAGGCCAGGTTCCTGATGTCAGTTTGCAGGAGGCACTTGGCACTGTCAAACCAGCCACAGTTGCCTCTGGGGGCACCTTTCATCTCGGCGGCATCCTGGTCCGTGCAGAATTTCAGCAGTCAGCCGGCCACTTTGGGCCACAGTTTGTAGGATATGAACCATGGCCTTTCCCCAGAGAAATAAAAGTCACCAGGTCAGGTTCCTGATGTCAGTGTGCAGGAGGCACTTGGCACTGTCAAACCAGCCACAGTTGCCTGTGGGGGCACCTTGCATCTCGGCGGCATCCTGATCCATGCCGAATTCCAGCAGGCAGCCGGCCACTCCGGGCCATTAGACCTTGGACACGTACAATGGCCTTTCCCCAGAGAAATAAAAGTCACCAGGCCAGGTTCCTGATGTCAGTTTGCAGGAGGCACTTGGCACTGTCAAACCAGCCACAGTTGCCTGTGGGGGCTCCTTTCATCTGGGAGTTATCCGCATCCGTGCGGAATTTCAACAGGCAGCCGGCCACTCCAGGCCACCTGGCCCTGGAGTGGAGCGATGGCTTTTCCCCAGAGAAACAAAAGTCACCCGGCCAGGTTCCTGATGTCAGTTTGCAGGAGGCACTTGGCACTGTCAAACCAGCCACACGCACCTGTATGGGCACCTTGCATCTGGGAGGTATCCTCATCTGTGCGGAAGTTCAGCAGGCTGCCGGCCACACCAGGCCACCGGGCACTGGACACGAACGATGCCCTTTCCCGTGAGAAACAAAAGTCACCAGGCCAGGTTCCTGATGTCAGTTTGCAGGAGGCACTTGGGACTGTCAAACCAGCCACAGGTGCCTGTGGGGGCACTTTTCATCTGGGAGGCATCCTGATCCATGCGGAATTTCAGCAGGCAGCCGGCCACTCCGGGCCACTGGGCTCTGAACAAGAATGATGGCCTTTCCCCAGAGAAACAAAACTCACAAGGCCAGGTTCCTGATGTCAGTTTGCAGGAGGCACTTGGCACTGTCAAACCAGCCACAGTTGCCTGTGGTGGCACCTTACATCTGGGAGTTATCCTGATCCGTGTGGAATTTCAGCAGGCAGCAGGCAAGTACGGGCCACCGGGCCCTGGACATGAACCATGGCCTTTCCCCTGAGAAAGAAAATCACCAGGCCAGGTTTCTGATGTCAGTTTGCAGGAAGCACTTGGCACTGTCAAACCAGCCACAGTTGCCTCTGGGGGCACCTTTCATCTCGGCGGCATCCTGGTCCGTGCAGAATTTCAGCAGGGGGCCGGCCACTCAGGACACCAGGCTCAGGATATGAACCATGGCCTTTCCCCAGAGAAACAAAAGTCACCAGGCCAGGTTCCTGATGTCAGTTTGCAGGAGGCACTTGGCACTGTCAAACCAGCCACAGGTGCCTGTGGGGCACCTTGCATCTCGGAGGTATCCTGATCCGTGCGGAATTTCAGCAGTCAGCCGGCCACTTTGGGCCACAGTTTGTAGGATATGAACCATGGCCTTTCCCCAGAGAAACAAAAGTCACCAGGCCAGGTTCCTGATGTCAGTGTGCAGGAGGCACTTGGCACTGTCAAACCAGCCACAGTTGCCTGTGGGGGCACCTTGCATCTCGGCGGCATCCTGATCCATGCCGAATTCCAGCAGGCAGCCGGCCACTCCGGGCCATTAGACCTTGGACACGTACAATGGCCTTTCCCCAGAGAAATAAAAGTCACCAGGCCAGGTTCCTGATGTCAGTTTGCAGGAGGCACTTGGCACTGTCAAACCAGCCACAGTTGCCTGTGGGGGCTCCTTTCATCTGGGAGTTATCCGCATCCGTGCGGAATTTCAACAGGCAGCCGGCCACTCCAGGCCACCTGGCCCTGGAGTGGAGCGATGGCTTTTCCCCAGAGAAACAAAAGTCACCCGGCCAGGTTCCTGATGTCAGTTTGCAGGAGGCACTTGGCACTGTCAAACCAGCCACACGCACCTGTATGGGCACCTTGCATCTGGGCGGTATCCTCATCTGTGCGGAAGTTCAGCAGGCTGCCGGCCACACCAGGCCACCGGGCACTGGACACGAACGATGCCCTTTCCCGTGAGAAACAAAAGTCACCAGGCCAGGTTCCTGATGTCAGTTTGCAGGAGGCGCTTGGCACTGTCAAACCAGCCACAGTTGCCTGTGGTGGTACTTTCCATCTGGGAGGTATCTTCAACAGTGCGGAATTTCAGCAGGCAGCCAGCCACTCTGGGCCACCCGTCCATGGATAGGAACGAAAGGCTTTCCCCTGAGAAACAAAAGACACCAGGCCAGGTTCCTGATGTCAGTTTGCAGGAGGCACTTGGCACTGTCAAACCAGCCACAGGTGCCTGTGGGGGCACTTTTCATCTGGGAGGCATCCCGATCCATGCGGAATTTCAGCAGGCAGCCGGCCACTCCGGGCCACCAGGCCCTGGACAAGAACCACGGCTTTTCCCTAGGGAAACAAAAGTCACCCGGCCAGGTTCCTGATGTCACTTTGCAGGAGGCACTTGGCACTGTCAAACCAGCCACAGTTGGCTGTGGGGGCACTTTCCATCTGGGAGGCATCCCGATCCATGCGGAATTTCAGCAGGCAGCCGGCCACTCCGGGCCACCAGGCCCTGGACAAGAACCACGGCTTTTCCCTAGGGAAACAAAAGTCACCCGGCCAGGTTCCTGATGTCAGTTTGCAGGAGGCACTTGGCACTGTCAAACCAGCCACAGTTGGCTGTGGGGGCACTTTCCATCTGGGAGGCATCCCGATCCATGCGGAATTTCAGCAGGCAGCCGGGCACTCCGGGCCGCAAGGCCCTGGACATGAATCATGGTCTTTCCCCAGAGAAAGGAAAGTCACAAGGCCAGGTTCCTGATGTCAGTTTGCAGGAGGCACTTGGCACTGTCAAACCAGCCACAGTTGCCTGTGGTGGCACCTTACATCTGGGAGGTATCCTGATCCGTGTGGAATTTCAGCAGGCAGCAGGCAAGTACGGGCCACCGGGCCCTGGACATGAACCATGGCCTTTCCCCTGAGAAAGAAAATCACCAGGCCAGGTTTCTGATGTCAGTTTGCAGGAAGCACTTGGCACTGTCAAACCAGCCACAGTTGCCTCTGGGGGCACCTTTCATCTCGGCGGCATCCTGGTCCGTGCAGAATTTCAGCAGGGGGCCGGCCACTCAGGACACCAGGCTCAGGATATGAACCATGGCCTTTCCCCAGAGAAACAAAAGTCACCAGGCCAGGTTCCTGATGTCAGTTTGCAGGAGGCACTTGGCACTGTCAAACCAGCCACAGTTGCCTGTGGGGGCACCTTGCATCTCGGCGGCATCCTGATCCATGCCGAATTCCAGCAGGCAGCCGGCCACTCCGGGCCATTAGACCTTGGACACGTACAATGGCCTTTCCCCAGAGAAATAAAAGTCACCAGGCCAGGTTCCTGATGTCAGTTTGCAGGAGGCACTTGGCACTGTCAAACCAGCCACAGTTGCCTGTGGGGGCTCCTTTCATCTGGGAGTTATCCGCATCCGTGCGGAATTTCAACAGGCAGCCGGCCACTCCAGGCCACCTGGCCCTGGAGTGGAGCGATGGCTTTTCCCCAGAGAAACAAAAGTCACCCGGCCAGGTTCCTGATGTCAGTTTGCAGGAGGCACTTGGCACTGTCAAACCAGCCACACGCACCTGTATGGGCACCTTGCATCTGGGCGGTATCCTCATCTGTGCGGAAGTTCAGCAGGCTGCCGGCCACACCAGGCCACCGGGCACTGGACACGAACGATGCCCTTTCCCGTGAGAAACAAAAGTCACCAGGCCAGGTTCCTGATGTCAGTTTGCAGGAGGCGCTTGGCACTGTCAAACCAGCCACAGTTGCCTGTGGTGGTACTTTCCATCTGGGAGGTATCTTCAACAGTGCGGAATTTCAGCAGGCAGCCAGCCACTCTGGGCCACCCGTCCATGGATAGGAACGAAAGGCTTTCCCCTGAGAAACAAAAGACACCAGGCCAGGTTCCTGATGTCAGTTTGCAGGAGGCACTTGGCACTGTCAAACCAGCCACAGGTGCCTGTGGGGGCACTTTTCATCTGGGAGGCATCCCGATCCATGCGGAATTTCAGCAGGCAGCCGGCCACTCCGGGCCACCAGGCCCTGGACAAGAACCACGGCTTTTCCCTAGGGAAACAAAAGTCACCCGGCCAGGTTCCTGATGTCACTTTGCAGGAGGCACTTGGCACTGTCAAACCAGCCACAGTTGGCTGTGGGGGCACTTTCCATCTGGGAGGCATCCCGATCCATGCGGAATTTCAGCAGGCAGCCGGCCACTCCGGGCCACCAGGCCCTGGACAAGAACCACGGCTTTTCCCTAGGGAAACAAAAGTCACCCGGCCAGGTTCCTGATGTCAGTTTGCAGGAGGCACTTGGCACTGTCAAACCAGCCACAGTTGGCTGTGGGGGCACTTTCCATCTGGGAGGCATCCCGATCCATGCGGAATTTCAGCAGGCAGCCGGGCACTCCGGGCCGCAAGGCCCTGGACATGAATCATGGTCTTTCCCCAGAGAAAGGAAAGTCACAAGGCCAGGTTCCTGATGTCAGTTTGCAGGAGGCACTTGGCACTGTCAAACCAGCCACAGTTGCCTGTGGTGGCACCTTACATCTGGGAGGTATCCTGATCCGTGTGGAATTTCAGCAGGCAGCAGGCAAGTACGGGCCACCGGGCCCTGGACATGAACCATGGCCTTTCCCCTGAGAAAGAAAATCACCAGGCCAGGTTTCTGATGTCAGTTTGCAGGAAGCACTTGGCACTGTCAAACCAGCCACAGTTGCCTGTGGGGGCACCTTTCATCTCGGCGGCATCCTGGTCCGTGCAGAATTTCAGCAGGGGGCCGGCCACTCAGGACACCAGGCTCAGGATATGAACCATGGCCTTTCCCCAGAGAAACAAAAGTCACCAGGCCAGGTTCCTGATGTCAGTTTGCAGGAGGCACTTGGCACTGTCAAACCAGCCACAGTTGCCTGTGGGGGCACCTTTCATCTCGGCGGCATCCTGGTCCGTGCAGAATTTCAGCAGGGGGCCGGCCACTCAGGACACCAGGCTCAGGATATGAACCATGGCCTTTCCCCAGAGAAACAAAAGTCACCAGGCCAGGTTCCTGATGTCAGTTTGCAGGAGGCACTTGGCACTGTCAAACCAGCCACAGGTGCCTGTGGGGCACCTTGCATCTCGGAGGTATCCTGATCCGTGCGGAATTTCAGCAGTCAGCCGGCCACTTTGGGCCACAGTTTGTAGGATATGAACCATGGCCTTTCCCCAGAGAAATAAAAGTCACCAGGCCAGGTTCCTGATGTCAGTTTGCAGGAGGCACTTGGCACTGTCAGACCAGCCACAGTTGCCTGTGGGGGCTCCTTTCATCTGGGAGTTATCCGCATCCGTGCGGAATTTCAACAGGCAGCCGGCCACTCCAGGCCACCTGGCCCTGGAGTGGAGCGATGGCTTTTCCCCAGAGAAACAAAACTCACCCGGCCAGGTTCCTGATGTCAGTTTGCAGGAGGCACTTGGCACTGTCAAACCAGCCACACGCACCTGTATGGGCACCTTGCATCTGGGAGGTATCCTCATCTGTGCGGAAGTTCAGCAGGCTGCCGGCCACACCAGGCCACCGGGCAATGGACATGAACGATGCCCTTTCCCGTGAGAAACAAAAGTCACCAGGCCAGGTTCCTGATGTCAGTTTGCAGGAGGCGCTTGGCACTGTCAAACCAGCCACAGTTGCCTGTGGTGGTACTTTCCATCTGGGAGGTATCTTCAACAGTGCGGAATTTCAGCAGGCAGCCAGCCACTCTGGGCCACCCGTCCATGGATAGGAACGAAAGGCTTTCCCCAGAGAAACAAAACTCACCCGGCCAGGTTCCTGATGTCAGTTTGCAGGAGGCACTTGGCACTGTCAAACCAGCCACAGGTGCCTGTGGGGGCACTTTTCATCTGGGAGGCATCCTGATCCATGCGGAATTTCAGCAGGCAGCCGGCCACTCCGGGCCACTGGGCTCTGAACAAGAATGATGGCCTTTCCCCAGAGAAACAAAACTCACAAGGCCAGGTTCCTGATGTCAGTTTGCAGGAGGCACTTGGCACTGTCAAACCAGCCACAGTTGCCTGTGGTGGCACCTTACATCTGGGAGTTATCCTGATCCGTGTGGAATTTCAGCAGGCAGCAGGCAAGTACGGGCCACCGGGCCCTGGACATGAACCATGGCCTTTCCCCTGAGAAAGAAAATCACCAGGCCAGGTTTCTGATGTCAGTTTGCAGGAAGCACTTGGCACTGTCAAACCAGCCACAGTTGCCTGTGGGGGCACCTTTCATCTCGGCGGCATCCTGGTCCGTGCAGAATTTCAGCAGGGGGCCGGCCACTCAGGACACCAGGCTCAGGATATGAACCATGGCCTTTCCCCAGAGAAACAAAAGTCACCAGGCCAGGTTCCTGATGTCAGTTTGCAGGAGGCACTTGGCACTGTCAAACCAGCCACAGGTGCCTGTGGGGCACCTTGCATCTCGGAGGTATCCTGATCCGTGCGGAATTTCAGCAGTCAGCCGGCCACTTTGGGCCACAGTTTGTAGGATATGAACCATGGCCTTTCCCCAGAGAAACAAAAGTCACCAGGTCAGGTTCCTGATGTCAGTGTGCAGGAGGCACTTGGCACTGTCAAACCAGCCACAGTTGCCTGTGGGGGCACCTTGCATCTCGGCGGCATCCTGATCCATGCCGAATTCCAGCAGGCAGCCGGCCACTCCGGGCCATTAGACCTTGGACACGTACAATGGCCTTTCCCCAGAGAAATAAAAGTCACCAGGCCAGGTTCCTGATGTCAGTTTGCAGGAGGCACTTGGCACTGTCAAACCAGCCACAGTTGCCTGTGGGGGCTCCTTTCATCTGGGAGTTATCCGCATCCGTGCGGAATTTCAACAGGCAGCCGGCCACTCCAGGCCACCTGGCCCTGGAGTGGAGCGATGGCTTTTCCCCAGAGAAACAAAAGTCACCCGGCCAGGTTCCTGATGTCAGTTTGCAGGAGGCACTTGGCACTGTCAAACCAGCCACACGCACCTGTATGGGCACCTTGCATCTGGGCGGTATCCTCATCTGTGCGGAAGTTCAGCAGGCTGCCGGCCACACCAGGCCACCGGGCACTGGACACGAACGATGCCCTTTCCCGTGAGAAACAAAAGTCACCAGGCCAGGTTCCTGATGTCAGTTTGCAGGAGGCGCTTGGCACTGTCAAACCAGCCACAGTTGCCTGTGGTGGTACTTTCCATCTGGGAGGTATCTTCAACAGTGCGGAATTTCAGCAGGCAGCCAGCCACTCTGGGCCACCCGTCCATGGATAGGAACGAAAGGCTTTCCCCTGAGAAACAAAAGACACCAGGCCAGGTTCCTGATGTCAGTTTGCAGGAGGCACTTGGCACTGTCAAACCAGCCACAGGTGCCTGTGGGGGCACTTTTCATCTGGGAGGCATCCCGATCCATGCGGAATTTCAGCAGGCAGCCGTACACTCCGGGCCACCTGGCCCTGGACAAGAACCACGGCTTTTCCCTAGGGAAACAAAAGTCACCCGGCCAGGTTCCTGATGTCAGTTTGCAGGAGGCACTTGGCACTGTCAAACCAGCCACACGCACCTGTATGGGCACCTTGCATCTGGGAGGTATCCTCATCTGTGCGGAAGTTCAGCAGGCTGCCGGCCACACCAGGCCACCGGGCACTGGACACGAACGATGCCCTTTCCCGTGAGAAACAAAAGTCACCAGGCCAGGTTCCTGATGTCAGTTTGCAGGAGGCGCTTGGCACTGTCAAACCAGCCACAGTTGCCTGTGGTGGTACTTTCCATCTGGGAGGTATCTTCAACAGTGCGGAATTTCAGCAGGCAGCCAGCCACTCTGGGCCACCCGTCCATGGATAGGAACGAAAGGCTTTCCCCAGAGAAACAAAACTCACCCGGCCAGGTTCCTGATGTCAGTTTGCAGGAGGCACTTGGCACTGTCAAACCAGCCACAGGTGCCTGTGGGGGCACTTTTCATCTGGGAGGCATCCTGATCCATGCGGAATTTCAGCAGGCAGCCGGCCACTCCGGGCCACTGGGCTCTGAACAAGAATGATGGCCTTTCCCCAGAGAAACAAAACTCACAAGGCCAGGTTCCTGATGTCAGTTTGCAGGAGGCACTTGGCACTGTCAAACCAGCCACAGTTGCCTGTGGTGGCACCTTACATCTGGGAGTTATCCTGATCCGTGTGGAATTTCAGCAGGCAGCAGGCAAGTACGGGCCACCGGGCCCTGGACATGAACCATGGCCTTTCCCCTGAGAAAGAAAATCACCAGGCCAGGTTTCTGATGTCAGTTTGCAGGAAGCACTTGGCACTGTCAAACCAGCCACAGTTGCCTCTGGGGGCACCTTTCATCTCGGCGGCATCCTGGTCCGTGCAGAATTTCAGCAGGGGGCCGGCCACTCAGGACACCAGGCTCAGGATATGAACCATGGCCTTTCCCCAGAGAAACAAAAGTCACCAGGCCAGGTTCCTGATGTCAGTTTGCAGGAGGCACTTGGCACTGTCAAACCAGCCACAGGTGCCTGTGGGGCACCTTGCATCTCGGAGGTATCCTGATCCGTGCGGAATTTCAGCAGTCAGCCGGCCACTTTGGGCCACAGTTTGTAGGATATGAACCATGGCCTTTCCCCAGAGAAACAAAAGTCACCAGGCCAGGTTCCTGATGTCAGTGTGCAGGAGGCACTTGGCACTGTCAAACCAGCCACAGTTGCCTGTGGGGGCACCTTGCATCTCGGCGGCATCCTGATCCATGCCGAATTCCAGCAGGCAGCCGGCCACTCCGGGCCATTAGACCTTGGACACGTACAATGGCCTTTCCCCAGAGAAATAAAAGTCACCAGGCCAGGTTCCTGATGTCAGTTTGCAGGAGGCACTTGGCACTGTCAAACCAGCCACAGTTGCCTGTGGGGGCTCCTTTCATCTGGGAGTTATCCGCATCCGTGCGGAATTTCAACAGGCAGCCGGCCACTCCAGGCCACCTGGCCCTGGAGTGGAGCGATGGCTTTTCCCCAGAGAAACAAAAGTCACCCGGCCAGGTTCCTGATGTCAGTTTGCAGGAGGCACTTGGCACTGTCAAACCAGCCACACGCACCTGTATGGGCACCTTGCATCTGGGCGGTATCCTCATCTGTGCGGAAGTTCAGCAGGCTGCCGGCCACACCAGGCCACCGGGCACTGGACACGAACGATGCCCTTTCCCGTGAGAAACAAAAGTCACCAGGCCAGGTTCCTGATGTCAGTTTGCAGGAGGCGCTTGGCACTGTCAAACCAGCCACAGTTGCCTGTGGTGGTACTTTCCATCTGGGAGGTATCTTCAACAGTGCGGAATTTCAGCAGGCAGCCAGCCACTCTGGGCCACCCGTCCATGGATAGGAACGAAAGGCTTTCCCCTGAGAAACAAAAGACACCCGGCCAGGTTCCTGATGTCAGTTTGCAGGAGGCACTTGGCACTGTCAAACCAGCCACAGGTGCCTGTGGGGGCACTTTTCATCTGGGAGGCATCCCGATCCATGCGGAATTTCAGCAGGCAGCCGGCCACTCCGGGCCACCAGGCCCTGGACAAGAACCACGGCTTTTCCCTAGGGAAACAAAAGTCACCCGGCCAGGTTCCTGATGTCACTTTGCAGGAGGCACTTGGCACTGTCAAACCAGCCACAGTTGGCTGTGGGGGCACTTTCCATCTGGGAGGCATCCCGATCCATGCGGAATTTCAGCAGGCAGCCGGCCACTCCGGGCCACCAGGCCCTGGACAAGAACCACGGCTTTTCCCTAGGGAAACAAAAGTCACCCGGCCAGGTTCCTGATGTCAGTTTGCAGGAGGCACTTGGCACTGTCAAACCAGCCACAGTTGGCTGTGGGGGCACTTTCCATCTGGGAGGCATCCCGATCCATGCGGAATTTCAGCAGGCAGCCGGGCACTCCGGGCCGCAAGGCCCTGGACATGAATCATGGTCTTTCCCCAGAGAAAGGAAAGTCACAAGGCCAGGTTCCTGATGTCAGTTTGCAGGAGGCACTTGGCACTGTCAAACCAGCCACAGTTGCCTGTGGTGGCACCTTACATCTGGGAGGTATCCTGATCCGTGTGGAATTTCAGCAGGCAGCAGGCAAGTACGGGCCACCGGGCCCTGGACATGAACCATGGCCTTTCCCCTGAGAAAGAAAATCACCAGGCCAGGTTTCTGATGTCAGTTTGCAGGAAGCACTTGGCACTGTCAAACCAGCCACAGTTGCCTCTGGGGGCACCTTTCATCTCGGCGGCATCCTGGTCCGTGCAGAATTTCAGCAGGGGGCCGGCCACTCAGGACACCAGGCTCAGGATATGAACCATGGCCTTTCCCCAGAGAAACAAAAGTCACCAGGCCAGGTTCCTGATGTCAGTTTGCAGGAGGCACTTGGCACTGTCAAACCAGCCACAGTTGCCTGTGGGGGCACCTTGCATCTCGGCGGCATCCTGATCCATGCCGAATTCCAGCAGGCAGCCGGCCACTCCGGGCCATTAGACCTTGGACACGTACAATGGCCTTTCCCCAGAGAAATAAAAGTCACCAGGCCAGGTTCCTGATGTCAGTTTGCAGGAGGCACTTGGCACTGTCAAACCAGCCACAGTTGCCTGTGGGGGCTCCTTTCATCTGGGAGTTATCCGCATCCGTGCGGAATTTCAACAGGCAGCCGGCCACTCCAGGCCACCTGGCCCTGGAGTGGAGCGATGGCTTTTCCCCAGAGAAACAAAAGTCACCCGGCCAGGTTCCTGATGTCAGTTTGCAGGAGGCACTTGGCACTGTCAAACCAGCCACACGCACCTGTATGGGCACCTTGCATCTGGGCGGTATCCTCATCTGTGCGGAAGTTCAGCAGGCTGCCGGCCACACCAGGCCACCGGGCACTGGACACGAACGATGCCCTTTCCCGTGAGAAACAAAAGTCACCAGGCCAGGTTCCTGATGTCAGTTTGCAGGAGGCGCTTGGCACTGTCAAACCAGCCACAGTTGCCTGTGGTGGTACTTTCCATCTGGGAGGTATCTTCAACAGTGCGGAATTTCAGCAGGCAGCCAGCCACTCTGGGCCACCCGTCCATGGATAGGAACGAAAGGCTTTCCCCTGAGAAACAAAAGACACCAGGCCAGGTTCCTGATGTCAGTTTGCAGGAGGCACTTGGCACTGTCAAACCAGCCACAGGTGCCTGTGGGGGCACTTTTCATCTGGGAGGCATCCCGATCCATGCGGAATTTCAGCAGGCAGCCGGCCACTCCGGGCCACCAGGCCCTGGACAAGAACCACGGCTTTTCCCTAGGGAAACAAAAGTCACCCGGCCAGGTTCCTGATGTCACTTTGCAGGAGGCACTTGGCACTGTCAAACCAGCCACAGTTGGCTGTGGGGGCACTTTCCATCTGGGAGGCATCCCGATCCATGCGGAATTTCAGCAGGCAGCCGGCCACTCCGGGCCACCAGGCCCTGGACAAGAACCACGGCTTTTCCCTAGGGAAACAAAAGTCACCCGGCCAGGTTCCTGATGTCAGTTTGCAGGAGGCACTTGGCACTGTCAAACCAGCCACAGTTGGCTGTGGGGGCACTTTCCATCTGGGAGGCATCCCGATCCATGCGGAATTTCAGCAGGCAGCCGGGCACTCCGGGCCGCAAGGCCCTGGACATGAATCATGGTCTTTCCCCAGAGAAAGGAAAGTCACAAGGCCAGGTTCCTGATGTCAGTTTGCAGGAGGCACTTGGCACTGTCAAACCAGCCACAGTTGCCTGTGGTGGCACCTTACATCTGGGAGGTATCCTGATCCGTGTGGAATTTCAGCAGGCAGCAGGCAAGTACGGGCCACCGGGCCCTGGACATGAACCATGGCCTTTCCCCTGAGAAAGAAAATCACCAGGCCAGGTTTCTGATGTCAGTTTGCAGGAAGCACTTGGCACTGTCAAACCAGCCACAGTTGCCTCTGGGGGCACCTTTCATCTCGGCGGCATCCTGGTCCGTGCAGAATTTCAGCAGGGGGCCGGCCACTCAGGACACCAGGCTCAGGATATGAACCATGGCCTTTCCCCAGAGAAACAAAAGTCACCAGGCCAGGTTCCTGATGTCAGTTTGCAGGAGGCACTTGGCACTGTCAAACCAGCCACAGTTGCCTGTGGGGGCACCTTTCATCTCGGCGGCATCCTGGTCCGTGCAGAATTTCAGCAGGGGGCCGGCCACTCAGGACACCAGGCTCAGGATATGAACCATGGCCTTTCCCCAGAGAAACAAAAGTCACCAGGCCAGGTTCCTGATGTCAGTTTGCAGGAGGCACTTGGCACTGTCAAACCAGCCACAGGTGCCTGTGGGGCACCTTGCATCTCGGAGGTATCCTGATCCGTGCGGAATTTCAGCAGTCAGCCGGCCACTTTGGGCCACAGTTTGTAGGATATGAACCATGGCCTTTCCCCAGAGAAATAAAAGTCACCAGGCCAGGTTCCTGATGTCAGTTTGCAGGAGGCACTTGGCACTGTCAGACCAGCCACAGTTGCCTGTGGGGGCTCCTTTCATCTGGGAGTTATCCGCATCCGTGCGGAATTTCAACAGGCAGCCGGCCACTCCAGGCCACCTGGCCCTGGAGTGGAGCGATGGCTTTTCCCCAGAGAAACAAAACTCACCCGGCCAGGTTCCTGATGTCAGTTTGCAGGAGGCACTTGGCACTGTCAAACCAGCCACACGCACCTGTATGGGCACCTTGCATCTGGGAGGTATCCTCATCTGTGCGGAAGTTCAGCAGGCTGCCGGCCACACCAGGCCACCGGGCAATGGACATGAACGATGCCCTTTCCCGTGAGAAACAAAAGTCACCAGGCCAGGTTCCTGATGTCAGTTTGCAGGAGGCGCTTGGCACTGTCAAACCAGCCACAGTTGCCTGTGGTGGTACTTTCCATCTGGGAGGTATCTTCAACAGTGCGGAATTTCAGCAGGCAGCCAGCCACTCTGGGCCACCCGTCCATGGATAGGAACGAAAGGCTTTCCCCAGAGAAACAAAACTCACCCGGCCAGGTTCCTGATGTCAGTTTGCAGGAGGCACTTGGCACTGTCAAACCAGCCACAGGTGCCTGTGGGGGCACTTTTCATCTGGGAGGCATCCTGATCCATGCGGAATTTCAGCAGGCAGCCGGCCACTCCGGGCCACTGGGCTCTGAACAAGAATGATGGCCTTTCCCCAGAGAAACAAAACTCACAAGGCCAGGTTCCTGATGTCAGTTTGCAGGAGGCACTTGGCACTGTCAAACCAGCCACAGTTGCCTGTGGTGGCACCTTACATCTGGGAGTTATCCTGATCCGTGTGGAATTTCAGCAGGCAGCAGGCAAGTACGGGCCACCGGGCCCTGGACATGAACCATGGCCTTTCCCCTGAGAAAGAAAATCACCAGGCCAGGTTTCTGATGTCAGTTTGCAGGAAGCACTTGGCACTGTCAAACCAGCCACAGTTGCCTGTGGGGGCACCTTTCATCTCGGCGGCATCCTGGTCCGTGCAGAATTTCAGCAGGGGGCCGGCCACTCAGGACACCAGGCTCAGGATATGAACCATGGCCTTTCCCCAGAGAAACAAAAGTCACCAGGCCAGGTTCCTGATGTCAGTTTGCAGGAGGCACTTGGCACTGTCAAACCAGCCACAGGTGCCTGTGGGGCACCTTGCATCTCGGAGGTATCCTGATCCGTGCGGAATTTCAGCAGTCAGCCGGCCACTTTGGGCCACAGTTTGTAGGATATGAACCATGGCCTTTCCCCAGAGAAACAAAAGTCACCAGGTCAGGTTCCTGATGTCAGTGTGCAGGAGGCACTTGGCACTGTCAAACCAGCCACAGTTGCCTGTGGGGGCACCTTGCATCTCGGCGGCATCCTGATCCATGCCGAATTCCAGCAGGCAGCCGGCCACTCCGGGCCATTAGACCTTGGACACGTACAATGGCCTTTCCCCAGAGAAATAAAAGTCACCAGGCCAGGTTCCTGATGTCAGTTTGCAGGAGGCACTTGGCACTGTCAAACCAGCCACAGTTGCCTGTGGGGGCTCCTTTCATCTGGGAGTTATCCGCATCCGTGCGGAATTTCAACAGGCAGCCGGCCACTCCAGGCCACCTGGCCCTGGAGTGGAGCGATGGCTTTTCCCCAGAGAAACAAAAGTCACCCGGCCAGGTTCCTGATGTCAGTTTGCAGGAGGCACTTGGCACTGTCAAACCAGCCACACGCACCTGTATGGGCACCTTGCATCTGGGCGGTATCCTCATCTGTGCGGAAGTTCAGCAGGCTGCCGGCCACACCAGGCCACCGGGCACTGGACACGAACGATGCCCTTTCCCGTGAGAAACAAAAGTCACCAGGCCAGGTTCCTGATGTCAGTTTGCAGGAGGCGCTTGGCACTGTCAAACCAGCCACAGTTGCCTGTGGTGGTACTTTCCATCTGGGAGGTATCTTCAACAGTGCTGAATTTCAGCAGGCAGCCAGCCACTCTGGGCCACCCGTCCATGGATAGGAACGAAAGGCTTTCCCCTGAGAAACAAAAGACACCAGGCCAGGTTCCTGATGTCAGTTTGCAGGAGGCACTTGGCACTGTCAAACCAGCCACAGGTGCCTGTGGGGGCACTTTTCATCTGGGAGGCATCCCGATCCATGCGGAATTTCAGCAGGCAGCCGTCCACTCCGGGCCACCAGGCCCTGGACAAGAACCACGGCTTTTCCCTAGGGAAACAAAAGTCACCCGGCCAGGTTCCTGATGTCAGTTTGCAGGAGGCACTTGGCACTGTCAAACCAGCCACAGGTGCCTGTGGGGGCACTTTTCATCTGGGAGGCATCCCGATCCATGCGGAATTTCAGCAGGCAGCCGGGCACTCCAGGCCGCAAGGCCCTGGACATGAATCATGGTCTTTCCCCAGAGAAAGGAAAATCACAAGGCCAGGTTCCTGATGTCATTTTGCAGGAGGCACATGGCACTGTCAAACCAGCCACAGGTGCCTGTGGGGGCACCTTGCATCTCGGCGGCATCCTGATCCATGCCGAATTCCAGCAGGCAGCCGGCCACTCCGGGCCATTAGACCTTGGACACGTACAATGGCCTTTCCCCAGAGAAATAAAAGTCACCAGGCCAGGTTCCTGATGTCAGTTTGCAGGAGGCACTTGGCACTGTCAAACCAGCCACAGTTGCCTGTGGGGGCTCCTTTCATCTGGGAGTTATCCGCATCCGTGCGGAATTTCAACAGGCAGCCGGCCACTCCAGGCCACCTGGCCTTGGAGTGGAGCGATGGCTTTTCCCCAGAGAAACAAAAGTCACCCGGCCAGGTTCCTGATGTCAGTTTGCAGGAGGCACTTGGCACTGTCAAACCAGCCACAGGTGCCTGTGGGGGCACTTTTCATCTGGGAGGCATCCCGATCCATGCGGAATTTCAGCAGGCTGCCGGCCACACCAGGCCACCGGGCAATGGACATGAACGATGCCCTTTCCCGTGAGAAACAAAAGTCACCAGGCCAGGTTCCTGATGTCAGTTTGCAGGAGGCGCTTGGCACTGTCAAACCAGCCACAGTTGCCTGTGGTGGTACTTTCCATCTGGGAGGTATCTTCAACAGTGCGGAATTTCAGCAGGCAGCCAGCCACTCTGGGCCACCCGTCCATGGATAGGAACGAAAGGCTTTCCCCAGAGAAACAAAACTCACCCGGCCAGGTTCCTGATGTCAGTTTGCAGGAGGCACTTGGCACTGTCAAACCAGCCACAGGTGCCTGTGGGGGCACTTTTCATCTGGGAGGCATCCTGATCCATGCGGAATTTCAGCAGGCAGCCGGCCACTCCGGGCCACTGGGCTCTGAACAAGAATGATGGCCTTTCCCCAGAGAAACAAAACTCACAAGGCCAGGTTCCTGATGTCAGTTTGCAGGAGGCACTTGGCACTGTCAAACCAGCCACAGTTGCCTGTGGTGGCACCTTACATCTGGGAGGTATCCTGATCCGTGTGGAATTTCAGCAGGCAGCAGGCAAGTACGGGCCACCGGGCCCTGGACATGAACCATGGCCTTTCCCCTGAGAAAGAAAATCACCAGGCCAGGTTTCTGATGTCAGTTTGCAGGAAGCACTTGGCACTGTCAAACCAGCCACAGTTGCCTCTGGGGGCACCTTTCATCTCGGCGGCATCCTGGTCCGTGCAGAATTTCAGCAGGGGGCCGGCCACTCAGGACACCAGGCTCAGGATATGAACCATGGCCTTTCCCCAGAGAAACAAAAGTCACCAGGCCAGGTTCCTGATGTCAGTTTGCAGGAGGCACTTGGCACTGTCAAACCAGCCACAGGTGCCTGTGGGGCACCTTGCATCTCGGAGGTATCCTGATCCGTGCGGAATTTCAGCAGTCAGCCGGCCACTTTGGGCCACAGTTTGTAGGATATGAACCATGGCCTTTCCCCAGAGAAACAAAAGTCACCAGGTCAGGTTCCTGATGTCAGTGTGCAGGAGGCACTTGGCACTGTCAAACCAGCCACAGTTGCCTGTGGGGGCACCTTGCATCTCGGCGGCATCCTGATCCATGCCGAATTCCAGCAGGCAGCCGGCCACTCCGGGCCATTAGACCTTGGACACGTACAATGGCCTTTCCCCAGAGAAATAAAAGTCACCAGGCCAGGTTCCTGATGTCAGTTTGCAGGAGGCACTTGGCACTGTCAAACCAGCCACAGTTGCCTGTGGGGGCTCCTTTCATCTGGGAGTTATCCGCATCCGTGCGGAATTTCAACAGGCAGCCGGCCACTCCAGGCCACCTGGCCCTGGAGTGGAGCGATGGCTTTTCCCCAGAGAAACAAAAGTCACCCGGCCAGGTTCCTGATGTCAGTTTGCAAGAGGCACTTGGCACTGTCAAACCAGCCACACGCACCTGTATGGGCACCTTGCATCTGGGCGGTATCCTCATCTGTGCGGAAGTTCAGCAGGCTGCCGGCCACACCAGGCCACCGGGCACTGGACACGAACGATGCCCTTTCCCGTGAGAAACAAAAGTCACCAGGCCAGGTTCCTGATGTCAGTTTGCAGGAGGCGCTTGGCACTGTCAAACCAGCCACAGTTGCCTGTGGTGGTACTTTCCATCTGGGAGGTATCTTCAACAGTGCGGAATTTCAGCAGGCAGCCAGCCACTCTGGGCCACCCGTCCATGGATAGGAACGAAAGGCTTTCCCCTGAGAAACAAAAGACACCAGGCCAGGTTCCTGATGTCAGTTTGCAGGAGGCACTTGGCACTGTCAAACCAGCCACAGGTGCCTGTGGGGGCACTTTTCATCTGGGAGGCATCCCGATCCATGCGGAATTTCAGCAGGCAGCCGGCCACTCCGGGCCACCAGGCCCTGGACAAGAACCACGGCTTTTCCCTAGGGAAACAAAAGTCACCCGGCCAGGTTCCTGATGTCAGTTTGCAGGAGGCACTTGGCACTGTCAAACCAGCCACAGTTGGCTGTGGGGGCACTTTCCATCTGGGAGGCATCCCGATCCATGCGGAATTTCAGCAGGCAGCCGGGCACTCCAGGCCGCAAGGCCCTGGACATGAATCATGGTCTTTCCCCAGAGAAAGGAAAGTCACAAGGCCAGGTTCCTGATGTCAGTTTGCAGGAGGCACTTGGCACTGTCAAACCAGCCACAGTTGCCGGTGGTGGCACCTTACATCTGGGAGGTATCCTGATCCGTGTGGAATTTCAGCAGGCAGCAGGCAAGTACGGGCCACCGGGCCCTGGACATGAACCATGGCCTTTCCCCTGAGAAAGAAAATCACCAGGCCAGGTTTCTGATGTCAGTTTGCAGGAAGCACTTGGCACTGTCAAACCAGCCACAGTTGCCTCTGGGGGCACCTTTCATCTCGGCGGCATCCTGGTCCGTGCAGAATTTCAGCAGGGGGCCGGCCACTCAGGACACCAGGCTCAGGATATGAACCATGGCCTTTCCCCAGAGAAACAAAAGTCACCAGGCCAGGTTCCTGATGTCAGTTTGCAGGAGGCACTTGGCACTGTCAAACCAGCCACAGTTGCCTCTGGGGGCACCTTTCATCTCGGCGGCATCCTGGTCCGTGCAGAATTTCAGCAGTCAGCCGGCCACTTTGGGCCACAGTTTGTAGGATATGAACCATGGCCTTTCCCCAGAGAAATAAAAGTCACCAGGTCAGGTTCCTGATGTCAGTGTGCAGGAGGCACTTGGCACTGTCAAACCAGCCACAGTTGCCTGTGGGGGCACCTTGCATCTCGGCGGCATCCTGATCCATGCCGAATTCCAGCAGGCAGCCGGCCACTCCGGGCCATTAGACCTTGGACACGTACAATGGCCTTTCCCCAGAGAAATAAAAGTCACCAGGCCAGGTTCCTGATGTCAGTTTGCAGGAGGCACTTGGCACTGTCAAACCAGCCACAGTTGCCTGTGGGGGCTCCTTTCATCTGGGAGTTATCCGCATCCGTGCGGAATTTCAACAGGCAGCCGGCCACTCCAGGCCACCTGGCCCTGGAGTGGAGCGATGGCTTTTCCCCAGAGAAACAAAAGTCACCCGGCCAGGTTCCTGATGTCAGTTTGCAGGAGGCACTTGGCACTGTCAAACCAGCCACACGCACCTGTATGGGCACCTTGCATCTGGGAGGTATCCTCATCTGTGCGGAAGTTCAGCAGGCTGCCGGCCACACCAGGCCACCGGGCACTGGACACGAACGATGCCCTTTCCCGTGAGAAACAAAAGTCACCAGGCCAGGTTCCTGATGTCAGTTTGCAGGAGGCGCTTGGCACTGTCAAACCAGCCACAGTTGCCTGTGGTGGTACTTTCCATCTGGGAGGTATCTTCAACAGTGCGGAATTTCAGCAGGCAGCCAGCCACTCTGGGCCACCCGTCCATGGATAGGAACGAAAGGCTTTCCCCAGAGAAACAAAACTCACCCGGCCAGGTTCCTGATGTCAGTTTGCAGGAGGCACTTGGGACTGTCAAACCAGCCACAGGTGCCTGTGGGGGCACTTTTCATCTGGGAGGCATCCTGATCCATGCGGAATTTCAGCAGGCAGCCGGCCACTCCGGGCCACTGGGCTCTGAACAAGAATGATGGCCTTTCCCCAGAGAAACAAAACTCACAAGGCCAGGTTCCTGATGTCAGTTTGCAGGAGGCACTTGGCACTGTCAAACCAGCCACAGTTGCCTGTGGTGGCACCTTACATCTGGGAGTTATCCTGATCCGTGTGGAATTTCAGCAGGCAGCAGGCAAGTACGGGCCACCGGGCCCTGGACATGAACCATGGCCTTTCCCCTGAGAAAGAAAATCACCAGGCCAGGTTTCTGATGTCAGTTTGCAGGAAGCACTTGGCACTGTCAAACCAGCCACAGTTGCCTCTGGGGGCACCTTTCATCTCGGCGGCATCCTGGTCCGTGCAGAATTTCAGCAGGGGGCCGGCCACTCAGGACACCAGGCTCAGGATATGAACCATGGCCTTTCCCCAGAGAAACAAAAGTCACCAGGCCAGGTTCCTGATGTCAGTTTGCAGGAGGCACTTGGCACTGTCAAACCAGCCACAGGTGCCTGTGGGGCACCTTGCATCTCGGAGGTATCCTGATCCGTGCGGAATTTCAGCAGTCAGCCGGCCACTTTGGGCCACAGTTTGTAGGATATGAACCATGGCCTTTCCCCAGAGAAACAAAAGTCACCAGGTCAGGTTCCTGATGTCAGTGTGCAGGAGGCACTTGGCACTGTCAAACCAGCCACAGTTGCCTGTGGGGGCACCTTGCATCTCGGCGGCATCCTGATCCATGCCGAATTCCAGCAGGCAGCCGGCCACTCCGGGCCATTAGACCTTGGACACGTACAATGGCCTTTCCCCAGAGAAATAAAAGTCACCAGGCCAGGTTCCTGATGTCAGTTTGCAGGAGGCACTTGGCACTGTCAAACCAGCCACAGTTGCCTGTGGGGGCTCCTTTCATCTGGGAGTTATCCGCATCCGTGCGGAATTTCAACAGGCAGCCGGCCACTCCAGGCCACCTGGCCCTGGAGTGGAGCGATGGCTTTTCCCCAGAGAAACAAAAGTCACCCGGCCAGGTTCCTGATGTCAGTTTGCAGGAGGCACTTGGCACTGTCAAACCAGCCACACGCACCTGTATGGGCACCTTGCATCTGGGCGGTATCCTCATCTGTGCGGAAGTTCAGCAGGCTGCCGGCCACACCAGGCCACCGGGCACTGGACACGAACGATGCCCTTTCCCGTGAGAAACAAAAGTCACCAGGCCAGGTTCCTGATGTCAGTTTGCAGGAGGCGCTTGGCACTGTCAAACCAGCCACAGTTGCCTGTGGTGGTACTTTCCATCTGGGAGGTATCTTCAACAGTGCGGAATTTCAGCAGGCAGCCAGCCACTCTGGGCCACCCGTCCATGGATAGGAACGAAAGGCTTTCCCCTGAGAAACAAAAGACACCAGGCCAGGTTCCTGATGTCAGTTTGCAGGAGGCACTTGGCACTGTCAAACCAGCCACAGGTGCCTGTGGGGGCACTTTTCATCTGGGAGGCATCCCGATCCATGCGGAATTTCAGCAGGCAGCCGGCCACTCCGGGCCACCAGGCCCTGGACAAGAACCACGGCTTTTCCCTAGGGAAACAAAAGTCACCCGGCCAGGTTCCTGATGTCACTTTGCAGGAGGCACTTGCACTGTCAAACCAGCCACAGTTGGCTGTGGGGGCACTTTCCATCTGGGAGGCATCCCGATCCATGCGGAATTTCAGCAGGCAGCCGGCCACTCCGGGCCACCAGGCCCTGGACAAGAACCACGGCTTTTCCCTAGGGAAACAAAAGTCACCCGGCCAGGTTCCTGATGTCAGTTTGCAGGAGGCACTTGGCACTGTCAAACCAGCCACAGTTGGCTGTGGGGGCACTTTCCATCTGGGAGGCATCCCGATCCATGCGGAATTTCAGCAGGCAGCCGGGCACTCCGGGCCGCAAGGCCCTGGACATGAATCATGGTCTTTCCCCAGAGAAAGGAAAGTCACAAGGCCAGGTTCCTGATGTCAGTTTGCAGGAGGCACTTGGCACTGTCAAACCAGCCACAGTTGCCTGTGGTGGCACCTTACATCTGGGAGGTATCCTGATCCGTGTGGAATTTCAGCAGGCAGCAGGCAAGTACGGGCCACCGGGCCCTGGACATGAACCATGGCCTTTCCCCTGAGAAAGAAAATCACCAGGCCAGGTTTCTGATGTCAGTTTGCAGGAAGCACTTGGCACTGTCAAACCAGCCACAGTTGCCTCTGGGGGCACCTTTCATCTCGGCGGCATCCTGGTCCGTGCAGAATTTCAGCAGGGGGCCGGCCACTCAGGACACCAGGCTCAGGATATGAACCATGGCCTTTCCCCAGAGAAACAAAAGTCACCAGGCCAGGTTCCTGATGTCAGTTTGCAGGAGGCACTTGGCACTGTCAAACCAGCCACAGTTGCCTGTGGGGGCACCTTTCATCTCGGCGGCATCCTGGTCCGTGCAGAATTTCAGCAGGGGGCCGGCCACTCAGGACACCAGGCTCAGGATATGAACCATGGCCTTTCCCCAGAGAAACAAAAGTCACCAGGCCAGGTTCCTGATGTCAGTTTGCAGGAGGCACTTGGCACTGTCAAACCAGCCACAGGTGCCTGTGGGGCACCTTGCATCTCGGAGGTATCCTGATCCGTGCGGAATTTCAGCAGTCAGCCGGCCACTTTGGGCCACAGTTTGTAGGATATGAACCATGGCCTTTCCCCAGAGAAATAAAAGTCACCAGCTCAGGTTCCTGATGTCAGTGTGCAGGAGGCACTTGGCACTGTCAAACCAGCCACAGTTGCCTGTGGGGGCACCTTGCATCTCGGCGGCATCCTGATCCATGCCGAATTCCAGCAGGCAGCCGGCCACTCCGGGCCATTAGACCTTGGACACGTACAATGGCCTTTCCCCAGAGAAATAAAAGTCACCAGGCCAGGTTCCTGATGTCAGTTTGCAGGAGGCACTTGGCACTGTCAGACCAGCCACAGTTGCCTGTGGGGGCTCCTTTCATCTGGGAGTTATCCGCATCCGTGCGGAATTTCAACAGGCAGCCGGCCACTCCAGGCCACCTGGCCCTGGAGTGGAGCGATGGCTTTTCCCCAGAGAAACAAAAGTCACCCGGCCAGGTTCCTGATGTCAGTTTGCAGGAGGCACTTGGCACTGTCAAACCAGCCACACGCACCTGTATGGGCACCTTGCATCTGGGAGGTATCCTCATCTGTGCGGAAGTTCAGCAGGCTGCCGGCCACACCAGGCCACCGGGCAATGGACATGAACGATGCCCTTTCCCGTGAGAAACAAAAGTCACCAGGCCAGGTTCCTGATGTCAGTTTGCAGGAGGCGCTTGGCACTGTCAAACCAGCCACAGTTGCCTGTGGTGGTACTTTCCATCTGGGAGGTATCTTCAACAGTGCGGAATTTCAGCAGGCAGCCAGCCACTCTGGGCCACCCGTCCATGGATAGGAACGAAAGGCTTTCCCCAGAGAAACAAAACTCACCCGGCCAGGTTCCTGATGTCAGTTTGCAGGAGGCACTTGGCACTGTCAAACCAGCCACAGGTGCCTGTGGGGGCACTTTTCATCTGGGAGGCATCCTGATCCATGCGGAATTTCAGCAGGCAGCCGGCCACTCCGGGCCACTGGGCTCTGAACAAGAATGATGGCCTTTCCCCAGAGAAACAAAACTCACAAGGCCAGGTTCCTGATGTCAGTTTGCAGGAGGCACTTGGCACTGTCAAACCAGCCACAGTTGCCTGTGGTGGCACCTTACATCTGGGAGTTATCCTGATCCGTGTGGAATTTCAGCAGGCAGCAGGCAAGTACGGGCCACCGGGCCCTGGACATGAACCATGGCCTTTCCCCTGAGAAAGAAAATCACCAGGCCAGGTTTCTGATGTCAGTTTGCAGGAAGCACTTGGCACTGTCAAACCAGCCACAGTTGCCTCTGGGGGCACCTTTCATCTCGGCGGCATCCTGGTCCGTGCAGAATTTCAGCAGGGGGCCGGCCACTCAGGACACCAGGCTCAGGATATGAACCATGGCCTTTCCCCAGAGAAACAAAAGTCACCAGGCCAGGTTCCTGATGTCAGTTTGCAGGAGGCACTTGGCACTGTCAAACCAGCCACAGGTGCCTGTGGGGCACCTTGCATCTCGGAGGTATCCTGATCCGTGCGGAATTTCAGCAGTCAGCCGGCCACTTTGGGCCACAGTTTGTAGGATATGAACCATGGCCTTTCCCCAGAGAAACAAAAGTCACCAGGTCAGGTTCCTGATGTCAGTGTGCAGGAGGCACTTGGCACTGTCAAACCAGCCACAGTTGCCTGTGGGGGCACCTTGCATCTCGGCGGCATCCTGATCCATGCCGAATTCCAGCAGGCAGCCGGCCACTCCGGGCCATTAGACCTTGGACACGTACAATGGCCTTTCCCCAGAGAAATAAAAGTCACCAGGCCAGGTTCCTGATGTCAGTTTGCAGGAGGCACTTGGCACTGTCAAACCAGCCACAGTTGCCTGTGGGGGCTCCTTTCATCTGGGAGTTATCCGCATCCGTGCGGAATTTCAACAGGCAGCCGGCCACTCCAGGCCACCTGGCCCTGGAGTGGAGCGATGGCTTTTCCCCAGAGAAACAAAAGTCACCCGGCCAGGTTCCTGATGTCAGTTTGCAGGAGGCACTTGGCACTGTCAAACCAGCCACACGCACCTGTATGGGCACCTTGCATCTGGGCGGTATCCTCATCTGTGCGGAAGTTCAGCAGGCTGCCGGCCACACCAGGCCACCGGGCACTGGACACGAACGATGCCCTTTCCCGTGAGAAACAAAAGTCACCAGGCCAGGTTCCTGATGTCAGTTTGCAGGAGGCGCTTGGCACTGTCAAACCAGCCACAGTTGCCTGTGGTGGTACTTTCCATCTGGGAGGTATCTTCAACAGTGCGGAATTTCAGCAGGCAGCCAGCCACTCTGGGCCACCCGTCCATGGATAGGAACGAAAGGCTTTCCCCTGAGAAACAAAAGACACCAGGCCAGGTTCCTGATGTCAGTTTGCAGGAGGCACTTGGCACTGTCAAACCAGCCACAGGTGCCTGTGGGGGCACTTTTCATCTGGGAGGCATCCCGATCCATGCGGAATTTCAGCAGGCAGCCGGCCACTCCGGGCCACCAGGCCCTGGACAAGAACCACGGCTTTTCCCTAGGGAAACAAAAGTCACCCGGCCAGGTTCCTGATGTCAGTTTGCAGGAGGCACTTGGCACTGTCAAACCAGCCACAGTTGGCTGTGGGGGCACTTTCCATCTGGGAGGCATCCCGATCCATGCGGAATTTCAGCAGGCAGCCGGCCACTCCAGGCCGCAAGGCCCTGGACATGAATCATGGTCTTTCCCCAGAGAAAGGAAAGTCACAAGGCCAGGTTCCTGATGTCAGTTTGCAGGAGGCACTTGGCACTGTCAAACCAGCCACAGTTGCCTGTGGTGGCACCTTACATCTGGGAGGTATCCTGATCCGCGTGGAATTTCAGCAGGCAGCAGGCAAGTACGGGCCACCGGGCCCTGGACATGAACCATGGCCTTTCCCCTGAGAAAGAAAATCACCAGGCCAGGTTTCTGATGTCAGTTTGCAGGAAGCACTTGGCACTGTCAAACCAGCCACAGTTGCCTCTGGGTGCACCTTTCATCTCGGCGGCATCCTGGTCCGTGCAGAATTTCAGCAGGGGGCCGGCCACTCAGGACACCAGGCTCAGGATATGAACCATGGCCTTTCCCCAGAGAAACAAAAGTCACCAGGCCAGGTTCCTGATGTCAGTTTGCAGGAGGCACTTGGCACTGTCAAACCAGCCACAGTTGCCTCTGGGGGCACCTTTCATCTCGGCGGCATCCTGGTCCGTGCAGAATTTCAGCAGGGGGCCGGCCACTCAGGACACCAGGCTCAGGATATGAACCATGGCCTTTCCCCAGAGAAACAAAAGTCACCAGGCCAGGTTCCTGATGTCAGTTTGCAGGAGGCACTTGGCACTGTCAAACCAGCCACAGGTGCCTGTGGGGCACCTTGCATCTCGGAGGTATCCTGATCCGTGCGGAATTTCAGCAGTCAGCCGGCCACTTTGGGCCACAGTTTGTAGGATATGAACCATGGCCTTTCCCCAGAGAAATAAAAGTCACCAGGTCAGGTTCCTGATGTCAGTGTGCAGGAGGCACTTGGCACTGTCAAACCAGCCACAGTTGCCTGTGGGGCACCTTGCATCTCGGCGGCATCCTGATCCATGCCGAATTCCAGCAGGCAGCCGGCCACTCCGGGCCATTAGACCTTGGACACGTACAATGGCCTTTCCCCAGAGAAATAAAAGTCACCAGGCCAGGTTCCTGATGTCAGTTTGCAGGAGGCACTTGGCACTGTCAAACCAGCCACAGTTGCCTGTGGGGGCTCCTTTCATCTGGGAGTTATCCGCATCCGTGCGGAATTTCAACAGGCAGCCGGCCACTCCAGGCCACCTGGCCCTGGAGTGGAGCGATGGCTTTTCCCCAGAGAAACAAAAGTCACCCGGCCAGGTTCCTGATGTCAGTTTGCAGGAGGCACTTGGCACTGTCAAACCAGCCACACGCACCTGTATGGGCACCTTGCATCTGGGAGGTATCCTCATCTGTGCGGAAGTTCAGCAGGCTGCCGGCCACACCAGGCCACCGGGCAATGGACATGAACGATGCCCTTTCCCGTGAGAAACAAAAGTCACCAGGCCAGGTTCCTGATGTCAGTTTGCAGGAGGCGCTTGGCACTGTCAAACCAGCCACAGTTGCCTGTGGTGGTACTTTCCATCTGGGAGGTATCTTCAACAGTGCGGAATTTCAGCAGGCAGCCAGCCACTCTGGGCCACCCGTCCATGGATAGGAACGAAAGGCTTTCCCCAGAGAAACAAAACTCACCCGGCCAGGTTCCTGATGTCAGTTTGCAGGAGGCACTTGGCACTGTCAAACCAGCCACAGGTGCCTGTGGGGGCACTTTTCATCTGGGAGGCATCCTGATCCATGCGGAATTTCAGCAGGCAGCCGGCCACTCCGGGCCACTGGGCTCTGAACAAGAATGATGGCCTTTCCCCAGAGAAACAAAACTCACAAGGCCAGGTTCCTGATGTCAGTTTGCAGGAGGCACTTGGCACTGTCAAACCAGCCACAGTTGCCTGTGGTGGCACCTTACATCTGGGAGTTATCCTGATCCGTGTGGAATTTCAGCAGGCAGCAGGCAAGTACGGGCCACCGGGCCCTGGACATGAACCATGGCCTTTCCCCTGAGAAAGAAAATCACCAGGCCAGGTTTCTGATGTCAGTTTGCAGGAAGCACTTGGCACTGTCAAACCAGCCACAGTTGCCTGTGGGGGCACCTTTCATCTCGGCGGCATCCTGGTCCGTGCAGAATTTCAGCAGGGGGCCGGCCACTCAGGACACCAGGCTCAGGATATGAACCATGGCCTTTCCCCAGAGAAACAAAAGTCACCAGGCCAGGTTCCTGACGTCAGTTTGCAGGAGGCACTTGGCACTGTCAAACCAGCCACAGGTGCCTGTGGGGCACCTTGCATCTCGGAGGTATCCTGATCCGTGCGGAATTTCAGCAGTCAGCCGGCCACTTTGGGCCACAGTTTGTAGGATATGAACCATGGCCTTTCCCCAGAGAAACAAAAGTCACCAGGTCAGGTTCCTGATGTCAGTGTGCAGGAGGCACTTGGCACTGTCAAACCAGCCACAGTTGCCTGTGGGGGCACCTTGCATCTCGGCGGCATCCTGATCCATGCCGAATTCCAGCAGGCAGCCGGCCACTCCGGGCCATTAGACCTTGGACACGTACAATGGCCTTTCCCCAGAGAAATAAAAGTCACCAGGCCAGGTTCCTGATGTCAGTTTGCAGGAGGCACTTGGCACTGTCAAACCAGCCACAGTTGCCTGTGGGGGCTCCTTTCATCTGGGAGTTATCCGCATCCGTGCGGAATTTCAACAGGCAGCCGGCCACTCCAGGCCACCTGGCCCTGGAGTGGAGCGATGGCTTTTCCCCAGAGAAACAAAAGTCACCCGGCCAGGTTCCTGATGTCAGTTTGCAGGAGGCACTTGGCACTGTCAAACCAGCCACACGCACCTGTATGGGCACCTTGCATCTGGGCGGTATCCTCATCTGTGCGGAAGTTCAGCAGGCTGCCGGCCACACCAGGCCACCGGGCACTGGACAGGAACGATGCCCTTTCCCGTGAGAAACAAAAGTCACCAGGCCAGGTTCCTGATGTCAGTTTGCAGGAGGCGCTTGGCACTGTCAAACCAGCCACAGTTGCCTGTGGTGGTACTTTCCATCTGGGAGGTATCTTCAACAGTGCGGAATTTCAGCAGGCAGCCAGCCACTCTGGGCCACCCGTCCATGGATAGGAACGAAAGGCTTTCCCCTGAGAAACAAAAGACACCAGGCCAGGTTCCTGATGTCAGTTTGCAGGAGGCACTTGGCACTGTCAAACCAGCCACAGGTGCCTGTGGGGGCACTTTTCATCTGGGAGGCATCCCGATCCATGCGGAATTTCAGCAGGCAGCCGGCCACTCCGGGCCACCAGGCCCTGGACAAGAACCACGGCTTTTCCCTAGGGAAACAAAAGTCACCCGGCCAGGTTCCTGATGTCAGTTTGCAGGAGGCACTTGGCACTGTCAAACCAGCCACAGTTGGCTGTGGGGGCACTTTCCATCTGGGAGGCATCCCGATTCATGCGGAATTTCAGCAGGCAGCCGGGCACTCCAGGCCGCAAGGCCCTGGACATGAATCATGGTCTTTCCCCAGAGAAAGGAAAGTCACAAGGCCAGGTTCCTGATGTCATTTTGCAGGAGGCACATGGCACTGTCAAACCAGCCACAGGTGCCTGTGGGGGCACCTTGCATCTCGGCGGCATCCTGATCCATGCCGAATTCCAGCAGGCAGCCGGCCACTCCGGGCCATTAGACCTTGGACACGTACAATGGCCTTTCCCCAGAGAAATAAAAGTCACCAGGCCAGGTTCCTGATGTCAGTTTGCAGGAGGCACTTGGCACTGTCAAACCAGCCACAGTTGCCTGTGGGGGCTCCTTTCATCTGGGAGTTATCCGCATCCGTGCGGAATTTCAACAGGCAGCCGGCCACTCCAGGCCACCTGGCCTTGGAGTGGAGCGATGGCTTTTCCCCAGAGAAACAAAAGTCACCCGGCCAGGTTCCTGATGTCAGTTTGCAGGAGGCACTTGGCACTGTCAAACCAGCCACACGCACCTGTATGGGCACCTTGCATCTGGGCGGTATCCTCATCTGTGCGGAAGTTCAGCAGGCTGCCGGCCACACCAGGCCACCGGGCAATGGACATGAACGATGCCCTTTCCCGTGAGAAACAAAAGTCACCAGGCCAGGTTCCTGATGTCAGTTTGCAGGAGGCGCTTGGCACTGTCAAACCAGCCACAGTTGCCTGTGGTGGTACTTTCCATCTGGGAGGTATCTTCAACAGTGCGGAATTTCAGCAGGCAGCCAGCCACTCTGGGCCACCCGTCCATGGATAGGAACGAAAGGCTTTCCCCAGAGAAACAAAACTCACCCGGCCAGGTTCCTGATGTCAGTTTGCAGGAGGCACTTGGCACTGTCAAACCAGCCACAGGTGCCTGTGGGGGCACTTTTCATCTGGGAGGCATCCTGATCCATGCGGAATTTCAGCAGGCAGCCGGCCACTCCGGGCCACTGGGCTCTGAACAAGAATGATGGCCTTTCCCCAGAGAAACAAAACTCACAAGGCCAGGTTCCTGATGTCAGTTTGCAGGAGGCACTTGGCACTGTCAAACCAGCCACAGTTGCCTGTGGTGGCACCTTACACCTGGGAGGTATCCTGATCCGTGTGGAATTTCAGCAGGCAGCAGGCAAGTACGGGCCACCGGGCCCTGGACATGAACCATGGCCTTTCCCCTGAGAAAGAAAATCACCAGGCCAGGTTTCTGATGTCAGTTTGCAGGAAGCACTTGGCACTGTCAAACCAGCCACAGTTGCCTGTGGGGGCACCTTTCATCTCGGCGGCATCCTGGTCCGTGCAGAATTTCAGCAGGGGGCCGGCCACTCAGGACACCAGGCTCAGGATATGAACCATGGCCTTTCCCCAGAGAAACAAAAGTCACCAGGCCAGGTTCCTGATGTCAGTTTGCAGGAGGCACTTGGCACTGTCAAACCAGCCACAGGTGCCTGTGGGGCACCTTGCATCTCGGAGGTATCCTGATCCGTGCGGAATTTCAGCAGTCAGCCGGCCACTTTGGGCCACAGTTTGTAGGATATGAACCATGGCCTTTCCCCAGAGAAACAAAAGTCACCAGGTCAGGTTCCTGATGTCAGTGTGCAGGAGGCACTTGGCACTGTCAAACCAGCCACAGTTGCCTGTGGGGGCACCTTGCATCTCGGCGGCATCCTGATCCATGCCGAATTCCAGCAGGCAGCCGGCCACTCCGGGCCATTAGACCTTGGACACGTACAATGGCCTTTCCCCAGAGAAATAAAAGTCACCAGGCCAGGTTCCTGATGTCAGTTTGCAGGAGGCACTTGGCACTGTCAAACCAGCCACAGTTGCCTGTGGGGGCTCCTTTCATCTGGGAGTTATCCGCATCCGTGCGGAATTTCAACAGGCAGCCGGCCACTCCAGGCCACCTGGCCCTGGAGTGGAGCGATGGCTTTTCCCCAGAGAAACAAAAGTCACCCGGCCAGGTTCCTGATGTCAGTTTGCAGGAGGCACTTGGCACTGTCAAACCAGCCACACGCACCTGTATGGGCACCTTGCATCTGGGCGGTATCCTCATCTGTGCGGAAGTTCAGCAGGCTGCCGGCCACACCAGGCCACCGGGCACTGGACACGAACGATGCCCTTTCCCGTGAGAAACAAAAGTCACCAGGCCAGGTTCCTGATGTCAGTTTGCAGGAGGCGCTTGGCACTGTCAAACCAGCCACAGTTGCCTGTGGTGGTACTTTCCATCTGGGAGGTATCTTCAACAGTGCGGAATTTCAGCAGGCAGCCAGCCACTCTGGGCCACCCGTCCATGGATAGGAACGAAAGGCTTTCCCCTGAGAAACAAAAGACACCAGGCCAGGTTCCTGATGTCAGTTTGCAGGAGGCACTTGGCACTGTCAAACCAGCCACAGGTGCCTGTGGGGGCACTTTTCATCTGGGAGGCATCCCGATCCATGCGGAATTTCAGCAGGCAGCCGGCCACTCCGGGCCACCAGGCCCTGGACAAGAACCACGGCTTTTCCCTAGGGAAACAAAAGTCACCCGGCCAGGTTCCTGATGTCAGTTTGCAGGAGGCACTTGGCACTGTCAAACCAGCCACAGTTGGCTGTGGGGGCACTTTCCATCTGGGAGGCATCCCGATCCATGCGGAATTTCAGCAGGCAGCCGGGCACTCCAGGCCGCAAGGCCCTGGACATGAATCATGGTCTTTCCCCAGAGAAAGGAAAGTCACAAGGCCAGGTTCCTGATGTCAGTTTGCAGGAGGCACTTGGCACTGTCAAACCAGCCACAGTTGCCGGTGGTGGCACCTTACATCTGGGAGGTATCCTGATCCGTGTGGAATTTCAGCAGGCAGCAGGCAAGTACGGGCCACCGGGCCCTGGACATGAACCATGGCCTTTCCCCTGAGAAAGAAAATCACCAGGCCAGGTTTCTGATGTCAGTTTGCAGGAAGCACTTGGCACTGTCAAACCAGCCACAGTTGCCTCTGGGGGCACCTTTCATCTCGGCGGCATCCTGGTCCGTGCAGAATTTCAGCAGGGGGCCGGCCACTCAGGACACCAGGCTCAGGATATGAACCATGGCCTTTCCCCAGAGAAACAAAAGTCACCAGGCCAGGTTCCTGATGTCAGTTTGCAGGAGGCACTTGGCACTGTCAAACCAGCCACAGTTGCCTCTGGGGGCACCTTTCATCTCGGCGGCATCCTGGTCCGTGCAGAATTTCAGCAGTCAGCCGGCCACTTTGGGCCACAGTTTGTAGGATATGAACCATGGCCTTTCCCCAGAGAAATAAAAGTCACCAGGTCAGGTTCCTGATGTCAGTGTGCAGGAGGCACTTGGCACTGTCAAACCAGCCACAGTTGCCTGTGGGGGCACCTTGCATCTCGGCGGCATCCTGATCCATGCCGAATTCCAGCAGGCAGCCGGCCACTCCGGGCCATTAGACCTTGGACACGTACAATGGCCTTTCCCCAGAGAAATAAAAGTCACCAGGCCAGGTTCCTGATGTCAGTTTGCAGGAGGCACTTGGCACTGTCAAACCAGCCACAGTTGCCTGTGGGGGCTCCTTTCATCTGGGAGTTATCCGCATCCGTGCGGAATTTCAACAGGCAGCCGGCCACTCCAGGCCACCTGGCCCTGGAGTGGAGCGATGGCTTTTCCCCAGAGAAACAAAAGTCACCCGGCCAGGTTCCTGATGTCAGTTTGCAGGAGGCACTTGGCACTGTCAAACCAGCCACACGCACCTGTATGGGCACCTTGCATCTGGGAGGTATCCTCATCTGTGCGGAAGTTCAGCAGGCTGCCGGCCACACCAGGCCACCGGGCACTGGACACGAACGATGCCCTTTCCCGTGAGAAACAAAAGTCACCAGGCCAGGTTCCTGATGTCAGTTTGCAGGAGGCGCTTGGCACTGTCAAACCAGCCACAGTTGCCTGTGGTGGTACTTTCCATCTGGGAGGTATCTTCAACAGTGCGGAATTTCAGCAGGCAGCCAGCCACTCTGGGCCACCCGTCCATGGATAGGAACGAAAGGCTTTCCCCAGAGAAACAAAACTCACCCGGCCAGGTTCCTGATGTCAGTTTGCAGGAGGCACTTGGCACTGTCAAACCAGCCACAGGTGCCTGTGGGGGCACTTTTCATCTGGGAGGCATCCTGATCCATGCGGAATTTCAGCAGGCAGCCGGCCACTCCGGGCCACTGGGCTCTGAACAAGAATGATGGCCTTTCCCCAGAGAAACAAAACTCACAAGGCCAGGTTCCTGATGTCAGTTTGCAGGAGGCACTTGGCACTGTCAAACCAGCCACAGTTGCCTGTGGTGGCACCTTACACCTGGGAGGTATCCTGATCCGTGTGGAATTTCAGCAGGCAGCAGGCAAGTACGGGCCACCGGGCCCTGGACATGAACCATGGCCTTTCCCCTGAGAAAGAAAATCACCAGGCCAGGTTTCTGATGTCAGTTTGCAGGAAGCACTTGGCACTGTCAAACCAGCCACAGTTGCCTGTGGGGGCACCTTTCATCTCGGCGGCATCCTGGTCCGTGCAGAATTTCAGCAGGGGGCCGGCCACTCAGGACACCAGGCTCAGGATATGAACCATGGCCTTTCCCCAGAGAAACAAAAGTCACCAGGCCAGGTTCCTGATGTCAGTTTGCAGGAGGCACTTGGCACTGTCAAACCAGCCACAGGTGCCTGTGGGGCACCTTGCATCTCGGAGGTATCCTGATCCGTGCGGAATTTCAGCAGTCAGCCGGCCACTTTGGGCCACAGTTTGTAGGATATGAACCATGGCCTTTCCCCAGAGAAACAAAAGTCACCAGGTCAGGTTCCTGATGTCAGTGTGCAGGAGGCACTTGGCACTGTCAAACCAGCCACAGTTGCCTGTGGGGGCACCTTGCATCTCGGCGGCATCCTGATCCATGCCGAATTCCAGCAGGCAGCCGGCCACTCCGGGCCATTAGACCTTGGACACGTACAATGGCCTTTCCCCAGAGAAATAAAAGTCACCAGGCCAGGTTCCTGATGTCAGTTTGCAGGAGGCACTTGGCACTGTCAAACCAGCCACAGTTGCCTGTGGGGGCTCCTTTCATCTGGGAGTTATCCGCATCCGTGCGGAATTTCAACAGGCAGCCGGCCACTCCAGGCCACCTGGCCCTGGAGTGGAGCGATGGCTTTTCCCCAGAGAAACAAAAGTCACCCGGCCAGGTTCCTGATGTCAGTTTGCAGGAGGCACTTGGCACTGTCAAACCAGCCACACGCACCTGTATGGGCACCTTGCATCTGGGCGGTATCCTCATCTGTGCGGAAGTTCAGCAGGCTGCCGGCCACACCAGGCCACCGGGCACTGGACACGAACGATGCCCTTTCCCGTGAGAAACAAAAGTCACCAGGCCAGGTTCCTGATGTCAGTTTGCAGGAGGCGCTTGGCACTGTCAAACCAGCCACAGTTGCCTGTGGTGGTACTTTCCATCTGGGAGGTATCTTCAACAGTGCGGAATTTCAGCAGGCAGCCAGCCACTCTGGGCCACCCGTCCATGGATAGGAACGAAAGGCTTTCCCCTGAGAAACAAAAGACACCAGGCCAGGTTCCTGATGTCAGTTTGCAGGAGGCACTTGGCACTGTCAAACCAGCCACAGGTGCCTGTGGGGGCACTTTTCATCTGGGAGGCATCCCGATCCATGCGGAATTTCAGCAGGCAGCCGGCCACTCCGGGCCACCAGGCCCTGGACAAGAACCACGGCTTTTCCCTAGGGAAACAAAAGTCACCCGGCCAGGTTCCTGATGTCAGTTTGCAGGAGGCACTTGGCACTGTCAAACCAGCCACAGTTGGCTGTGGGGGCACTTTCCATCTGGGAGGCATCCCGATCCATGCGGAATTTCAGCAGGCAGCCGGGCACTCCAGGCCGCAAGGCCCTGGACATGAATCATGGTCTTTCCCCAGAGAAAGGAAAGTCACAAGGCCAGGTTCCTGATGTCAGTTTGCAGGAGGCACTTGGCACTGTCAAACCAGCCACAGTTGCCGGTGGTGGCACCTTACATCTGGGAGGTATCCTGATCCGTGTGGAATTTCAGCAGGCAGCAGGCAAGTACGGGCCACCGGGCCCTGGACATGAACCATGGCCTTTCCCCTGAGAAAGAAAATCACCAGGCCAGGTTTCTGATGTCAGTTTGCAGGAAGCACTTGGCACTGTCAAACCAGCCACAGTTGCCTCTGGGGGCACCTTTCATCTCGGCGGCATCCTGGTCCGTGCAGAATTTCAGCAGGGGGCCGGCCACTCAGGACACCAGGCTCAGGATATGAACCATGGCCTTTCCCCAGAGAAACAAAAGTCACCAGGCCAGGTTCCTGATGTCAGTTTGCAGGAGGCACTTGGCACTGTCAAACCAGCCACAGTTGCCTCTGGGGGCACCTTTCATCTCGGCGGCATCCTGGTCCGTGCAGAATTTCAGCAGTCAGCCGGCCACTTTGGGCCACAGTTTGTAGGATATGAACCATGGCCTTTCCCCAGAGAAATAAAAGTCACCAGGTCAGGTTCCTGATGTCAGTGTGCAGGAGGCACTTGGCACTGTCAAACCAGCCACAGTTGCCTGTGGGGGCACCTTGCATCTCGGCGGCATCCTGATCCATGCCGAATTCCAGCAGGCAGCCGGCCACTCCGGGCCATTAGACCTTGGACACGTACAATGGCCTTTCCCCAGAGAAATAAAAGTCACCAGGCCAGGTTCCTGATGTCAGTTTGCAGGAGGCACTTGGCACTGTCAAACCAGCCACAGTTGCCTGTGGGGGCTCCTTTCATCTGGGAGTTATCCGCATCCGTGCGGAATTTCAACAGGCAGCCGGCCACTCCAGGCCACCTGGCCCTGGAGTGGAGCGATGGCTTTTCCCCAGAGAAACAAAAGTCACCCGGCCAGGTTCCTGATGTCAGTTTGCAGGAGGCACTTGGCACTGTCAAACCAGCCACACGCACCTGTATGGGCACCTTGCATCTGGGAGGTATCCTCATCTGTGCGGAAGTTCAGCAGGCTGCCGGCCACACCAGGCCACCGGGCACTGGACACGAACGATGCCCTTTCCCGTGAGAAACAAAAGTCACCAGGCCAGGTTCCTGATGTCAGTTTGCAGGAGGCGCTTGGCACTGTCAAACCAGCCACAGTTGCCTGTGGTGGTACTTTCCATCTGGGAGGTATCTTCAACAGTGCGGAATTTCAGCAGGCAGCCAGCCACTCTGGGCCACCCGTCCATGGATAGGAACGAAAGGCTTTCCCCAGAGAAACAAAACTCACCCGGCCAGGTTCCTGATGTCAGTTTGCAGGAGGCACTTGGGACTGTCAAACCAGCCACAGGTGCCTGTGGGGGCACTTTTCATCTGGGAGGCATCCTGATCCATGCGGAATTTCAGCAGGCAGCCGGCCACTCCGGGCCACTGGGCTCTGAACAAGAATGATGGCCTTTCCCCAGAGAAACAAAACTCACAAGGCCAGGTTCCTGATGTCAGTTTGCAGGAGGCACTTGGCACTGTCAAACCAGCCACAGTTGCCTGTGGTGGCACCTTACATCTGGGAGTTATCCTGATCCGTGTGGAATTTCAGCAGGCAGCAGGCAAGTACGGGCCACCGGGCCCTGGACATGAACCATGGCCTTTCCCCTGAGAAAGAAAATCACCAGGCCAGGTTTCTGATGTCAGTTTGCAGGAAGCACTTGGCACTGTCAAACCAGCCACAGTTGCCTCTGGGGGCACCTTTCATCTCGGCGGCATCCTGGTCCGTGCAGAATTTCAGCAGGGGGCCGGCCACTCAGGACACCAGGCTCAGGATATGAACCATGGCCTTTCCCCAGAGAAACAAAAGTCACCAGGCCAGGTTCCTGATGTCAGTTTGCAGGAGGCACTTGGCACTGTCAAACCAGCCACAGGTGCCTGTGGGGCACCTTGCATCTCGGAGGTATCCTGATCCGTGCGGAATTTCAGCAGTCAGCCGGCCACTTTGGGCCACAGTTTGTAGGATATGAACCATGGCCTTTCCCCAGAGAAACAAAAGTCACCAGGCCAGGTTCCTGATGTCAGTGTGCAGGAGGCACTTGGCACTGTCAAACCAGCCACAGTTGCCTGTGGGGGCACCTTGCATCTCGGCGGCATCCTGATCCATGCCGAATTCCAGCAGGCAGCCGGCCACTCCGGGCCATTAGACCTTGGACACGTACAATGGCCTTTCCCCAGAGAAATAAAAGTCACCAGGCCAGGTTCCTGATGTCAGTTTGCAGGAGGCACTTGGCACTGTCAAACCAGCCACAGTTGCCTGTGGGGGCTCCTTTCATCTGGGAGTTATCCGCATCCGTGCGGAATTTCAACAGGCAGCCGGCCACTCCAGGCCACCTGGCCCTGGAGTGGAGCGATGGCTTTTCCCCAGAGAAACAAAAGTCACCCGGCCAGGTTCCTGATGTCAGTTTGCAGGAGGCACTTGGCACTGTCAAACCAGCCACACGCACCTGTATGGGCACCTTGCATCTGGGCGGTATCCTCATCTGTGCGGAAGTTCAGCAGGCTGCCGGCCACACCAGGCCACCGGGCACTGGACACGAACGATGCCCTTTCCCGTGAGAAACAAAAGTCACCAGGCCAGGTTCCTGATGTCAGTTTGCAGGAGGCGCTTGGCACTGTCAAACCAGCCACAGTTGCCTGTGGTGGTACTTTCCATCTGGGAGGTATCTTCAACAGTGCGGAATTTCAGCAGGCAGCCAGCCACTCTGGGCCACCCGTCCATGGATAGGAACGAAAGGCTTTCCCCTGAGAAACAAAAGACACCCGGCCAGGTTCCTGATGTCAGTTTGCAGGAGGCACTTGGCACTGTCAAACCAGCCACAGGTGCCTGTGGGGGCACTTTTCATCTGGGAGGCATCCCGATCCATGCGGAATTTCAGCAGGCAGCCGGCCACTCCGGGCCACCAGGCCCTGGACAAGAACCACGGCTTTTCCCTAGGGAAACAAAAGTCACCCGGCCAGGTTCCTGATGTCACTTTGCAGGAGGCACTTGGCACTGTCAAACCAGCCACAGTTGGCTGTGGGGGCACTTTCCATCTGGGAGGCATCCCGATCCATGCGGAATTTCAGCAGGCAGCCGGCCACTCCGGGCCACCAGGCCCTGGACAAGAACCACGGCTTTTCCCTAGGGAAACAAAAGTCACCCGGCCAGGTTCCTGATGTCAGTTTGCAGGAGGCACTTGGCACTGTCAAACCAGCCACAGTTGGCTGTGGGGGCACTTTCCATCTGGGAGGCATCCCGATCCATGCGGAATTTCAGCAGGCAGCCGGGCACTCCGGGCCGCAAGGCCCTGGACATGAATCATGGTCTTTCCCCAGAGAAAGGAAAGTCACAAGGCCAGGTTCCTGATGTCAGTTTGCAGGAGGCACTTGGCACTGTCAAACCAGCCACAGTTGCCTGTGGTGGCACCTTACATCTGGGAGGTATCCTGATCCGTGTGGAATTTCAGCAGGCAGCAGGCAAGTACGGGCCACCGGGCCCTGGACATGAACCATGGCCTTTCCCCTGAGAAAGAAAATCACCAGGCCAGGTTTCTGATGTCAGTTTGCAGGAAGCACTTGGCACTGTCAAACCAGCCACAGTTGCCTCTGGGGGCACCTTTCATCTCGGCGGCATCCTGGTCCGTGCAGAATTTCAGCAGGGGGCCGGCCACTCAGGACACCAGGCTCAGGATATGAACCATGGCCTTTCCCCAGAGAAACAAAAGTCACCAGGCCAGGTTCCTGATGTCAGTTTGCAGGAGGCACTTGGCACTGTCAAACCAGCCACAGTTGCCTGTGGGGGCACCTTGCATCTCGGCGGCATCCTGATCCATGCCGAATTCCAGCAGGCAGCCGGCCACTCCGGGCCATTAGACCTTGGACACGTACAATGGCCTTTCCCCAGAGAAATAAAAGTCACCAGGCCAGGTTCCTGATGTCAGTTTGCAGGAGGCACTTGGCACTGTCAAACCAGCCACAGTTGCCTGTGGGGGCTCCTTTCATCTGGGAGTTATCCGCATCCGTGCGGAATTTCAACAGGCAGCCGGCCACTCCAGGCCACCTGGCCCTGGAGTGGAGCGATGGCTTTTCCCCAGAGAAACAAAAGTCACCCGGCCAGGTTCCTGATGTCAGTTTGCAGGAGGCACTTGGCACTGTCAAACCAGCCACACGCACCTGTATGGGCACCTTGCATCTGGGCGGTATCCTCATCTGTGCGGAAGTTCAGCAGGCTGCCGGCCACACCAGGCCACCGGGCACTGGACACGAACGATGCCCTTTCCCGTGAGAAACAAAAGTCACCAGGCCAGGTTCCTGATGTCAGTTTGCAGGAGGCGCTTGGCACTGTCAAACCAGCCACAGTTGCCTGTGGTGGTACTTTCCATCTGGGAGGTATCTTCAACAGTGCGGAATTTCAGCAGGCAGCCAGCCACTCTGGGCCACCCGTCCATGGATAGGAACGAAAGGCTTTCCCCTGAGAAACAAAAGACACCAGGCCAGGTTCCTGATGTCAGTTTGCAGGAGGCACTTGGCACTGTCAAACCAGCCACAGGTGCCTGTGGGGGCACTTTTCATCTGGGAGGCATCCCGATCCATGCGGAATTTCAGCAGGCAGCCGGCCACTCCGGGCCACCAGGCCCTGGACAAGAACCACGGCTTTTCCCTAGGGAAACAAAAGTCACCCGGCCAGGTTCCTGATGTCACTTTGCAGGAGGCACTTGGCACTGTCAAACCAGCCACAGTTGGCTGTGGGGGCACTTTCCATCTGGGAGGCATCCCGATCCATGCGGAATTTCAGCAGGCAGCCGGCCACTCCGGGCCACCAGGCCCTGGACAAGAACCACGGCTTTTCCCTAGGGAAACAAAAGTCACCCGGCCAGGTTCCTGATGTCAGTTTGCAGGAGGCACTTGGCACTGTCAAACCAGCCACAGTTGGCTGTGGGGGCACTTTCCATCTGGGAGGCATCCCGATCCATGCGGAATTTCAGCAGGCAGCCGGGCACTCCGGGCCGCAAGGCCCTGGACATGAATCATGGTCTTTCCCCAGAGAAAGGAAAGTCACAAGGCCAGGTTCCTGATGTCAGTTTGCAGGAGGCACTTGGCACTGTCAAACCAGCCACAGTTGCCTGTGGTGGCACCTTACATCTGGGAGGTATCCTGATCCGTGTGGAATTTCAGCAGGCAGCAGGCAAGTACGGGCCACCGGGCCCTGGACATGAACCATGGCCTTTCCCCTGAGAAAGAAAATCACCAGGCCAGGTTTCTGATGTCAGTTTGCAGGAAGCACTTGGCACTGTCAAACCAGCCACAGTTGCCTCTGGGGGCACCTTTCATCTCGGCGGCATCCTGGTCCGTGCAGAATTTCAGCAGGGGGCCGGCCACTCAGGACACCAGGCTCAGGATATGAACCATGGCCTTTCCCCAGAGAAACAAAAGTCACCAGGCCAGGTTCCTGATGTCAGTTTGCAGGAGGCACTTGGCACTGTCAAACCAGCCACAGTTGCCTGTGGGGGCACCTTTCATCTCGGCGGCATCCTGGTCCGTGCAGAATTTCAGCAGGGGGCCGGCCACTCAGGACACCAGGCTCAGGATATGAACCATGGCCTTTCCCCAGAGAAACAAAAGTCACCAGGCCAGGTTCCTGATGTCAGTTTGCAGGAGGCACTTGGCACTGTCAAACCAGCCACAGGTGCCTGTGGGGCACCTTGCATCTCGGAGGTATCCTGATCCGTGCGGAATTTCAGCAGTCAGCCGGCCACTTTGGGCCACAGTTTGTAGGATATGAACCATGGCCTTTCCCCAGAGAAATAAAAGTCACCAGGCCAGGTTCCTGATGTCAGTTTGCAGGAGGCACTTGGCACTGTCAGACCAGCCACAGTTGCCTGTGGGGGCTCCTTTCATCTGGGAGTTATCCGCATCCGTGCGGAATTTCAACAGGCAGCCGGCCACTCCAGGCCACCTGGCCCTGGAGTGGAGCGATGGCTTTTCCCCAGAGAAACAAAACTCACCCGGCCAGGTTCCTGATGTCAGTTTGCAGGAGGCACTTGGCACTGTCAAACCAGCCACACGCACCTGTATGGGCACCTTGCATCTGGGAGGTATCCTCATCTGTGCGGAAGTTCAGCAGGCTGCCGGCCACACCAGGCCACCGGGCAATGGACATGAACGATGCCCTTTCCCGTGAGAAACAAAAGTCACCAGGCCAGGTTCCTGATGTCAGTTTGCAGGAGGCGCTTGGCACTGTCAAACCAGCCACAGTTGCCTGTGGTGGTACTTTCCATCTGGGAGGTATCTTCAACAGTGCGGAATTTCAGCAGGCAGCCAGCCACTCTGGGCCACCCGTCCATGGATAGGAACGAAAGGCTTTCCCCAGAGAAACAAAACTCACCCGGCCAGGTTCCTGATGTCAGTTTGCAGGAGGCACTTGGCACTGTCAAACCAGCCACAGGTGCCTGTGGGGGCACTTTTCATCTGGGAGGCATCCTGATCCATGCGGAATTTCAGCAGGCAGCCGGCCACTCCGGGCCACTGGGCTCTGAACAAGAATGATGGCCTTTCCCCAGAGAAACAAAACTCACAAGGCCAGGTTCCTGATGTCAGTTTGCAGGAGGCACTTGGCACTGTCAAACCAGCCACAGTTGCCTGTGGTGGCACCTTACATCTGGGAGTTATCCTGATCCGTGTGGAATTTCAGCAGGCAGCAGGCAAGTACGGGCCACCGGGCCCTGGACATGAACCATGGCCTTTCCCCTGAGAAAGAAAATCACCAGGCCAGGTTTCTGATGTCAGTTTGCAGGAAGCACTTGGCACTGTCAAACCAGCCACAGTTGCCTGTGGGGGCACCTTTCATCTCGGCGGCATCCTGGTCCGTGCAGAATTTCAGCAGGGGGCCGGCCACTCAGGACACCAGGCTCAGGATATGAACCATGGCCTTTCCCCAGAGAAACAAAAGTCACCAGGCCAGGTTCCTGATGTCAGTTTGCAGGAGGCACTTGGCACTGTCAAACCAGCCACAGGTGCCTGTGGGGCACCTTGCATCTCGGAGGTATCCTGATCCGTGCGGAATTTCAGCAGTCAGCCGGCCACTTTGGGCCACAGTTTGTAGGATATGAACCATGGCCTTTCCCCAGAGAAACAAAAGTCACCAGGTCAGGTTCCTGATGTCAGTGTGCAGGAGGCACTTGGCACTGTCAAACCAGCCACAGTTGCCTGTGGGGGCACCTTGCATCTCGGCGGCATCCTGATCCATGCCGAATTCCAGCAGGCAGCCGGCCACTCCGGGCCATTAGACCTTGGACACGTACAATGGCCTTTCCCCAGAGAAATAAAAGTCACCAGGCCAGGTTCCTGATGTCAGTTTGCAGGAGGCACTTGGCACTGTCAAACCAGCCACAGTTGCCTGTGGGGGCTCCTTTCATCTGGGAGTTATCCGCATCCGTGCGGAATTTCAACAGGCAGCCGGCCACTCCAGGCCACCTGGCCCTGGAGTGGAGCGATGGCTTTTCCCCAGAGAAACAAAAGTCACCCGGCCAGGTTCCTGATGTCAGTTTGCAGGAGGCACTTGGCACTGTCAAACCAGCCACACGCACCTGTATGGGCACCTTGCATCTGGGCGGTATCCTCATCTGTGCGGAAGTTCAGCAGGCTGCCGGCCACACCAGGCCACCGGGCACTGGACACGAACGATGCCCTTTCCCGTGAGAAACAAAAGTCACCAGGCCAGGTTCCTGATGTCAGTTTGCAGGAGGCGCTTGGCACTGTCAAACCAGCCACAGTTGCCTGTGGTGGTACTTTCCATCTGGGAGGTATCTTCAACAGTGCGGAATTTCAGCAGGCAGCCAGCCACTCTGGGCCACCCGTCCATGGATAGGAACGAAAGGCTTTCCCCTGAGAAACAAAAGACACCAGGCCAGGTTCCTGATGTCAGTTTGCAGGAGGCACTTGGCACTGTCAAACCAGCCACAGGTGCCTGTGGGGGCACTTTTCATCTGGGAGGCATCCCGATCCATGCGGAATTTCAGCAGGCAGCCGTCCACTCCGGGCCACCAGGCCCTGGACAAGAACCACGGCTTTTCCCTAGGGAAACAAAAGTCACCCGGCCAGGTTCCTGATGTCAGTTTGCAGGAGGCACTTGGCACTGTCAAACCAGCCACACGCACCTGTATGGGCACCTTGCATCTGGGAGGTATCCTCATCTGTGCGGAAGTTCAGCAGGCTGCCGGCCACACCAGGCCACCGGGCACTGGACACGAACGATGCCCTTTCCCGTGAGAAACAAAAGTCACCAGGCCAGGTTCCTGATGTCAGTTTGCAGGAGGCGCTTGGCACTGTCAAACCAGCCACAGTTGCCTGTGGTGGTACTTTCCATCTGGGAGGTATCTTCAACAGTGCGGAATTTCAGCAGGCAGCCAGCCACTCTGGGCCACCCGTCCATGGATAGGAACGAAAGGCTTTCCCCAGAGAAACAAAACTCACCCGGCCAGGTTCCTGATGTCAGTTTGCAGGAGGCACTTGGCACTGTCAAACCAGCCACAGGTGCCTGTGGGGGCACTTTTCATCTGGGAGGCATCCTGATCCATGCGGAATTTCAGCAGGCAGCCGGCCACTCCGGGCCACTGGGCTCTGAACAAGAATGATGGCCTTTCCCCAGAGAAACAAAACTCACAAGGCCAGGTTCCTGATGTCAGTTTGCAGGAGGCACTTGGCACTGTCAAACCAGCCACAGTTGCCTGTGGTGGCACCTTACATCTGGGAGTTATCCTGATCCGTGTGGAATTTCAGCAGGCAGCAGGCAAGTACGGGCCACCGGGCCCTGGACATGAACCATGGCCTTTCCCCTGAGAAAGAAAATCACCAGGCCAGGTTTCTGATGTCAGTTTGCAGGAAGCACTTGGCACTGTCAAACCAGCCACAGTTGCCTCTGGGGGCACCTTTCATCTCGGCGGCATCCTGGTCCGTGCAGAATTTCAGCAGGGGGCCGGCCACTCAGGACACCAGGCTCAGGATATGAACCATGGCCTTTCCCCAGAGAAACAAAAGTCACCAGGCCAGGTTCCTGATGTCAGTTTGCAGGAGGCACTTGGCACTGTCAAACCAGCCACAGGTGCCTGTGGGGCACCTTGCATCTCGGAGGTATCCTGATCCGTGCGGAATTTCAGCAGTCAGCCGGCCACTTTGGGCCACAGTTTGTAGGATATGAACCATGGCCTTTCCCCAGAGAAACAAAAGTCACCAGGCCAGGTTCCTGATGTCAGTGTGCAGGAGGCACTTGGCACTGTCAAACCAGCCACAGTTGCCTGTGGGGGCACCTTGCATCTCGGCGGCATCCTGATCCATGCCGAATTCCAGCAGGCAGCCGGCCACTCCGGGCCATTAGACCTTGGACACGTACAATGGCCTTTCCCCAGAGAAATAAAAGTCACCAGGCCAGGTTCCTGATGTCAGTTTGCAGGAGGCACTTGGCACTGTCAAACCAGCCACAGTTGCCTGTGGGGGCTCCTTTCATCTGGGAGTTATCCGCATCCGTGCGGAATTTCAACAGGCAGCCGGCCACTCCAGGCCACCTGGCCCTGGAGTGGAGCGATGGCTTTTCCCCAGAGAAACAAAAGTCACCCGGCCAGGTTCCTGATGTCAGTTTGCAGGAGGCACTTGGCACTGTCAAACCAGCCACACGCACCTGTATGGGCACCTTGCATCTGGGCGGTATCCTCATCTGTGCGGAAGTTCAGCAGGCTGCCGGCCACACCAGGCCACCGGGCACTGGACACGAACGATGCCCTTTCCCGTGAGAAACAAAAGTCACCAGGCCAGGTTCCTGATGTCAGTTTGCAGGAGGCGCTTGGCACTGTCAAACCAGCCACAGTTGCCTGTGGTGGTACTTTCCATCTGGGAGGTATCTTCAACAGTGCGGAATTTCAGCAGGCAGCCAGCCACTCTGGGCCACCCGTCCATGGATAGGAACGAAAGGCTTTCCCCTGAGAAACAAAAGACACCCGGCCAGGTTCCTGATGTCAGTTTGCAGGAGGCACTTGGCACTGTCAAACCAGCCACAGGTGCCTGTGGGGGCACTTTTCATCTGGGAGGCATCCCGATCCATGCGGAATTTCAGCAGGCAGCCGGCCACTCCGGGCCACCAGGCCCTGGACAAGAACCACGGCTTTTCCCTAGGGAAACAAAAGTCACCCGGCCAGGTTCCTGATGTCACTTTGCAGGAGGCACTTGGCACTGTCAAACCAGCCACAGTTGGCTGTGGGGGCACTTTCCATCTGGGAGGCATCCCGATCCATGCGGAATTTCAGCAGGCAGCCGGCCACTCCGGGCCACCAGGCCCTGGACAAGAACCACGGCTTTTCCCTAGGGAAACAAAAGTCACCCGGCCAGGTTCCTGATGTCAGTTTGCAGGAGGCACTTGGCACTGTCAAACCAGCCACAGTTGGCTGTGGGGGCACTTTCCATCTGGGAGGCATCCCGATCCATGCGGAATTTCAGCAGGCAGCCGGGCACTCCGGGCCGCAAGGCCCTGGACATGAATCATGGTCTTTCCCCAGAGAAAGGAAAGTCACAAGGCCAGGTTCCTGATGTCAGTTTGCAGGAGGCACTTGGCACTGTCAAACCAGCCACAGTTGCCTGTGGTGGCACCTTACATCTGGGAGGTATCCTGATCCGTGTGGAATTTCAGCAGGCAGCAGGCAAGTACGGGCCACCGGGCCCTGGACATGAACCATGGCCTTTCCCCTGAGAAAGAAAATCACCAGGCCAGGTTTCTGATGTCAGTTTGCAGGAAGCACTTGGCACTGTCAAACCAGCCACAGTTGCCTCTGGGGGCACCTTTCATCTCGGCGGCATCCTGGTCCGTGCAGAATTTCAGCAGGGGGCCGGCCACTCAGGACACCAGGCTCAGGATATGAACCATGGCCTTTCCCCAGAGAAACAAAAGTCACCAGGCCAGGTTCCTGATGTCAGTTTGCAGGAGGCACTTGGCACTGTCAAACCAGCCACAGTTGCCTGTGGGGGCACCTTGCATCTCGGCGGCATCCTGATCCATGCCGAATTCCAGCAGGCAGCCGGCCACTCCGGGCCATTAGACCTTGGACACGTACAATGGCCTTTCCCCAGAGAAATAAAAGTCACCAGGCCAGGTTCCTGATGTCAGTTTGCAGGAGGCACTTGGCACTGTCAAACCAGCCACAGTTGCCTGTGGGGGCTCCTTTCATCTGGGAGTTATCCGCATCCGTGCGGAATTTCAACAGGCAGCCGGCCACTCCAGGCCACCTGGCCCTGGAGTGGAGCGATGGCTTTTCCCCAGAGAAACAAAAGTCACCCGGCCAGGTTCCTGATGTCAGTTTGCAGGAGGCACTTGGCACTGTCAAACCAGCCACACGCACCTGTATGGGCACCTTGCATCTGGGCGGTATCCTCATCTGTGCGGAAGTTCAGCAGGCTGCCGGCCACACCAGGCCACCGGGCACTGGACACGAACGATGCCCTTTCCCGTGAGAAACAAAAGTCACCAGGCCAGGTTCCTGATGTCAGTTTGCAGGAGGCGCTTGGCACTGTCAAACCAGCCACAGTTGCCTGTGGTGGTACTTTCCATCTGGGAGGTATCTTCAACAGTGCGGAATTTCAGCAGGCAGCCAGCCACTCTGGGCCACCCGTCCATGGATAGGAACGAAAGGCTTTCCCCTGAGAAACAAAAGACACCAGGCCAGGTTCCTGATGTCAGTTTGCAGGAGGCACTTGGCACTGTCAAACCAGCCACAGGTGCCTGTGGGGGCACTTTTCATCTGGGAGGCATCCCGATCCATGCGGAATTTCAGCAGGCAGCCGGCCACTCCGGGCCACCAGGCCCTGGACAAGAACCACGGCTTTTCCCTAGGGAAACAAAAGTCACCCGGCCAGGTTCCTGATGTCACTTTGCAGGAGGCACTTGGCACTGTCAAACCAGCCACAGTTGGCTGTGGGGGCACTTTCCATCTGGGAGGCATCCCGATCCATGCGGAATTTCAGCAGGCAGCCGGCCACTCCGGGCCACCAGGCCCTGGACAAGAACCACGGCTTTTCCCTAGGGAAACAAAAGTCACCCGGCCAGGTTCCTGATGTCAGTTTGCAGGAGGCACTTGGCACTGTCAAACCAGCCACAGTTGGCTGTGGGGGCACTTTCCATCTGGGAGGCATCCCGATCCATGCGGAATTTCAGCAGGCAGCCGGGCACTCCGGGCCGCAAGGCCCTGGACATGAATCATGGTCTTTCCCCAGAGAAAGGAAAGTCACAAGGCCAGGTTCCTGATGTCAGTTTGCAGGAGGCACTTGGCACTGTCAAACCAGCCACAGTTGCCTGTGGTGGCACCTTACATCTGGGAGGTATCCTGATCCGTGTGGAATTTCAGCAGGCAGCAGGCAAGTACGGGCCACCGGGCCCTGGACATGAACCATGGCCTTTCCCCTGAGAAAGAAAATCACCAGGCCAGGTTTCTGATGTCAGTTTGCAGGAAGCACTTGGCACTGTCAAACCAGCCACAGTTGCCTCTGGGGGCACCTTTCATCTCGGCGGCATCCTGGTCCGTGCAGAATTTCAGCAGGGGGCCGGCCACTCAGGACACCAGGCTCAGGATATGAACCATGGCCTTTCCCCAGAGAAACAAAAGTCACCAGGCCAGGTTCCTGATGTCAGTTTGCAGGAGGCACTTGGCACTGTCAAACCAGCCACAGTTGCCTGTGGGGGCACCTTTCATCTCGGCGGCATCCTGGTCCGTGCAGAATTTCAGCAGGGGGCCGGCCACTCAGGACACCAGGCTCAGGATATGAACCATGGCCTTTCCCCAGAGAAACAAAAGTCACCAGGCCAGGTTCCTGATGTCAGTTTGCAGGAGGCACTTGGCACTGTCAAACCAGCCACAGGTGCCTGTGGGGCACCTTGCATCTCGGAGGTATCCTGATCCGTGCGGAATTTCAGCAGTCAGCCGGCCACTTTGGGCCACAGTTTGTAGGATATGAACCATGGCCTTTCCCCAGAGAAATAAAAGTCACCAGGCCAGGTTCCTGATGTCAGTTTGCAGGAGGCACTTGGCACTGTCAGACCAGCCACAGTTGCCTGTGGGGGCTCCTTTCATCTGGGAGTTATCCGCATCCGTGCGGAATTTCAACAGGCAGCCGGCCACTCCAGGCCACCTGGCCCTGGAGTGGAGCGATGGCTTTTCCCCAGAGAAACAAAACTCACCCGGCCAGGTTCCTGATGTCAGTTTGCAGGAGGCACTTGGCACTGTCAAACCAGCCACACGCACCTGTATGGGCACCTTGCATCTGGGAGGTATCCTCATCTGTGCGGAAGTTCAGCAGGCTGCCGGCCACACCAGGCCACCGGGCAATGGACATGAACGATGCCCTTTCCCGTGAGAAACAAAAGTCACCAGGCCAGGTTCCTGATGTCAGTTTGCAGGAGGCGCTTGGCACTGTCAAACCAGCCACAGTTGCCTGTGGTGGTACTTTCCATCTGGGAGGTATCTTCAACAGTGCGGAATTTCAGCAGGCAGCCAGCCACTCTGGGCCACCCGTCCATGGATAGGAACGAAAGGCTTTCCCCAGAGAAACAAAACTCACCCGGCCAGGTTCCTGATGTCAGTTTGCAGGAGGCACTTGGCACTGTCAAACCAGCCACAGGTGCCTGTGGGGGCACTTTTCATCTGGGAGGCATCCTGATCCATGCGGAATTTCAGCAGGCAGCCGGCCACTCCGGGCCACTGGGCTCTGAACAAGAATGATGGCCTTTCCCCAGAGAAACAAAACTCACAAGGCCAGGTTCCTGATGTCAGTTTGCAGGAGGCACTTGGCACTGTCAAACCAGCCACAGTTGCCTGTGGTGGCACCTTACATCTGGGAGTTATCCTGATCCGTGTGGAATTTCAGCAGGCAGCAGGCAAGTACGGGCCACCGGGCCCTGGACATGAACCATGGCCTTTCCCCTGAGAAAGAAAATCACCAGGCCAGGTTTCTGATGTCAGTTTGCAGGAAGCACTTGGCACTGTCAAACCAGCCACAGTTGCCTGTGGGGGCACCTTTCATCTCGGCGGCATCCTGGTCCGTGCAGAATTTCAGCAGGGGGCCGGCCACTCAGGACACCAGGCTCAGGATATGAACCATGGCCTTTCCCCAGAGAAACAAAAGTCACCAGGCCAGGTTCCTGATGTCAGTTTGCAGGAGGCACTTGGCACTGTCAAACCAGCCACAGGTGCCTGTGGGGCACCTTGCATCTCGGAGGTATCCTGATCCGTGCGGAATTTCAGCAGTCAGCCGGCCACTTTGGGCCACAGTTTGTAGGATATGAACCATGGCCTTTCCCCAGAGAAACAAAAGTCACCAGGTCAGGTTCCTGATGTCAGTGTGCAGGAGGCACTTGGCACTGTCAAACCAGCCACAGTTGCCTGTGGGGGCACCTTGCATCTCGGCGGCATCCTGATCCATGCCGAATTCCAGCAGGCAGCCGGCCACTCCGGGCCATTAGACCTTGGACACGTACAATGGCCTTTCCCCAGAGAAATAAAAGTCACCAGGCCAGGTTCCTGATGTCAGTTTGCAGGAGGCACTTGGCACTGTCAAACCAGCCACAGTTGCCTGTGGGGGCTCCTTTCATCTGGGAGTTATCCGCATCCGTGCGGAATTTCAACAGGCAGCCGGCCACTCCAGGCCACCTGGCCCTGGAGTGGAGCGATGGCTTTTCCCCAGAGAAACAAAAGTCACCCGGCCAGGTTCCTGATGTCAGTTTGCAGGAGGCACTTGGCACTGTCAAACCAGCCACACGCACCTGTATGGGCACCTTGCATCTGGGCGGTATCCTCATCTGTGCGGAAGTTCAGCAGGCTGCCGGCCACACCAGGCCACCGGGCACTGGACACGAACGATGCCCTTTCCCGTGAGAAACAAAAGTCACCAGGCCAGGTTCCTGATGTCAGTTTGCAGGAGGCGCTTGGCACTGTCAAACCAGCCACAGTTGCCTGTGGTGGTACTTTCCATCTGGGAGGTATCTTCAACAGTGCGGAATTTCAGCAGGCAGCCAGCCACTCTGGGCCACCCGTCCATGGATAGGAACGAAAGGCTTTCCCCTGAGAAACAAAAGACACCAGGCCAGGTTCCTGATGTCAGTTTGCAGGAGGCACTTGGCACTGTCAAACCAGCCACAGGTGCCTGTGGGGGCACTTTTCATCTGGGAGGCATCCCGATCCATGCGGAATTTCAGCAGGCAGCCGTCCACTCCGGGCCACCAGGCCCTGGACAAGAACCACGGCTTTTCCCTAGGGAAACAAAAGTCACCCGGCCAGGTTCCTGATGTCAGTTTGCAGGAGGCACTTGGCACTGTCAAACCAGCCACAGGTGCCTGTGGGGGCACTTTTCATCTGGGAGGCATCCCGATCCATGCGGAATTTCAGCAGGCAGCCGGGCACTCCAGGCCGCAAGGCCCTGGACATGAATCATGGTCTTTCCCCAGAGAAAGGAAAATCACAAGGCCAGGTTCCTGATGTCATTTTGCAGGAGGCACATGGCACTGTCAAACCAGCCACAGGTGCCTGTGGGGGCACCTTGCATCTCGGCGGCATCCTGATCCATGCCGAATTCCAGCAGGCAGCCGGCCACTCCGGGCCATTAGACCTTGGACACGTACAATGGCCTTTCCCCAGAGAAATAAAAGTCACCAGGCCAGGTTCCTGATGTCAGTTTGCAGGAGGCACTTGGCACTGTCAAACCAGCCACAGTTGCCTGTGGGGGCTCCTTTCATCTGGGAGTTATCCGCATCCGTGCGGAATTTCAACAGGCAGCCGGCCACTCCAGGCCACCTGGCCTTGGAGTGGAGCGATGGCTTTTCCCCAGAGAAACAAAAGTCACCCGGCCAGGTTCCTGATGTCAGTTTGCAGGAGGCACTTGGCACTGTCAAACCAGCCACAGGTGCCTGTGGGGGCACTTTTCATCTGGGAGGCATCCCGATCCATGCGGAATTTCAGCAGGCTGCCGGCCACACCAGGCCACCGGGCAATGGACATGAACGATGCCCTTTCCCGTGAGAAACAAAAGTCACCAGGCCAGGTTCCTGATGTCAGTTTGCAGGAGGCGCTTGGCACTGTCAAACCAGCCACAGTTGCCTGTGGTGGTACTTTCCATCTGGGAGGTATCTTCAACAGTGCGGAATTTCAGCAGGCAGCCAGCCACTCTGGGCCACCCGTCCATGGATAGGAACGAAAGGCTTTCCCCAGAGAAACAAAACTCACCCGGCCAGGTTCCTGATGTCAGTTTGCAGGAGGCACTTGGCACTGTCAAACCAGCCACAGGTGCCTGTGGGGGCACTTTTCATCTGGGAGGCATCCTGATCCATGCGGAATTTCAGCAGGCAGCCGGCCACTCCGGGCCACTGGGCTCTGAACAAGAATGATGGCCTTTCCCCAGAGAAACAAAACTCACAAGGCCAGGTTCCTGATGTCAGTTTGCAGGAGGCACTTGGCACTGTCAAACCAGCCACAGTTGCCTGTGGTGGCACCTTACATCTGGGAGGTATCCTGATCCGTGTGGAATTTCAGCAGGCAGCAGGCAAGTACGGGCCACCGGGCCCTGGACATGAACCATGGCCTTTCCCCTGAGAAAGAAAATCACCAGGCCAGGTTTCTGATGTCAGTTTGCAGGAAGCACTTGGCACTGTCAAACCAGCCACAGTTGCCTCTGGGGGCACCTTTCATCTCGGCGGCATCCTGGTCCGTGCAGAATTTCAGCAGGGGGCCGGCCACTCAGGACACCAGGCTCAGGATATGAACCATGGCCTTTCCCCAGAGAAACAAAAGTCACCAGGCCAGGTTCCTGATGTCAGTTTGCAGGAGGCACTTGGCACTGTCAAACCAGCCACAGGTGCCTGTGGGGCACCTTGCATCTCGGAGGTATCCTGATCCGTGCGGAATTTCAGCAGTCAGCCGGCCACTTTGGGCCACAGTTTGTAGGATATGAACCATGGCCTTTCCCCAGAGAAACAAAAGTCACCAGGTCAGGTTCCTGATGTCAGTGTGCAGGAGGCACTTGGCACTGTCAAACCAGCCACAGTTGCCTGTGGGGGCACCTTGCATCTCGGCGGCATCCTGATCCATGCCGAATTCCAGCAGGCAGCCGGCCACTCCGGGCCATTAGACCTTGGACACGTACAATGGCCTTTCCCCAGAGAAATAAAAGTCACCAGGCCAGGTTCCTGATGTCAGTTTGCAGGAGGCACTTGGCACTGTCAAACCAGCCACAGTTGCCTGTGGGGGCTCCTTTCATCTGGGAGTTATCCGCATCCGTGCGGAATTTCAACAGGCAGCCGGCCACTCCAGGCCACCTGGCCCTGGAGTGGAGCGATGGCTTTTCCCCAGAGAAACAAAAGTCACCCGGCCAGGTTCCTGATGTCAGTTTGCAAGAGGCACTTGGCACTGTCAAACCAGCCACACGCACCTGTATGGGCACCTTGCATCTGGGCGGTATCCTCATCTGTGCGGAAGTTCAGCAGGCTGCCGGCCACACCAGGCCACCGGGCACTGGACACGAACGATGCCCTTTCCCGTGAGAAACAAAAGTCACCAGGCCAGGTTCCTGATGTCAGTTTGCAGGAGGCGCTTGGCACTGTCAAACCAGCCACAGTTGCCTGTGGTGGTACTTTCCATCTGGGAGGTATCTTCAACAGTGCGGAATTTCAGCAGGCAGCCAGCCACTCTGGGCCACCCGTCCATGGATAGGAACGAAAGGCTTTCCCCTGAGAAACAAAAGACACCAGGCCAGGTTCCTGATGTCAGTTTGCAGGAGGCACTTGGCACTGTCAAACCAGCCACAGGTGCCTGTGGGGGCACTTTTCATCTGGGAGGCATCCCGATCCATGCGGAATTTCAGCAGGCAGCCGGCCACTCCGGGCCACCAGGCCCTGGACAAGAACCACGGCTTTTCCCTAGGGAAACAAAAGTCACCCGGCCAGGTTCCTGATGTCAGTTTGCAGGAGGCACTTGGCACTGTCAAACCAGCCACAGTTGGCTGTGGGGGCACTTTCCATCTGGGAGGCATCCCGATCCATGCGGAATTTCAGCAGGCAGCCGGGCACTCCAGGCCGCAAGGCCCTGGACATGAATCATGGTCTTTCCCCAGAGAAAGGAAAGTCACAAGGCCAGGTTCCTGATGTCAGTTTGCAGGAGGCACTTGGCACTGTCAAACCAGCCACAGTTGCCGGTGGTGGCACCTTACATCTGGGAGGTATCCTGATCCGTGTGGAATTTCAGCAGGCAGCAGGCAAGTACGGGCCACCGGGCCCTGGACATGAACCATGGCCTTTCCCCTGAGAAAGAAAATCACCAGGCCAGGTTTCTGATGTCAGTTTGCAGGAAGCACTTGGCACTGTCAAACCAGCCACAGTTGCCTCTGGGGGCACCTTTCATCTCGGCGGCATCCTGGTCCGTGCAGAATTTCAGCAGGGGGCCGGCCACTCAGGACACCAGGCTCAGGATATGAACCATGGCCTTTCCCCAGAGAAACAAAAGTCACCAGGCCAGGTTCCTGATGTCAGTTTGCAGGAGGCACTTGGCACTGTCAAACCAGCCACAGTTGCCTCTGGGGGCACCTTTCATCTCGGCGGCATCCTGGTCCGTGCAGAATTTCAGCAGTCAGCCGGCCACTTTGGGCCACAGTTTGTAGGATATGAACCATGGCCTTTCCCCAGAGAAATAAAAGTCACCAGGTCAGGTTCCTGATGTCAGTGTGCAGGAGGCACTTGGCACTGTCAAACCAGCCACAGTTGCCTGTGGGGGCACCTTGCATCTCGGCGGCATCCTGATCCATGCCGAATTCCAGCAGGCAGCCGGCCACTCCGGGCCATTAGACCTTGGACACGTACAATGGCCTTTCCCCAGAGAAATAAAAGTCACCAGGCCAGGTTCCTGATGTCAGTTTGCAGGAGGCACTTGGCACTGTCAAACCAGCCACAGTTGCCTGTGGGGGCTCCTTTCATCTGGGAGTTATCCGCATCCGTGCGGAATTTCAACAGGCAGCCGGCCACTCCAGGCCACCTGGCCCTGGAGTGGAGCGATGGCTTTTCCCCAGAGAAACAAAAGTCACCCGGCCAGGTTCCTGATGTCAGTTTGCAGGAGGCACTTGGCACTGTCAAACCAGCCACACGCACCTGTATGGGCACCTTGCATCTGGGAGGTATCCTCATCTGTGCGGAAGTTCAGCAGGCTGCCGGCCACACCAGGCCACCGGGCACTGGACACGAACGATGCCCTTTCCCGTGAGAAACAAAAGTCACCAGGCCAGGTTCCTGATGTCAGTTTGCAGGAGGCGCTTGGCACTGTCAAACCAGCCACAGTTGCCTGTGGTGGTACTTTCCATCTGGGAGGTATCTTCAACAGTGCGGAATTTCAGCAGGCAGCCAGCCACTCTGGGCCACCCGTCCATGGATAGGAACGAAAGGCTTTCCCCAGAGAAACAAAACTCACCCGGCCAGGTTCCTGATGTCAGTTTGCAGGAGGCACTTGGGACTGTCAAACCAGCCACAGGTGCCTGTGGGGGCACTTTTCATCTGGGAGGCATCCTGATCCATGCGGAATTTCAGCAGGCAGCCGGCCACTCCGGGCCACTGGGCTCTGAACAAGAATGATGGCCTTTCCCCAGAGAAACAAAACTCACAAGGCCAGGTTCCTGATGTCAGTTTGCAGGAGGCACTTGGCACTGTCAAACCAGCCACAGTTGCCTGTGGTGGCACCTTACATCTGGGAGTTATCCTGATCCGTGTGGAATTTCAGCAGGCAGCAGGCAAGTACGGGCCACCGGGCCCTGGACATGAACCATGGCCTTTCCCCTGAGAAAGAAAATCACCAGGCCAGGTTTCTGATGTCAGTTTGCAGGAAGCACTTGGCACTGTCAAACCAGCCACAGTTGCCTCTGGGGGCACCTTTCATCTCGGCGGCATCCTGGTCCGTGCAGAATTTCAGCAGGGGGCCGGCCACTCAGGACACCAGGCTCAGGATATGAACCATGGCCTTTCCCCAGAGAAACAAAAGTCACCAGGCCAGGTTCCTGATGTCAGTTTGCAGGAGGCACTTGGCACTGTCAAACCAGCCACAGGTGCCTGTGGGGCACCTTGCATCTCGGAGGTATCCTGATCCGTGCGGAATTTCAGCAGTCAGCCGGCCACTTTGGGCCACAGTTTGTAGGATATGAACCATGGCCTTTCCCCAGAGAAACAAAAGTCACCAGGTCAGGTTCCTGATGTCAGTGTGCAGGAGGCACTTGGCACTGTCAAACCAGCCACAGTTGCCTGTGGGGGCACCTTGCATCTCGGCGGCATCCTGATCCATGCCGAATTCCAGCAGGCAGCCGGCCACTCCGGGCCATTAGACCTTGGACACGTACAATGGCCTTTCCCCAGAGAAATAAAAGTCACCAGGCCAGGTTCCTGATGTCAGTTTGCAGGAGGCACTTGGCACTGTCAAACCAGCCACAGTTGCCTGTGGGGGCTCCTTTCATCTGGGAGTTATCCGCATCCGTGCGGAATTTCAACAGGCAGCCGGCCACTCCAGGCCACCTGGCCCTGGAGTGGAGCGATGGCTTTTCCCCAGAGAAACAAAAGTCACCCGGCCAGGTTCCTGATGTCAGTTTGCAGGAGGCACTTGGCACTGTCAAACCAGCCACACGCACCTGTATGGGCACCTTGCATCTGGGCGGTATCCTCATCTGTGCGGAAGTTCAGCAGGCTGCCGGCCACACCAGGCCACCGGGCACTGGACACGAACGATGCCCTTTCCCGTGAGAAACAAAAGTCACCAGGCCAGGTTCCTGATGTCAGTTTGCAGGAGGCGCTTGGCACTGTCAAACCAGCCACAGTTGCCTGTGGTGGTACTTTCCATCTGGGAGGTATCTTCAACAGTGCGGAATTTCAGCAGGCAGCCAGCCACTCTGGGCCACCCGTCCATGGATAGGAACGAAAGGCTTTCCCCTGAGAAACAAAAGACACCAGGCCAGGTTCCTGATGTCAGTTTGCAGGAGGCACTTGGCACTGTCAAACCAGCCACAGGTGCCTGTGGGGGCACTTTTCATCTGGGAGGCATCCCGATCCATGCGGAATTTCAGCAGGCAGCCGGCCACTCCGGGCCACCAGGCCCTGGACAAGAACCACGGCTTTTCCCTAGGGAAACAAAAGTCACCCGGCCAGGTTCCTGATGTCACTTTGCAGGAGGCACTTGCACTGTCAAACCAGCCACAGTTGGCTGTGGGGGCACTTTCCATCTGGGAGGCATCCCGATCCATGCGGAATTTCAGCAGGCAGCCGGCCACTCCGGGCCACCAGGCCCTGGACAAGAACCACGGCTTTTCCCTAGGGAAACAAAAGTCACCCGGCCAGGTTCCTGATGTCAGTTTGCAGGAGGCACTTGGCACTGTCAAACCAGCCACAGTTGGCTGTGGGGGCACTTTCCATCTGGGAGGCATCCCGATCCATGCGGAATTTCAGCAGGCAGCCGGGCACTCCGGGCCGCAAGGCCCTGGACATGAATCATGGTCTTTCCCCAGAGAAAGGAAAGTCACAAGGCCAGGTTCCTGATGTCAGTTTGCAGGAGGCACTTGGCACTGTCAAACCAGCCACAGTTGCCTGTGGTGGCACCTTACATCTGGGAGGTATCCTGATCCGTGTGGAATTTCAGCAGGCAGCAGGCAAGTACGGGCCACCGGGCCCTGGACATGAACCATGGCCTTTCCCCTGAGAAAGAAAATCACCAGGCCAGGTTTCTGATGTCAGTTTGCAGGAAGCACTTGGCACTGTCAAACCAGCCACAGTTGCCTCTGGGGGCACCTTTCATCTCGGCGGCATCCTGATCCGTGCAGAATTTCAGCAGGGGGCCGGCCACTCAGGACACCAGGCTCAGGATATGAACCATGGCCTTTCCCCAGAGAAACAAAAGTCACCAGGCCAGGTTCCTGATGTCAGTTTGCAGGAGGCACTTGGCACTGTCAAACCAGCCACAGTTGCCTGTGGGGGCACCTTTCATCTCGGCGGCATCCTGGTCCGTGCAGAATTTCAGCAGGGGGCCGGCCACTCAGGACACCAGGCTCAGGATATGAACCATGGCCTTTCCCCAGAGAAACAAAAGTCACCAGGCCAGGTTCCTGATGTCAGTTTGCAGGAGGCACTTGGCACTGTCAAACCAGCCACAGGTGCCTGTGGGGCACCTTGCATCTCGGAGGTATCCTGATCCGTGCGGAATTTCAGCAGTCAGCCGGCCACTTTGGGCCACAGTTTGTAGGATATGAACCATGGCCTTTCCCCAGAGAAATAAAAGTCACCAGCTCAGGTTCCTGATGTCAGTGTGCAGGAGGCACTTGGCACTGTCAAACCAGCCACAGTTGCCTGTGGGGGCACCTTGCATCTCGGCGGCATCCTGATCCATGCCGAATTCCAGCAGGCAGCCGGCCACTCCGGGCCATTAGACCTTGGACACGTACAATGGCCTTTCCCCAGAGAAATAAAAGTCACCAGGCCAGGTTCCTGATGTCAGTTTGCAGGAGGCACTTGGCACTGTCAGACCAGCCACAGTTGCCTGTGGGGGCTCCTTTCATCTGGGAGTTATCCGCATCCGTGCGGAATTTCAACAGGCAGCCGGCCACTCCAGGCCACCTGGCCCTGGAGTGGAGCGATGGCTTTTCCCCAGAGAAACAAAAGTCACCCGGCCAGGTTCCTGATGTCAGTTTGCAGGAGGCACTTGGCACTGTCAAACCAGCCACACGCACCTGTATGGGCACCTTGCATCTGGGAGGTATCCTCATCTGTGCGGAAGTTCAGCAGGCTGCCGGCCACACCAGGCCACCGGGCAATGGACATGAACGATGCCCTTTCCCGTGAGAAACAAAAGTCACCAGGCCAGGTTCCTGATGTCAGTTTGCAGGAGGCGCTTGGCACTGTCAAACCAGCCACAGTTGCCTGTGGTGGTACTTTCCATCTGGGAGGTATCTTCAACCGTGCGGAATTTCAGCAGGCAGCCAGCCACTCTGGGCCACCCGTCCATGGATAGGAACGAAAGGCTTTCCCCAGAGAAACAAAACTCACCCGGCCAGGTTCCTGATGTCAGTTTGCAGGAGGCACTTGGCACTGTCAAACCAGCCACAGGTGCCTGTGGGGGCACTTTTCATCTGGGAGGCATCCTGATCCATGCGGAATTTCAGCAGGCAGCCGGCCACTCCGGGCCACTGGGCTCTGAACAAGAATGATGGCCTTTCCCCAGAGAAACAAAACTCACAAGGCCAGGTTCCTGATGTCAGTTTGCAGGAGGCACTTGGCACTGTCAAACCAGCCACAGTTGCCTGTGGTGGCACCTTACATCTGGGAGTTATCCTGATCCGTGTGGAATTTCAGCAGGCAGCAGGCAAGTACGGGCCACCGGGCCCTGGACATGAACCATGGCCTTTCCCCTGAGAAAGAAAATCACCAGGCCAGGTTTCTGATGTCAGTTTGCAGGAAGCACTTGGCACTGTCAAACCAGCCACAGTTGCCTCTGGGGGCACCTTTCATCTCGGCGGCATCCTGGTCCGTGCAGAATTTCAGCAGGGGGCCGGCCACTCAGGACACCAGGCTCAGGATATGAACCATGGCCTTTCCCCAGAGAAACAAAAGTCACCAGGCCAGGTTCCTGATGTCAGTTTGCAGGAGGCACTTGGCACTGTCAAACCAGCCACAGGTGCCTGTGGGGCACCTTGCATCTCGGAGGTATCCTGATCCGTGCGGAATTTCAGCAGTCAGCCGGCCACTTTGGGCCACAGTTTGTAGGATATGAACCATGGCCTTTCCCCAGAGAAACAAAAGTCACCAGGTCAGGTTCCTGATGTCAGTGTGCAGGAGGCACTTGGCACTGTCAAACCAGCCACAGTTGCCTGTGGGGGCACCTTGCATCTCGGCGGCATCCTGATCCATGCCGAATTCCAGCAGGCAGCCGGCCACTCCGGGCCATTAGACCTTGGACACGTACAATGGCCTTTCCCCAGAGAAATAAAAGTCACCAGGCCAGGTTCCTGATGTCAGTTTGCAGGAGGCACTTGGCACTGTCAAACCAGCCACAGTTGCCTGTGGGGGCTCCTTTCATCTGGGAGTTATCCGCATCCGTGCGGAATTTCAACAGGCAGCCGGCCACTCCAGGCCACCTGGCCCTGGAGTGGAGCGATGGCTTTTCCCCAGAGAAACAAAAGTCACCCGGCCAGGTTCCTGATGTCAGTTTGCAGGAGGCACTTGGCACTGTCAAACCAACCACACGCACCTGTATGGGCACCTTGCATCTGGGCGGTATCCTCATCTGTGCGGAAGTTCAGCAGGCTGCCGGCCACACCAGGCCACCGGGCACTGGACACGAACGATGCCCTTTCCCGTGAGAAACAAAAGTCACCAGGCCAGGTTCCTGATGTCAGTTTGCAGGAGGCGCTTGGCACTGTCAAACCAGCCACAGTTGCCTGTGGTGGTACTTTCCATCTGGGAGGTATCTTCAACAGTGCGGAATTTCAGCAGGCAGCCAGCCACTCTGGGCCACCCGTCCATGGATAGGAACGAAAGGCTTTCCCCTGAGAAACAAAAGACACCAGGCCAGGTTCCTGATGTCAGTTTGCAGGAGGCACTTGGCACTGTCAAACCAGCCACAGGTGCCTGTGGGGGCACTTTTCATCTGGGAGGCATCCCGATCCATGCGGAATTTCAGCAGGCAGCCGGCCACTCCGGGCCACCAGGCCCTGGACAAGAACCACGGCTTTTCCCTAGGGAAACAAAAGTCACCCGGCCAGGTTCCTGATGTCAGTTTGCAGGAGGCACTTGGCACTGTCAAACCAGCCACAGGTGCCTGTGGGGGCACTTTTCATCTGGGAGGCATCCCGATCCATGCGGAATTTCAGCAGGCAGCCGGGCACTCCAGGCCGCAAGGCCCTGGACATGAATCATGGTCTTTCCCCAGAGAAAGGAAAATCACAAGGCCAGGTTCCTGATGTCATTTTGCAGGAGGCACATGGCACTGTCAAACCAGCCACAGGTGCCTGTGGGGGCACCTTGCATCTCGGCGGCATCCTGATCCATGCCGAATTCCAGCAGGCAGCCGGCCACTCCGGGCCATTAGACCTTGGACACGTACAATGGCCTTTCCCCAGAGAAATAAAAGTCACCAGGCCAGGTTCCTGATGTCAGTTTGCAGGAGGCACTTGGCACTGTCAAACCAGCCACAGTTGCCTGTGGGGGCTCCTTTCATCTGGGAGTTATCCGCATCCGTGCGGAATTTCAACAGGCAGCCGGCCACTCCAGGCCACCTGGCCCTGGAGTGGAGCGATGGCTTTTCCCCAGAGAAACAAAAGTCACCCGGCCAGGTTCCTGATGTCAGTTTGCAGGAGGCACTTGGCACTGTCAAACCAGCCACACGCACCTGTATGGGCACCTTGCATCTGGGAGGTATCCTCATCTGTGCGGAAGTTCAGCAGGCTGCCGGCCACACCAGGCCACCGGGCAATGGACATGAACGATGCCCTTTCCCGTGAGAAACAAAAGTCACCAGGCCAGGTTCCTGATGTCAGTTTGCAGGAGGCGCTTGGCACTGTCAAACCAGCCACAGTTGCCTGTGGTGGTACTTTCCATCTGGGAGGTATCTTCAACAGTGCGGAATTTCAGCAGGCAGCCAGCCACTCTGGGCCACCCGTCCATGGATAGGAACGAAAGGCTTTCCCCAGAGAAACAAAACTCACCCGGCCAGGTTCCTGATGTCAGTTTGCAGGAGGCACTTGGCACTGTCAAACCAGCCACAGGTGCCTGTGGGGGCACTTTTCATCTGGGAGGCATCCTGATCCATGCGGAATTTCAGCAGGCAGCCGGCCACTCCGGGCCACTGGGCTCTGAACAAGAATGATGGCCTTTCCCCAGAGAAACAAAACTCACAAGGCCAGGTTCCTGATGTCAGTTTGCAGGAGGCACTTGGCACTGTCAAACCAGCCACAGTTGCCTGTGGTGGCACCTTACATCTGGGAGTTATCCTGATCCGTGTGGAATTTCAGCAGGCAGCAGGCAAGTACGGGCCACCGGGCCCTGGACATGAACCATGGCCTTTCCCCTGAGAAAGAAAATCACCAGGCCAGGTTTCTGATGTCAGTTTGCAGGAAGCACTTGGCACTGTCAAACCAGCCACAGTTGCCTCTGGGGGCACCTTTCATCTCGGCGGCATCCTGGTCCGTGCAGAATTTCAGCAGGGGGCCGGCCACTCAGGACACCAGGCTCAGGATATGAACCATGGCCTTTCCCCAGAGAAACAAAAGTCACCAGGCCAGGTTCCTGATGTCAGTTTGCAGGAGGCACTTGGCACTGTCAAACCAGCCACAGGTGCCTGTGGGGCACCTTGCATCTCGGAGGTATCCTGATCCGTGCGGAATTTCAGCAGTCAGCCGGCCACTTTGGGCCACAGTTTGTAGGATATGAACCATGGCCTTTCCCCAGAGAAACAAAAGTCACCAGGTCAGGTTCCTGATGTCAGTGTGCAGGAGGCACTTGGCACTGTCAAACCAGCCACAGTTGCCTGTGGGGGCACCTTGCATCTCGGCGGCATCCTGATCCATGCCGAATTCCAGCAGGCAGCCGGCCACTCCGGGCCATTAGACCTTGGACACGTACAATGGCCTTTCCCCAGAGAAATAAAAGTCACCAGGCCAGGTTCCTGATGTCAGTTTGCAGGAGGCACTTGGCACTGTCAAACCAGCCACAGTTGCCTGTGGGGGCTCCTTTCATCTGGGAGTTATCCGCATCCGTGCGGAATTTCAACAGGCAGCCGGCCACTCCAGGCCACCTGGCCCTGGAGTGGAGCGATGGCTTTTCCCCAGAGAAACAAAAGTCACCCGGCCAGGTTCCTGATGTCAGTTTGCAGGAGGCACTTGGCACTGTCAAACCAACCACACGCACCTGTATGGGCACCTTGCATCTGGGCGGTATCCTCATCTGTGCGGAAGTTCAGCAGGCTGCCGGCCACACCAGGCCACCGGGCACTGGACACGAACGATGCCCTTTCCCGTGAGAAACAAAAGTCACCAGGCCAGGTTCCTGATGTCAGTTTGCAGGAGGCGCTTGGCACTGTCAAACCAGCCACAGTTGCCTGTGGTGGTACTTTCCATCTGGGAGGTATCTTCAACAGTGCGGAATTTCAGCAGGCAGCCAGCCACTCTGGGCCACCCGTCCATGGATAGGAACGAAAGGCTTTCCCCTGAGAAACAAAAGACACCAGGCCAGGTTCCTGATGTCAGTTTGCAGGAGGCACTTGGCACTGTCAAACCAGCCACAGGTGCCTGTGGGGGCACTTTTCATCTGGGAGGCATCCCGATCCATGCGGAATTTCAGCAGGCAGCCGGCCACTCCGGGCCACCAGGCCCTGGACAAGAACCACGGCTTTTCCCTAGGGAAACAAAAGTCACCCGGCCAGGTTCCTGATGTCAGTTTGCAGGAGGCACTTGGCACTGTCAAACCAGCCACAGGTGCCTGTGGGGGCACTTTTCATCTGGGAGGCATCCCGATCCATGCGGAATTTCAGCAGGCAGCCGGGCACTCCAGGCCGCAAGGCCCTGGACATGAATCATGGTCTTTCCCCAGAGAAAGGAAAATCACAAGGCCAGGTTCCTGATGTCATTTTGCAGGAGGCACATGGCACTGTCAAACCAGCCACAGGTGCCTGTGGGGGCACCTTGCATCTCGGCGGCATCCTGATCCATGCCGAATTCCAGCAGGCAGCCGGCCACTCCGGGCCATTAGACCTTGGACACGTACAATGGCCTTTCCCCAGAGAAATAAAAGTCACCAGGCCAGGTTCCTGATGTCAGTTTGCAGGAGGCACTTGGCACTGTCAAACCAGCCACAGTTGCCTGTGGGGGCTCCTTTCATCTGGGAGTTATCCGCATCCGTGCGGAATTTCAACAGGCAGCCGGCCACTCCAGGCCACCTGGCCTTGGAGTGGAGCGATGGCTTTTCCCCAGAGAAACAAAAGTCACCCGGCCAGGTTCCTGATGTCAGTTTGCAGGAGGCACTTGGCACTGTCAAACCAGCCACAGGTGCCTGTGGGGGCACTTTTCATCTGGGAGGCATCCCGATCCATGCGGAATTTCAGCAGGCTGCCGGCCACACCAGGCCACCGGGCAATGGACATGAACGATGCCCTTTCCCGTGAGAAACAAAAGTCACCAGGCCAGGTTCCTGATGTCAGTTTGCAGGAGGCGCTTGGCACTGTCAAACCAGCCACAGTTGCCTGTGGTGGTACTTTCCATCTGGGAGGTATCTTCAACAGTGTGGAATTTCAGCAGGCAGCCAGCCACTTTGGGCCACCCGTCCATGGATAGGAACGAAAGGCTTTCCCCAGAGAAACAAAACTCACCCGGCCAGGTTCCTGATGTCAGTTTGCAGGAGGCACTTGGCACTGTCAAACCAGCCACAGGTGCCTGTGGGGGCACTTTTCATCTGGGAGGCATCCTGATCCATGCGGAATTTCAGCAGGCAGCCGGCCACTCCGGGCCACTGGGCTCTGAACAAGAATGATGGCCTTTCCCCAGAGAAACAAAACTCACAAGGCCAGGTTCCTGATGTCAGTTTGCAGGAGGCACTTGGCACTGTCAAACCAGCCACAGTTGCCTGTGGTGGCACCTTACATCTGGGAGGTATCCTGATCCGTGTGGAATTTCAGCAGGCAGCAGGCAAGTACGGGCCACCGCGCCCTGGACATGAACCATGGCCTTTCCCCTGAGAAAGAAAATCACCAGGCCAGGTTTCTGATGTCAGTTTGCAGGAAGCACTTGGCACTGTCAAACCAGCCACAGTTGCCTGTGGGGGCACCTTTCATCTCGGCGGCATCCTGGTCCGTGCAGAATTTCAGCAGGGGGCCGGCCACTCAGGACACCAGGCTCAGGATATGAACCATGGCCTTTCCCCAGAGAAACAAAAGTCACCAGGCCAGGTTCCTGATGTCAGTTTGCAGGAGGCACTTGGCACTGTCAAACCAGCCACAGGTGCCTGTGGGTCACATTGCATCTCGGAGGTATCCTGAACCGTGCGGAATTTCAGCAGTCAGCCGGCCACTTTGGGCCACAGTTTGTAGGATATGAACCATGGCCTTTCCCCAGAGAAACAAAAGTCACCAGGTCAGGTTCCTGATGTCAGTGTGCAGGAGGCACTTGGCACTGTCAAACCAGCCACAGTTGCCTGTGGGGGCACCTTGCATCTCGGCGGCATCCTGATCCATGCGGAATTTCAGCAGGCAGCCGGCCACTCCGGGCCAATAGACCTTGGACACGTACAATGGCCTTTCCCCAGAGAAATAAAAGTCACCAGGCCAGGTTCCTGATGTCAGTTTGCAGGAGGCACTTGGCACTGTCAAACCAGCCACACGCACCTGTATGGGCACCTTGCATCTGGGCGGTATCCTCATCTGTGCGGAAGTTCAGCAGGCTGCCGGCCACACCAGGCCACCGGGCACTGGACACGAACGATGCCCTTTCCCGTGAGAAACAAAAGTCACCAGGCCAGGTTCCTGATGTCAGTTTGCAGGAGGCGCTTGGCACTGTCAAACCAGCCACAGTTGCCTGTGGTGGTACTTTCCATCTGGGAGGTATCTTCAACCGTGCGGAATTTCAGCAGGCAGCCAGCCACTCTGGGCCACCCGTCCATGGATAGGAACGAAAGGCTTTCCCCTGAGAAACAAAAGACATCAGGCCAGGTTCCTGATATCAGTTTGCAGGAGGCACTTGGCACTGTCAAACCAGCCACAGGTGCCTGTGGGGGCACTTTTCATCTGGGAGGCATCCCGATCCATGCGGAATTTCAGCAGGCAGCCGGCCACTCCGGGCCACCAGGCCCTGGACAAGAACCACGGCTTTTCCCTAGGGAAACAAAAGTCACCCGGCCAGGTTCCTGATGTCAGTTTGCAGGAGGCACTTGGCACTGTCAAACCAGCCACAGTTGGCTGTGGGGGCACTTTCCATCTGGGAGGCATCCCGATCCATGCGGAATTTCAGCAGGCAGCCGGGCACTCCAGGCCGCAAGGCCCTGGACATGAATCATGGTCTTTCCCCAGAGAAAGGAAAGTCACAAGGCCAGGTTCCTGATGTCATTTTGCAGGAGGCACATGGCACTGTCAAACCAGCCACAGGTGCCTGTGGGGGCACCTTGCATCTCGGCGGCATCCTGATCCATGCCGAATTCCAGCAGGCAGCCGGCCACTCCGGGCCATTAGACCTTGGACACGTACAATGGCCTTTCCACAGAGAAATAAAAGTCACCAGGCCAGGTTCCTGATGTCAGTTTGCAGGAGGCACTTGGCACTGTCAAACCAGCCACAGGTGCCTGTGGGGCACCTTGCATCTCGGAGGTATCCTGATCCGTGCGGAATTTCAACAGGCAGCCGGCCACTCCGGGCCATTAGACCTTGGACACGTACAATGGCCTTTCCCCAGAGAAATAAAAGTCACCAGGCCAGGTTCCTGATGTCAGTTTGCAGGAGGCACTTGGCACTGTCAAACCAGCCACAGTTGCCTGTGGGGGCTCCTTTCATCTGGGAGTTATCCGCATCCGTGCGGAATTTCAACAGGCAGCCGGCCACTCCAGGCCACCTGGCCTTGGAGTGGAGCGATGGCTTTTCCCTAGGGAAACAAAAGTCACCCGGCCAGGTTCCTGATGTCAGTTTGCAGGAGGCACTTGGCACTGTCAAACCAGCCACACGCACCTGTATGGGCACCTTGCATCTGGGAGGTATCCTCATCTGTGCGGAAGTTCAGCAGACTGCCGGCCACACCAGGCCACCGGGCAATGGACATGAACGATGCCCTTTCCCGTGAGAAACAAAAGTCACCAGGCCAGGTTCCTGATGTCAGTTTGCAGGAGGCGCTTGGCACTGTCAAACCAGCCACAGTTGCCTGTGGTGGTACTTTCCATCTGGGAGGTATCTTCAACAGTGCGGAATTTCAGCAGGCAGCCAGCCACTCTGGGCCACCCGTCCATGGATAGGAACGAAAGGCTTTCCCCAGAGAAACAAAACTCACCCGGCCAGGTTCCTGATGTCAGTTTGCAGGAGGCACTTGGCACTGTCAAACCAGCCACAGGTGCCTGTGGGGGCACTTTTCATCTGGGAGGCATCCTGATCCATGCGGAATTTCAGCAGGCAGCCGGCCACTCCGGGCCACTGGGCTCTGAACAAGAATGATGGCCTTTCCCCAGAGAAACAAAACTCACAAGGCCAGGTTCCTGATGTCAGTTTGCAGGAGGCACTTGGCACTGTCAAACCAGCCACAGTTGCCTGTGGTGGCACCTTACATCTGGGAGGTATCCTGATCCGTGTGGAATTTCAGCAGGCAGCAGGCAAGTACGGGCCACCGGGCCCTGGACATGAACCATGGCCTTTCCCCTGAGAAAGAAAATCACCAGGCCAGGTTTCTGATGTCAGTTTGCAGGAAGCACTTGGCACTGTCAAACCAGCCACAGTTGCCTCTGGGGGCACCTTTCATCTCGGCGGCATCCTGGTCCGTGCAGAATTTCAGCAGGGGGCCGGCCACTCAGGACACCAGGCTCAGGATATGAACCATGGCCTTTCCCCAGAGAAACAAAAGTCACCAGGCCAGGTTCCTGATGTCAGTTTGCAGGAGGCACTTGGCACTGTCAAACCAGCCACAGGTGCCTGTGGGGCACCTTGCATCTCGGAGGTATCCTGATCCGTGCGGAATTTCAGCAGTCAGCCGGCCACTTTGGGCCACAGTTTGTAGGATATGAACCATGGCCTTTCCCCAGAGAAACAAAAGTCACCCGGCCAGGTTCCTGATGTCAGTTTGCAGGAGGCACTTGGCACTGTCAAACCAGCCACACGCACCTGTATGGGCACCTTGCATCTGGGCGGTATCCTCATCTGTGCGGAAGTTCAGCAGGCTGCCGGCCACACCAGGCCACCGGGCACTGGACACGAACGATGCCCTTTCCCGTGAGAAACAAAAGTCACCAGGCCAGGTTCCTGATGTCAGTTTGCAGGAGGCGCTTGGCACTGTCAAACCAGCCACAGTTGCCTGTGGTGGTACTTTCCATCTGGGAGGTATCTTCAACAGTGCGGAATTTCAGCAGGCAGCCAGCCACTCTGGGCCACCCGTCCATGGATAGGAACGAAAGGCTTTCCCCAGAGAAACAAAAGTCACCAGGCCAGGTTCCTGATGTCAGTTTGCAGGAGGCACTTGGCACTGTCAAACCAGCCACAGGTGCCTGTGGGGGCACTTTTCATCTGGGAGGCATCCCGATCCATGCGGAATTTCAGCAGGCAGCCGGCCACTCCGGGCCACCAGGCCCTGGACAAGAACCACGGCTTTTCCCTAGGGAAACAAAAGTCACCCGGCCAGGTTCCTGATGTCAGTTTGCAGGAGGCACTTGGCACTGTCAAACCAGCCACAGTTGGCTGTGGGGGCACTTTCCATCTGGGAGGCATCCCGATCCATGCGGAATTTCAGCAGGCAGCCGGGCACTCCAGGCCGCAAGGCCCTGGACATGAATCATGGTCTTTCCCCAGAGAAAGGAAAGTCACAAGGCCAGGTTCCTGATGTCATTTTGCAGGAGGCACATGGCACTGTCAAACCAGCCACAGGTGCCTGTGGGGGCACCTTGCATCTCGGCGGCATCCTGATCCATGCCGAATTCCAGCAGGCAGCCGGCCACTCCGGGCCATTAGACCTTGGACACGTACAATGGCCTTTCCCCAGAGAAATAAAAGTCACCAGGCCAGGTTCCTGATGTCAGTTTGCAGGAGGCACTTGGCACTGTCAAACCAGCCACAGTTGCCTGTGGGGGCTCCTTTCATCTGGGAGTTATCCGCATCTGTGCGGAATTTCAACAGGCAGCCGGCCACTCCAGGACACCTGGCCCTGGAGTGGAGCGATGGCTTTTCCCCAGAGAAACAAAAGTCACCCGGCCAGGTTCCTGATGTCAGTTTGCAGGAGGCGCTTGGCACTGTCAAACCAGCCACAGTTGCCTGTGGTGGTACTTTCCATCTGGGAGGTATCTTCAACAGTGCGGAATTTCAGCAGGCAGCCAGCCACTCTGGGCCACCCGTCCATGGATAGGAACGAAAGGCTTTCCCCAGAGAAACAAAACTCACCCGGCCAGGTTCCTGATGTCAGTTTGCAGGAGGCACTTGGCACTGTCAAACCAGCCACACGCACCTGTATGGGCACCTTGCATCTGGGCGGTATCCTCATCTGTGCGGAAGTTCAGCAGGCTGCCGGCCACACCAGGCCACCGGGCACTGGACACGAACGATGCCCTTTCCCGTGAGAAACAAAAGTCACCAGGCCAGGTTCCTGATGTCAGTTTGCAGGAGGCGCTTGGCACTGTCAAACCAGCCACAGTTGCCTGTGGTGGTACTTTCCATCTGGGAGGTATCTTCAACAGTGCGGAATTTCAGCAGGCAGCCAGCCACTCTGGGCCACCGGTCCATGGATAGGAACGAAAGGCTTTCCCCAGAGAAACAAAAGTCACCCGGCCAGGTTCCTGATGTCAGTTTGCAGGAGGCACTTGGCACTGTCAAACCAGCCACACGCACCTGTATGGGCACCTTGCATCTGGGCGGTATCCTCATCTGTGCGGAAGTTCAGCAGGCTGCCGGCCACACCAGGCCACCGGGCACTGGACACGAACGATGCCCTTTCCCGTGAGAAACAAAAGTCACCAGGCCAGGTTCCTGATGTCAGTTTGCAGGAGGCGCTTGGCACTGTCAAACCAGCCACAGTTGCCTGTGGTGGTACTTTCCATCTGGGAGGTATCTTCAACAGTGCGGAATTTCAGCAGGCAGCCAGCCACTCTGGGCCACCCGTCCATGGATAGGAACGAAAGGCTTTCCCCTGAGAAACAAAAGACACCAGGCCAGGTTCCTGATGTCAGTTTGCAGGAGGCACTTGGCACTGTCAAACCAGCCACAGGTGCCTGTGGGGGCACTTTTCATCTGGGAGGCATCCCGATCCATGCGGAATTTCAGCAGGCAGCCGGCCACTCCGGGCCACCAGGCCCTGGACAAGAACCACGGCTTTTCCCTAGGGAAACAAAAGTCACCCGGCCAGGTTCCTGATGTCAGTTTGCAGGAGGCACTTGGCACTGTCAAACCAGCCACAGTTGCCTGTGGGGGCACTTTTCATCTGGGAGGCATCCTGATCCATGCGGAATTTCAGCAGGCAGCCGGCCACTCCGGGCCACTGGGCTCTGAACAAGAATGATGGCCTTTCCCCAGAGAAACAAAACTCACAAGGCCAGGTTCCTGATGTCAGTTTGCAGGAGGCACTTGGCACTGTCAAACCAGCCACAGTTGCCTGTGGTGGCACCTTACATCTGGGAGGTATCCTGATCCGTGCGGAATTTCAGCAGTCAGCCGGCCACTTTGGGCCACAGTTTGTAGGATATGAACCATGGCCTTTCCTCAGAGAAACAAAAGTCACCAGGTCAGGTTCCTGATGTCAGTGTGCAGGAGGCACTTGGCACTGTCAAACCAGCCACAGTTGCCTCTGGGGGCACCTTTCATCTCGGCGGCATCCTGGTCCGTGCAGAATTTCAGCAGGGGGCCGGCCACTCAGGACACCAGGCTCAGGATATGAACCATGGCCTTTCCCCAGAGAAACAAAAGTAACCAGGCCAGGTTCCTGATGTCAGTTTGCAGGAGGCACTTGGCACTGTCAAACCAGCCACAGGTGCCTGTGGGGCACCTTGCATCTCGGAGGTATCCTGATCCGTGCGGAATTTCAGCAGGCAGCCGGCCACTCCGGGCCATTAGACCTTGGACACGTACAATGGCCTTTCCCCAGAGAAATAAAAGTCACCAGGCCAGGTTCCTGATGTCAGTTTGCAGGAGGCACTTGGCACTGTCAAACCAGCCACAGTTGCCTGTGGGGGCTCCTTTCATCTGGGAGTTATCCGCATCCGTGCGGAATTTCAACAGGCAGCCGGCCACTCCAGGCCACCTGGCCCTGGAGTGGAGCGATGGCTTTTCCCCAGAGAAACAAAAGTCACCCGGCCAGGTTCCTGATGTCAGTTTGCAGGAGGCACTTGGCACTGTCAAACCAGCCACACGCACCTGTATGGGCACCTTGCATCTGGGAGGTATCCTCATCTGTGCGGAAGTTCAGCAGGCTGCCGGCCACACCAGGCCACCGGGCACTGGACACGAACGATGCCCTTTCCCGTGAGAAACAAAAGTCACCAGGCCAGGTTCCTGATGTCAGTTTGCAGGAGGCGCTTGGCACTGTCAAACCAGCCACAGTTGCCTGTGGTGGTACTTTCCATCTGGGAGGTATCTTCAACAGTGCGGAATTTCAGCAGGCAGCCAGCCACTCTGGGCCACCCGTCCATGGATAGGAACGAAAGGCTTTCCCCAGAGAAACAAAACTCACCCGGCCAGGTTCCTGATGTCAGTTTGCAGGAGGCACTTGGGACTGTCAAACCAGCCACAGGTGCCTGTGGGGGCACTTTTCATCTGGGAGGCATCCTGATCCATGCGGAATTTCAGCAGGCAGCCGGCCACTCCGGGCCACTGGGCTCTGAACAAGAATGATGGCCTTTCCCCAGAGAAACAAAACTCACAAGGCCAGGTTCCTGATGTCAGTTTGCAGGAGGCACTTGGCACTGTCAAACCAGCCACAGTTGCCTGTGGTGGCACCTTACATCTGGGAGTTATCCTGATCCGTGTGGAATTTCAGCAGGCAGCAGGCAAGTACGGGCCACCGGGCCCTGGACATGAACCATGGCCTTTCCCCTGAGAAAGAAAATCACCAGGCCAGGTTTCTGATGTCAGTTTGCAGGAAGCACTTGGCACTGTCAAACCAGCCACAGTTGCCTCTGGGGGCACCTTTCATCTCGGCGGCATCCTGGTCCGTGCAGAATTTCAGCAGGGGGCCGGCCACTCAGGACACCAGGCTCAGGATATGAACCATGGCCTTTCCCCAGAGAAACAAAAGTCACCAGGCCAGGTTCCTGATGTCAGTTTGCAGGAGGCACTTGGCACTGTCAAACCAGCCACAGGTGCCTGTGGGGCACCTTGCATCTCGGAGGTATCCTGATCCGTGCGGAATTTCAGCAGTCAGCCGGCCACTTTGGGCCACAGTTTGTAGGATATGAACCATGGCCTTTCCCCAGAGAAACAAAAGTCACCAGGTCAGGTTCCTGATGTCAGTGTGCAGGAGGCACTTGGCACTGTCAAACCAGCCACAGTTGCCTGTGGGGGCACCTTGCATCTCGGCGGCATCCTGATCCATGCCGAATTCCAGCAGGCAGCCGGCCACTCCGGGCCATTAGACCTTGGACACGTACAATGGCCTTTCCCCAGAGAAATAAAAGTCACCAGGCCAGGTTCCTGATGTCAGTTTGCAGGAGGCACTTGGCACTGTCAAACCAGCCACAGTTGCCTGTGGGGGCTCCTTTCATCTGGGAGTTATCCGCATCCGTGCGGAATTTCAACAGGCAGCCGGCCACTCCAGGCCACCTGGCCCTGGAGTGGAGCGATGGCTTTTCCCCAGAGAAACAAAAGTCACCCGGCCAGGTTCCTGATGTCAGTTTGCAGGAGGCACTTGGCACTGTCAAACCAGCCACACGCACCTGTATGGGCACCTTGCATCTGGGCGGTATCCTCATCTGTGCGGAAGTTCAGCAGGCTGCCGGCCACACCAGGCCACCGGGCACTGGACACGAACGATGCCCTTTCCCGTGAGAAACAAAAGTCACCAGGCCAGGTTCCTGATGTCAGTTTGCAGGAGGCGCTTGGCACTGTCAAACCAGCCACAGTTGCCTGTGGTGGTACTTTCCATCTGGGAGGTATCTTCAACAGTGCGGAATTTCAGCAGGCAGCCAGCCACTCTGGGCCACCCGTCCATGGATAGGAACGAAAGGCTTTCCCCTGAGAAACAAAAGACACCAGGCCAGGTTCCTGATGTCAGTTTGCAGGAGGCACTTGGCACTGTCAAACCAGCCACAGGTGCCTGTGGGGGCACTTTTCATCTGGGAGGCATCCCGATCCATGCGGAATTTCAGCAGGCAGCCGGCCACTCCGGGCCACCAGGCCCTGGACAAGAACCACGGCTTTTCCCTAGGGAAACAAAAGTCACCCGGCCAGGTTCCTGATGTCACTTTGCAGGAGGCACTTGCACTGTCAAACCAGCCACAGTTGGCTGTGGGGGCACTTTCCATCTGGGAGGCATCCCGATCCATGCGGAATTTCAGCAGGCAGCCGGCCACTCCGGGCCACCAGGCCCTGGACAAGAACCACGGCTTTTCCCTAGGGAAACAAAAGTCACCCGGCCAGGTTCCTGATGTCAGTTTGCAGGAGGCACTTGGCACTGTCAAACCAGCCACAGTTGGCTGTGGGGGCACTTTCCATCTGGGAGGCATCCCGATCCATGCGGAATTTCAGCAGGCAGCCGGGCACTCCGGGCCGCAAGGCCCTGGACATGAATCATGGTCTTTCCCCAGAGAAAGGAAAGTCACAAGGCCAGGTTCCTGATGTCAGTTTGCAGGAGGCACTTGGCACTGTCAAACCAGCCACAGTTGCCTGTGGTGGCACCTTACATCTGGGAGGTATCCTGATCCGTGTGGAATTTCAGCAGGCAGCAGGCAAGTACGGGCCACCGGGCCCTGGACATGAACCATGGCCTTTCCCCTGAGAAAGAAAATCACCAGGCCAGGTTTCTGATGTCAGTTTGCAGGAAGCACTTGGCACTGTCAAACCAGCCACAGTTGCCTCTGGGGGCACCTTTCATCTCGGCGGCATCCTGGTCCGTGCAGAATTTCAGCAGGGGGCCGGCCACTCAGGACACCAGGCTCAGGATATGAACCATGGCCTTTCCCCAGAGAAACAAAAGTCACCAGGCCAGGTTCCTGATGTCAGTTTGCAGGAGGCACTTGGCACTGTCAAACCAGCCACAGTTGCCTGTGGGGGCACCTTTCATCTCGGCGGCATCCTGGTCCGTGCAGAATTTCAGCAGGGGGCCGGCCACTCAGGACACCAGGCTCAGGATATGAACCATGGCCTTTCCCCAGAGAAACAAAAGTCACCAGGCCAGGTTCCTGATGTCAGTTTGCAGGAGGCACTTGGCACTGTCAAACCAGCCACAGGTGCCTGTGGGGCACCTTGCATCTCGGAGGTATCCTGATCCGTGCGGAATTTCAGCAGTCAGCCGGCCACTTTGGGCCACAGTTTGTAGGATATGAACCATGGCCTTTCCCCAGAGAAATAAAAGTCACCAGCTCAGGTTCCTGATGTCAGTGTGCAGGAGGCACTTGGCACTGTCAAACCAGCCACAGTTGCCTGTGGGGGCACCTTGCATCTCGGCGGCATCCTGATCCATGCCGAATTCCAGCAGGCAGCCGGCCACTCCGGGCCATTAGACCTTGGACACGTACAATGGCCTTTCCCCAGAGAAATAAAAGTCACCAGGCCAGGTTCCTGATGTCAGTTTGCAGGAGGCACTTGGCACTGTCAGACCAGCCACAGTTGCCTGTGGGGGCTCCTTTCATCTGGGAGTTATCCGCATCCGTGCGGAATTTCAACAGGCAGCCGGCCACTCCAGGCCACCTGGCCCTGGAGTGGAGCGATGGCTTTTCCCCAGAGAAACAAAAGTCACCCGGCCAGGTTCCTGATGTCAGTTTGCAGGAGGCACTTGGCACTGTCAAACCAGCCACACGCACCTGTATGGGCACCTTGCATCTGGGAGGTATCCTCATCTGTGCGGAAGTTCAGCAGGCTGCCGGCCACACCAGGCCACCGGGCAATGGACATGAACGATGCCCTTTCCCGTGAGAAACAAAAGTCACCAGGCCAGGTTCCTGATGTCAGTTTGCAGGAGGCGCTTGGCACTGTCAAACCAGCCACAGTTGCCTGTGGTGGTACTTTCCATCTGGGAGGTATCTTCAACCGTGCGGAATTTCAGCAGGCAGCCAGCCACTCTGGGCCACCCGTCCATGGATAGGAACGAAAGGCTTTCCCCAGAGAAACAAAACTCACCCGGCCAGGTTCCTGATGTCAGTTTGCAGGAGGCACTTGGCACTGTCAAACCAGCCACAGGTGCCTGTGGGGGCACTTTTCATCTGGGAGGCATCCTGATCCATGCGGAATTTCAGCAGGCAGCCGGCCACTCCGGGCCACTGGGCTCTGAACAAGAATGATGGCCTTTCCCCAGAGAAACAAAACTCACAAGGCCAGGTTCCTGATGTCAGTTTGCAGGAGGCACTTGGCACTGTCAAACCAGCCACAGTTGCCTGTGGTGGCACCTTACATCTGGGAGTTATCCTGATCCGTGTGGAATTTCAGCAGGCAGCAGGCAAGTACGGGCCACCGGGCCCTGGACATGAACCATGGCCTTTCCCCTGAGAAAGAAAATCACCAGGCCAGGTTTCTGATGTCAGTTTGCAGGAAGCACTTGGCACTGTCAAACCAGCCACAGTTGCCTCTGGGGGCACCTTTCATCTCGGCGGCATCCTGGTCCGTGCAGAATTTCAGCAGGGGGCCGGCCACTCAGGACACCAGGCTCAGGATATGAACCATGGCCTTTCCCCAGAGAAACAAAAGTCACCAGGCCAGGTTCCTGATGTCAGTTTGCAGGAGGCACTTGGCACTGTCAAACCAGCCACAGGTGCCTGTGGGGCACCTTGCATCTCGGAGGTATCCTGATCCGTGCGGAATTTCAGCAGTCAGCCGGCCACTTTGGGCCACAGTTTGTAGGATATGAACCATGGCCTTTCCCCAGAGAAACAAAAGTCACCAGGTCAGGTTCCTGATGTCAGTGTGCAGGAGGCACTTGGCACTGTCAAACCAGCCACAGTTGCCTGTGGGGGCACCTTGCATCTCGGCGGCATCCTGATCCATGCCGAATTCCAGCAGGCAGCCGGCCACTCCGGGCCATTAGACCTTGGACACGTACAATGGCCTTTCCCCAGAGAAATAAAAGTCACCAGGCCAGGTTCCTGATGTCAGTTTGCAGGAGGCACTTGGCACTGTCAAACCAGCCACAGTTGCCTGTGGGGGCTCCTTTCATCTGGGAGTTATCCGCATCCGTGCGGAATTTCAACAGGCAGCCGGCCACTCCAGGCCACCTGGCCCTGGAGTGGAGCGATGGCTTTTCCCCAGAGAAACAAAAGTCACCCGGCCAGGTTCCTGATGTCAGTTTGCAGGAGGCACTTGGCACTGTCAAACCAACCACACGCACCTGTATGGGCACCTTGCATCTGGGCGGTATCCTCATCTGTGCGGAAGTTCAGCAGGCTGCCGGCCACACCAGGCCACCGGGCACTGGACACGAACGATGCCCTTTCCCGTGAGAAACAAAAGTCACCAGGCCAGGTTCCTGATGTCAGTTTGCAGGAGGCGCTTGGCACTGTCAAACCAGCCACAGTTGCCTGTGGTGGTACTTTCCATCTGGGAGGTATCTTCAACAGTGCGGAATTTCAGCAGGCAGCCAGCCACTCTGGGCCACCCGTCCATGGATAGGAACGAAAGGCTTTCCCCTGAGAAACAAAAGACACCAGGCCAGGTTCCTGATGTCAGTTTGCAGGAGGCACTTGGCACTGTCAAACCAGCCACAGGTGCCTGTGGGGGCACTTTTCATCTGGGAGGCATCCCGATCCATGCGGAATTTCAGCAGGCAGCCGGCCACTCCGGGCCACCAGGCCCTGGACAAGAACCACGGCTTTTCCCTAGGGAAACAAAAGTCACCCGGCCAGGTTCCTGATGTCAGTTTGCAGGAGGCACTTGGCACTGTCAAACCAGCCACAGGTGCCTGTGGGGGCACTTTTCATCTGGGAGGCATCCCGATCCATGCGGAATTTCAGCAGGCAGCCGGGCACTCCAGGCCGCAAGGCCCTGGACATGAATCATGGTCTTTCCCCAGAGAAAGGAAAATCACAAGGCCAGGTTCCTGATGTCATTTTGCAGGAGGCACATGGCACTGTCAAACCAGCCACAGGTGCCTGTGGGGGCACCTTGCATCTCGGCGGCATCCTGATCCATGCCGAATTCCAGCAGGCAGCCGGCCACTCCGGGCCATTAGACCTTGGACACGTACAATGGCCTTTCCCCAGAGAAATAAAAGTCACCAGGCCAGGTTCCTGATGTCAGTTTGCAGGAGGCACTTGGCACTGTCAAACCAGCCACAGTTGCCTGTGGGGGCTCCTTTCATCTGGGAGTTATCCGCATCCGTGCGGAATTTCAACAGGCAGCCGGCCACTCCAGGCCACCTGGCCTTGGAGTGGAGCGATGGCTTTTCCCCAGAGAAACAAAAGTCACCCGGCCAGGTTCCTGATGTCAGTTTGCAGGAGGCACTTGGCACTGTCAAACCAGCCACAGGTGCCTGTGGGGGCACTTTTCATCTGGGAGGCATCCCGATCCATGCGGAATTTCAGCAGGCTGCCGGCCACACCAGGCCACCGGGCAATGGACATGAACGATGCCCTTTCCCGTGAGAAACAAAAGTCACCAGGCCAGGTTCCTGATGTCAGTTTGCAGGAGGCGCTTGGCACTGTCAAACCAGCCACAGTTGCCTGTGGTGGTACTTTCCATCTGGGAGGTATCTTCAACAGTGTGGAATTTCAGCAGGCAGCCAGCCACTTTGGGCCACCCGTCCATGGATAGGAACGAAAGGCTTTCCCCAGAGAAACAAAACTCACCCGGCCAGGTTCCTGATGTCAGTTTGCAGGAGGCACTTGGCACTGTCAAACCAGCCACAGGTGCCTGTGGGGGCACTTTTCATCTGGGAGGCATCCTGATCCATGCGGAATTTCAGCAGGCAGCCGGCCACTCCGGGCCACTGGGCTCTGAACAAGAATGATGGCCTTTCCCCAGAGAAACAAAACTCACAAGGCCAGGTTCCTGATGTCAGTTTGCAGGAGGCACTTGGCACTGTCAAACCAGCCACAGTTGCCTGTGGTGGCACCTTACATCTGGGAGGTATCCTGATCCGTGTGGAATTTCAGCAGGCAGCAGGCAAGTACGGGCCACCGCGCCCTGGACATGAACCATGGCCTTTCCCCTGAGAAAGAAAATCACCAGGCCAGGTTTCTGATGTCAGTTTGCAGGAAGCACTTGGCACTGTCAAACCAGCCACAGTTGCCTGTGGGGGCACCTTTCATCTCGGCGGCATCCTGGTCCGTGCAGAATTTCAGCAGGGGGCCGGCCACTCAGGACACCAGGCTCAGGATATGAACCATGGCCTTTCCCCAGAGAAACAAAAGTCACCAGGCCAGGTTCCTGATGTCAGTTTGCAGGAGGCACTTGGCACTGTCAAACCAGCCACAGGTGCCTGTGGGTCACATTGCATCTCGGAGGTATCCTGAACCGTGCGGAATTTCAGCAGTCAGCCGGCCACTTTGGGCCACAGTTTGTAGGATATGAACCATGGCCTTTCCCCAGAGAAACAAAAGTCACCAGGTCAGGTTCCTGATGTCAGTGTGCAGGAGGCACTTGGCACTGTCAAACCAGCCACAGTTGCCTGTGGGGGCACCTTGCATCTCGGCGGCATCCTGATCCATGCGGAATTTCAGCAGGCAGCCGGCCACTCCGGGCCAATAGACCTTGGACACGTACAATGGCCTTTCCCCAGAGAAATAAAAGTCACCAGGCCAGGTTCCTGATGTCAGTTTGCAGGAGGCACTTGGCACTGTCAAACCAGCCACACGCACCTGTATGGGCACCTTGCATCTGGGCGGTATCCTCATCTGTGCGGAAGTTCAGCAGGCTGCCGGCCACACCAGGCCACCGGGCACTGGACACGAACGATGCCCTTTCCCGTGAGAAACAAAAGTCACCAGGCCAGGTTCCTGATGTCAGTTTGCAGGAGGCGCTTGGCACTGTCAAACCAGCCACAGTTGCCTGTGGTGGTACTTTCCATCTGGGAGGTATCTTCAACCGTGCGGAATTTCAGCAGGCAGCCAGCCACTCTGGGCCACCCGTCCATGGATAGGAACGAAAGGCTTTCCCCTGAGAAACAAAAGACATCAGGCCAGGTTCCTGATATCAGTTTGCAGGAGGCACTTGGCACTGTCAAACCAGCCACAGGTGCCTGTGGGGGCACTTTTCATCTGGGAGGCATCCCGATCCATGCGGAATTTCAGCAGGCAGCCGGCCACTCCGGGCCACCAGGCCCTGGACAAGAACCACGGCTTTTCCCTAGGGAAACAAAAGTCACCCGGCCAGGTTCCTGATGTCAGTTTGCAGGAGGCACTTGGCACTGTCAAACCAGCCACAGTTGGCTGTGGGGGCACTTTCCATCTGGGAGGCATCCCGATCCATGCGGAATTTCAGCAGGCAGCCGGGCACTCCAGGCCGCAAGGCCCTGGACATGAATCATGGTCTTTCCCCAGAGAAAGGAAAGTCACAAGGCCAGGTTCCTGATGTCATTTTGCAGGAGGCACATGGCACTGTCAAACCAGCCACAGGTGCCTGTGGGGGCACCTTGCATCTCGGCGGCATCCTGATCCATGCCGAATTCCAGCAGGCAGCCGGCCACTCCGGGCCATTAGACCTTGGACACGTACAATGGCCTTTCCACAGAGAAATAAAAGTCACCAGGCCAGGTTCCTGATGTCAGTTTGCAGGAGGCACTTGGCACTGTCAAACCAGCCACAGGTGCCTGTGGGGCACCTTGCATCTCGGAGGTATCCTGATCCGTGCGGAATTTCAGCAGGCAGCCGGCCACTCCGGGCCATTAGACCTTGGACACGTACAATGGCCTTTCCCCAGAGAAATAAAAGTCACCAGGCCAGGTTCCTGATGTCAGTTTGCAGGAGGCACTTGGCACTGTCAAACCAGCCACAGTTGCCTGTGGGGGCTCCTTTCATCTGGGAGTTATCCGCATCCGTGCGGAATTTCAACAGGCAGCCGGCCACTCCAGGCCACCTGGCCTTGGAGTGGAGCGATGGCTTTTCCCTAGGGAAACAAAAGTCACCCGGCCAGGTTCCTGATGTCAGTTTGCAGGAGGCACTTGGCACTGTCAAACCAGCCACACGCACCTGTATGGGCACCTTGCATCTGGGAGGTATCCTCATCTGTGCGGAAGTTCAGCAGACTGCCGGCCACACCAGGCCACCGGGCAATGGACATGAACGATGCCCTTTCCCGTGAGAAACAAAAGTCACCAGGCCAGGTTCCTGATGTCAGTTTGCAGGAGGCGCTTGGCACTGTCAAACCAGCCACAGTTGCCTGTGGTGGTACTTTCCATCTGGGAGGTATCTTCAACAGTGCGGAATTTCAGCAGGCAGCCAGCCACTCTGGGCCACCCGTCCATGGATAGGAACGAAAGGCTTTCCCCAGAGAAACAAAACTCACCCGGCCAGGTTCCTGATGTCAGTTTGCAGGAGGCACTTGGCACTGTCAAACCAGCCACAGGTGCCTGTGGGGGCACTTTTCATCTGGGAGGCATCCTGATCCATGCGGAATTTCAGCAGGCAGCCGGCCACTCCGGGCCACTGGGCTCTGAACAAGAATGATGGCCTTTCCCCAGAGAAACAAAACTCACAAGGCCAGGTTCCTGATGTCAGTTTGCAGGAGGCACTTGGCACTGTCAAACCAGCCACAGTTGCCTGTGGTGGCACCTTACATCTGGGAGGTATCCTGATCCGTGTGGAATTTCAGCAGGCAGCAGGCAAGTACGGGCCACCGGGCCCTGGACATGAACCATGGCCTTTCCCCTGAGAAAGAAAATCACCAGGCCAGGTTTCTGATGTCAGTTTGCAGGAAGCACTTGGCACTGTCAAACCAGCCACAGTTGCCTCTGGGGGCACCTTTCATCTCGGCGGCATCCTGGTCCGTGCAGAATTTCAGCAGGGGGCCGGCCACTCAGGACACCAGGCTCAGGATATGAACCATGGCCTTTCCCCAGAGAAACAAAAGTCACCAGGCCAGGTTCCTGATGTCAGTTTGCAGGAGGCACTTGGCACTGTCAAACCAGCCACAGGTGCCTGTGGGGCACCTTGCATCTCGGAGGTATCCTGATCCGTGCGGAATTTCAGCAGTCAGCCGGCCACTTTGGGCCACAGTTTGTAGGATATGAACCATGGCCTTTCCCCAGAGAAACAAAAGTCACCCGGCCAGGTTCCTGATGTCAGTTTGCAGGAGGCACTTGGCACTGTCAAACCAGCCACACGCACCTGTATGGGCACCTTGCATCTGGGCGGTATCCTCATCTGTGCGGAAGTTCAGCAGGCTGCCGGCCACACCAGGCCACCGGGCACTGGACACGAACGATGCCCTTTCCCGTGAGAAACAAAAGTCACCAGGCCAGGTTCCTGATGTCAGTTTGCAGGAGGCGCTTGGCACTGTCAAACCAGCCACAGTTGCCTGTGGTGGTACTTTCCATCTGGGAGGTATCTTCAACAGTGCGGAATTTCAGCAGGCAGCCAGCCACTCTGGGCCACCCGTCCATGGATAGGAACGAAAGGCTTTCCCCAGAGAAACAAAAGTCACCAGGCCAGGTTCCTGATGTCAGTTTGCAGGAGGCACTTGGCACTGTCAAACCAGCCACAGGTGCCTGTGGGGGCACTTTTCATCTGGGAGGCATCCCGATCCATGCGGAATTTCAGCAGGCAGCCGGCCACTCCGGGCCACCAGGCCCTGGACAAGAACCACGGCTTTTCCCTAGGGAAACAAAAGTCACCCGGCCAGGTTCCTGATGTCAGTTTGCAGGAGGCACTTGGCACTGTCAAACCAGCCACAGTTGGCTGTGGGGGCACTTTCCATCTGGGAGGCATCCCGATCCATGCGGAATTTCAGCAGGCAGCCGGGCACTCCAGGCCGCAAGGCCCTGGACATGAATCATGGTCTTTCCCCAGAGAAAGGAAAGTCACAAGGCCAGGTTCCTGATGTCATTTTGCAGGAGGCACATGGCACTGTCAAACCAGCCACAGGTGCCTGTGGGGGCACCTTGCATCTCGGCGGCATCCTGATCCATGCCGAATTCCAGCAGGCAGCCGGCCACTCCGGGCCATTAGACCTTGGACACGTACAATGGCCTTTCCCCAGAGAAATAAAAGTCACCAGGCCAGGTTCCTGATGTCAGTTTGCAGGAGGCACTTGGCACTGTCAAACCAGCCACAGTTGCCTGTGGGGGCTCCTTTCATCTGGGAGTTATCCGCATCTGTGCGGAATTTCAACAGGCAGCCGGCCACTCCAGGACACCTGGCCCTGGAGTGGAGCGATGGCTTTTCCCCAGAGAAACAAAAGTCACCCGGCCAGGTTCCTGATGTCAGTTTGCAGGAGGCGCTTGGCACTGTCAAACCAGCCACAGTTGCCTGTGGTGGTACTTTCCATCTGGGAGGTATCTTCAACAGTGCGGAATTTCAGCAGGCAGCCAGCCACTCTGGGCCACCCGTCCATGGATAGGAACGAAAGGCTTTCCCCAGAGAAACAAAACTCACCCGGCCAGGTTCCTGATGTCAGTTTGCAGGAGGCACTTGGCACTGTCAAACCAGCCACACGCACCTGTATGGGCACCTTGCATCTGGGCGGTATCCTCATCTGTGCGGAAGTTCAGCAGGCTGCCGGCCACACCAGGCCACCGGGCACTGGACACGAACGATGCCCTTTCCCGTGAGAAACAAAAGTCACCAGGCCAGGTTCCTGATGTCAGTTTGCAGGAGGCGCTTGGCACTGTCAAACCAGCCACAGTTGCCTGTGGTGGTACTTTCCATCTGGGAGGTATCTTCAACAGTGCGGAATTTCAGCAGGCAGCCAGCCACTCTGGGCCACCGGTCCATGGATAGGAACGAAAGGCTTTCCCCAGAGAAACAAAAGTCACCCGGCCAGGTTCCTGATGTCAGTTTGCAGGAGGCACTTGGCACTGTCAAACCAGCCACACGCACCTGTATGGGCACCTTGCATCTGGGCGGTATCCTCATCTGTGCGGAAGTTCAGCAGGCTGCCGGCCACACCAGGCCACCGGGCACTGGACACGAACGATGCCCTTTCCCGTGAGAAACAAAAGTCACCAGGCCAGGTTCCTGATGTCAGTTTGCAGGAGGCGCTTGGCACTGTCAAACCAGCCACAGTTGCCTGTGGTGGTACTTTCCATCTGGGAGGTATCTTCAACAGTGCGGAATTTCAGCAGGCAGCCAGCCACTCTGGGCCACCCGTCCATGGATAGGAACGAAAGGCTTTCCCCTGAGAAACAAAAGACACCAGGCCAGGTTCCTGATGTCAGTTTGCAGGAGGCACTTGGCACTGTCAAACCAGCCACAGGTGCCTGTGGGGGCACTTTTCATCTGGGAGGCATCCCGATCCATGCGGAATTTCAGCAGGCAGCCGGCCACTCCGGGCCACCAGGCCCTGGACAAGAACCACGGCTTTTCCCTAGGGAAACAAAAGTCACCCGGCCAGGTTCCTGATGTCAGTTTGCAGGAGGCACTTGGCACTGTCAAACCAGCCACAGTTGCCTGTGGGGGCACTTTTCATCTGGGAGGCATCCTGATCCATGCGGAATTTCAGCAGGCAGCCGGCCACTCCGGGCCACTGGGCTCTGAACAAGAATGATGGCCTTTCCCCAGAGAAACAAAACTCACAAGGCCAGGTTCCTGATGTCAGTTTGCAGGAGGCACTTGGCACTGTCAAACCAGCCACAGTTGCCTGTGGTGGCACCTTACATCTGGGAGGTATCCTGATCCGTGCGGAATTTCAGCAGTCAGCCGGCCACTTTGGGCCACAGTTTGTAGGATATGAACCATGGCCTTTCCTCAGAGAAACAAAAGTCACCAGGTCAGGTTCCTGATGTCAGTGTGCAGGAGGCACTTGGCACTGTCAAACCAGCCACAGTTGCCTCTGGGGGCACCTTTCATCTCGGCGGCATCCTGGTCCGTGCAGAATTTCAGCAGGGGGCCGGCCACTCAGGACACCAGGCTCAGGATATGAACCATGGCCTTTCCCCAGAGAAACAAAAGTCACCAGGCCAGGTTCCTGATGTCAGTTTGCAGGAGGCACTTGGCACTGTCAAACCAGCCACAGGTGCCTGTGGGGCACCTTGCATCTCGGAGGTATCCTGATCCGTGCGGAATTCCAGCAGGCAGCCGGCCACTCCGGGCCATTAGACCGTGGACACGTACAATGGCCTTTCCCCAGAGAAATAAAAGTCACCAGGCCAGGTTCCTGATGTCAGTTTGCAGGAGGCACTTGGCACTGTCAAACCAGCCACAGTTGCCTGTGGGGGCTCCTTTCATCTGGGAGTTATCCGCATCCGTGCGGAATTTCAACAGGCAGCCGGCCACTCCAGGCCACCTGGCCTTGGAGTGGAGCGATGGCTTTTCCCTAGGGAAACAAAAGTCACCCGGCCAGGTTCCTGATGTCAGTTTGCAGGAGGCACTTGGCACTGTCAAACCAGCCACACGCACCTGTATGGGCACCTTGCATCTGGGAGGTATCCTCATCTGTGCGGAAGTTCAGCAGGCTGCCGGCCACACCAGGCCACCGGGCAATGGACATGAACGATGCCCTTTCCCGTGAGAAACAAAAGTCACCAGGCCAGGTTCCTGATGTCAGTTTGCAGGAGGCGCTTGGCACTGTCAAACCAGCCACAGTTGCCTGTGGTGGTACTTTCCATCTGGGAGGTATCTTCAACAGTGCGGAATTTCAGCAGGCAGCCAGCCACTCTGGGCCACCCGTCCATGGATAGGAACGAAAGGCTTTCCCCAGAGAAACAAAACTCACCCGGCCAGGTTCCTGATGTCAGTTTGCAGGAGGCACTTGGCACTGTCAAACCAGCCACAGGTGCCTGTGGGGGCACTTTTCATCTGGGAGGCATCCTGATCCATGCGGAATTTCAGCAGGCAGCCGGCCACTCCGGGCCACTGGGCTCTGAACAAGAATGATGGCCTTTCCCCAGAGAAACAAAACTCACAAGGCCAGGTTCCTGATGTCAGTTTGCAGGAGGCACTTGGCACTGTCAAACCAGCCACAGTTGCCTGTGGTGGCACCTTACATCTGGGAGGTATCCTGATCCGTGTGGAATTTCAGCAGGCAGCAGGCAAGTACGGGCCACCGCGCCCTGGACATGAACCATGGCCTTTCCCCTGAGAAAGAAAATCACCAGGCCAGGTTTCTGATGTCAGTTTGCAGGAAGCACTTGGCACTGTCAAACCAGCCACAGTTGCCTGTGGGGGCACCTTTCATCTCGGCGGCATCCTGGTCCGTGCAGAATTTCAGCAGGGGGCCGGCCACTCAGGACACCAGGCTCAGGATATGAACCATGGCCTTTCCCCAGAGAAACAAAAGTCACCAGGCCAGGTTCCTGATGTCAGTTTGCAGGAGGCACTTGGCACTGTCAAACCAGCCACAGGTGCCTGTGGGGCACCTTGCATCTCGGAGGTATCCTGATCCGTGCGGAATTTCAGCAGTCAGCCGGCCACTTTGGGCCACAGTTTGTAGGATATGAACCATGGCCTTTCCCCAGAGAAAGGAAAATCACAAGGCCAGGTTCCTGATGTCATTTTGCAGGAGGCACATGGCACTGTCAAACCAGCCACAGGTGCCTGTGGGGGCACCTTGCATCTCGGCGGCATCCTGATCCATGCCGAATTCCAGCAGGCAGCCGGCCACTCCGGGCCATTAGACCTTGGACACGTACAATGGCCTTTCCCCAGAGAAATAAAAGTCACCAGGCCAGGTTCCTGATGTCAGTTTGCAGGAGGCACTTGGCACTGTCAAACCAGCCACAGTTGCCTGTGGGGGCTCCTTTCATCTGGGAGTTATCCGCATCCGTGCGGAATTTCAACAGGCAGCCGGCCACTCCAGGCCACCTGGCCCTGGAGTGGAGCGATGGCTTTTCCCCAGAGAAACAAAAGTCACCCGGCCAGGTTCCTGATGTCAGTTTGCAGGAGGCACTTGGCACTGTCAAACAAGCCACACGCACCTGTATGGGCACCTTGCATCTGGGCGGTATCCTCATCTGTGCGGAAGTTCAGCAGGCTGCCGGCCACACCAGGCCACCGGGCACTGGACACGAACGATGCCCTTTCCCGTGAGAAACAAAAGTCACCAGGCCAGGTTCCTGATGTCAGTTTGCAGGAGGCGCTTGGCACTGTCAAACCAGCCACAGTTGCCTGTGGTGGTACTTTCCATCTGGGAGGTATCTTCAACAGTGCGGAATTTCAGCAGGCAGCCAGCCACTCTGGGCCACCCGTCCATGGATAGGAACGAAAGGCTTTCCCCTGAGAAACAAAAGACACCAGGCCAGGTTCCTGATGTCAGTTTGCAGGAGGCACTTGGCACTGTCAAACCAGCCACAGGTGCCTGTGGGGGCACTTTTCATCTGGGAGGCATCCCGATCCATGCGGAATTTCAGCAGGCAGCCGGCCACTCCGGGCCACCAGGCCCTGGACAAGAACCACGGCTTTTCCCTAGGGAAACAAAAGTCACCCGGCCAGGTTCCTGATGTCAGTTTGCAGGAGGCACTTGGCACTGTCAAACCAGCCACAGTTGGCTGTGGGGGCACTTTCCATCTGGGAGGCATCCCGATCCATGCGGAATTTCAGCAGGCAGCCGGGCACTCCAGGCCGCAAGGCCCTGGACATGAATCATGGTCTTTCCCCAGAGAAAGGAAAGTCACAAGGCCAGGTTCCTGATGTCATTTTGCAGGAGGCACATGGCACTGTCAAACCAGCCACAGGTGCCTGTGGGGGCACCTTGCATCTCGGCGGCATCCTGATCCATGCCGAATTCCAGCAGGCAGCCGGCCACTCCGGGCCATTAGACCTTGGACACGTACAATGGCCTTTCCCCAGAGAAATAAAAGTCACCAGGCCAGGTTCCTGATGTCAGTTTGCAGGAGGCACTTGGCACTGTCAAACCAGCCACAGTTGCCTGTGGGGGCTCCTTTCATCTGGGAGTTATCCGCATCCGTGCGGAATTTCAACAGGCAGCCGGCCACTCCAGGCCACCTGGCCTTGGAGTGGAGCGATGGCTTTTCCCCAGAGAAACAAAAGTCACCCGGCCAGGTTCCTGATGTCAGTTTGCAGGAGGCACTTGGCACTGTCAAACCAGCCACACGCACCTGTATGGGCACCTTGCATCTGGGAGGTATCCTCATCTGTGCGGAAGTTCAGCAGGCTGCCGGCCACACCAGGCCACCGGGCAATGGACATGAACGATGCCCTTTCCCGTGAGAAACAAAAGTCACCAGGCCAGGTTCCTGATGTCAGTTTGCAGGAGGCGCTTGGCACTGTCAAACCAGCCACAGTTGCCTGTGGTGGTACTTTCCATCTGGGAGGTATCTTCAACAGTGCGGAATTTCAGCAGGCAGCCAGCCACTCTGGGCCATCCGTCCATGGATAGGAACGAAAGGCTTTCCCCAGAGAAACAAAACTCACCCGGCCAGGTTCCTGATGTCAGTTTGCAGGAGGCACTTGGCACTGTCAAACCAGCCACAGGTGCCTGTGGGGGCACTTTTCATCTGGGAGGCATCCTGATCCATGCGGAATTTCAGCAGGCAGCCGGCCACTCCAGGCCACTGGGCTCTGAACAAGAATGATGGCCTTTCCCCAGAGAAACAAAACTCACAAGGCCAGGTTCCTGATGTCAGTTTGCAGGTAGCACTTGGCACTGTCAAACCAGCCACAGTTGCCTGTGGTGGCACCTTACATCTGGGAGGTATCCTGATCCGTGTGGAATTTCAGCAGGCAGCAGGCAAGTACGGGCCACCGGGCCCTGGACATGAATCATGGCCTTTCCCCTGAGAAAGAAAATCACCAGGCCAGGTTCCTGATGTCAGTTTGCAGGAAGCACTTGGCACTGTCAAACCAGCCACAGTTGCCTGTGGGGGCACCTTTCATCTCGGCGGCATCCTGGTCCGTGCAGAATTTCAGCAGGGGGCCGGCCACTCAGGACACCAGGCTCAGGATATGAACCATGGCCTTTCCCCAGAGAAACAAAAGTCACCAGGCCAGGTTCCTGATGTCAGTTTGCAGGAGGCACTTGGCACTGTCAAACCAGCCACAGGTGCCTGTGGGGCACCTTGCATCTCGGAGGTATCCTGATCCGTGCGGAATTCCAGCAGGCAGCCGGCCACTCCGGGCCATTAGACCGTGGACACGTACAATGGCCTTTCCCCAGAGAAATAAAAGTCACCAGGCCAGGTTCCTGATGTCAGTTTGCAGGAGGCACTTGGCACTGTCAAACCAGCCACAGTTGCCTGTGGGGGCTCCTTTCATCTGGGAGTTATCCGCATCCGTGCGGAATTTCAACAGGCAGCCGGCCACTCCAGGCCACCTGGCCTTGGAGTGGAGCGATGGCTTTTCCCTAGGGAAACAAAAGTCACCCGGCCAGGTTCCTGATGTCAGTTTGCAGGAGGCACTTGGCACTGTCAAACCAGCCACACGCACCTGTATGGGCACCTTGCATCTGGGAGGTATCCTCATCTGTGCGGAAGTTCAGCAGGCTGCCGGCCACACAAGGCCACCGGGCAATGGACATGAACGATGCCCTTTCCCGTGAGAAACAAAAGTCACCAGGCCAGGTTCCTGATGTCAGTTTGCAGGAGGCGCTTGGCACTGTCAAACCAGCCACAGTTGCCTGTGGTGGTACTTTCCATCTGGGAGGTATCTTCAACAGTGCGGAATTTCAGCAGGCAGCCAGCCACTCTGGGCCACCCGTCCATGGATAGGAACGAAAGGCTTTCCCCAGAGAAACAAAACTCACCCGGCCAGGTTCCTGATGTCAGTTTGCAGGAGGCACTTGGCACTGTCAAACCAGCCACAGGTGCCTGTGGGGGCACTTTTCATCTGGGAGGCATCCTGATCCATGCGGAATTTCAGCAGGCAGCCGGCCACTCCGGGCCACTGGGCTCTGAACAAGAATGATGGCCTTTCCCCAGAGAAACAAAACTCACAAGGCCAGGTTCCTGATGTCAGTTTGCAGGAGGCACTTGGCACTGTCAAACCAGCCACAGTTGCCTGTGGTGGCACCTTACATCTGGGAGGTATCCTGATCCGTGTGGAATTTCAGCAGGCAGCAGGCAAGTACGGGCCACCGGGCCCTGGACATGAACCATGGCCTTTCCCCTGAGAAAGAAAATCACCAGGCCAGGTTTCTGATGTCAGTTTGCAGGAAGCACTTGGCACTGTCAAACCAGCCACAGTTGCCTCTGGGGGCACCTTTCATCTCGGCGGCATCCTGGTCCGTGCAGAATTTCAGCAGGGGGCCGGCCACTCAGGACACCAGGCTCAGGATATGAACCATGGCCTTTCCCCAGAGAAACAAAAGTCACCAGGCCAGGTTCCTGATGTCAGTTTGCAGGAGGCACTTGGCACTGTCAAACCAGCCACAGGTGCCTGTGGGGCACCTTGCATCTCGGAGGTATCCTGATCCGTGCGGAATCTCAGCAGTCAGCTGGACACTTTGGGCCACAGTTTGTAGGATATGAACCATGGCCTTTCCCCAGAGAAACAAAAGTCACCAGGTCAGGTTCCTGATGTCAGTGTGCAGGAGGCACTTGGCACTGTCAAACCAGCCACAGTTGCCTGTGGGGGCACCTTGCATCTCGGCGGCATCCTGATCCATGCCGAATTCCAGCAGGCAGCCGGCCACTCCGGGCCATTAGACCTTGGACACGTACAATGGCCTTTCCCCAGAGAAATAAAAGTCACCAGGCCAGGTTCCTGATGTCAGTTTGCAGGAGGCGCTTGGCACTGTCAAACCAGCCACAGTTGCCTGTGGTGGTACTTTCCATCTGGGAGGTATCTTCAACAGTGCGGAATTTCAGCAGGCAGCCAGCCACTCTGGGCCACCCGTCCATGGATAGGAACGAAAGGCTTTCCCCAGAGAAACAAAACTCACCCGGCCAGGTTCCTGATGTCAGTTTGCAGGAGGCACTTGGCACTGTCAAACCAGCCACAGGTGCCTGTGGGGGCACTTTTCATCTGGGAGGCATCCTGATCCATGCGGAATTTCAGCAGGCAGCCGGCCACTCCGGGCCACTGGGCTCTGAACAAGAATGATGGCCTTTCCCCAGAGAAACAAAACTCACAAGGCCAGGTTCCTGATGTCAGTTTGCAGGAGGCACTTGGCACTGTCAAACCAGCCACAGTTGCCTGTGGTGGCACCTTACATCTGGGAGGTATCCTGATCCGTGTGGAATTTCAGCAGGCAGCAGGCAAGTACGGGCCACCGGGCCCTGGACATGAACCATGGCCTTTCCCCTGAGAAAGAAAATCACCAGGCCAGGTTTCTGATGTCAGTTTGCAGGAAGCACTTGGCACTGTCAAACCAGCCACAGTTGCCTCTGGGGGCACCTTTCATCTCGGCGGCATCCTGGTCCGTGCAGAATTTCAGCAGGGGGCCGGCCACTCAGGACACCAGGCTCAGGATATGAACCATGGCCTTTCCCCAGAGAAACAAAAGTCACCAGGCCAGGTTCCTGATGTCAGTTTGCAGGAGGCACTTGGCACTGTCAAACCAGCCACAGGTGCCTGTGGGGCACCTTGCATCTCGGAGGTATCCTGATCCGTGCGGAATTTCAGCAGTCAGCCGGCCAATTTGGGCCACAGTTTGTAGGATATGAACCATGGCCTTTCCCCAGAGAAACAAAAGTCACCAGGTCAGGTTCCTGATGTCAGTGTGCAGGAGGCACTTGGCACTGTCAAACCAGCCACAGTTGCCTGTGGGGGCACCTTGCATCTCGGCGGCATCCTGATCCATGCCGAATTCCAGCAGGCAGCCGGCCACTCCGGGCCATTAGACCTTGGACACGTACAATGGCCTTTCCCCAGAGAAATAAAAGTCACCAGGCCAGGTTCCTGATGTCAGTTTGCAGGAGGCACTTGGCACTGTCAAACCAGCCACAGTTGCCTGTGGGGGCTCCTTTCATCTGGGAGTTATCCGCATCCGTGCGGAATTTCAACAGGCAGCCGGCCACTCCAGGCCACCTGGCCCTGGAGTGGAGCGATGGCTTTTCCCCAGAGAAGCAAAAGTCACCCGGCCAGGTTCCTGATGTCAGTTTGCAGGAGGCACTTGGCACTGTCAAACCAGCCACACGCACCTGTATGGGCACCTTGCATCTGGGAGGTATCCTCATCTGTGCGGAAGTTCAGCAGGCTGCCGGCCACACCAGGCCACCGGGCAATGGACACGAACGATGCCCTTTCCCGTGAGAAACAAAAGTCACCAGGCCAGGTTCCTGATGTCAGTTTGCAGGAGGCGCTTGGCACTGTCAAACCAGCCACAGTTGCCTGTGGTGGTACTTTCCATCTGGGAGGTATCTTCAACAGTGCGGAATTTCAGCAGGCAGCCAGCCACTCTGGGCCACCCGTCCATGGATAGGAACGAAAGGCTTTCCCCAGAGAAACAAAACTCACCCGGCCAGGTTCCTGATGTCAGTTTGCAGGAGGCACTTGGCACTGTCAAACCAGCCACAGGTGCCTGTGGGGGCACTTTTCATCTGGGAGGCATCCTGATCCATGCGGAATTTCAGCAGGCAGCCGGCCACTCTGGGCCACTGGGCTCTGAACAAGAATGATGGCCTTTCCCCAGAGAAACAAAACTCACAAGGCCAGGTTCCTGATGTCAGTTTGCAGGAGGCACTTGGCACTGTCAAACCAGCCACAGTTGCCTGTGGTGGCACCTTACATCTGGGAGGTATCCCGATCCGTGTGGAATTTCAGCAGGCAGCAGGCAAGTACGGGCCACCGGGCCCTGGACATGAACCATGGCCTTTCCCCTGAGAAAGAAAATCACCAGGCCAGGTTTCTGATGTCAGTTTGCAGGAAGCACTTGGCACTGTCAAACCAGCCACAGTTGCCTCTGGGGGCACCTTTCATCTCGGCGGCATCCTGGTCCGTGCAGAATTTCAGCAGGGGGCCGGCCACTCAGGACACCAGGCTCAGGATATGAACCATGGCCTTTCCCCAGAGAAACAAAAGTCACCAGGCCAGGTTCCTGATGTCAGTTTGCAGGAGGCACTTGGCACTGTCAAACCAGCCACAGGTGCCTGTGGGGCACCTTGCATCTCGGAGGTATCCTGATCCGTGCGGAATTTCAGCAGTCAGCCAGCCAATTTGGGCCACAGTTTGTAGGATATGAACCATGGCCTTTCCCCAGAGAAACAAAAGTCACCAGGTCAGGTTCCTGATGTCAGTGTGCAGGAGGCACTTGGCACTGTCAAACCAGCCACAGTTGCCTGTGGGGGCACCTTGCATCTCGGCGGCATCCTGATCCATGCCGAATTCCAGCAGGCAGCCGGCCACTCCGGGCCATTAGACCTTGGACACGTACAATGGCCTTTCACCAGAGAAATAAAAGTCACCAGGCCAGGTTCCTGATGTCAGTTTGCAGGAGGCACTTGGCACTGTCAAACCAGCCACACGCACCTGTATGGGCACCTTGCATCTGGGCGGTATCCTCATCTGTGCGGAAGTTCAGCAGGCTGCCGGCCACACCAGGCCACCGGGCACTGGACACGAACGATGCCCTTTCCCGTGAGAAACAAAAGTCACCAGGCCAGGTTCCTGATGTCAGTTTGCAGGAGGCGCTTGGCACTGTCAAACCAGCCACAGTTGCCTGTGGTGGTACTTTCCATCTGGGAGGTATCTTCAACAGTGCGGAATTTCAGCAGGCAGCCAGCCACTCTGGGCCACCCGTCCATGGATAGGAACGAAAGGCTTTCCCCAGAGAAACAAAACTCACCAGGCCAGGTTCCTGATGTCAGTTTGCAGGAGGCACTTGGCACTGTCAAACCAGCCACAGGTGCCTGTGGGGCACCTTGCATCTCGGAGGTATCCTGATCCGTGCGGAATTTCAGCAGTCAGCCGGCCAATTTGGGCCACAGTTTGTAGGATATGAACCATGGCCTTTCCCCAGAGAAACAAAAGTCACCAGGTCAGGTTCCTGATGTCAGTGTGCAGGAGGCACTTGGCACTGTCAAACCAGCCACAGTTGCCTGTGGGGGCACCTTGCATCTCGGCGGCATCCTGATCCATGCCGAATTCCAGCAGGCAGCCGGCCACTCCGGGCCATTACACCTTGGACACGTACAATGGCCTTTCCCCAGAGAAATAAAAGTCACCAGGCCAGGTTCCTGATGTCAGTTTGCAGGAGGCACTTGGCACTGTCAAACCAGCCACAGTTGCCTGTGGGGGCTCCTTTCATCTGGGAGTTATCCGCATCCGTGCGGAATTTCAACAGGCAGCCGGCCACTCCAGGCCACCTGGCCCTGGAGTGGAGCGATGGCTTTTCCCCAGAGAAACAAAAGTCACCCGGCCAGGTTCCTGATGTCAGTTTGCAGGAGGCACTTGGCACTGTCAAACCAGCCACACGCACCTGTATGGGCACCTTGCATCTGGGCGGTATCCTCATCTGTGCGGAAGTTCAGCAGGCTGCCGGCCACACCAGGCCACCGGGCACTGGACACGAACGATGCCCTTTCCCGTGAGAAACAAAAGTCACCAGGCCAGGTTCCTGATGTCAGTTTGCAGGAGGCGCTTGGCACTGTCAAACCAGCCACAGTTGCCTGTGGTGGTACTTTCCATCTGGGAGGTATCTTCAACAGTGCGGAATTTCAGCAGGCAGCCAGCCACTCTGGGCCACCCGTCCATGGATAGGAACGAAAGGCTTTCCCCTGAGAAACAAAAGACACCAGGCCAGGTTCCTGATGTCAGTTTGCAGGAGGCACTTGGCACTGTCAAACCAGCCACAGGTGCCTGTGGGGGCACTTTTCATCTGGGAGGCATCCCGATCCATGCGGAATTTCAGCAGGCAGCCGGCCACTCCGGGCCACCAGGCCCTGGAGAAGAACCACGGCTTTTCCCTAGGGAAACAAAAGTCACCCGGCCAGGTTCCTGATGTCAGTTTGCAGGAGGCACTTGGCACTGTCAAACCAGCCACAGTTGGCTGTGGGGGCACTTTCCATCTGGGAGGCATCCCGATCCATACGGAATTTCAGCAGGCAGCCGGGCACTCCAGGCCGCAAGGCCCTGGACATGAATCATGGTCTTTCCCCAGAGAAAGGAAAGTCACAAGGCCAGGTTCCTGATGTCATTTTGCAGGAGGCACATGGCACTGTCAAACCAGCCACAGGTGCCTGTGGGGGCACCTTGCATCTCGGCGGCATCCTGATCCATGCCGAATTCCAGCAGGCAGCCGGCCACACCAGGCCACCGGGCACTGGACACGAACGATGCCCTTTCCCGTGAGAAACAAAAGTCACCAGGCCAGGTTCCTGATGTCAGTTTGCAGGAGGCACTTGGCACTGTCAAACCAGCCACAGTTGCCTGTGGGGGCTCCTTTCATCTGGGAGTTATCCGCATCCGTGCGGAATTTCAACAGGCAGCCGGCCACTCCAGGCCACCTGGCCCTGGAGTGGAGCGATGGCTTTTCCCCAGAGAAACAAAAGTCACCCGGCCAGGTTCCTGATGTCAGTTTGCAGGAGGCACTTGGCACTGTCAAACCAGCCACACGCACCTGTATGGGCACCTTGCATCTGGGCGGTATCCTCATCTGTGCGGAAGTTCAGCAGGCTGCCGGCCACACCAGGCCACCGGGCACTGGACACGAACGATGCCCTTTCCCGTGAGAAACAAAAGTCACCAGGCCAGGTTCCTGATGTCAGTTTGCAGGAGGCGCTTGGCACTGTCAAACCAGCCACAGTTGCCTGTGGTGGTACTTTCCATCTGGGAGGTATCTTCAACAGTGCGGAATTTCAGCAGGCAGCCAGCCACTCTGGGCCACCCGTCCATGGATAGGAACGAAAGGCTTTCCCCAGAGAAACAAAACTCACCAGGCCAGGTTCCTGATGTCAGTTTGCAGGAGGCACTTGGCACTGTCAAACCAGCCACAGGTGCCTGTGGGGCACCTTGCATCTCGGAGGTATCCTGATCCGTGCGGAATTTCAGCAGTCAGCCGGCCAATTTGGGCCACAGTTTGTAGGATATGAACCATGGCCTTTCCCCAGAGAAACAAAAGTCACCAGGTCAGGTTCCTGATGTCAGTGTGCAGGAGGCACTTGGCACTGTCAAACCAGCCACAGTTGCCTGTGGGGGCTCCTTTCATCTGGGAGTTATCCGCATCCGTGCGAAATTTCAACAGGCAGCCGGCCACTCCAGGCCACCTGGCCCTGGAGTGGAGCGATGGCTTTTCCCCAGAGAAACAAAAGTCACCCGGCCAGGTTCCTGATGTCAGTTTGCAGGAGGCACTTGGCACTGTCAAACCAGCCACACGCACCTGTATGGGCACCTTGCATCTGGGAGGTATCCTCATCTGTGCGGAAGTTCAGCAGGCTGCCGGCCACACCAGGCCACCGGGCACTGGACACGAACTATGCCCTTTCCCGTGAGAAACAAAAGTCACCAGGCCAGGTTCCTGATGTCAGTTTGCAGGAGGCGCTTGGCACTGTCAAACCAGCCACAGTTGCCTGTGGTGGTACTTTCCATCTGGGAGGTATCTTCAACAGTGCGGAATTTCAGCAGGCAGCCAGCCACTCTGGGCCACCCGTCCATGGATAGGAACGAAAGGCTTTCCCCAGAGAAACAAAACTCACCAGGCCAGGTTCCTGATGTCAGTTTGCAGGAGGCACTTGGCACTGTCAAACCAGCCACAGGTGCCTGTGGGGCACCTTGCATCTCGGAGGTATCCTGATCAGTGCGGAATTTCAGCAGTCAGCCGGCCAATTTGGGCCACAGTTTGTAGGATATGAACCATGGCCTTTCCCCAGAGAAACAAAAGTCACCAGGTCAGGTTCCTGATGTCAGTGTGCAGGAGGCACTTGGCACTGTCAAACCAGCCACAGTTGCCTGTGGGGGCACCTTGCATCTCGGCGGCATCCTGATCCATGCCGAATTCCAGCAGGCAGCCGGCCACTCCGGGCCATTAGACCTTGGACACGAACGATGCACTTTCCCGTGAGAAATAAAAGTCACCAGGCCAGGTTCCTGATGTCAGTTTGCAGGAGGCACTTGGCACTGTCAAACCAGCCACAGTTGCCTGTGGGGGCTCCTTTCATCTGGGAGTTATCCGCATCCGTGCGAAATTTCAACAGGCAGCCGGCCACTCCAGGCCACCTGGCCCTGGAGTGGAGCGATGGCTTTTCCCCAGAGAAACAAAAGTCACCCGGCCAGGTTCCTGATGTCAGTTTGCAGGAGGCACTTGGCACTGTCAAACCAGCCACACGCACCTGTATGGGCACCTTGCATCTGGGAGGTATCCTCATCTGTGCGGAAGTTCAGCAGGCTACCGGCCACACCAGGCCACCGGGCAATGGACATGAACGATGCCCTTTCCCGTGAGAAACAAAAGTCACCAGGCCAGGTTCCTGATGTCAGTTTGCAGGAGGCGCTTGGCACTGTCAAACCAGCCACAGTTGCCTGTGGTGGTACTTTCCATCTGGGAGGTATCTTCAACAGTGCGGAATTTCAGCAGGCAGCCAGCCACTCTGGGCCACCCGTCCATGGATAGGAACGAAAGGCTTTCCCCAGAGAAACAAAACTCACCCGGCCAGGTTCCTGATGTCAGTTTGCAGGAGGCACTTGGCACTGTCAAACCAGCCACAGGTGCCTGTGGGGGCACTTTTCATCTGGGAGGCATCCTGATCCATGCGGAATTTCAGCAGGCAGCCGGCCACTCCGGGCCACTGGGCTCTGAACAAGAATGATGGCCTTTCCCCAGAGAAACAAAACTCACAAGGCCAGGTTCCTGATGTCAGTTTGCAGGAGGCACTTGGCACTGTCAAACCAGCCACAGTTGCCTGTGGTGGCACCTTACATCTGGGAGGTATCCTGATCCGTGTGGAATTTCAGCAGGCAGCAGGCAAGTACGGGCCACCGGGCCCTGGACATGAACCATGGCCTTTCCCCTGAGAAAGAAAATCACCAGGCCAGGTTTCTGATGTCAGTTTGCAGGAAGCACTTGGCACTGTCAAACCAGCCACAGTTGCCTCTGGGGGCACCTTTCATCTCGGCGGCATCCTGGTCCGTGCAGAATTTCAGCAGGGGGCCGGCCACTCAGGACACCAGGCTCAGGATATGAACCATGGCCTTTCCCCAGAGAAACAAAAGTCACCAGGCCAGGTTCCTGATGTCAGTTTGCAGGAGGCACTTGGCACTGTCAAACCAGCCACAGGTGCCTGTGGGGCACCTTGCATCTCGGAGGTATCCTGATCCGTGCGGAATTTCAGCAGTCAGCCGGCCACTTTGGGCCACAGTTTGTAGGATATGAACCATGGCCTTTCCCCAGAGAAACAAAAGTCACCAGGTCAGGTTCCTGATGTCAGTGTGCAGGAGGCACTTGGCACTGTCAAACCAGCCACAGTTGCCTGTGGGGGCACCTTGCATCTCGGCGGCATCCTGATCCATGCCGAATTCCAGCAGGCAGCCGGCCACTCCGGGCCATTAGACCTTGGACACGTACAATGGCCTTTCCCCAGAGAAATAAAAGTCACCAGGCCAGGTTCCTGATGTCAGTTTGCAGGAGGCACTTGGCACTGTCAAACCAGCCACAGTTGCCTGTGGGGGCTCCTTTCATCTGGGAGTTATCCGCATCCGTGCGGAATTTCAACAGGCAGCCAGCCACTCTGGGCCACCCGTCCATGGATAGGAACGAAAGGCTTTCCCCAGAGAAACAAAAGTCACCCGGCCAGGTTCCTGATGTCAGTTTGCAGGAGGCACTTGGCACTGTCAAACCAGCCACACGCACCTGTATGGGCACCTTGCATCTGGGCGGTATCCTCATCTGTGCGGAAGTTCAGCAGGCTGCCGGCCACACCAGGCCACCGGGCACTGGACAGGAACTATGCCCTTTCCCCAGAGAAACAAAAGTCACCAGGCCAGGTTCCTGATGTCAGTTTGCAGGAGGCGCTTGGCACTGTCAAACCAGCCACAGTTGCCTGTGGTGGTACTTTCCATCTGGGAGGTATCTTCAACAGTGCGGAATTTCAGCAGGCAGCCAGCCACTCTGGGCCACCCGTCCATGGATAGGAACGAAAGGCTTTCTCCTAGGGAAACAAAAGACACCAGGCCAGGTTCCTGATGTCAGTTTGCAGGAGGCACTTGGCACTGTCAAACCAGCCACAGGTGCCTGTGGGGGCACTTTTCATCTGGGAGGCATCCCGATCCATGCGGAATTTCAGCAGGCAGCCGGGCACTCCAGGCCGCAAGGCCCTGGACATGAATCATGGTCTTTCCCCAGAGAAAGGAAAGTCACAAGGCCAGGTTCCTGATGTCATTTTGCAGGAGGCACATGGCACTGTCAAACCAGCCACAGGTGCCTGTGGGGGCACCTTGCATCTCGGCGGCATCCTGATCCATGCCGAATTCCAGCAGGCAGCCGGCCACTCCGGGCCATTAGACCTTGGACACGTACAATGGCCTTTCCCCAGAGAAATAAAAGTCACCAGGCCAGGTTCCTGATGTCAGTTTGCAGGAGGCACTTGGCACTGTCAAACCAGCCACAGTTGCCTGTGGGGGCTCCTTTCATCTGGGAGTTATACGCATCCGTGCGAAATTTCAACAGGCAGCCGGCCACTCCAGGCCACCTGGCCCTGTAGTGGAGCGATGGCTTTTCCCCAGAGAAACAAAAGTCACCCGGCCAGGTTCCTGATGTCAGTTTGCAGGAGGCGCTTGGCACTGTCAAACCAGCCACAGTTGCCTGTGGTGGTACTTTCCATCTGGGAGGTATCTTCAACAGTGCGGAATTTCAGCAGGCAGCCAGCCACTCTGGGCCACCCGTCCATGGATAGGAACGAAAGGCTTTCCCCAGAGAAACAAAACTCACCCGGCCAGGTTCCTGATGTCAGTTTGCAGGAGGCACTTGGCACTGTCAAACCAGCCACAGGTGCCTGTGGGGGCACTTTTCATCTGGGAGGCATCCTGATCCATGCGGAATTTCAGCAGGCAGCCGGCCACTCCGGGCCACTGGGCTCTGAACAAGAATGATGGCCTTTCCCCAGAGAAACAAAACTCACAAGGCCAGGTTCCTGATGTCAGTTTGCAGGAGGCACTTGGCACTGTCAAACCAGCCACAGTTGCCTGTGGTGGCACCTTACATCTGGGAGGTATCCTGATCCGTGTGGAATTTCAGCAGGCAGCAGGCAAGTACGGGCCACCGGGCCCTGGACATGAACCATGGCCTTTCCCCTGAGAAAGAAAATCACCAGGCCAGGTTTCTGATGTCAGTTTGCAGGAAGCACTTGGCACTGTCAAACCAGCCACAGTTGCCTGTGGGGGCACCTTTCATCTCGGCGGCATCCTGGTCCGTGCAGAATTTCAGCAGGGGGCCGGCCACTCAGGACACCAGGCTCAGGATATGAACCATGGCCTTTCCCCAGAGAAACAAAAGTCACCAGGCCAGGTTCCTGATGTCAGTTTGCAGGAGGCACTTGGCACTGTCAAACCAGCCACAGGTGCCTGTGGGGCACCTTGCATCTCGGAGGTATCCTGATCCGTGCGGAATTTCAGCAGTCAGCCGGCCAATTTGGGCCACAGTTTGTAGGATATGAACCATGGCCTTTCCCCAGAGAAACAAAAGTCACCAGGTCAGGTTCCTGATGTCAGTGTGCAGGAGGCACTTGGCACTGTCAAACCAGCCACAGTTGCCTGTGGGGGCACCTTGCATCTCGGCGGCATCCTGATCCATGCCGAATTCCAGCAGGCAGCCGGCCACTCCGGGCCATTAGACCTTGGACACGTACAATGGCCTTTCCCCAGAGAAATAAAAGTCACCAGGCCAGGTTCCTGATGTCAGTTTGCAGGAGGCACTTGGCACTGTCAAACCAGCCACAGTTGCCTGTGGGGGCTCCTTTCATCTGGGAGTTATCCGCATCCGTGCGGAATTTCAACAGGCAGCCGGCCACTCCAGGCCACCTGGCCCTGGAGTGGAGCGATGGCTTTTCCCCAGAGAAACAAAAGTCACCCGGCCAGGTTCCTGATGTCAGTTTGCAGGAGGCACTTGGCACTGTCAAACCAGCCACACGCACCTGTATGGGCACCTTGCATCTGGGCGGTATCCTCATCTGTGCGGAAGTTCAGCAGGCTGCCGGCCACACCAGGCCACCGGGCACTGGACACGAACGATGCCCTTTCCCGTGAGAAACAAAAGTCACCAGGCCAGGTTCCTGATGTCAGTTTGCAGGAGGCGCTTGGCACTGTCAAACCAGCCACAGTTGCCTGTGGTGGTACTTTCCATCTGGGAGGTATCTTCAACAGTGCGGAATTTCAGCAGGCAGCCAGCCACTCTGGGCCACCCGTCCATGGATAGGAACGAAAGGCTTTCCCCTGAGAAACAAAAGACACCAGGCCAGGTTCCTGATGTCAGTTTGCAGGAGGCACTTGGCACTGTCAAACCAGCCACAGGTGCCTGTGGGGGCACTTTTCATCTGGGAGGCATCCCGATCCATGCGGAATTTCAGCAGGCAGCCGGCCACTCCGGGCCACCAGGCCCTGGACAAGAACCACGGCTTTTCCCTAGGGAAACAAAAGTCACCCGGCCAGGTTCCTGATGTCAGTTTGCAGGAGGCACTTGGCACTGTCAAACCAGCCACAGTTGGCTGTGGGGGCACTTTCCATCTGGGAGGCATCCCGATCCATACGGAATTTCAGCAGGCAGCCGGGCACTCCAGGCCGCAAGGCCCTGGACATGAATCATGGTCTTTCCCCAGAGAAAGGAAAGTCACAAGGCCAGGTTCCTGATGTCATTTTGCAGGAGGCACATGGCACTGTCAAACCAGCCACAGGTGCCTGTGGGGGCACCTTGCATCTCGGCGGCATCCTGATCCATGCCGAATTCCAGCAGGCTGCCGGCCACACCAGGCCACCGGGCACTGGACACGAACGATGCCCTTTCCCGTGAGAAACAAAAGTCACCAGGCCAGGTTCCTGATGTCAGTTTGCAGGAGGCACTTGGCACTGTCAAACCAGCCACAGTTGCCTGTGGGGGCTCCTTTCATCTGGGAGTTATCCGCATCCGTGCGGAATTTCAACAGGCAGCCGGCCACTCCAGGCCACCTGGCCTTGGAGTGGAGCGATGGCTTTTCCCCAGAGAAACAAAACTCACCCGGCCAGGTTCCTGATGTCAGTTTGCAGGAGGCACTTGGCACTGTCAAACCAGCCACACGCACCTGTATGGGCACCTTGCATCTGGGAGGTATCCTCATCTGTGCGGAAGTTCAGCAGGCTGCCGGCCACACCAGGCCACCGGGCAATGGACATGAACGATGCCCTTTCCCGTGAGAAACAAAAGTCACCAGGCCAGGTTCCTGATGTCAGTTTGCAGGAGGCGCTTGGCACTGTCAAACCAGCCACAGTTGCCTGTGGTGGTACTTTCCATCTGGGAGGTATCTTCAACAGTGCGGAATTTCAGCAGGCAGCCAGCCACTCTGGGCCACCCGTCCATGGATAGGAACGAAAGGCTTTCCCCAGAGAAACAAAACTCACCCGGCCAGGTTCCTGATGTCAGTTTGCAGGAGGCACTTGGCACTGTCAAACCAGCCACAGGTGCCTGTGGGGGCACTTTTCATCTGGGAGGCATCCCGATCCATGCGGAATTTCAGCAGGCAGCCGGGCACTCCAGGCCGCAAGGCCCTGGACATGAATCATGGTCTTTCCCCAGAGAAAGGAAAGTCACAAGGCCAGGTTCCTGATGTCATTTTGCAGGAGGCACATGGCACTGTCAAACCAGCCACAGGTGCCTGTGGGGGCACCTTGCATCTCGGCGGCATCCTGATCCATGCCGAATTCCAGCAGGCAGCCGGCCACTCCGGGCCATTAGACCTTGGACACGTACAATGGCCTTTCCCCAGAGAAATAAAAGTCACCAGGCCAGGTTCCTGATGTCAGTTTGCAGGAGGCACTTGGCACTGTCAAACCAGCCACAGTTGCCTGTGGGGGCTCCTTTCATCTGGGAGTTATACGCATCCGTGCGAAATTTCAACAGGCAGCCGGCCACTCCAGGCCACCTGGCCCTGTAGTGGAGCGATGGCTTTTCCCCAGAGAAACAAAAGTCACCCGGCCAGGTTCCTGATGTCAGTTTGCAGGAGGCGCTTGGCACTGTCAAACCAGCCACAGTTGCCTGTGGTGGTACTTTCCATCTGGGAGGTATCTTCAACAGTGCGGAATTTCAGCAGGCAGCCAGCCACTCTGGGCCACCCGTCCATGGATAGGAACGAAAGGCTTTCCCCAGAGAAACAAAACTCACCCGGCCAGGTTCCTGATGTCAGTTTGCAGGAGGCACTTGGCACTGTCAAACCAGCCACAGGTGCCTGTGGGGGCACTTTTCATCTGGGAGGCATCCCGATCCATGCGGAATTTCAGCAGGCAGCCGGCCACTCCGGGCCACTGGGCTCTGAACAAGAATGATGGCCTTTCCCCAGAGAAACAAAACTCACAAGGCCTGGTTCCTGATGTCAGTTTGCAGGAGGCACTTGGCACTGTCAAACCAGCCACAGTTGCCTGTGGTGGCACCTTACATCTGGGAGGTATCCTGATCCGTGTGGAATTTCAGCAGGCAGCAGGCAAGTACGGGCCACCGGGCCCTGGACATGAACCATGGCCTTTCCCCTGAGAAAGAAAATCACCAGGCCAGGTTTCTGATGTCAGTTTGCAGGAAGCACTTGGCACTGTCAAACCAGCCACAGTTGCCTGTGGGGGCACCTTTCATCTCGGCGGCATCCTGGTCCGTGCAGAATTTCAGCAGGGGGCCGGCCACTCAGGACACCAGGCTCAGGATATGAACCATGGCCTTTCCCCAGAGAAACAAAAGTCACCAGGCCAGGTTCCTGATGTCAGTTTGCAGGAGGCACTTGGCACTGTCAAACCAGCCACAGGTGCCTGTGGGGCACCTTGCATCTCGGAGGTATCCTGATCCGTGCGGAATTTCAGCAGTCAGCCGGCCAATTTGGGCCACAGTTTGTAGGATATGAACCATGGCCTTTCCCCAGAGAAACAAAAGTCACCAGGTCAGGTTCCTGATGTCAGTGTGCAGGAGGCACTTGGCACTGTCAAACCAGCCACACGCACCTGTATGGGCACCTTGCATCTGGGAGGTATCCTCGTCTGTGCGGAAGTTCAGCAGGCTGCCGGCCACACCAGGCCACCGGGCACTGGACACGAACGATGCCCTTTCCCGTGAGAAACAAAAGTCACCAGGCCAGGTTCCTGATGTCAGTTTGCAGGAGGCGCTTGGCACTGTCAAACCAGCCACAGTTGCCTGTGGTGGTACTTTCCATCTGGGAGGTATCTTCAACAGTGCGGAATTTCAGCAGGCAGCCAGCCACTCTGGGCCACCCGTCCATGGATAGGAACGAAAGGCTTTCCCCAGAGAAACAAAACTCACCAGGCCAGGTTCCTGATGTCAGTTTGCAGGAGGCACTTGGCACTGTCAAACCAGCCACAGGTGCCTGTGGGGCACCTTGCATCTCGGAGGTATCCTGATCCGTGCGGAATTTCAGCAGTCAGCCGGCCAATTTGGGCCACAGTTTGTAGGATATGAACCATGGCCTTTCCCCAGAGAAACAAAAGTCACCAGGTCAGGTTCCTGATGTCAGTGTGCAGGAGGCACTTGGCACTGTCAAACCAGCCACAGTTGCCTGTGGGGGCTCCTTTCATCTGGGAGTTATCCGCATCCGTGCGAAATTTCAACAGGCAGCCGGCCACTCCAGGCCACCTGGCCCTGGAGTGGAGCGATGGCTTTTCCCCAGAGAAACAAAAGTCACCCGGCCAGGTTCCTGATGTCAGTTTGCAGGAGGCACTTGGCACTGTCAAACCAGCCACACGCACCTGTATGGGCACCTTGCATCTGGGAGGTATCCTCATCTGTGCGGAAGTTCAGCAGGCTGCCGGCCACACCAGGCCACCGGGCACTGGACACGAACTATGCCCTTTCCCGTGAGAAACAAAAGTCACCAGGCCAGGTTCCTGATGTCAGTTTGCAGGAGGCGCTTGGCACTGTCAAACCAGCCACAGTTGCCTGTGGTGGTACTTTCCATCTGGGAGGTATCTTCAACAGTGCGGAATTTCAGCAGGCAGCCAGCCACTCTGGGCCACCCGTCCATGGATAGGAACGAAAGGCTTTCCCCAGAGAAACAAAACTCACCAGGCCAGGTTCCTGATGTCAGTTTGCAGGAGGCACTTGGCACTGTCAAACCAGCCACAGGTGCCTGTGGGGCACCTTGCATCTCGGAGGTATCCTGATCAGTGCGGAATTTCAGCAGTCAGCCGGCCAATTTGGGCCACAGTTTGTAGGATATGAACCATGGCCTTTCCCCAGAGAAACAAAAGTCACCAGGTCAGGTTCCTGATGTCAGTGTGCAGGAGGCACTTGGCACTGTCAAACCAGCCACAGTTGCCTGTGGGGGCACCTTGCATCTCGGCGGCATCCTGATCCATGCCGAATTCCAGCAGGCAGCCGGCCACTCCGGGCCATTAGACCTTGGACACGAACGATGCACTTTCCCGTGAGAAATAAAAGTCACCAGGCCAGGTTCCTGATGTCAGTTTGCAGGAGGCACTTGGCACTGTCAAACCAGCCACAGTTGCCTGTGGGGGCTCCTTTCATCTGGGAGTTATCCGCATCCGTGCGAAATTTCAACAGGCAGCCGGCCACTCCAGGCCACCTGGCCCTGGAGTGGAGCGATGGCTTTTCCCCAGAGAAACAAAAGTCACCCGGCCAGGTTCCTGATGTCAGTTTGCAGGAGGCACTTGGCACTGTCAAACCAGCCACACGCACCTGTATGGGCACCTTGCATCTGGGAGGTATCCTCATCTGTGCGGAAGTTCAGCAGGCTACCGGCCACACCAGGCCACCGGGCAATGGACATGAACGATGCCCTTTCCCGTGAGAAACAAAAGTCACCAGGCCAGGTTCCTGATGTCAGTTTGCAGGAGGCGCTTGGCACTGTCAAACCAGCCACAGTTGCCTGTGGTGGTACTTTCCATCTGGGAGGTATCTTCAACAGTGCGGAATTTCAGCAGGCAGCCAGCCACTCTGGGCCACCCGTCCATGGATAGGAACGAAAGGCTTTCCCCAGAGAAACAAAACTCACCCGGCCAGGTTCCTGATGTCAGTTTGCAGGAGGCACTTGGCACTGTCAAACCAGCCACAGGTGCCTGTGGGGGCACTTTTCATCTGGGAGGCATCCTGATCCATGCGGAATTTCAGCAGGCAGCCGGCCACTCCGGGCCACTGGGCTCTGAACAAGAATGATGGCCTTTCCCCAGAGAAACAAAACTCACAAGGCCAGGTTCCTGATGTCAGTTTGCAGGAGGCACTTGGCACTGTCAAACCAGCCACAGTTGCCTGTGGTGGCACCTTACATCTGGGAGGTATCCTGATCCGTGTGGAATTTCAGCAGGCAGCAGGCAAGTACGGGCCACCGGGCCCTGGACATGAACCATGGCCTTTCCCCTGAGAAAGAAAATCACCAGGCCAGGTTTCTGATGTCAGTTTGCAGGAAGCACTTGGCACTGTCAAACCAGCCACAGTTGCCTCTGGGGGCACCTTTCATCTCGGCGGCATCCTGGTCCGTGCAGAATTTCAGCAGGGGGCCGGCCACTCAGGACACCAGGCTCAGGATATGAACCATGGCCTTTCCCCAGAGAAACAAAAGTCACCAGGCCAGGTTCCTGATGTCAGTTTGCAGGAGGCACTTGGCACTGTCAAACCAGCCACAGGTGCCTGTGGGGCACCTTGCATCTCGGAGGTATCCTGATCCGTGCGGAATTTCAGCAGTCAGCCGGCCACTTTGGGCCACAGTTTGTAGGATATGAACCATGGCCTTTCCCCAGAGAAACAAAAGTCACCAGGTCAGGTTCCTGATGTCAGTGTGCAGGAGGCACTTGGCACTGTCAAACCAGCCACAGTTGCCTGTGGGGGCACCTTGCATCTCGGCGGCATCCTGATCCATGCCGAATTCCAGCAGGCAGCCGGCCACTCCGGGCCATTAGACCTTGGACACGTACAATGGCCTTTCCCCAGAGAAATAAAAGTCACCAGGCCAGGTTCCTGATGTCAGTTTGCAGGAGGCACTTGGCACTGTCAAACCAGCCACAGTTGCCTGTGGGGGCTCCTTTCATCTGGGAGTTATCCGCATCCGTGCGGAATTTCAACAGGCAGCCAGCCACTCTGGGCCACCCGTCCATGGATAGGAACGAAAGGCTTTCCCCAGAGAAACAAAAGTCACCCGGCCAGGTTCCTGATGTCAGTTTGCAGGAGGCACTTGGCACTGTCAAACCAGCCACACGCACCTGTATGGGCACCTTGCATCTGGGCGGTATCCTCATCTGTGCGGAAGTTCAGCAGGCTGCCGGCCACACCAGGCCACCGGGCACTGGACAGGAACTATGCCCTTTCCCCAGAGAAACAAAAGTCACCAGGCCAGGTTCCTGATGTCAGTTTGCAGGAGGCGCTTGGCACTGTCAAACCAGCCACAGTTGCCTGTGGTGGTACTTTCCATCTGGGAGGTATCTTCAACAGTGCGGAATTTCAGCAGGCAGCCAGCCACTCTGGGCCACCCGTCCATGGATAGGAACGAAAGGCTTTCTCCTAGGGAAACAAAAGACACCAGGCCAGGTTCCTGATGTCAGTTTGCAGGAGGCACTTGGCACTGTCAAACCAGCCACAGGTGCCTGTGGGGGCACTTTTCATCTGGGAGGCATCCCGATCCATGCGGAATTTCAGCAGGCAGCCGGGCACTCCAGGCCGCAAGGCCCTGGACATGAATCATGGTCTTTCCCCAGAGAAAGGAAAGTCACAAGGCCAGGTTCCTGATGTCATTTTGCAGGAGGCACATGGCACTGTCAAACCAGCCACAGGTGCCTGTGGGGGCACCTTGCATCTCGGCGGCATCCTGATCCATGCCGAATTCCAGCAGGCAGCCGGCCACTCCGGGCCATTAGACCTTGGACACGTACAATGGCCTTTCCCCAGAGAAATAAAAGTCACCAGGCCAGGTTCCTGATGTCAGTTTGCAGGAGGCACTTGGCACTGTCAAACCAGCCACAGTTGCCTGTGGGGGCTCCTTTCATCTGGGAGTTATACGCATCCGTGCGAAATTTCAACAGGCAGCCGGCCACTCCAGGCCACCTGGCCCTGTAGTGGAGCGATGGCTTTTCCCCAGAGAAACAAAAGTCACCCGGCCAGGTTCCTGATGTCAGTTTGCAGGAGGCGCTTGGCACTGTCAAACCAGCCACAGTTGCCTGTGGTGGTACTTTCCATCTGGGAGGTATCTTCAACAGTGCGGAATTTCAGCAGGCAGCCAGCCACTCTGGGCCACCCGTCCATGGATAGGAACGAAAGGCTTTCCCCAGAGAAACAAAACTCACCCGGCCAGGTTCCTGATGTCAGTTTGCAGGAGGCACTTGGCACTGTCAAACCAGCCACAGGTGCCTGTGGGGGCACTTTTCATCTGGGAGGCATCCTGATCCATGCGGAATTTCAGCAGGCAGCCGGCCACTCCGGGCCACTGGGCTCTGAACAAGAATGATGGCCTTTCCCCAGAGAAACAAAACTCACAAGGCCAGGTTCCTGATGTCAGTTTGCAGGAGGCACTTGGCACTGTCAAACCAGCCACAGTTGCCTGTGGTGGCACCTTACATCTGGGAGGTATCCTGATCCGTGTGGAATTTCAGCAGGCAGCAGGCAAGTACGGGCCACCGGGCCCTGGACATGAACCATGGCCTTTCCCCTGAGAAAGAAAATCACCAGGCCAGGTTTCTGATGTCAGTTTGCAGGAAGCACTTGGCACTGTCAAACCAGCCACAGTTGCCTGTGGGGGCACCTTTCATCTCGGCGGCATCCTGGTCCGTGCAGAATTTCAGCAGGGGGCCGGCCACTCAGGACACCAGGCTCAGGATATGAACCATGGCCTTTCCCCAGAGAAACAAAAGTCACCAGGCCAGGTTCCTGATGTCAGTTTGCAGGAGGCACTTGGCACTGTCAAACCAGCCACAGGTGCCTGTGGGGCACCTTGCATCTCGGAGGTATCCTGATCCGTGCGGAATTTCAGCAGTCAGCCGGCCAATTTGGGCCACAGTTTGTAGGATATGAACCATGGCCTTTCCCCAGAGAAACAAAAGTCACCAGGTCAGGTTCCTGATGTCAGTGTGCAGGAGGCACTTGGCACTGTCAAACCAGCCACAGTTGCCTGTGGGGGCACCTTGCATCTCGGCGGCATCCTGATCCATGCCGAATTCCAGCAGGCAGCCGGCCACTCCGGGCCATTAGACCTTGGACACGTACAATGGCCTTTCCCCAGAGAAATAAAAGTCACCAGGCCAGGTTCCTGATGTCAGTTTGCAGGAGGCACTTGGCACTGTCAAACCAGCCACAGTTGCCTGTGGGGGCTCCTTTCATCTGGGAGTTATCCGCATCCGTGCGGAATTTCAACAGGCAGCCGGCCACTCCAGGCCACCTGGCCCTGGAGTGGAGCGATGGCTTTTCCCCAGAGAAACAAAAGTCACCCGGCCAGGTTCCTGATGTCAGTTTGCAGGAGGCACTTGGCACTGTCAAACCAGCCACACGCACCTGTATGGGCACCTTGCATCTGGGCGGTATCCTCATCTGTGCGGAAGTTCAGCAGGCTGCCGGCCACACCAGGCCACCGGGCACTGGACACGAACGATGCCCTTTCCCGTGAGAAACAAAAGTCACCAGGCCAGGTTCCTGATGTCAGTTTGCAGGAGGCGCTTGGCACTGTCAAACCAGCCACAGTTGCCTGTGGTGGTACTTTCCATCTGGGAGGTATCTTCAACAGTGCGGAATTTCAGCAGGCAGCCAGCCACTCTGGGCCACCCGTCCATGGATAGGAACGAAAGGCTTTCCCCTGAGAAACAAAAGACACCAGGCCAGGTTCCTGATGTCAGTTTGCAGGAGGCACTTGGCACTGTCAAACCAGCCACAGGTGCCTGTGGGGGCACTTTTCATCTGGGAGGCATCCCGATCCATGCGGAATTTCAGCAGGCAGCCGGCCACTCCGGGCCACCAGGCCCTGGACAAGAACCACGGCTTTTCCCTAGGGAAACAAAAGTCACCCGGCCAGGTTCCTGATGTCAGTTTGCAGGAGGCACTTGGCACTGTCAAACCAGCCACAGTTGGCTGTGGGGGCACTTTCCATCTGGGAGGCATCCCGATCCATACGGAATTTCAGCAGGCAGCCGGGCACTCCAGGCCGCAAGGCCCTGGACATGAATCATGGTCTTTCCCCAGAGAAAGGAAAGTCACAAGGCCAGGTTCCTGATGTCATTTTGCAGGAGGCACATGGCACTGTCAAACCAGCCACAGGTGCCTGTGGGGGCACCTTGCATCTCGGCGGCATCCTGATCCATGCCGAATTCCAGCAGGCTGCCGGCCACACCAGGCCACCGGGCACTGGACACGAACGATGCCCTTTCCCGTGAGAAACAAAAGTCACCAGGCCAGGTTCCTGATGTCAGTTTGCAGGAGGCACTTGGCACTGTCAAACCAGCCACAGTTGCCTGTGGGGGCTCCTTTCATCTGGGAGTTATCCGCATCCGTGCGGAATTTCAACAGGCAGCCGGCCACTCCAGGCCACCTGGCCTTGGAGTGGAGCGATGGCTTTTCCCCAGAGAAACAAAACTCACCCGGCCAGGTTCCTGATGTCAGTTTGCAGGAGGCACTTGGCACTGTCAAACCAGCCACACGCACCTGTATGGGCACCTTGCATCTGGGAGGTATCCTCATCTGTGCGGAAGTTCAGCAGGCTGCCGGCCACACCAGGCCACCGGGCAATGGACATGAACGATGCCCTTTCCCGTGAGAAACAAAAGTCACCAGGCCAGGTTCCTGATGTCAGTTTGCAGGAGGCGCTTGGCACTGTCAAACCAGCCACAGTTGCCTGTGGTGGTACTTTCCATCTGGGAGGTATCTTCAACAGTGCGGAATTTCAGCAGGCAGCCAGCCACTCTGGGCCACCCGTCCATGGATAGGAACGAAAGGCTTTCCCCAGAGAAACAAAACTCACCCGGCCAGGTTCCTGATGTCAGTTTGCAGGAGGCACTTGGCACTGTCAAACCAGCCACAGGTGCCTGTGGGGGCACTTTTCATCTGGGAGGCATCCCGATCCATGCGGAATTTCAGCAGGCAGCCGGGCACTCCAGGCCGCAAGGCCCTGGACATGAATCATGGTCTTTCCCCAGAGAAAGGAAAGTCACAAGGCCAGGTTCCTGATGTCATTTTGCAGGAGGCACATGGCACTGTCAAACCAGCCACAGGTGCCTGTGGGGGCACCTTGCATCTCGGCGGCATCCTGATCCATGCCGAATTCCAGCAGGCAGCCGGCCACTCCGGGCCATTAGACCTTGGACACGTACAATGGCCTTTCCCCAGAGAAATAAAAGTCACCAGGCCAGGTTCCTGATGTCAGTTTGCAGGAGGCACTTGGCACTGTCAAACCAGCCACAGTTGCCTGTGGGGGCTCCTTTCATCTGGGAGTTATACGCATCCGTGCGAAATTTCAACAGGCAGCCGGCCACTCCAGGCCACCTGGCCCTGTAGTGGAGCGATGGCTTTTCCCCAGAGAAACAAAAGTCACCCGGCCAGGTTCCTGATGTCAGTTTGCAGGAGGCGCTTGGCACTGTCAAACCAGCCACAGTTGCCTGTGGTGGTACTTTCCATCTGGGAGGTATCTTCAACAGTGCGGAATTTCAGCAGGCAGCCAGCCACTCTGGGCCACCCGTCCATGGATAGGAACGAAAGGCTTTCCCCAGAGAAACAAAAGTCACCCGGCCAGGTTCCTGATGTCAGTTTGCAGGAGGCACTTGGCACTGTCAAACCAGCCACAGGTGCCTGTGGGGGCACTTTTCATCTGGGAGGCATCCTGATCCATGCGGAATTTCAGCAGGCAGCCGGCCACTCCGGGCCACTGGGCTCTGAACAAGAATGATGGCCTTTCCCCAGAGAAACAAAACTCACAAGGCCAGGTTCCTGATGTCAGTTTGCAGGAGGCACTTGGCACTGTCAAACCAGCCACAGTTGCCTGTGGTGGCACCTTACATCTGGGAGGTATCCGCATCCGTGTGGAATTTCAGCAGGCAGCAGGCAAGTACGGGCCACCGGGCCCTGGACATGAACCATGGCCTTTCCCCTGAGAAAGAAAATCACCAGGCCAGGTTTCTGATGTCAGTTTGCAGGAAGCACTTGGCACTGTCAAACCAGCCACAGTTGCCTCTGGGGGCACCTTTCATCTCGGCGGCATCCTGGTCCGTGCAGAATTTCAGCAGGGGGCCGGCCACTCAGGACACCAGGCTCAGGATATGAACCATGGCCTTTCCCCAGAGAAACAAAAGTCACCAGGCCAGGTTCCTGATGTCAGTTTGCAGGAGGCACTTGGCACTGTCAAACCAGCCACAGGTGCCTGTGGGGCACCTTGCATCTCGGAGGTATCCTGATCCGTGCGGAATTTCAGCAGTCAGCCGGCCAATTTGGGCCACAGTTTGTAGGATATGAACCATGGCCTTTCCCCAGAGAAACAAAAGTCACCAGGTCAGGTTCCTGATGTCAGTGTGCAGGAGGCACTTGGCACTGTCAAACCAGCCACAGTTGCCTGTGGGGGCACCTTGCATCTCGGCGGCATCCTGATCCATGCCGAATTCCAGCAGGCAGCCGGCCACTCCGGGCCATTAGACCTTGGACACGTACAATGGCCTTTCCCCAGAGAAATAAAAGTCACCAGGCCAGGTTCCTGATGTCAGTTTGCAGGAGGCACTTGGCACTGTCAAACCAGCCACAGTTGCCTGTGGGGGCTCCTTTCATCTGGGAGTTATCCGCATCCGTGCGGAATTTCAACAGGCAGCCGGCCACTCCAGGCCACCTGGCCCTGGAGTGGAGCGATGGCTTTTCCCCAGAGAAACAAAAGTCACCCGGCCAGGTTCCTGATGTCAGTTTGCAGGAGGCACTTGGCACTGTCAAACCAGCCACACGCACCTGTATGGGCACCTTGCATCTGGGCGGTATCCTCATCTGTGCGGAAGTTCAGCAGGCTGCCGGCCACACCAGGCCACCGGGCACTGGACAGGAACGATGCCCTTTCCCGTGAGAAACAAAAGTCACCAGGCCAGGTTCCTGATGTCAGTTTGCAGGAGGCGCTTGGCACTGTCAAACCAGCCACAGTTGCCTGTGGTGGTACTTTCCATCTGGGAGGTATCTTCAACAGTGCGGAATTTCAGCAGGCAGCCAGCCACTCTGGGCCACCCGTCCATGGATAGGAACGAAAGGCTTTCCCCTGAGAAACAAAAGACACCAGGCCAGGTTCCTGATGTCAGTTTGCAGGAGGCACTTGGCACTGTCAAACCAGCCACAGGTGCCTGTGGGGGCACTTTTCATCTGGGAGGCATCCCGATCCATGCGGAATTTCAGCAGGCAGCCGGCCACTCCGGGCCACCAGGCCCTGGACAAGAACCACGGCTTTTCCCTAGGGAAACAAAAGTCACCCGGCCAGGTTCCTGATGTCAGTTTGCAGGAGGCACTTGGCACTGTCAAACCAGCCACAGTTGGCTGTGGGGGCACTTTCCATCTGGGAGGCATCCCGATCCATACGGAATTTCAGCAGGCAGCCGGGCACTCCAGGCCGCAAGGCCCTGGACATGAATCATGGTCTTTCCCCAGAGAAAGGAAAGTCACAAGGCCAGGTTCCTGATGTCATTTTGCAGGAGGCACATGGCACTGTCAAACCAGCCACAGGTGCCTGTGGGGGCACCTTGCATCTCGGCGGCATCCTGATCCATGCCGAATTCCAGCAGGCTGCCGGCCACACCAGGCCACCGGGCACTGGACACGAACGATGCCCTTTCCCGTGAGAAACAAAAGTCACCAGGCCAGGTTCCTGATGTCAGTTTGCAGGAGGCACTTGGCACTGTCAAACCAGCCACAGTTGCCTGTGGGGGCTCCTTTCATCTGGGAGTTATCCGCATCCGTGCGGAATTTCAACAGGCAGCCGGCCACTCCAGGCCACCTGGCCTTGGAGTGGAGCGATGGCTTTTCCCCAGAGAAACAAAAGTCACCCGGCCAGGTTCCTGATGTCAGTTTGCAGGAGGGACTTGGCACTGTCAAACCAGCCACACGCACCTGTATGGGCACCTTGCATCTGGGAGGTATCCTCATCTGTGCGGAAGTTCAGCAGGCTGCCGGCCACACCAGGCCACCGGGCAATGGACATGAACGATGCCCTTTCCCGTGAGAAACAAAAGTCACCAGGCCAGGTTCCTGATGTCAGTTTGCAGGAGGCGCTTGGCACTGTCAAACCAGCCACAGTTGCCTGTGGTGGTACTTTCCATCTGGGAGGTATCTTCAACAGTGCGGAATTTCAGCAGGCAGCCAGCCACTCTGGGCCACCCGTCCATGGATAGGAACGAAAGGCTTTCCCCAGAGAAACAAAACTCACCCGGCCAGGTTCCTGATGTCAGTTTGCAGGAGGCACTTGGCACTGTCAAACCAGCCACAGGTGCCTGTGGGGGCACTTTTCATCTGGGAGGCATCCCGATCCATGCGGAATTTCAGCAGGCAGCCGGCCACTCCGGGCCACTGGGCTCTGAACAAGAATGATGGCCTTTCCCCAGAGAAACAAAACTCACAAGGCCTGGTTCCTGATGTCAGTTTGCAGGAGGCACTTGGCACTGTCAAACCAGCCACAGTTGCCTGTGGTGGCACCTTACATCTGGGAGGTATCCTGATCCGTGTGGAATTTCAGCAGGCAGCAGGCAAGTACGGGCCACCGGGCCCTGGACATGAACCATGGCCTTTCCCCTGAGAAAGAAAATCACCAGGCCAGGTTTCTGATGTCAGTTTGCAGGAAGCACTTGGCACTGTCAAACCAGCCACAGTTGCCTGTGGGGGCACCTTTCATCTCGGCGGCATCCTGGTCCGTGCAGAATTTCAGCAGGGGGCCGGCCACTCAGGACACCAGGCTCAGGATATGAACCATGGCCTTTCCCCAGAGAAACAAAAGTCACCAGGCCAGGTTCCTGATGTCAGTTTGCAGGAGGCACTTGGCACTGTCAAACCAGCCACAGGTGCCTGTGGGGCACCTTGCATCTCGGAGGTATCCTGATCCGTGCGGAATTTCAGCAGTCAGCCGGCCAATTTGGGCCACAGTTTGTAGGATATGAACCATGGCCTTTCCCCAGAGAAACAAAAGTCACCAGGTCAGGTTCCTGATGTCAGTGTGCAGGAGGCACTTGGCACTGTCAAACCAGCCACAGTTGCCTGTGGGGGCACCTTGCATCTCGGCGGCATCCTGATCCATGCCGAATTCCAGCAGGCAGCCGGCCACTCCGGGCCATTAGACCTTGGACACGTACAATGGCCTTTCCCCAGAGAAATAAAAGTCACCAGGCCAGGTTCCTGATGTCAGTTTGCAGGAGGCACTTGGCACTGTCAAACAAGCCACAGTTGCCTGTGGGGGCTCCTTTCATCTGGGAGTTATCCGCATCCGTGCGGAATTTCAACAGGCAGCCGGCCACTCCAGGCCACCTGGCCCTGGAGTGGAGCGATGGCTTTTCCCCAGAGAAACAAAAGTCACCCGGCCAGGTTCCTGATGTCAGTTTGCAGGAGGCACTTGGCACTGTCAAACCAGCCACACGCACCTGTATGGGCACCTTGCATCTGGGCGGTATCCTCATCTGTGCGGAAGTTCAGCAGGCTGCCGGCCACACCAGGCCACCGGGCACTGGACACGAACGATGCCCTTTCCCGTGAGAAACAAAAGTCACCAGGCCAGGTTCCTGATGTCAGTTTGCAGGAGGCGCTTGGCACTGTCAAACCAGCCACAGTTGCCTGTGGTGGTACTTTCCATCTGGGAGGTATCTTCAACAGTGCGGAATTTCAGCAGGCAGCCAGCCACTCTGGGCCACCCGTCCATGGATAGGAACGAAAGGCTTTCCCCTGAGAAACAAAAGACACCAGGCCAGGTTCCTGATGTCAGTTTGCAGTAGGCACTTGGCACTGTCAAACCAGCCACAGGTGCCTGTGGGGGCACTTTTCATCTGGGAGGCATCCCGATCCATGCGGAATTTCAGCAGGCAGCCGGGCACTCCAGGCCGCAAGGCCCTGGACATGAATCATGGTCTTTCCCCAGAGAAAGGAAAGTCACAAGGCCAGGTTCCTGATGTCATTTTGCAGGAGGCACATGGCACTGTCAAACCAGCCACAGGTGCCTGTGGGGGCACCTTGCATCTCGGCGGCATCCTGATCCATGCCGAATTCCAGCAGGCAGCCGGCCACTCCGGGCCATTAGACCTTGGACACGTACAATGGCCTTTCCCCAGAGAAATAAAAGTCACCAGGCCAGGTTCCTGATGTCAGTTTGCAGGAGGCACTTGGCACTGTCAAACCAGCCACAGTTGCCTGTGGGGGCTCCTTTCATCTGGGAGTTATCCGCATCCGTGCGGAATTTCAACAGGCAGCCGGCCACTCCAGGCCACCTGGCCTTGGAGTGGAGCGATGGCTTTTCCCCAGAGAAACAAAAGTCACCCGGCCAGGTTCCTGATGTCAGTTTGCAGGAGGCACTTGGCACTGTCAAACCAGCCACACGCACCTGTATGGGCACCTTGCATCTGGGAGGTATCCTCATCTGTGCGGAAGTTCAGCAGGCTGCCGGCCACACCAGGCCACCGGGCACTGGACACGAACGATGCCCTTTCCCGTGAGAAACAAAAGTCACCAGGCCAGGTTCCTGATGTCAGTTTGCAGGAGGCGCTTGGCACTGTCAAACCAGCCACAGGTGCCTGTGGGGCACCTTGCATCTCGGAGGTATCCTGATCCGTGCGGAATTTCAGCAGTCAGCCGGCCAATTTGGGCCACAGTTTGTAGGATATGAACCATGGCCTTTCCCCAGAGAAACAAAAGTCACCAGGTCAGGTTCCTGATGTCAGTGTGCAGGAGGCACTTGGCACTGTCAAACCAGCCACAGTTGCCTGTGGGGGCACCTTGCATCTCGGCGGCATCCTGATCCATGCCGAATTCCAGCAGGCAGCCGGCCACTCCGGGCCATTAGACCTTGGACACGTACAATGGCCTTTCCCCAGAGAAATAAAAGTCACCAGGCCAGGTTCCTGATGTCAGTTTGCAGGAGGCACTTGGCACTGTCAAACAAGCCACAGTTGCCTGTGGGGGCTCCTTTCATCTGGGAGTTATCCGCATCCGTGCGGAATTTCAACAGGCAGCCGGCCACTCCAGGCCACCTGGCCCTGGAGTGGAGCGATGGCTTTTCCCCAGAGAAACAAAAGTCACCCGGCCAGGTTCCTGATGTCAGTTTGCAGGAGGCACTTGGCACTGTCAAACCAGCCACACGCACCTGTATGGGCACCTTGCATCTGGGCGGTATCCTCATCTGTGCGGAAGTTCAGCAGGCTGCCGGCCACACCAGGCCACCGGGCACTGGACACGAACGATGCCCTTTCCCGTGAGAAACAAAAGTCACCAGGCCAGGTTCCTGATGTCAGTTTGCAGGAGGCGCTTGGCACTGTCAAACCAGCCACAGTTGCCTGTGGTGGTACTTTCCATCTGGGAGGTATCTTCAACAGTGCGGAATTTCAGCAGGCAGCCAGCCACTCTGGGCCACCCGTCCATGGATAGGAACGAAAGGCTTTCTCCTGAGAAACAAAAGACACCAGGCCAGGTTCCTGATGTCAGTTTGCAGGAGGCACTTGGCACTGTCAAACCAGCCACAGGTGCCTGTGGGGGCACTTTTCATCTGGGAGGCATCCCGATCCATGCGGAATTTCAGCAGGCAGCCGGGCACTCCAGGCCGCAAGGCCCTGGACATGAATCATGGTCTTTCCCCAGAGAAAGGAAAGTCACAAGGCCAGGTTCCTGATGTCATTTTGCAGGAGGCACATGGCACTGTCAAACCAGCCACAGGTGCCTGTGGGGGCACCTTGCATCTCGGCGGCATCCTGATCCATGCCGAATTCCAGCAGGCAGCCGGCCACTCCGGGCCATTAGACCTTGGACACGTACAATGGCCTTTCCCCAGAGAAATAAAAGTCACCAGGCCAGGTTCCTGATGTCAGTTTGCAGGAGGCACTTGGCACTGTCAAACCAGCCACAGTTGCCTGTGGGGGCTCCTTTCATCTGGGAGTTATCCGCATCCGTGCGGAATTTCAACAGGCAGCCGGCCACTCCAGGCCACCTGGCCTTGGAGTGGAGCGATGGCTTTTCCCCAGAGAAACAAAAGTCACCCGGCCAGGTTCCTGATGTCAGTTTGCAGGAGGCACTTGGCACTGTCAAACCAGCCACACGCACCTGTATGGGCACCTTGCATCTGGGAGGTATCCTCATCTGTGCGGAAGTTCAGCAGGCTGCCGGCCACACCAGGCCACCGGGCAATGGACATGAACGATGCCCTTTCCCGTGAGAAACAAAAGTCACCAGGCCAGGTTCCTGATGTCAGTTTGCAGGAGGCGCTTGGCACTGTCAAACCAGCCACAGTTGCCTGTGGTGGTACTTTCCATCTGGGAGGTATCTTCAACAGTGCGGAATTTCAGCAGGCAGCCAGCCACTCTGGGCCACCCGTCCATGGATAGGAACGAAAGGCTTTCCCCAGAGAAACAAAACTCACCCGGCCAGGTTCCTGATGTCAGTTTGCAGGAGGCACTTGGCACTGTCAAACCAGCCACAGGTGCCTGTGGGGGCACTTTTCATCTGGGAGGCATCCTGATCCATGCGGAATTTCAGCAGGCAGCCGGCCACTCCGGGCCACTGGGCTCTGAACAAGAATGATGGCCTTTCCCCAGAGAAACAAAACTCACAAGGCCAGGTTCCTGATGTCAGTTTGCAGGAGGCACTTGGCACTGTCAAACCAGCCACAGTTGCCTGTGGTGGCACCTTACATCTGGGAGGTATCCTGATCCGTGTGGAATTTCAGCAGGCAGCAGGCAAGTACGGGCCACCGGGCCCTGGACATGAACCATGGCCTTTCCCCTGAGAAAGAAAATCACCAGGCCAGGTTTCTGATGTCAGTTTGCAGGAAGCACTTGGCACTGTCAAACCAGCCACAGTTGCCTCTGGGGGCACCTTTCATCTCGGCGGCATCCTGGTCCGTGCAGAATTTCAGCAGGGGGCCGGCCACTCAGGACACCAGGCTCAGGATATGAACCATGGCCTTTCCCCAGAGAAACAAAAGTCACCAGGCCAGGTTCCTGATGTCAGTTTGCAGGAGGCACTTGGCACTGTCAAACCAGCCACAGGTGCCTGTGGGGCACCTTGCATCTCGGAGGTATCCTGATCCGTGCGGAATTTCAGCAGTCAGCCGGCCAATTTGGGCCACAGTTTGTAGGATATGAACCATGGCCTTTCCCCAGAGAAACAAAAGTCACCAGGTCAGGTTCCTGATGTCAGTGTGCAGGAGGCACTTGGCACTGTCAAACCAGCCACAGTTGCCTGTGGGGGCACCTTGCATCTCGGCGGCATCCTGATCCATGCCGAATTCCAGCAGGCAGCCGGCCACTCCGGGCCATTAGACCTTGGACACGTACAATGGCCTTTCCCCAGAGAAATAAAAGTCACCAGGCCAGGTTCCTGATGTCAGTTTGCAGGAGGCACTTGGCACTGTCAAACCAGCCACAGTTGCCTGTGGGGGCTCCTTTCATCTGGGAGTTATCCGCATCCGTGCGGAATTTCAACAGGCAGCCGGCCACTCCAGGCCACCTGGCCCTGGAGTGGAGCGATGGCTTTTCCCCAGAGAAACAAAAGTCACCCGGCCAGGTTCCTGATGTCAGTTTGCAGGAGGCACTTGGCACTGTCAAACCAGCCACACGCACCTGTATGGGCACCTTGCATCTGGGCGGTATCCTCATCTGTGCGGAAGTTCAGCAGGCTGCCGGCCACACCAGGCCACCGGGCACTGGACACGAACGATGCCCTTTCCCGTGAGAAACAAAAGTCACCAGGCCAGGTTCCTGATGTCAGTTTGCAGGAGGCGCTTGGCACTGTCAAACCAGCCACAGTTGCCTGTGGTGGTACTTTCCATCTGGGAGGTATCTTCAACAGTGCGGAATTTCAGCAGGCAGCCAGCCACTCTGGGCCACCCGTCCATGGATAGGAACGAAAGGCTTTCCCCTGAGAAACAAAAGACACCAGGCCAGGTTCCTGATGTCAGTTTGCAGGAGGCACTTGGCACTGTCAAACCAGCCACAGGTGCCTGTGGGGGCACTTTTCATCTGGGAGGCATCCCGATCCATGCGGAATTTCAGCAGGCAGCCGGCCACTCCGGGCCACCAGGCCCTGGACAAGAACCACGGCTTTTCCCTAGGGAAACAAAAGTCACCCGGCCAGGTTCCTGATGTCAGTTTGCAGGAGGCACTTGGCACTGTCAAACCAGCCACAGTTGGCTGTGGGGGCACTTTCCATCTGGGAGGCATCCCGATCCATGCGGAATTTCAGCAGGCAGCCGGGCACTCCAGGCCGCAAGGCCCTGGACATGAATCATGGTCTTTCCCCAGAGAAAGGAAAGTCACAAGGCCAGGTTCCTGATGTCATTTTGCAGGAGGCACATGGCACTGTCAAACCAGCCACAGGTGCCTGTGGGGGCACCTTGCATCTCGGCGGCATCCTGATCCATGCCGAATTCCAGCAGGCTGCCGGCCACACCAGGCCACCGGGCACTGGACACGAACGATGCCCTTTCCCGTGAGAAACAAAAGTCACCAGGCCAGGTTCCTGATGTCAGTTTGCAGGAGGCACTTGGCACTGTCAAACCAGCCACAGTTGCCTGTGGGGGCTCCTTTCATCTGGGAGTTATCCGCATCCGTGCGGAATTTCAACAGGCAGCCGGCTACTCCAGGCCACCTGGCCTTGGAGTGGAGCGATGGCTTTTCCCCAGAGAAACAAAAGTCACCCGGCCAGGTTCCTGATGTCAGTTTGCAGGAGGCACTTGGCACTGTCAAACCAGCCACACGCACCTGTATGGGCACCTTGCATCTGGGCGGTATCCTCATCTGTGCGGAAGTTCAGCAGGCTGCCGGCCACACCAGGCCACCGGGCAATGGACATGAACGATGCCCTTTCCCCAGAGAAACAAAAGTCACCAGGCCAGGTTCCTGATGTCAGTTTGCAGGAGGCGCTTGGCACTGTCAAACCAGCCACAGTTGCCTGTGGTGGTACTTTCCATCTGGGAGGTATCTTCAACAGTGCGGAATTTCAGCAGGCAGCCAGCCACTCTGGGCCACCCGTCCATGGATAGGAACGAAAGGCTTTCCCCAGAGAAACAAAACTCACCCGGCCAGGTTCCTGATGTCAGTTTGCAGGAGGCACTTGGCACTGTCAAACCAGCCACAGGTGCCTGTGGGGGCACTTTTCATCTGGGAGGCATCCTGATCCATGCGGAATTTCAGCAGGCAGCCGGCCACTCCGGGCCACTGGGCTCTGAACAAGAATGATGGCCTTTCCCCAGAGAAACAAAACTCACAAGGCCAGGTTCCTGATGTCAGTTTGCAGGAGGCACTTGGCACTGTCAAACCAGCCACAGTTGCCTGTGGTGGCACCTTACATCTGGGAGGTATCCTGATCCGTGTGGAATTTCAGCAGGCAGCAGGCAAGTACGGGCCACCGGGCCCTGGACATGAACCATGGCCTTTCCCCTGAGAAAGAAAATCACCAGGCCAGGTTCCTGATGTCAGTGTGCAGGAAGCACTTGGCACTGTCAAACCAGCCACAGTTGCCTGTGGGAGCGCCTTTCATCTCGGCGGCATCCTGGTCCGTGCAGAATTTCAGCAGGGGGCCGGCAACTCAGGACACCAGGCTCAGGATATGAACCATGGCCTTTCCCCAGAGAAACAAAAGTCACCAGGCCAGGTTCCTGATGTCAGTTTGCAGGAGGCACTTGGCACTGTCAAACCAGCCACAGGTGCCTGTGGGGCACCTTGCATCTCGGAGGTATCCTGATCCGTGCGGAATTTCAGCAGGCAGCCGGCCACTCCGGGCCATTAGACCTTGGACACGTACAATGGCCTTTCCCCAGAGAAATAAAAGTCACCAGGCCAGGTTCCTGATGTCAGTTTGCAGGAGGCACTTGGCACTGTCAAACCAGCCACAGTTGCCTGTGGGGGCTCCTTTCATCTGGGAGTTATCCGCATCCGTGCGGAATTTCAACAGGCAGCCGGCCACTCCAGGCCACCTGGCCTTGGAGTGGAGCGATGGCTTTTCCCTATGGAAACAAAAGTCACCCGGCCAGGTTCCTGATGTCAGTTTGCAGGAGGCACTTGGCACTGTCAAACCAGCCACACGCACCTGTATGGGCACCTTGCATCTGGGAGGTATCCTCATCTGTGCGGAAGTTCAGCAGGCTGCCGGCCACACCAGGCCACCGGGCAATGGACATGAACGATGCCCTTTCCCGTGAGAAACAAAAGTCACCAGGCCAGGTTCCTGATGTCAGTTTGCAGGAGGCGCTTGGCACTGTCAAACCAGCCACAGTTGCCTGTGGTGGTACTTTCCATCTGGGAGGTATCTTCAACAGTGCGGAATTTCAGCAGGCAGCCAGCCACTCTGGGCCACCCGTCCATGGATAGGAACGAAAGGCTTTCCCCAGAGAAACAAAACTCACCCGGCCAGGTTCCTGATGTCAGTTTGCAGGAGGCACTTGGCACTGTCAAACCAGCCACAGGTGCCTGTGGGGGCACTTTTCATCTGGGAGGCATCCTGATCCATGCGGAATTTCAGCAGGCAGCCGGCCACTCCGGGCCACTGGGCTCTGAACAAGAATGATGGCCTTTCCCCAGAGAAACAAAACTCACAAGGCCAGGTTCCTGATGTCAGTTTGCAGGAGGCACTTGGCACTGTCAAACCAGCCACAGTTGCCTGTGGTGGCACCTTACATCTGGGAGGTATCCTGATCCGTGTGGAATTTCAGCAGGCAGCAGGCAAGTACGGGCCACCGGGCCCTGGACATGAACCATGGCCTTTCCCCTGAGAAAGAAAATCACCAGGCCAGGTTTCTGATGTCAGTTTGCAGGAAGCACTTGGCACTGTCAAACCAGCCACAGTTGCCTCTGGGGGCACCTTTCATCTCGGCGGCATCCTGGTCCGTGCAGAATTTCAGCAGGGGGCCGGCCACTCAGGACACCAGGCTCAGGATATGAACCATGGCCTTTCCCCAGAGAAACAAAAGTCACCAGGCCAGGTTCCTGATGTCAGTTTGCAGGAGGCACTTGGCACTGTCAAACCAGCCACAGGTGCCTGTGGGGCACCTTGCATCTCGGAGGTATCCTGATCCGTGCGGAATTTCAGCAGTCAGCCGGCCACTTTGGGCCACAGTTTGTAGGATATGAACCATGGCCTTTCCCCAGAGAAACAAAAGTCACCAGGTCAGGTTCCTGATGTCAGTGTGCAGGAGGCACTTGGCACTGTCAAACCAGCCACAGTTGCCTGTGGGGGCACCTTGCATCTCGGCGGCATCCTGATCCATGCCGAATTCCAGCAGGCAGCCGGCCACTCCGGGCCATTAGACCTTGGACACGTACAATGGCCTTTCCCCAGAGAAATAAAAGTCACCAGGCCAGGTTCCTGATGTCAGTTTGCAGGAGGCACTTGGCACTGTCAAACCAGCCACAGTTGCCTGTGGGGGCTCCTTTCATCTGGGAGTTATCCGCATCCGTGCGGAATTTCAACAGGCAGCCGGCCACTCCAGGCCACCTGGCCCTGGAGTGGAGCGATGGCTTTTCCCCAGAGAAACAAAAGTCACCCGGCCAGGTTCCTGATGTCAGTTTGCAGGAGGCACTTGGCACTGTCAAACCAGCCACAGGTGCCTGTAGGGGCACTTTTCATCTGGGAGGCATCCCGATCCATGCGGAATTTCAGCAGGCAGCCGGCCACTCCGGGCCACCAGGCCCTGGACATGAACCACGGCTTTTCCCTAGGGAAACAAAAGTCACCCGGCCAGGTTCCTGATGTCAGTTTGCAGGAGGCACTTGGCACTGTCAAACCAGCCACAGTTGGCTGTGGGGGCACTTTCCATCTGGGAGGCATCCCGATCCATGCGGAATTTCAGCAGGCAGCCGGGCACTCCAGGCCGCAAGGCCCTGGACATGAATCATGGTCTTTCCCCAGAGAAAGGAAAGTCACAAGGCCAGGTTCCTGATGTCATTTTGCAGGAGGCACTTGGCACTGTCAAACCAGCCACAGGTGCCTGTGGGGGCACCTTGCATCTCGGCGGCATCCTGATCCATGCCGAATTCCAGCAGGCAGCCGGCCACTCCGGGCCATTAGACCTTGGACACGTACAATGGCCTTTCCCCAGAGAAATAAAAGTCACCAGGCCAGGTTCCTGATGTCAGTTTGCAGGAGGCACTTGGCACTGTCAAACCAGCCACAGTTGCCTGTGGGGGCTCCTTTCATCTGGGAGTTATCCGCATCCGTGCGGAATTTCAACAGGCAGCCGGCCACTCCAGGCCACCTGGCCTTGGAGTGGAGCGATGGCTTTTCCCTATGGAAACAAAAGTCACCCGGCCAGGTTCCTGATGTCAGTTTGCAGGAGGCACTTGGCACTGTCAAACCAGCCACACGCACCTGTATGGGCACCTTGCATCTGGGAGGTATCCTCATCTGTGCGGAAGTTCAGCAGGCTGCCGGCCACACCAGGCCACCGGGCAATGGACATGAACGATGCCCTTTCCCGTGAGAAACAAAAGTCACCAGGCCAGGTTCCTGATGTCAGTTTGCAGGAGGCGCTTGGCACTGTCAAACCAGCCACAGTTGCCTGTGGTGGTACTTTCCATCTGGGAGGTATCTTCAACAGTGCGGAATTTCAGCAGGCAGCCAGCCACTCTGGGCCACCCGTCCATGGATAGGAACGAAAGGCTTTCCCCAGAGAAACAAAACTCACCCGGCCAGGTTCCTGATGTCAGTTTGCAGGAGGCACTTGGCACTGTCAAACCAGCCACAGGTGCCTGTGGGGGCACTTTTCATCTGGGAGGCATCCTGATCCATGCGGAATTTCAGCAGGCAGCCGGCCACTCCGGGCCACTGGGCTCTGAACAAGAATGATGGCCTTTCCCCAGAGAAACAAAACTCACAAGGCCAGGTTCCTGATGTCAGTTTGCAGGAGGCACTTGGCACTGTCAAACCAGCCACAGTTGCCTGTGGTGGCACCTTACATCTGGGAGGTATCCTGATCCGTGTGGAATTTCAGCAGGCAGCAGGCAAGTACGGGCCACCGGGCCCTGGACATGAACCATGGCCTTTCCCCTGAGAAAGAAAATCACCAGGCCAGGTTTCTGATGTCAGTTTGCAGGAAGCACTTGGCACTGTCAAACCAGCCACAGTTGCCTCTGGGGGCACCTTTCATCTCGGCGGCATCCTGGTCCGTGCAGAATTTCAGCAGGGGGCCGGCCACTCAGGACACCAGGCTCAGGATATGAACCATGGCCTTTCCCCAGAGAAACAAAAGTCACCAGGCCAGGTTCCTGATGTCAGTTTGCAGGAGGCACTTGGCACTGTCAAACCAGCCACAGGTGCCTGTGGGGCACCTTGCATCTCGGAGGTATCCTGATCCGTGCGGAATTTCAGCAGTCAGCCGGCCACTTTGGGCCACAGTTTGTAGGATATGAACCATGGCCTTTCCCCAGAGAAACAAAAGTCACCAGGTCAGGTTCCTGATGTCAGTGTGCAGGAGGCACTTGGCACTGTCAAACCAGCCACAGTTGCCTGTGGGGGCACCTTGCATCTCGGCGGCATCCTGATCCATGCCGAATTCCAGCAGGCAGCCGGCCACTCCGGGCCATTAGACCTTGGACACGTACAATGGCCTTTCCCCAGAGAAATAAAAGTCACCAGGCCAGGTTCCTGATGTCAGTTTGCAGGAGGCACTTGGCACTGTCAAACCAGCCACAGTTGCCTGTGGGGGCTCCTTTCATCTGGGAGTTATCCGCATCCGTGCGGAATTTCAACAGGCAGCCGGCCACTCCAGGCCACCTGGCCCTGGAGTGGAGCGATGGCTTTTCCCCAGAGAAACAAAAGTCACCCGGCCAGGTTCCTGATGTCAGTTTGCAGGAGGCACTTGGCACTGTCAAACCAGCCACAGGTGCCTGTAGGGGCACTTTTCATCTGGGAGGCATCCCGATCCATGCGGAATTTCAGCAGGCAGCCGGCCACTCCGGGCCACCAGGCCCTGGACATGAACCACGGCTTTTCCCTAGGGAAACAAAAGTCACCCGGCCAGGTTCCTGATGTCAGTTTGCAGGAGGCACTTGGCACTGTCAAACCAGCCACAGTTGGCTGTGGGGGCACTTTCCATCTGGGAGGCATCCCGATCCATGCGGAATTTCAGCAGGCAGCCGGGCACTCCAGGCCGCAAGGCCCTGGACATGAATCATGGTCTTTCCCCAGAGAAAGGAAAGTCACAAGGCCAGGTTCCTGATGTCATTTTGCAGGAGGCACTTGGCACTGTCAAACCAGCCACAGGTGCCTGTGGGGGCACCTTGCATCTCGGCGGCATCCTGATCCATGCCGAATTCCAGCAGGCAGCCGGCCACTCCGGGCCATTAGACCTTGGACACGTACAATGGCCTTTCCCCAGAGAAATAAAAGTCACCAGGCCAGGTTCCTGATGTCAGTTTGCAGGAGGCACTTGGCACTGTCAAACCAGCCACAGTTGCCTGTGGGGGCTCCTTTCATCTGGGAGTTATCCGCATCCGTGCGGAATTTCAACAGGCAGCCGGCCACTCCAGGCCACCTGGCCTTGGAGTGGAGCGATGGCTTTTCCCCAGAGAAACAAAACTCACCCGGCCAGGTTCCTGATGTCAGTCTGCAGGAGGCACTTGGCACTGTCAAACCAGCCACACGCACCTGTATGGGCACCTTGCATCTGGGCGGTATCCTCATCTGTGCGGAAGTTCAGCAGGCTGCCGGCCACACCAGGCCACCGGGCACTGGACACGAACGATGCCCTTTCCCGTGAGAAACAAAAGTCACCAGGCCAGGTTCCTGATGTCAGTTTGCAGGAGGCGCTTGGCACTGTCAAACCAGCCACAGTTGCCTGTGGTGGTACTTTCCATCTGGGAGGTATCTTCAACAGTGCGGAATTTCAGCAGGCAGCCAGCCACTCTGGGCCACCCGTCCATGGATAGGAACGAAAGGCTTTCCCCAGAGAAACAAAACTCACCCGGCCAGGTTCCTGATGTCAGTTTGCAGGAGGCACTTGGCACTGTCAAACCAGCCACAGGTGCCTGTGGTGGCACCTTACATCTGGGAGGCATCCTGATCCATGCGGAATTTCAGCAGGCAGCCGGCCACTCCAGGCCACTGGGCTCTGAACAAGAATGATGGCCTTTCCCCAGAGAAACAAAACTCACAAGGCCAGGTTCCTGATGTCAGTTTCCAGGAGGCACTTGGCACTGTCAAACCAGCCACAGTTGCCTGTGGTGGCACCTTACATCTGGGAGGTATCCTGATCCGTGTGGAATTTCAGCAGGCAGCAGGCAAGTACGGGCCACCGGGCCCTGGACATGAACCATGGCCTTTCCCCTGAGAAAGAAAATCACCAGGCCAGGTTCCTGATGTCAGTTTGCAGGAAGCACTTGGCACTGTCAAACCAGGCACAGTTGCCTCTGGGGGCACCTTTCATCTCGGCGGCATCCTGGTCCGTGCAGAATTTCAGCAGGGGGCCGGCCACTCAGGACACCAGGCTCAGGATATGAACCATGGCCTTTCCCCAGAGAAACAAAAGTCACCAGGCCAGGTTCCTGATGTCAGTTTGCAGGAGGCACTTGGCACTGTCAAACCAGCCACAGGTGCCTGTGGGGCACCTTGCATCTCGGAGGTATCCTGATCCGTGCGGAATTACAGCAGGCAGCCGGCCACTCCGGGCCATTAGACCTTGGACACGTACAATGGCCTTTCCCCAGAGAAATAAAAGTCACCAGGCCAGGTTCCTGATGTCAGTTTGCAGGAGGCACTTGGCACTGTCAAACCAGCCACAGTTGCCTGTGGGGGCTCCTTTCATCTGGGAGTTATCCGCATCCGTGCGGAATTTCAACAGGCAGCCGGCCACTCCAGGCCACCTGGCCTTGGAGTGGAGCGATGGCTTTTCCCCAGAGAAACAAAAGTCACCCGGCCAGGTTCCTGATGTCAGTTTGCAGGAGGCACTTGGCACTGTCAAACCAGCCACAGGTGCCTGTGGGGCACCTTGCATCTCGGAGGTATCCTGATCCGTGCGGAATTTCAGCAGTCAGCCGGCCACTTTGGGCCACAGTTTGTAGGATATGAACCATGGCCTTTCCCCAGAGAAACAAAAGTCACCAGGTCAGGTTCCTGATGTCAGTGTGCAGGAGGCACTTGGCACTGTCAAACCAGCCACAGTTGCCTGTGGGGGCACCTTGCATCTCGGCGGCATCCTGATCCATGCCGAATTCCAGCAGGCAGCCGGCCACTCCGGGCCATTAGACCTTGGACACGTACAATGGCCTTTCCCCAGAGAAATAAAAGTCACCAGGCCAGGTTCCTGATGTCAGTTTGCAGGAGGCACTTGGCACTGTCAAACCAGCCACAGTTGCCTGTGGGGGCTCCTTTCATCTGGGAGTTATCCGCATCCGTGCGGAATTTCAACAGGCAGCCGGCCACTCCAGGCCACCTGGCCCTGGAGTGGAGCGATGGCTTTTCCCCAGAGAAACAAAAGTCACCCGGCCAGGTTCCTGATGTCAGTTTGCAGGAGGCACTTGGCACTGTCAAACCAGCCACACGCACCTGTATGGGCACCTTGCATCTCGGCGGTATCCTCATCTGTGCGGAAGTTCAGCAGGCTGCCGGCCACACCAGGCCACCGGGCACTGGACACGAACGATGCCCTTTCCCGTGAGAAACAAAAGTCACCAGGCCAGGTTCCTGATGTCAGTTTGCAGGAGGCGCTTGGCACTGTCAAACCAGCCACAGTTGCCTGTGGTGGTACTTTCCATCTGGGAGGTATCTTCAACAGTGCGGAATTTCAGCAGGCAGCCAGCCACTCTGGGCCACCCGTCCATGGATAGGAACGAAAGGCTTTCCCCTGAGAAACAAAAGACACCAGGCCAGGTTCCTGATGTCAGTTTGCAGGAGGCACTTGGCACTGTCAAACCAGCCACAGGTGCCTGTGGGGGCACTTTTCATCTGGGAGGCATCCCGATCCATGCGGAATTTCAGCAGGCAGCCGGCCACTCCGGGCCACCAGGCCCTGGACAAGAACCACGGCTTTTCCCTAGGGAAACAAAAGTCACCCGGCCAGGTTCCTGATGTCAGTTTGCAGGAGGCACTTGGCACTGTCAAACCAGCCACAGTTGGCTGTGGGGGCACTTTCCATCTGGGAGGCATCCCGATCCATGCGGAATTTCAGCAGGCAGCCGGCCACTCCAGGCCGCAAGGCCCTGGACATGAATCATGGTCTTTCCCTAGAGAAAGGAAAGTCACAAGGCCAGGTTCCTGATGTCATTTTGCAGGAGGCACATGGCACTGTCAAACCAGCCACAGGTGCCTGTGGGGGCACCTTGCATCTCGGCGGCATCCTGATCCATGCCGAATTCCAGCAGGCAGCCGGCCACTCCGGGCCATTAGACCTTGGACACGTACAATGGCCTTTCCCCAGAGAAATAAAAGTCACCAGGCCAGGTTCCTGATGTCAGTTTGCAGGAGGCACTTGGCACTGTCAAACCAGCCACAGTTGCCTGTGGGGGCTCCTTTCATCTGGGAGTTATCCGCATCCGTGCGGAATTTCAACAGGCAGCCGGCCACTCCAGGCCACCTGGCCTTGGAGTGGAGCGATGGCTTTTCCCCAGAGAAACAAAACTCACCCGGCCAGGTTCCTGATGTCAGTTTGCAGGAGGCACTTGGCACTGTCAAACCAGCCACACGCACCTGTATGGGCACCTTGCATCTGGGAGGTATCCTCATCTGTGCGGAAGTTCAGCAGGCTGCCGGCCACACCAGGCCACCGGGCAATGGACATGAACGATGCCCTTTCCCGTGAGAAACAAAAGTCACCAGGCCAGGTTCCTGATGTCAGTTTGCAGGAGGCGCTTGGCACTGTCAAACCAGCCACAGTTGCCTGTGGTGGTACTTTCCATCTGGGAGGTATCTTCAACAGTGCGGAATTTCAGCAGGCAGCCAGCCACTCTGGGCCACCCGTCCATGGATAGGAACGAAAGGCTTTCCCCAGAGAAACAAAACTCACCCGGCCAGGTTCCTGATGTCAGTTTGCAGGAGGCACTTGGCACTGTCAAACCAGCCACAGGTGCCTGTGGGGGCACTTTTCATCTGGGAGGCATCCTGATCCATGCGGAATTTCAGCAGGCAGCCGGCCACTCCGGGCCACTGGGCTCTGAACAAGAATGATGGCCTTTCCCCAGAGAAACAAAACTCACAAGGCCAGGTTCCTGATGTCAGTTTGCAGGAGGCACTTGGCACTGTCAAACCAGCCACAGTTGCCTGTGGTGGCACCTTACATCTGGAAGGTATCCTGATCCGTGTGGAATTTCAGCAGGCAGCAGGCAAGTACGGGCCACCGGGCCCTGGACATGAACCATGGCCTTTCCCCTGAGAAAGAAAATCACCAGGCCAGGTTTCTGATGTCAGTTTGCAGGAAGCACTTGGCACTGTCAAACCAGCCACAGTTGCCTCTGGGGGCACCTTTCATCTCGGCGGCATCCTGGTCCGTGCAGAATTTCAGCAGGGGGCCGGCCACTCAGGACACCAGGCTCAGGATATGAACCATGGCCTTTCCCCAGAGAAATAAAAGTCACCAGGCCAGGTTCCTGATGTCAGTTTGCAGGAGGCACTTGGCACTGTCAAACCAGCCACAGGTGCCTGTGGGGGCACTTTTCATCTGGGAGGTATCCCGATCCATGCGGAATTTCAGCAGGCAGCCGGCCACTCCGGGCCACCAGGCCCTGGACAAGAACCACGGCTTTTCCCTAGGGAAACAAAAGTCACCCGGCCAGGTTCCTGATGTCAGTTTGCAGGAGGCACTTGGCACTGTCAAACCAGCCACAGTTGGCTGTGGGGGCACTTTCCATCTGGGAGGCATCCCGATCCATGCGGAATTTCAGCAGGCAGCCGGGCACTCCAGGCCGCAAGGCCCTGGACATGAATCATGGTCTTTCCCCAGAGAAAGGAAAGTCACAAGGCCAGGTTCCTGATGTCATTTTGCAGGAGGCACATGGCACTGTCAAACCAGCCACAGGTGCCTGTGGGGGCACCTTGCATCTCGGCGGCATCCTGATCCATGCCGAATTCCAGCAGGCAGCCGGCCACTCCGGGCCATTAGACCTTGGACACGTACAATGGCCTTTCCCCACAGAAATAAAAGTCACCAGGCCAGGTTCCTGATGTCAGTTTGCAGGAGGCACTTGGCACTGTCAAACCAGCCACAGTTGCCTGTGGGGGCTCCTTTCATCTGGGAGTTATCCGCATCCGTGCGGAATTTCAACAGGCAGCCGGCCACTCCAGGCCACCTGGCCTTGGAGTGGAGCGATGGCTTTTCCCCAGAGAAACAAAACTCACCCGGCCAGGTTCCTGATGTCAGTTTGCAGGAGGCACTTGGCACTGTCAAACCAGCCACACGCACCTGTATGGGCACCTTGCATCTGGGAGGTATCCTCATCTGTGCGGAAGTTCAGCAGGCTGCCGGCCACACCAGGCCACCGGGCACTGGACACGAACGATGCCCTTTCCCGTGAGAAACAAAAGTCACCAGGCCAGGTTCCTGATGTCAGTTTGCAGGAGGCGCTTGGCACTGTCAAACCAGCCACAGTTGCCTGTGGTGGTACTTTCCATCTGGGAGGTATCTTCAACAGTGCGGAATTTCAGCAGGCAGCCAGCCACTCTGGGCCACCCGTCCATGGATAGGAACGAAAGGCTTTCCCCAGAGAAACAAAACTCACCCGGCCAGGTTCCTGATGTCAGTTTGCAGGAGGCACTTGGCACTGTCAAACCAGCCACAGGTGCCTGTGGGGGCACTTTTCATCTGGGAGGCATCCTGATCCATGCGGAATTTCAGCAGGCAGCCGGCCACTCCGGGCCACTGGGCTCTGAACAAGAATGATGGCCTTTCCCCAGAGAAACAAAACTCACAAGGCCAGGTTCCTGATGTCAGTTTGCAGGAGGCACTTGGCACTGTCAAACCAGCCACAGTTGCCTGTGGTGGCACCTTACATCTGGGAGGTATCCTGATCCGTGTGGAATTTCAGCAGGCAGCAGGCAAGTACGGGCCACCGGGCCCTGGACATGAACCATGGCCTTTCCCCTGAGAAAGAAAATCACCAGGCCAGGTTTCTGATGTCAGTTTGCAGGAAGCACTTGGCACTGTCAAACCAGCCACAGTTGCCTCTGGGGGCACCTTTCATCTCGGCGGCATCCTGGTCCGTGCAGAATTTCAGCAGGGGGCCGGCCACTCAGGACACCAGGCTCAGGATATGAACCATGGCCTTTCCCCAGAGAAACAAAAGTCACCAGGCCAGGTTCCTGATGTCAGTTTGCAGGAGGCACTTGGCACTGTCAAACCAGCCACAGGTGCCTGTGGGGCACCTTGCATCTCGGAGGTATCCTGATCCGTGCGGAATTTCAGCAGTCAGTCGGCCACTTTGGGCCACAGTTTGTAGGATATGAACCATGGCCTTTCCCCAGAGAAACAAAAGTCACCAGGTCAGGTTCCTGATGTCAGTGTGCAGGAGGCACTTGGCACTGTCAAACCAGCCACAGTTGCCTGTGGGGGCACCTTGCATCTCGGCGGCATCCTGATCCATGCCGAGTTCCAGCAGGCAGCCGGCCACTCCGGGCCATTAGACCTTGGACACGTACAATGGCCTTTCCCCAGAGAAATAAAAGTCACCAGGCCAGGTTCCTGATGTCAGTTTGCAGGAGGCACTTGGCACTGTCAAACCAGCCACAGTTGCCTGTGGGGGCTCCTTTCATCTGGGAGTTATCCGCATCCGTGCGGAATTTCAACAGGCAGCCGGCCACTCCAGGCCACCTGGCCTTGGAGTGGAGCGATGGCTTTTCCCCAGAGAAACAAAAGTCACCCGGCCAGGTTCCTGATGTCAGTTTGCAGGAGGCACTTGGCACTGTCAAACCAGCCACACGCACCTGTATGGGCACCTTGCATCTGGGAGGTATCCTCATCTGTGCGGAAGTTCAGCAGGCTGCCGGCCACACCAGGCCACCGGGCAATGGACATGAACGATGCCCTTTCCCGTGAGAAACAAAAGTCACCAGGCCAGGTTCCTGATGTCAGTTTGCAGGAGGCGCTTGGCACTGTCAAACCAGCCACAGTTGCCTGTGGTGGTACTTTCCATCTGGGAGGTATCTTCAACAGTGCGGAATTTCAGCAGGCAGCCAGCCACTCTGGGCCACCCGTCCATGGATAGGAACGAAAGGCTTTCCCCTGAGAAACAAAAGACACCAGGCCAGGTTCCTGATGTCAGTTTGCAGGAGGCACTTGGCACTGTCAAACCAGCCACAGGTGCCTGTGGGGGCACTTTTCATCTGGGAGGCATCCCGATCCATGCGGAATTTCAGCAGGCAGCCGGCCACTCCGGGCCACCAGGCCCTGGACAAGAACCACGGCTTTTCCCTAGGGAAACAAAAGTCACCCGGCCAGGTTCCTGATGTCAGTTTGCAGGAGGCACTTGGCACTGTCAAACCAGCCACAGTTGGCTGTGGGGGCACTTTCCATCTGGGAGGCATCCCGATCCATGCGGAATTTCAGCAGGCAGCCGGGCACTCCAGGCCGCAAGGCCCTGGACATGAATCATGGTCTTTCCCCAGAGAAAGGAAAGTCACAAGGCCAGGTTCCTGATGTCATTTTGCAGGAGGCACATGGCACTGTCAAACCAGCCACAGGTGCCTGTGGGGGCACCTTGCATCTCGGCGGCATCCTGATCCATGCCGAATTCCAGCAGGCAGCCGGCCACTCCGGGCCATTAGACCTTGGACACGTACAATGGCCTTTCCCCAGAGAAATAAAAGTCACCAGGCCAGGTTCCTGATGTCAGTTTGCAGGAGGCACTTGGCACTGTCAAACCAGCCACAGTTGCCTGTGGTGGTACTTTCCATCTGGGAGGTATCTTCAACAGTGCGGAATTTCAGCAGGCAGCCAGCCACTCTGGGCCACCCGTCCATGGATAGGAACGAAAGGTTTTCCCCAGAGAAACAAAAGTCACCCGGCCAGGTTCCTGATGTCAGTTTGCAGGAGGCACTTGGCACTGTCAAACCAGCCACAGGTGCCTGTGGGGGCACCTTACATCTGGGAGGTATCCTGATCCGTGTGGAATTTCAGCAGGCAGCAGGCATGTACGGGCCACCGGGCCCTGGACATGAACCATGGCCTTTCCCCTGAGAAAGAAAATCACCAGGCCAGGTTTCTGATGTCAGTTTGCAGGAAGCACTTGGCACTGTCAAACCAGCCACAGTTGCCTGTGGGGGCACCTTTCATCTCGGCGGCATCCTGGTCCGTGCAGAATTTCAGCAGGGGGCCGGCCACTCAGGACACCAGGCTCAGGATATGAACCATGGCCTTTCCCCAGAGAAACAAAAGTCACCAGGCCAGGTTGCTGATGTCAGTTTGCAGGAGGCACTTGGCACTGTCAAACCAGCCACAGTTGCCTGTGGGGGCTCCTTTCATCTGGGAGTTATCCGCATCCGTGCGGAATTTCAACAGGCAGCCGGCCACTCCAGGCCACCTGGCCTTGGAGTGGAGCGATGGCTTTTCCCCAGAGAAACAAAAGTCACCCGTCCAGGTTCCTGATGTCAGTTTGCAGGAGGCACTTGGCACTGTCAAACCAGCCACACGCACCTGTATGGGCACCTTGCATCTGGGAGGTATCCTCATCTGTGCGGAAGTTCAGCAGGCTGCCGGCCACACCAGGCCACCGGGCAATGGACATGAACGATGCCCTTTCCCGTGAGAAACAAAAGTCACCAGGCCAGGTTCCTGATGTCAGTTTGCAGGAGGCGCTTGGCACTGTCAAACCAGCCACAGTTGCCTGTGGTGGTACTTTCCATCTGGGAGGTATCTTCAACAGTGCGGAATTTCAGCAGGCAGCCAGCCACTCTGGGCCACCCGTCCATGGATAGGAACGAAAGGCTTTCCCCAGAGAAACAAAACTCACCCGGCCAGGTTCCTGATGTCAGTTTGCAGGAGGCACTTGGCACTGTCAAACCAGCCACAGGTGCCTGTGGGGGCACTTTTCATCTGGGAGGCATCCTGATCCATGCGGAATTTCAGCAGGCAGCCGGCCACTCCAGGCCACTGGGCTCTGAACAAGAATGATGGCCTTTCCCCAGAGAAACAAAACTCACAAGGCCAGGTTCCTGATGTCAGTTTGCAGGAGGCACTTGGCACTGTCAAACCAGCCACAGTTGCCTGTGGTGGCACCTTACATCTGGGAGGTATCCTGATCCGTGTGGAATTTCAGCAGGCAGCAGGCAAGTATGGGCCACAGGGCCCTGGACATGAACCATGGCCTTTCCCCTGAGAAAGAAAATCACCAGGCCAGGTTTCTGATGTCAGTTTGCAGGAAGCACTTGGCACTGTCAAACCAGCCACAGTTGCCTCTGGGGGCACCTTTCATCTCGGCGGCATCCTGGTCCGTGCAGAATTTCAGCAGGGGGCCGGCCACTCAGGACACCAGGCTCAGGATATGAACCATGGCCTTTCCCCAGAGAAACAAAAGTCACCAGGCCAGGTTCCTGATGTCAGTTTGCAGGAGGCACTTGGCACTGTCAAACCAGCCACAGGTGCCTGTGGGGCACCTTGCATCTCGGAGGTATCCTGATCCGTGCGGAATTCCAGCAGGCAGCCGGCCACTCCGGGCCATTAGACCTTGGACACGTACAATGGCCTTTCCCCAGAGAAATAAAAGTCACCAGGCCAGGTTCCTGATGTCAGTTTGCAGGAGGCACTTGGCACTGTCAAACCAGCCACAGTTGCCTGTGGGGGCTCCTTTCATCTGGGAGTTATCCGCATCCGTGCGGAATTTCAACAGGCAGCCGGCCACTCCAGGCCACCTGGCCTTGGAGTGGAGCGATGGCTTTTCCCCAGAGAAACAAAAGTCACCTGGCCAGGTTCCTGATGTCAGTTTGCAGGAGGCACTTGGCACTGTCAAACCAGCCACACGCACCTGTATGGGCACCTTGCATCTGGGAGGTATCCTCATCTGTGCGGAAGTTCAGCAGGCTGCCGGCCACACCAGGCCACCGGGCAATGGACATGAACGATGCCCTTTCCCGTGAGAAACAAAAGTCACCAGGCCAGGTTCCTGATGTCAGTTTGCAGGAGGCGCTTGGCACTGTCAAACCAGCCACAGTTGCCTGTGGTGGTACTTTCCATCTGGGAGGTATCTTCAACAGTGCGGAATTTCAGCAGGCAGCCAGCCACTCTGGGCCACCCGTCCATGGATAGGAACGAAAGGCTTTCCCCTGAGAAACAAAAGACACCAGGCCAGGTTCCTGATGTCAGTTTGCAGGAGGCACTTGGCACTGTCAAACCAGCCACAGGTGCCTGTGGGGGCACTTTTCATCTGGGAGGCATCCCGATCCATGCGGAATTTCAGCAGGCAGCCGGCCACTCCGGGCCACCAGGCCCTGGACAAGAACCACGGCTTTTCCCTAGGGAAACAAAAGTCACCCGGCCAGGTTCCTGATGTCAGTTTGCAGGAGGCACTTGGCACTGTCAAACCAGCCACAGTTGGCTGTGGGGGCACTTTCCATCTGGGAGGCATCCCGATCCATGCGGAATTTCAGCAGGCAGCCGGGCACTCCAGGCCGCAAGGCCCTGGACATGAATCATGGTCTTTCCCCAGAGAAAGGAAAGTCACAAGGCCAGGTTCCTGATGTCATTTTGCAGGAGGCACATGGCACTGTCAAACCAGCCACAGGTGCCTGTGGGGGCACCTTGCATCTCGGCGGCATCCTGATCCATGCCGAATTCCAGCAGGCAGCCGGCCACTCCGGGCCATTAGACCTTGGACACGTACAATGGCCTTTCCCCAGAGAAATAAAAGTCACCAGGCCAGGTTCCTGATGTCAGTTTGCAGGAGGCACTTGGCACTGTCAAACCAGCCACAGTTGCCTGTGGTGGTACTTTCCATCTGGGAGGTATCTTCAACAGTGCGGAATTTCAGCAGGCAGCCAGCCACTCTGGGCCACCCGTCCATGGATAGGAACGAAAGGTTTTCCCCAGAGAAACAAAAGTCACCCGGCCAGGTTCCTGATGTCAGTTTGCAGGAGGCACTTGGCACTGTCAAACCAGCCACAGGTGCCTGTGGGGGCACCTTACATCTGGGAGGTATCCTGATCCGTGTGGAATTTCAGCAGGCAGCAGGCATGTACGGGCCACCGGGCCCTGGACATGAACCATGGCCTTTCCCCTGAGAAAGAAAATCACCAGGCCAGGTTTCTGATGTCAGTTTGCAGGAAGCACTTGGCACTGTCAAACCAGCCACAGGTGCCTGTGGGGGCACCTTTCATCTCGGCGGCATCCTGGTCCGTGCAGAATTTCAGCAGGGGGCCGGCCACTCAGGACACCAGGCTCAGGATATGAACAATGGCCTTTCCCCAGAGAAACAAAAGTCACCAGGCCAGGTTGCTGATGTCAGTTTGCAGGAGGCACTTGGCACTGTCAAACCAGCCACAGTTGCCTGTGGGGGCTCCTTTCATCTGGGAGTTATCCGCATCCGTGCGGAATTTCAACAGGCAGCCGGCCACTCCAGGCCACCTGGCCTTGGAGTGGAGCGATGACTTTTCCCCAGAGAAACAAAACTCACCCGGCCAGGTTCCTGATGTCAGTTTGCAGGAGGCACTTGGCACTGTCAAACCAGCCACAGGTGCCTGTGGGGGCACTTTTCATCTGGGAGGCATCCTGATCCATGCGGAATTTCAGCAGGCAGCCGGCCACTCCAGGCCACTGGGCTCTGAACAAGAATGATGGCCTTTCCCCAGAGAAACAAAACTCACAAGGCCAGGTTCCTGATGTCAGTTTGCAGGAGGCACTTGGCACTGTCAAACCAGCCACAGTTGCCTGTGGTGGCACCTTACATCTGGGAGGTATCCTGATCCGTGTGGAATTTCAGCAGGCAGCAGGCAAGTATGGGCCACAGGGCCCTGGACATGAACCATGGCCTTTCCCCTGAGAAAGAAAATCACCAGGCCAGGTTTCTGATGTCAGTTTGCAGGAAGCACTTGGCACTGTCAAACCAGCCACAGTTGCCTCTGGGGGCACCTTTCATCTCGGCGGCATCCTGGTCCGTGCAGAATTTCAGCAGGGGGCCGGCCACTCAGGACACCAGGCTCAGGATATGAACCATGGCCTTTCCCCAGAGAAACAAAAGTCACCAGGCCAGGTTCCTGATGTCAGTTTGCAGGAGGCACTTGGCACTGTCAAACCAGCCACAGGTGCCTGTGGGGCACCTTGCATCTCGGAGGTATCCTGATCCGTGCGGAATTCCAGCAGGCAGCCGGCCACTCCGGGCCATTAGACCTTGGACACGTACAATGGCCTTTCCCCAGAGAAATAAAAGTCACCAGGCCAGGTTCCTGATGTCAGTTTGCAGGAGGCACTTGGCACTGTCAAACCAGCCACAGTTGCCTGTGGGGGCTCCTTTCATCTGGGAGTTATCCGCATCCGTGCGGAATTTCAACAGGCAGCCGGCCACTCCAGGCCACCTGGCCCTGGAGTGGAGCGATGGCTTTTCCCCAGAGAAACAAAAGTCACCCGGCCAGGTTCCTGATGTCAGTTTGCAGGAGGCACTTGGCACTGTCAAACCAGCCACACGCACCTGTATGGGCACCTTGCATCTCGGCGGTATCCTCATCTGTGCGGAAGTTCAGCAGGCTGCCGGCCACACCAGGCCACCGGGCACTGGACACGAACGATGCCCTTTCCCGTGAGAAACAAAAGTCACCAGGCCAGGTTCCTGATGTCAGTTTGCAGGAGGCGCTTGGCACTGTCAAACCAGCCACAGTTGCCTGTGGTGGTACTTTCCATCTGGGAGGTATCTTCAACAGTGCGGAATTTCAGCAGGCAGCCAGCCACTCTGGGCCACCCGTCCATGGATAGGAACGAAAGGCTTTCCCCTGAGAAACAAAAGACACCAGGCCAGGTTCCTGATGTCAGTTTGCAGGAGGCACTTGGCACTGTCAAACCAGCCACAGGTGCCTGTGGGGGCACTTTTCATCTGGGAGGCATCCCGATCCATGCGGAATTTCAGCAGGCAGCCGGCCACTCCGGGCCACCAGGCCCTGGACAAGAACCACGGCTTTTCCCTAGGGAAACAAAAGTCACCCGGCCAGGTTCGTGATGTCAGTTTGCAGGAGGCACTTGGCACTGTCAAACCAGCCACAGTTGGCTGTGGGGGCACTTTCCATCTGGGAGGCATCCCGATCCATGCGGAATTTCAGCAGGCAGCCGGGCACTCCAGGCCGCAAGGCCCTGGACATGAATCATGGTCTTTCCCTAGAGAAAGGAAAGTCACAAGGCCAGGTTCCTGATGTCATTTTGCAGGAGGCACATGGCACTGTCAAACCAGCCACAGGTGCCTGTGGGGGCACCTTGCATCTCGGCGGCATCCTGATCCATGCCGAATTCCAGCAGGCAGCCGGCCACTCCGGGCCATTAGACCTTGGACACGTACAATGGCCTTTCCCCAGAGAAATAAAAGTCACCAGGCCAGGTTCCTGATGTCAGTTTGCAGGAGGCACTTGGCACTGTCAAACCAGCCACAGTTGCCTGTGGGGGCTCCTTTCATCTGGGAGTTATCCGCATCCGTGCGGAATTTCAACAGGCAGCCGGCCACTCCAGGCCACCTGGCCTTGGAGTGGAGCGATGGCTTTTCCCCAGAGAAACAAAAGTCACCCGGCCAGGTTCCTGATGTCAGTTTGCAGGAGGCACTTGGCACTGTCAAACCAGCCACACGCACCTGTATGGGCACCTTGCATCTGGGAGGTATCCTCATCTGTGCGGAAGTTCAGCAGGCTGCCGGCCACACCAGGCCACCGGGCAATGGACATGAACGATGCCCTTTCCCGTGAGAAACAAAAGTCACCAGGCCAGGTTCCTGATGTCAGTTTGCAGGAGGCGCTTGGCACTGTCAAACCAGCCACAGTTGCCTGTGGTGGTACTTTCCATCTGGGAGGTATCTTCAACAGTGCGGAATTTCAGCCGGCAGCCAGCCACTCTGGGCCACCCGTCCATGGATAGGAACGAAAGGCTTTCCCCAGAGAAACAAAACTCACCCGGCCAGGTTCCTGATGTCAGTTTGCAGGAGGCACTTGGCACTGTCAAACCAGCCACAGGTGCCTGTGGGGGCACTTTTCATCTGGGAGGCATCCTGATCCATGCGGAATTTCAGCAGGCAGCCGGCCACTCCGGGCCACTGGGCTCTGAACAAGAATGATGGCCTTTCCCCAGAGAAACAAAACTCACAAGGCCAGGTTCCTGATGTCAGTTTGCAGGAGGCACTTGGCACTGTCAAACCAGCCACAGTTGCCTGTGGGGGCTCCTTTCATCTGGGAGTTATCCGCATCCGTGCGGAATTTCAACAGGCAGCCGGCCACTCCAGGCCACCTGGCCTTGGAGTGGAGCGATGGCTTTTCCCCAGAGAAACAAAAGTCACCCGGCCAGGTTCCTGATGTCAGTTTGCAGGAGGCACTTGGCACTGTCAAACCAGCCACACGCACCTGTATGGGCACCTTGCATCTGGGAGGTATCCTCATCTGTGCGGAAGTTCAGCAGGCTGCCGGCCACACCAGGCCACCGGGCAATGGACATGAACGATGCCCTTTCCCGTGAGAAACAAAAGTCACCAGGCCAGGTTCCTGATGTCAGTTTGCAGGAGGCGCTTGGCACTGTCAAACCAGCCACAGTTGCCTGTGGTGGTACTTTCCATCTGGGAGGTATCTTCAACAGTGCGGAATTTCAGCAGGCAGCCAGCCACTCTGGGCCACCCGTCCATGGATAGGAACGAAAGGCTTTCCCCAGAGAAACAAAACTCACCCGGCCAGGTTCCTGATGTCAGTTTGCAGGAGGCACTTGGCACTGTCAAACCAGCCACAGGTGCCTGTGGGGGCACTTTTCATCTGGGAGGCATCCTGATCCATGCGGAATTTCAGCAGGCAGCCGGCCACTCCGGGCCACTGGGCTCTGAACAAGAATGATGGCCTTTCCCCAGAGAAACAAAACTCACAAGGCCAGGTTCCTGATGTCAGTTTGCAGGAGGCACTTGGCACTGTCAAACCAGCCACAGTTGCCTGTGGTGGCACCTTACATCTGGGAGGTATCCTGATCCGTGTGGAATTTCAGCAGGCAGCAGGCAAGTACGGGCCACCGGGCCCTGGACATGAACCATGGCCTTTCCCCTGAGAAAGAAAATCACCAGGCCAGGTTTCTGATGTCAGTTTGCAGGAAGCACTTGGCACTGTCGAACCAGCCACAGTTGCCTCTGGGGGCACCTTTCATCTCGGCGGCATCCTGGTCCGTGCAGAATTTCAGCAGGGGGCCGGCCACTCAGGACACCAGGCTCAGGATATGAACCATGGCCTTTCCCCAGAGAAACAAAAGTCACCAGGCCAGGTTCCTGATGTCAGTTTGCAGGAGGCACTTGGCACTGTCAAACCAGCCACAGGTGCCTGTGGGGGCACTTTTCATCTGGGAGGCATCCCGATCCATGCGGAATTTCAGCAGGCAGCCGGCCACTCCGGGCCACCAGGCCCTGGACAAGAACCACGGCTTTTCCCTAGGGAAACAAAAGTCACCCGGCCAGGTTCCTGATGTCAGTTTGCAGGAGGCACTTGGCACTGTCAAACCAGCCACAGTTGGCTGTGGGGGCACTTTCCATCTGGGAGGCATCCCGATCCATGCGGAATTTCAGCAGGCAGCCGGGCACTCCGGGCCATTAGACCTTGGACACGTACAATGGCCTTTCCCCAGAGAAATAAAAGTCACCAGGCCAGGTTCCTGATGTCAGTTTGCAGGAGGCACTTGGCACTGTCAAACCAGCCACAGTTGCCTGTGGGGGCTCCTTTCATCTGGGAGTTATCCGCATCCGTGCGGAATTTCAACCGGCAGCCGGCCACTCCAGGCCACCTGGGCTTGGAGTGGAGCGATGGCTTTTCCCGTGAGAAACAAAAGTCACCCGGCCAGGTTCCTGATGTCAGTTTGCAGGAGGCACTTGGCACTGTCAAACCAGCCACACGCACCTGTATGGGCACCTTGCATCTGGGAGGTATCCTCATCTGTGCGGAAGTTCAGCAGGCTGCCGGCCACACCAGGCCACCGGGCACTGGACACGAACGATGCCCTTTCCCGTGAGAAACAAAAGTCACCAGGCCAGGTTCCTGATGTCAGTTTGCAGGAGGCGCTTGGCACTGTCAAACCAGCCACAGTTGCCTGTGGTGGTACTTTCCATCTGGGAGGTATCTTCAACAGTGCGGAATTTCAGCAGGCAGCCAGCCACTCTGGGCCACCCGTCCATGGATAGGAACGAAAGGCTTTCCCCTGAGAAACAAAACTCACCCGGCCAGGTTCCTGATGTCAGTTTGCAGGAGGCACTTGGCACTGTCAAACCAGCCACAGGTGCCTGTGGGGGCACTTTTCATCTGGGAGGCATCCCGATCCATGCGGAATTTCAGCAGGCAGCCGGCCACTCCGGGCCACCAGGCCCTGGACAAGAACCACGGCTTTTCCCTAGGGAAACAAAAGTCACCCGGCCAGGTTCCTGATGTCAGTTTGCAGGAGGCACTTGGCACTGTCAAACCAGCCACAGTTGGCTGTGGGGGCACTTTCCATCTGGGAGGCATCCCGATCCATGCGGAATTTCAGCAGGCAGCCGGGCACTCCAGGCCGCAAGGCCCTGGACATGAATCATGGTCTTTCCCCAGAGAAAGGAAAGTCACAAGGCCAGGTTCCTGATGTCATTTTGCAGGAGGCACATGGCACTGTCAAACCAGCCACAGGTGCCTGTGGGGGCACCTTGCATCTCGGCGGCATCCTGATCCATGCCGAATTCCAGCAGGCAGCCGGCCACTCCGGGCCATTAGACCTTGGACACGTACAATGGCCTTTCCCCAGAGAAATAAAAGTCACCAGGCCAGGTTCCTGATGTCAGTTTGCAGGAGGCACTTGGCACTGTCAAACCAGCCACAGTTGCCTGTGGGGGCTCCTTTCATCTGGGAGTTATCCGCATCCGTGCGGAATTTCAACAGGCAGCCGGCCACTCCAGGCCACCTGGCCTTGGAGTGGAGCGATGGCTTTTCCCGTGAGAAACAAAAGTCACCCGGCCAGGTTCCTGATGTCAGTTTGCAGGAGGCACTTGGCACTGTCAAACCAGCCACACGCACCTGTATGGGCACCTTGCATCTGGGAGGTATCCTCATCTGTGCGGAAGTTCAGCAGTCAGCCGGCCACACCAGGCCACCGGGCACTGGACACGAACGATGCCCTTTCCCGTGAGAAACAAAAGTCACCAGGCCAGGTTCCTGATGTCAGTTTGCAGGAGGCGCTTGGCACTGTCAAACCAGCCACAGTTGCCTGTGGTGGTACTTTCCATCTGGGAGGTATCTTCAACAGTGCGGAATTTCAGCAGGCAGCCAGCCACTCTGGGCCACCCGTCCATGGATAGGAACGAAAGGCTTTCCCCAGAGAAACAAAACTCACCCGGCCAGGTTCCTGATGTCAGTTTGCAGGAGGCACTTGGCACTGTCAAACCAGCCACAGGTGCCTGTGGGGGCACTTTTCATCTGGGAGGCATCCCGATCCATGCGGAATTTCAGCAGGCAGCCGGCCACTCCGGGCCACCAGGCCCTGGACAAGAACCACGGCTTTTCCCTAGGGAAACAAAAGTCACCCGGCCAGGTTCCTGATGTCAGTTTGCAGGAGGCACTTGGCACTGTCAAACCAGCCACAGTTGGCTGTGGGGGCACTTTCCATCTGGGAGGCATCCCGATCCATGCGGAATTTCAGCAGGCAGCCGGGCACTCCAGGCCGCAAGGCCCTGGACATGAATCATGGTCTTTCCCCAGAGAAAGGAAAGTCACAAGGCCAGGTTCCTGATGTCATTTTGCAGGAGGCACATGGCACTGTCAAACCAGCCACAGGTGCCTGTGGGGGCACCTTGCATCTCGGCGGCATCCTGATCCATGCCGAATTCCAGCAGGCAGCCGGCCAATCCGGGCCATTAGACCTTGGACACGTACAATGGCCTTTCCCCAGAGAAATAAAAGTCACCAGGCCAGGTTCCTGATGTCAGTTTGCAGGAGGCGCTTGGCACTGTCAAACCAGCCACAGTTGCCTGTGGTGGTACTTTCCATCTGGGAGGTATCTTCAACAGTGCGGAATTTCAGCAGGCAGCCAGCCACTCTGGGCCACCCGTCCATGGATAGGAACGAAAGGTTTTCCCCAGAGAAACAAAAGTCACCCGGCCAGGTTCCTGATGTCAGTTTGCAGGAGGCACTTGGCACTGTCAAACCAGCCACAGGTGCCTGTGGGGGCACCTTACATCTGGGAGGTATCCTGATCCGTGTGGAATTTCAGCAGGCAGCAGGCATGTACGGGCCACCGGGCCCTGGACATGAACCATGGCCTTTCCCCTGAGAAAGAAAATCACCAGGCCAGGTTTCTGATGTCAGTTTGCAGGAAGCACTTGGCACTGTCAAACCAGCCACAGTTGCCTGTGGGGGCACCTTTCATCTCGGCGGCATCCTGGTCCGTGCAGAATTTCAGCAGGGGGCCGGCCACTCAGGACACCAGGCTCAGGATATGAACCATGGCCTTTCCCCAGAGAAACAAAAGTCACCAGGCCAGGTTCCTGATGTCAGTTTGCAGGAGGCACTTGGCACTGTCAAACCAGCCACAGTTGCCTGTGGGGGCTCCTTTCATCTGGGAGTTATCCGCATCCGTGCGGAATTTCAACAGGCAGCCGGCCACTCCAGGCCACCTGGCCTTGGAGTGGAGCGATGGCTTTTCCCCAGAGAAACAAAACTCACCCGGCCAGGTTCCTGATGTCAGTTTGCAGGAGGCACTTGGCACTGTCAAACCAGCCACACGCACCTGTATGGGCACCTTGCATCTGGGAGGTATCCTCATCTGTGCGGAAGTTCAGCAGGCTGCCGGCCACACCAGGCCACCGGGCAATGGACATGAACGATGCCCTTTCCCGTGAGAAACAAAAGTCACCAGGCCAGGTTCCTGATGTCAGTTTGCAGGAGGCGCTTGGCACTGTCAAACCAGCCACAGTTGCCTGTGGTGGTACTTTCCATCTGGGAGGTATCTTCAACAGTGCGGAATTTCAGCAGGCAGCCAGCCACTCTGGGCCACCCGTCCATGGATAGGAACGAAAGGCTTTCCCCAGAGAAACAAAACTCACCCGGCCAGGTTCCTGATGTCAGTTTGCAGGAGGCACTTGGCACTGTCAAACCAGCCACAGGTGCCTGTGGGGGCACTTTTCATCTGGGAGGCATCCTGATCCATGCGGAATTTCAGCAGGCAGCCGGCCACTCCAGGCCACTGGGCTCTGAACAAGAATGATGGCCTTTCCCCAGAGAAACAAAACTCACAAGGCCAGGTTCCTGATGTCAGTTTGCAGGAGGCACTTGGCACTGTCAAACCAGCCACAGTTGCCTGTGGTGGCACCTTACATCTGGGAGGTATCCTGATCCGTGTGGAATTTCAGCAGGCAGCAGGCAAGTATGGGCCACCGGGCCCTGGACATGAACCATGGCCTTTCCCCTGAGAAAGAAAATCACCAGGCCAGGTTTCTGATGTCAGTTTGCAGGAAGCACTTGGCACTGTCAAACCAGCCACAGTTGCCTGTGGGGGCACCTTTCATCTCGGCGGCATCCTGGTCCGTGCAGAATTTCAGCAGGGGGCCGGCCACTCAGGACACCAGGCTCAGGATATGAACCATGGCCTTTCCCCAGAGAAACAAAAGTCACCAGGCCAGGTTCCTGATGTCAGTTTGCAGGAGGCACTTGGCACTGTCAAACCAGCCACAGGTGCCTGTGGGGCACCTTGCATCTCGGAGGTATCCTGATCCGTGCGGAATTCCAGCAGGCAGCCGGCCACTCCGGGCCATTAGACCTTGGACACGTACAATGGCCTTTCCCCAGAGAAATAAAAGTCACCAGGCCAGGTTCCTGATGTCAGTTTGCAGGAGGCACTTGGCACTGTCAAACCAGCCACAGTTGCCTGTGGGGGCTCCTTTCATCTGGGAGTTATCCGCATCCGTGCGGAATTTCAACAGGCAGCCGGCCACTCCAGGCCACCTGGCCCTGGAGTGGAGCGATGGCTTTTCCCCAGAGAAACAAAAGTCACCCGGCCAGGTTCCTGATGTCAGTTTGCAGGAGGCACTTGGCACTGTCAAACCAGCCACACGCACCTGTATGGGCACCTTGCATCTGGGCGGTATCCTCATCTGTGCGGAAGTTCAGCAGGCTGCCGGCCACACCAGGCCACCGGGCACTGGACACGAACGATGCCCTTTCCCGTGAGAAACAAAAGTCACCAGGCCAGGTTCCTGATGTCAGTTTGCAGGAGGCGCTTGGCACTGTCAAACCAGCCACAGTTGCCTGTGGTGGTACTTTCCATCTGGGAGGTATCTTCAACAGTGCGGAATTTCAGCAGGCAGCCAGCCACTCTGGGCCACCCGTCCATGGATAGGAACGAAAGGCTTTCCCCTGAGAAACAAAAGACACCAGGCCAGGTTCCTGATGTCAGTTTGCAGGAGGCACTTGGCACTGTCAAACCAGCCACAGGTGCCTGTGGGGGCACTTTTCATCTGGGAGGCATCCCGATCCATGCGGAATTTCAGCAGGCAGCCGGCCACTCCGGGCCACCAGGCCCTGGACAAGAACCACGGCTTTTCCCTAGGGAAACAAAAGTCACCCGGCCAGGTTCCTGATGTCAGTTTGCAGGAGGCACTTGGCACTGTCAAACCAGCCACAGTTGGCTGTGGGGGCACTTTCCATCTGGGAGGCATCCCGATCCATACGGAATTTCAGCAGGCAGCCGGGCACTCCAGGCCGCAAGGCCCTGGACATGAATCATGGTCTTTCCCTAGAGAAAGGAAAGTCACAAGGCCAGGTTCCTGATGTCATTTTGCAGGAGGCACATGGCACTGTCAAACCAGCCACAGGTGCCTGTGGGGGCACCTTGCATCTCGGCGGCATCCTGATCCATGCCGAATTCCAGCAGGCAGCCGGCCACTCCGGGCCATTAGACCTTGGACACGTACAATGGCCTTTCCCCAGAGAAATAAAAGTCACCAGGCCAGGTTCCTGATGTCAGTTTGCAGGAGGCACTTGGCACTGTCAAACCAGCCACAGTTGCCTGTGGGGGCTCCTTTCATCTGGGAGTTATCCGCATCCGTGCGGAATTTCAACAGGCAGCCGGCCACTCTGGGCCACCTGGCCCTGGAGTGGAGCGATGGCTTTTCCCCAGAGAAACAAAAGTCACCCGGCCAGGTTCCTGATGTCAGTTTGCAGGAGGCACTTGGCACTGTCAAACCAGCCACACGCACCTGTATGGGCACCTTGCATCTGGGAGGTATCCTCATCTGTGCGGAAGTTCAGCAGGCTGCCGGCCACACCAGGCCACCGGGCAATGGACATGAACGATGCCCTTTCCCGTGAGAAACAAAAGTCACCAGGCCAGGTTCCTGATGTCAGTTTGCAGGAGGCGCTTGGCACTGTCAAACCAGCCACAGTTGCCTGTGGTGGTACTTTCCATCTGGGAGGTATCTTCAACAGTGCGGAATTTCAGCAGGCAGCCAGCCACTCTGGGCCACCCGTCCATGGATAGGAACGAAAGGCTTTCCCCAGAGAAACAAAACTCACCCTGCCAGGTTCCTGTTGTCAGTTTGCAGGAGGCACTTGGCACTGTCAAACCAGCCACAGGTGCCTGTGGGGGCACTTTTCATCTGGGAGGCATCCTGATCCATGCGGAATTTCAGCAGGCAGCCGGCCACTCCGGGCCACTGGGCTCTGAACAAGAATGATGGCCTTTCCCCAGAGAAACAAAACTCACAAGGCCAGGTTCCTGATGTCAGTTTGCAGGAGGCACTTGGCACTGTCAAACCAGCCACAGTTGCCTGTGGTGGCACCTTACATCTGGGAGGTATCCTGATCCGTGTGGAATTTCAGCAGGCAGCAGGCAAGTACGGGCCACCGGGCCCTGGACATGAACCATGGCCTTTCCCCTGAGAAAGAAAATCACCAGGCCAGGTTTCTGATGTCAGTTTGCAGGAAGCACTTGGCACTGTCAAACCAGCCACAGTTGCCTCTGGGGGCACCTTTCATCTCGGCGGCATCCTGGTCCGTGCAGAATTTCAGCAGGGGGCCGGCCACTCAGGACACCAGGCTCAGGATATGAACCATGGCCTTTCCCCAGAGAAACAAAAGTCACCAGGCCAGGTTCCTGATGTCAGTTTGCAGGAGGCACTTGGCACTGTCAAACCAGCCACAGGTGCCTGTGGGGGCACTTTTCATCTGGGAGGCATCCCGATCCATGCGGAATTTCAGCAGGCAGCCGGCCACTCCGGGCCACCAGGCCCTGGACAAGAACCACGGCTTTTCCCTAGGGAAACAAAAGTCACCCGGCCAGGTTCCTGATGTCAGTTTGCAGGAGGCACTTGGCACTGTCAAACCAGCCACAGTTGCCTGTGGGGGCTCCTTTCATCTGGGAGTTATCCGCATCCGTGCGGAATTTCAACAGGCAGCCGGCCACTCCAGGCCACCTGGCCTTGGAGTGGAGCGATGGCTTTTCCCGTGAGAAACAAAAGTCACCCGGCCAGGTTCCTGATGTCAGTTTGCAGGAGGCACTTGGCACTGTCAAACCAGCCACACGCACCTGTATGGGCACCTTGCATCTGGGAGGTATCCTCATCTGTGCGGAAGTTCAGCAGTCAGCCGGCCACACCAGGCCACCGGGCACTGGACACGAACGATGCCCTTTCCCGTGAGAAACAAAAGTCACCAGGCCAGGTTCCTGATGTCAGTTTGCAGGAGGCGCTTGGCACTGTCAAACCAGCCACAGTTGCCTGTGGTGGTACTTTCCATCTGGGAGGTATCTTCAACAGTGCGGAATTTCAGCAGGCAGCCAGCCACTCTGGGCCACCCGTCCATGGATAGGAACGAAAGGCTTTCCCCAGAGAAACAAAACTCACCCGGCCAGGTTCCTGATGTCAGTTTGCAGGAGGCACTTGGCACTGTCAAACCAGCCACAGGTGCCTGTGGGGGCACTTTTCATCTGGGAGGCATCCCGATCCATGCGGAATTTCAGCAGGCAGCCGGCCACTCCGGGCCACCAGGCCCTGGACAAGAACCACGGCTTTTCCCTAGGGAAACAAAAGTCACCCGGCCAGGTTCCTGATGTCAGTTTGCAGGAGGCACTTGGCACTGTCAAACCAGCCACAGTTGGCTGTGGGGGCACTTTCCATCTGGGAGGCATCCCGATCCATGCGGAATTTCAGCAGGCAGCCGGGCACTCCGGGCCATTAGACCTTGGACACGTACAATGGCCTTTCCCCAGAGAAATAAAAGTCACCAGGCCAGGTTCCTGATGTCAGTTTGCAGGAGGCACTTGGCACTGTCAAACCAGCCACAGTTGCCTGTGGGGGCTCCTTTCATCTGGGAGTTATCCGCATCCGTGCGGAATTTCAACCGGCAGCCGGCCACTCCAGGCCACCTGGGCTTGGAGTGGAGCGATGGCTTTTCCCGTGAGAAACAAAAGTCACCCGGCCAGGTTCCTGATGTCAGTTTGCAGGAGGCACTTGGCACTGTCAAACCAGCCACACGCACCTGTATGGGCACCTTGCATCTGGGAGGTATCCTCATCTGTGCGGAAGTTCAGCAGGCTGCCGGCCACACCAGGCCACCGGGCACTGGACACGAACGATGCCCTTTCCCGTGAGAAACAAAAGTCACCAGGCCAGGTTCCTGATGTCAGTTTGCAGGAGGCGCTTGGCACTGTCAAACCAGCCACAGTTGCCTGTGGTGGTACTTTCCATCTGGGAGGTATCTTCAACAGTGCGGAATTTCAGCAGGCAGCCAGCCACTCTGGGCCACCCGTCCATGGATAGGAACGAAAGGCTTTCCCCTGAGAAACAAAACTCACCCGGCCAGGTTCCTGATGTCAGTTTGCAGGAGGCACTTGGCACTGTCAAACCAGCCACAGGTGCCTGTGGGGGCACTTTTCATCTGGGAGGCATCCCGATCCATGCGGAATTTCAGCAGGCAGCCGGCCACTCCGGGCCACCAGGCCCTGGACAAGAACCACGGCTTTTCCCTAGGGAAACAAAAGTCACCCGGCCAGGTTCCTGATGTCAGTTTGCAGGAGGCACTTGGCACTGTCAAACCAGCCACAGTTGGCTGTGGGGGCACTTTCCATCTGGGAGGCATCCCGATCCATGCGGAATTTCAGCAGGCAGCCGGGCACTCCAGGCCGCAAGGCCCTGGACATGAATCATGGTCTTTCCCCAGAGAAAGGAAAGTCACAAGGCCAGGTTCCTGATGTCATTTTGCAGGAGGCACATGGCACTGTCAAACCAGCCACAGGTGCCTGTGGGGGCACCTTGCATCTCGGCGGCATCCTGATCCATGCCGAATTCCAGCAGGCAGCCGGCCACTCCGGGCCATTAGACCTTGGACACGTACAATGGCCTTTCCCCAGAGAAATAAAAGTCACCAGGCCAGGTTCCTGATGTCAGTTTGCAGGAGGCACTTGGCACTGTCAAACCAGCCACAGTTGCCTGTGGGGGCTCCTTTCATCTGGGAGTTATCCGCATCCGTGCGGAATTTCAACAGGCAGCCGGCCACTCCAGGCCACCTGGCCTTGGAGTGGAGCGATGGCTTTTCCCGTGAGAAACAAAAGTCACCCGGCCAGGTTCCTGATGTCAGTTTGCAGGAGGCACTTGGCACTGTCAAACCAGCCACACGCACCTGTATGGGCACCTTGCATCTGGGAGGTATCCTCATCTGTGCGGAAGTTCAGCAGTCAGCCGGCCACACCAGGCCACCGGGCACTGGACACGAACGATGCCCTTTCCCGTGAGAAACAAAAGTCACCAGGCCAGGTTCCTGATGTCAGTTTGCAGGAGGCGCTTGGCACTGTCAAACCAGCCACAGTTGCCTGTGGTGGTACTTTCCATCTGGGAGGTATCTTCAACAGTGCGGAATTTCAGCAGGCAGCCAGCCACTCTGGGCCACCCGTCCATGGATAGGAACGAAAGGCTTTCCCCAGAGAAACAAAACTCACCCGGCCAGGTTCCTGATGTCAGTTTGCAGGAGGCACTTGGCACTGTCAAACCAGCCACAGGTGCCTGTGGGGGCACTTTTCATCTGGGAGGCATCCCGATCCATGCGGAATTTCAGCAGGCAGCCGGCCACTCCGGGCCACCAGGCCCTGGACAAGAACCACGGCTTTTCCCTAGGGAAACAAAAGTCACCCGGCCAGGTTCCTGATGTCAGTTTGCAGGAGGCACTTGGCACTGTCAAACCAGCCACAGTTGGCTGTGGGGGCACTTTCCATCTGGGAGGCATCCCGATCCATGCGGAATTTCAGCAGGCAGCCGGGCACTCCAGGCCGCAAGGCCCTGGACATGAATCATGGTCTTTCCCCAGAGAAAGGAAAGTCACAAGGCCAGGTTCCTGATGTCATTTTGCAGGAGGCACATGGCACTGTCAAACCAGCCACAGGTGCCTGTGGGGGCACCTTGCATCTCGGCGGCATCCTGATCCATGCCGAATTCCAGCAGGCAGCCGGCCAATCCGGGCCATTAGACCTTGGACACGTACAATGGCCTTTCCCCAGAGAAATAAAAGTCACCAGGCCAGGTTCCTGATGTCAGTTTGCAGGAGGCGCTTGGCACTGTCAAACCAGCCACAGTTGCCTGTGGTGGTACTTTCCATCTGGGAGGTATCTTCAACAGTGCGGAATTTCAGCAGGCAGCCAGCCACTCTGGGCCACCCGTCCATGGATAGGAACGAAAGGTTTTCCCCAGAGAAACAAAAGTCACCCGGCCAGGTTCCTGATGTCAGTTTGCAGGAGGCACTTGGCACTGTCAAACCAGCCACAGGTGCCTGTGGGGGCACCTTACATCTGGGAGGTATCCTGATCCGTGTGGAATTTCAGCAGGCAGCAGGCATGTACGGGCCACCGGGCCCTGGACATGAACCATGGCCTTTCCCCTGAGAAAGAAAATCACCAGGCCAGGTTTCTGATGTCAGTTTGCAGGAAGCACTTGGCACTGTCAAACCAGCCACAGTTGCCTGTGGGGGCACCTTTCATCTCGGCGGCATCCTGGTCCGTGCAGAATTTCAGCAGGGGGCCGGCCACTCAGGACACCAGGCTCAGGATATGAACCATGGCCTTTCCCCAGAGAAACAAAAGTCACCAGGCCAGGTTCCTGATGTCAGTTTGCAGGAGGCACTTGGCACTGTCAAACCAGCCACAGTTGCCTGTGGGGGCTCCTTTCATCTGGGAGTTATCCGCATCCGTGCGGAATTTCAACAGGCAGCCGGCCACTCCAGGCCACCTGGCCTTGGAGTGGAGCGATGGCTTTTCCCCAGAGAAACAAAACTCACCCGGCCAGGTTCCTGATGTCAGTTTGCAGGAGGCACTTGGCACTGTCAAACCAGCCACACGCACCTGTATGGGCACCTTGCATCTGGGAGGTATCCTCATCTGTGCGGAAGTTCAGCAGGCTGCCGGCCACACCAGGCCACCGGGCAATGGACATGAACGATGCCCTTTCCCGTGAGAAACAAAAGTCACCAGGCCAGGTTCCTGATGTCAGTTTGCAGGAGGCGCTTGGCACTGTCAAACCAGCCACAGTTGCCTGTGGTGGTACTTTCCATCTGGGAGGTATCTTCAACAGTGCGGAATTTCAGCAGGCAGCCAGCCACTCTGGGCCACCCGTCCATGGATAGGAACGAAAGGCTTTCCCCAGAGAAACAAAACTCACCCGGCCAGGTTCCTGATGTCAGTTTGCAGGAGGCACTTGGCACTGTCAAACCAGCCACAGGTGCCTGTGGGGGCACTTTTCATCTGGGAGGCATCCTGATCCATGCGGAATTTCAGCAGGCAGCCGGCCACTCCAGGCCACTGGGCTCTGAACAAGAATGATGGCCTTTCCCCAGAGAAACAAAACTCACAAGGCCAGGTTCCTGATGTCAGTTTGCAGGAGGCACTTGGCACTGTCAAACCAGCCACAGTTGCCTGTGGTGGCACCTTACATCTGGGAGGTATCCTGATCCGTGTGGAATTTCAGCAGGCAGCAGGCAAGTATGGGCCACCGGGCCCTGGACATGAACCATGGCCTTTCCCCTGAGAAAGAAAATCACCAGGCCAGGTTTCTGATGTCAGTTTGCAGGAAGCACTTGGCACTGTCAAACCAGCCACAGTTGCCTGTGGGGGCACCTTTCATCTCGGCGGCATCCTGGTCCGTGCAGAATTTCAGCAGGGGGCCGGCCACTCAGGACACCAGGCTCAGGATATGAACCATGGCCTTTCCCCAGAGAAACAAAAGTCACCAGGCCAGGTTCCTGATGTCAGTTTGCAGGAGGCACTTGGCACTGTCAAACCAGCCACAGGTGCCTGTGGGGCACCTTGCATCTCGGAGGTATCCTGATCCGTGCGGAATTCCAGCAGGCAGCCGGCCACTCCGGGCCATTAGACCTTGGACACGTACAATGGCCTTTCCCCAGAGAAATAAAAGTCACCAGGCCAGGTTCCTGATGTCAGTTTGCAGGAGGCACTTGGCACTGTCAAACCAGCCACAGTTGCCTGTGGGGGCTCCTTTCATCTGGGAGTTATCCGCATCCGTGCGGAATTTCAACAGGCAGCCGGCCACTCCAGGCCACCTGGCCCTGGAGTGGAGCGATGGCTTTTCCCCAGAGAAACAAAAGTCACCCGGCCAGGTTCCTGATGTCAGTTTGCAGGAGGCACTTGGCACTGTCAAACCAGCCACACGCACCTGTATGGGCACCTTGCATCTGGGCGGTATCCTCATCTGTGCGGAAGTTCAGCAGGCTGCCGGCCACACCAGGCCACCGGGCACTGGACACGAACGATGCCCTTTCCCGTGAGAAACAAAAGTCACCAGGCCAGGTTCCTGATGTCAGTTTGCAGGAGGCGCTTGGCACTGTCAAACCAGCCACAGTTGCCTGTGGTGGTACTTTCCATCTGGGAGGTATCTTCAACAGTGCGGAATTTCAGCAGGCAGCCAGCCACTCTGGGCCACCCGTCCATGGATAGGAACGAAAGGCTTTCCCCTGAGAAACAAAAGACACCAGGCCAGGTTCCTGATGTCAGTTTGCAGGAGGCACTTGGCACTGTCAAACCAGCCACAGGTGCCTGTGGGGGCACTTTTCATCTGGGAGGCATCCCGATCCATGCGGAATTTCAGCAGGCAGCCGGCCACTCCGGGCCACCAGGCCCTGGACAAGAACCACGGCTTTTCCCTAGGGAAACAAAAGTCACCCGGCCAGGTTCCTGATGTCAGTTTGCAGGAGGCACTTGGCACTGTCAAACCAGCCACAGTTGGCTGTGGGGGCACTTTCCATCTGGGAGGCATCCCGATCCATACGGAATTTCAGCAGGCAGCCGGGCACTCCAGGCCGCAAGGCCCTGGACATGAATCATGGTCTTTCCCTAGAGAAAGGAAAGTCACAAGGCCAGGTTCCTGATGTCATTTTGCAGGAGGCACATGGCACTGTCAAACCAGCCACAGGTGCCTGTGGGGGCACCTTGCATCTCGGCGGCATCCTGATCCATGCCGAATTCCAGCAGGCAGCCGGCCACTCCGGGCCATTAGACCTTGGACACGTACAATGGCCTTTCCCCAGAGAAATAAAAGTCACCAGGCCAGGTTCCTGATGTCAGTTTGCAGGAGGCACTTGGCACTGTCAAACCAGCCACAGTTGCCTGTGGGGGCTCCTTTCATCTGGGAGTTATCCGCATCCGTGCGGAATTTCAACAGGCAGCCGGCCACTCTGGGCCACCTGGCCCTGGAGTGGAGCGATGGCTTTTCCCCAGAGAAACAAAAGTCACCCGGCCAGGTTCCTGATGTCAGTTTGCAGGAGGCACTTGGCACTGTCAAACCAGCCACACGCACCTGTATGGGCACCTTGCATCTGGGAGGTATCCTCATCTGTGCGGAAGTTCAGCAGGCTGCCGGCCACACCAGGCCACCGGGCAATGGACATGAACGATGCCCTTTCCCGTGAGAAACAAAAGTCACCAGGCCAGGTTCCTGATGTCAGTTTGCAGGAGGCGCTTGGCACTGTCAAACCAGCCACAGTTGCCTGTGGTGGTACTTTCCATCTGGGAGGTATCTTCAACAGTGCGGAATTTCAGCAGGCAGCCAGCCACTCTGGGCCACCCGTCCATGGATAGGAACGAAAGGCTTTCCCCAGAGAAACAAAACTCACCCTGCCAGGTTCCTGTTGTCAGTTTGCAGGAGGCACTTGGCACTGTCAAACCAGCCACAGGTGCCTGTGGGGGCACTTTTCATCTGGGAGGCATCCTGATCCATGCGGAATTTCAGCAGGCAGCCGGCCACTCCGGGCCACTGGGCTCTGAACAAGAATGATGGCCTTTCCCCAGAGAAACAAAACTCACAAGGCCAGGTTCCTGATGTCAGTTTGCAGGAGGCACTTGGCACTGTCAAACCAGCCACAGTTGCCTGTGGTGGCACCTTACATCTGGGAGGTATCCTGATCCGTGTGGAATTTCAGCAGGCAGCAGGCAAGTACGGGCCACCGGGCCCTGGACATGAACCATGGCCTTTCCCCTGAGAAAGAAAATCACCAGGCCAGGTTTCTGATGTCAGTTTGCAGGAAGCACTTGGCACTGTCAAACCAGCCACAGTTGCCTCTGGGGGCACCTTTCATCTCGGCGGCATCCTGGTCCGTGCAGAATTTCAGCAGGGGGCCGGCCACTCAGGACACCAGGCTCAGGATATGAACCATGGCCTTTCCCCAGAGAAACAAAAGTCACCAGGCCAGGTTCCTGATGTCAGTTTGCAGGAGGCACTTGGCACTGTCAAACCAGCCACAGGTGCCTGTGGGGGCACTTTTCATCTGGGAGGCATCCCGATCCATGCGGAATTTCAGCAGGCAGCCGGCCACTCCGGGCCACCAGGCCCTGGACAAGAACCACGGCTTTTCCCTAGGGAAACAAAAGTCACCCGGCCAGGTTCCTGATGTCAGTTTGCAGGAGGCACTTGGCACTGTCAAACCAGCCACAGTTGCCTGTGGGGGCACTTTCCATCTGGGAGGCATCCCGATCCATGCGGAATTTCAGCAGGCAGCCGGGCACTCCAGGCCGCAAGGCCCTGGACATGAATCATGGTCTTTCCCCAGAGAAAGGAAAGTCACAAGGCCAGGTTCCTGATGTCATTTTGCAGGAGGCACATGGCACTGTCAAACCAGCCACAGGTGCCTGTGGGGGCACCTTGCATCTCGGCGGCATCCTGATCCATGCCGAATTCCAGCAGGCAGCCGGCCACTCCGGGCCATTAGACCTTGGACACGTACAATGGCCTTTCCCCAGAGAAATAAAAGTCACCAGGCCAGGTTCCTGATGTCAGTTTGCAGGAGGCACTTGGCACTGTCAAACCAGCCACAGTTGCCTGTAGGGGCTCCTTTCATCTGGGAGTTATCCGCATCCGTGCGGAATTTCAACAGGCAGCCGGCCACTCCAGGCCACCTGGCCTTGGAGTGGAGCGATGGCTTTTCCCCAGAGAAACAAAAGTCACCCGGCCAGGTTCCTGATGTCAGTTTGCAGGAGGCACTTGGCACTGTCAAACCAGCCACACGCACCTGTATGGGCACCTTGCATCTGGGAGGTATCCTCATCTGTGCGGAAGTTCAGCAGGCTGCCGGCCACACCAGGCCACCGGGCACTGGACACGAACGATGCCCTTTCCCGTGAGAAACAAAAGTCACCAGGCCAGGTTCCTGATGTCAGTTTGCAGGAGGCGCTTGGCACTGTCAAACCAGCCACAGTTGCCTGTGGTGGTACTTTCCATCTGGGAGGTATCTTCAACAGTGCGGAATTTCAGCAGGCAGCCAGCCACTCTGGGCCACCCGTCCATGGATAGGAACGAAAGGCTTTCCCCAGAGAAACAAAACTCACCCGGCCAGGTTCCTGATGTCAGTTTGCAGGAGGCACTTGGCACTGTCAAACCAGCCACAGGTGCCTGTGGGGGCACTTTTCATCTGGGAGGCATCCTGATCCATGCGGAATTTCAGCAGGCAGCCGGCCACTCCGGGCCACTGGGCTCTGAACAAGAATGATGGCCTTTCCCCAGAGAAACAAAACTCACAAGGCCAGGTTCCTGATGTCAGTTTGCAGGAGGCACTTGGCACTGTCAAACCAGCCACAGTTGCCTGTGGTGGCACCTTACATCTGGGAGGTATCCTGATCCGTGTGGAATTTCAGCAGGCAGCAGGCAAGTACGGGCCACCGGGCCCTGGACATGAACCATGGCCTTTCCCCTGAGAAAGAAAATCACCAGGCCAGGTTTCTGATGTCAGTTTGCAGGAAGCACTTGGCACTGTCAAACCAGCCACAGTTGCCTGTGGGGGCACCTTTCATCTCGGCGGCATCCTGGTCCGTGCAGAATTTCAGCAGGGGGCCGGCCACTCAGGACACCAGGCTCAGGATATGAACCATGGCCTTTCCCCAGAGAAACAAAAGTCACCAGGCCAGGTTCCTGATGTCAGTTTGCAGGAGGCACTTGGCACTGTCAAACCAGCCACAGGTGCCTGTGGGGCACCTTGCATCTCGGAGGTATCCTGATCCGTGCGGAATTTCAGCAGTCAGCCGGCCACTTTGGGCCACAGTTTGTAGGATATGAACCATGGCCTTTCCCCAGAGAAACAAAAGTCACCAGGTCAGGTTCCTGATGTCAGTGTGCAGGAGGCACTTGGCACTGTCAAACCAGCCACAGTTGCCTGTGGGGGCACCTTGCATCTCGGCGGCATCCTGATCCATGCCGAGTTCCAGCAGGCAGCCGGCCACTCCGGGCCATTAGACCTTGGACACGTACAATGGCCTTTCCCCAGAGAAATAAAAGTCACCAGGCCAGGTTCCTGATGTCAGTTTGCAGGAGGCACTTGGCACTGTCAAACCAGCCACAGTTGCCTGTGGGGGCTCCTTTCATCTGGGAGTTATCCGCATCCGTGCGGAATTTCAACAGGCAGCCGGCCACTCCAGGCCACCTGGCCTTGGAGTGGAGCGATGGCTTTTCCCCAGAGAAACAAAAGTCACCCGGCCAGGTTCCTGATGTCAGTTTGCAGGAGGCACTTGGCACTGTCAAACCAGCCACACGCACCTGTATGGGCACCTTGCATCTGGGAGGTATCCTCATCTGTGCGGAAGTTCAGCAGGCTGCCGGCCACACCAGGCCACCGGGCAATGGACATGAACGATGCCCTTTCCCGTGAGAAACAAAAGTCACCAGGCCAGGTTCCTGATGTCAGTTTGCAGGAGGCGCTTGGCACTGTCAAACCAGCCACAGTTGCCTGTGGTGGTACTTTCCATCTGGGAGGTATCTTCAACAGTGCGGAATTTCAGCAGGCAGCCAGCCACTCTGGGCCACCCGTCCATGGATAGGAACGAAAGGCTTTCCCCTGAGAAACAAAAGACACCAGGCCAGGTTCCTGATGTCAGTTTGCAGGAGGCACTTGGCACTGTCAAACCAGCCACAGGTGCCTGTGGGGGCACTTTTCATCTGGGAGGCATCCCGATCCATGCGGAATTTCAGCAGGCAGCCGGCCACTCCGGGCCACCAGGCCCTGGACAAGAACCACGGCTTTTCCCTAGGGAAACAAAAGTCACCCGGCCAGGTTCCTGATGTCAGTTTGCAGGAGGCACTTGGCACTGTCAAACCAGCCACACGCACCTGTATGGGCACCTTGCATCTGGGAGGCATCCTGATCCATGCGGAATTTCAGCAGGCAGCCGGCCACTCCGGGCCACTGGGCTCTGAACAAGAATGATGGCCTTTCCCCAGAGAAACAAAACTCACAAGGCCAGGTTCCTGATGTCAGTTTGCAGGAAGCACTTGGCACTGTCAAACCAGCCACAGTTGCCTGTGGTGGCACCTTACATCTGGGAGGTATCCTGATCCGTGTGGAATTTCAGCAGGCAGCAGGCAAGTACGGGCCACCGGGCCCTGGACATGAACCATGGCCTTTCCCCTGAGAAAGAAAATCACCAGGCCAGGTTCCTGATGTCAGTTTGCAGGAGGCACATGGCACTGTCAAACCAGCCACAGTTGCCTGTGGGGGCACCTTGCATCTCGGCGGCATCCTGATCCATGCCGAATTCCAGCAGGCAGCTGGCCACTCCGGGCCATTAGACCTTGGACACGTACAATGCCCTTTCCCCAGAGAAATAAAAGTCACCAGGCCAGGTTCCTGGTGTCAGTTTGCAGGAGGCACTTGGCACTGTCAAACCAGCCACAGTTGCCTGTGGGGGCTCCTTTCATCTGGGAGTTATCCGCATCCGTGCGGAATTTCAACAGGCAGCCGGCCACTCCAGGCCACCTGGCCTTGGAGTGGAGCGATGGCTTTTCCCCAGAGAAACAAAAGTCACCCGGCCAGGTTCCTGATGTCAGTTTGCAGGAGGCACTTGGCACTGTCAAACCAGCCACACGCACCTGTATGGGCACCTTGCATCTGGGAGGTATCCTCATCTGTGCGGAAGTTCAGCAGGCTGCCGGCCACACCAGGCCACCGGGCACTGGACACGAACGATGCCCTTTCCCGTGAGAAACAAAAGTCACCAGGCCAGGTTCCTGATGTCAGTTTGCAGGAGGCGCTTGGCACTGTCAAACCAGCCACAGTTGCCTGTGGTGGTACTTTCCATCTGGGAGGTATCTTCAACAGTGCGGAATTTCAGCAGGCAGCCAGCCACTCTGGGCCACCCGTCCATGGATAGGAACGAAAGGCTTTCCCCTGAGAAACAAAACTCACCCGGCCAGGTTCCTGATGTCAGTTTGCAGGAGGCACTTGGCACTGTCAAACCAGCCACAGGTGCCTGTGGGGGCACTTTTCATCTGGGAGGCATCCCGATCCATGCGGAATTTCAGCAGGCAGCCGGCCACTCCGGGCCACCAGGCCCTGGACAAGAACCACGGCTTTTCCCTAGGGAAACAAAAGTCACCCGGCCAGGTTCCTGATGTCAGTTTGCAGGAGGCACTTGGCACTGTCAAACCAGCCACAGTTGGCTGTGGGGGCACTTTCCATCTGGGAGGCATCCCGATCCATGCGGAATTTCAGCAGGCAGCCGGGCACTCCAGGCCGCAAGGCCCTGGACATGAATCATGGTCTTTCCCCAGAGAAAGGAAAGTCACAAGGCCAGGTTCCTGATGTCAGTTTGCAGGAGGCACTTGGCACTGTCAAACCAGCTACAGGTGCCTGTGGGGGCACTTTTCATCTGGGAGGCATCCTGATCCATGCCGAATTCCAGCAGGCAGCCTGCCACTCCGGGCCATTAGACCTTGGACACGTACAATGGCCTTTCCCCAGAGAAATAAAAGTCACCAGGCCAGGTTCCTGATGTCAGTTTGCAGGAGGCACTTGGCACTGTCAAACCAGCCACAGTTGCCTGTGGGGGCTCCTTTCATCTGGGAGTTATCCGCATCCGTGCGGAATTTCAACAGGCAGCCGGCCACTCCAGGCCACCTGGCCCTGGAGTGGAGCGATGGCTTTTCCCCAGAGAAACAAAAGTCACCAGGCCAGGTTCCTGATGTCAGTTTGCAGGAGGCACTTGGCACTGTCAAACCAGCCACACGCACCTGTATGGGCACCTTGCATCTGGGAGGTATCCTCATCTGTGCGGAAGTTCAGCAGGCTGCCGGCCACACCAGGCCACCGGGCAATGGACATGAACGATGCCCTTTCCCGTGAGAAACAAAAGTCACCAGGCCAGGTTCCTGATGTCAGTTTGCAGGAGGCGCTTGGCACTGTCAAACCAGCCACAGTTGCCTGTGGTGGTACTTTCCATCTGGGAGGTATCTTCAACAGTGCGGAATTTCAGCAGGCAGCCAGCCACTCTGGGCCACCCGTCCATGGATAGGAACGAAAGGCTTTCCCCAGAGAAACAAAACTCACCCGGCCAGGTTCCTGATGTCAGTTTGCAGGAGGCACTTGGCACTGTCAAACCAGCCACAGGTGCCTGTGGGGGCACTTTTCATCTGGGAGGCATCCTGATCCATGCGGAATTTCAGCAGGCAGCCGGCCACTCCGGGCCACTGGGCTCTGAACAAGAATGATGGCCTTTCCCCAGAGAAACAAAACTCACAAGGCCAGGTTCCTGATGTCAGTTTGCAGGAGGCACTTGGCACTGTCAAACCAGCCACAGTTGCCTGTGGTGGCACCTTACATCTGGGAGGTATCCTGATCCGTGTGGAATTTCAGCAGGCAGCAGGCAAGTACGGGCCACCGGGCCCTGGACATGAACCATGGCCTTTCCCCTGAGAAAGAAAATCACCAGGCCAGGTTTCTGATGTCAGTTTGCAGGAAGCACTTGGCACTGTCAAACCAGCCACAGTTGCCTCTGGGGGCACCTTTCATCTCGGCGGCATCCTGGTCCGTGCAGAATTTCAGCAGGGGGCCGGCCACTCAGGACACCAGGCTCAGGATATGAACCATGGCCTTTCCCCAGAGAAACAAAACTCACCAGGCCAGGTTCCTGATGTCAGTTTGCAGGAGGCACTTGGCACTGTCAAACCAGCCACAGTTGCCTGTGGGGGCTCCTTTCATCTGGGAGTTATCCGCATCCGTGCGGAATTTCAACCGGCAGCCGGCCACTCCAGGCCACCTGGCCTTGGAGTGGAGCGATGGCTTTTCCCCAGAGAAACAAAAGTCACCCGGCCAGGTTCCTGATGTCAGTTTGCAGGAGGCACTTGGCACTGTCAAACCAGCCACACGCACCTGTATGGGCACCTTGCATCTGGGAGGTATCCTCATCTGTGCGGAAGTTCAGCAGGCTGCCGGCCACACCAGGCCACCGGGCAATGGACATGAACGATGCCCTTTCCCGTGAGAAACAAAAGTCACCAGGCCAGGTTCCTGATGTCAGTTTGCAGGAGGCGCTTGGCACTGTCAAACCAGCCACAGTTGCCTGTGGTGGTACTTTCCATCTGGGAGGTATCTTCAACAGTGCGGAATTTCAGCAGGCAGCCAGCCACTCTGGGCCACCCGTCCATGGATAGGAACGAAAGGCTTTCCCCAGAGAAACAAAACTCACCCGGCCAGGTTCCTGATGTCAGTTTGCAGGAGGCACTTGGCACTGTCAAACCAGCCACAGGTGCCTGTGGGGGCACTTTTCATCTGGGAGGCATCCTGATCCATGCGGAATTTCAGCAGGCAGCCGGCCACTCCAGGCCACTGGGCTCTGAACAAGAATGATGGCCTTTCCCCAGAGAAACAAAACTCACAAGGCCAGGTTCCTGATGTCAGTTTGCAGGAAGCACTTGGCACTGTCAAACCAGCCACAGTTGCCTGTGGGGGCACCTTTCATCTCGGCGGCATCCTGGTCCGTGCAGAATTTCAGCAGGGGGCCGGCCACTCAGGACACCAGGCTCAGGATATGAACCATGGCCTTTCCCCAGAGAAACAAAAGTCACCAGGCCAGGTTCCTGATGTCAGTTTGCAGGAGGCACTTGGCACTGTCAAACCAGCCACAGGTGCCTGTGGGGCACCTTGCATCTCGGAGGTATCCTGATCCGTGCGGAATTCCAGCAGGCAGCCGGCCACTCCGGGCCATTAGACCTTGGACACGTACAATGGCCTTTCCCCAGAGAAATAAAAGTCACCAGGCCAGGTTCCTGATGTCAGTTTGCAGGAGGCACTTGGCACTGTCAAACCAGCCACAGTTGCCTGTGGGGGCTCCTTTCATCTGGGAGTTATCCGCATCCGTGCGGAATTTCAACAGGCAGCCGGCCACTCCAGGCCACCTGGCCTTGGAGTGGAGCGATGGCTTTTCCCTAGGGAAACAAAACTCACCCGGCCAGGTTCCTGATGTCAGTTTGCAGGAGGCACTTGGCGCTGTCAAACCAGCCACAGGTGCCTGTGGGGCACCTTGCATCTCGGAGGTATCCTGATCCGTGCGGAATTTCAGCAGTCAGCCGGCCACTTTGGGCCACAGTTTGTAGGATATGAACCATGGCCTTTCCCCAGAGAAACAAAAGTCACCAGGTCAGGTTCCTGATGTCAGTGTGCAGGAGGCACTTGGCACTGTCAAACCAGCCACAGTTGCCTGTGGGGGCACCTTGCATCTCGGCGGCATCCTGATCCATGCCGAATTCCAGCAGGCAGCCGGCCACTCCGGGCCATTAGACCTTGGACACGTACAATGGCCTTTCCCCAGAGAAATAAAAGTCACCAGGCCAGGTTCCTGATGTCAGTTTGCAGGAGGCACTTGGCACTGTCAAACCAGCCACAGTTGCCTGTGGGGGCTCCTTTCATCTGGGAGTTATCCGCATCCGTGCGGAATTTCAACAGGCAGCCGGCCACTCCAGGCCACCTGGCCTTGGAGTGGAGCGATGGCTTTTCCCTAGGGAAACAAAAGTCACCCGGCCAGGTTCCTGATGTCAGTTTGCAGGAGGCACTTGGCGCTGTCAAACCAGCCACAGGTGCCTGTGGGGCACCTTGCATCTCGGGGGTATCCTGATCCGTGCGGAATTTCAGCAGTCAGCCGGCCACTTTGGGCCACAGTTTGTAGGATATGAACCATGGCCTTTCCCCAGAGAAACAAAAGTCACCAGGTCAGGTTCCTGATGTCAGTGTGCAGGAGGCACTTGGCACTGTCAAACCAGCCAGTTGCCTGTGGGGGCACCTTGCATCTCGGCGGCATCCTGATCCATGCCGAATTCCAGCAGGCAGCCGGCCACTCCGGGCCATTAGACCTTGGACACGTACAATGGCCTTTCCCCAGAGAAATAAAAGTCACCAGGCCAGGTTCCTGATGTCAGTTTGCAGGAGGCACTTGGCACTGTCAAACCAGCCACAGTTGCCTGTGGGGGCTCCTTTCATCTGGGAGTTATCCGCATCCGTGCGGAATTTCAACAGGCAGCCGGCCACTCCAGGCCACCTGGCCTTGGAGTGGAGCGATGGCTTTTCCCTAGGGAAACAAAAGTCACCCGGCCAGGTTCCTGATGTCAGTTTGCAGGAGGCACTTGGCGCTGTCAAACCAGCCACAGGTGCCTGTGGGGCACCTTGCATCTCGGAGGTATCCTGATCCGTGCGGAATTTCAGCAGTCAGCCGGCCACTTTGGGCCACAGTTTGTAGGATATGAACCATGGCCTTTCCCCAGAGAAACAAAAGTCACCAGGTCAGGTTCCTGATGTCAGTGTGCAGGAGGCACTTGGCACTGTCAAACCAGCCAGTTGCCTGTGGGGGCACCTTGCATCTCGGCGGCATCCTGATCCATGCCGAATTCCAGCAGGCAGCCGGCCACTCCGGGCCATTAGACCTTGGACACGTACAATGGCCTTTCCCCAGAGAAATAAAAGTCACCAGGCCAGGTTCCTGATGTCAGTTTGCAGGAGGCACTTGGCACTGTCAAACCAGCCACAGTTGCCTGTGGGGGCTCCTTTCATCTGGGAGTTATCCGCATCCGTGCGGAATTTCAACAGGCAGCCGGCCACTCCAGGCCACCTGGCCCTGGAGTGGAGCGATGGCTTTTCCCCAGAGAAACAAAAGTCACCCGGCCAGGTTCCTGATGTCAGTTTGCAGGAGGCGCTTGGCACTGTCAAACCAGCCACAGTTGCCTGTGGTGGTACTTTCCATCTGGGAGGTATCTTCAACAGTGCGGAATTTCAGCAGGCAGCCAGCCACTCTGGGCCACCCGTCCATGGATAGGAACGAAAGGCTTTCCGCTGAGAAACAAAAGACACCAGGCCAGGTTCCTGATGTCAGTTTGCAGGAGGCACTTGGCACTGTCAAACCAGCCACAGGTGCCTGTGGGGGCACTTTTCATCTGGGAGGCATCCCGATCCATGCGGAATTTCAGCAGGCAGCCGGCCACTCCGGGCCACCAGGCCCTGGACAAGAACCACGGCTTTTCCCTAGGGAAACAAAAGTCACCCGGCCAGGTTCCTGATGTCAGTTTGCAGGAGGCACTTGGCACTGTCAAACCAGCCACAGTTGGCTGTGCGGGCACTTTCCATCTGGGAGGCATCCCGATCCTTGCGGAATTTCAGCAGGCAGCCGGGCACTCCAGGCCGCAAGGCCCTGGACATGAATCATGGTCTTTCCCCAGAGAAAGGAAAGTCACAAGGCCAGGTTCCTGATGTCATTTTGCAGGAGGCACATGGCACTGTCAAACCAGCCACAGGTGCCTGTGGGGGCACCTTGCATCTCGGCGGCATCCTGATCCATGCCGAATTCCAGCAGGCAGCCGGCCACTCCGGGCCATTAGACCTTGGACACGTACAATGGCCTTTCCCCAGAGAAATAAAAGTCACCAGGCCAGGTTCCTGATGTCAGTTTGCAGGAGGCACTTGGCACTGTCAAACCAGCCACAGTTGCCTGTGGGGGCTCCTTTCATCTGGGAGTTATCCGCATCCGTGCGGAATTTCAACAGGCAGCCGGCCACTCCAGGCCACCTGGCCTTGGAGTGGAGCGATGGCTTTTCCCCAGAGAAACAAAAGTCACCCGGCCAGGTTCCTGATGTCAGTTTGCAGGAGGCACTTGGCACTGTCAAACCAGCCACACGCACCTGTATGGGCACCTTGCATCTGGGAGGTATCCTCGTCTGTGCGGAAGTTCAGCAGGCTGCCGGCCACACCAGGCCACCGGGCAATGGACATGAACGATGCCCTTTCCCGTGAGAAACAAAAGTCACCAGGCCAGGTTCCTGATGTCAGTTTGCAGGAGGCGCTTGGCACTGTCAAACCAGCCACAGTTGCCTGTGGTGGTACTTTCCATCTGGGAGGTATCTTCAACAGTGCGGAATTTCAGCAGGCAGCCAGCCACTCTGGGCCACCCGTCCATGGATAGGAACGAAAGGCTTTCCCCAGAGAAACAAAACTCACCCGGCCAGGTTCCTGATGTCAGTTTGCAGGAGGCACTTGGCACTGTCAAACCAGCCACAGGTGCCTGTGGGGGCACTTTTCATCTGGGAGGCATCCTGATCCATGCGGAATTTCAGCAGGCAGCCGGCCACTCCGGGCCACTGGGCTCTGAACAAGAATGATGGCCTTTCCCCAGAGAAACAAAACTCACAAGGCCAGGTTCCTGATGTCAGTTTGCAGGAGGCACTTGGCACTGTCAAACCAGCCACAGTTGCCTGTGGTGGCACCTTACATCTGGGAGGTATCCTGATCCGTGTGGAATTTCAGCAGGCAGCAGGCAAGTACGGGCCACCGGGCCCTGGACATGAACCATGGCCTTTCCCCTGAGAAAGAAAATCACCAGGCCAGGTTTCTGATGTCAGTTTGCAGGAAGCACTTGGCACTGTCAAACCAGCCACAGTTGCCTCTGGGGGCACCTTTCATCTCGGCGGCATCCTGGTCCGTGCAGAATTTCAGCAGGGGGCCGGCCACTCAGGACACCAGGCTCAGGATATGAACCATGGCCTTTCCCCAGAGAAACAAAAGTCACCAGGCCAGGTTCCTGATGTCAGTTTGCAGGAGGCACTTGGCACTGTCAAACCAGCCACAGGTGCCTGTGGGGGCACTTTTCATCTGGGAGGCATCCCGATCCATGCGGAATTTCAGCAGGCAGCCGGGCACTCCAGGCCGCAAGGCCCTGGACATGAATCATGGTCTTTCCCCAGAGAAAGGAAAGTCACAAGGCCAGGTTCCTGATGTCATTTTGCAGGAGGCACATGGCACTGTCAAACCAGCCACAGGTGCCTGTGGGGGCACCTTGCATCTCGGCGGCATCCTGATCCATGCCGAATTCCAGCAGGCAGCCGGCCACTCCGGGCCATTAGACCTTGGACACGTACAATGGCCTTTCCCCAGAGAAATAAAAGTCACCAGGCCAGGTTCCTGATGTCAGTTTGCAGGAGGCACTTGGCACTGTCAAACCAGCCACAGTTGCCTGTGGGGGCTCCTTTCATCTGGGAGTTATCCGCATCCGTGCGGAATTTCAACAGGCAGCCGGCCACTCCAGGCCACCTGGCCTTGGAGTGGAGCGATGGCTTTTCCCCAGAGAAACAAAAGTCACCCGGCCAGGTTCCTGATGTCAGTTTGCAGGAGGCACTTGGCACTGTCAAACCAGCCACACGCACCTGTATGGGCACCTTGCATCTGGGAGGTATCCTCATCTGTGCGGAAGTTCAGCAGGCTGCCGGCCACACCAGGCCACCGGGCACTGGACACGAACGATGCCCTTTCCCGTGAGAAACAAAAGTCACCAGGCCAGGTTCCTGATGTCAGTTTGCAGGAGGCGCTTGGCACTGTCAAACCAGCCACAGTTGCCTGTGGTGGTACTTTCCATCTGGGAGGTATCTTCAACAGTGCGGAATTTCAGCAGGCAGCCAGCCACTCTGGGCCACCCGTCCATGGATAGGAACGAAAGGCTTTCCCCAGAGAAACAAAACTCACCCGGCCAGGTTCCTGATGTCAGTTTGCAGGAGGCACTTGGCACTGTCAAACCAGCCACAGGTGCCTGTGGGGGCACTTTTCATCTGGGAGGCATCCTGATCCATGCGGAATTTCAGCAGGCAGCCGGCCACTCCGGGCCACTGGGCTCTGAACAAGAATGATGGCCTTTCCCCAGAGAAACAAAAGACACCAGGCCAGGTTCCTGATGTCAGTTTGCAGGAGGCACTTGGCACTGTCAAACCAGCCACAGTTGCCTGTGGTGGCACCTTACATCTGGGAGGTATCCTGATCCGTGTGGAATTTCAGCAGGCAGCAGGCAAGTACGGGCCACCGGGTCCTGGACATGAACCATGGCCTTTCCCCTGAGAAAGAAAATCACCAGGCCAGGTTTCTGATGTCAGTTTGCAGGAAGCACTTGGCACTGTCAAACCAGCCACAGTTGCCTCTGGGGGCACCTTTCATCTCGGCGGCATCCTGGTCCGTGCAGAATTTCAGCAGGGGGCCGGCCACTCAGGACACCAGGCTCAGGATATGAACCATGGCCTTTCCCCTGAGAAACAAAACTCACCAGGCCAGGTTCCTGATGTCAGTTTGCAGGAGGCACTTGGCACTGTCAAACCAGCCACAGGTGCCTGTGGGGCACCTTGCATCTCGGAGGTATCCTGATCCGTGCGGAATTTCAGCAGTCAGCCGGCCACTTTGGGCCACAGTTTGTAGGATATGAACCATGGCCTTTCCCCAGAGAAACAAAAGTCACCAGGTCAGGTTCCTGATGTCAGTGTGCAGGAGGCACTTGGCACTGTCAAACCAGCCACAGTTGCCTGTGGGGGCACCTTGCATCTCGGCGGCATCCTGATCCATGCCGAGTTCCAGCAGGCAGCCGGCCACTCCGGGCCATTAGACCTTGGACACGTACAATGGCCTTTCCCCAGAGAAATAAAAGTCACCAGGCCAGGTTCCTGATGTCAGTTTGCAGGAGGCACTTGGCACTGTCAAACCAGCCACAGTTGCCTGTGGGGGCTCCTTTCATCTGGGAGTTATCCGCATCCGTGCGGAATTTCAACAGGCAGCCGGCCACTCCAGGCCACCTGGCCTTGGAGTGGAGCGATGGCTTTTCCCCAGAGAAACAAAAGTCACCCGGCCAGGTTCCTGATGTCAGTTTGCAGGAGGCACTTGGCACTGTCAAACCAGCCACACGCACCTGTATGGGCACCTTGCATCTGGGAGGTATCCTCATCTGTGCGGAAGTTCAGCAGGCTGCCGGCCACACCAGGCCACCGGGCAATGGACATGAACGATGCCCTTTCCCGTGAGAAACAAAAGTCACCAGGCCAGGTTCCTGATGTCAGTTTGCAGGAGGCGCTTGGCACTGTCAAACCAGCCACAGTTGCCTGTGGTGGTACTTTCCATCTGGGAGGTATCTTCAACAGTGCGGAATTTCAGCAGGCAGCCAGCCACTCTGGGCCACCCGTCCATGGATAGGAACGAAAGGCTTTCCCCTGAGAAACAAAAGACACCAGGCCAGGTTCCTGATGTCAGTTTGCAGGAGGCACTTGGCACTGTCAAACCAGCCACAGGTGCCTGTGGGGGCACTTTTCATCTGGGAGGCATCCCGATCCATGCGGAATTTCAGCAGGCAGCCGGCCACTCCGGGCCACCAGGCCCTGGACAAGAACCACGGCTTTTCCCTAGGGAAACAAAACTCACCCGGCCAGGTTCCTGATGTCAGTTTGCAGGAGGCACTTGGCACTGTCAAACCAGCCACAGGTGCCTGTGGGGGCACTTTTCATCTGGGAGGCATCCTGATCCATGCGGAATTTCAGCAGGCAGCCGGCCACTCCGGGCCACTGGGCTCTGAACAAGAATGATGGCCTTTCCCCAGAGAAACAAAACTCACAAGGCCAGGTTCCTGATGTCAGTTTGCAGGAGGCACTTGGCACTGTCAAACCAGCCACAGTTGCCTGTGGTGGCACCTTACATCTGGGAGGTATCCTGATCCGTGTGGAATTTCAGCAGGCAGCAGGCAAGTACGGGCCACCGGGCCCTGGACATGAACCATGGCCTTTCCCCTGAGAAAGAAAATCACCAGGCCAGGTTCCTGATGTCAGTTTGCAGGAGGCACATGGCACTGTCAAACCAGCCACAGTTGGCTCTGGGGGCACCTGTCATCTCGGCGGCATCCTGGTCCGTGCAGAATTTCAGCAGGGGGCCGGCCACTCAGGACACCAGGCTCAGGATATGAACCATGGCCTTTCCCCAGAGAAACAAAAGTCACCAGGCCAGGTTCCTGATGTCAGTTTGCAGGAGGCACTTGGCACTGTCAAACCAGCCACAGGTGCCTGTGGGGCACCTTGCATCTCGGAGGTATCCTGATCCGTGCGGAATTTCAGCAGTCAGCCGGCCACTTTGGGCCACAGTTTGTAGGATATGAACCATGGCCTTTCCCCAGAGAAACAAAAGTCACCAGGTCAGGTTCCTGATGTCAGTGTGCAGGAGGCACATGGCACTGTCAAACCAGCCACAGTTGCCTGTGGGGGCACCTTGCATCTCGGCGGCATCCTGATCCATGCCGAATTCCAGCAGGCAGCCGGCCACTCCGGGCCATTAGACCTTGGACACGTACAATGGCCTTTCCCCAGAGAAATAAAAGTCACCAGGCCAGGTTCCTGATGTCAGTTTGCAGGAGGCACTTGGCACTGTCAAACCAGCCACAGTTGCCTGTGGGGGCTCCTTTCATCTGGGAGTTATCCGCATCCGTGCGGAATTTCAACAGGCAGCCGGCCACTCCAGGCCACCTGGCCTTGGAGTGGAGCGATGGCTTTTCCCCAGAGAAACAAAAGTCACCCGGCCAGGTTCCTGATGTCAGTTTGCAGGAGGCACTTGGCACTGTCAAACCAGCCACACGCACCTGTATGGGCACCTTGCATCTGGGAGGTATCCTCATCTGTGCGGAAGTTCAGCAGGCTGCCGGCCACACCAGGCCACCGGGCACTGGACACGAACGATGCCCTTTCCCGTGAGAAACAAAAGTCACCAGGCCAGGTTCCTGATGTCAGTTTGCAGGAGGCGCTTGGCACTGTCAAACCAGCCACAGTTGCCTGTGGTGGTACTTTCCATCTGGGAGGTATCTTCAACAGTGCGGAATTTCAGCAGGCAGCCAGCCACTCTGGGCCACCCGTCCATGGATAGGAACGAAAGGCTTTCCCCAGAGAAACAAAACTCACCCGGCCAGGTTCCTGATGTCAGTTTGCAGGAGGCACTTGGCACTGTCAAACCAGCCACAGGTGCCTGTGGGGGCACTTTTCATCTGGGAGGCATCCCGATCCATGCGGAATTTCAGCAGGCAGCCGGCCACTCCGGGCCACCAGGCCCTGGACAAGAACCACGGCTTTTCCCTAGGGAAACAAAAGTCACCCGGCCAGGTTCCTGATGTCAGTTTGCAGGAGGCACTTGGCACTGTCAAACCAGCCACAGTTGCCTGTGGGGGCACTTTCCATCTGGGAGGCATCCCGATCCATGCGGAATTTCAGCAGGCAGCCGGGCACTCCAGGCCGCAAGGCCCTGGACATGAATCATGGCCTTTCCCCAGAGAAAGGAAAGTCACAAGGCCAGGTTCCTGATGTCATTTTGCAGGAGGCACATGGCACTGTCAAACCAGCCACAGGTGCCTGTGGGGGCACCTTGCATCTCGGCGGCATCCTGATCCATGCCGAATTCCAGCAGGCAGCCGGCCACTCCGGGCCATTAGACCTTGGACACGTACAATGGCCTTTCCCCAGAGAAATAAAAGTCACCAGGCCAGGTTCCTGATGTCAGTTTGCAGGAGGCACTTGGCACTGTCAAACCAGCCACAGTTGCCTGTGGTGGTACTTTCCATCTGGGAGGTATCTTCAACAGTGCGGAATTTCAGCAGGCAGCCAGCCACTCTGGGCCACCCGTCCATGGATAGGAACGAAAGGCTTTCCCCAGAGAAACAAAAGTCACCCGGCCAGGTTCCTGATGTCAGTTTGCAGGAGGCACTTGGCACTGTCAAACCAGCCACAGTTGCCTGTGGGGGCACTTTTCATCTGGGAGGCATCCTGATCCATGCGGAATTTCAGCAGGCAGCCGGCCACTCCGGGCCACTGGGCTCTGAACAAGAATGATGGCCTTTCCCCAGAGAAACAAAACTCACAAGGCCAGGTTCCTGATGTCAGTTTGCAGGAGGCACTTGGCACTGTCAAACCAGCCACAGTTGCCTGTGGTGGCACCTTACATCTGGGAGGTATCCTGATCCGTGTGGAATTTCAGCAGGCAGCAGGCAAGTACGGGCCACCGGGCCCTGGACATGAACCATGGCCTTTCCCCTGAGAAAGAAAATCACCAGGCCAGGTTTCTGATGTCAGTTTGCAGGAAGCACTTGGCACTGTCAAACCAGCCACAGTTGCCTCTGGGGGCACCTTTCATCTCGGCGGCATCCTGGTCCGTGCAGAATTTCAGCAGGGGGCCGGCCACTCAGGACACCAGGCTCAGGATATGAACCATGGCCTTTCCCCAGAGAAACAAAAGTCACCAGGCCAGGTTCCTGATGTCAGTTTGCAGGAGGCACTTGGCACTGTCAAACCAGCCACAGGTGCCTGTGGGGGCACTTTTCATCTGGGAGGCATCCCGATCCATGCGGAATTTCAGCAGGCAGCCGGGCACTCCAGGCCGCAAGGCCCTGGACATGAATCATGGTCTTTCCCCAGAGAAAGGAAAGTCACAAGGCCAGGTTCCTGATGTCATTTTGCAGGAGGCACATGGCACTGTCAAACCAGCCACAGGTGCCTGTGGGGGCACCTTGCATCTCGGCGGCATCCTGATCCATGCCGAATTCCAGCAGGCAGCCGGCCACTCCGGGCCATTAGACCTTGGACACGTACAATGGCCTTTCCCCAGAGAAATAAAAGTCACCAGGCCAGGTTCCTGATGTCAGTTTGCAGGAGGCACTTGGCACTGTCAAACCAGCCACAGTTGCCTGTGGGGGCTCCTTTCATCTGGGAGTTATCCGCATCCGTGCGGAATTTCAACAGGCAGCCGGCCACTCCAGGCCACCTGGCCTTGGAGTGGAGCGATGGCTTTTCCCCAGAGAAACAAAAGTCACCCGGCCAGGTTCCTGATGTCAGTTTGCAGGAGGCACTTGGCACTGTCAAACCAGCCACACGCACCTGTATGGGCACCTTGCATCTGGGAGGTATCCTCATCTGTGCGGAAGTTCAGCAGGCTGCCGGCCACACCAGGCCACCGGGCACTGGACACGAACGATGCCCTTTCCCGTGAGAAACAAAAGTCACCAGGCCAGGTTCCTGATGTCAGTTTGCAGGAGGCGCTTGGCACTGTCAAACCAGCCACAGTTGCCTGTGGTGGTACTTTCCATCTGGGAGGTATCTTCAACAGTGCGGAATTTCAGCAGGCAGCCAGCCACTCTGGGCCACCCGTCCATGGATAGGAACGAAAGGCTTTCCCCAGAGAAACAAAACTCACCCGGCCAGGTTCCTGATGTCAGTTTGCAGGAGGCACTTGGCACTGTCAAACCAGCCACAGGTGCCTGTGGGGGCACTTTTCATCTGGGAGGCATACTGATCCATGCGGAATTTCAGCAGGCAGCCGGCCACTCCGGGCCACTGGGCTCTGAACAAGAATGATGGCCTTTCCCCAGAGAAACAAAAGACACCAGGCCAGGTTCCTGATGTCAGTTTGCAGGAGGCACTTGGCACTGTCAAACCAGCCACAGTTGCCTGTGGTGGCACCTTACATCTGGGAGGTATCCTGATCCGTGTGGAATTTCAGCAGGCAGCAGGCAAGTATGGGCCACCGGGCCCTGGACATGAACCATGGCCTTTCCCCTGAGAAAGAAAATCACCAGGCCAGGTTTCTGATGTCAGTTTGCAGGAAGCACTTGGCACTGTCAAACCAGCCACAGTTGCCTCTGGGGGCACCTTTCATCTCGGCGGCATCCTGGTCCGTGCAGAATTTCAGCAGGGGGCCGGCCACTCAGGACACCAGGCTCAGGATATGAACCATGGCCTTTCCCCAGAGAAACAAAAGTCACCAGGCCAGGTTCCTGATGTCAGTTTGCAGGAGGCACTTGGCACTGTCAAACCAGCCACAGGTGCCTGTGGGGCACCTTGCATCTCGGAGGTATCCTGATCCGTGCGGAATTTCAGCAGTCAGCCGGCCACTTTGGGCCACAGTTTGTAGGATATGAACCATGGCCTTTCCCCAGAGAAACAAAAGTCACCAGGTCAGGTTCCTGATGTCAGTGTGCAGGAGGCACTTGGCACTGTCAAACCAGCCACAGTTGCCTGTGGGGGCACCTTGCATCTCGGCGGCATCCTGATCCATGCCGAGTTCCAGCAGGCAGCCGGCCACTCCGGGCCATTAGACCTTGGACACGTACAATGGCCTTTCCCCAGAGAAATAAAAGTCACCAGGCCAGGTTCCTGATGTCAGTTTGCAGGAGGCACTTGGCACTGTCAAACCAGCCACAGTTGCCTGTGGGGGCTCCTTTCATCTGGGAGTTATCCGCATCCGTGCGGAATTTCAACAGGCAGCCGGCCACTCCAGGCCACCTGGCCTTGGAGTGGAGCGATGGCTTTTCCCCAGAGAAACAAAAGTCACCCGGCCAGGTTCCTGATGTCAGTTTGCAGGAGGCACTTGGCACTGTCAAACCAGCCACACGCACCTGTATGGGCACCTTGCATCTGGGAGGTATCCTCATCTGTGCGGAAGTTCAGCAGGCTGCCGGCCACACCAGGCCACCGGGCAATGGACATGAACGATGCCCTTTCCCGTGAGAAACAAAAGTCACCAGGCCAGGTTCCTGATGTCAGTTTGCAGGAGGCGCTTGGCACTGTCAAACCAGCCACAGTTGCCTGTGGTGGTACTTTCCATCTGGGAGGTATCTTCAACAGTGCGGAATTTCAGCAGGCAGCCAGCCACTCTGGGCCACCCGTCCATGGATAGGAACGAAAGGCTTTCCCCTGAGAAACAAAAGACACCAGGCCAGGTTCCTGATGTCAGTTTGCAGGAGGCACTTGGCACTGTCAAACCAGCCACAGGTGCCTGTGGGGGCACTTTTCATCTGGGAGGCATCCCGATCCATGCGGAATTTCAGCAGGCAGCCGGCCACTCCGGGCCACCAGGCCCTGGACAAGAACCACGGCTTTTCCCTAGGGAAACAAAAGTCACCCGGCCAGGTTCCTGATGTCAGTTTGCAGGAGGCACTTGGCACTGTCAAACCAGCCACAGTTGCCTGTGGGGGCACTTTTCATCTGGGAGGCATCCTGATCCATGCGGAATTTCAGCAGGCAGCCGGCCACTCCGGGCCACTGGGCTCTGAACAAGAATGATGGCCTTTCCCCAGAGAAACAAAACTCACAAGGCCAGGTTCCTGATGTCAGTTTGCAGGAGGCACTTGGCACTGTCAAACCAGCCACAGTTGCCTGTGGTGGCACCTTACATCTGGGAGGTATCCTGATCCGTGTGGAATTTCAGCAGGCAGCAGGCAAGTACGGGCCACCGGGCCCTGGACATGAACCATGGCCTTTCCCCTGAGAAAGAAAATCACCAGGCCAGGTTCCTGATGTCAGTTTGCAGGAGGCACATGGCACTGTCAAACCAGCCACAGTTGGCTCTGGGGGCACCTGTCATCTCGGCGGCATCCTGGTCCGTGCAGAATTTCAGCAGGGGGCCGGCCACTCAGGACACCAGGCTCAGGATATGAACCATGGCCTTTCCCCAGAGAAACAAAAGTCACCAGGCCAGGTTCCTGATGTCAGTTTGCAGGAGGCACTTGGCACTGTCAAACCAGCCACAGGTGCCTGTGGGGCACCTTGCATCTCGGAGGTATCCTGATCCGTGCGGAATTTCAGCAGTCAGCCGGCCACTTTGGGCCACAGTTTGTAGGATATGAACCATGGCCTTTCCCCAGAGAAACAAAAGTCACCAGGTCAGGTTCCTGATGTCAGTGTGCAGGAGGCACTTGGCACTGTCAAACCAGCCACAGTTGCCTCTGGGGGCACCTTGCATCTCGGCGGCATCCTGATCCATGCCGAATTCCAGCAGGCAGCCGGCCACTCCGGGCCATTAGACCTTGGACACGTACAATGGCCTTTCCCCAGAGAAATAAAAGTCACCAGGCCAGGTTCCTGATGTCAGTTTGCAGGAGGCACTTGGCACTGTCAAACCAGCCACAGTTGCCTGTGGGGGCTCCTTTCATCTGGGAGTTATCCGCATCCGTGCGGAATTTCAACAGGCAGCCGGCCACTCCAGGCCACCTGGCCTTGGAGTGGAGCGATGGCTTTTCCCCAGAGAAACAAAAGTCACCCGGCCAGGTTCCTGATGTCAGTTTGCAGGAGGCACTTGGCACTGTCAAACCAGCCACACGCACCTGTATGGGCACCTTGCATCTGGGAGGTATCCTCATCTGTGCGGAAGTTCAGCAGGCTGCCGGCCACACCAGGCCACCGGGCACTGGACACGAACGATGCCCTTTCCCGTGAGAAACAAAAGTCACCAGGCCAGGTTCCTGATGTCAGTTTGCAGGAGGCGCTTGGCACTGTCAAACCAGCCACAGTTGCCTGTGGTGGTACTTTCCATCTGGGAGGTATCTTCAACAGTGCGGAATTTCAGCAGGCAGCCAGCCACTCTGGGCCACCCGTCCATGGATAGGAACGAAAGGCTTTCCCCAGAGAAACAAAACTCACCCGGCCAGGTTCCTGATGTCAGTTTGCAGGAGGCACTTGGCACTGTCAAACCAGCCACAGGTGCCTGTGGGGGCACTTTTCATCTGGGAGGCATCCCGATCCATGCGGAATTTCAGCAGGCAGCCGGCCACTCCGGGCCACCAGGCCCTGGACAAGAACCACGGCTTTTCCCTAGGGAAACAAAAGTCACCCGGCCAGGTTCCTGATGTCAGTTTGCAGGAGGCACTTGGCACTGTCAAACCAGCCACAGTTGCCTGTGGGGGCACTTTCCATCTGGGAGGCATCCCGATCCATGCGGAATTTCAGCAGGCAGCCGGGCACTCCAGGCCGCAAGGCCCTGGACATGAATCATGGCCTTTCCCCAGAGAAAGGAAAGTCACAAGGCCAGGTTCCTGATGTCATTTTGCAGGAGGCACATGGCACTGTCAAACCAGCCACAGGTGCCTGTGGGGGCACCTTGCATCTCGGCGGCATCCTGATCCATGCCGAATTCCAGCAGGCAGCCGGCCACTCCGGGCCATTAGACCTTGGACACGTACAATGGCCTTTCCCCAGAGAAATAAAAGTCACCAGGCCAGGTTCCTGATGTCAGTTTGCAGGAGGCACTTGGCACTGTCAAACCAGCCACAGTTGCCTGTGGTGGTACTTTCCATCTGGGAGGTATCTTCAACAGTGCGGAATTTCAGCAGGCAGCCAGCCACTCTGGGCCACCCGTCCATGGATAGGAACGAAAGGCTTTCCCCAGAGAAACAAAACTCACCCGGCCAGGTTCCTGATGTCAGTTTGCAGGAGGCACTTGGCACTGTCAAACCAGCCACAGGTGCCTGTGGGGGCACTTTTCATCTGGGAGGCATCCTGATCCATGCGGAATTTCAGCAGGCAGCCGGCCACTCCGGGCCACTGGGCTCTGAACAAGAATGATGGCCTTTCCCCAGAGAAACAAAACTCACAAGGCCAGGTTCCTGATGTCAGTTTGGAGGAGGCACTTGGCACTGTCAAACCAGCCACAGTTGCCTGTGGTGGCACCTTACATCTGGGAGGTATCCTGATCCGTGTGGAATTTCAGCAGGCAGCAGGCAAGTACGGGCCACCGGGCCCTGGACATGAACCATGGCCTTTCCCCTGAGAAAGAAAATCACCAGGCCAGGTTTCTGATGTCAGTTTGCAGGAAGCACTTGGCACTGTCAAACCAGCCACAGTTGCCTCTGGGGGCACCTTTCATCTCGGCGGCATCCTGGTCCGTGCAGAATTTCAGCAGGGGGCCGGCCACTCAGGACACCAGGCTCAGGATATGAACCATGGCCTTTCCCCAGAGAAACAAAAGTCACCAGGCCAGGTTCCTGATGTCAGTTTGCAGGAGGCACTTGGCACTGTCAAACCAGCCACAGGTGCCTGTGGGGCACCTTGCATCTCGGAGGTATCCTGATCCGTGCGGAATTTCAGCAGTCAGCCGGCCACTTTGGGCCACAGTTTGTAGGATATGAACCATGGCCTTTCCCCAGAGAAACAAAAGTCACCAGGTCAGGTTCCTGATGTCAGTGTGCAGGAGGCACTTGGCACTGTCAAACCAGCCACAGTTGCCTGTGGGGGCACCTTGCATCTCGGCGGCATCCTGATCCATGCCGAATTCCAGCAGGCAGCCGGCCACTCCGGGCCATTAGACCTTGGACACGTACAATGGCCTTTCCCCAGAGAAATAAAAGTCACCAGGCCAGGTTCCTGATGTCAGTTTGCAGGAGGCACTTGGCACTGTCAAACCAGCCACAGTTGCCTGTGGGGGCTCCTTTCATCTGGGAGTTATCCGCATCCGTGCGGAATTTCAACAGGCAGCCGGCCACTCCAGGCCACCTGGCCTTGGAGTGGAGCGATGGCTTTTCCCCAGAGAAACAAAAGTCACCCGGCCAGGTTCCTGATGTCAGTTTGCAGGAGGCACTTGGCACTGTCAAACCAGCCACACGCACCTGTATGGGCACCTTGCATCTGGGAGGTATCCTCGTCTGTGCGGAAGTTCAGCAGGCTGCCGGCCACACCAGGCCACCGGGCACTGGACACGAACGATGCCCTTTCCCGTGAGAAACAAAAGTCACCAGGCCAGGTTCCTGATGTCAGTTTGCAGGAGGCGCTTGGCACTGTCAAACCAGCCACAGTTGCCTGTGGTGGTACTTTCCATCTGGGAGGTATCTTCAACAGTGCGGAATTTCAGCAGGCAGCCAGACACTCTGGGCCACCCGTCCATGGATAGGAACGAAAGGCTTTCCCCTGAGAAACAAAACTCACCCGGCCAGGTTCCTGATGTCAGTTTGCAGGAGGCACTTGGCACTGTCAAACCAGCCACAGGTGCCTGTGGGGGCACTTTTCATCTGGGAGGCATCCTGATCCATGCGGAATTTCAGCAGGCAGCCGGCCACTCCGGGCCACTGGGCTCTGAACAAGAATGATGGCCTTTCCCCAGAGAAACAAAACTCACAAGGCCAGGTTCCTGATGTCAGTTTGCAGGAGGCACTTGGCACTGTCAAACCAGCCACAGGTGCCTGTGGGGGCACTTTTCATCTGGGAGGCATCCCGATCCATGCGGAATTTCAGCAGGCAGCCGGGCACTCCAGGCCGCAAGGCCCTGGACATGAATCATGGTCTTTCCCCAGAGAAAGGAAAGTCACAAGGCCAGGTTCCTGATGTCATTTTGCAGGAGGCACATGGCACTGTCAAACCAGCCACAGGTGCCTGTGGGGGCACCTTGCATCTCGGCGGCATCCTGATCCATGCCGAATTCCAGCAGGCAGCCGGCCACTCCGGGCCATTAGACCTTGGACACGTACAATGGCCTTTCCCCAGAGAAATAAAAGTCACCAGGCCAGGTTCCTGATGTCAGTTTGCAGGAGGCACTTGGCACTGTCAAACCAGCCACAGTTGCCTGTGGGGGCTCCTTTCATCTGGGAGTTATCCGCATCCGTGCGGAATTTCAACAGGCAGCCGGCCACTCCAGGCCACCTGGCCTTGGAGTGGAGCGATGGCTTTTCCCCAGAGAAACAAAAGTCACCCGGCCAGGTTCCTGATGTCAGTTTGCAGGAGGCACTTGGCACTGTCAAACCAGCCACACGCACCTGTATGGGCACCTTGCATCTGGGAGGTATCCTCATCTGTGCGGAAGTTCAGCAGGCTGCCGGCCACACCAGGCCACCGGGCACTGGACACAAACGATGCCCTTTCCCGTGAGAAACAAAAGTCACCAGGCCAGGTTCCTGATGTCAGTTTGCAGGAGGCGCTTGGCACTGTCAAACCAGCCACAGTTGCCTGTGGTGGTACTTTCCATCTGGGAGGTATCTTCAACAGTGCGGAATTTCAGCAGGCAGCCAGCCACTCTGGGCCACCCGTCCATGGATAGGAACGAAAGGCTTTCCCCAGAGAAACAAAACTCACCCGGCCAGGTTCCTGATGTCAGTTTGCAGGAGGCACTTGGCACTGTCAAACCAGCCACAGGTGCCTGTGGGGGCACTTTTCATCTGGGAGGCATACTGATCCATGCGGAATTTCAGCAGGCAGCCGGCCACTCCGGGCCACTGGGCTCTGAACAAGAATGATGGCCTTTCCCCAGAGAAACAAAAGACACCAGGCCAGGTTCCTGATGTCAGTTTGCAGGAGGCACTTGGCACTGTCAAACCAGCCACAGTTGCCTGTGGTGGCACCTTACATCTGGGAGGTATCCTGATCCGTGTGGAATTTCAGCAGGCAGCAGGCAAGTACGGGCCACCGGGCCCTGGACATGAACCATGGCCTTTCCCCTGAGAAAGAAAATCACCAGGCCAGGTTTCTGATGTCAGTTTGCAGGAAGCACTTGGCACTGTCAAACCAGCCACAGTTGCCTCTGGGGGCACCTTTCATCTCGGCGGCATCCTGGTCCGTGCAGAATTTCAGCAGGGGGCCGGCCACTCAGGACACCAGGCTCAGGATATGAACCATGGCCTTTCCCCAGAGAAACAAAAGTCACCAGGCCAGGTTCCTGATGTCAGTTTGCAGGAGGCACTTGGCACTGTCAAACCAGCCACAGGTGCCTGTGGGGCACCTTGCATCTCGGAGGTATCCTGATCCGTGCGGAATTTCAGCAGTCAGCCGGCCACTTTGGGCCACAGTTTGTAGGATATGAACCATGGCCTTTCCCCAGAGAAACAAAAGTCACCAGGTCAGGTTCCTGATGTCAGTGTGCAGGAGGCACTTGGCACTGTCAAACCAGCCACAGTTGCCTGTGGGGGCACCTTGCATCTCGGCGGCATCCTGATCCATGCCGAGTTCCAGCAGGCAGCCGGCCACTCCGGGCCATTAGACCTTGGACACGTACAATGGCCTTTCCCCAGAGAAATAAAAGTCACCAGGCCAGGTTCCTGATGTCAGTTTGCAGGAGGCACTTGGCACTGTCAAACCAGCCACAGTTGCCTGTGGGGGCTCCTTTCATCTGGGAGTTATCCGCATCCGTGCGGAATTTCAACAGGCAGCCGGCCACTCCAGGCCACCTGGCCTTGGAGTGGAGCGATGGCTTTTCCCCAGAGAAACAAAAGTCACCCGGCCAGGTTCCTGATGTCAGTTTGCAGGAGGCACTTGGCACTGTCAAACCAGCCACACGCACCTGTATGGGCACCTTGCATCTGGGAGGTATCCTCATCTGTGCGGAAGTTCAGCAGGCTGCCGGCCACACCAGGCCACCGGGCAATGGACATGAACGATGCCCTTTCCCGTGAGAAACAAAAGTCACCAGGCCAGGTTCCTGATGTCAGTTTGCAGGAGGCGCTTGGCACTGTCAAACCAGCCACAGTTGCCTGTGGTGGTACTTTCCATCTGGGAGGTATCTTCAACAGTGCGGAATTTCAGCAGGCAGCCAGCCACTCTGGGCCACCCGTCCATGGATAGGAACGAAAGGCTTTCCCCTGAGAAACAAAAGACACCAGGCCAGGTTCCTGATGTCAGTTTGCAGGAGGCACTTGGCACTGTCAAACCAGCCACAGGTGCCTGTGGGGGCACTTTTCATCTGGGAGGCATCCCGATCCATGCGGAATTTCAGCAGGCAGCCGGCCACTCCGGGCCACCAGGCCCTGGACAAGAACCACGGCTTTTCCCTAGGGAAACAAAAGTCACCCGGCCAGGTTCCTGATGTCAGTTTGCAGGAGGCACTTGGCACTGTCAAACCAGCCACAGTTGCCTGTGGGGGCACTTTTCATCTGGGAGGCATCCTGATCCATGCGGAATTTCAGCAGGCAGCCGGCCACTCCGGGCCACTGGGCTCTGAACAAGAATGATGGCCTTTCCCCAGAGAAACAAAACTCACAAGGCCAGGTTCCTGATGTCAGTTTGCAGGAGGCACTTGGCACTGTCAAACCAGCCACAGTTGCCTGTGGTGGCACCTTACATCTGGGAGGTATCCTGATCCGTGTGGAATTTCAGCAGGCAGCAGGCAAGTACGGGCCACCGGGCCCTGGACATGAACCATGGCCTTTCCCCTGAGAAAGAAAATCACCAGGCCAGGTTCCTGATGTCAGTTTGCAGGAGGCACATGGCACTGTCAAACCAGCCACAGTTGGCTCTGGGGGCACCTGTCATCTCGGCGGCATCCTGGTCCGTGCAGAATTTCAGCAGGGGGCCGGCCACTCAGGACACCAGGCTCAGGATATGAACCATGGCCTTTCCCCAGAGAAACAAAAGTCACCAGGCCAGGTTCCTGATGTCAGTTTGCAGGAGGCACTTGGCACTGTCAAACCAGCCACAGGTGCCTGTGGGGCACCTTGCATCTCGGAGGTATCCTGATCCGTGCGGAATTTCAGCAGTCAGCCGGCCACTTTGGGCCACAGTTTGTAGGATATGAACCATGGCCTTTCCCCAGAGAAACAAAAGTCACCAGGTCAGGTTCCTGATGTCAGTGTGCAGGAGGCACTTGGCACTGTCAAACCAGCCACAGTTGCCTGTGGGGGCACCTTGCATCTCGGCGGCATCCTGATCCATGCCGAATTCCAGCAGGCAGCCGGCCACTCCGGGCCATTAGACCTTGGACACGTACAATGGCCTTTCCCCAGAGAAATAAAAGTCACCAGGCCAGGTTCCTGATGTCAGTTTGCAGGAGGCACTTGGCACTGTCAAACCAGCCACAGTTGCCTGTGGGGGCTCCTTTCATCTGGGAGTTATCCGCATCCGTGCGGAATTTCAACAGGCAGCCGGCCACTCCAGGCCACCTGGCCTTGGAGTGGAGCGATGGCTTTTCCCCAGAGAAACAAAAGTCACCCGGCCAGGTTCCTGATGTCAGTTTGCAGGAGGCACTTGGCACTGTCAAACCAGCCACACGCACCTGTATGGGCACCTTGCATCTGGGAGGTATCCTCATCTGTGCGGAAGTTCAGCAGGCTGCCGGCCACACCAGGCCACCGGGCACTGGACACGAACGATGCCCTTTCCCGTGAGAAACAAAAGTCACCAGGCCAGGTTCCTGATGTCAGTTTGCAGGAGGCGCTTGGCACTGTCAAACCAGCCACAGTTGCCTGTGGTGGTACTTTCCATCTGGGAGGTATCTTCAACAGTGCGGAATTTCAGCAGGCAGCCAGCCACTCTGGGCCACCCGTCCATGGATAGGAACGAAAGGCTTTCCCCAGAGAAACAAAACTCACCCGGCCAGGTTCCTGATGTCAGTTTGCAGGAGGCACTTGGCACTGTCAAACCAGCCACAGGTGCCTGTGGGGGCACTTTTCATCTGGGAGGCATCCCGATCCATGCGGAATTTCAGCAGGCAGCCGGCCACTCCGGGCCACCAGGCCCTGGACAAGAACCACGGCTTTTCCCTAGGGAAACAAAAGTCACCCGGCCAGGTTCCTGATGTCAGTTTGCAGGAGGCACTTGGCACTGTCAAACCAGCCACAGTTGCCTGTGGGGGCACTTTCCATCTGGGAGGCATCCCGATCCATGCGGAATTTCAGCAGGCAGCCGGGCACTCCAGGCCGCAAGGCCCTGGACATGAATCATGGCCTTTCCCCAGAGAAAGGAAAGTCACAAGGCCAGGTTCCTGATGTCATTTTGCAGGAGGCACATGGCACTGTCAAACCAGCCACAGGTGCCTGTGGGGGCACCTTGCATCTCGGCGGCATCCTGATCCATGCCGAATTCCAGCAGGCAGCCGGCCACTCCGGGCCATTAGACCTTGGACACGTACAATGGCCTTTCCCCAGAGAAATAAAAGTCACCAGGCCAGGTTCCTGATGTCAGTTTGCAGGAGGCACTTGGCACTGTCAAACCAGCCACAGTTGCCTGTGGTGGTACTTTCCATCTGGGAGGTATCTTCAACAGTGCGGAATTTCAGCAGGCAGCCAGCCACTCTGGGCCACCCGTCCATGGATAGGAACGAAAGGCTTTCCCCAGAGAAACAAAACTCACCCGGCCAGGTTCCTGATGTCAGTTTGCAGGAGGCACTTGGCACTGTCAAACCAGCCACAGTTGCCTCTGGGGGCACTTTTCATCTGGGAGGCATCCTGATCCATGCGGAATTTCAGCAGGCAGCCGGCCACTCCGGGCCACTGGGCTCTGAACAAGAATGATGGCCTTTCCCCAGAGAAACAAAACTCACAAGGCCAGGTTCCTGATGTCAGTTTGGAGGAGGCACTTGGCACTGTCAAACCAGCCACAGTTGCCTGTGGTGGCAGCTTACATCTGGGAGGTATCCTGATCCGTGTGGAATTTCAGCAGGCAGCAGGCAAGTACGGGCCACCGGGCCCTGGACATGAACCATGGCCTTTCCCCTGAGAAAGAAAATCACCAGGCCAGGTTTCTGATGTCAGTTTGCAGGAAGCACTTGGCACTGTCAAACCAGCCACAGTTGCCTCTGGGGGCACCTTTCATCTCGGCGGCATCCTGGTCCGTGCAGAATTTCAGCAGGGGGCCGGCCACTCAGGACACCAGGCTCAGGATATGAACCATGGCCTTTCCCCAGAGAAACAAAAGTCACCAGGCCAGGTTCCTGATGTCAGTTTGCAGGAGGCACTTGGCACTGTCAAACCAGCCACAGGTGCCTGTGGGGCACCTTGCATCTCGGAGGTATCCTGATCCGTGCGGAATTTCAGCAGTCAGCCGGCCACTTTGGGCCACAGTTTGTAGGATATGAACCATGGCCTTTCCCCAGAGAAACAAAAGTCACCAGGTCAGGTTCCTGATGTCAGTGTGCAGGAGGCACTTGGCACTGTCAAACCAGCCACAGTTGCCTGTGGGGGCACCTTGCATCTCGGCGGCATCCTGATCCATGCCGAATTCCAGCAGGCAGCCGGCCACTCCGGGCCATTAGACCTTGGACACGTACAATGGCCTTTCCCCAGAGAAATAAAAGTCACCAGGCCAGGTTCCTGATGTCAGTTTGCAGGAGGCACTTGGCACTGTCAAACCAGCCACAGTTGCCTGTGGGGGCTCCTTTCATCTGGGAGTTATCCGCATCCGTGCGGAATTTCAACAGGCAGCCGGCCACTCCAGGCCACCTGGCCTTGGAGTGGAGCGATGGCTTTTCCCCAGAGAAACAAAAGTCACCCGGCCAGGTTCCTGATGTCAGTTTGCAGGAGGCACTTGGCACTGTCAAACCAGCCACACGCACCTGTATGGGCACCTTGCATCTGGGAGGTATCCTCGTCTGTGCGGAAGTTCAGCAGGCTGCCGGCCACACCAGGCCACCGGGCACTGGACACGAACGATGCCCTTTCCCGTGAGAAACAAAAGTCACCAGGCCAGGTTCCTGATGTCAGTTTGCAGGAGGCGCTTGGCACTGTCAAACCAGCCACAGTTGCCTGTGGTGGTACTTTCCATCTGGGAGGTATCTTCAACAGTGCGGAATTTCAGCAGGCAGCCAGCCACTCTGGGCCACCCGTCCATGGATAGGAACGAAAGGCTTTCCCCAGAGAAACAAAACTCACCCGGCCAGGTTCCTGATGTCAGTTTGCAGGAGGCACTTGGCACTGTCAAACCAGCCACAGGTGCCTGTGGGGGCACTTTTCATCTGGGAGGCATCCTGATCCATGCGGAATTTCAGCAGGCAGCCGGCCACTCCGGGACACTGGGCTCTGAACAAGAATGATGGCCTTTCCCCAGAGAAACAAAACTCACAAGGCCAGGTTCCTGATGTCAGTTTGCAGGAGGCACTTGGCACTGTCAAACCAGCCACAGTTGCCTGTGGTGGCACCTTACATCTGGGAGGTATCCTGATCCGTGTGGAATTTCAGCAGGCAGCAGGCAAGTACGGGCCACCGGGCCCTGGACATGAACCATGGCCTTTCCCCTGAGAAAGAAAATCACCAGGCCAGGTTCCTGATGTCAGTTTGCAGGAAGCACTTGGCACTGTCAAACCAGCCACAGTTGCCTCTGGGGGCACCTTTCATCTCGGCGGCATCCTGGTCCGTGCAGAATTTCAGCAGGGGGCCGGCCACTCAGGACACCAGGCTCAGGATATGAACCATGGCCTTTCCCCAGAGAAACAAAAGTCACCAGGCCAGGTTCCTGATGTCAGTTTGCAGGAGGCACTTGGCACTGTCAAACCAGCCACAGGTGCCTGTGGGGCACCTTGCATCTCGGAGGTATCCTGATCCGTGCGGAATTTCAGCAGTCAGCCGGCCACTTTGGGCCACAGTTTGTAGGATATGAACCATGGCCTTTCCCCAGAGAAACAAAAGTCACCAGGTCAGGTTCCTGATGTCAGTGTGCAGGAGGCACTTGGCACTGTCAAACCAGCCACAGTTGCCTGTGGGGGCACCTTGCATCTCGGCGGCATCCTGATCCATGCCGAATTCCAGCAGGCAGCCGGCCACTCCGGGCCATTAGACCTTGGACACGTACAATGGCCTTTCCCCAGAGAAATAAAAGTCACCAGGCCAGGTTCCTGATGTCAGTTTGCAGGAGGCACTTGGCACTGTCAAACCAGCCACAGTTGCCTGTGGGGGCTCCTTTCATCTGGGAGTTATCCGCATCCGTGCGGAATTTCAACAGGCAGCCGGCCACTCCAGGCCACCTGGCCCTGGAGTGGAGCGATGGCTTTTCCCCAGAGAAACAAAAGTCACCAGGCCAGGTTCCTGATGTCAGTTTGCAGGAGGCACTTGGCACTGTCAAACCAGCCACAGGTGCCTGTGGGGGCACTTTTCATCTGGGAGGCATCCCGATCCATGCGGAATTTCAGCAGGCAGCCGGCCACTCCGGGCCACCAGGCCCTGGACATGAACCACGGCTATTCCCTAGGGAAACAAAAGTCACCCGGCCAGGTTCCTGATGTCAGTTTGCAGGAGGCACTTGGCACTGTCAAACCAGCCACAGTTGGCTGTGGGGGCACTTTCCATCTGGCAGGCATCCCGATCCATGCGGAATTTCAGCAGGCAGCCGGGCACTCCAGGCCGCAAGGCCCTGGACATGAATCATGGTCTTTCCCCAGAGAAAGGAAACTCACAAGGCCAGGTTCCTGATGTCATTTTGCAGGAGGCACTTGGCACTGTCAAACCAGCCACAGGTGCCTGTGGGGGCACCTTGCATCTCGGCGGCATCCTGATCCATGCCGAATTCCAGCAGGCAGCCGGCCACTCCGGGCCATTAGACCTTGGACACGTACAATGGCCTTTCCCCAGAGAAATAAAAGTCACCAGGCCAGGTTCCTGATGTCAGTTTGCAGGAGGCACTTGGCACTGTCAAACCAGCCACAGTTGCCTGTGGGGGCTCCTTTCATCTGGGAGTTATCCGCATCCGTGCGGAATTTCAACAGGCAGCCGGCCACTCCAGGCCACCTGGCCTTGGAGTGGAGCGATGGCTTTTCCCCAGAGAAACAAAAGTCACCCGGCCAGGTTCCTGATGTCAGTTTGCAGGAGGCACTTGGCACTGTCAAACCAGCCACACGCACCTGTATGGGCACCTTGCATCTGGGAGGTATCCTCATCTGTGCGGAAGTTCAGCAGGCTGCCGGCCACACCAGGCCACCGGGCAATGGACATGAACGATGCCCTTTCCCGTGAGAAACAAAAGTCACCAGGCCAGGTTCCTGATGTCAGTTTGCAGGAGGCGCTTGGCACTGTCAAACCAGCCACAGTTGCCTGTGGTGGTACTTTCCATCTGGGAGGTATCTTCAACAGTGCGGAATTTCAGCAGGCAGCCAGCCACTCTGGGCCACCCGTCCATGGATAGGAACGAAAGGCTTTCCCCAGAGAAACAAAACTCACCCGGCCAGGTTCCTGATGTCAGTTTGCAGGAGGCACTTGGCACTGTCAAACCAGCCACAGGTGCCTGTGGGGGCACTTTTCATCTGGGAGGCATCCTGATCCATGCGGAATTTCAGCAGGCAGCCGGCCACTCCGGGCCACTGGGCTCTGAACAAGAATGATGGCCTTTCCCCAGAGAAACAAAACTCACAAGGCCAGGTTCCTGATGTCAGTTTGCAGGAGGCACTTGGCACTGTCAAACCAGCCACAGTTGCCTGTGGTGGCAGCTTACATCTGGGAGGTATCCTGATCCGTGTGGAATTTCAGCAGGCAGCAGGCAAGTACGGGCCACCGGGCCCTGGACATGAACCATGGCCTTTCCCCTGAGAAAGAAAATCACCAGGCCAGGTTCCTGATGTCAGTTTGCAGGAAGCACTTGGCACTGTCAAACCAGCCACAGTTGCCTCTGGGGGCACCTTTCATCTCGGCGGCATCCTGGTCCGTGCAGAATTTCAGCAGGGGGCCGGCCACTCAGGACACCAGGCTCAGGATATGAACCATGGCCTTTCCCCAGAGAAACAAAAGTCACCAGGCCAGGTTCCTGATGTCAGTTTGCAGGAGGCACTTGGCACTGTCAAACCAGCCACAGGTGCCTGTGGGGGCACCTTGCATCTCGGCGGCATCCTGATCCATGCCGAATTCCAGCAGGCAGCTGGCCACTCCGGGCCATTAGACCTTGGACACGTACAATGGCCTTTCCCCAGAGAAATAAAAGTCACCAGGCCAGGTTCCTGATGTCAGTTTGCAGGAGGCACTTGGCACTGTCAAACCAGCCACAGTTGCCTGTGGGGGCTCCTTTCATCTGGGAGTTATCCGCATCCGTGCGGAATTTCAACAGGCAGCCGGCCACTCCAGGCCACCTGGACTTGGAGTGGAGCGATGGCTTTTCCCCAGAGAAACAAAAGTCACCCGGCCAGGTTCCTGATGTCAGTTTGCAGGAGGCACTTGGCACTGTCAAACCAGCCACACGCACCTGTATGGGCACCTTGCATCTGGGAGGTATCCTCATCTGTGCGGAAGTTCAGCAGGCTGCCGGCCACACCAGGCCACCGGGCACTGGACACGAACGATGCCCTTTCCCGTGAGAAACAAAAGTCACCAGGCCAGGTTCCTGATGTCAGTTTGCAGGAGGCGCTTGGCACTGTCAAACCAGCCACAGTTGCCTGTGGTGGTACTTTCCATCTGGGAGGTATCTTCAACAGTGCGGAATTTCAGCAGGCAGCCAGCCACTCTGGGCCACCCGTCCATGGATAGGAACGAAAGGCTTTCCCCAGAGAAACAAAACTCACCCGGCCAGGTTCCTGATGTCAGTTTGCAGGAGGCACTTGGCACTGTCAAACCAGCCACAGGTGCCTGTGGGGGCACTTTTCATCTGGGAGGCATCCTGATCCATGCGGAATTTCAGCAGGCAGCCGGCCACTCCGGGCCACTGGGCTCTGAACAAGAATGATGGCCTTTCCCCAGAGAAACAAAACTCACAAGGCCAGGTTCCTGATGTCAGTTTGCAGGAGGCACTTGGCACTGTCAAACCAGCCACAGTTGCCTGTGGTGGCACCTTACATCTGGGAGGTATCCTGATCCGTGTGGAATTTCAGCAGGCAGCAGGCAAGTACGGGCCACCGGGCCCTGGACATGAACCATGGCCTTTCCCCTGAGAAAGAAAATCACCAGGCCAGGTTTCTGATGTCAGTTTGCAGGAAGCACTTGGCACTGTCAAACCAGCCACAGTTGCCTGTGGGGGCACCTTTCATCTCGGCGGCATCCTGGTCCGTGCAGAATTTCAGCAGGGGGCCGGCCACTCAGGACACCAGGCTCAGGATATGAACCATGGCCTTTCCCCAGAGAAACAAAAGTCACCAGGCCAGGTTCCTGATGTCAGTTTGCAGGAGGCACTTGGCACTGTCAAACCAGCCACAGGTGCCTGTGGGGCACCTTGCATCTCGGAGGTATCCTGATCCGTGCGGAATTTCAGCAGTCAGCCGGCCACTTTGGGCCACAGTTTGTAGGATATGAACCATGGCCTTTCCCCAGAGAAACAAAAGTCACCAGGTCAGGTTCCTGATGTCAGTGTGCAGGAGGCACTTGGCACTGTCAAACCAGCCACAGTTGCCTGTGGGGGCACCTTGCATCTCGGCGGCATCCTGATCCATGCCGAATTCCAGCAGGCAGCCGGCCACTCCGGGCCATTAGACCTTGGACACGTACAATGGCCTTTCCCCAGAGAAATAAAAGTCACCAGGCCAGGTTCCTGATGTCAGTTTGCAGGAGGCACTTGGCACTGTCAAACCAGCCACAGTTGCCTGTGGGGGCTCCTTTCATCTGGGAGTTATCCGCATCCGTGCGGAATTTCAACAGGCAGCCGGCCACTCCAGGCCACCTGGCCTTGGAGTGGAGCGATGGCTTTTCCCCAGAGAAACAAAAGTCACCCGGCCAGGTTCCTGATGTCAGTTTGCAGGAGGCACTTGGCACTGTCAAACCAGCCACACGCACCTGTATGGGCACCTTGCATCTGGGAGGTATCCTCATCTGTGCGGAAGTTCAGCAGGCTGCCGGCCACACCAGGCCACCGGGCAATGGACATGAACGATGCCCTTTCCCGTGAGAAACAAAAGTCACCAGGCCAGGTTCCTGATGTCAGTTTGCAGGAGGCGCTTGGCACTGTCAAACCAGCCACAGTTGCCTGTGGTGGTACTTTCCATCTGGGAGGTATCTTCAACAGTGCGGAATTTCAGCAGGCAGCCAGCCACTCTGGGCCACCCGTCCATGGATAGGAACGAAAGGCTTTCCCCAGAGAAACAAAACTCACCCGGCCAGGTTCCTGATGTCAGTTTGCAGGAGGCACTTGGCACTGTCAAACCAGCCACAGGTGCCTGTGGGGGCACTTTTCATCTGGGAGGCATCCTGATCCATGCGGAATTTCAGCAGGCAGCCGGCCACTCCGGGCCACTGGGCTCTGAACAAGAATGATGGCCTTTCCCCAGAGAAACAAAACTCACAAGGCCAGGTTCCTGATGTCAGTTTGCAGGAGGCACTTGGCACTGTCAAACCAGCCACAGTTGCCTGTGGTGGCACCTTACATCTGGGAGGTATCCTGATCCGTGTGGAATTTCAGCAGGCAGCAGGCAAGTACGGGCCACCGGGCCCTGGACATGAACCATGGCCTTTCCCCTGAGAAAGAAAATCACCAGGCCAGGTTTCTGATGTCAGTTTGCAGGAAGCACTTGGCACTGTCAAACCAGCCACAGTTGCCTGTGGGGGCACCTTTCATCTCGGCGGCATCCTGGTCCGTGCAGAATTTCAGCAGGGGGCCGGCCACTCAGGACACCAGGCTCAGGATATGAACCATGGCCTTTCCCCAGAGAAACAAAAGTCACCAGGCCAGGTTCCTGATGTCAGTTTGCAGGAGGCACTTGGCACTGTCAAACCAGCCACAGGTGCCTGTGGGGCACCTTGCATCTCGGAGGTATCCTGATCCGTGCGGAATTTCAGCAGTCAGCCGGCCACTTTGGGCCACAGTTTGTAGGATATGAACCATGGCCTTTCCCCAGAGAAACAAAAGTCACCAGGTCAGGTTCCTGATGTCAGTGTGCAGGAGGCACTTGGCACTGTCAAACCAGCCACAGTTGCCTGTGGGGGCACCTTGCATCTCGGCGGCATCCTGATCCATGCCGAATTCCAGCAGGCAGCCGGCCACTCCGGGCCATTAGACCTTGGACACGTACAATGGCCTTTCCCCAGAGAAATAAAAGTCACCAGGCCAGGTTCCTGATGTCAGTTTGCAGGAGGCACTTGGCACTGTCAAACCAGCCACAGTTGCCTGTGGGGGCTCCTTTCATCTGGGAGTTATCCGCATCCGTGCGGAATTTCAACAGGCAGCCGGCCACTCCAGGCCACCTGGCCTTGGAGTGGAGCGATGGCTTTTCCCCAGAGAAACAAAAGTCACCCGGCCAGGTTCCTGATGTCAGTTTGCAGGAGGCACTTGGCACTGTCAAACCAGCCACACGCACCTGTATGGGCACCTTGCATCTGGGAGGTATCCTCATCTGTGCGGAAGTTCAGCAGGCTGCCGGCCACACCAGGCCACCGGGCAATGGACATGAACGATGCCCTTTCCCGTGAGAAACAAAAGTCACCAGGCCAGGTTCCTGATGTCAGTTTGCAGGAGGCGCTTGGCACTGTCAAACCAGCCACAGTTGCCTGTGGTGGTACTTTCCATCTGGGAGGTATCTTCAACAGTGCGGAATTTCAGCAGGCAGCCAGCCACTCTGGGCCACCCGTCCATGGATAGGAACGAAAGGCTTTCCCCAGAGAAACAAAACTCACCCGGCCAGGTTCCTGATGTCAGTTTGCAGGAGGCACTTGGCACTGTCAAACCAGCCACAGGTGCCTGTGGGGGCACTTTTCATCTGGGAGGCATCCTGATCCATGCGGAATTTCAGCAGGCAGCCGGCCACTCCGGGCCACTGGGCTCTGAACAAGAATGATGGCCTTTCCCCAGAGAAACAAAACTCACAAGGCCAGGTTCCTGATGTCAGTTTGCAGGAGGCACTTGGCACTGTCAAACCAGCCACAGTTGCCTGTGGTGGCACCTTACATCTGGGAGGTATCCTGATCCGTGTGGAATTTCAGCAGGCAGCAGGCAAGTACGGGCCACCGGGCCCTGGACATGAACCATGGCCTTTCCCCTGAGAAAGAAAATCACCAGGCCAGGTTCCTGATGTCAGTTTGCAGGAAGCACTTGGCACTGTCAAACCAGCCACAGTTGCCTCTGGGGGCACCTTTCATCTCGGCGGCATCCTGGTCCGTGCAGAATTTCAGCAGGGGGCCGGCCACTCAGGACACCAGGCTCAGGATATGAACCATGGCCTTTCCCCAGAGAAACAAAACTCACCCGGCCAGGTTCCTGATGTCAGTTTGCAGGAGGCACTTGGCACTGTCAAACCAGCCACAGGTGCCTGTGGGGGCACCTTGCATCTCGGCGGCATCCTGATCCATGCCGAATTCCAGCAGGCAGCTGGCCACTCCGGGCCATTAGACCTTGGACACGTACAATGGCCTTTCCCCAGAGAAATAAAAGTCACCAGGCCAGGTTCCTGATGTCAGTTTGCAGGAGGCACTTGGCACTGTCAAACCAGCCACAGTTGCCTGTGGGGGCTCCTTTCATCTGGGAGTTATCCGCATCCGTGCGGAATTTCAACAGGCAGCCGGCCACTCCAGGCCACCTGGCCTTGGAGTGGAGCGATGGCTTTTCCCCAGAGAAACAAAAGTCACCCGGCCAGGTTCCTGATGTCAGTTTGCAGGAGGCACTTGGCACTGTCAAACCAGCCACACGCACCTGTATGGGCACCTTGCATCTGGGAGGTATCCTCATCTGTGCGGAAGTTCAGCAGGCTGCCGGCCACACCAGGCCACCGGGCAATGGACATGAACGATGCCCTTTCCCGTGAGAAACAAAAGTCACCAGGCCAGGTTCCTGATGTCAGTTTGCAGGAGGCGCTTGGCACTGTCAAACCAGCCACAGTTGCCTGTGGTGGTACTTTCCATCTGGGAGGTATCTTCAACAGTGCGGAATTTCAGCAGGCAGCCAGCCACTCTGGGCCACCCGTCCATGGATAGGAACGAAAGGCTTTCCCCAGAGAAACAAAACTCACCCGGCCAGGTTCCTGATGTCAGTTTGCAGGAGGCACTTGGCACTGTCAAACCAGCCACAGGTGCCTGTGGGGGCACTTTTCATCTGGGAGGCATCCTGATCCATGCGGAATTTCAGCAGGCAGCCGGCCACTCCGGGCCACTGGGCTCTGAACAAGAATGATGGCCTTTCCCCAGAGAAACAAAACTCACAAGGCCAGGTTCCTGATGTCAGTTTGCAGGAGGCACTTGGCACTGTCAAACCAGCCACAGTTGCCTGTGGTGGCACCTTACATCTGGGAGGTATCCTGATCCGTGTGGAATTTCAGCAGGCAGCAGGCAAGTACGGGCCACCGGGCCCTGGACATGAACCATGGCCTTTCCCCTGAGAAAGAAAATCACCAGGCCAGGTTTCTGATGTCAGTTTGCAGGAAGCACTTGGCACTGTCAAACCAGCCACAGTTGGCTCTGGGGGCACCTTTCATCTCGGCGGCATCCTGGTCCGTGCAGAATTTCAGCAGGGGGCCGGCCACTCAGGACACCAGGCTCAGGATATGAACCATGGCCTTTCCCCAGAGAAACAAAAGTCACCAGGCCAGGTTCCTGATGTCAGTTTGCAGGAGGCACTTGGCACTGTCAAACCAGCCACAGGTGCCTGTGGGGCACCTTGCATCTCGGAGGTATCCTGATCCGTGCGGAATTTCAGCAGTCAGCCGGCCACTTTGGGCCACAGTTTGTAGGATATGAACCATGGCCTTTCCCCAGAGAAACAAAAGTCACCAGGTCAGGTTCCTGATGTCAGTGTGCAGGAGGCACTTGGCACTGTCAAACCAGCCACAGTTGCCTGTGGGGGCACCTTGCATCTCGGCGGCATCCTGATCCATGCCGAATTCCAGCAGGCAGCCGGCCACTCCGGGCCATTAGACCTTGGACACGTACAATGGCCTTTCCCCAGAGAAATAAAAGTCACCAGGCCAGGTTCCTGATGTCAGTTTGCAGGAGGCACTTGGCACTGTCAAACCAGCCACAGTTGCCTGTGGGGGCTCCTTTCATCTGGGAGTTATCCGCATCCGTGCGGAATTTCAACAGGCAGCCGGCCACTCCAGGCCACCTGGCCTTGGAGTGGAGCGATGGCTTTTCCCCAGAGAAACAAAAGTCACCCGGCCAGGTTCCTGATGTCAGTTTGCAGGAGGCACTTGGCACTGTCAAACCAGCCACACGCACCTGTATGGGCACCTTGCATCTGGGAGGTATCCTCATCTGTGCGGAAGTTCAGCAGGCTGCCGGCCACACCAGGCCACCGGGCAATGGACATGAACGATGCCCTTTCCCGTGAGAAACAAAAGTCACCAGGCCAGGTTCCTGATGTCAGTTTGCAGGAGGCGCTTGGCACTGTCAAACCAGCCACAGTTGCCTGTGGTGGTACTTTCCATCTGGGAGGTATCTTCAACAGTGCGGAATTTCAGCAGGCAGCCAGCCACTCTGGGCCACCCGTCCATGGATAGGAACGAAAGGCTTTCCCCAGAGAAACAAAACTCACCCGGCCAGGTTCCTGATGTCAGTTTGCAGGAGGCACTTGGCACTGTCAAACCAGCCACAGGTGCCTGTGGGGGCACTTTTCATCTGGGAGGCATCCTGATCCATGCGGAATTTCAGCAGGCAGCCGGCCACTCCGGGCCACTGGGCTCTGAACAAGAATGATGGCCTTTCCCCAGAGAAACAAAAGTCACCCGGCCAGGTTCCTGATGTCAGTTTGCAGGAGGCACTTGGCACTGTCAAACCAGCCACAGTTGCCTGTGGTGGCACCTTACATCTGGGAGGTATCCTGATGGGTGTGGAATTTCAGCAGGCAGCAGGCAAGTACGGGCCACCGGGCCCTGGACATGAACCATGGCCTTTCCCCTGAGAAAGAAAATCACCAGGCCAGGTTCCTGATGTCAGTTTGCAGGAAGCACTTGGCACTGTCAAACCAGCCACAGTTGCCTCTGGGGGCACCTTTCATCTCGGCGGCATCCTGGTCCGTGCAGAATTTCAGCAGGGGGCCGGCCACTCAGGACACCAGGCTCAGGATATGAACCATGGCCTTTCCCCAGAGAAACAAAAGTCACCAGGCCAGGTTCCTGATGTCAGTTTGCAGGAGGCACTTGGCACTGTCAAACCAGCCACAGGTGCCTGTGGGGGCACCTTGCATCTCGGCGGCATCCTGATCCATGCCGAATTCCAGCAGGCAGCTGGCCACTCCGGGCCATTAGACCTTGGACACGTACAATGGCCTTTCCCCAGAGAAATAAAAGTCACCAGGCCAGGTTCCTGATGTCAGTTTGCAGGAGGCACTTGGCACTGTCAAACCAGCCACAGTTGCCTGTGGGGGCTCCTTTCATCTGGGAGTTATCCGCATCCGTGCGGAATTTCAACAGGCAGCCGGCCACTCCAGGCCACCTGGACTTGGAGTGGAGCGATGGCTTTTCCCCAGAGAAACAAAAGTCACCCGGCCAGGTTCCTGATGTCAGTTTGCAGGAGGCACTTGGCACTGTCAAACCAGCCACACGCACCTGTATGGGCACCTTGCATCTGGGAGGTATCCTCATCTGTGCGGAAGTTCAGCAGGCTGCCGGCCACACCAGGCCACCGGGCACTGGACACGAACGATGCCCTTTCCCGTGAGAAACAAAAGTCACCAGGCCAGGTTCCTGATGTCAGTTTGCAGGAGGCGCTTGGCACTGTCAAACCAGCCACAGTTGCCTGTGGTGGTACTTTCCATCTGGGAGGTATCTTCAACAGTGCGGAATTTCAGCAGGCAGCCAGCCACTCTGGGCCACCCGTCCATGGATAGGAACGAAAGGCTTTCCCCAGAGAAACAAAACTCACCCGGCCAGGTTCCTGATGTCAGTTTGCAGGAGGCACTTGGCACTGTCAAACCAGCCACAGGTGCCTGTGGGGGCACTTTTCATCTGGGAGGCATCCTGATCCATGCGGAATTTCAGCAGGCAGCCGGCCACTCCGGGCCACTGGGCTCTGAACAAGAATGATGGCCTTTCCCCAGAGAAACAAAACTCACAAGGCCAGGTTCCTGATGTCAGTTTGCAGGAGGCACTTGGCACTGTCAAACCAGCCACAGTTGCCTGTGGTGGCACCTTACATCTGGGAGGTATCCTGATCCGTGTGGAATTTCAGCAGGCAGCAGGCAAGTACGGGCCACCGGGCCCTGGACATGAACCATGGCCTTTCCCCTGAGAAAGAAAATCACCAGGCCAGGTTTCTGATGTCAGTTTGCAGGAAGCACTTGGCACTGTCAAACCAGCCACAGTTGCCTCTGGGGGCACCTTTCATCTCGGCGGCATCCTGGTCCGTGCAGAATTTCAGCAGGGGGCCGGCCACTCAGGACACCAGGCTCAGGATATGAACCATGGCCTTTCCCCAGAGAAACAAAAGTCACCAGGCCAGGTTCCTGATGTCAGTTTGCAGGAGGCACTTGGCACTGTCAAACCAGCCACAGGTGCCTGTGGGGCACCTTGCATCTCGGAGGTATCCTGATCCGTGCGGAATTTCAGCAGTCAGCCGGCCACTTTGGGCCACAGTTTGTAGGATATGAACCATGGCCTTTCCCCAGAGAAACAAAAGTCACCAGGTCAGGTTCCTGATGTCAGTGTGCAGGAGGCACTTGGCACTGTCAAACCAGCCACAGTTGCCTGTGGGGGCACCTTGCATCTCGGCGGCATCCTGATCCATGCCGAATTCCAGCAGGCAGCCGGCCACTCCGGGCCATTAGACCTTGGACACGTACAATGGCCTTTCCCCAGAGAAATAAAAGTCACCAGGCCAGGTTCCTGATGTCAGTTTGCAGGAGGCACTTGGCACTGTCAAACCAGCCACAGTTGCCTGTGGGGGCTCCTTTCATCTGGGAGTTATCCGCATCCGTGCGGAATTTCAACAGGCAGCCGGCCACTCCAGGCCACCTGGCCTTGGAGTGGAGCGATGGCTTTTCCCCAGAGAAACAAAAGTCACCCGGCCAGGTTCCTGATGTCAGTTTGCAGGAGGCACTTGGCACTGTCAAACCAGCCACACGCACCTGTATGGGCACCTTGCATCTGGGAGGTATCCTCGTCTGTGCGGAAGTTCAGCAGGCTGCCGGCCACACCAGGCCACCGGGCACTGGACACGAACGATGCCCTTTCCCGTGAGAAACAAAAGTCACCAGGCCAGGTTCCTGATGTCAGTTTGCAGGAGGCGCTTGGCACTGTCAAACCAGCCACAGTTGCCTGTGGTGGTACTTTCCATCTGGGAGGTATCTTCAACAGTGCGGAATTTCAGCAGGCAGCCAGCCACTCTGGGCCACCCGTCCATGGATAGGAACGAAAGGCTTTCCCCAGAGAAACAAAACTCACCCGGCCAGGTTCCTGATGTCAGTTTGCAGGAGGCACTTGGCACTGTCAAACCAGCCACAGGTGCCTGTGGGGGCACTTTTCATCTGGGAGGCATCCCGATCCATGCGGAATTTCAGCAGGCAGCCGGCCACTCCGGGCCACCAGGCCCTGGACAAGAACCACGGCTTTTCCCTAGGGAAACAAAAGTCACCCGGCCAGGTTCCTGATGTCAGTTTGCAGGAGGCACTTGGCACTGTCAAACCAGCCACAGTTGGCTGTGGGGGCACTTTCCATCTGGGAGGCATCCCGATCCATGCGGAATTTCAGCAGGCAGCCGGGCACTCCAGGCCGCAAGGCCCTGGACATGAATCATGGTCTTTCCCCAGAGAAAGGAAAGTCACAAGGCCAGGTTCCCGATGTCATTTTGCAGGAGGCACATGGCACTGTCAAACCAGCCACAGGTGCCTGTGGGGGCACCTTGCATCTCGGCGGCATCCTGATGCATGCCGAATTCCAGCAGGCAGCCGGCCACTCCGGGCCATTAGACCTTGGACACGTACAATGGCCTTTCCCCAGAGAAATAAAAGTCACCAGGCCAGGTTCCTGATGTCAGTTTGCAGGAGGCACTTGGCACTGTCAAACCAGCCACAGTTGCCTGTGGGGGCTCCTTTCATCTGGGAGTTATCCGCATCCGTGCGGAATTTCAACAGGCAGCCAGCCACTCTGGGCCACCCGTCCATGGATAGGAACGAAAGGCTTTCCCCTGAGAAACAAAACTCACCCGGCCAGGTTCCTGATGTCAGTTTGCAGGAGGCACTTGGCACTGTCAAACCAGCCACAGGTGCCTGTGGGGGCACTTTTCATCTGGGAGGCATCCTGATCCATGCGGAATTTCAGCAGGCAGCCGGCCACTCCGGGCCACTGGGCTCTGAACAAGAATGATGGCCTTTCCCCAGAGAAACAAAAGTCACCCGGCCAGGTTCCTGATGTCAGTTTGCAGGAGGCACTTGGCACTGTCAAACCAGCCACAGTTGCCTGTGGTGGCACCTTACATCTGGGAGGTATCCTGATGGGTGTGGAATTTCAGCAGGCAGCAGGCAAGTACGGGCCACCGGGCCCTGGACATGAACCATGGCCTTTCCCCTGAGAAAGAAAATCACCAGGCCAGGTTCCTGATGTCAGTTTGCAGGAAGCACTTGGCACTGTCAAACCAGCCACAGTTGCCTCTGGGGGCACCTTTCATCTCGGCGGCATCCTGGTCCGTGCAGAATTTCAGCAGGGGGCCGGCCACTCAGGACACCAGGCTCAGGATATGAACCATGGCCTTTCCCCAGAGAAACAAAAGTCACCAGGCCAGGTTCCTGATGTCAGTTTGCAGGAGGCACTTGGCACTGTCAAACCAGCCACAGGTGCCTGTGGGGGCACCTTGCATCTCGGCGGCATCCTGATCCATGCCGAATTCCAGCAGGCAGCTGGCCACTCCGGGCCATTAGACCTTGGACACGTACAATGGCCTTTCCCCAGAGAAATAAAAGTCACCAGGCCAGGTTCCTGATGTCAGTTTGCAGGAGGCACTTGGCACTGTCAAACCAGCCACAGTTGCCTGTGGGGGCTCCTTTCATCTGGGAGTTATCCGCATCCGTGCGGAATTTCAACAGGCAGCCGGCCACTCCAGGCCACCTGGACTTGGAGTGGAGCGATGGCTTTTCCCCAGAGAAACAAAAGTCACCCGGCCAGGTTCCTGATGTCAGTTTGCAGGAGGCACTTGGCACTGTCAAACCAGCCACACGCACCTGTATGGGCACCTTGCATCTGGGAGGTATCCTCATCTGTGCGGAAGTTCAGCAGGCTGCCGGCCACACCAGGCCACCGGGCACTGGACACGAACGATGCCCTTTCCCGTGAGAAACAAAAGTCACCAGGCCAGGTTCCTGATGTCAGTTTGCAGGAGGCGCTTGGCACTGTCAAACCAGCCACAGTTGCCTGTGGTGGTACTTTCCATCTGGGAGGTATCTTCAACAGTGCGGAATTTCAGCAGGCAGCCAGCCACTCTGGGCCACCCGTCCATGGATAGGAACGAAAGGCTTTCCCCAGAGAAACAAAACTCACCCGGCCAGGTTCCTGATGTCAGTTTGCAGGAGGCACTTGGCACTGTCAAACCAGCCACAGGTGCCTGTGGGGGCACTTTTCATCTGGGAGGCATCCTGATCCATGCGGAATTTCAGCAGGCAGCCGGCCACTCCGGGCCACTGGGCTCTGAACAAGAATGATGGCCTTTCCCCAGAGAAACAAAACTCACAAGGCCAGGTTCCTGATGTCAGTTTGCAGGAGGCACTTGGCACTGTCAAACCAGCCACAGTTGCCTGTGGTGGCACCTTACATCTGGGAGGTATCCTGATCCGTGTGGAATTTCAGCAGGCAGCAGGCAAGTACGGGCCACCGGGCCCTGGACATGAACCATGGCCTTTCCCCTGAGAAAGAAAATCACCAGGCCAGGTTTCTGATGTCAGTTTGCAGGAAGCACTTGGCACTGTCAAACCAGCCACAGTTGCCTCTGGGGGCACCTTTCATCTCGGCGGCATCCTGGTCCGTGCAGAATTTCAGCAGGGGGCCGGCCACTCAGGACACCAGGCTCAGGATATGAACCATGGCCTTTCCCCAGAGAAACAAAAGTCACCAGGCCAGGTTCCTGATGTCAGTTTGCAGGAGGCACTTGGCACTGTCAAACCAGCCACAGGTGCCTGTGGGGCACCTTGCATCTCGGAGGTATCCTGATCCGTGCGGAATTTCAGCAGTCAGCCGGCCACTTTGGGCCACAGTTTGTAGGATATGAACCATGGCCTTTCCCCAGAGAAACAAAAGTCACCAGGTCAGGTTCCTGATGTCAGTGTGCAGGAGGCACTTGGCACTGTCAAACCAGCCACAGTTGCCTGTGGGGGCACCTTGCATCTCGGCGGCATCCTGATCCATGCCGAATTCCAGCAGGCAGCCGGCCACTCCGGGCCATTAGACCTTGGACACGTACAATGGCCTTTCCCCAGAGAAATAAAAGTCACCAGGCCAGGTTCCTGATGTCAGTTTGCAGGAGGCACTTGGCACTGTCAAACCAGCCACAGTTGCCTGTGGGGGCTCCTTTCATCTGGGAGTTATCCGCATCCGTGCGGAATTTCAACAGGCAGCCGGCCACTCCAGGCCACCTGGCCTTGGAGTGGAGCGATGGCTTTTCCCCAGAGAAACAAAAGTCACCCGGCCAGGTTCCTGATGTCAGTTTGCAGGAGGCACTTGGCACTGTCAAACCAGCCACACGCACCTGTATGGGCACCTTGCATCTGGGAGGTATCCTCGTCTGTGCGGAAGTTCAGCAGGCTGCCGGCCACACCAGGCCACCGGGCACTGGACACGAACGATGCCCTTTCCCGTGAGAAACAAAAGTCACCAGGCCAGGTTCCTGATGTCAGTTTGCAGGAGGCGCTTGGCACTGTCAAACCAGCCACAGTTGCCTGTGGTGGTACTTTCCATCTGGGAGGTATCTTCAACAGTGCGGAATTTCAGCAGGCAGCCAGCCACTCTGGGCCACCCGTCCATGGATAGGAACGAAAGGCTTTCCCCAGAGAAACAAAACTCACCCGGCCAGGTTCCTGATGTCAGTTTGCAGGAGGCACTTGGCACTGTCAAACCAGCCACAGGTGCCTGTGGGGGCACTTTTCATCTGGGAGGCATCCCGATCCATGCGGAATTTCAGCAGGCAGCCGGCCACTCCGGGCCACCAGGCCCTGGACAAGAACCACGGCTTTTCCCTAGGGAAACAAAAGTCACCCGGCCAGGTTCCTGATGTCAGTTTGCAGGAGGCACTTGGCACTGTCAAACCAGCCACAGTTGGCTGTGGGGGCACTTTCCATCTGGGAGGCATCCCGATCCATGCGGAATTTCAGCAGGCAGCCGGGCACTCCAGGCCGCAAGGCCCTGGACATGAATCATGGTCTTTCCCCAGAGAAAGGAAAGTCACAAGGCCAGGTTCCCGATGTCATTTTGCAGGAGGCACATGGCACTGTCAAACCAGCCACAGGTGCCTGTGGGGGCACCTTGCATCTCGGCGGCATCCTGATGCATGCCGAATTCCAGCAGGCAGCCGGCCACTCCGGGCCATTAGACCTTGGACACGTACAATGGCCTTTCCCCAGAGAAATAAAAGTCACCAGGCCAGGTTCCTGATGTCAGTTTGCAGGAGGCACTTGGCACTGTCAAACCAGCCACAGTTGCCTGTGGGGGCTCCTTTCATCTGGGAGTTATCCGCATCCGTGCGGAATTTCAACAGGCAGCCAGCCACTCTGGGCCACCCGTCCATGGATAGGAACGAAAGGCTTTCCCCTGAGAAACAAAACTCACCCGGCCAGGTTCCTGATGTCAGTTTGCAGGAGGCACTTGGCACTGTCAAACCAGCCACAGGTGCCTGTGGGGGCACTTTTCATCTGGGAGGCATCCTGATCCATGCGGAATTTCAGCAGGCAGCCGGCCACTCCGGGCCACTGGGCTCTGAACAAGAATGATGGCCTTTCCCCAGAGAAACAAAACTCACCCGGCCAGGTTCCTGATGTCAGTTTGCAGGAGGCACTTGGCACTGTCAAACCAGCCACAGTTGCCTGTGGTGGCACCTTACATCTGGGAGGTATCCTGATCCGTGTGGAATTTCAGCAGGCAGCAGGCAAGTACGGGCCACCGGGCCCTGGACATGAACCATGGCCTTTCCCCTGAGAAAGAAAATCACCAGGCCAGGTTTCTGATGTCAGTTTGCAGGAAGCACTTGGCACTGTCAAACCAGCCACAGTTGCCTCTGGGGGCACCTTTCATCTCGGCGGCATCCTGGTCCGTGCAGAATTTCAGCAGGGGGCCGGCCACTCAGGACACCAGGCTCAGGATATGAACCATGGCCTTTCCCCAGAGAAACAAAAGTCACCAGGCCAGGTTCCTGATGTCAGTTTGCAGGAGGCACTTGGCACTGTCAAACCAGCCACAGGTGCCTGTGGGGCACCTTGCATCTCGGAGGTATCCTGATCCGTGCGGAATTTCAGCAGTCAGCCGGCCACTTTGGGCCACAGTTTGTAGGATATGAACCATGGCCTTTCCCCAGAGAAACAAAAGTCACCAGGTCAGGTTCCTGATGTCAGTGTGCAGGAGGCACTTGGCACTGTCAAACCAGCCACAGTTGCCTGTGGGGGCACCTTGCATCTCGGCGGCATCCTGATCCATGCCGAATTCCAGCAGGCAGCCGGCCACTCCGGGCCATTAGACCTTGGACACGTACAATGGCCTTTCCCCAGAGAAATAAAAGTCACCAGGCCAGGTTCCTGATGTCAGTTTGCAGGAGGCACTTGGCACTGTCAAACCAGCCACAGTTGCCTGTGGGGGCTCCTTTCATCTGGGAGTTATCCGCATCCGTGCGGAATTTCAACAGGCAGCCGGCCACTCCAGGCCACCTGGCCCTGGAGTGGAGCGATGGCTTTTCCCCAGAGAAACAAAAGTCACCCGGCCAGGTTCCTGATGTCAGTTTGCAGGAGGCACTTGGCACTGTCAAACCAGCCACAGGTGCCTGTGGGGGCACTTTTCATCTGGGAGGCATCCCGATCCATGCGGAATTTCAGCAGGCAGCCGGCCACTCCGGGCCACCAGGCCCTGGACATGAACCACGGCTTTTCCCTAGGGAAACAAAAGTCACCCGGCCAGGTTCCTGATGTCAGTTTGCAGGAGGCACTTGGCACTGTCAAACCAGCCACAGTTGGCTGTGGGGGCACTTTCCATCTGGGAGGCATCCTGATCCATGCGGAATTTCAGCAGGCAGCCGGGCACTCCAGGCCGCAAGGCCCTGGACATGAATCATGGTCTTTCCCCAGAGAAAGGAAAGTCACAAGGCCAGGTTCCTGATGTCATTTTGCAGGAGGCACTTGGCACTGTCAAACCAGCCACAGGTGCCTGTGGGGGCACCTTGCATCTCGGCGGCATCCTGATCCATGCCGAATTCCAGCAGGCAGCCGGCCACTCCGGGCCATTAGACCTTGGACACGTACAATGGCCTTTCCCCAGAGAAATAAAAGTCACCAGGCCAGGTTCCTGATGTCAGTTTGCAGGAGGCACTTGGCACTGTCAAACCAGCCACAGTTGCCTGTGGGGGCTCCTTTCATCTGGGAGTTATCCGCATCCGTGCGGAATTTCAACAGGCAGCCGGCCACTCCAGGCCACCTGGCCTTGGAGTGGAGCGATGGCTTTTCCCCAGAGAAACAAAAGTCACCCGGCCAGGTTCCTGATGTCAGTTTGCAGGAGGCACTTGGCACTGTCAAACCAGCCACACGCACCTGTATGGGCACCTTGCATCTGGGAGGTATCCTCATCTGTGCGGAAGTTCAGCAGGCTGCCGGCCACACCAGGCCACCGGGCAATGGACATGAACGATGCCCTTTCCCGTGAGAAACAAAAGTCACCAGGCCAGGTTCCTGATGTCAGTTTGCAGGAGGCGCTTGGCACTGTCAAACCAGCCACAGTTGCCTGTGGTGGTACTTTCCATCTGGGAGGTATCTTCAACAGTGCGGAATTTCAGCAGGCAGCCAGCCACTCTGGGCCACCCGTCCATGGATAGGAACGAAAGGCTTTCCCCAGAGAAACAAAACTCACCCGGCCAGGTTCCTGATGTCAGTTTGCAGGAGGCACTTGGCACTGTCAAACCAGCCACAGGTGCCTGTGGGGGCACTTTTCATCTGGGAGGCATCCTGATCCATGCGGAATTTCAGCAGGCAGCCGGCCACTCCGGGCCACTGGGCTCTGAACAAGAATGATGGCCTTTCCCCAGAGAAACAAAACTCACCCGGCCAGGTTCCTGATGTCAGTTTGCAGGAGGCACTTGGCACTGTCAAACCAGCCACAGTTGCCTGTGGTGGCACCTTACATCTGGGAGGTATCCTGATCCGTGTGGAATTTCAGCAGGCAGCAGGCAAGTACGGGCCACCGGGCCCTGGACATGAACCATGGCCTTTCCCCTGAGAAAGAAAATCACCAGGCCAGGTTTCTGATGTCAGTTTGCAGGAAGCACTTGGCACTGTCAAACCAGCCACAGTTGCCTCTGGGGGCACCTTTCATCTCGGCGGCATCCTGGTCCGTGCAGAATTTCAGCAGGGGGCCGGCCACTCAGGACACCAGGCTCAGGATATGAACCATGGCCTTTCCCCAGAGAAACAAAAGTCACCAGGCCAGGTTCCTGATGTCAGTTTGCAGGAGGCACTTGGCACTGTCAAACCAGCCACAGGTGCCTGTGGGGCACCTTGCATCTCGGAGGTATCCTGATCCGTGCGGAATTTCAGCAGTCAGCCGGCCACTTTGGGCCACAGTTTGTAGGATATGAACCATGGCCTTTCCCCAGAGAAACAAAAGTCACCAGGTCAGGTTCCTGATGTCAGTGTGCAGGAGGCACTTGGCACTGTCAAACCAGCCACAGTTGCCTGTGGGGGCACCTTGCATCTCGGCGGCATCCTGATCCATGCCGAATTCCAGCAGGCAGCCGGCCACTCCGGGCCATTAGACCTTGGACACGTACAATGGCCTTTCCCCAGAGAAATAAAAGTCACCAGGCCAGGTTCCTGATGTCAGTTTGCAGGAGGCACTTGGCACTGTCAAACCAGCCACAGTTGCCTGTGGGGGCTCCTTTCATCTGGGAGTTATCCGCATCCGTGCGGAATTTCAACAGGCAGCCGGCCACTCCAGGCCACCTGGCCTTGGAGTGGAGCGATGGCTTTTCCCCAGAGAAACAAAAGTCACCCGGCCAGGTTCCTGATGTCAGTTTGCAGGAGGCACTTGGCACTGTCAAACCAGCCACACGCACCTGTATGGGCACCTTGCATCTGGGAGGTATCCTCGTCTGTGCGGAAGTTCAGCAGGCTGCCGGCCACACCAGGCCACCGGGCACTGGACACGAACGATGCCCTTTCCCGTGAGAAACAAAAGTCACCAGGCCAGGTTCCTGATGTCAGTTTGCAGGAGGCGCTTGGCACTGTCAAACCAGCCACAGTTGCCTGTGGTGGTACTTTCCATCTGGGAGGTATCTTCAACAGTGCGGAATTTCAGCAGGCAGCCAGCCACTCTGGGCCACCCGTCCATGGATAGGAACGAAAGGCTTTCCCCAGAGAAACAAAACTCACCCGGCCAGGTTCCTGATGTCAGTTTGCAGGAGGCACTTGGCACTGTCAAACCAGCCACAGGTGCCTGTGGGGGCACTTTTCATCTGGGAGGCATCCTGATCCATGCGGAATTTCAGCAGGCAGCCGGCCACTCCGGGCCACTGGGCTCTGAACAAGAATGATGGCCTTTCCCCAGAGAAACAAAACTCACAAGGCCAGGTTCCTGATGTCAGTTTGCAGGAGGCACTTGGCACTGTCAAACCAGCCACAGTTGCCTGTGGTGGCACCTTACATCTGGGAGGTATCCTGATCCGTGTGGAATTTCAGCAGGCAGCAGGCAAGTACGGGCCACCGGGCCCTGGACATGAACCATGGCCTTTCCCCTGAGAAAGAAAATCACCAGGCCAGGTTTCTGATGTCAGTTTGCAGGAAGCACTTGGCACTGTCAAACCAGCCACAGTTGCCTCTGGGGGCACCTTTCATCTCGGCGGCATCCTGGTCCGTGCAGAATTTCAGCAGGGGGCCGGCCACTCAGGACACCAGGCTCAGGATATGAACCATGGCCTTTCCCCAGAGAAACAAAAGTCACCAGGCCAGGTTCCTGATGTCAGTTTGCAGGAGGCACTTGGCACTGTCAAACCAGCCACAGGTGCCTGTGGGGCACCTTGCATCTCGGAGGTATCCTGATCCGTGCGGAATTTCAGCAGTCAGCCGGCCACTTTGGGCCACAGTTTGTAGGATATGAACCATGGCCTTTCCCCAGAGAAACAAAAGTCACCAGGTCAGGTTCCTGATGTCAGTGTGCAGGAGGCACTTGGCACTGTCAAACCAGCCACAGTTGCCTGTGGGGGCACCTTGCATCTCGGCGGCATCCTGATCCATGCCGAATTCCAGCAGGCAGCCGGCCACTCCGGGCCATTAGACCTTGGACACGTACAATGGCCTTTCCCCAGAGAAATAAAAGTCACCAGGCCAGGTTCCTGATGTCAGTTTGCAGGAGGCACTTGGCACTGTCAAACCAGCCACAGTTGCCTGTGGGGGCTCCTTTCATCTGGGAGTTATCCGCATCCGTGCGGAATTTCAACAGGCAGCCGGCCACTCCAGGCCACCTGGCCTTGGAGTGGAGCGATGGCTTTTCCCCAGAGAAACAAAAGTCACCCGGCCAGGTTCCTGATGTCAGTTTGCAGGAGGCACTTGGCACTGTCAAACCAGCCACACGCACCTGTATGGGCACCTTGCATCTGGGAGGTATCCTCGTCTGTGCGGAAGTTCAGCAGGCTGCCGGCCACACCAGGCCACCGGGCACTGGACACGAACGATGCCCTTTCCCGTGAGAAACAAAAGTCACCAGGCCAGGTTCCTGATGTCAGTTTGCAGGAGGCGCTTGGCACTGTCAAACCAGCCACAGTTGCCTGTGGTGGTACTTTCCATCTGGGAGGTATCTTCAACAGTGCGGAATTTCAGCAGGCAGCCAGCCACTCTGGGCCACCCGTCCATGGATAGGAACGAAAGGCTTTCCCCAGAGAAACAAAACTCACCCGGCCAGGTTCCTGATGTCAGTTTGCAGGAGGCACTTGGCACTGTCAAACCAGCCACAGGTGCCTGTGGGGGCACTTTTCATCTGGGAGGCATCCCGATCCATGCGGAATTTCAGCAGGCAGCCGGCCACTCCGGGCCACCAGGCCCTGGACAAGAACCACGGCTTTTCCCTAGGGAAACAAAAGTCACCCGGCCAGGTTCCTGATGTCAGTTTGCAGGAGGCACTTGGCACTGTCAAACCAGCCACAGTTGGCTGTGGGGGCACTTTCCATCTGGGAGGCATCCCGATCCATGCGGAATTTCAGCAGGCAGCCGGGCACTCCAGGCCGCAAGGCCCTGGACATGAATCATGGTCTTTCCCCAGAGAAAGGAAAGTCACAAGGCCAGGTTCCCGATGTCATTTTGCAGGAGGCACATGGCACTGTCAAACCAGCCACAGGTGCCTGTGGGGGCACCTTGCATCTCGGCGGCATCCTGATGCATGCCGAATTCCAGCAGGCAGCCGGCCACTCCGGGCCATTAGACCTTGGACACGTACAATGGCCTTTCCCCAGAGAAATAAAAGTCACCAGGCCAGGTTCCTGATGTCAGTTTGCAGGAGGCACTTGGCACTGTCAAACCAGCCACAGTTGCCTGTGGGGGCTCCTTTCATCTGGGAGTTATCCGCATCCGTGCGGAATTTCAACAGGCAGCCAGCCACTCTGGGCCACCCGTCCATGGATAGGAACGAAAGGCTTTCCCCTGAGAAACAAAACTCACCCGGCCAGGTTCCTGATGTCAGTTTGCAGGAGGCACTTGGCACTGTCAAACCAGCCACAGGTGCCTGTGGGGGCACTTTTCATCTGGGAGGCATCCTGATCCATGCGGAATTTCAGCAGGCAGCCGGCCACTCCGGGCCACTGGGCTCTGAACAAGAATGATGGCCTTTCCCCAGAGAAACAAAACTCACAAGGCCAGGTTCCTGATGTCAGTTTGCAGGAGGCACTTGGCACTGTCAAACCAGCCACAGTTGCCTGTGGTGGCACCTTACATCTGGGAGGTATCCTGATCCGTGTGGAATTTCAGCAGGCAGCAGGCAAGTACGGGCCACCGGGCCCTGGACATGAACCATGGCCTTTCCCCTGAGAAAGAAAATCACCAGGCCAGGTTTCTGATGTCAGTTTGCAGGAAGCACTTGGCACTGTCAAACCAGCCACAGTTGCCTCTGGGGGCACCTTTCATCTCGGCGGCATCCTGGTCCGTGCAGAATTTCAGCAGGGGGCCGGCCACTCAGGACACCAGGCTCAGGATATGAACCATGGCCTTTCCCCAGAGAAACAAAAGTCACCAGGCCAGGTTCCTGATGTCAGTTTGCAGGAGGCACTTGGCACTGTCAAACCAGCCACAGGTGCCTGTGGGGCACCTTGCATCTCGGAGGTATCCTGATCCGTGCGGAATTTCAGCAGTCAGCCGGCCACTTTGGGCCACAGTTTGTAGGATATGAACCATGGCCTTTCCCCAGAGAAACAAAAGTCACCAGGTCAGGTTCCTGATGTCAGTGTGCAGGAGGCACTTGGCACTGTCAAACCAGCCACAGTTGCCTGTGGGGGCACCTTGCATCTCGGCGGCATCCTGATCCATGCCGAATTCCAGCAGGCAGCCGGCCACTCCGGGCCATTAGACCTTGGACACGTACAATGGCCTTTCCCCAGAGAAATAAAAGTCACCAGGCCAGGTTCCTGATGTCAGTTTGCAGGAGGCACTTGGCACTGTCAAACCAGCCACAGTTGCCTGTGGGGGCTCCTTTCATCTGGGAGTTATCCGCATCCGTGCGGAATTTCAACAGGCAGCCGGCCACTCCAGGCCACCTGGCCCTGGAGTGGAGCGATGGCTTTTCCCCAGAGAAACAAAAGTCACCCGGCCAGGTTCCTGATGTCAGTTTGCAGGAGGCACTTGGCACTGTCAAACCAGCCACAGTTGGCTGTGGGGGCACTTTCCATCTGGGAGGCATCCTGATCCATGCGGAATTTCAGCAGGCAGCCGGGCACTCCAGGCCGCAAGGCCCTGGACATGAATCATGGTCTTTCCCCAGAGAAAGGAAAGTCACAAGGCCAGGTTCCTGATGTCATTTTGCAGGAGGCACTTGGCACTGTCAAACCAGCCACAGGTGCCTGTGGGGGCACCTTGCATCTCGGCGGCATCCTGATCCATGCCGAATTCCAGCAGGCAGCCGGCCACTCCGGGCCATTAGACCTTGGACACGTACAATGGCCTTTCCCCCGAGAAATAAAAGTCACCAGGCCAGGTTCCTGATGTCAGTTTGCAGGAGGCACTTGGCACTGTCAAACCAGCCACAGTTGCCTGTGGGGGCTCCTTTCATCTGGGAGTTATCCGCATCCGTGCGGAATTTCAACAGGCAGCCGGCCACTCCAGGCCACCTGGCCTTGGAGTGGAGCGATGGCTTTTCCCCAGAGAAACAAAAGTCACCCGGCCAGGTTCCTGATGTCAGTTTGCAGGAGGCACTTGGCACTGTCAAACCAGCCACACGCACCTGTATGGGCACCTTGCATCTGGGAGGTATCCTCATCTGTGCGGAAGTTCAGCAGGCTGCCGGCCACACCAGGCCACCGGGCAATGGACATGAACGATGCCCTTTCCCGTGAGAAACAAAAGTCACCAGGCCAGGTTCCTGATGTCAGTTTGCAGGAGGCGCTTGGCACTGTCAAAGCAGCCACAGTTGCCTGTGGTGGTACTTTCCATCTGGGAGGTATCTTCAACAGTGCGGAATTTCAGCAGGCAGCCAGCCACTCTGGGCCACCCGTCCATGGATAGGAACGAAAGGCTTTCCCCAGAGAAACAAAACTCACCCGGCCAGGTTCCTGATGTCAGTTTGCAGGAGGCACTTGGCACTGTCAAACCAGCCACAGGTGCCTGTGGGGCACCTTGCATCTCGGAGGTATCCTGATCCGTGCGGAATTTCAGCAGTCAGCCGGCCAATTTGGGCCACAGTTTGTAGGATATGAACCATGGCCTTTCCCCAGAGAAACAAAAGTCACCAGGTCAGGTTCCTGATGTCAGTGTGCAGGAGGCACTTGGCACTGTCAAACCAGCCACAGTTGCCTGTGGGGGCACCTTGCATCTCGGCGGCATCCTGATCCATGCCGAATTCCAGCAGGCAGCCGGCCACTCCGGGCCATTAGACCTTGGACACGTACAATGGCCTTTCCCCAGAGAAATAAAAGTCACCAGGCCAGGTTCCTGATGTCCGTTTGCAGGAGGCACTTGGCACTGTCAAACCAGCCACAGTTGCCTGTGGGGGCTCCTTTCATCTGGGAGTTATCCGCATCCGTGCGGAATTTCAACAGGCAGCCGGCCACTCCAGGCCACCTGGGCCTGGAGTGGAGCGATGGCTTTTCCCCAGAGAAACAAAAGTCACCCGGCCAGGTTCCTGATGTCAGTTTGCAGGAGGCACTTGGCACTGTCAAACCAGCCACACGCACCTGTATGGGCACCTTGCATCTGGGAGGTATCCTCATCTGTGCGGAAGTTCAGCAGGCTGCCGGCCACACCAGGCCACCGGGCACTGGACACGAACGATGCCCTTTCCCGTGAGAAACAAAAGTCACCAGGCCAGGTTCCTGATGTCAGTTTGCAGGAGGCGCTTGGCACTGTCAAACCAGCCACAGTTGCCTGTGGTGGTACTTTCCATCTGGGAGGTATCTTCAACAGTGCGGAATTTCAGCAGGCAGCCAGCCACTCTGGGCCACCCGTCCATGGATAGGAACGAAAGGCTTTCCCCTGAGAAACAAAAGACACCAGGCCAGGTTCCTGATGTCAGTTTGCAGGAGGCACTTGGCACTGTCAAACCAGCCACAGGTGCCTGTGGGGGCACTTTTCATCTGGGAGGCATCCCGATCCATGCGGAATTTCAGCAGGCAGCCGGCCACTCCGGGCCACCAGGCCCTGGACAAGAACCACGGCTTTTCCCTAGGGAAACAAAAGTCACCCGGCCAGGTTCCTGATGTCACTTTGCAGGAGGCACTTGGCACTGTCAAACCAGCCACAGTTGCCTGTGGGGGCACTTTCCATCTGGGAGGCATCCCGATCCATGCGGAATTTCAGCAGGCAGCCGGGCACTCCAGGCCGCAAGGCCCTGGACATGAATCATGGTCTTTCCCCAGAGAAAGGAAAGTCACAAGGCCAGGTTCCTGATGTCATTTTGCAGGAGGCACATGGCACTGTCAAACCAGCCACAGGTGCCTGTGGGGGCACCTTGCATCTCGGCGGCATCCTGATCCATGCCGAATTCCAGCAGGCAGCCGGCCACTCCGGGCCATTAGACCTTGGACACGTACAATGGCCTTTCCCCAGAGAAATAAAAGTCACCAGGCCAGGTTCCTGATGTCCGTTTGCAGGAGGCACTTGGCACTGTCAAACCAGCCACAGTTGCCTGTGGGGGCTCCTTTCATCTGGGAGTTATCCGCATCCGTGCGGAATTTCAACAGGCAGCCGGCCACTCCAGGCCACCTGGCCTTGGAGTGGAGCGATGGCTTTTCCCCAGAGAAACAAAAGTCACCCGGCCAGGTTCCTGATGTCAGTTTGCAGGAGGCACTTGGCACTGTCAAACCAGCCACACTCACCTGTATGGGCACCTTGCATCTGGGAGGTATCCTCATCTGTGCGGAAGTTCAGCAGGCTGCCGGCCACACCAGGCCACCGGGCAATGGACATGAACGATGCCCTTTCCCGTGAGAAACAAAAGTCACCAGGCCAGGTTCCTGATGTCAGTTTGCAGGAGGCGCTTGGCACTGTCAAACCAGCCACAGTTGCCTGTGGTGGTACTTTCCATCTGGGAGGTATCTTCAACAGTGCGGAATTTCAGCAGGCAGCCAGCCACTCTGGGCCATCCGTCCATGGATAGGAACGAAAGGCTTTCCCCAGAGAAACAAAACTCACCCGGCCAGGTTCCTGATGTCAGTTTGCAGGAGGCACTTGGCACTGTCAAACCAGCCACAGGTGCCTGTGGGGGCACTTTTCATCTGGGAGGCATCCTGATCCATGCGGAATTTCAGCAGGCAGCCGGCCACTCCAGGCCACTGGGCTCTGAACAAGAATGATGGCCTTTCCCCAGAGAAACAAAACTCTCAAGGCCAGGTTCCTGATGTCAGTTTCCAGGAGGCACTTGGCACTGTCAAACCAGCCACAGTTGCCTGTGGTGGCACCTTACATCTGGGAGGTATCCTGATCCGTGTGGAATTACAGCAGGCAGCAGGCAAGTACGGGCCACCGGGCCCTGGACATGAACCATGGCCTTTCCCCTGAGAAAGAAAATCACCAGGCCAGGTTCCTGATGTCAGTTTGCAGGAAGCACTTGGCACTGTCAAACCAGCCACAGTTGCCTCTGGGGGCACCTTTCATCTCGGCGGCATCCTGGTCCGTGCAGAATTTCAGCAGGGGGCCGGCCACTCAGGACACCAGGCTCAGGATATGAACCATGGCCTTTCCCCAGAGAAACAAAAGTCACCAGGCCAGGTTCCTGATGTCAGTTTGCAGGAGGCACTTGGCACTGTCAAACCAGCCACAGGTGCCTGTGGGGCACCTTGCATCTCGGAGGTATCCTGATCCGTGCGGAATTCCAGCAGGCAGCCGGCCACTCCGGGCCATTAGACCTTGGACACGTACAATGGCCTTTCCCCAGAGAAATAAAAGTCACCAGGCCAGGTTCCTGATGTCAGTTTGCAGGAGGCACTTGGCACTGTCAAACCAGCCACAGTTGCCTGTGGGGGCTCCTTTCATCTGGGAGTTATCCGCATCCGTGCGGAATTTCAACAGGCAGCCGGCCACTCCAGGCCACCTGGCCTTGGAGTGGAGCGATGGCTTTTCCCTAGGGAAACAAAAGTCACCTGGCCAGGTTCCTGATGTCAGTTTGCAGGAGGCACTTGGCACTGTCAAACCAGCCACAGGTGCCTGTGGGGCACCTTGCATCTCGGAGGTATCCTGATCCGTGCGGAATTTCAGCAGTCAGCCGGCCACTTTGGGCCACAGTTTGTAGGATATGAACCATGGCCTTTCCCCAGAGAAACAAAAGTCACCAGGTCAGGTTCCTGATGTCAGTGTGCAGGAGGCACTTGGCACCGTCAAACCAGCCACAGTTGCCTGTGGGGGCACCTTGCATCTCGGCGGCATCCTGATCCATGCCGAATTCCAGCAGGCAGCCGGCCACTCCGGGCCATTAGACCTTGGACACGTACAATGGCCTTTCCCCAGAGAAATAAAAGTCACCAGGCCAGGTTCCTGATGTCAGTTTGCAGGAGGCACTTGGCACTGTCAAACCAGCCACAGTTGCCTGTGGGGGCTCCTTTCATCTGGGAGTTATCCGCATCCGTGCGGAATTTCAACAGGCAGCCGGCCACTCCAGGCCACCTGGCCCTGGAGTGGAGCGATGGCTTTTCCCCAGAGAAACAAAAGTCACCCGGCCAGGTTCCTGATGTCAGTTTGCAGGAGGCACTTGGCACTGTCAAACCAGCCACACGCACCTGTATGGGCACCTTGCATCTGGGCGGTATCCTCATCTGTGCGGAAGTTCAGCAGGCTGCCGGCCACACCAGGCCACCGGGCACTGGACACGAACGATGCCCTTTCCCGTGAGAAACAAAAGTCACCAGGCCAGGTTCCTGATGTCAGTTTGCAGGAGGCGCTTGGCACTGTCAAACCAGCCACAGTTGCCTGTGGTGGTACTTTCCATCTGGGAGGTATCTTCAACAGTGCGGAATTTCAGCAGGCAGCCAGCCACTCTGGGCCACCCGTCCATGGATAGGAACGAAAGGCTTTCCGCTGAGAAACAAAAGACACCAGGCCAGGTTCCTGATGTCAGTTTGCAGGAGGCACTTGGCACTGTCAAACCAGCCACAGGTGCCTGTGGGGGCACTTTTCATCTGGGAGGCATCCCGATCCATGCGGAATTTCAGCAGGCAGCCGGCCACTCCGGGCCACCAGGCCCTGGAGAAGAACCACGGCTTTTCCCTAGGGAAACAAAAGTCACCCGGCCAGGTTCCTGATGTCAGTTTGCAGGAGGCACTTGGCACTGTCAAACCAGCCACAGTTGGCTGTGGGGGCACTTTCCATCTGGGAGGCATCCCGATCCATGCGGAATTTCAGCAGGCAGCCGGGCACTCCAGGCCGCAAGGCCCTGGACATGAATCATGGTCTTTCCCCAGAGAAAGGAAAGTCACAAGGCCAGGTTCCTGATGTCATTTTGCAGGAGGCACATGGCACTGTCAAACCAGCCACAGGTGCCTGTGGGGGCACCTTGCATCTGGGCGGCATCCTGATCCATGCCGAATTCCAGCAGGCAGCCGGCCACTCCGGGCCATTAGACCTTGGACACGTACAATGGCCTTTCCCCAGAGAAATAAAAGTCACCAGGCCAGGTTCCTGATGTCAGTTTGCAGGAGGCACTTGGCACTGTCAAACCAGCCACAGTTGCCTGTGGGGGCTCCTTTCATCTGGGAGTTATCCGCATCCGTGCGGAATTTCAACAGGCAGCCGGCCACTCCAGGCCACCTGGCCTTGGAGTGGAGCGATGGCTTTTCCCCAGAGAAACAAAAGTCACCCGGCCAGGTTCCTGATGTCAGTTTGCAGGAGGCACTTGGCACTGTCAAACCAGCCACACGCACCTGTATGGGCACCTTGCATCTGGGAGGTATCCTCATCTGTGCGGAAGTTCAGCAGGCTGCCGGCCACACCAGGCCACCGGGCAATGGACAGGAACGATGCCCTTTCCCGTGAGAAACAAAAGTCACCAGGCCAGGTTCCTGATGTCAGTTTGCAGGAGGCGCTTGGCACTGTCAAACCAGCCACAGTTGCCTGTGGTGGTACTTTCCATCTGGGAGGTATCTTCAACAGTGCGGAATTTCAGCAGGCAGCCAGCCACTCTGGGCCACCCGTCCATGGATAGGAACGAAAGGCTTTCCCCAGAGAAACAAAACTCACCCGGCCAGGTTCCTGATGTCAGTTTGCAGGAGGCACTTGGCACTGTCAAACCAGCCACAGGTGCCTGTGGGGGCACTTTTCATCTGGGAGGCATCCTGATCCATGCGGAATTTCAGCAGGCAGCCGGCCACTCCGGGCCACTGGGCTCTGAACAAGAATGATGGCCTTTCCCCAGAGAAACAAAACTCACAAGGCCAGGTTCCTGATGTCAGTTTGCAGGAGGCACTTGGCACTGTCAAACCAGCCACAGTTGCCTGTGGTGGCAGCTTACATCTGGGAGGTATCCTGATCCGTGTGGAATTTCAGCAGGCAGCAGGCAAGTACGGGCCACCGGGCCCTGGACATGAACCATGGCCTTTCCCCTGAGAAAGAAAATCACCAGGCCAGGTTTCTGATGTCAGTTTGCAGGAAGCACTTGGCACTGTCAAACCAGCCACAGTTGCCTCTGGGGGCACCTTTCATCTCGGCGGCATCCTGGTCCGTGCAGAATTTCAGCAGGGGGCCGGCCACTCAGGACACCAGGCTCAGGATATGAACCATGGCCTTTCCCCAGAGAAACAAAAGTCACCAGGCCAGGTTCCTGATGTCAGTTTGCAGGAGGCACTTGGCACTGTCAAACCAGCCACAGGTGCCTGTGGGGGCACTTTTCATCTGGGAGGCATCCCGATCCATGCGGAATTTCAGCAGGCAGCCGGCCACTCCGGGCCACCAGGCCCTGGACAAGAACCACGGCTTTTCCCTAGGGAAACAAAAGTCACCCGGCCAGGTTCCTGATGTCAGTTTGCAGGAGGCACTTGGCACTGTCAAACCAGCCACAGTTGCCTGTGGGGGCACTTTCCATCTGGGAGGCATCCCGATCCATGCGGAATTTCAGCAGGCAGCCGGGCACTCCAGGCCGCAAGGCCCTGAACATGAATCATGGTCTTTCCCCAGAGAAAGGAAAGTCACAAGGCCAGGTTCCTGATGTCATTTTGCAGGAGGCACATGGCACTGTCAAACCAGCCACAGGTGCCTGTGGGGGCACCTTGCATCTCGGCGGCATCCTGATCCATGCCGAATTCCAGCAGGCAGCCGGCCACTCCGGGCCATTAGACCTTGGACACGTACAATGGCCTTTCCCCAGAGAAATAAAAGTCACCAGGCCAGGTTCCTGATGTCAGTTTGCAGGAGGCACTTGGCACTGTCAAACCAGCCACAGTTGCCTGTGGGGGCTCCTTTCATCTGGGAGTTATCCGCATCCGTGCGGAATTTCAACAGGCAGCCGGCCACTCCAGGCCACCTGGCCTTGGAGTGGAGCGATGGCTTTTCCCCAGAGAAACAAAAGTCACCCGGCCAGGTTCCTGATGTCAGTTTGCAGGAGGCACTTGGCACTGTCAAACCAGCCACACGCACCTGTATGGGCACCTTGCATCTGGGAGGTATCCTCATCTGTGCGGAAGTTCAGCAGGCTGCCGGCCACACCAGGCCACCGGGCACTGGACACGAACGATGCCCTTTCCCGTGAGAAACAAAAGTCACCAGGCCAGGTTCCTGATGTCAGTTTGCAGGAGGCGCTTGGCACTGTCAAACCAGCCACAGTTGCCTGTGGTGGTACTTTCCATCTGGGAGGTATCTTCAACAGTGCGGAATTTCAGCAGGCAGCCAGCCACTCTGGGCCACCCGTCCATGGATAGGAACGAAAGGCTTTCCCCAGAGAAACAAAACTCACCCGGCCAGGTTCCTGATGTCAGTTTGCAGGAGGCACTTGGCACTGTCAAACCAGCCACAGGTGCCTGTGGGGGCACTTTTCATCTGGGAGGCATCCTGATCCATGCGGAATTTCAGCAGGCAGCCGGCCACTCCGGGCCACTGGGCTCTGAACAAGAATGATGGCCTTTCCCCAGAGAAACAAAACTCACAAGGCCAGGTTCCTGATGTCAGTTTGCAGGAGGCACTTGGCACTGTCAAACCAGCCACAGTTGCCTGTGGTGGCACCTTTCATCTGGGAGGTATCCTGATCCGTGTGGAATTTCAGCAGGCAGCAGGCAAGTACGGGCCACCGGGCCCTGGACATGAACCATGGCCTTTCCCCTGAGAAAGAAAATCACCAGGCCAGGTTTCTGATGTCAGTTTGCAGGAGGCACTTGGCACTGTCAAACCAGCCACAGGTGCCTGTGGGGGCACTTTTCATCTGGGAGGCATCCTGATCCATGCGGAATTTCAGCAGGCAGCCGGCCACTCCGGGCCACTGGGCTCTGAACAAGAATGATGGCCTTTCCCCAGAGAAACAAAACTCACAAGGCCAGGTTCCTGATGTCAGTTTGCAGGAGGCACTTGGCACTGTCAAACCAGCCACAGTTGCCTGTGGTGGCACCTTACATCTGGGAGGTATCCTGATCCGTGTGGAATTTCAGCAGGCAGCAGGCAAGTACGGGCCACCGGGCCCTGGACATGAACCATGGCCTTTCCCCTGAGAAAGAAAATCACCAGGCCAGGTTTCTGATGTCAGTTTGCAGGAAGCACTTGGCACTGTCAAACCAGCCACAGTTGCCTCTGGGGGCACCTTTCATCTCGGCGGCATCCTGGTCCGTGCAGAATTTCAGCAGGGGGCCGGCCACTCAGGACACCAGGCTCAGGATATGAACCATGGCCTTTCCCCAGAGAAACAAAAGGCACCAGGCCAGGTTCCTGATGTCAGTTTGCAGGAGGCACTTGGCACTGTCAAACCAGCCACAGGTGCCTGTGGGGGCACTTTTCATCTGGGAGGCATCCCGATCCATGCGGAATTTCAGCAGGCAGCCGGCCACTCCGGGCCACCAGGCCCTGGACAAGAACCACGGCTTTTCCCTAGGGAAACAAAAGTCACCCGGCCAGGTTCCTGATGTCAGTTTGCAGGAGGCACTTGGCACTGTCAAACCAGCCACAGTTGGCTGTGGGGGCACTTTCCATCTGGGAGGCATCCCGATCCATGCGGAATTTCAGCAGGCAGCCGGGCACTCCAGGCCGCAAGGCCCTGGACATGAATCATGGTCTTTCCCCAGAGAAAGGAAAGTCACAAGGCCAGGTTCCTGATGTCATTTTGCAGGAGGCACATGGCACTGTCAAACCAGCCACAGGTGCCTGTGGGGGCACCTTGCATCTCGGCGGCATCCTGATCCATGCCGAATTCCAGCAGGCAGCCGGCCACTCCGGGCCATTAGACCTTGGACACGTACAATGGCCTTTCCCCAGAGAAATAAAAGTCACCCGGCCAGGTTCCTGATGTCAGTTTGCAGGAGGCACTTGGCACTGTCAAACCAGCCACACGCACCTGTATGGGCACCTTGCATCTGGGAGGTATCCTCATCTGTGCGGAAGTTCAGCAGGCTGCCGGCCACACCAGGCCACCGGGCAATGGACAGGAACGATGCCCTTTCCCGTGAGAAACAAAAGTCACCAGGCCAGGTTCCTGATGTCAGTTTGCAGGAGGCGCTTGGCACTGTCAAACCAGCCACAGTTGCCTGTGGTGGTACTTTCCATCTGGGAGGTATCTTCAACAGTGCGGAATTTCAGCAGGCAGCCAGCCACTCTGGGCCACCCGTCCATGGATAGGAACGAAAGGCTTTCCCCAGAGAAACAAAACTCACCCGGCCAGGTTCCTGATGTCAGTTTGCAGGAGGCACTTGGCACTGTCAAACCAGCCACAGGTGCCTGTGGGGGCACTTTTCATCTGGGAGGCATCCTGATCCATGCGGAATTTCAGCAGGCAGCCGGCCACTCCGGGCCACTGGGCTCTGAACAAGAATGATGGCCTTTCCCCAGAGAAACAAAACTCACAAGGCCAGGTTCCTGATGTCAGTTTGCAGGAGGCACTTGGCACTGTCAAACCAGCCACAGTTGCCTGTGGTGGCAGCTTACATCTGGGAGGTATCCTGATCCGTGTGGAATTTCAGCAGGCAGCAGGCAAGTACGGGCCACCGGGCCCTGGACATGAACCATGGCCTTTCCCCTGAGAAAGAAAATCACCAGGCCAGGTTTCTGATGTCAGTTTGCAGGAAGCACTTGGCACTGTCAAACCAGCCACAGTTGCCTCTGGGGGCACCTTTCATCTCGGCGGCATCCTGGTCCGTGCAGAATTTCAGCAGGGGGCCGGCCACTCAGGACACCAGGCTCAGGATATGAACCATGGCCTTTCCCCAGAGAAACAAAAGTCACCAGGCCAGGTTCCTGATGTCAGTTTGCAGGAGGCACTTGGCACTGTCAAACCAGCCACAGGTGCCTGTGGGGGCACTTTTCATCTGGGAGGCATCCCGATCCATGCGGAATTTCAGCAGGCAGCCGGCCACTCCGGGCCACCAGGCCCTGGACAAGAACCACGGCTTTTCCCTAGGGAAACAAAAGTCACCCGGCCAGGTTCCTGATGTCAGTTTGCAGGAGGCACTTGGCACTGTCAAACCAGCCACAGTTGCCTGTGGGGGCACTTTCCATCTGGGAGGCATCCCGATCCATGCGGAATTTCAGCAGGCAGCCGGGCACTCCAGGCCGCAAGGCCCTGAACATGAATCATGGTCTTTCCCCAGAGAAAGGAAAGTCACAAGGCCAGGTTCCTGATGTCATTTTGCAGGAGGCACATGGCACTGTCAAACCAGCCACAGGTGCCTGTGGGGGCACCTTGCATCTCGGCGGCATCCTGATCCATGCCGAATTCCAGCAGGCAGCCGGCCACTCCGGGCCATTAGACCTTGGACACGTACAATGGCCTTTCCCCAGAGAAATAAAAGTCACCAGGCCAGGTTCCTGATGTCAGTTTGCAGGAGGCACTTGGCACTGTCAAACCAGCCACAGTTGCCTGTGGGGGCTCCTTTCATCTGGGAGTTATCCGCATCCGTGCGGAATTTCAACAGGCAGCCGGCCACTCCAGGCCACCTGGCCTTGGAGTGGAGCGATGGCTTTTCCCCAGAGAAACAAAAGTCACCCGGCCAGGTTCCTGATGTCAGTTTGCAGGAGGCACTTGGCACTGTCAAACCAGCCACACGCACCTGTATGGGCACCTTGCATCTGGGAGGTATCCTCATCTGTGCGGAAGTTCAGCAGGCTGCCGGCCACACCAGGCCACCGGGCACTGGACACGAACGATGCCCTTTCCCGTGAGAAACAAAAGTCACCAGGCCAGGTTCCTGATGTCAGTTTGCAGGAGGCACTTGGCACTGTCAAACCAGCCACAGTTGCCTGTGGTGGTACTTTCCATCTGGGAGGTATCTTCAACAGTGCGGAATTTCAGCAGGCAGCCAGCCACTCTGGGCCACCCGTCCATGGATAGGAACGAAAGGCTTTCCCCAGAGAAACAAAACTCACCCGGCCAGGTTCCTGATGTCAGTTTGCAGGAGGCACTTGGCACTGTCAAACCAGCCACAGGTGCCTGTGGGGGCACTTTTCATCTGGGAGGCATCCTGATCCATGCGGAATTTCAGCAGGCAGCCGGCCACTGCGGGCCACTGGGCTCTGAACAAGAATGATGGCCTTTCCCCAGAGAAACAAAACTCACAAGGCCAGGTTCCTGATGTCAGTTTGCAGGAGGCACTTGGCACTGTCAAACCAGCCACAGTTGCCTGTGGTGGCACCTTTCATCTGGGAGGTATCCTGATCCGTGTGGAATTTCAGCAGGCAGCAGGCAAGTACGGGCCACCGGGCCCTGGACATGAACCATGGCCTTTCCCCTGAGAAAGAAAATCACCAGGCCAGGTTTCTGATGTCAGTTTGCAGGAGGCACTTGGCACTGTCAAACCAGCCACAGGTGCCTGTGGGGGCACTTTTCATCTGGGAGGCATCCTGATCCATGCGGAATTTCAGCAGGCAGCCGGCCACTCCGGGCCACTGGGCTCTGAACAAGAATGATGGCCTTTCCCCAGAGAAACAAAACTCACAAGGCCAGGTTCCTGATGTCAGTTTGCAGGAGGCACTTGGCACTGTCAAACCAGCCACAGTTGCCTGTGGTGGCACCTTACATCTGGGAGGTATCCTGATCCGTGTGGAATTTCAGCAGGCAGCAGGCAAGTACGGGCCACCGGGCCCTGGACATGAACCATGGCCTTTCCCCTGAGAAAGAAAATCACCAGGCCAGGTTTCTGATGTCAGTTTGCAGGAAGCACTTGGCACTGTCAAACCAGCCACAGTTGCCTCTGGGGGCACCTTTCATCTCGGCGGCATCCTGGTCCGTGCAGAATTTCAGCAGGGGGCCGGCCACTCAGGACACCAGGCTCAGGATATGAACCATGGCCTTTCCCCAGAGAAACAAAAGGCACCAGGCCAGGTTCCTGATGTCAGTTTGCAGGAGGCACTTGGCACTGTCAAACCAGCCACAGGTGCCTGTGGGGGCACTTTTCATCTGGGAGGCATCCCGATCCATGCGGAATTTCAGCAGGCAGCCGGCCACTCCGGGCCACCAGGCCCTGGACAAGAACCACGGCTTTTCCCTAGGGAAACAAAAGTCACCCGGCCAGGTTCCTGATGTCAGTTTGCAGGAGGCACTTGGCACTGTCAAACCAGCCACAGTTGGCTGTGGGGGCACTTTCCATCTGGGAGGCATCCCGATCCATGCGGAATTTCAGCAGGCAGCCGGGCACTCCAGGCCGCAAGGCCCTGGACATGAATCATGGTCTTTCCCCAGAGAAAGGAAAGTCACAAGGCCAGGTTCCTGATGTCATTTTGCAGGAGGCACATGGCACTGTCAAACCAGCCACAGGTGCCTGTGGGGGCACCTTGCATCTCGGCGGCATCCTGATCCATGCCGAATTCCAGCAGGCAGCCGGCCACTCCGGGCCATTAGACCTTGGACACGTACAATGGCCTTTCCCCAGAGAAATAAAAGTCACCCGGCCAGGTTCCTGATGTCAGTTTGCAGGAGGCACTTGGCACTGTCAAACCAGCCACACGCACCTGTATGGGCACCTTGCATCTGGGAGGTATCCTCATCTGTGCGGAAGTTCAGCAGGCTGCCGGCCACACCAGGCCACCGGGCACTGGACACGAACGATGCCCTTTCCCGTGAGAAACAAAAGTCACCAGGCCAGGTTCCTGATGTCAGTTTGCAGGAGGCGCTTGGCACTGTCAAACCAGCCACAGGTGCCTGTGGTGGTACTTTCCATCTGGGAGGTATCTTCAACAGTGCGGAATTTCAGCAGGCAGCCAGCCACTCTGGGCCACCCGTCCATGGATAGGAACGAAAGGCTTTCCCCAGAGAAACAAAACTCACCCGGCCAGGTTCCTGATGTCAGTTTGCAGGAGGCACTTGGCACTGTCAAACCAGCCACAGGTGCCTGTGGGGGCACTTTTCATCTGGGAGGCATCCCGATCCATGCGGAATTTCAGCAGGCAGCCGGCCACTCCGGGCCACCAGGCCCTGGACAAGAACCACGGCTTTTCCCTAGGGAAACAAAAGTCACCCGGCCAGGTTCCTGATGTCAGTTTGCAGGAGGCACTTGGCACTGTCAAACCAGCCACAGTTGCCTGTGGGGGCACTTTCCATCTGGGAGGCATCCCGATCCATGCGGAATTTCAGCAGGCAGCCGGGCACTCCAGGCCGCAAGGCCCTGGACATGAATCATGGCCTTTCCCCAGAGAAAGGAAAGTCACAAGGCCAGGTTCCTGATGTCATTTTGCAGGAGGCACATGGCACTGTCAAACCAGCCACAGGTGCCTGTGGGGGCACCTTGCATCTCGGCGGCATCCTGATCCATGCCGAATTCCAGCAGGCAGCCGGCCACTCCGGGCCATTAGACCTTGGACACGTACAATGGCCTTTCCCCAGAGAAATAAAAGTCACCAGGCCAGGTTCCTGATGTCAGTTTGCAGGAGGCACTTGGCACTGTCAAACCAGCCACAGTTGCCTGTGGTGGTACTTTCCATCTGGGAGGTATCTTCAACAGTGCGGAATTTCAGCAGGCAGCCAGCCACTCTGGGCCACCCGTCCATGGATAGGAACGAAAGGCTTTCCCCAGAGAAACAAAAGTCACCTGGCCAGGTTCCTGATGTCAGTTTGCAGGAGGCACTTGGCACTGTCAAACCAGCCACAGTTGCCTGTGGTGGCACCTTACATCTGGGAGGTATCCTGATCCGTGTGGAATTTCAGCAGGCAGCAGGCAAGTACGGGCCACCGGGCCCTGGACATGAACCATGGCCTTTCCCCTGAGAAAGAAAATCACCAGGCCAGGTTTCTGATGTCAGTTTGCAGGAAGCACTTGGCACTGTCAAACCAGCCACAGTTGCCTCTGGGAGCACCTTTCATCTCGGCGGCATCCTGGTCCGTGCAGAATTTCAGCAGGGGGCCGGCCACTCAGGACACCAGGCTCAGGATATGAACCATGGCCTTTCCCCAGAGAAACAAAAGTCACCAGGCCAGGTTCCTGATGTCAGTTTGCAGGAGGCACTTGGCACTGTCAAACCAGCCACAGGTGCCTGTGGGGCACCTTGCATCTCGGAGGTATCCTGATCCGTGCGGAATTTCAGCAGTCAGCCGGCCACTTTGGGCCACAGTTTGTAGGATATGAACCATGGCCTTTCCCCAGAGAAACAAAAGTCACCAGGTCAGGTTCCTGATGTCAGTGTGCAGGAGGCACTTGGCACTGTCAAACCAGCCACAGTTGCCTGTGGGGGCACCTTGCATCTCGGCGGCATCCTGATCCATGCCGAATTCCAGCAGGCAGCCGGCCACTCCGGGCCATTAGACCTTGGACACGTACAATGGCCTTTCCCCAGAGAAATAAAAGTCACCAGGCCAGGTTCCTGATGTCAGTTTGCAGGAGGCACTTGGCACTGTCAAACCAGCCACAGTTGCCTGTGGGGGCTCCTTTCATCTGGGAGTTATCCGCATCCGTGCGGAATTTCAACAGGCAGCCGGCCACTCCAGGCCACCTGGCCTTGGAGTGGAGCGATGGCTTTTCCCCAGAGAAACAAAAGTCACCCGGCCAGGTTCCTGATGTCAGTTTGCAGGAGGCACTTGGCACTGTCAAACCAGCCACACGCACCTGTATGGGCACCTTGCATCTGGGAGGTATCCTCGTCTGTGCGGAAGTTCAGCAGGCTGCCGGCCACACCAGGCCACCGGGCACTGGACACGAACGATGCCCTTTCCCGTGAGAAACAAAAGTCACCAGGCCAGGTTCCTGATGTCAGTTTGCAGGAGGCGCTTGGCACTGTCAAACCAGCCACAGTTGCCTGTGGTGGTACTTTCCATCTGGGAGGTATCTTCAACAGTGCGGAATTTCAGCAGGCAGCCAGCCACTCTGGGCCACCCGTCCATGGATAGGAACGAAAGGCTTTCCCCTGAGAAACAAAACTCACCCGGCCAGGTTCCTGATGTCAGTTTGCAGGAGGCACTTGGCACTGTCAAACCAGCCACAGGTGCCTGTGGGGGCACTTTTCATCTGGGAGGCATCCCGATCCATGCGGAATTTCAGCAGGCAGCCGGCCACTCCGGGCCACCAGTCCCTGGACAAGAACCACGGCTTTTCCCTAGGGAAACAAAAGTCACCCGGCCAGGTTCCTGATGTCAGTTTGCAGGAGGCACTTGGCACTGTCAAACCAGCCACAGTTGCCTGTGGGGGCACTTTCCATCTGGGAGGCATCCCGATCCATGCGGAATTTCAGCAGGCAGCCGGGCACTCCAGGCCGCAAGGCCCTGGACATGAATCATGGTCTTTCCCCAGAGAAAGGAAAGTCACAAGGCCAGGTTCCTGATGTCATTTTGCAGGAGGCACATGGCACTGTCATACCAGCCACAGGTGCCTGTGGGGGCACCTTGCATCTCGGCGGCATCCTGATCCATGCCGAATTCCAGCAGGCAGCCGGCCACTCCGGGCCATTAGACCTTGGACACGTACAATGGCCTTTTCCCCAGAGAAATAAAAGTCACCAGCCAGGTTCCTGATGTCAGTTTGCAGGAGGCACTTGGCACTGTCAAACCAGCCACAGTTGCCTGTGGGGGCACTTTTCATCTGGGAGTTATCCGCATCCGTGCGGAATTTCAACAGGCAGCCGGCCACTCCAGGCCACCTGGCCTTGGAGTGGAGCGATGGCTTTTCCCCAGAGAAACAAAAGTCACCCGGCCAGGTTCCTGATGTCAGTTTGCAGGAGGCACTTGGCACTGTCAAACCAGCCACACGCACCTGTATGGGCACCTTGCATCTGGTAGGTATCCTCATCTGTGCGGAAGTTCAGCAGGCTGCCGGCCACACCAGGCCACCGGGCAATGGACATGAACGATGCCCTTTCCCGTGAGAAACAAAAGTCACCAGGCCAGGTTCCTGATGTCAGTTTGCAGGAGGCGCTTGGCACTGTCAAACCAGCCACAGTTGCCTGTGGTGGTACTTTCCATCTGGGAGGTATCTTCAACAGTGCGGAATTTCAGCAGGCAGCCAGCCACTCTGGGCCACCCGTCCATGGATAGGAACGAAAGGCTTTCCCCAGAGAAACAAAACTCACCCGGCCAGGTTCCTGATGTCAGTTTGCAGGAGGCACTTGGCACTGTCAAACCAGCCACAGGTGCCTGTGGGTGCACTTTTCATCTGGGAGGCATCCTGATCCATGCGGAATTTCAGCAGGCAGCCGGCCACTGCGGGCCACTGGGCTCTGAACAAGAATGATGGCCTTTCCCCAGAGAAACAAAACTCACAAGGCCAGGTTCCTGATGTCATTTTGCAGGAGGCACATGGCACTGTCAAACCAGCCACAGGTGCCTGTGGGGGCACCTTGCATCTCGGCGGCATCCTGATCCATGCCGAATTCCAGCAGGCAGCCGGCCACTCCGGGCCATTAGACCTTGGACACGTACAATGGCCTTTCCCCAGAGAAATAAAAGTCACCAGGCCAGGTTCCTGATGTCAGTTTGCAGGAGGCACTTGGCACTGTCAAACCAGCCACAGTTGCCTGTGGTGGTACTTTCCATCTGGGAGGTATCTTCAACAGTGCGGAATTTCAGCAGGCAGCCAGCCACTCTGGGCCACCCGTCCATGGATAGGAACGAAAGGCTTTCCCCAGAGAAACAAAAGTCACCTGGCCAGGTTCCTGATGTCAGTTTGCAGGAGGCACTTGGCACTGTCAAACCAGCCACAGTTGCCTGTGGTGGCACCTTACATCTGGGAGGTATCCTGATCCGTGTGGAATTTCAGCAGGCAGCAGGCAAGTACGGGCCACCGGGCCCTGGACATGAACCATGGCCTTTCCCCTGAGAAAGAAAATCACCAGGCCAGGTTTCTGATGTCAGTTTGCAGGAAGCACTTGGCACTGTCAAACCAGCCACAGTTGCCTCTGGGAGCACCTTTCATCTCGGCGGCATCCTGGTCCGTGCAGAATTTCAGCAGGGGGCCGGCCACTCAGGACACCAGGCTCAGGATATGAACCATGGCCTTTCCCCAGAGAAACAAAAGTCACCAGGCCAGGTTCCTGATGTCAGTTTGCAGGAGGCACTTGGCACTGTCAAACCAGCCACAGGTGCCTGTGGGGCACCTTGCATCTCGGAGGTATCCTGATCCGTGCGGAATTTCAGCAGTCAGCCGGCCACTTTGGGCCACAGTTTGTAGGATATGAACCATGGCCTTTCCCCAGAGAAACAAAAGTCACCAGGTCAGGTTCCTGATGTCAGTGTGCAGGAGGCACTTGGCACTGTCAAACCAGCCACAGTTGCCTGTGGGGGCACCTTGCATCTCGGCGGCATCCTGATCCATGCCGAATTCCAGCAGGCAGCCGGCCACTCCGGGCCATTAGACCTTGGACACGTACAATGGCCTTTCCCCAGAGAAATAAAAGTCACCAGGCCAGGTTCCTGATGTCAGTTTGCAGGAGGCACTTGGCACTGTCAAACCAGCCACAGTTGCCTGTGGGGGCTCCTTTCATCTGGGAGTTATCCGCATCCGTGCGGAATTTCAACAGGCAGCCGGCCACTCCAGGCCACCTGGCCTTGGAGTGGAGCGATGGCTTTTCCCCAGAGAAACAAAAGTCACCCGGCCAGGTTCCTGATGTCAGTTTGCAGGAGGCACTTGGCACTGTCAAACCAGCCACACGCACCTGTATGGGCACCTTGCATCTGGGAGGTATCCTCGTCTGTGCGGAAGTTCAGCAGGCTGCCGGCCACACCAGGCCACCGGGCACTGGACACGAACGATGCCCTTTCCCGTGAGAAACAAAAGTCACCAGGCCAGGTTCCTGATGTCAGTTTGCAGGAGGCGCTTGGCACTGTCAAACCAGCCACAGTTGCCTGTGGTGGTACTTTCCATCTGGGAGGTATCTTCAACAGTGCGGAATTTCAGCAGGCAGCCAGCCACTCTGGGCCACCCGTCCATGGATAGGAACGAAAGGCTTTCCCCTGAGAAACAAAACTCACCCGGCCAGGTTCCTGATGTCAGTTTGCAGGAGGCACTTGGCACTGTCAAACCAGCCACAGGTGCCTGTGGGGGCACTTTTCATCTGGGAGGCATCCCGATCCATGCGGAATTTCAGCAGGCAGCCGGCCACTCCGGGCCACCAGTCCCTGGACAAGAACCACGGCTTTTCCCTAGGGAAACAAAAGTCACCCGGCCAGGTTCCTGATGTCAGTTTGCAGGAGGCACTTGGCACTGTCAAACCAGCCACAGTTGCCTGTGGGGGCACTTTCCATCTGGGAGGCATCCCGATCCATGCGGAATTTCAGCAGGCAGCCGGGCACTCCAGGCCGCAAGGCCCTGGACATGAATCATGGTCTTTCCCCAGAGAAAGGAAAGTCACAAGGCCAGGTTCCTGATGTCATTTTGCAGGAGGCACATGGCACTGTCATACCAGCCACAGGTGCCTGTGGGGGCACCTTGCATCTCGGCGGCATCCTGATCCATGCCGAATTCCAGCAGGCAGCCGGCCACTCCGGGCCATTAGACCTTGGACACGTACAATGGCCTTTTCCCCAGAGAAATAAAAGTCACCAGCCAGGTTCCTGATGTCAGTTTGCAGGAGGCACTTGGCACTGTCAAACCAGCCACAGTTGCCTGTGGGGGCACTTTTCATCTGGGAGTTATCCGCATCCGTGCGGAATTTCAACAGGCAGCCGGCCACTCCAGGCCACCTGGCCTTGGAGTGGAGCGATGGCTTTTCCCCAGAGAAACAAAAGTCACCCGGCCAGGTTCCTGATGTCAGTTTGCAGGAGGCACTTGGCACTGTCAAACCAGCCACACGCACCTGTATGGGCACCTTGCATCTGGTAGGTATCCTCATCTGTGCGGAAGTTCAGCAGGCTGCCGGCCACACCAGGCCACCGGGCAATGGACATGAACGATGCCCTTTCCCGTGAGAAACAAAAGTCACCAGGCCAGGTTCCTGATGTCAGTTTGCAGGAGGCGCTTGGCACTGTCAAACCAGCCACAGTTGCCTGTGGTGGTACTTTCCATCTGGGAGGTATCTTCAACAGTGCGGAATTTCAGCAGGCAGCCAGCCACTCTGGGCCACCCGTCCATGGATAGGAACGAAAGGCTTTCCCCAGAGAAACAAAACTCACCCGGCCAGGTTCCTGATGTCAGTTTGCAGGAGGCACTTGGCACTGTCAAACCAGCCACAGGTGCCTGTGGGTGCACTTTTCATCTGGGAGGCATCCTGATCCATGCGGAATTTCAGCAGGCAGCCGGCCACTGCGGGCCACTGGGCTCTGAACAAGAATGATGGCCTTTCCCCAGAGAAACAAAACTCACAAGGCCAGGTTCCTGATGTCAGTTTGCAGGAGGCACTTGGCACTGTCAAACCAGCCACAGTTGCCTGTGGGGGCACCTTACATCTGGGAGGTATCCTGATCCGTGTGGAATTTCAGCAGGCAGCAGGCAAGTACGGGCCACCGGGCCCTGGACATGAACCATGGCCTTTCCCCTGAGAAAGAAAATCACCAGGCCAGGTTTCTGATGTCAGTTTGCAGGAAGCACTTGGCACTGTCAAACCAGCCACAGTTGCCTCTGGGGGCACCTTTCATCTCGGCGGCATCCTGGTCCGTGCAGAATTTCAGCAGGGGGCCGGCCACTCAGGACACCAGGCTCAGGATATGAACCATGGCCTTTCCCCAGAGAAACAAAAGTCACCAGGCCAGGTTCCTGATGTCAGTTTGCAGGAGGCACTTGGCACTGTCAAACCAGCCACAGGTGCCTGTGGGGCACCTTGCATCTCGGAGGTATCCTGATCCGTGCGGAATTTCAGCAGTCAGCCGGCCACTTTGGGCCACAGTTTGTAGGATATGAACCATGGCCTTTCCCCAGAGAAACAAAAGTCACCACGTCAGGTTCCTGATGTCAGTGTGCAGGAGGCACTTGGCACTGTCAAACCAGCCACAGTTGCATGTGGGGGCACCTTGCATCTCGGCGGCATCCTGATCCATGCCGAATTCCAGCAGGCAGCCGGCCACTCCGGGCCATTAGACCTTGGACACGTACAATGGCCTTTCCCCAGAGAAATAAAAGTCACCAGGCCAGGTTCCTGATGTCAGTTTGCAGGAGGCACTTGGCACTGTCAAACCAGCCACAGTTGCCTGTGGGGGCACTTTTCATCTGGGAGTTATCCGCATCCGTGCGGAATTTCAACAGGCAGCCGGCCACTCCAGGCCACCTGGCCTTGGAGTGGAGCGATGGCTTTTCCCCAGAGAAACAAAAGTCACCCGGCCAGGTTCCTGATGTCAGTTTGCAGGAGGCACTTGGCACTGTCAAACCAGCCACACGCACCTGTATGGGCACCTTGCATCTGGGCGGTATCCTCATCTGTGCGGAAGTTCAGCAGGCTGCCGGCCACACCAGGCCACCGGGCAATGGACATGAACGATGCCCTTTCCCGTGAGAAACAAAAGTCACCAGGCCAGGTTCCTGATGTCAGTTTGCAGGAGGCGCTTGGCACTGTCAAACCAGCCACAGTTGCCTGTGGTGGTACTTTCCATCTGGGAGGTATCTTCAACAGTGCGGAATTTCAGCAGGCAGCCAGCCACTCTGGGCCACCCGTCCATGGATAGGAACGAAAGGCTTTCCCCAGAGAAACAAAACTCACCCGGCCAGGTTCCTGATGTCAGTTTGCAGGAGGCACTTGGCACTGTCAAACCAGCCACAGGTGCCTGTGGGGGCACTTTTCATCTGGGTGGCATCCTGATCCATGCGGAATTTCAGCAGGCAGCCGGCCACTGCGGGCCACTGGGCTCTGAACAAGAATGATGGCCTTTCCCCAGAGAAACAAAACTCACCAGGCCAGGTTCCTGATGTCAGTTTGCAGGAGGCACTTGGCACTGTCAAACCAGCCACAGTTGCCTGTGGTGGCACCTTACATCTGGGAAGTATCCTGATCCGTGTGGAATTTCAGCAGGCAGCAGGCAAGTACGGGCCACCGGGCCCTGGACATGAACCATGGCCTTTCCCCTGAGAAAGAAAATCACCAGGCCAGGTTTCTGATGTCAGTTTGCAGGAAGCACTTGGCACTGTCAAACCAGCCACAGTTGCCTGTGGGGGCTCCTTTCATCTGGGAGTTATCCGCATCCGTGCGGAATTTCAACAGGCAGCCGGCCACTCCAGGCCACCTGGCCCTGGAGTGGAGCGATGGCTTTTCCCCAGAGAAACAAAAGTCACCAGGCCAGGTTCCTGATGTCAGTTTGCAGGAGGCACTTGGCACTGTCAAACCAGCCACACGCACCTGTATGGGCACCTTGCATCTGGGAGGTATCCTCATCTGTGCGGAAGTTCAGCAGGCTGCCGGCCACACCAGGCCACCGGGCACTGGACACGAACGATGCCCTTTCCCGTGAGAAACAAAAGTCACCAGGCCAGGTTCCTGATGTCAGTTTGCAGGAGGCGCTTGGCACTGTCAAACCAGCCACAGTTGCCTGTGGTGGTACTTTCCATCTGGGAGGTATCTTCAACAGTGCGGAATTTCAGCAGGCAGCCAGCCACTCTGGGCCACCCGTCCATGGATAGGAACGAAAGGCTTTCCCCAGAGAAACAAAACTCACCCGGCCAGGTTCCTGATGTCAGTTTGCAGGAGGCACTTGGCACTGTCAAACCAGCCACAGGTGCCTGTGGGGGCACTTTTCATCTGGGAGGCATCCTGATCCATGCGGAATTTCAGCAGGCAGCCGGCCACTCCGGGCCACTGGGCTCTGAACAAGAATGATGGCCTTTCCCCAGAGAAACAAAACTCACAAGGCCAGGTTCCTGATGTCATTTTGCAGGAGGCACTTGGCACTGTCAAACCAGCCACAGTTGCCTGTGGTGGCACCTTACATCTGGGAGGTATCCTGATCCGTGTGGAATTTCAGCAGGCAGCAGGCAAGTACGGGCCACCGGGCCCTGGACATGAACCATGGCCTTTCCCCTGAGAAAGAAAATCACCAGGCCAGGTTTCTGATGTCAGTTTGCAGGAAGCACTTGGCACTGTCAAACCAGCCACAGTTGCCTCTGGGGGCACCTTTCATCTCGGCGGCATCCTGGTCCGTGCAGAATTTCAGCAGGGGGCCGGCCACTCAGGACACCAGGCTCAGGATATGAACCATGGCCTTTCCCCAGAGAAACAAAAGTCACCAGGCCAGGTTCCTGATGTCAGTTTGCAGGAGGCACTTGGCACTGTCAAACCAGCCACAGGTGCCTGTGGGGCACCTTGCATCTCGGAGGTATCCTGATCCGTGCGGAATTTCAGCAGTCAGCCGGCCACTTTGGGCCACAGTTTGTAGGATATGAACCATGGCCTTTCCCCAGAGAAACAAAAGTCACCAGGTCAGGTTCCTGATGTCAGTGTGCAGGAGGCACTTGGCACTGTCAAACCAGCCACAGTTGCCTGTGGGGGCACCTTGCATCTCGGCGGCATCCTGATCCATGCCGAATTCCAGCAGGCAGCCGGCCACTCCGGGCCATTAGACCTTGGACACGTACAATGGCCTTTCCCCAGAGAAATAAAAGTCACCAGGCCAGGTTCCTGATGTCAGTTTGCAGGAGGCACTTGGCACTGTCAAACCAGCCACAGTTGCCTGTGGGGGCTCCTTTCATCTGGGAGTTATCCGCATCCGTGCGGAATTTCAACAGGCAGCCGGCCACTCCAGGCCACCTGGCCTTGGAGTGGAGCGATGGCTTTTCCCCAGAGAAACAAAAGTCACCCGGCCAGGTTCCTGATGTCAGTTTGCAGGAGGCACTTGGCACTGTCAAACCAGCCACACGCACCTGTATGGGCACCTTGCATCTGGGAGGTATCCTCATCTGTGCGGAAGTTCAGCAGGCTGCCGGCCACACCAGGCCACCGGGCAATGGACATGAACGATGCCCTTTCCCGTGAGAAACAAAAGTCACCAGGCCAGGTTCCTGATGTCAGTTTGCAGGAGGCGCTTGGCACTGTCAAACCAGCCACAGTTGCCTGTGGTGGTACTTTCCATCTGGGAGGTATCTTCAACAGTGCGGAATTTCAGCAGGCAGCCAGCCACTCTGGGCCACCCGTCCATGGATAGGAACGAAAGGCTTTCCCCAGAGAAACAAAACTCACCCGGCCAGGTTCCTGATGTCAGTTTGCAGGAGGCACTTGGCACTGTCAAACCAGCCACAGTTGGCTGTGGGGGCACTTTCCATCTGGGAGGCATCCCGATCCATGCGGAATTTCAGCAGGCAGCCGGGCACTCCAGGCCGCAAGGCCCTGGACATGAATCATGGTCTTTCCCCAGAGAAAGGAAAGTCACAAGGCCAGGTTCCTGATGTCATTTTGCAGGAGGCACATGGCACTGTCAAACCAGCCACAGGTGCCTGTGGGGGCACCTTGCATCTCGGCGGCATCCTGATCCATGCCGAATTCCAGCAGGCAGCCGGCCACTCCGGGCCATTAGACCTTGGACACGTACAATGTCCTTTCCCCAGAGAAATAAAAGTCACCAGGCCAGGTTCCTGATGTCAGTTTGCAGGAGGCACTTGGCACTGTCAAACCAGCCACAGTTGCCTGTGGGGGCTCCTTTCATCTGGGAGTTATCCGCATCCGTGCGGAATTTCAACAGGCAGCCGGCCACTCCAGGCCACCTGGCCTTGGAGTGGAGCGATGGCTTTTCCCCAGAGAAACAAAAGTCACCCGGCCAGGTTCCTGATGTCAGTTTGCAGGAGGCACTTGGCACTGTCAAACCAGCCACACGCACCTGTATGGGCACCTTGCATCTGGGAGGTATCCTCATCTGTGCGGAAGTTCAGCAGGCTGCCGGCCACACCAGGCCACCGGGCAATGGACATGAACGATGCCCTTTCCCGTGAGAAACAAAAGTCACCAGGCCAGGTTCCTGATGTCAGTTTGCAGGAGGCGCTTGGCACTGTCAAACCAGCCACAGTTGCCTGTGGTGGTACTTTCCATCTGGGAGGTATCTTCAACAGTGCGGAATTTCAGCAGGCAGCCAGCCACTCTGGGCCATCCGTCCATGGATAGGAACGAAAGGCTTTCCCCAGAGAAACAAAACTCACCCGGCCAGGTTCCTGATGTCAGTTTGCAGGAGGCACTTGGCACTGTCAAACCAGCCACAGGTGCCTGTGGGGGCACTTTTCATCTGGGAGGCATCCTGATCCATGCGGAATTTCAGCAGGCAGCCGGCCACTCCAGGCCACTGGGCTCTGAACAAGAATGATGGCCTTTCCCCAGAGAAACAAAACTCTCAAGGCCAGGTTCCTGATGTCAGTTTCCAGGAGGCACTTGGCACTGTCAAACCAGCCACAGTTGCCTGTGGTGGCACCTTACATCTGGGAGGTATCCTGATCCGTGTGGAATTTCAGCAGGCAGCAGGCAAGTACGGGCCACCGGGCCCTGGACATGAACCATGGCCTTTCCCCTGAGAAAGAAAATCACCAGGCCAGGTTCCTGATGTCAGTTTGCAGGAAGCACTTGGCACTGTCAAACCAGCCACAGTTGCCTCTGGGGGCACCTTTCATCTCGGCGGCATCCTGGTCCGTGCAGAATTTCAGCAGGGGGCCGGCCACTCAGGACACCAGGCTCAGGATATGAACCATGGCCTTTCCCCAGAGAAACAAAAGTCACCAGGCCAGGTTCCTGATGTCAGTTTGCAGGAGGCACTTGGCACTGTCAAACCAGCCACAGGTGCCTGTGGGGCACCTTGCATCTCGGAGGTATCCTGATCCGTGCGGAATTCCAGCAGGCAGCCGGCCACTCCGGGCCATTAGACCTTGGACACGTACAATGGCCTTTCCCCAGAGAAATAAAAGTCACCAGGCCAGGTTCCTGATGTCAGTTTGCAGGAGGCACTTGGCACTGTCAAACCAGCCACAGTTGCCTGTGGGGGCTCCTTTCATCTGGGAGTTATCCGCATCCGTGCGGAATTTCAACAGGCAGCCGGCCACTCCAGGCCACCTGGCCTTGGAGTGGAGCGATGGCTTTTCCCTAGGGAAACAAAAGTCACCTGGCCAGGTTCCTGATGTCAGTTTGCAGGAGGCACTTGGCACTGTCAAACCAGCCACAGGTGCCTGTGGGGCACCTTGCATCTGGGAGGTATCCTGATCCGTGCGGAATTTCAGCAGTCAGCCGGCCACTTTGGGCCACAGTTTGTAGGATATGAACCATGGCCTTTCCCCAGAGAAACAAAAGTCACCAGGTCAGGTTCCTGATGTCAGTGTGCAGGAGGCACTTGGCACCGTCAAACCAGCCACAGTTGCCTGTGGGGGCACCTTGCATCTCGGCGGCATCCTGATCCATGCCGAATTCCAGCAGGCAGCCGGCCACTCCGGGCCATTAGACCTTGGACACGTACAATGGCCTTTCCCCAGAGAAATAAAAGTCACCAGGCCAGGTTCCTGATGTCAGTTTGCAGGAGGCACTTGGCACTGTCAAACCAGCCACAGTTGCCTGTGGGGGCTCCTTTCATCTGGGAGTTATCCGCATCCGTGCGGAATTTCAACAGGCAGCCGGCCACTCCAGGCCACCTGGCCCTGGAGTGGAGCGATGGCTTTTCCCCAGAGAAACAAAAGTCACCCGGCCAGGTTCCTGATGTCAGTTTGCAGGAGGCACTTGGCACTGTCAAACCAGCCACACGCACCTGTATGGGCACCTTGCATCTGGGCGGTATCCTCATCTGTGCGGAAGTTCAGCAGGCTGCCGGCCACACCAGGCCACCGGGCACTGGACACGAACGATGCCCTTTCCCGTGAGAAACAAAAGTCACCAGGCCAGGTTCCTGATGTCAGTTTGCAGGAGGCGCTTGGCACTGTCAAACCAGCCACAGTTGCCTGTGGTGGTACTTTCCATCTGGGAGGTATCTTCAACAGTGCGGAATTTCAGCAGGCAGCCAGCCACTCTGGGCCACCCGTCCATGGATAGGAACGAAAGGCTTTCCGCTGAGAAACAAAAGACACCAGGCCAGGTTCCTGATGTCAGTTTGCAGGAGGCACTTGGCACTGTCAAACCAGCCACAGGTGCCTGTGGGGGCACTTTTCATCTGGGAGGCATCCTGATCCATGCGGAATTTCAGCAGGCAGCCGGCCACTCCGGGCCACCAGGCCCTGGACAAGAACCACGGCTTTTCCCTAGGGAAACAAAAGTCACCCGGCCAGGTTCGTGATGTCAGTTTGCAGGAGGCACTTGGCACTGTCAAACCAGCCACAGTTGGCTGTGGGGGCACTTTCCATCTGGGAGGCATCCCGATCCATGCGGAATTTCAGCAGGCAGCCGGGCACTCCAGGCCGCAAGGCCCTGGACATGAATCATGGTCTTTCCCTAGAGAAAGGAAAGTCACAAGGCCAGGTTCCTGATGTCATTTTGCAGGAGGCACATGGCACTGTCAAACCAGCCACAGGTGCCTGTGGGGGCACCTTGCATCTCGGCGGCATCCTGATCCATGCCGAATTCCAGCAGGCAGCCGGCCACTCCGGGCCATTAGACCTTGGACACGTACAATGGCCTTTCCCCAGAGAAATAAAAGTCACCAGGCCAGGTTCCTGATGTCAGTTTGCAGGAGGCACTTGGCACTGTCAAACCAGCCACAGTTGCCTGTGGGGGCTCCTTTCATCTGGGAGTTATCCGCATCCGTGCGGAATTTCAACAGGCAGCCGGCCACTCCAGGCCACCTGGCCTTGGAGTGGAGCGATGGCTTTTCCCCAGAGAAACAAAAGTCACCCGGCCAGGTTCCTGATGTCAGTTTGCAGGAGGCACTTGGCACTGTCAAACCAGCCACACGCACCTGTATGGGCACCTTGCATCTGGGAGGTATCCTCATCTGTGCGGAAGTTCAGCAGGCTGCCGGCCACACCAGGCCACCGGGCAATGGACATGAACGATGCCCTTTCCCGTGAGAAACAAAAGTCACCAGGCCAGGTTCCTGATGTCAGTTTGCAGGAGGCGCTTGGCACTGTCAAACCAGCCACAGTTGCCTGTGGTGGTACTTTCCATCTGGGAGGTATCTTCAACAGTGCGGAATTTCAGCAGGCAGCCAGCCACTCTGGGCCACCCGTCCATGGATAGGAACGAAAGGCTTTCCCCAGAGAAACAAAACTCACCCGGCCAGGTTCCTGATGTCAGTTTGCAGGAGGCACTTGGCACTGTCAAACCAGCCACAGGTGCCTGTGGGGGCACTTTTCATCTGGGAGGCATCCTGATCCATGCGGAATTTCAGCAGGCAGCCGGCCACTCCAGGCCACTGGGCTCTGAACAAGAATGATGGCCTTTCCCCAGAGAAACAAAACTCACAAGGCCAGGTTCCTGATGTCAGTTTGCAGGAGGCACTTGGCACTGTCAAACCAGCCACAGTTGCCTGTGGTGGCACCTTACATCTGGGAGGTATCCTGATCCGTGTGGAATTTCAGCAGGCAGCAGGCAAGTACGGGCCACCGGGCCCTGGACATGAACCATGGCCTTTCCCCTGAGAAAGAAAATCACCAGGCCAGGTTTCTGATGTCAGTTTGCAGGAAGCACTTGGCACTGTCAAACCAGCCACAGTTGCCTCTGGGGGCACCTTTCATCTCGGCGGCATCCTGGTCCGTGCAGAATTTCAGCAGGGGGCCGGCCACTCAGGACACCAGGCTCAGGATATGAACCATGGCCTTTCCCCAGAGAAACAAAAGTCACCAGGCCAGGTTCCTGATGTCAGTTTGCAGGAGGCACTTGGCACTGTCAAACCAGCCACAGGTGCCTGTGGGGGCACTTTTCATCTGGGAGGCATCCCGATCCATGCGGAATTTCAGCAGGCAGCCGGCCACTCCGGGCCACCAGGCCCTGGACAAGAACCACGGCTTTTCCCTAGGGAAACAAAAGTCACCCGGCCAGGTTCCTGATGTCAGTTTGCAGGAGGCACTTGGCACTGTCAAACCAGCCACAGTTGGCTGTGGGGGCACTTTCCATCTGGGAGGCATCCCGATCCATGCGGAATTTCAGCAGGCAGCCGGGCACTCCAGGCCGCAAGGCCCTGAACATGAATCATGGTCTTTCCCCAGAGAAAGGAAAGTCACAAGGCCAGGTTCCTGATGTCATTTTGCAGGAGGCACATGGCACTGTCAAACCAGCCACAGGTGCCTGTGGGGGCACCTTGCATCTCGGCGGCATCCTGATCCATGCCGAATTCCAGCAGGCAGCCGGCCACTCCGGGCCATTAGACCTTGGACACGTACAATGGCCTTTCCCCAGAGAAATAAAAGTCACCAGGCCAGGTTCCTGATGTCAGTTTGCAGGAGGCACTTGGCACTGTCAAACCAGCCACAGTTGCCTGTGGGGGCTCCTTTCATCTGGGAGTTATCCGCATCCGTGCGGAATTTCAACAGGCAGCCGGCCACTCCAGGCCACCTGGCCTTGGAGTGGAGCGATGGCTTTTCCCCAGAGAAACAAAAGTCACCCGGCCAGGTTCCTGATGTCAGTTTGCAGGAGGCACTTGGCACTGTCAAACCAGCCACACGCACCTGTATGGGCACCTTGCATCTGGGAGGTATCCTCATCTGTGCGGAAGTTCAGCAGGCTGCCGGCCACACCAGGCCACCGGGCACTGGACACGAACGATGCCCTTTCCCGTGAGAAACAAAAGTCACCAGGCCAGGTTCCTGATGTCAGTTTGCAGGAGGCGCTTGGCACTGTCAAACCAGCCACAGTTGCCTGTGGTGGTACTTTCCATCTGGGAGGTATCTTCAACAGTGCGGAATTTCAGCAGGCAGCCAGCCACTCTGGGCCACCCGTCCATGGATAGGAACGAAAGGCTTTCCCCAGAGAAACAAAACTCACCCGGCCAGGTTCCTGATGTCAGTTTGCAGGAGGCACTTGGCACTGTCAAACCAGCCACAGGTGCCTGTGGGGGCACTTTTCATCTGGGAGGCATCCTGATCCATGCGGAATTTCAGCAGGCAGCCGGCCACTCCGGGCCACTGGGCTCTGAACAAGAATGATGGCCTTTCCCCAGAGAAACAAAACTCACAAGGCCAGGTTCCTGATGTCAGTTTGCAGGAGGCACTTGGCACTGTCAAACCAGCCACAGTTGCCTGTGGTGGCACCTTTCATCTGGGAGGTATCCTGATCCGTGTGGAATTTCAGCAGGCAGCAGGCAAGTACGGGCCACCGGGCCCTGGACATGAACCATGGCCTTTCCCCTGAGAAAGAAAATCACCAGGCCAGGTTCCTGATGTCAGTTTGCAGGAGGCACTTGGCACTGTCAAACCAGCCACAGGTGCCTGTGGGGGCACTTTTCATCTGGGAGGCATCCTGATCCATGCGGAATTTCAGCAGGCAGCCGGCCACTCCGGGCCACTGGGCTCTGAACAAGAATGATGGCCTTTCCCCAGAGAAACAAAACTCACAAGGCCAGGTTCCTGATGTCAGTTTGCAGGAGGCACTTGGCACTGTCAAACCAGCCACAGTTGCCTGTGGTGGCACCTTACATCTGGGAGGTATCCTGATCCGTGTGGAATTTCAGCAGGCAGCAGGCAAGTACGGGCCACCGGGCCCTGGACATGAACCATGGCCTTTCCCCTGAGAAAGAAAATCACCAGGCCAGGTTTCTGATGTCAGTTTGCAGGAAGCACTTGGCACTGTCAAACCAGCCACAGTTGCCTCTGGGGGCACCTTTCATCTCGGCGGCATCCTGGTCCGTGCAGAATTTCAGCAGGGGGCCGGCCACTCAGGACACCAGGCTCAGGATATGAACCATGGCCTTTCCCCAGAGAAACAAAAGGCACCAGGCCACGTTCCTGATGTCAGTTTGCAGGAGGCACTTGGCACTGTCAAACCAGCCACAGGTGCCTGTGGGGGCACTTTTCATCTGGGAGGCATCCCGATCCATGCGGAATTTCAGCAGGCAGCCGGCCACTCCGGGCCACCAGGCCCTGGACAAGAACCACGGCTTTTCCCTAGGGAAACAAAAGTCACCCGGCCAGGTTCCTGATGTCAGTTTGCAGGAGGCACTTGGCACTGTCAACCCAGCCACAGTTGGCTGTGGGGGCACTTTCCATCTGGGAGGCATCCCGATCCATGCGGAATTTCAGCAGGCAGCCGGGCACTCCAGGCCGCAAGGCCCTGGACATGAATCATGGTCTTTCCCCAGAGAAAGGAAAGTCACAAGGCCAGGTTCCTGATGTCATTTTGCAGGAGGCACATGGCACTGTCAAACCAGCCACAGGTGCCTGTGGGGGCACCTTGCATCTCGGCGGCATCCTGATCCATGCCGAATTCCAGCAGGCAGCCGGCCACTCCGGGCCATTAGATGTTGGACACGTACAATGGCCTTTCCCCAGAGAAATAAAAGTCACCCGGCCAGGTTCCTGATGTCAGTTTGCAGGAGGCACTTGGCACTGTCAAACCAGCCACACGCACCTGTATGGGCACCTTGCATCTGGGAGGTATCCTCATCTGTGCGGAAGTTCAGCAGGCTGCCGGCCACACCAGGCCACCGGGCACTGGACACGAACGATGCCCTTTCCCGTGAGAAACAAAAGTCACCAGGCCAGGTTCCTGATGTCAGTTTGCAGGAGGCGCTTGGCACTGTCAAACCAGCCACAGTTGCCTGTGGTGGTACTTTCCATCTGGGAGGTATCTTCAACAGTGCGGAATTTCAGCAGGCAGCCAGCCACTCTGGGCCACCCGTCCATGGATAGGAACGAAAGGCTTTCCCCAGAGAAACAAAACTCACCCGGCCAGGTTCCTGATGTCAGTTTGCAGGAGGCACTTGGCACTGTCAAACCAGCCACAGGTGCCTGTGGGGGCACTTTTCATCTGGGAGGCATCCCGATCCATGCGGAATTTCAGCAGGCAGCCGGCCACTCCGGGCCACCAGGCCCTGGACAAGAACCACGGCTTTTCCCTAGGGAAACAAAAGTCACCCGGCCAGGTTCCTGATGTCAGTTTTCAGGAGGCACTTGGCACTGTCAAACCAGCCACAGTTGCCTGTGGGGGCACTTTCCATCTGGGAGGCATCCCGATCCATGCGGAATTTCAGCAGGCAGCCGGGCACTCCAGGCCGCAAGGCCCTGGACATGAATCATGGCCTTTCCCCAGAGAAAGGAAAGTCACAAGGCCAGGTTCCTGATGTCATTTTGCAGGAGGCACATGGCACTGTCAAACCAGCCACAGGTGCCTGTGGGGGCACCTTGCATCTCGGCGGCATCCTGATCCATGCCGAATTCCAGCAGGCAGCCGGCCACTCCGGGCCATTAGACCTTGGACACGTACAATGGCCTTTCCCCAGAGAAATAAAAGTCACCAGGCCAGGTTCCTGATGTCAGTTTGCAGGAGGCACTTGGCACTGTCAAACCAGCCACAGTTGCCTGTGGTGGTACTTTCCATCTGGGAGGTATCTTCAACAGTGCGGAATTTCAGCAGGCAGCCAGCCACTCTGGGCCACCCGTCCATGGATAGGAACGAAAGGCTTTCCCCAGAGAAACAAAAGTCACCTGGCCAGGTTCCTGATGTCAGTTTGCAGGAGGCACTTGGCACTGTCAAACCAGCCACAGTTGCCTGTGGTGGCACCTTACATCTGGGAGGTATCCTGATCCGTGTGGAATTTCAGCAGGCAGCAGGCAAGTACGGGCCACCGGGCCCTGGACATGAACCATGGCCTTTCCCCTGAGAAAGAAAATCACCAGGCCAGGTTTCTGATGTCAGTTTGCAGGAAGCACTTGGCACTGTCAAACCAGCCACAGTTGCCTCTGGGAGCACCTTTCATCTCGGCGGCATCCTGGTCCGTGCAGAATTTCAGCAGGGGGCCGGCCACTCAGGACACCAGGCTCAGGATATGAACCATGGCCTTTCCCCAGAGAAACAAAAGTCACCAGGCCAGGTTCCTGATGTCAGTTTGCAGGAGGCACTTGGCACTGTCAAACCAGCCACAGGTGCCTGTGGGGCACCTTGCATCTCGGAGGTATCCTGATCCGTGCGGAATTTCAGCAGTCAGCCGGCCACTTTGGGCCACAGTTTGTAGGATATGAACCATGGCCTTTCCCCAGAGAAACAAAAGTCACCAGGTCAGGTTCCTGATGTCAGTGTGCAGGAGGCACTTGGCACTGTCAAACCAGCCACAGTTGCCTGTGGGGGCACCTTGCATCTCGGCGGCATCCTGATCCATGCCGAATTCCAGCAGGCAGCCGGCCACTCCGGGCCATTAGACCTTGGACACGTACAATGGCCTTTCCCCAGAGAAATAAAAGTCACCAGGCCAGGTTCCTGATGTCAGTTTGCAGGAGGCACTTGGCACTGTCAAACCAGCCACAGTTGCCTGTGGGGGCTCCTTTCATCTGGGAGTTATCCGCATCCGTGCGGAATTTCAACAGGCAGCCGGCCACTCCAGGCCACCTGGCCTTGGAGTGGAGCGATGGCTTTTCCCCAGAGAAACAAAAGTCACCCGGCCAGGTTCCTGATGTCAGTTTGCAGGAGGCACTTGGCACTGTCAAACCAGCCACACGCACTTGTATGGGCACCTTGCATCTGGGAGGTATCCTCGTCTGTGCGGAAGTTCAGCAGGCTGCCGGCCACACCAGGCCACCGGGCACTGGACACGAACGATGCCCTTTCCCGTGAGAAACAAAAGTCACCAGGCCAGGTTCCTGATGTCAGTTTGCAGGAGGCGCTTGGCACTGTCAAACCAGCCACAGTTGCCTGTGGTGGTACTTTCCATCTGGGAGGTATCTTCAACAGTGCGGAATTTCAGCAGGCAGCCAGCCACTCTGGGCCACCCGTCCATGGATAGGAACGAAAGGCTTTCCCCTGAGAAACAAAACTCACCCGGCCAGGTTCCTGATGTCAGTTTGCAGGAGGCACTTGGCACTGTCAAACCAGCCACAGGTGCCTGTGGGGGCACTTTTCATCTGGGAGGCATCCCGATCCATGCGGAATTTCAGCAGGCAGCCGGCCACTCCGGGCCACCAGTCCCTGGACAAGAACCACGGCTTTTCCCTAGGGAAACAAAAGTCACCCGGCCAGGTTCCTGATGTCAGTTTGCAGGAGGCACTTGGCACTGTCAAACCAGCCACAGTTGCCTGTGGGGGCACTTTCCATCTGGGAGGCATCCCGATCCATGCGGAATTTCAGCAGGCAGCCGGGCACTCCAGGCCGCAAGGCCCTGGACATGAATCATGGTCTTTCCCCAGAGAAAGGAAAGTCACAAGGCCAGGTTCCTGATGTCATTTTGCAGGAGGCACATGGCACTGTCATACCAGCCACAGGTGCCTGTGGGGGCACCTTGCATCTCGGCGGCATCCTGATCCATGCCGAATTCCAGCAGGCAGCCGGCCACTCCGGGCCATTAGACCTTGGACACGTACAATGGCCTTTTCCCCAGAGAAATAAAAGTCACCAGGCCAGGTTCCTGATGTCAGTTTGCAGGAGGCACTTGGCACTGTCAAACCAGCCACAGTTGCCTGTGGGGGCTCCTTTCATCTGGGAGTTATCCGCATCCGTGCGGAATTTCAACAGGCAGCCGGCCACTCCAGGCCACCTGGCCTTGGAGTGGAGCGATGGCTTTTCCCCAGAGAAACAAAAGTCACCCGGCCAGGTTCCTGATGTCAGTTTGCAGGAGGCACTTGGCACTGTCAAACCAGCCACACGCACTTGTATGGGCACCTTGCATCTGGGAGGTATCCTCATCTGTGCGGAAGTTCAGCAGGCTGCCGGCCACACCAGGCCACCGGGCAATGGACATGAACGATGCCCTTTCCCGTGAGAAACAAAAGTCACCAGGCCAGGTTCCTGATGTCAGTTTGCAGGAGGCGCTTGGCACTGTCAAACCAGCCACAGTTGCCTGTGGTGGTACTTTCCATCTGGGAGGTATCTTCAACAGTGCGGAATTTCAGCAGGCAGCCAGCCACTCTGGGCCACCCGTCCATGGATAGGAACGAAAGGCTTTCCCCAGAGAAACAAAAGTCACCCGGCCAGGTTCCTGATGTCAGTTTGCAGGAGGCACTTGGCACTGTCAAACCAGCCACAGGTGCCTGTGGGGGCACCTTACATCTGGGAGGTATCCTGATCCGTGTGGAATTTCAGCAGGCAGCAGGCAAGTACGGGCCACCGGGCCCTGGACATGAACCATGGCCTTTCCCCTGAGAAAGAAAATCACCAGGCCAGGTTTCTGATGTCAGTTTGCAGGAAGCACTTGGCACTGTCAAACCAGCCACAGTTGCCTGTGGGGGCACCTTTCATCTCGGCGGCATCCTGGTCCGTGCAGAATTTCAGCAGGGGGCCGGCCACTCAGGACACCAGGCTCAGGATATGAACCATGGCCTTTTCCCAGAGAAACAAAAGTCACCAGGCCAGGTTCCTGATGTCAGTTTGCAGGAGGCACTTGGCACTGTCAAACCAGCCACAGGTGCCTGTGGGGGCACCTTGCATCTCGGCGGCATCCTGATCCATGCCGAATTCCAGCAGGCAGCCGGCCACTCCGGGCCATTAGACCTTGGACACGTACAATGGCCTTTCCCCAGAGAAATAAAAGTCACCAGGCCAGGTTCCTGATGTCAGTTTGCAGGAGGCACTTGGCACTGTCAAACCAGCCACAGTTGCCTGTGGGGGCTCCTTTCATCTGGGAGTTATCCGCATCCGTGCGGAATTTCAACAGGCAGCCGGCCACTCCAGGCCACCTGGCCTTGGAGTGGAGCGATGGCTTTTCCCCAGAGAAACAAAAGTCACCCGGCCAGGTTCCTGATGTCAGTTTGCAGGAGGCACTTGGCACTGTCAAACCAGCCACACGCACCTGTATGGGCACCTTGCATCTGGGAGGTATCCTCATCTGTGCGGAAGTTCAGCAGGCTGCCGGCCACACCAGGCCACCGGGCAATGGACATGAACGATGCCCTTTCCCGTGAGAAACAAAAGTCACCAGGCCAGGTTCCTGATGTCAGTTTGCAGGAGGCGCTTGGCACTGTCAAACCAGCCACAGTTGCCTGTGGTGGTACTTTCCATCTGGGAGGTATCTTCAACAGTGCGGAATTTCAGCAGGCAGCCAGCCACTCTGGGCCACCCGTCCATGGATAGGAACGAAAGGCTTTCCCGAGAGAAACAAAACTCACCCGGCCAGGTTCCTGATGTCAGTTTGCAGGAGGCACTTGGCACTGTCAAACCAGCCACAGTTGCCTGTGGGGGCACTTTTCATCTGGGAATTATCCGCATCCGTGCGGAATTTCAACAGGCAGCCGGCCACTCCAGGCCACCTGGCCTTGGAGTGGAGCGATGGCTTTTCCCCAGAGAAACAAAAGTCACCCGGCCAGGTTCCTGATGTCAGTTTGCAGGAGGCACTTGGCACTGTCAAACCAGCCACACGCACCTGTATGGGCACCTTGCATCTGGGAGGTATCCTCATCTGTGCGGAAGTTCAGCAGGCTGCCGGCCACACCAGGCCACCGGGCAATGGACATGAACGATGCCCTTTCCCGTGAGAAACAAAAGTCACCAGGCCAGGTTCCTGATGTCAGTTTGCAGGAGGCGCTTGGCACTGTCAAACCAGCCACAGTTGCCTGTGGTGGTACTTTCCGTCTGGGAGGTATCTTCAACAGTGCGGAATTTCAGCAGGCAGCCAGCCACTCTGGGCCACCCGTCCATGGATAGGAACGAAAGGCTTTCCCCAGAGAAACAAAACTCACCCGGCCAGGTTCCTGATGTCAGTTTGCAGGAGGCACTTGGCACTGTCAAACCAGCCAGAGTTGGCTGTGGGGGCACTTTCCATCTGGGAGGCATCCCGATCCATGCGGAATTTCAGCAGGCAGCCGGGCACTCCAGGCCGCAAGGCCCTGGACAAGAATCATGGTCTTTCCCCAGAGAAAGGAAAGTCACAAGGCCAGGTTCCTGATGTCATTTTGCAGGAGGCACATGGCACTGTCAAACCAGCCACAGGTGCCTGTGCGAGCACCTTACATCTCGGCGGCATCCTGATCCATGCCGAATTCCAGCAGGCAGCCGGCCACTCCGGGCCATTAGACCTTGGACACGTACAATGGCCTTTCCCCAGAGAAATAAAAGTCACCAGGCCAGGTTCCTGATGTCAGTTTGCAGGAGGCACTTGGCACTGTCAAACCAGCCACAGTTGCCTGTGGGGGCTCCTTTCATCTGGGAGTTATCCGCATCCGTGCGGAATTTCAACAGGCAGCCGGCCACTCCAGGCCACCTGGCCTTGGAGTGGAGCGATGGCTTTTCCCCAGAGAAACAAAAGTCACCCGGCCAGGTTCCTGATGTCAGTTTGCAGGAGGCACTTGGCACTGTCAAACCAGCCACACGCACCTGTATGGGCACCTTGCATCTGGGAGGTATCCTCATCTGTGCGGAAGTTCAGCAGGCTGCCGGCCACACCAGGCCACCGGGCAATGGACATGAACGATGCCCTTTCCCGTGAGAAACAAAAGTCACCAGGCCAGGTTCCTGATGTCAGTTTGCAGGAGGCGCTTGGCACTGTCAAACCAGCCACAGTTGCCTGTGGTGGTACTTTCCATCTGGGAGGTATCTTCAACAGTGCGGAATTTCAGCAGGCAGCCAGCCACTCTGGGCCACCCGTCCATGGATAGGAACGAAAGGCTTTCCCCAGAGAAACAAAACTCACCCGGCCAGGTTCCTGATGTCAGTTTGCAGGAGGCACTTGGCACTGTCAAACCAGCCACAGGTGCCTGTGGGTGCACTTTTCATCTGGGAGGCATCCTGATCCATGCGGAATTTCAGCAGGCAGCCGGCCACTCCGGGCCACTGGGCTCTGAACAAGAATGATGGCCTTTCCCCAGAGAAACAAAACTCACAAGGCCAGGTTCCTGATGTCAGTTTGCAGGAGGCACTTGGCACTGTCAAACCAGCCACAGTTGCCTGTGGTGGCACCTTACATCTGGGAGGTATCCTGATCCGTGTGGAATTTCAGCAGGCAGCAGGCAAGTACGGGCCACTGGGCCCTGGACATGAACCATGGCCTTTCCCCTGAGAAAGAAAATCACCAGGCCAGGTTTCTGATGTCAGTTTGCAGGAAGCACTTGGCACTGTCAAACCAGCCACAGTTGCCTCTGGGGGCACCTTTCATCTCGGCGGCATCCTGGTCCGTGCAGAATTTCAGCAGGGGGCCGGCCACTCAGGACACCAGGCTCAGGATATGAACCATGGCCTTTCCCCAGAGAAACAAAAGTCACCAGGCCAGGTTCCTGATGTCAGTTTGCAGGAGGCACTTGGCACTGTCAAACCAGCCACAGGTGCCTGTGGGGCACCTTGCATCTCGGAGGTATCCTGATCCGTGCGGAATTTCAGCAGTCAGCCGGCCACTTTGGGCCACAGTTTGTAGGATATGAACCATGGCCTTTCCCCAGAGAAACAAAAGTCACCAGGTCAGGTTCCTGATGTCAGTGTGCAGGAGGCACTTGGCACTGTCAAACCAGCCACAGTTGCCTGTGGGGGCACCTTGCATCTCGGCGGCATCCTGATCCATGCCGAATTCCAGCAGGCAGCCGGCCACTCCGGGCCATTAGACCTTGGACACGTACAATGGCCTTTCCCCAGAGAAATAAAAGTCACCAGGCCAGGTTCCTGATGTCAGTTTGCAGGAGGCACTTGGCACTGTCAAACCAGCCACAGTTGCCTGTGGGGGCACTTTTCATCTGGGAGTTATCCGCATCCGTGCGGAATTTCAACAGGCAGCCGGCCACTCCAGGCCACCTGGCCTTGGAGTGGAGCGATGGCTTTTCCCCAGAGAAACAAAAGTCACCCGGCCAGGTTCCTGATGTCAGTTTGCAGGAGGCACTTGGCACTGTCAAACCAGCCACACGCACCTGTATGGGCACCTTGCATCTGGGCGGTATCCTCATCTGTGCGGAAGTTCAGCAGGCTGCCGGCCACACCAGGCCACCGGGCAATGGACATGAACGATGCCCTTTCCCGTGAGAAACAAAAGTCACCAGGCCAGGTTCCTGATGTCAGTTTGCAGGAGGCGCTTGGCACTGTCAAACCAGCCACAGTTGCCTGTGGTGGTACTTTCCATCTGGGAGGTATCTTCAACAGTGCGGAATTTCAGCAGGCAGCCAGCCACTCTGGGCCACCCGTCCATGGATAGGAACGAAAGGCTTTCCCCAGAGAAACAAAACTCACCCGGCCAGGTTCCTGATGTCAGTTTGCAGGAGGCACTTGGCACTGTCAAACCAGCCAGAGTTGGCTGTGGGGGCACTTTTCATCTGGGTGGCATCCTGATCCATGCGGAATTTCAGCAGGCAGCCGGCCACTGCGGGCCACTGGGCTCTGAACAAGAATGATGGCCTTTCCCCAGAGAAACAAAACTCACCAGGCCAGGTTCCTGATGTCAGTTTGCAGGAGGCACTTGGCACTGTCAAACCAGCCACAGTTGCCTGTGGTGGCACCTTACATCTGGGAGGTATCCTGATCCGTGTGGAATTTCAGCAGGCAGCAGGCAAGTACGGGCCACCGGGCCCTGGACATGAACCATGGCCTTTCCCCTGAGAAAGAAAATCACCAGGCCAGGTTTCTGATGTCAGTTTGCAGGAAGCACTTGGCACTGTCAAACCAGCCACAGTTGCCTGTGGGGGCTCCTTTCATCTGGGAGTTATCCGCATCCGTGCGGAATTTCAACAGGCAGCCGGCCACTCCAGGCCACCTGGCCCTGGAGTGGAGCGATGGCTTTTCCCCAGAGAAACAAAAGTCACCAGGCCAGGTTCCTGATGTCAGTTTGCAGGAGGCACTTGGCACTGTCAAACCAGCCACACGCACCTGTATGGGCACCTTGCATCTGGGAGGTATCCTCATCTGTGCGGAAGTTCAGCAGGCTGCCGGCCACACCAGGCCACCGGGCACTGGACACGAACGATGCCCTTTCCCGTGAGAAACAAAAGTCACCAGGCCAGGTTCCTGATGTCAGTTTGCAGGAGGCGCTTGGCACTGTCAAACCAGCCACAGTTGCCTGTGGTGGTACTTTCCATCTGGGAGGTATCTTCAACAGTGCGGAATTTCAGCAGGCAGCCAGCCACTCTGGGCCACCCGTCCATGGATAGGAACGAAAGGCTTTCCCCAGAGAAACAAAACTCACCCGGCCAGGTTCCTGATGTCAGTTTGCAGGAGGCACTTGGCACTGTCAAACCAGCCACAGGTGCCTGTGGGGGCACTTTTCATCTGGGAGGCATCCTGATCCATGCGGAATTTCAGCAGGCAGCCGGCCACTCCGGGCCACTGGGCTCTGAACAAGAATGATGGCCTTTCCCCAGAGAAACAAAACTCACAAGGCCAGGTTCCTGATGTCAGTTTGCAGGAGGCACTTGGCACTGTCAAACCAGCCACAGTTGCCTGTGGTGGCACCTTACATCTGGGAGGTATCCTGATCCGTGTGGAATTTCAGCAGGCAGCAGGCAAGTACGGGCCACCGGGCCCTGGACATGAACCATGGCCTTTCCCCTGAGAAAGAAAATCACCAGGCCAGGTTTCTGATGTCAGTTTGCAGGAAGCACTTGGCACTGTCAAACCAGCCACAGTTGCCTCTGGGGGCACCTTTCATCTCGGCGGCATCCTGGTCCGTGCAGAATTTCAGCAGGGGGCCGGCCACTCAGGACACCAGGCTCAGGATATGAACCATGGCCTTTCCCCAGAGAAACAAAAGTCACCAGGCCAGGTTCCTGATGTCAGTTTGCAGGAGGCACTTGGCACTGTCAAACCAGCCACAGGTGCCTGTGGGGCACCTTGCATCTCGGAGGTATCCTGATCCGTGCGGAATTTCAGCAGTCAGCCGGCCACTTTGGGCCACAGTTTGTAGGATATGAACCATGGCCTTTCCCCAGAGAAACAAAAGTCACCAGGTCAGGTTCCTGATGTCAGTGTGCAGGAGGCACTTGGCACTGTCAAACCAGCCACAGTTGCCTGTGGGGGCACCTTGCATCTCGGCGGCATCCTGATCCATGCCGAATTCCAGCAGGCAGCCGGCCACTCCGGGCCATTAGACCTTGGACACGTACAATGGCCTTTCCCCAGAGAAATAAAAGTCACCAGGCCAGGTTCCTGATGTCAGTTTGCAGGAGGCACTTGGCACTGTCAAACCAGCCACAGTTGCCTGTGGGGGCTCCTTTCATCTGGGAGTTATCCGCATCCGTGCGGAATTTCAACAGGCAGCCGGCCACTCCAGGCCACCTGGCCTTGGAGTGGAGCGATGGCTTTTCCCCAGAGAAACAAAAGTCACCCGGCCAGGTTCCTGATGTCAGTTTGCAGGAGGCACTTGGCACTGTCAAACCAGCCACACGCACCTGTATGGGCACCTTGCATCTGGGAGGTATCCTCATCTGTGCGGAAGTTCAGCAGGCTGCCGGCCACACCAGGCCACCGGGCAATGGACATGAACGATGCCCTTTCCCGTGAGAAACAAAAGTCACCAGGCCAGGTTCCTGATGTCAGTTTGCAGGAGGCGCTTGGCACTGTCAAACCAGCCACAGTTGCCTGTGGTGGTACTTTCCATCTGGGAGGTATCTTCAACAGTGCGGAATTTCAGCAGGCAGCCAGCCACTCTGGGCCACCCGTCCATGGATAGGAACGAAAGGCTTTCCCCAGAGAAACAAAACTCACCCGGCCAGGTTCCTGATGTCAGTTTGCAGGAGGCACTTGGCACTGTCAAACCAGCCACAGGTGCCTGTGGGGGCACTTTCCATCTGGGAGGCATCCCGATCCATGCGGAATTTCAGCAGGCAGCCGGGCACTCCAGGCCGCAAGGCCCTGGACATGAATCATGGTCTTTCCCCAGAGAAAGGAAAGTCACAAGGCCAGGTTCCTGATGTCATTTTGCAGGAGGCACATGGCACTGTCAAACCAGCCACAGGTGCCTGTGGGGGCACCTTGCATCTCGGCGGCATCCTGATCCATGCCGAATTCCAGCAGGCAGCCGGCCACTCCGGGCCATTAGACCTTGGACACGTACAATGGCCTTTCCCCAGAGAAATAAAAGTCACCGGGCCAGGTTCCTGATGTCAGTTTGCAGGAGGCACTTGGCACTGTCAAACCAGCCACAGTTGCCTGTGGGGGCTCCTTTCATCTGGGAGTTATCCGCATCCGTGCGGAATTTCAACAGGCAGCCGGCCACTCCAGGCCACCTGGCCTTGGAGGCGAGCGATGGCTTTTCCCCAGAGAAACAAAAGTCACCCGGCCAGGTTCCTGATGTCAGTTTGCAGGAGGCACTTGGCACTGTCAAACCAGCCACACGCACCTGTATGGGCACCTTGCATCTGGGAGGTATCCTCATCTGTGCGGAAGTTCAGCAGGCTGCCGGCCACACCAGGCCACCGGGCAATGGACATGAACGATGCCCTTTCCCGTGAGAAACAAAAGTCACCAGGCCAGGTTCCTGATGTCAGTTTGCAGGAGGCGCTTGGCACTGTCAAACCAGCCACAGTTGCCTGTGGTGGTACTTTCCATCTGGGAGGTATCTTCAACAGTGCGGAATTTCAGCAGGCAGCCAGCCACTCTGGGCCACCCGTCCATGGATAGGAACGAAAGGCTTTCCCCAGAGAAACAAAACTCACCCGGCCAGGTTCCTGATGTCAGTTTGCAGGAGGCACTTGGCACTGTCAAACCAGCCACAGGTGCCTGTGGGGGCACTTTTCATCTGGGAGGCATCCTGATCCATGCGGAATTTCAGCAGGCAGCCGGCCACTGCGGGCCACTGGGCTCTGAACAAGAATGATGGCCTTTCCCCAGAGAAACAAAACTCACAAGGCCAGGTTCCTGATGTCAGTTTGCAGGAGGCACTTGGCACTGTCAAACCAGCCACAGTTGCCTGTGGTGGCACCTTACATCTGGGAGGTATCCTGATCCGTGTGGAATTTCAGCAGGCAGCAGGCAAGTACGGGCCACCGGGCCCTGGACATGAACCATGGCCTTTCCCCTGAGAAAGAAAATCACCAGGCCAGGTTTCTGATGTCAGTTTGCAGGAAGCACTTGGCACTGTCAAACCAGCCACAGTTGCCTGTGGGGGCACCTTGCATCTCGGCGGCATCCTGGTCCGTGCAGAATTTCAGCAGGGGGCCGGCCACTCAGGACACCAGGCTCAGGATATGAACCATGGCCTTTCCCCAGAGAAACAAAAGTCACCAGGCCAGGTTCCTGATGTCAGTTTGCAGGAGGCACTTGGCACTGTCAAACCAGCCACAGGTGCCTGTGGGGCACCTTGCATCTCGGAGGTATCCTGATCCGTGCGGAATTTCAGCAGTCAGCCGGCCACTTTGGGCCACAGTTTGTAGGATATGAACCATGGCCTTTCCCCAGAGAAACAAAAGTCACCAGGTCAGGTTCCTGATGTCAGTGTGCAGGAGGCACTTGGCACTGTCAAACCAGCCACAGTTGCCTGTGGGGGCACCTTGCATCTCGGCGGCATCCTGATCCATGCCGAATTCCAGCAGGCAGCCGGCCACTCCGGGCCATTAGACCTTGGACACGTACAATGGCCTTTCCCCAGAGAAATAAAAGTCACCAGGCCAGGTTCCTGATGTCAGTTTGCAGGAGGCACTTGGCACTGTCAAACCAGCCACAGTTGCCTGTGGGGGCTCCTTTCATCTGGGAGTTATCCGCATCCGTGCGGAATTTCAACAGGCAGCCGGCCACTCCAGGCCACCTGGCCTTGGAGTGGAGCGATGGCTTTTCCCCAGAGAAACAAAAGTCACCCGGCCAGGTTCCTGATGTCAGTTTGCAGGAGGCACTTGGCACTGTCAAACCAGCCACACGCACCTGTATGGGCACCTTGCATCTGGGAGGTATCCTCGTCTGTGCGGAAGTTCAGCAGGCTGCCGGCCACACCAGGCCACCGGGCACTGGACACGAACGATGCCCTTTCCCGTGAGAAACAAAAGTCACCAGGCCAGGTTCCTGATGTCAGTTTGCAGGAGGCGCTTGGCACTGTCAAACCAGCCACAGTTGCCTGTGGTGGTACTTTCCATCTGGGAGGTATCTTCAACAGTGCGGAATTTCAGCAGGCAGCCAGCCACTCTGGGCCACCCGTCCATGGATAGGAACGAAAGGCTTTCCCCTGAGAAACAAAAGTCACCCGGCCAGGTTCCTGATGTCAGTTTGCAGGAGGCACTTGGCACTGTCAAACCAGCCACAGGTGCCTGTGGGGGCACTTTTCATCTGGGAGGCATCCTGATCCATGCGGAATTTCAGCAGGCAGCCGGCCACTCCGGGCCACTGGGCTCTGAACAAGAATGATGGCCTTTCCCCAGAGAAACAAAACTCACAAGGCCAGGTTCCTGATGTCAGTTTGCAGGAGGCACTTGGCACTGTCAAACCAGCCACAGTTGCCTGTGGTGGCACCTTACATCTGGGAGGTATCCTGATCCGTGTGGAATTTCAGCAGGCAGCAGGCAAGTACGGGCCACCGGGCCCTGGACATGAACCATGGCCTTTCCCCTGAGAAAGAAAATCACCAGGCCAGGTTTCTGATGTCAGTTTGCAGGAAGCACTTGGCACTGTCAAACCAGCCACAGTTGCCTGTGGTGGCACCTTACATCTGGGAGGTATCCTGATCCGTGTGGAATTTCAGCAGGCAGCAGGCAAGTACGGGCCACCGGGCCCTGGACATGAACCATGGCCTTTCCCCTGAGAAAGAAAATCACCAGGCCAGGTTTCTGATGTCAGTTTGCAGGAAGCACTTGGCACTGTCAAACCAGCCACAGTTGCCTGTGGGGGCACCTTGCATCTCGGCGGCATCCTGGTCCGTGCAGAATTTCAGCAGGGGGCCGGCCACTCAGGACACCAGGCTCAGGATATGAACCATGGCCTTTCCCCAGAGAAACAAAAGTCACCAGGCCAGGTTCCTGATGTCAGTTTGCAGGAGGCACTTGGCACTGTCAAACCAGCCACAGGTGCCTGTGGGGCACCTTGCATCTCGGAGGTATCCTGATCCGTGCGGAATTTCAGCAGTCAGCCGGCCACTTTGGGCCACAGTTTGTAGGATATGAACCATGGCCTTTCCCCAGAGAAACAAAAGTCACCAGGTCAGGTTCCTGATGTCAGTGTGCAGGAGGCACTTGGCACTGTCAAACCAGCCACAGTTGCCTGTGGGGGCACCTTGCATCTCGGCGGCATCCTGATCCATGCCGAATTCCAGCAGGCAGCCGGCCACTCCGGGCCATTAGACCTTGGACACGTACAATGGCCTTTCCCCAGAGAAATAAAAGTCACCAGGCCAGGTTCCTGATGTCAGTTTGCAGGAGGCACTTGGCACTGTCAAACCAGCCACAGTTGCCTGTGGGGGCTCCTTTCATCTGGGAGTTATCCGCATCCGTGCGGAATTTCAACAGGCAGCCGGCCACTCCAGGCCACCTGGCCTTGGAGTGGAGCGATGGCTTTTCCCCAGAGAAACAAAAGTCACCCGGCCAGGTTCCTGATGTCAGTTTGCAGGAGGCACTTGGCACTGTCAAACCAGCCACACGCACCTGTATGGGCACCTTGCATCTGGGAGGTATCCTCATCTGTGCGGAAGTTCAGCAGGCTGCCGGCCACACCAGGCCACCGGGCAATGGACATGAACGATGCCCTTTCCCGTGAGAAACAAAAGTCACCAGGCCAGGTTCCTGATGTCAGTTTGCAGGAGGCGCTTGGCACTGTCAAACCAGCCACAGTTGCCTGTGGTGGTACTTTCCATCTGGGAGGTATCTTCAACAGTGCGGAATTTCAGCAGGCAGCCAGCCACTCTGGGCCACCCGTCCATGGATAGGAACGAAAGGCTTTCCCCAGAGAAACAAAACTCACCCGGCCAGGTTCCTGATGTCAGTTTGCAGGAGGCACTTGGCACTGTCAAACCAGCCACAGTTGCCTGTGGGGGCATTTTCATCTGGGAGTTATCCGCATCCGTGCGGAATTTCAACAGGCAGCCGGCCACTCCAGGCCACCTGGCCTTGGAGTGGAGCGATGGCTTTTCCCCAGAGAAACAAAAGTCACCCGGCCAGGTTCCTGATGTCAATTTGCAGGAGGCACTTGGCACTGTCAAACCAGCCACACGCACCTGTATGGGCACCTTGCATCTGGGAGGTATCCTCATCTGTGCGGAAGTTCAGCAGGCTGCCGGCCACACCAGGCCACCGGGCAATGGACATGAACGATGCCCTTTCCCGTGAGAAACAAAAGTCACCAGGCCAGGTTCCTGATGTCAGTTTGCAGGAGGCGCTTGGCACTGTCAAACCAGCCACAGTTGCCTGTGGTGGTACTTTCCATCTGGGAGGTATCTTCAACAGTGCGGAATTTCAGCAGGCAGCCAGCCACTCTGGGCCACCCGTCCATGGATAGGAACGAAAGGCTTTCCCCAGAGAAACAAAACTCACCCGGCCAGGTTCCTGATGTCAGTTTGCAGGAGGCACTTGGCACTGTCAAACCAGCCACAGGTGCCTGTGGGGGCACTTTTCATCTGGGTGGCATCCTGATCCATGCGGAATTTCAGCAGGCAGCCGGCCACTGCGGGCCACTGGGCTCTGAACAAGAATGATGGCCTTTCCCCAGAGAAACAAAACTCACCAGGCCAGGTTCCTGATGTCAGTTTGCAGGAGGCACTTGGCACTGTCAAACCAGCCACAGTTGCCTGTGGTGGCACCTTACATCTGGGAGGTATCCTGATCCGTGTGGAATTTCAGCAGGCAGCAGGCAAGTACGGGCCACCGGGCCCTGGACATGAACCATGGCCTTTCCCCTGAGAAAGAAAATCACCAGGCCAGGTTTCTGATATCAGTTTGCAGGAAGCACTTGGCACTGTCAAACCAGCCACAGTTGCCTGTGGGGGCTCCTTTCATCTGGGAGTTATCCGCATCCGTGCAGAATTTCAGCAGGCAGCCAGCCACTCCAGGCCACCTGGCCCTGGAGTGGAGCGATGGCTTTTCCCCAGAGAAACAAAAGTCACCAGGCCAGGTTCCTGATGTCAGTTTGCAGGAGGCACTTGGCACTGTCAAACCAGCCACACGCACCTGTATGGGCACCTTGCATCTGGGAGGTATCCTCATCTGTGCGGAAGTTCAGCAGTCAGCCGGCCACACCAGGCCACCGGGCACTGGACACGAACGATGCCCTTTCCCGTGAGAAACAAAAGTCACCAGGCCAGGTTCCTGATGTCAGTTTGCAGGAGACGCTTGGCACTGTCAAACCAGCCACAGTTGCCTGTGGTGGTACTTTCCATCTGGGAGGTATCTTCAACAGTGCGGAATTTCAGCAGGCAGCCAGCCACTCTGGGCCACCCGTCCATGGATAGGAACGAAAGGCTTTCCCCAGAGAAACAAAACTCACCCGGCCAGGTTCCTGATGTCAGTTTGCAGGAGGCACTTGGCACTGTCAAACCAGCCACAGGTGCCTGTGGGGGCACTTTTCATCTGGGAGGCATCCTGATCCATGCGGAATTTCAGCAGGCAGCCGGCCACTGCGGGCCACTGGGCTCTGAACAAGAATGATGGCCTTTCCCCAGAGAAACAAAACTCACAAGGCCAGGTTCCTGATGTCAGTTTGCAGGAGGCACTTGGCACTGTCAAACCAGCCACAGTTGCCTGTGGTGGCACCTTACATCTGGGAGGTATCCTGATCCGTGTGGAATTTCAGCAGGCAGCAGGCAAGTACGGGCCACCGGGCCCTGGACATGAACCATGGCCTTTCCCCTGAGAAAGAAAATCACCAGGCCAGGTTTCTGATGTCAGTTTGCAGGAAGCACTTGGCACTGTCAAACCAGCCACAGTTGCCTGTGGGGGCACCTTGCATCTCGGCGGCATCCTGGTCCGTGCAGAATTTCAGCAGGGGGCCGGCCACTCAGGACACCAGGCTCAGGATATGAACCATGGCCTTTCCCCAGAGAAACAAAAGTCACCAGGCCAGGTTCCTGATGTCAGTTTGCAGGAGGCACTTGGCACTGTCAAACCAGCCACAGGTGCCTGTGGGGCACCTTGCATCTCGGAGGTATCCTGATCCGTGCGGAATTTCAGCAGTCAGCCGGCCACTTTGGGCCACAGTTTGTAGGATATGAACCATGGCCTTTCCCCAGAGAAACAAAAGTCACCAGGTCAGGTTCCTGATGTCAGTGTGCAGGAGGCACTTGGCACTGTCAAACCAGCCACAGTTGCCTGTGGGGGCACCTTGCATCTCGGCGGCATCCTGATCCATGCCGAATTCCAGCAGGCAGCCGGCCACTCCGGGCCATTAGACCTTGGACACGTACAATGGCCTTTCCCCAGAGAAATAAAAGTCACCAGGCCAGGTTCCTGATGTCAGTTTGCAGGAGGCACTTGGCACTGTCAAACCAGCCACAGTTGCCTGTGGGGGCTCCTTTCATCTGGGAGTTATCCGCATCCGTGCGGAATTTCAACAGGCAGCCGGCCACTCCAGGCCACCTGGCCTTGGAGTGGAGCGATGGCTTTTCCCCAGAGAAACAAAAGTCACCCGGCCAGGTTCCTGATGTCAGTTTGCAGGAGGCACTTGGCACTGTCAAACCAGCCACACGCACCTGTATGGGCACCTTGCATCTGGGAGGTATCCTCATCTGTGCGGAAGTTCAGCAGTCAGCCGGCCACACCAGGCCACCGGGCACTGGACACGAACGATGCCCTTTCCCGTGAGAAACAAAAGTCACCAGGCCAGGTTCCTGATGTCAGTTTGCAGGAGACGCTTGGCACTGTCAAACCAGCCACAGTTGCCTGTGGTGGTACTTTCCATCTGGGAGGTATCTTCAACAGTGCGGAATTTCAGCAGGCAGCCAGCCACTCTGGGCCACCCGTCCATGGATAGGAACGAAAGGCTTTCCCCAGAGAAACAAAACTCACCCGGCCAGGTTCCTGATGTCAGTTTGCAGGAGGCACTTGGCACTGTCAAACCAGCCACAGGTGCCTGTGGGGGCACTTTTCATCTGGGAGGCATCCTGATCCATGCGGAATTTCAGCAGGCAGCCGGCCACTGCGGGCCACTGGGCTCTGAACAAGAATGATGGCCTTTCCCCAGAGAAACAAAACTCACAAGGCCAGGTTCCTGATGTCAGTTTGCAGGAGGCACTTGGCACTGTCAAACCAGCCACAGTTGCCTGTGGTGGCACCTTACATCTGGGAGGTATCCTGATCCGTGTGGAATTTCAGCAGGCAGCAGGCAAGTACGGGCCACCGGGCCCTGGACATGAACCATGGCCTTTCCCCTGAGAAAGAAAATCACCAGGCCAGGTTTCTGATGTCAGTTTGCAGGAAGCACTTGGCACTGTCAAACCAGCCACAGTTGCCTGTGGGGGCACCTTGCATCTCGGCGGCATCCTGGTCCGTGCAGAATTTCAGCAGGGGGCCGGCCACTCAGGACACCAGGCTCAGGATATGAACCATGGCCTTTCCCCAGAGAAACAAAAGTCACCAGGCCAGGTTCCTGATGTCAGTTTGCAGGAGGCACTTGGCACTGTCAAACCAGCCACAGGTGCCTGTGGGGCACCTTGCATCTCGGAGGTATCCTGATCCGTGCGGAATTTCAGCAGTCAGCCGGCCACTTTGGGCCACAGTTTGTAGGATATGAACCATGGCCTTTCCCCAGAGAAACAAAAGTCACCAGGTCAGGTTCCTGATGTCAGTGTGCAGGAGGCACTTGGCACTGTCAAACCAGCCACAGTTGCCTGTGGGGGCACCTTGCATCTCGGCGGCATCCTGATCCATGCCGAATTCCAGCAGGCAGCCGGCCACTCCGGGCCATTAGACCTTGGACACGTACAATGGCCTTTCCCCAGAGAAATAAAAGTCACCAGGCCAGGTTCCTGATGTCAGTTTGCAGGAGGCACTTGGCACTGTCAAACCAGCCACAGTTGCCTGTGGGGGCTCCTTTCATCTGGGAGTTATCCGCATCCGTGCGGAATTTCAACAGGCAGCCGGCCACTCCAGGCCACCTGGCCTTGGAGTGGAGCGATGGCTTTTCCCCAGAGAAACAAAAGTCACCCGGCCAGGTTCCTGATGTCAGTTTGCAGGAGGCACTTGGCACTGTCAAACCAGCCACACGCACCTGTATGGGCACCTTGCATCTGGGAGGTATCCTCATCTGTGCGGAAGTTCAGCAGGCTGCCGGCCACACCAGGCCACCGGGCAATGGACATGAACGATGCCCTTTCCCGTGAGAAACAAAAGTCACCAGGCCAGGTTCCTGATGTCAGTTTGCAGGAGGCGCTTGGCACTGTCAAACCAGCCACAGTTGCCTGTGGTGGTACTTTCCATCTGGGAGGTATCTTCAACAGTGCGGAATTTCAGCAGGCAGCCAGCCACTCTGGGCCACCCGTCCATGGATAGGAACGAAAGGCTTTCCCCAGAGAAACAAAACTCACCCGGCCAGGTTCCTGATGTCAGTTTGCAGGAGGCACTTGGCACTGTCAAACCAGCCACAGGTGCCTGTGGGTGCACTTTTCATCTGGGAGGCATCCTGATCCATGCGGAATTTCAGCAGGCAGCCGGCCACTCCGGGCCACTGGGCTCTGAACAAGAATGATGGCCTTTCCCCAGAGAAACAAAACTCACAAGGCCAGGTTCCTGATGTCAGTTTGCAGGAGGCACTTGGCACTGTCAAACCAGCCACAGTTGCCTGTGGTGGCACCTTACATCTGGGAGGTATCCTGATCCGTGTGGAATTTCAGCAGGCAGCAGGCAAGTACGGGCCACTGGGCCCTGGACATGAACCATGGCCTTTCCCCTGAGAAAGAAAATCACCAGGCCAGGTTTCTGATGTCAGTTTGCAGGAAGCACTTGGCACTGTCAAACCAGCCACAGTTGCCTCTGGGGGCACCTTTCATCTCGGCGGCATCCTGGTCCGTGCAGAATTTCAGCAGGGGGCCGGCCACTCAGGACACCAGGCTCAGGATATGAACCATGGCCTTTCCCCAGAGAAACAAAAGTCACCAGGCCAGGTTCCTGATGTCAGTTTGCAGGAGGCACTTGGCACTGTCAAACCAGCCACAGGTGCCTGTGGGGCACCTTGCATCTCGGAGGTATCCTGATCCGTGCGGAATTTCAGCAGTCAGCCGGCCACTTTGGGCCACAGTTTGTAGGATATGAACCATGGCCTTTCCCCAGAGAAACAAAAGTCACCAGGTCAGGTTCCTGATGTCAGTGTGCAGGAGGCACTTGGCACTGTCAAACCAGCCACAGTTGCCTGTGGGGGCACCTTGCATCTCGGCGGCATCCTGATCCATGCCGAATTCCAGCAGGCAGCCGGCCACTCCGGGCCATTAGACCTTGGACACGTACAATGGCCTTTCCCCAGAGAAATAAAAGTCACCAGGCCAGGTTCCTGATGTCAGTTTGCAGGAGGCACTTGGCACTGTCAAACCAGCCACAGTTGCCTGTGGGGGCACTTTTCATCTGGGAGTTATCCGCATCCGTGCGGAATTTCAACAGGCAGCCGGCCACTCCAGGCCACCTGGCCTTGGAGTGGAGCGATGGCTTTTCCCCAGAGAAACAAAAGTCACCCGGCCAGGTTCCTGATGTCAGTTTGCAGGAGGCACTTGGCACTGTCAAACCAGCCACACGCACCTGTATGGGCACCTTGCATCTGGGCGGTATCCTCATCTGTGCGGAAGTTCAGCAGGCTGCCGGCCACACCAGGCCACCGGGCAATGGACATGAACGATGCCCTTTCCCGTGAGAAACAAAAGTCACCAGGCCAGGTTCCTGATGTCAGTTTGCAGGAGGCGCTTGGCACTGTCAAACCAGCCACAGTTGCCTGTGGTGGTACTTTCCATCTGGGAGGTATCTTCAACAGTGCGGAATTTCAGCAGGCAGCCAGCCACTCTGGGCCACCCGTCCATGGATAGGAACGAAAGGCTTTCCCCAGAGAAACAAAACTCACCCGGCCAGGTTCCTGATGTCAGTTTGCAGGAGGCACTTGGCACTGTCAAACCAGCCACAGGTGCCTGTGGGGGCACTTTTCATCTGGGTGGCATCCTGATCCATGCGGAATTTCAGCAGGCAGCCGGCCACTGCGGGCCACTGGGCTCTGAACAAGAATGATGGCCTTTCCCCAGAGAAACAAAACTCACCAGGCCAGGTTCCTGATGTCAGTTTGCAGGAGGCACTTGGCACTGTCAAACCAGCCACAGTTGCCTGTGGTGGCACCTTACATCTGGGAGGTATCCTGATCCGTGTGGAATTTCAGCAGGCAGCAGGCAAGTACGGGCCACCGGGCCCTGGACATGAACCATGGCCTTTCCCCTGAGAAAGAAAATCACCAGGCCAGGTTTCTGATGTCAGTTTGCAGGAAGCACTTGGCACTGTCAAACCAGCCACAGTTGCCTGTGGGGGCTCCTTTCATCTGGGAGTTATCCGCATCCGTGCGGAATTTCAACAGGCAGCCGGCCACTCCAGGCCACCTGGCCCTGGAGTGGAGCGATGGCTTTTCCCCAGAGAAACAAAAGTCACCAGGCCAGGTTCCTGATGTCAGTTTGCAGGAGGCACTTGGCACTGTCAAACCAGCCACACGCACCTGTATGGGCACCTTGCATCTGGGAGGTATCCTCATCTGTGCGGAAGTTCAGCAGGCTGCCGGCCACACCAGGCCACCGGGCACTGGACACGAACGATGCCCTTTCCCGTGAGAAACAAAAGTCACCAGGCCAGGTTCCTGATGTCAGTTTGCAGGAGGCGCTTGGCACTGTCAAACCAGCCACAGTTGCCTGTGGTGGTACTTTCCATCTGGGAGGTATCTTCAACAGTGCGGAATTTCAGCAGGCAGCCAGCCACTCTGGGCCACCCGTCCATGGATAGGAACGAAAGGCTTTCCCCAGAGAAACAAAACTCACCCGGCCAGGTTCCTGATGTCAGTTTGCAGGAGGCACTTGGCACTGTCAAACCAGCCACAGGTGCCTGTGGGGGCACTTTTCATCTGGGAGGCATCCTGATCCATGCGGAATTTCAGCAGGCAGCCGGCCACTCCGGGCCACTGGGCTCTGAACAAGAATGATGGCCTTTCCCCAGAGAAACAAAACTCACAAGGCCAGGTTCCTGATGTCAGTTTGCAGGAGGCACTTGGCACTGTCAAACCAGCCACAGTTGCCTGTGGTGGCACCTTACATCTGGGAGGTATCCTGATCCGTGTGGAATTTCAGCAGGCAGCAGGCAAGTACGGGCCACCGGGCCCTGGACATGAACCATGGCCTTTCCCCTGAGAAAGAAAATCACCAGGCCAGGTTTCTGATGTCAGTTTGCAGGAAGCACTTGGCACTGTCAAACCAGCCACAGTTGCCTCTGGGGGCACCTTTCATCTCGGCGGCATCCTGGTCCGTGCAGAATTTCAGCAGGGGGCCGGCCACTCAGGACACCAGGCTCAGGATATGAACCATGGCCTTTCCCCAGAGAAACAAAAGTCACCAGGCCAGGTTCCTGATGTCAGTTTGCAGGAGGCACTTGGCACTGTCAAACCAGCCACAGGTGCCTGTGGGGCACCTTGCATCTCGGAGGTATCCTGATCCGTGCGGAATTTCAGCAGTCAGCCGGCCACTTTGGGCCACAGTTTGTAGGATATGAACCATGGCCTTTCCCCAGAGAAACAAAAGTCACCAGGTCAGGTTCCTGATGTCAGTGTGCAGGAGGCACTTGGCACTGTCAAACCAGCCACAGTTGCCTGTGGGGGCACCTTGCATCTCGGCGGCATCCTGATCCATGCCGAATTCCAGCAGGCAGCCGTCCACTCCGGGCCATTAGACCTTGGACACGTACAATGGCCTTTCCCCAGAGAAATAAAAGTCACCAGGCCAGGTTCCTGATGTCAGTTTGCAGGAGGCACTTGGCACTGTCAAACCAGCCACAGTTGCCTGTGGGGGCTCCTTTCATCTGGGAGTTATCCGCATCCGTGCGGAATTTCAACAGGCAGCCGGCCACTCCAGGCCACCTGGCCTTGGAGTGGAGCGATGGCTTTTCCCCAGAGAAACAAAAGTCACCCGGCCAGGTTCCTGATGTCAGTTTGCAGGAGGCACTTGGCACTGTCAAACCAGCCACACGCACCTGTATGGGCACCTTGCATCTGGGAGGTATCCTCATCTGTGCGGAAGTTCAGCAGGCTGCCGGCCACACCAGGCCACCGGGCAATGGACATGAACGATGCCCTTTCCCGTGAGAAACAAAAGTCACCAGGCCAGGTTCCTGATGTCAGTTTGCAGGAGGCGCTTGGCACTGTCAAACCAGCCACAGTTGCCTGTGGTGGTACTTTCCATCTGGGAGGTATCTTCAACAGTGCGGAATTTCAGCAGGCAGCCAGCCACTCTGGGCCACCCGTCCATGGATAGGAACGAAAGGCTTTCCCCAGAGAAACAAAACTCACCCGGCCAGGTTCCTGATGTCAGTTTGCAGGAGGCACTTGGCACTGTCAAACCAGCCACAGGTGCCTGTGGGGGCACTTTCCATCTGGGAGGCATCCCGATCCATGCGGAATTTCAGCAGGCAGCCGGGCACTCCAGGCCGCAAGGCCCTGGACATGAATCATGGTCTTTCCCCAGAGAAAGGAAAGTCACAAGGCCAGGTTCCTGATGTCATTTTGCAGGAGGCACATGGCACTGTCAAACCAGCCACAGGTGCCTGTGGGGGCACCTTGCATCTCGGCGGCATCCTGATCCATGCCGAATTCCAGCAGGCAGCCGGCCACTCCGGGCCATTAGACCTTGGACACGTACAATGGCCTTTCCCCAGAGAAATAAAAGTCACCGGGCCAGGTTCCTGATGTCAGTTTGCAGGAGGCACTTGGCACTGTCAAACCAGCCACAGTTGCCTGTGGGGGCTCCTTTCATCTGGGAGTTATCCGCATCCGTGCGGAATTTCAACAGGCAGCCGGCCACTCCAGGCCACCTGGCCTTGGAGGCGAGCGATGGCTTTTCCCCAGAGAAACAAAAGTCACCCGGCCAGGTTCCTGATGTCAGTTTGCAGGAGGCACTTGGCACTGTCAAACCAGCCACACGCACCTGTATGGGCACCTTGCATCTGGGAGGTATCCTCATCTGTGCGGAAGTTCAGCAGGCTGCCGGCCACACCAGGCCACCGGGCAATGGACATGAACGATGCCCTTTCCCGTGAGAAACAAAAGTCACCAGGCCAGGTTCCTGATGTCAGTTTGCAGGAGGCGCTTGGCACTGTCAAACCAGCCACAGTTGCCTGTGGTGGTACTTTCCATCTGGGAGGTATCTTCAACAGTGCGGAATTTCAGCAGGCAGCCAGCCACTCTGGGCCACCCGTCCATGGATAGGAACGAAAGGCTTTCCCCAGAGAAACAAAACTCACCCGGCCAGGTTCCTGATGTCAGTTTGCAGGAGGCACTTGGCACTGTCAAACCAGCCACAGGTGCCTGTGGGGGCACTTTTCATCTGGGAGGCATCCTGATCCATGCGGAATTTCAGCAGGCAGCCGGCCACTCCGGGCCACTGGGCTCTGAACAAGAATGATGGCCTTTCCCCAGAGAAACAAAACTCACAAGGCCAGGTTCCTGATGTCAGTTTGCAGGAGGCACTTGGCACTGTCAAACCAGCCACAGTTGCCTGTGGTGGCACCTTACATCTGGGAGGTATCCTGATCCGTGTGGAATTTCAGCAGGCAGCAGGCAAGTACGGGCCACCGGGCCCTGGACATGAACCATGGCCTTTCCCCTGAGAAAGAAAATCACCAGGCCAGGTTTCTGATGTCAGTTTGCAGGAAGCACTTGGCACTGTCAAACCAGCCACAGTTGCCTGTGGGGGCACCTTGCATCTCGGCGGCATCCTGGTCCGTGCAGAATTTCAGCAGGGGGCCGGCCACTCAGGACACCAGGCTCAGGATATGAACCATGGCCTTTCCCCAGAGAAACAAAAGTCACCAGGCCAGGTTCCTGATGTCAGTTTGCAGGAGGCACTTGGCACTGTCAAACCAGCCACAGGTGCCTGTGGGGCACCTTGCATCTCGGAGGTATCCTGATCCGTGCGGAATTTCAGCAGTCAGCCGGCCACTTTGGGCCACAGTTTGTAGGATATGAACCATGGCCTTTCCCCAGAGAAACAAAAGTCACCAGGTCAGGTTCCTGATGTCAGTGTGCAGGAGGCACTTGGCACTGTCAAACCAGCCACAGTTGCCTGTGGGGGCACCTTGCATCTCGGCGGCATCCTGATCCATGCCGAATTCCAGCAGGCAGCCGGCCACTCCGGGCCATTAGACCTTGGACACGTACAATGGCCTTTCCCCAGAGAAATAAAAGTCACCAGGCCAGGTTCCTGATGTCAGTTTGCAGGAGGCACTTGGCACTGTCAAACCAGCCACAGTTGCCTGTGGGGGCTCCTTTCATCTGGGAGTTATCCGCATCCGTGCGGAATTTCAACAGGCAGCCGGCCACTCCAGGCCACCTGGCCTTGGAGTGGAGCGATGGCTTTTCCCCAGAGAAACAAAAGTCACCCGGCCAGGTTCCTGATGTCAGTTTGCAGGAGGCACTTGGCACTCTCAAACCAGCCACACGCACCTGTATGGGCACCTTGCATCTGGGAGGTATCCTCGTCTGTGCGGAAGTTCAGCAGGCTGCCGGCCACACCAGGCCACCGGGCACTGGACACGAACGATGCCCTTTCCCGTGAGAAACAAAAGTCACCAGGCCAGGTTCCTGATGTCAGTTTGCAGGAGGCGCTTGGCACTGTCAAACCAGCCACAGTTGCCTGTGGTGGTACTTTCCATCTGGGAGGTATCTTCAACAGTGCGGAATTTCAGCAGGCAGCCAGCCACTCTGGGCCACCCGTCCATGGATAGGAACGAAAGGCTTTCCCCTGAGAAACAAAAGTCACCCGGCCAGGTTCCTGATGTCAGTTTGCAGGAGGCACTTGGCACTGTCAAACCAGCCACAGGTGCCTGTGGGGGCACTTTTCATCTGGGAGGCATCCTGATCCATGCGGAATTTCAGCAGGCAGCCGGCCACTCCGGGCCACTGGGCTCTGAACAAGAATGATGGCCTTTCCCCAGAGAAACAAAACTCACAAGGCCAGGTTCCTGATGTCAGTTTGCAGGAGGCACTTGGCACTGTCAAACCAGCCACAGTTGCCTGTGGTGGCACCTTACATCTGGGAGGTATCCTGATCCGTGTGGAATTTCAGCAGGCAGCAGGCAAGTACGGGCCACCGGGCCCTGGACATGAACCATGGCCTTTCCCCTGAGAAAGAAAATCACCAGGCCAGGTTTCTGATGTCAGTTTGCAGGAAGCACTTGGCACTGTCAAACCAGCCACAGTTGCCTGTGGTGGCACCTTACATCTGGGAGGTATCCTGATCCGTGTGGAATTTCAGCAGGCAGCAGGCAAGTACGGGCCACCGGGCCCTGGACATGAACCATGGCCTTTCCCCTGAGAAAGAAAATCACCAGGCCAGGTTTCTGATGTCAGTTTGCAGGAAGCACTTGGCACTGTCAAACCAGCCACAGTTGCCTGTGGGGGCACCTTGCATCTCGGCGGCATCCTGGTCCGTGCAGAATTTCAGCAGGGGGCCGGCCACTCAGGACACCAGGCTCAGGATATGAACCATGGCCTTTCCCCAGAGAAACAAAAGTCACCAGGCCAGGTTCCTGATGTCAGTTTGCAGGAGGCACTTGGCACTGTCAAACCAGCCACAGGTGCCTGTGGGGCACCTTGCATCTCGGAGGTATCCTGATCCGTGCGGAATTTCAGCAGTCAGCCGGCCACTTTGGGCCACAGTTTGTAGGATATGAACCATGGCCTTTCCCCAGAGAAACAAAAGTCACCAGGTCAGGTTCCTGATGTCAGTGTGCAGGAGGCACTTGGCACTGTCAAACCAGCCACAGTTGCCTGTGGGGGCACCTTGCATCTCGGCGGCATCCTGATCCATGCCGAATTCCAGCAGGCAGCCGGCCACTCCGGGCCATTAGACCTTGGACACGTACAATGGCCTTTCCCCAGAGAAATAAAAGTCACCAGGCCAGGTTCCTGATGTCAGTTTGCAGGAGGCACTTGGCACTGTCAAACCAGCCACAGTTGCCTGTGGGGGCTCCTTTCATCTGGGAGTTATCCGCATCCGTGCGGAATTTCAACAGGCAGCCGGCCACTCCAGGCCACCTGGCCTTGGAGTGGAGCGATGGCTTTTCCCCAGAGAAACAAAAGTCACCCGGCCAGGTTCCTGATGTCAGTTTGCAGGAGGCACTTGGCACTGTCAAACCAGCCACACGCACCTGTATGGGCACCTTGCATCTGGGAGGTATCCTCATCTGTGCGGAAGTTCAGCAGGCTGCCGGCCACACCAGGCCACCGGGCAATGGACATGAACGATGCCCTTTCCCGTGAGAAACAAAAGTCACCAGGCCAGGTTCCTGATGTCAGTTTGCAGGAGGCGCTTGGCACTGTCAAACCAGCCACAGTTGCCTGTGGTGGTACTTTCCATCTGGGAGGTATCTTCAACAGTGCGGAATTTCAGCAGGCAGCCAGCCACTCTGGGCCACCCGTCCATGGATAGGAACGAAAGGCTTTCCCCAGAGAAACAAAACTCACCCGGCCAGGTTCCTGATGTCAGTTTGCAGGAGGCACTTGGCACTGTCAAACCAGCCACAGTTGCCTGTGGGGGCATTTTCATCTGGGAGTTATCCGCATCCGTGCGGAATTTCAACAGGCAGCCGGCCACTCCAGGCCACCTGGCCTTGGAGTGGAGCGATGGCTTTTCCCCAGAGAAACAAAAGTCACCCGGCCAGGTTCCTGATGTCAATTTGCAGGAGGCACTTGGCACTGTCAAACCAGCCACACGCACCTGTATGGGCACCTTGCATCTGGGAGGTATCCTCATCTGTGCGGAAGTTCAGCAGGCTGCCGGCCACACCAGGCCACCGGGCAATGGACATGAACGATGCCCTTTCCCGTGAGAAACAAAAGTCACCAGGCCAGGTTCCTGATGTCAGTTTGCAGGAGGCGCTTGGCACTGTCAAACCAGCCACAGTTGCCTGTGGTGGTACTTTCCATCTGGGAGGTATCTTCAACAGTGCGGAATTTCAGCAGGCAGCCAGCCACTCTGGGCCACCCGTCCATGGATAGGAACGAAAGGCTTTCCCCAGAGAAACAAAACTCACCCGGCCAGGTTCCTGATGTCAGTTTGCAGGAGGCACTTGGCACTGTCAAACCAGCCACAGGTGCCTGTGGGGGCACTTTTCATCTGGGTGGCATCCTGATCCATGCGGAATTTCAGCAGGCAGCCGGCCACTGCGGGCCACTGGGCTCTGAACAAGAATGATGGCCTTTCCCCAGAGAAACAAAACTCACCAGGCCAGGTTCCTGATGTCAGTTTGCAGGAGGCACTTGGCACTGTCAAACCAGCCACAGTTGCCTGTGGTGGCACCTTACATCTGGGAGGTATCCTGATCCGTGTGGAATTTCAGCAGGCAGCAGGCAAGTACGGGCCACCGGGCCCTGGACATGAACCATGGCCTTTCCCCTGAGAAAGAAAATCACCAGGCCAGGTTTCTGATATCAGTTTGCAGGAAGCACTTGGCACTGTCAAACCAGCCACAGTTGCCTGTGGGGGCTCCTTTCATCTGGGAGTTATCCGCATCCGTGCGGAATTTCAGCAGGCAGCCAGCCACTCCAGGCCACCTGGCCCTGGAGTGGAGCGATGGCTTTTCCCCAGAGAAACAAAAGTCACCAGGCCAGGTTCCTGATGTCAGTTTGCAGGAGGCACTTGGCACTGTCAAACCAGCCACACGCACCTGTATGGGCACCTTGCATCTGGGAGGTATCCTCATCTGTGCGGAAGTTCAGCAGTCAGCCGGCCACACCAGGCCACCGGGCACTGGACACGAACGATGCCCTTTCCCGTGAGAAACAAAAGTCACCAGGCCAGGTTCCTGATGTCAGTTTGCAGGAGACGCTTGGCACTGTCAAACCAGCCACAGTTGCCTGTGGTGGTACTTTCCATCTGGGAGGTATCTTCAACAGTGCGGAATTTCAGCAGGCAGCCAGCCACTCTGGGCCACCCGTCCATGGATAGGAACGAAAGGCTTTCCCCAGAGAAACAAAACTCACCCGGCCAGGTTCCTGATGTCAGTTTGCAGGAGGCACTTGGCACTGTCAAACCAGCCACAGGTGCCTGTGGGGGCACTTTTCATCTGGGAGGCATCCTGATCCATGCGGAATTTCAGCAGGCAGCCGGCCACTGCGGGCCACTGGGCTCTGAACAAGAATGATGGCCTTTCCCCAGAGAAACAAAACTCACAAGGCCAGGTTCCTGATGTCAGTTTGCAGGAGGCACTTGGCACTGTCAAACCAGCCACAGTTGCCTGTGGTGGCACCTTACATCTGGGAGGTATCCTGATCCGTGTGGAATTTCAGCAGGCAGCAGGCAAGTACGGGCCACCGGGCCCTGGACATGAACCATGGCCTTTCCCCTGAGAAAGAAAATCACCAGGCCAGGTTTCTGATGTCAGTTTGCAGGAAGCACTTGGCACTGTCAAACCAGCCACAGTTGCCTGTGGGGGCACCTTGCATCTCGGCGGCATCCTGGTCCGTGCAGAATTTCAGCAGGGGGCCGGCCACTCAGGACACCAGGCTCAGGATATGAACCATGGCCTTTCCCCAGAGAAACAAAAGTCACCAGGCCAGGTTCCTGATGTCAGTTTGCAGGAGGCACTTGGCACTGTCAAACCAGCCACAGGTGCCTGTGGGGCACCTTGCATCTCGGAGGTATCCTGATCCGTGCGGAATTTCAGCAGTCAGCCGGCCACTTTGGGCCACAGTTTGTAGGATATGAACCATGGCCTTTCCCCAGAGAAACAAAAGTCACCAGGTCAGGTTCCTGATGTCAGTGTGCAGGAGGCACTTGGCACTGTCAAACCAGCCACAGTTGCCTGTGGGGGCACCTTGCATCTCGGCGGCATCCTGATCCATGCCGAATTCCAGCAGGCAGCCGGCCACTCCGGGCCATTAGACCTTGGACACGTACAATGGCCTTTCCCCAGAGAAATAAAAGTCACCAGGCCAGGTTCCTGATGTCAGTTTGCAGGAGGCACTTGGCACTGTCAAACCAGCCACAGTTGCCTGTGGGGGCTCCTTTCATCTGGGAGTTATCCGCATCCGTGCGGAATTTCAACAGGCAGCCGGCCACTCCAGGCCACCTGGCCTTGGAGTGGAGCGATGGCTTTTCCCCAGAGAAACAAAAGTCACCCGGCCAGGTTCCTGATGTCAGTTTGCAGGAGGCACTTGGCACTGTCAAACCAGCCACACGCACCTGTATGGGCACCTTGCATCTGGGAGGTATCCTCATCTGTGCGGAAGTTCAGCAGTCAGCCGGCCACACCAGGCCACCGGGCACTGGACACGAACGATGCCCTTTCCCGTGAGAAACAAAAGTCACCAGGCCAGGTTCCTGATGTCAGTTTGCAGGAGACGCTTGGCACTGTCAAACCAGCCACAGTTGCCTGTGGTGGTACTTTCCATCTGGGAGGTATCTTCAACAGTGCGGAATTTCAGCAGGCAGCCAGCCACTCTGGGCCACCCGTCCATGGATAGGAACGAAAGGCTTTCCCCAGAGAAACAAAACTCACCCGGCCAGGTTCCTGATGTCAGTTTGCAGGAGGCACTTGGCACTGTCAAACCAGCCACAGGTGCCTGTGGGGGCACTTTTCATCTGGGAGGCATCCTGATCCATGCGGAATTTCAGCAGGCAGCCGGCCACTGCGGGCCACTGGGCTCTGAACAAGAATGATGGCCTTTCCCCAGAGAAACAAAACTCACAAGGCCAGGTTCCTGATGTCAGTTTGCAGGAGGCACTTGGCACTGTCAAACCAGCCACAGTTGCCTGTGGTGGCACCTTACATCTGGGAGGTATCCTGATCCGTGTGGAATTTCAGCAGGCAGCAGGCAAGTACGGGCCACCGGGCCCTGGACATGAACCATGGCCTTTCCCCTGAGAAAGAAAATCACCAGGCCAGGTTTCTGATGTCAGTTTGCAGGAAGCACTTGGCACTGTCAAACCAGCCACAGTTGCCTGTGGGGGCACCTTGCATCTCGGCGGCATCCTGGTCCGTGCAGAATTTCAGCAGGGGGCCGGCCACTCAGGACACCAGGCTCAGGATATGAACCATGGCCTTTCCCCAGAGAAACAAAAGTCACCAGGCCAGGTTCCTGATGTCAGTTTGCAGGAGGCACTTGGCACTGTCAAACCAGCCACAGGTGCCTGTGGGGCACCTTGCATCTCGGAGGTATCCTGATCCGTGCGGAATTTCAGCAGTCAGCCGGCCACTTTGGGCCACAGTTTGTAGGATATGAACCATGGCCTTTCCCCAGAGAAACAAAAGTCACCAGGTCAGGTTCCTGATGTCAGTGTGCAGGAGGCACTTGGCACTGTCAAACCAGCCACAGTTGCCTGTGGGGGCACCTTGCATCTCGGCGGCATCCTGATCCATGCCGAATTCCAGCAGGCAGCCGGCCACTCCGGGCCATTAGACCTTGGACACGTACAATGGCCTTTCCCCAGAGAAATAAAAGTCACCAGGCCAGGTTCCTGATGTCAGTTTGCAGGAGGCACTTGGCACTGTCAAACCAGCCACAGTTGCCTGTGGGGGCTCCTTTCATCTGGGAGTTATCCGCATCCGTGCGGAATTTCAACAGGCAGCCGGCCACTCCAGGCCACCTGGCCTTGGAGTGGAGCGATGGCTTTTCCCCAGAGAAACAAAAGTCACCCGGCCAGGTTCCTGATGTCAGTTTGCAGGAGGCACTTGGCACTCTCAAACCAGCCACACGCACCTGTATGGGCACCTTGCATCTGGGAGGTATCCTCATCTGTGCGGAAGTTCAGCAGGCTGCCGGCCACACCAGGCCACCGGGCAATGGACATGAACGATGCCCTTTCCCGTGAGAAACAAAAGTCACCAGGCCAGGTTCCTGATGTCAGTTTGCAGGAGGCGCTTGGCACTGTCAAACCAGCCACAGTTGCCTGTGGTGGTACTTTCCATCTGGGAGGTATCTTCAACAGTGCGGAATTTCAGCAGGCAGCCAGCCACTCTGGGCCACCCGTCCATGGATAGGAACGAAAGGCTTTCCCCAGAGAAACAAAACTCACCCGGCCAGGTTCCTGATGTCAGTTTGCAGGAGGCACTTGGCACTGTCAAACCAGCCACAGTTGCCTGTGGGGGCACTTTTCATCTGGGAGTTATCCGCATCCGTGCGGAATTTCAACAGGCAGCCGGCCACTCCATGCCACCTGGCCTTGGAGTGGAGCGATGGCTTTTCCCCAGAGAAACAAAAGTCACCCGGCCAGGTTCCTGATGTCAGTTTGCAGGAGGCACTTGGCACTGTCAAACCAGCCACACGCACCTGTATGGGCACCTTGCATCTGGGAGGTATCCTCATCTGTGCGGAAGTTCAGCAGGCTGCCGGCCACACCAGGCCACCGGGCACTGGACACGAACGATGCCCTTTCCCGTGAGAAACAAAAGTCACCAGGCCAGGTTCCTGATGTCAGTTTGCAGGAGGCGCTTGGCACTGTCAAACCAGCCACAGTTGCCTGTGGTGGTACTTTCCATCTGGGAGGTATCTTCAACAGTGCGGAATTTCAGCAGGCAGCCAGCCACTCTGGGCCACCCGTCCATGGATAGGAACGAAAGGCTTTCCCCAGAGAAACAAAACTCACCCGGCCAGGTTCCTGATGTCAGTTTGCAGGAGGCACTTGGCACTGTCAAACCAGCCACAGTTGGCTGTGGGGGCACTTTCCATCTGGGAGGCATCCCGATCCATGCGGAATTTCAGCAGGCAGCCGGGCACTCCAGGCCGCAAGGCCCTGGACATGAATCATGGTCTTTCCCCAGAGAAAGGAAAGTCACAAGGCCAGGTTCCTGATGTCATTTTGCAGGAGGCACATGGCACTGTCAAACCAGCCACAGGTGCCTGTGGGGGCACCTTGCATCTCGGCGGCATCCTGATCCATGCCGAATTCCAGCAGGCAGCCGGCCACTCCGGGCCATTAGACCTTGGACACGTACAATGGCCTTTCCCCAGAGAAATAAAAGTCACCAGGCCAGGTTCCTGATGTCAGTTTGCAGGAGGCACTTGGCACTGTCAAACCAGCCACAGTTGCCTGTGGGGGCTCCTTTCATCTGGGAGTTATCCGCATCCGTGCGGAATTTCAACAGGCAGCCGGCCACTCCAGGCCACCTGGCCTTGGAGTGGAGCGATGGCTTTTCCCCAGAGAAACAAAAGTCACCCGGCCAGGTTCCTGATGTCAGTTTGCAGGAGGCACTTGGCACTGTCAAACCAGCCACACGCACCTGTATGGGCACCTTGCATCTGGGAGGTATCCTCATCTGTGCGGAAGTTCAGCAGGCTGCCGGCCACACCAGGCCACCGGGCAATGGACACGAACGATGCCCTTTCCCGTGAGAAACAAAAGTCACCAGGCCAGGTTCCTGATGTCAGTTTGCAGGAGGCGCTTGGCACTGTCAAACCAGCCACAGTTGACTGTGGTGGTACTTTCCATCTGGGAGGTATCTTCAACAGTGCGGAATTTCAGCAGGCAGCCAGCCACTCTGGGCCACCCGTCCATGGATAGGAACGAAAGGCTTTCCCCAGAGAAACAAAACTCACCCGGCCAGGTTCCTGATGTCAGTTTGCAGGAGGCACTTGGCACTGTCAAACCAGCCACAGGTGCCTGTGGGGGCACTTTTCATCTGGGAGGCATCCTGATCCATGCGGAATTTCAGCAGGCAGCCGGCCACTCCGGGCCACTGGGCTCTGAACAAGAATGATGGCCTTTCCCCAGAGAAACAAAACTCACAAGGCCAGGTTCCTGATGTCAGTTTGCAGGAGGCACTTGGCACTGTCAAACCAGCCACAGTTGCCTGTGGTGGCACCTTACATCTGGGAGGTATCCTGATCCGTGTGGAATTTCAGCAGGCAGCAGGCAAGTACGGGCCACCGGGCCCTGGACATGAACCATGGCCTTTCCCCTGAGAAAGAAAATCACCAGGCCAGGTTTCTGATGTCAGTTTGCAGGAAGCACTTGGCACTGTCAAACCAGCCACAGTTGCCTCTGGGGGCACCTTTCATCTCGGCGGCATCCTGGTCCGTGCAGAATTTCAGCAGGGGGCCGGCCACTCAGGACACCAGGCTCAGGATATGAACCATGGCCTTTCCCCAGAGAAACAAAAGTCACCAGGCCAGGTTCCTGATGTCAGTTTGCAGGAGGCACTTGGCACTGTCAAACCAGCCACAGGTGCCTGTGGGGCACCTTGCATCTCGGAGGTATCCTGATCCGTGCGGAATTTCAGCAGTCAGCCGGCCACTTTGGGCCACAGTTTGTAGGATATGAACCATGGCCTTTCCCCAGAGAAACAAAAGTCACCAGGTCAGGTTCCTGATGTCAGTGTGCAGGAGGCACTTGGCACTGTCAAACCAGCCACAGTTGCCTGTGGGGGCACCTTGCATCTCGGCGGCATCCTGATCCATGCCGAATTCCAGCAGGCAGCCGGCCACTCCGGGCCATTAGACCTTGGACACGTACAATGGCCTTTCCCCAGAGAAATAAAAGTCACCAGGCCAGGTTCCTGATGTCAGTTTGCAGGAGGCACTTGGCACTGTCAAACCAGCCACAGTTGCCTGTGGGGGCTCCTTTCATCTGGGAGTTATCCGCATCCGTGCGGAATTTCAACAGGCAGCCGGCCACTCCAGGCCACCTGGCCTTGGAGTGGAGCGATGGCTTTTCCCCAGAGAAACAAAAGTCACCCGGCCAGGTTCCTGATGTCAGTTTGCAGGAGGCACTTGGCACTGTCAAACCAGCCACACGCACCTGTATGGGCACCTTGCATCTGGGAGGTATCCTCATCTGTGCGGAAGTTCAGCAGGCTGCCGGCCACACCAGGCCACCGGGCAATGGACATGAACGATGCCCTTTCCCGTGAGAAACAAAAGTCACCAGGCCAGGTTCCTGATGTCAGTTTGCAGGAGGCGCTTGGCACTGTCAAACCAGCCACAGTTGCCTGTGGTGGTACTTTCCATCTGGGAGGTATCTTCAACAGTGCGGAATTTCAGCAGGCAGCCAGCCACTCTGGGCCACCCGTCCATGGATAGGAACGAAAGGCTTTCCCCAGAGAAACAAAACTCACCCGGCCAGGTTCCTGATGTCAGTTTGCAGGAGGCACTTGGCACTGTCAAACCAGCCACAGGTGCCTGTGGGGGCACTTTTCATCTGGGAGGCATCCCGATCCATGCGGAATTTCAGCAGGCAGCCGGCCACTCCGGGCCACCAGGCCCCGGACAAGAACCACGGCTTTTCCCTAGGGAAACAAAAGTCACCCGGCCAGGTTCCTGATGTCAGTTTGCAGGAGGCACATGGCACTGTCAAACCAGCCACAGTTGCCTCTGGGGGCACCTTTCATCTCGGCGGCATCCTGGTCCGTGCAGAATTTCAGCAGGGGGCCGGCCACTCAGGACACCAGGCTCAGGATATGAACCATGGCCTTTCCCCAGAGAAACAAAAGTCACCAGGCCAGGTTCCTGATGTCAGTTTGCAGGAGGCACTTGGCACTGTCAAACCAGCCACAGGTGCCTGTGGGGCACCTTGCATCTCGGAGGTATCCTGATCCGTGCGGAATTTCAGCAGGCAGCCGGCCAATTTGGGCCACAGTTTGTAGGATATGAACCATGGCCTTTCCCCAGAGAAACAAAAGTCACCAGGTCAGGTTCCTGATGTCAGTGTGCAGGAGGCACTTGGCACTGTCAAACCAGCCACAGTTGCCTGTGGGGGCACCTTGCATCTCGGCGGCATCCTGATCCATGCCGAGTTCCAGCAGGCAGCCGGCCACTCCGGGCCATTAGACCTTGGACACGTACAATGGCCTTTCCCCAGAGAAATAAAAGTCACCAGGCCAGGTTCCTGATGTCAGTTTGCAGGAGGCACTTGGCACTGTCAAACCAGCCACAGTTGCCTGTGGGGGCTCCTTTCATCTGGGAGTTATCCGCATCCGTGCGGAATTTCAACAGGCAGCCGGCCACTCCAGGCCACCTGGCCTTGGAGTGGAGCGATGGCTTTTCCCCAGAGAAACAAAAGTCACCCGGCCAGGTTCCTGATGTCAGTTTGCAGGAGGCACTTGGCACTGTCAAACCAGCCACAGTTGCCTGTGGGGGCTCCTTTCATCTGGGAGTTATCCGCATCCGTGCGGAATTTCAACAGGCAGCCGGCCACTCCAGGCCACCTGGCCTTGGAGTGGAGCGATGGCTTTTCCCCAGAGAAACAAAAGTCACCCGGCCAGGTTCCTGATGTCAGTTTGCAGGAGGCACTTGGCACTGTCAAACCAGCCACACGCACCTGTATGGGCACCTTGCATCTGGGAGGTATCCTCATCTGTGCGGAAGTTCAGCAGGCTGCCGGCCACACCAGGCCACCGGGCAATGGACATGAACGATGCCCTTTCCCGTGAGAAACAAAAGTCACCAGGCCAGGTTCCTGATGTCAGTTTGCAGGAGGCGCTTGGCACTGTCAAACCAGCCACAGTTGCCTGTGGTGGTACTTTCCATCTGGGAGGTATCTTCAACAGTGCGGAATTTCAGCAGGCAGCCAGCCACTCTGGGCCACCCGTCCATGGATAGGAATGAAAGGCTTTCCCCTGAGAAACAAAAGACACCAGGCCAGGTTCCTGATGTCAGTTTGCAGGAGGCACTTGGCACTGTCAAACCAGCCACAGGTGCCTGTGGGGGCACTTTTCATCTGGGAGGCATCCCGATCCATGCCGAATTTCAGCAGGCAGCCGGCCACTCCGGGCCACCAGGCCCTGGACAAGAACCACGGCTTTTCCCTAGGGAAACAAAAGTCACCCGGCCAGGTTCCTGATGTCAGTTTGCAGGAGGCACTTGGCACTGTCAAACCAGCCACAGTTGCCTGTGGGGGCACTTTTCATCTGGGAGGCATCCTGATCCATGCGGAATTTCAGCAGGCAGCCGGCCACTCCGGGCCACTGGGCTCTGAACAAGAATGATGGCCTTTCCCCAGAGAAACAAAACTCACAAGGCCAGGTTCCTGATGTCAGTTTGCAGGAGGCACTTGGCACTGTCAAACCAGCCACAGTTGCCTGTGGGGGCACCTTACATCTGGGAGGTATCCTGATCCGTGTGGAATTTCAGCAGGCAGCAGGCAAGTACGGGCCACCGGGCCCTGGACATGAACCATGGCCTTTCCCCTGAGAAAGAAAATCACCAGGCCAGGTTTCTGATGTCAGTTTGCAGGAAGCACTTGGCACTGTCAAACCAGCCACAGTTGCCTCTGGGGGCACCTTTCATCTCGGCGGCATCCTGGTCCGTGCAGAATTTCAGCAGGGGGCCGGCCACTCAGGACACCAGGCTCAGGATATGAACCATGGCCTTTCCCCAGAGAAACAAAAGTCACCAGGCCAGGTTCCTGATGTCAGTTTGCAGGAGGCACTTGGCACTGTCAAACCAGCCACAGGTGCCTGTGGGGCACCTTGCATCTCGGAGGTATCCTGATCCGTGCGGAATTTCAGCAGTCAGCCGGCCACTTTGGGCCACAGTTTGTAGGATATGAACCATGGCCTTTCCCCAGAGAAACAAAAGTCACCAGGTCAGGTTCCTGATGTCAGTGTGCAGGAGGCACTTGGCACTGTCAAACCAGCCACAGTTGCCTGTGGGGGCACCTTGCATCTCGGCGGCATCCTGATCCATGCCGAATTCCAGCAGGCAGCCGGCCACTCCGGGCCATTAGACCTTGGACACGTACAATGGCCTTTCCCCAGAGAAATAAAAGTCACCAGGCCAGGTTCCTGATGTCAGTTTGCAGGAGGCACTTGGCACTGTCAAACCAGCCACAGTTGCCTGTGGGGGCTCCTTTCATCTGGGAGGTATCCTGATCCGTGTGGAATTTCAGCAGGCAGCAGGCAAGTACGGGCCACCGGGCCCTGGACATGAACCATGGCCTTTCCCCTGAGAAAGAAAATCACCAGGCCAGGTTTCTGATATCAGTTTGCAGGAAGCACTTGGCACTGTCAAACCAGCCACAGTTGCCTGTGGGGGCTCCTTTCATCTGGGAGTTATCCGCATCCGTGCGGAATTTCAGCAGGCAGCCAGCCACTCCAGGCCACCTGGCCCTGGAGTGGAGCGATGGCTTTTCCCCAGAGAAACAAAAGTCACCAGGCCAGGTTCCTGATGTCAGTTTGCAGGAGGCACTTGGCACTGTCAAACCAGCCACACGTACCTGTATGGGCACCTTGCATCTGGGAGGTATCCTCATCTGTGCGGAAGTTCAGCAGTCAGCCGGCCACACCAGGCCACCGGGCACTGGACACGAACGATGCCCTTTCCCGTGAGAAACAAAAGTCACCAGGCCAGGTTCCTGATGTCAGTTTGCAGGAGACGCTTGGCACTGTCAAACCAGCCACAGTTGCCTGTGGTGGTACTTTCCATCTGGGAGGTATCTTCAACAGTGCGGAATTTCAGCAGGCAGCCAGCCACTCTGGGCCACCCGTCCATGGATAGGAACGAAAGGCTTTCCCCAGAGAAACAAAACTCACCCGGCCAGGTTCCTGATGTCAGTTTGCAGGAGGCACTTGGCACTGTCAAACCAGCCACAGTTGCCTGTGGGGGCACTTTTCATCTGGGAGTTATCCGCATCCGTGCGGAATTTCAACAGGCAGCCGGCCACTCCATGCCACCTGGCCTTGGAGTGGAGCGATGGCTTTTCCCCAGAGAAACAAAAGTCACCCGGCCAGGTTCCTGATGTCAGTTTGCAGGAGGCACTTGGCACTGTCAAACCAGCCACACGCACCTGTATGGGCACCTTGCATCTGGGAGGTATCCTCATCTGTGCGGAAGTTCAGCAGGCTGCCGGCCACACCAGGCCACCGGGCACTGGACACGAACGATGCCCTTTCCCGTGAGAAACAAAAGTCACCAGGCCAGGTTCCTGATGTCAGTTTGCAGGAGGCGCTTGGCACTGTCAAACCAGCCACAGTTGCCTGTGGTGGTACTTTCCATCTGGGAGGTATCTTCAACAGTGCGGAATTTCAGCAGGCAGCCAGCCACTCTGGGCCACCCGTCCATGGATAGGAACGAAAGGCTTTCCCCAGAGAAACAAAACTCACCCGGCCAGGTTCCTGATGTCAGTTTGCAGGAGGCACTTGGCACTGTCAAACCAGCCACAGTTGGCTGTGGGGGCACTTTCCATCTGGGAGGCATCCCGATCCATGCGGAATTTCAGCAGGCAGCCGGGCACTCCAGGCCGCAAGGCCCTGGACATGAATCATGGTCTTTCCCCAGAGAAAGGAAAGTCACAAGGCCAGGTTCCTGATGTCATTTTGCAGGAGGCACATGGCACTGTCAAACCAGCCACAGGTGCCTGTGGGGGCACCTTGCATCTCGGCGGCATCCTGATCCATGCCGAATTCCAGCAGGCAGCCGGCCACTCCGGGCCATTAGACCTTGGACACGTACAATGGCCTTTCCCCAGAGAAATAAAAGTCACCAGGCCAGGTTCCTGATGTCAGTTTGCAGGAGGCACTTGGCACTGTCAAACCAGCCACAGTTGCCTGTGGGGGCTCCTTTCATCTGGGAGTTATCCGCATCCGTGCGGAATTTCAACAGGCAGCCGGCCACTCCAGGCCACCTGGCCTTGGAGTGGAGCGATGGCTTTTCCCCAGAGAAACAAAAGTCACCCGGCCAGGTTCCTGATGTCAGTTTGCAGGAGGCACTTGGCACTGTCAAACCAGCCACACGCACCTGTATGGGCACCTTGCATCTGGGAGGTATCCTCATCTGTGCGGAAGTTCAGCAGGCTGCCGGCCACACCAGGCCACCGGGCAATGGACACGAACGATGCCCTTTCCCGTGAGAAACAAAAGTCACCAGGCCAGGTTCCTGATGTCAGTTTGCAGGAGGCGCTTGGCACTGTCAAACCAGCCACAGTTGACTGTGGTGGTACTTTCCATCTGGGAGGTATCTTCAACAGTGCGGAATTTCAGCAGGCAGCCAGCCACTCTGGGCCACCCGTCCATGGATAGGAACGAAAGGCTTTCCCCAGAGAAACAAAACTCACCCGGCCAGGTTCCTGATGTCAGTTTGCAGGAGGCACTTGGCACTGTCAAACCAGCCACAGGTGCCTGTGGGGGCACTTTTCATCTGGGAGGCATCCTGATCCATGCGGAATTTCAGCAGGCAGCCGGCCACTCCGGGCCACTGGGCTCTGAACAAGAATGATGGCCTTTCCCCAGAGAAACAAAACTCACAAGGCCAGGTTCCTGATGTCAGTTTGCAGGAGGCACTTGGCACTGTCAAACCAGCCACAGTTGCCTGTGGTGGCACCTTACATCTGGGAGGTATCCTGATCCGTGTGGAATTTCAGCAGGCAGCAGGCAAGTACGGGCCACCGGGCCCTGGACATGAACCATGGCCTTTCCCCTGAGAAAGAAAATCACCAGGCCAGGTTTCTGATGTCAGTTTGCAGGAAGCACTTGGCACTGTCAAACCAGCCACAGTTGCCTCTGGGGGCACCTTTCATCTCGGCGGCATCCTGGTCCGTGCAGAATTTCAGCAGGGGGCCGGCCACTCAGGACACCAGGCTCAGGATATGAACCATGGCCTTTCCCCAGAGAAACAAAAGTCACCAGGCCAGGTTCCTGATGTCAGTTTGCAGGAGGCACTTGGCACTGTCAAACCAGCCACAGGTGCCTGTGGGGCACCTTGCATCTCGGAGGTATCCTGATCCGTGCGGAATTTCAGCAGTCAGCCGGCCACTTTGGGCCACAGTTTGTAGGATATGAACCATGGCCTTTCCCCAGAGAAACAAAAGTCACCAGGTCAGGTTCCTGATGTCAGTGTGCAGGAGGCACTTGGCACTGTCAAACCAGCCACAGTTGCCTGTGGGGGCACCTTGCATCTCGGCGGCATCCTGATACATGCCGAATTCCAGCAGGCAGCCGGCCACTCCGGGCCATTAGACCTTGGACACGTACAATGGCCTTTCCCCAGAGAAATAAAAGTCACCAGGCCAGGTTCCTGATGTCAGTTTGCAGGAGGCACTTGGCACTGTCAAACCAGCCACAGTTGCCTGTGGGGGCTCCTTTCATCTGGGAGTTATCCGCATCCGTGCGGAATTTCAACAGGCAGCCGGCCACTCCAGGCCACCTGGCCTTGGAGTGGAGCGATGGCTTTTCCCCAGAGAAACAAAAGTCACCCGGCCAGGTTCCTGATGTCAGTTTGCAGGAGGCACTTGGCACTGTCAAACCAGCCACACGCACCTGTATGGGCACCTTGCATCTGGGAGGTATCCTCATCTGTGCGGAAGTTCAGCAGGCTGCCGGCCACACCAGGCCACCGGGCAATGGACATGAACGATGCCCTTTCCCGTGAGAAACAAAAGTCACCAGGCCAGGTTCCTGATGTCAGTTTGCAGGAGGCGCTTGGCACTGTCAAACCAGCCACAGTTGCCTGTGGTGGTACTTTCCATCTGGGAGGTATCTTCAACAGTGCGGAATTTCAGCAGGCAGCCAGCCACTCTGGGCCACCCGTCCATGGATAGGAACGAAAGGCTTTCCCCAGAGAAACAAAACTCACCCGGCCAGGTTCCTGATGTCAGTTTGCAGGAGGCACTTGGCACTGTCAAACCAGCCACAGGTGCCTGTGGGGGCACTTTTCATCTGGGAGGCATCCCGATCCATGCGGAATTTCAGCAGGCAGCCGGCCACTCCGGGCCACCAGGCCCCGGACAAGAACCACGGCTTTTCCCTAGGGAAACAAAAGTCACCCGGCCAGGTTCCTGATGTCAGTTTGCAGGAGGCACATGGCACTGTCAAACCAGCCACAGTTGCCTCTGGGGGCACCTTTCATCTCGGCGGCATCCTGGTCCGTGCAGAATTTCAGCAGGGGGCCGGCCACTCAGGACACCAGGCTCAGGATATGAACCATGGCCTTTCCCCAGAGAAACAAAAGTCACCAGGCCAGGTTCCTGATGTCAGTTTGCAGGAGGCACTTGGCACTGTCAAACCAGCCACAGGTGCCTGTGGGGCACCTTGCATCTCGGAGGTATCCTGATCCGTGCGGAATTTCAGCAGGCAGCCGGCCAATTTGGGCCACAGTTTGTAGGATATGAACCATGGCCTTTCCCCAGAGAAACAAAAGTCACCAGGTCAGGTTCCTGATGTCAGTGTGCAGGAGGCACTTGGCACTGTCAAACCAGCCACAGTTGCCTGTGGGGGCACCTTGCATCTCGGCGGCATCCTGATCCATGCCGAGTTCCAGCAGGCAGCCGGCCACTCCGGGCCATTAGACCTTGGACACGTACAATGGCCTTTCCCCAGAGAAATAAAAGTCACCAGGCCAGGTTCCTGATGTCAGTTTGCAGGAGGCACTTGGCACTGTCAAACCAGCCACAGTTGCCTGTGGGGGCTCCTTTCATCTGGGAGTTATCCGCATCCGTGCGGAATTTCAACAGGCAGCCGGCCACTCCAGGCCACCTGGCCTTGGAGTGGAGCGATGGCTTTTCCCCAGAGAAACAAAAGTCACCCGGCCAGGTTCCTGATGTCAGTTTGCAGGAGGCACTTGGCACTGTCAAACCAGCCACAGTTGCCTGTGGGGGCTCCTTTCATCTGGGAGTTATCCGCATCCGTGCGGAATTTCAACAGGCAGCCGGCCACTCCAGGCCACCTGGCCTTGGAGTGGAGCGATGGCTTTTCCCCAGAGAAACAAAAGTCACCCGGCCAGGTTCCTGATGTCAGTTTGCAGGAGGCACTTGGCACTGTCAAACCAGCCACACGCACCTGTATGGGCACCTTGCATCTGGGAGGTATCCTCATCTGTGCGGAAGTTCAGCAGGCTGCCGGCCACACCAGGCCACCGGGCAATGGACATGAACGATGCCCTTTCCCGTGAGAAACAAAAGTCACCAGGCCAGGTTCCTGATGTCAGTTTGCAGGAGGCGCTTGGCACTGTCAAACCAGCCACAGTTGCCTGTGGTGGTACTTTCCATCTGGGAGGTATCTTCAACAGTGCGGAATTTCAGCAGGCAGCCAGCCACTCTGGGCCACCCGTCCATGGATAGGAATGAAAGGCTTTCCCCTGAGAAACAAAAGACACCAGGCCAGGTTCCTGATGTCAGTTTGCAGGAGGCACTTGGCACTGTCAAACCAGCCACAGGTGCCTGTGGGGGCACTTTTCATCTGGGAGGCATCCCGATCCATGCCGAATTTCAGCAGGCAGCCGGCCACTCCGGGCCACCAGGCCCTGGACAAGAACCACGGCTTTTCCCTAGGGAAACAAAAGTCACCCGGCCAGGTTCCTGATGTCAGTTTGCAGGAGGCACTTGGCACTGTCAAACCAGCCACAGTTGCCTGTGGGGGCACTTTTCATCTGGGAGGCATCCTGATCCATGCGGAATTTCAGCAGGCAGCCGGCCACTCCGGGCCACTGGGCTCTGAACAAGAATGATGGCCTTTCCCCAGAGAAACAAAACTCACAAGGCCAGGTTCCTGATGTCAGTTTGCAGGAGGCACTTGGCACTGTCAAACCAGCCACAGTTGCCTGTGGGGGCACCTTACATCTGGGAGGTATCCTGATCCGTGTGGAATTTCAGCAGGCAGCAGGCAAGTACGGGCCACCGGGCCCTGGACATGAACCATGGCCTTTCCCCTGAGAAAGAAAATCACCAGGCCAGGTTTCTGATGTCAGTTTGCAGGAAGCACTTGGCACTGTCAAACCAGCCACAGTTGCCTCTGGGGGCACCTTTCATCTCGGCGGCATCCTGGTCCGTGCAGAATTTCAGCAGGGGGCCGGCCACTCAGGACACCAGGCTCAGGATATGAACCATGGCCTTTCCCCAGAGAAACAAAAGTCACCAGGCCAGGTTCCTGATGTCAGTTTGCAGGAGGCACTTGGCACTGTCAAACCAGCCACAGGTGCCTGTGGGGCACCTTGCATCTCGGAGGTATCCTGATCCGTGCGGAATTTCAGCAGTCAGCCGGCCACTTTGGGCCACAGTTTGTAGGATATGAACCATGGCCTTTCCCCAGAGAAACAAAAGTCACCAGGTCAGGTTCCTGATGTCAGTGTGCAGGAGGCACTTGGCACTGTCAAACCAGCCACAGTTGCCTGTGGGGGCACCTTGCATCTCGGCGGCATCCTGATCCATGCCGAATTCCAGCAGGCAGCCGGCCACTCCGGGCCATTAGACCTTGGACACGTACAATGGCCTTTCCCCAGAGAAATAAAAGTCACCAGGCCAGGTTCCTGATGTCAGTTTGCAGGAGGCACTTGGCACTGTCAAACCAGCCACAGTTGCCTGTGGGGGCTCCTTTCATCTGGGAGGTATCCTGATCCGTGTGGAATTTCAGCAGGCAGCAGGCAAGTACGGGCCACCGGGCCCTGGACATGAACCATGGCCTTTCCCCTGAGAAAGAAAATCACCAGGCCAGGTTTCTGATATCAGTTTGCAGGAAGCACTTGGCACTGTCAAACCAGCCACAGTTGCCTGTGGGGGCTCCTTTCATCTGGGAGTTATCCGCATCCGTGCGGAATTTCAGCAGGCAGCCAGCCACTCCAGGCCACCTGGCCCTGGAGTGGAGCGATGGCTTTTCCCCAGAGAAACAAAAGTCACCAGGCCAGGTTCCTGATGTCAGTTTGCAGGAGGCACTTGGCACTGTCAAACCAGCCACACGTACCTGTATGGGCACCTTGCATCTGGGAGGTATCCTCATCTGTGCGGAAGTTCAGCAGTCAGCCGGCCACACCAGGCCACCGGGCACTGGACACGAACGATGCCCTTTCCCGTGAGAAACAAAAGTCACCAGGCCAGGTTCCTGATGTCAGTTTGCAGGAGACGCTTGGCACTGTCAAACCAGCCACAGTTGCCTGTGGTGGTACTTTCCATCTGGGAGGTATCTTCAACAGTGCGGAATTTCAGCAGGCAGCCAGCCACTCTGGGCCACCCGTCCATGGATAGGAACGAAAGGCTTTCCCCAGAGAAACAAAACTCACCCGGCCAGGTTCCTGATGTCAGTTTGCAGGAGGCACTTGGCACTGTCAAACCAGCCACAGGTGCCTGTGGGGGCACTTTTCATCTGGGAGGCATCCTGATCCATGCGGAATTTCAGCAGGCAGCCGGCCACTGCGGGCCACTGGGCTCTGAACAAGAATGATGGCCTTTCCCCAGAGAAACAAAACTCACCAGGCCAGGTTCCTGATGTCAGTTTGCAGGAGGCACTTGGCACTGTCAAACCAGCCACAGGTGCCTGTGGGGCACCTTGCATCTCGGAGGTATCCTGATCCGTGCGGAATTTCAGCAGTCAGCCGGCCACTTTGGGCCACAGTTTGTAGGATATGAACCATGGCCTTTCCCCAGAGAAACAAAAGTCACCAGGTCAGGTTCCTGATGTCAGTGTGCAGGAGGCACTTGGCACTGTCAAACCAGCCACAGTTGCCTGTGGGGGCACCTTGCATCTCGGCGGCATCCTGATCCATGCCGAATTCCAGCAGGCAGCCGGCCACTCCGGGCCATTAGACCTTGGACACGTACAATGGCCTTTCCCCAGAGAAATAAAAGTCACCAGGCCAGGTTCCTGATGTCAGTTTGCAGGAGGCACTTGGCACTGTCAAACCAGCCACAGTTGCCTGTGGGGGCTCCTTTCATCTGGGAGTTATCCGCATCCGTGCGGAATTTCAACAGGCAGCCGGCCACTCCAGGCCACCTGGCCTTGGAGTGGAGCGATGGCTTTTCCCCAGAGAAACAAAAGTCACCCGGCCAGGTTCCTGATGTCAGTTTGCAGGAGGTACTTGGCACTGTCAAACCAGCCACACGCACCTGTATGGGCACCTTGCATCTGGGAGGTATCCTCATCTGTGCGGAAGTTCAGCAGGCTGCCGGCCACACCAGGCCACCGGGCAATGGACATGAACGATGCCCTTTCCCGTGAGAAACAAAAGTCACCAGGCCAGGTTCCTGATGTCAGTTTGCAGGAGGCGCTTGGCACTGTCAAACCAGCCACAGTTGCCTGTGGTGGTACTTTCCATCTGGGAGGTATCTTCAACAGTGCGGAATTTCAGCAGGCAGCCAGCCACTCTGGGCCACCCGTCCATGGATAGGAATGAAAGGCTTTCCCCTGAGAAACAAAAGACACCAGGCCAGGTTCCTGATGTCAGTTTGCAGGAGGCACTTGGCACTGTCAAACCAGCCACAGGTGCCTGTGGGGGCACTTTTCATCTGGGAGGCATCCCGATCCATGCCGAATTTCAGCAGGCAGCCGGCCACTCCGGGCCACCAGGCCCTGGACAAGAACCACGGCTTTTCCCTAGGGAAACAAAAGTCACCCGGCCAGGTTCCTGATGTCAGTTTGCAGGAGGCACTTGGCACTGTCAAACCAGCCACAGTTGCCTGTGGGGGCACTTTTCATCTAGGAGGCATCCTGATCCATGCGGAATTTCAGCAGGCAGCCGGCCACTCCGGGCCACTGGGCTCTGAACAAGAATGATGGCCTTTCCCCAGAGAAACAAAACTCACAAGGCCAGGTTCCTGATGTCAGTTTGCAGGAGGCACTTGGCACTGTCAAACCAGCCACAGTTGCCTGTGGGGGCACCTTACATCTGGGAGGTATCCTGATCCGTGTGGAATTTCAGCAGGCAGCAGGCAAGTACGGGCCACCGGGCCCTGGACATGAACCATGGCCTTTCCCCTGAGAAAGAAAATCACCAGGCCAGGTTTCTGATGTCAGTTTGCAGGAAGCACTTGGCACTGTCAAACCAGCCACAGTTGCCTCTGGGGGCACCTTTCATCTCGGCGGCATCCTGGTCCGTGCAGAATTTCAGCAGGGGGCCGGCCACTCAGGACACCAGGCTCAGGATATGAACCATGGCCTTTCCCCAGAGAAACAAAAGTCACCAGGCCAGGTTCCTGATGTCAGTTTGCAGGAGGCACTTGGCACTGTCAAACCAGCCACAGGTGCCTGTGGGGCACCTTGCATCTCGGAGGTATCCTGATCCGTGCGGAATTTCAGCAGTCAGCCGGCCACTTTGGGCCACAGTTTGTAGGATATGAACCATGGCCTTTCCCCAGAGAAACAAAAGTCACCAGGTCAGGTTCCTGATGTCAGTGTGCAGGAGGCACTTGGCACTGTCAAACCAGCCACAGTTGCCTGTGGGGGCACCTTGCATCTCGGCGGCATCCTGATCCATGCCGAATTCCAGCAGGCAGCCGGCCACTCCGGGCCATTAGACCTTGGACACGTACAATGGCCTTTCCCCAGAGAAATAAAAGTCACCAGGCCAGGTTCCTGATGTCAGTTTGCAGGAGGCACTTGGCACTGTCAAACCAGCCACAGTTGCCTGTGGGGGCTCCTTTCATCTGGGAGTTATCCGCATCCGTGCGGAATTTCAACAGGCAGCCGGCCACTCCAGGCCACCTGGCCTTGGAGTTGAGCGATGGCTTTTCCCCAGAGAAACAAAAGTCACCCGGCCAGGTTCCTGATGTCAGTTTGCAGGAGGCACTTGGCACTGTCAAACCAGCCATACGCACCTGTATGGGCACCTTGCATCTGGGAGGTATCCTCATCTGTGCGGAAGTTCAGCAGGCTGCCGGCCACACCAGGCCACCGGGCAATGGACATGAACGATGCCCTTTCCCGTGAGAAACAAAAGTCACCAGGCCAGGTTCCTGATGTCAGTTTGCAGGAGGCGCTTGGCACTGTCAAACCAGCCACAGTTGCCTGTGGTGGTACTTTCCATCTGGGAGGTATCTTCAACAGTGCGGAATTTCAGCAGGCAGCCAGCCACTCTGGGCCACCCGTCCATGGATAGGAACGAAAGGCTTTCCCCAGAGAAACAAAACTCACCCGGCCAGGTTCCTGATGTCAGTTTGCAGGAGGCACTTGGCACTGTCAAACCAGCCACAGTTGCCTGTGGGGGCATTTTCATCTGGGAGTTATCCGCATCCGTGCGGAATTTCAACAGGCAGCCGGCCACTCCAGGCCACCTGGCCTTGGAGTGGAGCGATGGCTTTTCCCCAGAGAAACAAAAGTCACCCGGCCAGGTTCCTGATGTCAATTTGCAGGAGGCACTTGGCACTGTCAAACCAGCCACACGCACCTGTATGGGCACCTTGCATCTGGGAGGTATCCTCATCTGTGCGGAAGTTCAGCAGGCTGCTGGCCACACCAGGCCACCGGGCAATGGACATGAACGATGCCCTTTCCCGTGAGAAACAAAAGTCACCAGGCCAGGTTCCTGATGTCAGTTTGCAGGAGGCGCTTGGCACTGTCAAACCAGCCACAGTTGCCTGTGGTGGTACTTTCCATCTGGGAGGTATCTTCAACAGTGCGGAATTTCAGCAGGCAGCCAGCCACTCTGGGCCACCCGTCCATGGATAGGAACGAAAGGCTTTCCCCAGAGAAACAAAACTCACCCGGCCAGGTTCCTGATGTCAGTTTGCAGGAGGCACTTGGCACTGTCAAACCAGCCACAGGTGCCTGTGGGGGCACTTTTCATCTGGGTGGCATCCTGATCCATGCGGAATTTCAGCAGGCAGCCGGCCACTGCGGGCCACTGGGCTCTGAACAAGAATGATGGCCTTTCCCCAGAGAAACAAAACTCACAAGGCCAGGTTCCTGATGTCAGTTTGCAGGAGGCACTTGGCACTGTCAAACCAGCCACAGTTGCCTGTGGTGGCACCTTACATCTGGGAGGTATCCTGATCCGTGTGGAATTTCAGCAGGCAGCAGGCAAGTACGGGCCACCGGGCCCTGGACATGAACCATGGCCTTTCCCCTGAGAAAGAAAATCACCAGGCCAGGTTTCTGATATCAGTTTGCAGGAAGCACTTGGCACTGTCAAACCAGCCACAGTTGCCTGTGGGGGCTCCTTTCATCTGGGAGTTATCCGCATCCGTGCGGAATTTCAGCAGGCAGCCAGCCACTCCAGGCCACCTGGCCCTGGAGTGGAGCGATGGCTTTTCCCCAGAGAAACAAAAGTCACCAGGCCAGGTTCCTGATGTCAGTTTGCAGGAGGCACTTGGCACTGTCAAACCAGCCACACGTACCTGTATGGGCACCTTGCATCTGGGAGGTATCCTCATCTGTGCGGAAGTTCAGCAGTCAGCCGGCCACACCAGGCCACCGGGCACTGGACACGAACGATGCCCTTTCCCGTGAGAAACAAAAGTCACCAGGCCAGGTTCCTGATGTCAGTTTGCAGGAGACGCTTGGCACTGTCAAACCAGCCACAGTTGCCTGTGGTGGTACTTTCCATCTGGGAGGTATCTTCAACAGTGCGGAATTTCAGCAGGCAGCCAGCCACTCTGGGCCACCCGTCCATGGATAGGAACGAAAGGCTTTCCCCAGAGAAACAAAACTCACCCGGCCAGGTTCCTGATGTCAGTTTGCAGGAGGCACTTGGCACTGTCAAACCAGCCACAGGTGCCTGTGGGGGCACTTTTCATCTGGGAGGCATCCTGATCCATGCGGAATTTCAGCAGGCAGCCGGCCACTGCGGGCCACTGGGCTCTGAACAAGAATGATGGCCTTTCCCCAGAGAAACAAAACTCACCAGGCCAGGTTCCTGATGTCAGTTTGCAGGAGGCACTTGGCACTGTCAAACCAGCCACAGGTGCCTGTGGGGCACCTTGCATCTCGGAGGTATCCTGATCCGTGCGGAATTTCAGCAGTCAGCCGGCCACTTTGGGCCACAGTTTGTAGGATATGAACCATGGCCTTTCCCCAGAGAAACAAAAGTCACCACGTCAGGTTCCTGATGTCAGTGTGCAGGAGGCACTTGGCACTGTCAAACCAGCCACAGTTGCCTGTGGGGGCACCTTGCATCTCGGCGGCATCCTGATCCATGCCGAATTCCAGCAGGCAGCCGGCCACTCCGGGCCATTAGACCTTGGACACGTACAATGGCCTTTCCCCAGAGAAATAAAAGCCACCAGGCCAGGTTCCTGATGTCAGTTTGCAGGAGGCACTTGGCACTGTCAAACCAGCCACAGTTGCCTGTGGGGGCTCCTTTCATCTGGGAGTTATCCGCATCCGTGCGGAATTTCAACAGGCAGCCGGCCACTCCAGGCCACCTGGCCTTGGAGTGGAGCGATGGCTTTTCCCCAGAGAAACAAAAGTCACCCGGCCAGGTTCCTGATGTCAGTTTGCAGGAGGCACTTGGCACTGTCAAACCAGCCACACGCACCTGTATGGGCACCTTGCATCTGGGAGGTATCCTCATCTGTGCGGAAGTTCAGCAGGCTGCCGGCCACACCAGGCCACCGGGCAATGGACATGAACGATGCCCTTTCCCGTGAGAAACAAAAGTCACCAGGCCAGGTTCCTGATGTCAGTTTGCAGGAGGCGCTTGGCACTGTCAAACCAGCCACAGTTGCCTGTGGTGGTACTTTCCATCTGGGAGGTATCTTCAACAGTGCGGAATTTCAGCAGGCAGCCAGCCACTCTGGGCCACCCGTCCATGGATAGGAACGAAAGGCTTTCCCCAGAGAAACAAAACTCACCCGGCCAGGTTCCTGATGTCAGTTTGCAGGAGGCACTTGGCACTGTCAAACCAGCCACAGTTGCCTGTGGGGGCACTTTTCATCTGGGAGTTATCCGCATCCGTGCGGAATTTCAACAGGCAGCCGGCCACTCCAGGCCACCTGGCCTTGGAGTGGAGCGATGGCTTTTCCCCAGAGAAACAAAAGTCACCCGGCCAGGTTCCTGATGTCAGTTTGCAGGAGGCACTTGGCACTGTCAAACCAGCCATACGCACCTGTATGGGCACCTTGCATCTGGGAGGTATCCTCATCTGTGCGGAAGTTCAGCAGGCTGCCGGCCACACCAGGCCACCGGGCAATGGACATGAACGATGCCCTTTCCCGTGAGAAACAAAAGTCACCAGGCCAGGTTCCTGATGTCAGTTTGCAGGAGGCGCTTGGCACTGTCAAACCAGCCACAGTTGCCTGTGGTGGTACTTTCCATCTGGGAGGTATCTTCAACAGTGCGGAATTTCAGCAGGCAGCCAGCCACTCTGGGCCACCCGTCCATGGATAGGAACGAAAGGCTTTCCCCAGAGAAACAAAACTCACCCGGCCAGGTTCCTGATGTCAGTTTGCAGGAGGCACTTGGCACTGTCAAACCAGCCACAGTTGCCTGTGGGGGCATTTTCATCTGGGAGTTATCCGCATCCGTGCGGAATTTCAACAGGCAGCCGGCCACTCCAGGCCACCTGGCCTTGGAGTGGAGCGATGGCTTTTCCCCAGAGAAACAAAAGTCACCCGGCCAGGTTCCTGATGTCAATTTGCAGGAGGCACTTGGCACTGTCAAACCAGCCACACGCACCTGTATGGGCACCTTGCATCTGGGAGGTATCCTCATCTGTGCGGAAGTTCAGCAGGCTGCCGGCCACACCAGGCCACCGGGCAATGGACATGAACGATGCCCTTTCCCGTGAGAAACAAAAGTCACCAGGCCAGGTTCCTGATGTCAGTTTGCAGGAGGCGCTTGGCACTGTCAAACCAGCCACAGTTGCCTGTGGTGGTACTTTCCATCTGGGAGGTATCTTCAACAGTGCGGAATTTCAGCAGGCAGCCAGCCACTCTGGGCCACCCGTCCATGGATAGGAACGAAAGGCTTTCCCCAGAGAAACAAAACTCACCCGGCCAGGTTCCTGATGTCAGTTTGCAGGAGGCACTTGGCACTGTCAAACCAGCCACAGGTGCCTGTGGGGGCACTTTTCATCTGGGTGGCATCCTGATCCATGCGGAATTTCAGCAGGCAGCCGGCCACTGCGGGCCACTGGGCTCTGAACAAGAATGATGGCCTTTCCCCAGAGAAACAAAACTCACCAGGCCAGGTTCCTGATGTCAGTTTGCAGGAGGCACTTGGCACTGTCAAACCAGCCACAGTTGCCTGTGGTGGCACCTTACATCTGGGAGGTATCCTGATCCGTGTGGAATTTCAGCAGGCAGCAGGCAAGTACGGGCCACCGGGCCCTGGACATGAACCATGGCCTTTCCCCTGAGAAAGAAAATCACCAGGCCAGGTTTCTGATATCAGTTTGCAGGAAGCACTTGGCACTGTCAAACCAGCCACAGTTGCCTGTGGGGGCTCCTTTCATCTGGGAGTTATCCGCATCCGTGCGGAATTTCAGCAGGCAGCCAGCCACTCCAGGCCACCTGGCCCTGGAGTGGAGCGATGGCTTTTCCCCAGAGAAACAAAAGTCACCAGGCCAGGTTCCTGATGTCAGTTTGCAGGAGGCACTTGGCACTGTCAAACCAGCCACACGCACCTGTATGGGCACCTTGCATCTGGGAGGTATCCTCATCTGTGCGGAAGTTCAGCAGGCTGCCGGCCACACCAGGCCACCGGGCACTGGACACGAACGATGCCCTTTCCCGTGAGAAACAAAAGTCACCAGGCCAGGTTCCTGATGTCAGTTTGCAGGAGACGCTTGGCACTGTCAAACCAGCCACAGTTGCCTGTGGTGGTACTTTCCATCTGGGAGGTATCTTCAACAGTGCGGAATTTCAGCAGGCAGCCAGCCACTCTGGGCCACCCGTCCATGGATAGGAACGAAAGGCTTTCCCCAGAGAAACAAAACTCACCCGGCCAGGTTCCTGATGTCAGTTTGCAGGAGGCACTTGGCACTGTCAAACCAGCCACAGGTGCCTGTGGGGGCACTTTTCATCTGGGAGGCATCCTGATCCATGCGGAATTTCAGCAGGCAGCCGGCCACTGCGGGCCACTGGGCTCTGAACAAGAATGATGGCCTTTCCCCAGAGAAACAAAACTCACAAGGCCAGGTTCCTGATGTCAGTTTGCAGGAGGCACTTGGCACTGTCAAACCAGCCACAGTTGCCTGTGGTGGCACCTTACATCTGGGAGGTATCCTGATCCGTGTGGAATTTCAGCAGGCAGCAGGCAAGTACGGGCCACCGGGCCCTGGACATGAACCATGGCCTTTCCCCTGAGAAAGAAAATCACCAGGCCAGGTTTCTGATGTCAGTTTGCAGGAAGCACTTGGCACTGTCAAACCAGCCACAGTTGCCTGTGGGGGCACCTTGCATCTCGGCGGCATCCTGGTCCGTGCAGAATTTCAGCAGGGGGCCGGCCACTCAGGACACCAGGCTCAGGATATGAACCATGGCCTTTCCCCAGAGAAACAAAAGTCACCAGGCCAGGTTCCTGATGTCAGTTTGCAGGAGGCACTTGGCACTGTCAAACCAGCCACAGGTGCCTGTGGGGCACCTTGCATCTCGGAGGTATCCTGATCCGTGCGGAATTTCAGCAGTCAGCCGGCCACTTTGGGCCACAGTTTGTAGGATATGAACCATGGCCTTTCCCCAGAGAAACAAAAGTCACCAGGTCAGGTTCCTGATGTCAGTGTGCAGGAGGCACTTGGCACTGTCAAACCAGCCACAGTTGCCTGTGGGGGCACCTTGCATCTCGGCGGCATCCTGATCCATGCCGAATTCCAGCAGGCAGCCGGCCACTCCGGGCCATTAGACCTTGGACACGTACAATGGCCTTTCCCCAGAGAAATAAAAGTCACCAGGCCAGGTTCCTGATGTCAGTTTGCAGGAGGCACTTGGCACTGTCAAACCAGCCACAGTTGCCTGTGGGGGCTCCTTTCATCTGGGAGTTATCCGCATCCGTGCGGAATTTCAACAGGCAGCCGGCCACTCCAGGCCACCTGGCCTTGGAGTGGAGCGATGGCTTTTCCCCAGAGAAACAAAAGTCACCCGGCCAGGTTCCTGATGTCAGTTTGCAGGAGGCACTTGGCACTGTCAAACCAGCCACACGCACCTGTATGGGCACCTTGCATCTGGGAGGTATCCTCATCTGTGCGGAAGTTCAGCAGTCAGCCGGCCACACCAGGCCACCGGGCACTGGACACGAACGATGCCCTTTCCCGTGAGAAACAAAAGTCACCAGGCCAGGTTCCTGATGTCAGTTTGCAGGAGACGCTTGGCACTGTCAAACCAGCCACAGTTGCCTGTGGTGGTACTTTCCATCTGGGAGGTATCTTCAACAGTGCGGAATTTCAGCAGGCAGCCAGCCACTCTGGGCCACCCGTCCATGGATAGGAACGAAAGGCTTTCCCCAGAGAAACAAAACTCACCCGGCCAGGTTCCTGATGTCAGTTTGCAGGAGGCACTTGGCACTGTCAAACCAGCCACAGGTGCCTGTGGGGGCACTTTTCATCTGGGAGGCATCCTGATCCATGCGGAATTTCAGCAGGCAGCCGGCCACTGCGGGCCACTGGGCTCTGAACAAGAATGATGGCCTTTCCCCAGAGAAACAAAACTCACAAGGCCAGGTTCCTGATGTCAGTTTGCAGGAGGCACTTGGCACTGTCAAACCAGCCACAGTTGCCTGTGGTGGCACCTTACATCTGGGAGGTATCCTGATCCGTGTGGAATTTCAGCAGGCAGCAGGCAAGTACGGGCCACCGGGCCCTGGACATGAACCATGGCCTTTCCCCTGAGAAAGAAAATCACCAGGCCAGGTTTCTGATGTCAGTTTGCAGGAAGCACTTGGCACTGTCAAACCAGCCACAGTTGCCTGTGGGGGCACCTTGCATCTCGGCGGCATCCTGGTCCGTGCAGAATTTCAGCAGGGGGCCGGCCACTCAGGACACCAGGCTCAGGATATGAACCATGGCCTTTCCCCAGAGAAACAAAAGTCACCAGGCCAGGTTCCTGATGTCAGTTTGCAGGAGGCACTTGGCACTGTCAAACCAGCCACAGGTGCCTGTGGGGCACCTTGCATCTCGGAGGTATCCTGATCCGTGCGGAATTTCAGCAGTCAGCCGGCCACTTTGGGCCACAGTTTGTAGGATATGAACCATGGCCTTTCCCCAGAGAAACAAAAGTCACCAGGTCAGGTTCCTGATGTCAGTGTGCAGGAGGCACTTGGCACTGTCAAACCAGCCACAGTTGCCTGTGGGGGCACCTTGCATCTCGGCGGCATCCTGATCCATGCCGAATTCCAGCAGGCAGCCGGCCACTCCGGGCCATTAGACCTTGGACACGTACAATGGCCTTTCCCCAGAGAAATAAAAGTCACCAGGCCAGGTTCCTGATGTCAGTTTGCAGGAGGCACTTGGCACTGTCAAACCAGCCACAGTTGCCTGTGGGGGCTCCTTTCATCTGGGAGTTATCCGCATCCGTGCGGAATTTCAACAGGCAGCCGGCCACTCCAGGCCACCTGGCCTTGGAGTGGAGCGATGGCTTTTCCCCAGAGAAACAAAAGTCACCCGGCCAGGTTCCTGATGTCAGTTTGCAGGAGGCACTTGGCACTGTCAAACCAGCCACACGCACCTGTATGGGCACCTTGCATCTGGGAGGTATCCTCATCTGTGCGGAAGTTCAGCAGGCTGCCGGCCACACCAGGCCACCGGGCAATGGACATGAACGATGCCCTTTCCCGTGAGAAACAAAAGTCACCAGGCCAGGTTCCTGATGTCAGTTTGCAGGAGGCGCTTGGCACTGTCAAACCAGCCACAGTTGCCTGTGGTGGTACTTTCCATCTGGGAGGTATCTTCAACAGTGCGGAATTTCAACAGGCAGCCAGCCACTCTGGGCCACCCGTCCATGGATAGGAACGAAAGGCTTTCCCCAGAGAAACAAAACTCACCCGGCCAGGTTCCTGATGTCAGTTTGCAGGAGGCACTTGGCACTGTCAAACCAGCCACAGTTGCCTGTGGGGGCACTTTTCATCTGGGAGTTATCCGCATCCGTGCGGAATTTCAACAGGCAGCCGGCCACTCCATGCCACCTGGCCTTGGAGTGGAGCGATGGCTTTTCCCCAGAGAAACAAAAGTCACCCGGCCAGGTTCCTGATGTCAGTTTGCAGGAGGCACTTGGCACTGTCAAACCAGCCACACGCACCTGTATGGGCACCTTGCATCTGGGAGGTATCCTCATCTGTGCGGAAGTTCAGCAGGCTGCCGGCCACACCAGGCCACCGGGCACTGGACACGAACGATGCCCTTTCCCGTGAGAAACAAAAGTCACCAGGCCAGGTTCCTGATGTCAGTTTGCAGGAGGCGCTTGGCACTGTCAAACCAGCCACAGTTGCTTGTGGTGGTACTTTCCATCTGGGAGGTATCTTCAACAGTGCGGAATTTCAGCAGGCAGCCAGCCACTCTGGGCCACCCGTCCATGGATAGGAACGAAAGGCTTTCCCCAGAGAAACAAAACTCACCCGGCCAGGTTCCTGATGTCAGTTTGCAGGAGGCACTTGGCACTGTCAAACCAGCCACAGTTGGCTGTGGGGGCACTTTCCATCTGGGAGGCATCCCGATCCATGCGGAATTTCAGCAGGCAGCCGGGCACTCCAGGCCGCAAGGCCCTGGACATGAATCATGGTCTTTCCCCAGAGAAAGGAAAGTCACAAGGCCAGGTTCCTGATGTCATTTTGCAGGAGGCACATGGCACTGTCAAACCAGCCACAGGTGCCTGTGGGGGCACCTTGCATCTCGGCGGCATCCTGATCCATGCCGAATTCCAGCAGGCAGCCGGCCACTCCGGGCCATTAGACCTTGGACACGTACAATGGCCTTTCCCCAGAGAAATAAAAGTCACCAGGCCAGGTTCCTGATGTCAGTTTGCAGGAGGCACTTGGCACTGTCAAACCAGCCACAGTTGCCTGTGGGGGCTCCTTTCATCTGGGAGTTATCCGCATCCGTGCGGAATTTCAACAGGCAGCCGGCCACTCCAGGCCACCTGGCCTTGGAGTGGAGCGATGGCTTTTCCCCAGAGAAACAAAAGTCACCCGGCCAGGTTCCTGATGTCAGTTTGCAGGAGGCACTTGGCACTGTCAAACCAGCCACACGCACCTGTATGGGCACCTTGCATCTGGGAGGTATCCTCATCTGTGCGGAAGTTCAGCAGGCTGCCGGCCACACCAGGCCACCGGGCAATGGACACGAACGATGCCCTTTCCCGTGAGAAACAAAAGTCACCAGGCCAGGTTCCTGATGTCAGTTTGCAGGAGGCGCTTGGCACTGTCAAACCAGCCACAGTTGACTGTGGTGGTACTTTCCATCTGGGAGGTATCTTCAACAGTGCGGAATTTCAGCAGGCAGCCAGCCACTCTGGGCCACCCGTCCATGGATAGGAACGAAAGGCTTTCCCCAGAGAAACAAAACTCACCCGGCCAGGTTCCTGATGTCAGTTTGCAGGAGGCACTTGGCACTGTCAAACCAGCCACAGGTGCCTGTGGGGGCACTTTTCATCTGGGAGGCATCCTGATCCATGCGGAATTTCAGCAGGCAGCCGGCCACTCCGGGCCACTGGGCTCTGAACAAGAATGATGGCCTTTCCCCAGAGAAACAAAACTCACAAGGCCAGGTTCCTGATGTCAGTTTGCAGGAGGCACTTGGCACTGTCAAACCAGCCACAGTTGCCTGTGGTGGCACCTTACATCTGGGAGGTATCCTGATCCGTGTGGAATTTCAGCAGGCAGCAGGCAAGTACGGGCCACCGGGCCCTGGACATGAACCATGGCCTTTCCCCTGAGAAAGAAAATCACCAGGCCAGGTTTCTGATGTCAGTTTGCAGGAAGCACTTGGCACTGTCAAACCAGCCACAGTTGCCTCTGGGGGCACCTTTCATCTCGGCGGCATCCTGGTCCGTGCAGAATTTCAGCAGGGGGCCGGCCACTCAGGACACCAGGCTCAGGATATGAACCATGGCCTTTCCCCAGAGAAACAAAAGTCACCAGGCCAGGTTCCTGATGTCAGTTTGCAGGAGGCACTTGGCACTGTCAAACCAGCCACAGGTGCCTGTGGGGCACCTTGCATCTCGGAGGTATCCTGATCCGTGCGGAATTTCAGCAGTCAGCCGGCCACTTTGGGCCACAGTTTGTAGGATATGAACCATGGCCTTTCCCCAGAGAAACAAAAGTCACCAGGTCAGGTTCCTGATGTCAGTGTGCAGGAGGCACTTGGCACTGTCAAACCAGCCACAGTTGCCTGTGGGGGCACCTTGCATCTCGGCGGCATCCTGATACATGCCGAATTCCAGCAGGCAGCCGGCCACTCCGGGCCATTAGACCTTGGACACGTACAATGGCCTTTCCCCAGAGAAATAAAAGTCACCAGGCCAGGTTCCTGATGTCAGTTTGCAGGAGGCACTTGGCACTGTCAAACCAGCCACAGTTGCCTGTGGGGGCTCCTTTCATCTGGGAGTTATCCGCATCCGTGCGGAATTTCAACAGGCAGCCGGCCACTCCAGGCCACCTGGCCTTGGAGTGGAGCGATGGCTTTTCCCCAGAGAAACAAAAGTCACCCGGCCAGGTTCCTGATGTCAGTTTGCAGGAGGCACTTGGCACTGTCAAACCAGCCACAGGTGCCTGTGGGGCACCTTGCATCTCGGAGGTATCCTGATCCGTGCGGAATTTCAGCAGGCAGCCGGCCAATTTGGGCCACAGTTTGTAGGATATGAACCATGGCCTTTCCCCAGAGAAACAAAAGTCACCAGGTCAGGTTCCTGATGTCAGTGTGCAGGAGGCACTTGGCACTGTCAAACCAGCCACAGTTGCCTGTGGGGGCACCTTGCATCTCGGCGGCATCCTGATCCATGCCGAGTTCCAGCAGGCAGCCGGCCACTCCGGGCCATTAGACCTTGGACACGTACAATGGCCTTTCCCCAGAGAAATAAAAGTCACCAGGCCAGGTTCCTGATGTCAGTTTGCAGGAGGCACTTGGCACTGTCAAACCAGCCACAGTTGCCTGTGGGGGCTCCTTTCATCTGGGAGTTATCCGCATCCGTGCGGAATTTCAACAGGCAGCCGGCCACTCCAGGCCACCTGGCCTTGGAGTGGAGCGATGGCTTTTCCCCAGAGAAACAAAAGTCACCCGGCCAGGTTCCTGATGTCAGTTTGCAGGAGGCACTTGGCACTGTCAAACCAGCCACAGTTGCCTGTGGGGGCTCCTTTCATCTGGGAGTTATCCGCATCCGTGCGGAATTTCAACAGGCAGCCGGCCACTCCAGGCCACCTGGCCTTGGAGTGGAGCGATGGCTTTTCCCCAGAGAAACAAAAGTCACCCGGCCAGGTTCCTGATGTCAGTTTGCAGGAGGCACTTGGCACTGTCAAACCAGCCACACGCACCTGTATGGGCACCTTGCATCTGGGAGGTATCCTCATCTGTGCGGAAGTTCAGCAGGCTGCCGGCCACACCAGGCCACCGGGCAATGGACATGAACGATGCCCTTTCCCGTGAGAAACAAAAGTCACCAGGCCAGGTTCCTGATGTCAGTTTGCAGGAGGCGCTTGGCACTGTCAAACCAGCCACAGTTGCCTGTGGTGGTACTTTCCATCTGGGAGGTATCTTCAACAGTGCGGAATTTCAGCAGGCAGCCAGCCACTCTGGGCCACCCGTCCATGGATAGGAATGAAAGGCTTTCCCCTGAGAAACAAAAGACACCAGGCCAGGTTCCTGATGTCAGTTTGCAGGAGGCACTTGGCACTGTCAAACCAGCCACAGGTGCCTGTGGGGGCACTTTTCATCTGGGAGGCATCCCGATCCATGCCGAATTTCAGCAGGCAGCCGGCCACTCCGGGCCACCAGGCCCTGGACAAGAACCACGGCTTTTCCCTAGGGAAACAAAAGTCACCCGGCCAGGTTCCTGATGTCAGTTTGCAGGAGGCACTTGGCACTGTCAAACCAGCCACAGTTGCCTGTGGGGGCACTTTTCATCTGGGAGGCATCCTGATCCATGCGGAATTTCAGCAGGCAGCCGGCCACTCCGGGCCACTGGGCTCTGAACAAGAATGATGGCCTTTCCCCAGAGAAACAAAACTCACAAGGCCAGGTTCCTGATGTCAGTTTGCAGGAGGCACTTGGCACTGTCAAACCAGCCACAGTTGCCTGTGGGGGCACCTTACATCTGGGAGGTATCCTGATCCGTGTGGAATTTCAGCAGGCAGCAGGCAAGTACGGGCCACCGGGCCCTGGACATGAACCATGGCCTTTCCCCTGAGAAAGAAAATCACCAGGCCAGGTTTCTGATGTCAGTTTGCAGGAAGCACTTGGCACTGTCAAACCAGCCACAGTTGCCTCTGGGGGCACCTTTCATCTCGGCGGCATCCTGGTCCGTGCAGAATTTCAGCAGGGGGCCGGCCACTCAGGACACCAGGCTCAGGATATGAACCATGGCCTTTCCCCAGAGAAACAAAAGTCACCAGGCCAGGTTCCTGATGTCAGTTTGCAGGAGGCACTTGGCACTGTCAAACCAGCCACAGGTGCCTGTGGGGCACCTTGCATCTCGGAGGTATCCTGATCCGTGCGGAATTTCAGCAGTCAGCCGGCCACTTTGGGCCACAGTTTGTAGGATATGAACCATGGCCTTTCCCCAGAGAAACAAAAGTCACCAGGTCAGGTTCCTGATGTCAGTGTGCAGGAGGCACTTGGCACTGTCAAACCAGCCACAGTTGCCTGTGGGGGCACCTTGCATCTCGGCGGCATCCTGATGCATGCCGAATTCCAGCAGGCAGCCGGCCACTCCGGGCCATTAGACCTTGGACACGTACAATGGCCTTTCCCCAGAGAAATAAAAGTCACCAGGCCAGGTTCCTGATGTCAGTTTGCAGGAGGCACTTGGCACTGTCAAACCAGCCACAGTTGCCTGTGGGGGCTCCTTTCATCTGGGAGTTATCCGCATCCGTGCGGAATTTCAACAGGCAGCCGGCCACTCCAGGCCACCTGGCCTTGGAGTGGAGCGATGGCTTTTCCCCAGAGAAACAAAAGTCACCCGGCCAGGTTCCTGATGTCAGTTTGCAGGAGGCACTTGGCACTGTCAAACCAGCCACACGCACCTGTATGGGCACCTTGCATCTGGGAGGTATCCTCATCTGTGCGGAAGTTCAGCAGGCTGCCGGCCACACCAGGCCACCGGGCAATGGACATGAACGATGCCCTTTCCCGTGAGAAACAAAAGTCACCAGGCCAGGTTCCTGATGTCAGTTTGCAGGAGGCGCTTGGCACTGTCAAACCAGCCACAGTTGCCTGTGGTGGTACTTTCCATCTGGGAGGTATCTTCAACAGTGCGGAATTTCAGCAGGCAGCCAGCCACTCTGGGCCACCCGTCCATGGATAGGAACGAAAGGCTTTCCCCAGAGAAACAAAACTCACCCGGCCAGGTTCCTGATGTCAGTTTGCAGGAGGCACTTGGCACTGTCAAACCAGCCACAGTTGCCTGTGGGGGCACTTTTCATCTGGGAGTTATCCGCATCCGTGCGGAATTTCAACAGGCAGCCGGCCACTCCAGGCCACCTGGCCTTGGAGTGGAGCGATGGCTTTTCCCCAGAGAAACAAAAGTCACCCGGCCAGGTTCCTGATGTCAGTTTGCAGGAGGCACTTGGCACTGTCAAACCAGCCACACGCACCTGTATGGGCACCTTGCATCTGGGAGGTATCCTCATCTGTGCGGAAGTTCAGCAGGCTGCCGGCCACACCAGGCCACCGGGCAATGGACATGAACGATGCCCTTTCCTGTGAGAAACAAAAGTCACCAGGCCAGGTTCCTGATGTCAGTTTGCAGGAGGCGCTTGGCACTGTCAAACCAGCCACAGTTGCCTGTGGTGGTACTTTCCATCTGGGAGGTATCTTCAACAGTGCGGAATTTCAGCAGGCAGCCAGCCACTCTGGGCCACCCGTCCATGGATAGGAACGAAAGGCTTTCCCCAGAGAAACAAAACTCACCCGGCCAGGTTCCTGATGTCAGTTTGCAGGAGGCACTTGGCACTGTCAAACCAGCCAGAGTTGGCTGTGGGGGCACTTTCCATCTGGGAGGCATCCCGATCCATGCGGAATTTCAGCAGGCAGCCGGGCACTCCAGGCCGCAAGGCCCTGGACATGAATCATGGTCTTTCCCCAGAGAAAGGAAAGTCACAAGGCCAGGTTCCTGATGTCATTTTGCAGGAGGCACATGGCACTGTCAAACCAGCCACAGGTGCCTGTGGGGGCACCTTGCATCTCGGCGGCATCCTGATCCATGCCGAATTCCAGCAGGCAGCCGGCCACTCCGGGCCATTAGACCTTGGACACGTACAATGGCCTTTCCCCAGAGAAATAAAAGTCACCAGGCCAGGTTCCTGATGTCAGTTTGCAGGAGGCACTTGGCACTGTCAAACCAGCCACAGTTGCCTGTGGGAGCTCCTTTCATCTGGGAGTTATCCGCATCCGTGCGGAATTTCAACAGGCTGCCGGCCACTCCAGGCCACCTGGCCTTGGAGTGGAGCGATGGCTTTTCCCCAGAGAAACAAAAGTCACCCGGCCAGGTTCCTGATGTCAGTTTGCAGGAGGCACTTGGCACTGTCAAACCAGCCACACGCACCTGTATGGGCACCTTGCATCTGGGAGGTATCCTCATCTGTGCGGAAGTTCAGCAGGCTGCCGGCCACACCAGGCCACCGGGCAATGGACACGAACGATGCCCTTTCCCGTGAGAAACAAAAGTCACCAGGCCAGGTTCCTGATGTCAGTTTGCAGGAGGCGCTTGGCACTGTCAAACCAGCCACAGTTGACTGTGGTGGTACTTTCCATCTGGGAGGTATCTTCAACAGTGCGGAATTTCAGCAGGCAGCCAGCCACTCTGGGCCACCCGTCCATGGATAGGAACGAAAGGCTTTCCCCAGAGAAACAAAACTCACAAGGCCAGGTTCCTGATGTCAGTTTGCAGGAGGCACTTGGCACTGTCAAACCAGCCACAGTTGCCTGTGGTGGCACCTTACATCTGGGAGGTATCCTGATCCGTGTGGAATTTCAGCAGGCAGCAGGCAAGTACGGGCCACCGGGCCCTGGACATGAACCATGGCCTTTCCCCTGAGAAAGAAAATCACCAGGCCAGGTTTCTGATGTCAGTTTGCAGGAAGCACTTGGCACTGTCAAACCAGCCACAGTTGCCTCTGGGGGCACCTTTCATCTCGGCGGCATCCTGGTCCGTGCAGAATTTCAGCAGGGGGCCGGCCACTCAGGACACCAGGCTCAGGATATGAACCATGGCCTTTCCCCAGAGAAACAAAAGTCACCAGGCCAGGTTCCTGATGTCAGTTTGCAGGAGGCACTTGGCACTGTCAAACCAGCCACAGGTGCCTGTGGGGCACCTTGCATCTCGGAGGTATCCTGATCCGTGCGGAATTTCAGCAGTCAGCCGGCCACTTTGGGCCACAGTTTGTAGGATATGAACCATGGCCTTTCCCCAGAGAAACAAAAGTCACCAGGTCAGGTTCCTGATGTCAGTGTGCAGGAGGCACTTGGCACTGTCAAACCAGCCACAGTTGCCTGTGGGGGCACCTTGCATCTCGGCGGCATCCTGATCCATGCCGAATTCCAGCAGGCAGCCGGCCACTCCGGGCCATTAGACCTTGGACACGTACAATGGCCTTTCCCCAGAGAAATAAAAGTCACCAGGCCAGGTTCCTGATGTCAGTTTGCAGGAGGCACTTGGCACTGTCAAACCAGCCACAGTTGCCTGTGGGGGCTCCTTTCATCTGGGAGTTATCCGCATCCGTGCGGAATTTCAACAGGCAGCCGGCCACTCCAGGCCACCTGGCCTTGGAGTGGAGCGATGGCTTTTCCCCAGAGAAACAAAAGTCACCCGGCCAGGTTCCTGATGTCAGTTTGCAGGAGGCACTTGGCACTGTCAAACCAGCCACACGCACCTGTATGGGCACCTTGCATCTGGGAGGTATCCTCATCTGTGCGGAAGTTCAGCAGGCTGCCGGCCACACCAGGCCACCGGGCAATGGACATGAACGATGCCCTTTCCCGTGAGAAACAAAAGTCACCAGGCCAGGTTCCTGATGTCAGTTTGCAGGAGGCGCTTGGCACTGTCAAACCAGCCACAGTTGCCTGTGGTGGTACTTTCCATCTGGGAGGTATCTTCAACAGTGCGGAATTTCAGCAGGCAGCCAGCCACTCTGGGCCACCCGTCCATGGATAGGAACGAAAGGCTTTCCCCAGAGAAACAAAACTCACCCGGCCAGGTTCCTGATGTCAGTTTGCAGGAGGCACTTGGCACTGTCAAACCAGCCACAGGTGCCTGTGGGGGCACTTTTCATCTGGGAGTTATCCGCATCCGTGCGGAATTTCAACAGGCAGCCGGCCACTCCAGGCCACCTGGCCTTGGAGTGGAGCGATGGCTTTTCCCCAGAGAAACAAAAGTCACCCGGCCAGGTTCCTGATGTCAGTTTGCAGGAGGCACTTGGCACTGTCAAACCAGCCACACGCACCTGTATGGGCACCTTGCATCTGGGAGGTATCCTCATCTGTGCGGAAGTTCAGCAGGCTGCCGGCCACACCAGGCCACCGGGCAATGGACATGAACGATGCCCTTTCCCCAGAGAAACAAAAGTCACCAGGCCAGGTTCCTGATGTCAGTTTGCAGGAGGCGCTTGGCACTGTCAAACCAGCCACAGTTGCCTGTGGTGGTACTTTCCATCTGGGAGGTATCTTCAACAGTGCGGAATTTCAGCAGGCAGCCAGCCACTCTGGGCCACCCGTCCATGGATAGGAACGAAAGGCTTTCCCCAGAGAAACAAAACTCACCCGGCCAGGTTCCTGATGTCAGTTTGCAGGAGGCACTTGGCACTGTCAAACCAGCCACAGTTGCCTGTGGGGGCACTTTCCATCTGGGAGGCATCCCGATCCATGCGGAATTTCAGCAGGCAGCCGGGCACTCCAGGCCGCAAGGCCCTGGACATGAATCATGGTCTTTCCCCAGAGAAAGGAAAGTCACAAGGCCAGGTTCCTGATGTCATTTTGCAGGAGGCACATGGCACTGTCAAACCAGCCACAGGTGCCTGTGGGGGCACCTTGCATCTCGGCGGCATCCTGATCCATGCCGAATTCCAGCAGGCAGCCGGCCACTCCGGGCCATTAGACCTTGGACACGTACAATGGCCTTTCCCCAGAGAAATAAAAGTCACCAGGCCAGGTTCCTGATGTCAGTTTGCAGGAGGCACTTGGCACTGTCAAACCAGCCACAGTTGCCTGTGGGGGCTCCTTTCATCTGGGAGTTATCCGCATCCGTGCGGAATTTCAACAGGCAGCCGGCCACTCCAGGCCACCTGGCCTTGGAGTGGAGCGATGGCTTTTCCCCAGAGAAACAAAAGTCACCCGGCCAGGTTCCTGATGTCAGTTTGCAGGAGGCACTTGGCACTGTCAAACCAGCCACACGCACCTGTATGGGCACCTTGCATCTGGGAGGTATCCTCATCTGTGCGGAAGTTCAGCAGGCTGCCGGCCACACCAGGCCACCGGGCAATGGACACGAACGATGCCCTTTCCCGTGAGAAACAAAAGTCACCAGGCCAGGTTCCTGATGTCAGTTTGCAGGAGGCGCTTGGCACTGTCAAACCAGCCACAGTTGACTGTGGTGGTACTTTCCATCTGGGAGGTATCTTCAACAGTGCGGAATTTCAGCAGGCAGCCAGCCACTCTGGGCCACCCGTCCATGGATAGGAACGAAAGGCTTTCCCCAGAGAAACAAAACTCACCCGGCCAGGTTCCTGATGTCAGTTTGCAGGAGGCACTTGGCACTGTCAAACCAGCCACAGGTGCCTGTGGGGGCACTTTTCATCTGGGAGGCATCCTGATCCATGCGGAATTTCAGCAGGCAGCCGGCCACTCCGGGCCACTGGGCTCTGAACAAGAATGATGGCCTTTCCCCAGAGAAACAAAACTCACAAGGCCAGGTTCCTGATGTCAGTTTGCAGGAGGCACTTGGCACTGTCAAACCAGCCACAGTTGCCTGTGGTGGCACCTTACATCTGGGAGGTATCCTGATCCGTGTGGAATTTCAGCAGGCAGCAGGCAAGTACGGGCCACCGGGCCCTGGACATGAACCATGGCCTTTCCCCTGAGAAAGAAAATCACCAGGCCAGGTTTCTGATGTCAGTTTGCAGGAAGCACTTGGCACTGTCAAACCAGCCACAGTTGCCTCTGGGGGCACCTTTCATCTCGGCGGCATCCTGGTCCGTGCAGAATTTCAGCAGGGGACCGGCCACTCAGGACACCAGGCTCAGGATATGAACCATGGCCTTTCCCCAGAGAAACAAAAGTCACCAGGCCAGGTTCCTGATGTCAGTTTGCAGGAGGCACTTGGCACTGTCAAACCAGCCACAGGTGCCTGTGGGGCACCTTGCATCTCGGAGGTATCCTGATCCGTGCGGAATTTCAGCAGTCAGCCGGCCACTTTGGGCCACAGTTTGTAGGATATGAACCATGGCCTTTCCCCAGAGAAACAAAAGTCACCAGGTCAGGTTCCTGATGTCAGTGTGCAGGAGGCACTTGGCACTGTCAAACCAGCCACAGTTGCCTGTGGGGGCACCTTGCATCTCGGCGGCATCCTGATCCATGCCGAGTTCCAGCAGGCAGCCGGCCACTCCGGGCCATTAGACCTTGGACACGTACAATGGCCTTTCCCCAGAGAAATAAAAGTCACCAGGCCAGGTTCCTGATGTCAGTTTGCAGGAGGCACTTGGCACTGTCAAACCAGCCACAGTTGCCTGTGGGGGCTCCTTTCATCTGGGAGTTATCCGCATCCGTGCGGAATTTCAACAGGCAGCCGGCCACTCCAGGCCACCTGGCCTTGGAGTGGAGCGATGGCTTTTCCCCAGAGAAACAAAAGTCACCCGGCCAGGTTCCTGATGTCAGTTTGCAGGAGGCACTTGGCACTGTCAAACCAGCCACACGCACCTGTATGGGCACCTTGCATCTGGGAGGTATCCTCATCTGTGCGGAAGTTCAGCAGGCTGCCGGCCACACCAGGCCACCGGGCAATGGACATGAACGATGCCCTTTCCCGTGAGAAACAAAAGTCACCCGGCCAGGTTCCTGATGTCAGTTTGCAGGAGGCGCTTGGCACTGTCAAACCAGCCACAGTTGCCTGTGGTGGTACTTTCCATCTGGGAGGTATCTTCAACAGTGCGGAATTTCAGCAGGCAGCCAGCCACTCTGGGCCACCCGTCCATGGATAGGAATGAAAGGCTTTCCCCTGAGAAACAAAAGACACCAGGCCAGGTTCCTGATGTCAGTTTGCAGGAGGCACTTGGCACTGTCAAACCAGCCACAGGTGCCTGTGGGGGCACTTTTCATCTGGGAGGCATCCCGATCCATGCGGAATTTCAGCAGGCAGCCGGCCACTCCGGGCCACCAGGCCCCGAACAAGAACCACGGCTTTTCCCTAGGGAAACAAAAGTCACCCGGCCAGGTTCCTGATGTCAGTTTGCAGGAGGCACATGGCACTGTCAAACCAGCCACAGTTGCCTCTGGGGGCACCTTTCATCTCGGCGGCATCCTGGTCCGTGCAGAATTTCAGCAGGGGGCCGGCCACTCAGGACACCAGGCTCAGGATATGAACCATGGCCTTTCCCCAGAGAAACAAAAGTCACCAGGCCAGGTTCCTGATGTCAGTTTGCAGGAGGCACTTGGCACTGTCAAACCAGCCACAGGTGCCTGTGGGGCACCTTGCATCTCGGAGGTATCCTGATCCGTGCGGAATTTCAGCAGGCAGCCGGCCAATTTGGGCCACAGTTTGTAGGATATGAACCATGGCCTTTCCCCAGAGAAACAAAAGTCACCAGGTCAGGTTCCTGATGTCAGTGTGCAGGAGGCACTTGGCACTGTCAAACCAGCCACAGTTGCCTGTGGGGGCACCTTGCATCTCGGCGGCATCCTGATCCATGCCGAGTTCCAGCAGGCAGCCGGCCACTCCGGGCCATTAGACCTTGGACACGTACAATGGCCTTTCCCCAGAGAAATAAAAGTCACCAGGCCAGGTTCCTGATGTCAGTTTGCAGGAGGCACTTGGCACTGTCAAACCAGCCACAGTTGCCTGTGGGGGCTCCTTTCATCTGGGAGTTATCCGCATCCGTGCGGAATTTCAACAGGCAGCCGGCCACTCCAGGCCACCTGGCCTTGGAGTGGAGCGATGGCTTTTCCCCAGAGAAACAAAAGTCACCCGGCCAGGTTCCTGATGTCAGTTTGCAGGAGGCACTTGGCACTGTCAAACCAGCCACAGGTGCCTGTGGGGGCTCCTTTCATCTGGGAGTTATCCGCATCCGTGCGGAATTTCAACAGGCAGCCGGCCACTCCAGGCCACCTGGCCTTGGAGTGGAGCGATGGCTTTTCCCCAGAGAAACAAAAGTCACCCGGCCAGGTTCCTGATGTCAGTTTGCAGGAGGCACTTGGCACTGTCAAACCAGCCACACGCACCTGTATGGGCACCTTGCATCTGGGAGGTATCCTCATCTGTGCGGAAGTTCAGCAGGCTGCCGGCCACACCAGGCCACCGGGCAATGGACATGAACGATGCCCTTTCCCGTGAGAAACAAAAGTCACCAGGCCAGGTTCCTGATGTCAGTTTGCAGGAGGCGCTTGGCACTGTCAAACCAGCCACAGTTGCCTGTGGTGGTACTTTCCATCTGGGAGGTATCTTCAACAGTGCGGAATTTCAGCAGGCAGCCAGCCACTCTGGGCCACCCGTCCATGGATAGGAATGAAAGGCTTTCCCCTGAGAAACAAAAGACACCAGGCCAGGTTCCTGATGTCAGTTTGCAGGAGGCACTTGGCACTGTCAAACCAGCCACAGGTGCCTGTGGGGGCACTTTTCATCTGGGAGGCATCCCGATCCATGCGGAATTTCAGCAGGCAGCCGGCCACTCCGGGCCACCAGGCCCTGGACAAGAACCACGGCTTTTCCCTAGGGAAACAAAAGTCACCCGGCCAGGTTCCTGATGTCAGTTTGCAGGAGGCACTTGGCACTGTCAAACCAGCCACAGTTGCCTGTGGGGGCACTTTTCATCTGGGAGGCATCCTGATCCATGCGGAATTTCAGCAGGCAGCCGGCCACTCCGGGCCACTGGGCTCTGAACAAGAATGATGGCCTTTCCCCAGAGAAACAAAACTCACAAGGCCAGGTTCCTGATGTCAGTTTGCAGGAGGCACTTGGCACTGTCAAACCAGCCACAGTTGCCTGTGGGGGCACCTTACATCTGGGAGGTATCCTGATCCGTGTGGAATTTCAGCAGGCAGCAGGCAAGTACGGGCCACCGGGCCCTGGACATGAACCATGGCCTTTCCCCAGAGAAAGAAAATCACCAGGCCAGGTTCCTGATGTCAGTTTGCAGGAGGCACTTGGCACTGTCAAACCAGCCACAGTTGCCTGTGGGGGCACCTTTCATCTTGGCGGCATCCTGGTCCGTGCAGAATTTCAGCAGGGGGCCGGCCACTCAGGACACCAGGCTCAGGATATGAACCATGGCCTTTCCCCAGAGAAACAAAAGTCACCAGGCCAGGTTCCTGATGTCAGATTGCAGGAGGCACTTGGCACTGTCAAACCAGCCACAGGTGCCTGTGGGGCACCTTGCATCTCGGAGGTATCCTGATCCGTGCGGAATTTCAGCAGGCAGCCGGCCAATTTGGGCCACAGTTTGTAGGATATGAACCATGGCCTTTCCCCAGAGAAACAAAAGTCACCAGGTCAGGTTCCTGATGTCAGTGTGCAGGAGGCACTTGGCACTGTCAAACCAGCCACAGTTGCCCGTGGGGGCACCTTGCATCTCGGCGGCATCCTGATCCATGCCGAATTCCAGCAGGCAGCCGGCCACTCCGGGTCATTAGACCTTGGACACGTACAATGGCCTTTCCCCAGAGAAATAAAAGTCACCAGGCCAGGTTCCTGATGTCAGTTTGCAGGAGGCACTTGGCACTGTCAAACCAGCCACAGTTGCCTGTGGGGGCTCCTTTCATCTGGGAGTTATCCGCATCCGTGCGGAATTTCAACAGGCAGCCGGCCACTCCAGGCCACCTGGCCTTGGAGTGGAGCGATGGCTTTTCCCCAGAGAAACAAAAGTCACCCGGCCAGGTTCCTGATGTCAGTTTGCAGGAGGCACTTGGCACTGTCAAACCAGCCACACGCACCTGTATGGGCACCTTGCATCTGGGAGGTATCCTCATCTGTGCGGAAGTTCAGCAGGCTGCCGGCCACACCAGGCCACCGGGCAATGGACATGAACGATGCCCTTTCCCGTGAGAAACAAAAGTCACCCGGCCAGGTTCCTGATGTCAGTTTGCAGGAGGCGCTTGGCACTGTCAAACCAGCCACAGTTGCCTGTGGTGGTACTTTCCATCTGGGAGGTATCTTCAACAGTGCGGAATTTCAGCAGGCAGCCAGCCACTCTGGGCCACCCGTCCATGGATAGGAACGAAAGGCTTTCCCCTGAGAAACAAAAGACACCAGGCCAGGTTCCTGATGTCAGTTTGCAGGAGGCACTTGGCACTGTCAAACCAGCCACAGTTGCCTGTGGGGGCTCCTTTCATCTGGGAGTTATCCGCATCCGTGCGGAATTTCAACAGGCAGCCGGCCACTCCAGGCCACCTGGCCTTGGAGTGGAGCGATGGCTTTTCCCCAGAGAAACAAAAGTCACCCGGCCAGGTTCCTGATGTCAGTTTGCAGGAGGCACTTGGCACTGTCAAACCAGCCACACGCACCTGTATGGGCACCTTGCATCTGGGAGGTATCCTCATCTGTGCGGAAGTTCAGCAGGCTGCCGGCCACACCAGGCCACCGGGCAATGGACATGAACGATGCCCTTTCCCCAGAGAAACAAAAGTCACCAGGCCAGGTTCCTGATGTCAGTTTGCAGGAGGCGCTTGGCACTGTCAAACCAGCCACAGTTGCCTGTGGTGGTACTTTCCATCTGGGAGGTATCTTCAACAGTGCGGAATTTCAGCAGGCAGCCAGCCACTCTGGGCCACCCGTCCATGGATAGGAACGAAAGGCTTTCCCCTGAGAAACAAAAGACACCAGGCCAGGTTCCTGATGTCAGTTTGCAGGAGGCACTTGGCACTGTCAAACCAGCCACAGGTGCCTGTGGGGGCACTTTTCATCTGGGAGGCATCCCGATCCATGCCGAATTTCAGCAGGCAGCCGGCCACTCCGGGCCACCAGGCCCTGGACAAGAACCACGGCTTTTCCCTAGGGAAACAAAAGTCACCCGGCCAGGTTCCTGATGTCAGTTTGCAGGAGGCACTTGGCACTGTCAAACCAGCCACAGTTGCCTGTGGGGGCACTTTCCATCTGGGAGGCATCCCGATCCATGCGGAATTTCAGCAGGCAGCCGGGCACTCCAGGCCGCAAGGCCCTGGAAATGAATCATGGTCTTTCCCCAGAGAAAGGAAAGTCAGAAGGCCAGGTTCCTGATGTCATTTTGCAGGAGGCACATGGCACTGTCAAACCAGCCACAGGTGCCTGTGGGGGCACCTTGCATCTCGGCGGCATCCTGATCCATGCCGAATTCCAGCAGGCAGCCGGCCACTCCGGGCCATTAGACCTTGGACACGTACAATGGCCTTTCCCCAGAGAAATAAAAGTCACCAGGCCAGGTTCCTGATGTCAGTTTGCAGGAGGCACTTGGCACTGTCAAACCAGCCACAGTTGCCTGTGGGGGCTCCTTTCATCTGGGAGTTATCCGCATCCGTGCGGAATTTCAACAGGCAGCCGGCCACTCCAGGCCACCTGGCCCTGGAGTGGAGCGATGGCTTTTCCCCAGAGAAACAAAAGTCACCCGGCCAGGTTCCTGATGTCAGTTTGCAGGAGGCACTTGGCACTGTCAAACCAGCCACACGCACCTGTATGGGCACCTTGCATCTGGGAGGTATCCTCATCTGTGCGGAAGTTCAGCAGGCTGCCGGCCACACCAGGCCACCGGGCAATGGACATGAACGATGCCCTTTCCCGTGAGAAACAAAAGTCACCAGGCCAGGTTCCTGATGTCAGTTTGCAGGAGGCACTTGGCACTGTCAAACCAGCCACAGGTGCCTGTGGGGGCACTTTTCATCTGGGAGGCATCCTGATCCATGCGGAATTTCAGCAGGCAGCCGGCCACTCCGGGCCACTGGGCTCTGAACAAGAATGATGGCCTTTCCCCAGAGAAACAAAACTCACAAGGCCAGGTTCCTGATGTCAGTTTGCAGGAGGCACTTGGCACTGTCAAACCAGCCACAGTTGCCTGTGGTGGCACCTTACATCTGGGAGGTATCCTGATCCGTGTGGAATTTCAGCAGGCAGCAGGCAAGTACGGGCCACCGGGCCCTGGACATGAACCATGGCCTTTCCCCTGAGAAAGAAAATCACCAGGCCAGGTTTCTGATGTCAGTTTGCAGGAAGCACTTGGCACTGTCAAACCAGCCACAGTTGCCTCTGGGGGCACCTTTCATCTCGGCGGCATCCTGGTCCGTGCAGAATTTCAGCAGGGGGCCGGCCACTCAGGACACCAGGCTCAGGATATGAACCATGGCCTTTCCCCAGAGAAACAAAAGTCACCAGGCCAGGTTCCTGATGTCAGTTTGCAGGAGGCACTTGGCACTGTCAAACCAGCCACAGGTGCCTGTGGGGCACCTTGCATCTCGGAGGTATCCTGATCCGTGCGGAATTTCAGCAGTCAGCCGGCCACTTTGGGCCACAGTTTGTAGGATATGAACCATGGCCTTTCCCCAGAGAAACAAAAGTCACCAGGTCAGGTTCCTGATGTCAGTGTGCAGGAGGCACTTGGCACTGTCAAACCAGCCACAGTTGCCTGTGGGGGCACCTTGCATCTCGGCGGCATCCTGATCCATGCCGAGTTCCAGCAGGCAGCCGGCCACTCCGGGCCATTAGACCTTGGACACGTACAATGGCCTTTCCCCAGAGAAATAAAAGTCACCAGGCCAGGTTCCTGATGTCAGTTTGCAGGAGGCGCTTGGCACTGTCAAACCAGCCACAGTTGCCTGTGGGGGCTCCTTTCATCTGGGAGTTATCCGCATCCGTGCGGAATTTCAACAGGCAGCCGGCCACTCCAGGCCACCTGGCCTTGGAGTGGAGCGATGGCTTTTCCCCAGAGAAACAAAAGTCACCCGGCCAGGTTCCTGATGTCAGTTTGCAGGAGGCACTTGGCACTGTCAAACCAGCCACACGCACCTGTATGGGCACCTTGCATCTGGGAGGTATCCTCATCTGTGCGGAAGTTCAGCAGGCTGCCGGCCACACCAGGCCACCGGGCAATGGACATGAACGATGCCCTTTCCCGTGAGAAACAAAAGTCACCCGGCCAGGTTCCTGATGTCAGTTTGCAGGAGGCGCTTGGCACTGTCAAACCAGCCACAGTTGCCTGTGGTGGTACTTTCCATCTGGGAGGTATCTTCAACAGTGCGGAATTTCAGCAGGCAGCCAGCCACTCCGGGCCACCCGTCCATGGATAGGAATGAAAGGCTTTCCCCTGAGAAACAAAAGACACCAGGCCAGGTTCCTGATGTCAGTTTGCAGGAGGCACTTGGCACTGTCAAACCAGCCACAGGTGCCTGTGGGGGCACTTTTCATCTGGGAGGCATCCCGATCCATGCGGAATTTCAGCAGGCAGCCGGCCACTCCGGGCCACCAGGCCCCGGACAAGAACCACGGCTTTTCCCTAGGGAAACAAAAGTCACCCGGCCAGGTTCCTGATGTCAGTTTGCAGGAGGCACATGGCACTGTCAAACCAGCCACAGTTGCCTCTGGGGGCACCTTTCATCTCGGCGGCATCCTGGTCCGTGCAGAATTTCAGCAGGGGGCCGGCCACTCAGGACACCAGGCTCAGGATATGAACCATGGCCTTTCCCCAGAGAAACAAAAGTCACCAGGCCAGGTTCCTGATGTCAGTTTGCAGGAGGCACTTGGCACTGTCAAACCAGCCACAGGTGCCTGTGGGGCACCTTGCATCTCGGAGGTATCCTGATCCGTGCGGAATTTCAGCAGGCAGCCGGCCAATTTGGGCCACAGTTTGTAGGATATGAACCATGGCCTTTCCCCAGAGAAACAAAAGTCACCAGGTCAGGTTCCTGATGTCAGTGTGCAGGAGGCACTTGGCACTGTCAAACCAGCCACAGTTGCCTGTGGGGGCACCTTGCATCTCGGCGGCATCCTGATCCATGCCGAGTTCCAGCAGGCAGCCGGCCACTCCGGGCCATTAGACCTTGGACACGTACAATGGCCTTTCCCCAGAGAAATAAAAGTCACCAGGCCAGGTTCCTGATGTCAGTTTGCAGGAGGCACTTGGCACTGTCAAACCAGCCACAGTTGCCTGTGGGGGCTCCTTTCATCTGGGAGTTATCCGCATCCGTGCGGAATTTCAACAGGCAGCCGGCCACTCCAGGCCACCTGGCCTTGGAGTGGAGCGATGGCTTTTCCCCAGAGAAACAAAAGTCACCCGGCCAGGTTCCTGATGTCAGTTTGCAGGAGGCACTTGGCACTGTCAAACCAGCCACAGGTGCCTGTGGGGGCTCCTTTCATCTGGGAGTTATCCGCATCCGTGCGGAATTTCAACAGGCAGCCGGCCACTCCAGGCCACCTGGCCTTGGAGTGGAGCGATGGCTTTTCCCCAGAGAAACAAAAGTCACCCGGCCAGGTTCCTGATGTCAGTTTGCAGGAGGCACTTGGCACTGTCAAACCAGCCACACGCACCTGTATGGGCACCTTGCATCTGGGAGGTATCCTCATCTGTGCGGAAGTTCAGCAGGCTGCCGGCCACACCAGGCCACCGGGCAATGGACATGAACGATGCCCTTTCCCGTGAGAAACAAAAGTCACCAGGCCAGGTTCCTGATGTCAGTTTGCAGGAGGCGCTTGGCACTGTCAAACCAGCCACAGTTGCCTGTGGTGGTACTTTCCATCTGGGAGGTATCTTCAACAGTGCGGAATTTCAGCAGGCAGCCAGCCACTCTGGGCCACCCGTCCATGGATAGGAATGAAAGGCTTTCCCCTGAGAAACAAAAGACACCAGGCCAGGTTCCTGATGTCAGTTTGCAGGAGGCACTTGGCACTGTCAAACCAGCCACAGGTGCCTGTGGGGGCACTTTTCATCTGGGAGGCATCCCGATCCATGCGGAATTTCAGCAGGCAGCCGGCCACTCCGGGCCACCAGGCCCTGGACAAGAACCACGGCTTTTCCCTAGGGAAACAAAAGTCACCCGGCCAGGTTCCTGATGTCAGTTTGCAGGAGGCACTTGGCACTGTCAAACCAGCCACAGTTGCCTGTGGGGGCACTTTTCATCTGGGAGGCATCCTGATCCATGCGGAATTTCAGCAGGCAGCCGGCCACTCCGGGCCACTGGGCTCTGAACAAGAATGATGGCCTTTCCCCAGAGAAACAAAACTCACAAGGCCAGGTTCCTGATGTCAGTTTGCAGGAGGCACTTGGCACTGTCAAACCAGCCACAGTTGCCTGTGGGGGCACCTTACATCTGGGAGGTATCCTGATCCGTGTGGAATTTCAGCAGGCAGCAGGCAAGTACGGGCCACCGGGCCCTGGACATGAACCATGGCCTTTCCCCAGAGAAAGAAAATCACCAGGCCAGGTTCCTGATGTCAGTTTGCAGGAGGCACTTGGCACTGTCAAACCAGCCACAGTTGCCTGTGGGGGCACCTTTCATCTTGGCGGCATCCTGGTCCGTGCAGAATTTCAGCAGGGGGCCGGCCACTCAGGACACCAGGCTCAGGATATGAACCATGGCCTTTCCCCAGAGAAACAAAAGTCACCAGGCCAGGTTCCTGATGTCAGATTGCAGGAGGCACTTGGCACTGTCAAACCAGCCACAGGTGCCTGTGGGGCACCTTGCATCTCGGAGGTATCCTGATCCGTGCGGAATTTCAGCAGGCAGCCGGCCAATTTGGGCCACAGTTTGTAGGATATGAACCATGGCCTTTCCCCAGAGAAACAAAAGTCACCAGGTCAGGTTCCTGATGTCAGTGTGCAGGAGGCACTTGGCACTGTCAAACCAGCCACAGTTGCCCGTGGGGGCACCTTGCATCTCGGCGGCATCCTGATCCATGCCGAATTCCAGCAGGCAGCCGGCCACTCCGGGCCATTAGACCTTGGACACGTACAATGGCCTTTCCCCAGAGAAATAAAAGTCACCAGGCCAGGTTCCTGATGTCAGTTTGCAGGAGGCACTTGGCACTGTCAAACCAGCCACAGTTGCCTGTGGGGGCTCCTTTCATCTGGGAGTTATCCGCATCCGTGCGGAATTTCAACAGGCAGCCGGCCACTCCAGGCCACCTGGCCTTGGAGTGGAGCGATGGCTTTTCCCCAGAGAAACAAAAGTCACCCGGCCAGGTTCCTGATGTCAGTTTGCAGGAGGCACTTGGCACTGTCAAACCAGCCACACGCACCTGTATGGGCACCTTGCATCTGGGAGGTATCCTCATCTGTGCGGAAGTTCAGCAGGCTGCCGGCCACACCAGGCCACCGGGCAATGGACATGAACGATGCCCTTTCCCGTGAGAAACAAAAGTCACCCGGCCAGGTTCCTGATGTCAGTTTGCAGGAGGCGCTTGGCACTGTCAAACCAGCCACAGTTGCCTGTGGTGGTACTTTCCATCTGGGAGGTATCTTCAACAGTGCGGAATTTCAGCAGGCAGCCAGCCACTCTGGGCCACCCGTCCATGGATAGGAACGAAAGGCTTTCCCCTGAGAAACAAAAGACACCAGGCCAGGTTCCTGATGTCAGTTTGCAGGAGGCACTTGGCACTGTCAAACCAGCCACAGTTGCCTGTGGGGGCTCCTTTCATCTGGGAGTTATCCGCATCCGTGCGGAATTTCAACAGGCAGCCGGCCACTCCAGGCCACCTGGCCTTGGAGTGGAGCGATGGCTTTTCCCCAGAGAAACAAAAGTCACCCGGCCAGGTTCCTGATGTCAGTTTGCAGGAGGCACTTGGCACTGTCAAACCAGCCACACGCACCTGTATGGGCACCTTGCATCTGGGAGGTATCCTCATCTGTGCGGAAGTTCAGCAGGCTGCCGGCCACACCAGGCCACCGGGCAATGGACATGAACGATGCCCTTTCCCCAGAGAAACAAAAGTCACCAGGCCAGGTTCCTGATGTCAGTTTGCAGGAGGCGCTTGGCACTGTCAAACCAGCCACAGTTGCCTGTGGTGGTACTTTCCATCTGGGAGGTATCTTCAACAGTGCGGAATTTCAGCAGGCAGCCAGCCACTCTGGGCCACCCGTCCATGGATAGGAACGAAAGGCTTTCCCCTGAGAAACAAAAGACACCAGGCCAGGTTCCTGATGTCAGTTTGCAGGAGGCACTTGGCACTTTCAAACCAGCCACAGGTGCCTGTGGGGGCACTTTTCATCTGGGAGGCATCCCGATCCATGCCGAATTTCAGCAGGCAGCCGGCCACTCCGGGCCACCAGGCCCTGGACAAGAACCACGGCTTTTCCCTAGGGAAACAAAAGTCACCCGGCCAGGTTCCTGATGTCAGTTTGCAGGAGGCACTTGGCACTGTCAAACCAGCCACAGTTGCCTGTGGGGGCACTTTCCATCTGGGAGGCATCCCGATCCATGCGGAATTTCAGCAGGCAGCCGGGCACTCCAGGCCGCAAGGCCCTGGAAATGAATCATGGTCTTTCCCCAGAGAAAGGAAAGTCAGAAGGCCAGGTTCCTGATGTCATTTTGCAGGAGGCACATGGCACTGTCAAACCAGCCACAGGTGCCTGTGGCGGCACCTTGCATCTCGGCGGCATCCTGATCCATGCCGAATTCCAGCAGGCAGCCGGCCACTCCGGGCCATTAGACCTTGGACACGTACAATGGCCTTTCCCCAGAGAAATAAAAGTCACCAGGCCAGGTTCCTGATGTCAGTTTGCAGGAGGCACTTGGCACTGTCAAACCAGCCACAGTTGCCTGTGGGGGCTCCTTTCATCTGGGAGTTATCCGCATCCGTGCGGAATTTCAACAGGCAGCCGGCCACTCCAGGCCACCTGGCCCTGGAGTGGAGCGATGGCTTTTCCCCAGAGAAACAAAAGTCACCCGGCCAGGTTCCTGATGTCAGTTTGCAGGAGGCACTTGGCACTGTCAAACCAGCCACACGCACCTGTATGGGCACCTTGCATCTGGGAGGTATCCTCATCTGTGCGGAAGTTCAGCAGGCTGCCGGCCACACCAGGCCACCGGGCAATGGACATGAACGATGCCCTTTCCCGTGAGAAACAAAAGTCACCAGGCCAGGTTCCTGATGTCAGTTTGCAGGAGGCGCTTGGCACTGTCAAACCAGCCACAGTTGCCTGTGGGGGCTCCTTTCATCTGGGAGTTATCCGCATCCGTGCGGAATTTCAACAGGCAGCCGGCCACTCCAGGCCACCTGGCCTTGGAGTGGAGCGATGGCTTTTCCCCAGAGAAACAAAAGTCACCCGGCCAGGTTCCTGTTGTCAGTTTGCAGGAGGCACTTGGCACTGTCAAACCAGCCACACGCACCTGTATGGGCACCTTGCATCTGGGAGGTATCCTCATCTGTGCGGAAGTTCAGCAGGCTGCCGGCCACACCAGGCCACCGGGCAATGGACATGATCGATGACCTTTCCCCAGAGAAACAAAAGTCACCAGGCCAGGTTCCTGATGTCAGTTTGCAGGAGGCGCTTGGCACTGTCAAACCAGCCACAGTTGCCTGTGGTGGTACTTTCCATCTGGGAGGTATCTTCAACAGTGCGGAATTTCAGCAGGCAGCCAGCCACTCTGGGCCACCCGTCCATGGATAGGAACGAAAGGCTTTCCCCAGAGAAACAAAAGTCACCAGGCCAGGTTCCTGATGTCAGTTTGCAGGAGGCACTTGGCACTGTCAAACCAGCCACAGTTGCCTGTGGTGGCATCTTACATCTGGGAGGTATCCTGATCCGTGTGGAATTTCAGCAGGCAGCAGGCAAGTACGGGCCACCGGGCCCTGGACATGAACCATGGCCTTTCCCCTGAGAAAGAAAATCACCAGGCCAGGTTTCTGATGTCAGTTTGCAGGAAGCACTTGGCACTGTCAAACCAGCCACAGTTGCCTGTGGGGGCACCTTTCATCTCGGCGGCATCCTGGTCCGTGCAGAATTTCAGCAGGGGGCTGGCCACTCAGGACACCAGGCTCAGGATATGAACCATGGCCTTTCCCCAGAGAAACAAAAGTCACCAGGCCAGGTTCCTGATGTCAGTTTGCAGGAGGCACTTGGCACTGTCAAACCAGCCACAGGTGCCTGTGGGGCACCTTGCATCTCGGAGGTATCCTGATCCGTGCGGAATTTCAGCAGTCAGCCGGCCACTTTGTGCCACAGTTTGTAGGATATGAACCATGGCCTTTCCCCAGAGAAACAAAAGTCACCAGGTCAGGTTCCTGATGTCAGTGTGCAGGAGGCACTTGGCACTGTCAAACCAGCCACAGTTGCCTGTGGGGGCACCTTGCATCTCGGCGGCATCCTGTTCCTGCCGAATTCCAGCAGGCAGCCGGCCACTCCGGGCCATTAGACCTTGGACACGTACAATGGCCTTTCCCCAGAGAAATAAAAGTCACCAGGCCAGGTTCCTGATGTCAGTTTGCAGGAGGCACTTGGCAGTGTCAAACCAGCCACAGTTGCCTGTGGGGGCTCCTTTCATCTGGGAGTTATCCGCATCCGTGCGGAATTTCAACAGGCAGCCGGCCACTCCAGGCCACCTGGCCCTGGAGTGGAGCGATGGCTTTTCCCCAGAGAAACAAAAGTCACCAGGCCAGGTTCCTGATGTCAGTTTGCAGGAGGCACTTGGCACTGTCAAACCAGCAACACGCACCTGTATGGGCACCTTGCATCTGGGCGGTATCCTCATCTGTGCGGAAGTTCAGCAGGCTGCCGGCCACACCAGGCCACCGGGCACTGGACACGAACGATGCCCTTTCCCGTGAGAAACAAAAGTCACCAGGCCAGGTTCCTGATGTCAGTTTGCAGGAGGCGCTTGGCACTGTCAAACCAGCCACAGTTGCCTGTGGTGGTACTTTCCATCTGGGAGGTATCTTCAACAGTGCGGAATTTCAGCAGGCAGCCAGCCACTCTGGGCCACCCGTCCATGGATAGGAACGAAAGGCTTTCTCCTGAGAAACAAAAGACACCAGGCCAGGTTCCTGATGTCAGTTTGCAGGAGGCACTTGGCACTGTCAAACCAGCCACAGGTGCCTGTGGGGGCACTTTTCATCTGGGAGGCATCCCGATCCATACGGAATTTCAGCAGGCAGCCGGCCACTCCGGGCCACCAGGCCCTGGACAAGAACCACGGCTTTTCCCTAGGGAAACAAAAGTCACCCGGCCAGGTTCCTGATGTCAGTTTGCAGGAGGCACTTGGCACTGTCAAACCAGCCACAGTTGGCTGTGGGGGCACTTTCCATCTGGGAGGCATCCCGATCCATGCGGAATTTCAGCAGGCAGCCGGGCACTCCAGGCCGCAAGGCCCTGGAAATGAATCATGGTCTTTCCCCAGAGAAAGGAAAGTCACAAGGCCAGGTTCCTGATGTCATTTTGCAGGAGGCACATGGCACTGTCAAACCAGCCACAGGTGCCTGTGGGGGCACCTTGCATCTCGGCGGCATCCTGATCCATGCCGAATTCCAGCAGGCAGCCGGCCACTCCGGGCCATTAGACCTTGGACACGTACAATGGCCTTTCCCCAGAGAAATAAAAGTCACCAGGCCAGGTTCCTGATGTCAGTTTGCAGGAGGCACTTGGCACTGTCAAACCAGCCACAGTTGCCTGTGGGGGCTCCTTTCATCTGGGAGTTATCCGCATCCGTGCGGAATTTCAACAGGCAGCCGGCCACTCCAGGCCACCTGGCCTTGGAGTGGAGCGATGGCTTTTCCCCAGAGAAACAAAAGTCACCCGGCCAGGTTCCTGATGTCAGTTTGCAGGAGGCACTTGGCACTGTCAAACCAGCCACACGCACCTGTATGGGCACCTTGCATCTGGGAGGTATCCTCATCTGTGCGGAAGTTCAGCAGGCTGCCGGCCACACCAGGCCACCGGGCAATGGACATGAACGATGCCCTTTCCCCAGAGAAACAAAAGTCACCAGGCCAGGTTCCTGATGTCAGTTTGCAGGAGGCGCTTGGCACTGTCAAACCAGCCACAGTTGCCTGTGGTGGTACTTTCCATCTGGGAGGTATCTTCAACAGTGCGGAATTTCAGCAGGCAGCCAGCCACTCTGGGCCACCCGTCCATGGATAGGAACGAAAGGCTTTCCCCAGAGAAACAAAACTCACCCGGCCAGGTTCCTGATGTCAGTTTGCAGGAGGCACTTGGCACTGTCAAACCAGCCACAGGTGCCTGTGGGGGCACTTTTCATCTGGGAGGTATCCTGATCCGTGTGGAATTTCAGCAGGCAGCAGGCAAGTACGGGCCACCGGGCCCTGGACATGAACCATGGCCTTTCCCCTGAGAAAGAAAATCACCAGGCCAGGTTTCTGATGTCAGTTTGCAGGAGGCACTTGGCACTGTCAAACCAGCCACAGTTGCCTCTGGGGGCACCTTTCATCTCGGCGGCATCCTGGTCCGTGCAGAATTTCAGCAGGGGGCCGGCCACTCAGGACACCAGGCTCAGGATATGAACCATGGCCTTTCCCCAGAGAAACAAAAGTCACCAGGCCAGGTTCCTGATGTCAGTTTGCAGGAGGCACTTGGCACTGTCAAACCAGCCACAGGTGCCTGTGGGGCACCTTGCATCTCGGAGGTATCCTGATCCGTGCGGAATTTCAGCAGTCAGCCGGCCACTTTGGGCCACAGTTTGTAGGATATGAACCATGGCCTTTCCCCAGAGAAACAAAAGTCACCAGGTCAGGTTCCTGATGTCAATTTGCAGGAGGCACTTGGCACTGTCAAACCAGCCACAGTTGCCTGTGGGGGCACCTTGCATCTCGGCGGCATCCTGATCCATGCCGAATTCCAGCAGGCAGCCGGCCACTCCGGGCCATTAGACCTTGGACACGTACAATGGCCTTTCCCCAGAGAAATAAAAGTCACCAGGCCAGGTTCCTGATGTCAGTTTGCAGGAGGCACTTGGCACTGTCAAACCAGCCACAGTTGCCTGTGGGGGCTCCTTTCATCTGGGAGTTATCCGCATCCGTGCGGAATTTCAACAGGCAGCCGGCCACTCCAGGCCACCTGGCCCTGGAGTGGAGCGATGGCTTTTCCCCAGAGAAACAAAAGTCACCCGGCCAGGTTCCTGATGTCAGTTTGCAAGAGGCACTTGACACTGTCAAACCAGCCACACGCACCTGTATGGGCACCTTGCATCTGGGAGGTATCCTCATCTGTGCGGAAGTTCAGCAGGCTGCCGGCCACACCAGGCCACCGGGCACTGGACACGAACGATGCCCTTTCCCGTGAGAAACAAAAGTCACCAGGCCAGGTTCCTGATGTCAGTTTGCAGGAGGCGCTTGGCACTGTCAAACCAGCCACAGTTGCCTGTGGTGGTACTTTCCATCTGGGAGGTATCTTCAACAGTGCGGAATTTCAGCAGGCAGCCAGCCACTCTGGGCCACCCGTCCATGGATAGGAACGAAAGGCTTTCCCCTGAGAAACAAAAGACACCAGGCCAGGTTCCTGATGTCAGTTTGCAGGAGGCACTTGGCACTGTCAAACCAGCCACAGGTGCCTGTGGGGGCACTTTTCATCTGGGAGGCATCCCGATCCATGCGGAATTTCAGCAGGCAGCCGGCCACTCCGGGCCACCAGGCCCTGGACAAGAACCACGGCTTTTCCCTAGGGAAACAAAAGTCACCCGGCCAGGTTCCTGATGTCACTTTGCAGGAGGCACTTGGCACTGTCAAACCAGCCACAGTTGCCTGTGGGGGCACTTTCCATCTGGGAGGCATCCCGATCCATGCGGAATTTCAGCAGGCAGCCGGGCACTCCAGGCCGCAAGGCCCTGGACATGAATCATGGTCTTTCCCCAGAGAAAGGAAAGTCACAAGGCCAGGTTCCTGATGTCATTTTGCAGGAGGCACTTGGCACTGTCAAACCAGCCACAGTTGCCTGTGGGTCCACCTTGAATCTGGGAGGTATCCTCAACCGTGCGGAATTTCAGCAGGCAGCCAGCCACTCCGGGCCACCGGGCCCGGGACAAGAATGATGGCCTTTCATCAGAGAAACAAAAGTCACCAGGCCAGGTTCCTGATGTCATTTTGCAGGAGGCACTTGGCACTGTCAAACCTGCCACAGTTGCCTCTGGGGTAATTTTTCATCCTGGAGGCATCCTGATCCATGTGGAATTTCAGAAGGCACCAGGCCACTCCGGGCCACCAGGCCCTGGACATGAGCCATGTCCATTCCCCTGAGAAACAAAACTCACCAGGCCAGGTTGCTGATGTCAGTTTGCAGGAGGCACTTGGCACTGTCAAACCAGCCACAGTTGTCTGTGGGTCCACCTTGCATCTGGGAGGTATCCTCAACCGTGTGGAATATCAGCAGGCAGCCGGCCACTCCTGGCCACCGTGCCCCGGACAAGAATCATGGTCTTTCATCAGAGAAACAAAAGTCACCAGGCCAGGTTCCTGATGTCATTTTGCAGGAGGCACTAGGCACTGTCAAACCAGCCACAGTTGCCTGTGGAGGCATTTTTCATGTGGGAGACATCCTCAACCGTGCGGAATTTCAGCAGGCAGCCGGCCACTCCGGGCCACCAGGCCCTGGACACGAATGATGGCCTTTCCCCAGAGAAACGAAAGTCACCAGGCCAGGTTCCGGATGTCTGTTTGCAGGAGGCACTTGGCACTGTCAAACCAGCCACAGTTGCCTGTGGGGGCATTTTTCATGAGGGAGGCATCCTGATCCATGCGGAATTTCATCAGGCAGCCGGCCACTCCGGGCCCCCGGGCCCTGGACATGAACCATGGCCTTTCCCCAGAGAAACAAAAGTCATCAGGCCAGGTTCCTGATGTCAGTTTGCAGGAGGCACATGGCACTGTCCAACTAGACGCAGTTGCCTGTGGGGGCTCCTTGCATCTGGGAGGTATCCTCATCCGTGCGGAATTTCAGCAGGCATCCGGCCACTCCAGAACACCGGGAACTGGACAAGAATGAATGCCATTCCCCAGAGAAACAAAAGTCACCAGGCCAGGTTCCTGATGTCTGTTTGCAGGAGGCACTTGGCACTGTCAAACCAGCCACAGTTGCCTGTGGGGGCATTTTTCATGAGGGAGGCATCCTGATCCATGCGGAATTTCATCAGGCAGCCGGCCACTCCGGGCCCCCGGGCCCTGGACATGAACCATGGCCTTTCCCCAGAGAAACAAAAGTCACCAGGCCAGGTTCCTGATGTCAGTTTGCAGGAGGCACTTGGCACTGTCGAACCAGCCACAGTTGTCTGTGGGTCCACCTTGCATCTGGGAGGTATCCTCAACCGTGCGGAATTTCAGCAGGCAGCCAGCCACTCCGGGCCACCGTGCCCCGGACAAGAATGATGGCCTTTCATCAGAGAAACAAAAGTCACCAGGCCAGGCTCCTGATGTCATTTTGCAGGAGGCACTTGGCACTGTCAAACCTGCCACAGTTGCCTCTGGGGTAATTTTTCATCCTGGAGGCATCCTGATCCATGTGGAATTTCAGAAGGCACCAGGCCACTCCGGGCCACCAGGCCCTGGACATGAGCCATGTCCATTCCCCTGAGAAACAAAAGTCACCAGGCCAGGTTCCTGATGTCAGTTTGCAGGAGGCACTTGGCACTGTCAAACCAGCCACAGTTGCCTGTGGGGGCACCTTGCATCTGGGAGGTATCCTCAACCGTGTGGAATATCAGCAGGCAGCCGGCCACTCCTGGCCACCGTGCCCCGGACAAGAATCATGGCCTTTCCCTAGGGAAACAAAAGTCACCAGGCCAGGTTCCTGATGTCTGTTTGCAGGAGGCACTTGGCACTGTCAAACCAGCCACAGTTGCCTGTGGAGGCATTTTTCATGTGGGAGACATCCTCAACCGTGCGGAATTTCAGCAGGCAGCCGGCCACTCCGGGACACCAGGCCCTGGACACGAATGATGGCCTTTCCCCAGAGAAACGAAAGTCACCAGGCCAGGTTCCTGATGTCTGTTTGCAGGAGGCACTTGGCACTGTCAAACCAGCCACAGTTGCCTGTGGGGGCATTTTTCATGAGGGAGGCATCCTGATCCATGCGGAATTTCATCAGGCAGCCGGCCACTCCGGGCCCCCGGGCCCTGGACATGAACCATGGCCTTTCCCCAGAGAAACAAAAGTCACCAGGCCAGGTTCCTGATGTCAGTTTGCAGGAGGCACTTGGCACTGTCAAACCAGCCACAGTTGTCTGTGGGGGCAATTTTCATCTGGGAGGCATCCTGATTCATGCGGAATTTCAGCAGGCAGCCGGCCACTCCGGGCCACCAGGCCCTGGACAAGAATGATGGCCTTTCCCCAGAGAAACAAAAGTCACCAGGCCAGGTTCCTGATGTCAGTTTGCAGGAGGCACTTGGCACTGTCAAACCAGCCACAGTTGTCTGTGGGTCCACCTTGCATCTGGGATGTATCCTCAACCGTGCGGAATTTCAGCAGTCAGCCGGCCACTCCGGGCCACCGTGCCCCGGACAAGAATGATGGCCTTTCATGAGAGAAACAAAAGTCACCAGGCCAGGTTCCTGATGTCATTTTGCAGGAGGCACTTGGCACTGTCAAACCAGCCGCAGTTGCCTGTGGGGGCATTTTTCATGAGGGAGGCATCCTGATCCATGCGGAATTTCAGCAGGCAGCCGGCCACTCCGGGCCCCCGGGCCCTGGACATGAACCATGGCCTTTCCCCAGAGAAACAAAAGTCATCAGGCCAGGTTCCTGATGTCAGTTTGCAGGAGGCACTTGGCACTGTCCAACTAGACGCAGTTGCCTGTGGGGGCTCCTTGCATCTGGGAGGTATCCTCATCCGTGCGGAATTTCAGCAGGCATCCGGGCACTCCAGAACACCGGGAACTGGACAAGAATGAATGCCATTCCCCAGAGAAACAAAAGTCACCAGGCCAGGTTCCTGATGTCAGTTTGCAGGAGGCACTTGGCACTGTCAAACCAGCCACAGTTGCCTGTGGTGGCACCTTCCATCTCGGCGGCATCCTGATCCATGCAGAATTTCAGCAGGCAGCCGGCCACTCCGGGGCCCCAGTCCATGGACATGAACCATGGCCATTTCCCGAGAGAAACAAAAGTCATCAGGCCAGGTTCCTGATGTCAGTTTGCAGGAGGCACTTGGCACTGTCAAACCAGCCGCAGTTGCCTCTGGGGGCACCTTTCATCTGGGAGGCATCCTCAACCGTGCGGAATTTCAGCAGGCAGCCGGCCACTGCAGGCAGCGGGGCACTGGACACGAATGATGGCCTTTACCCAGAGAAACAAAAGTCACCAGGCCAGGTTCCTGATGTCAGTTTGCAGGAGGCACTTGGCACTGTCAAACCAGCCGCAGTTGTCTGTGGGTCCACCTTGCATCTGGGATGTATCCTCAACCGTGCGGAATTTCAGCTGTCAGCCGGCCACTCCGGGCCACCGTGCCCCGGACAAGAATGATGGCCTTTCATGAGAGAAACAAAAGTCACCAGGCCAGGTTCCTGATGTCATTTTGCAGGAGGCACTTGGCACTGTCAAACCAGCCGCAGTTGCCTGTGGGGGCATTTTTCATGAGGGAGGCATCCTGATCCATGCGGAATTTCAGCAGGCAGCCGGCCACTCCGGGCCCCCGGGCCCTGGACATGAACCATGGCCTTTCCCCAGAGAAACAAAAGTCATCAGGCCAGGTTCCTGATGTCAGTTTGCAGGAGGCACTTGGCACTGTCCAACTAGACGCAGTTGCCTGTGGGGGCTCCTTGCATCTGGGAGGTATCCTCATCCGTGCGGAATTTCAGCAGGCATCCGGGCACTCCAGAACACTGGGAACTGGACAAGAATGAATGCCTTTCCCCAGAGAAACAAAAGTCACCAGGCCAGGTTCCTGATGTCAGTTTGCAGGAGGCACTTGGCACTGTCAAACCAGCCACAGTTGCCTGTGGTGGCACCTTCCATCTCGGCGGCATCCTGATCCATGCAGAATTTCAGCAGGCAGCCGGCCACTCCGGGGCCCCAGTCCATGGACATGAACCATGGCCATTTCCCGAGAGAAACAAAAGTCATCAGGCCAGGTTCCTGATGTCAGTTTGCAGGAGGCACTTGGCACTGTCAAACCAGCCGCAGTTGCCTCTGGGGGCACCTTTCATCTGGGAGGCATCCTCAACCGTGCGGAATTTCAGCAGGCAGCCTGCCACTCGAGCCACCGGGCCCTGGAGAGGAACGATGGCCTTTCCCCAGAGAAACAGAACTCAGCAAGCCAGGTCGCTGATGTCAGTTTGCAGGAGGCACTTGGCACTGTCAAACCAGCCACATTTGCCTTGGGTGGTACTTTCTGTCTGGGAGGCATCCTGATCCGTGCGGAATTTCAGCAGGCAGCCGGCCACTCCGGGCCACCGGGACCCAGAAAAGAATGTTGGCCTTTCCCCAGAGAAACAAAAGTCACCAGGCCAGGTTCCTGGTGTCAGTTTGCAGGAGGCACTTGGCACTGTCAAACCAGCCACAGTTGCCTGTGGGGGCATTTTTCATGAGGGAGGCATCCTGATTCATGTGGAATTTCAGCAGGCAGCCGGCGACTCCGGGCCACCAGGCCCTGGACAAGAATCATGGCCTTTCCCCAGAGAAACAAAAGTCACCAGGCCAGGTTCCTGATGTCAGTTTGCAGGAGGCACTTGGCACTGTCGAACCAGCCACAGTTGTCTGTGGGTCCACCTTGCATCTGGGAGGTATCCTCAACCGTGCGGAATTTCAGCAGGCAGCCAGCCACTCCGGGCCACCGTGCCCCGGACAAGAATGATGGCCTTTCATCAGAGAAACAAAAGTCACCAGGCCAGGTTCCTGATGTCATTTTGCAGGAGGCACTTGGCACTGTCAAACCTGCCACAGTTGCCTCTGGGGTAATTTTTCATCCTGGAGGCATCCTGATCCATGTGGAATTTCAGAAGGCACCAGGCCACTCCGGGCCACCAGGCCCTGGACATGAGCCATGTCCATTCCCCTGAGAAACAAAAGTCACCAGGCCAGGTTCCTGATGTCAGTTTGTAGGAGGCACTTGGCACTGTCAAACCAGCCACACGCACCTGTATGGGCACCTTGCATCTGGGAGGTATCCTCATCTGTGCGGAAGTTCAGCAGGCTGCCGGCCACACCAGGCCACCGGGCAATGGACATGAACGATGCCCTTTCCCGTGAGAAACAAAAGTCACCCGGCCAGGTTCCTGATGTCAGTTTGCAGGAGGCGCTTGGCACTGTCAAACCAGCCACAGTTGCCTGTGGTGGTACTTTCCATCTGGGAGGTATCTTCAACAGTGCGGAATTTCAGCAGGCAGCCAGCCACTCTGGGCCACCCGTCCATGGATAGGAACGAAAGGCTTTCCCCTGAGAAACAAAAGACACCAGGCCAGGTTCCTGATGTCAGTTTGCAGGAGGCACTTGGCACTGTCAAACCTGCCACAGTTGCCTCTGGGGTAATTTTTCATCCTGGAGGCATCCTGATCCATGTGGAATTTCAGAAGGCACCAGGCCACTCCGGGCCACCAGGCCCTGGACATGAGCCATGTCCATTCCCCTGAGAAACAAAAGTCACCAGGCCAGGTTCCTGATGTCAGTTTGCAGGAGGCACTTGGCACTGTCAAACCAGCCACAGTTGCCTGTGGGGGCACCTTGCATCTGGGAGGTATCCTCAACCGTGTGGAATATCAGCAGGCAGCCGGCCACTCCTGGCCACCGTGCCCCGGACAAGAATCATGGCCTTTCCCCAGAGAAACAAAAGTCACCAGGCCAGGTTCCTGATGTCTGTTTGCAGGAGGCACTTGGCACTGTCAAACCAGCCACAGTTGCCTGTGGAGGCATTTTTCATGTGGGAGACATCCTCAACCGTGCGGAATTTCAGCAGGCAGCCGGCCACTCCGGGCCACCAGGCCCTGGACACGAATGATGGCCTTTCCCCAGAGAAACGAAAGTCACCAGGCCAGGTTCCTGATGTCTGTTTGCAGGAGGCACTTGGCACTGTCAAACCAGCCACAGTTGCCTGTGGGGGCATTTTTCATGAGGGAGGCATCCTGATCCATGCGGAATTTCATCAGGCAGCCGGCCACTCCGGGCCCCCGGGCCCTGGACATGAACCATGGCCTTTCCCCAGAGAAACAAAAGTCATCAGGCCAGGTTCCTGATGTCAGTTTGCAGGAGGCACATGGCACTGTCCAACTAGACGCAGTTGCCTGTGGGGGCTCCTTGCATCTGGGAGGTATCCTCATCCGTGCGGAATTTCAGCAGGCATCCGGCCACTCCAGAACACCGGGAACTGGACAAGAATGAATGCCATTCCCCAGAGAAAGAAAAGTCACCAGGCCAGGTTCCTGATGTCAGTTTGCAGGAGGCACTTGGCACTGTCAAACCAGCCACAGTTGCCTGTGGGGGCACCTTTCATCTGGGAGGCATCCTGATCCGTTTGGAATTTCAGCAGGCAGCCTGCCACTCGAGCCACCGGGCCCTGGAGAGGAACGATGGCCTTTCCCCAGAGAAACAGAACTCAGCAAGCCAGGTCGCTGATGTCAGTTTGCAGGAGGCACTTGGCACTGTCAAACCAGCCACATTTGCCTTGGGTGGTACTTTCGGTCTGGGAGGCATCCTGATCCGTGCGGAATTTCAGCAGGCAGCCGGCCACTCCGGGCCACCGGGACCCAGAAAAGAATGTTGGCCTTTCCCCAGAGAAACAAAAGTCACCAGGCCAGGTTCCTGGTGTCAGTTTGCAGGAGGCACTTGGCACTGTCAAACCAGCCACAGTTGCCTGTGGGGGCATTTTTCATGAGGGAGGCATCCTGATTCATGTGGAATTTCAGCAGGCAGCCGGCGACTCCGGGCCACCAGGCCCTGGACAAGAATGATGGCCTTTCCCCAGAGAAACAAAACTCACCAGGCCAGGTTGCTGATGTCAGTTTGCAGGAGGCACTTGGCACTGTCAAACCAGCCACAGTTGTCTGTGGGTCCACCTTGCATCTGGGAGGTATCCTCAACCGTGTGGAATATCAGCAGGCAGCCGGCCACTCCTGGCCACCGTGCCCCGGACAAGAATCATGGTCTTTCATCAGAGAAACAAAAGTCACCAGGCCAGGTTCCTGATGTCATTTTGCAGGAGGCACTTGGCACTGTCAAACCAGCCACAGTTGCCTGTGGAGGCATTTTTCATGTGGGAGACATCCTCAACCGTGCGGAATTTCAGCAGGCAGCCGGCCACTCCGGGCCACCAGGCCCTGGACACGAATGATGGCCTTTCCCCAGAGAAACGAAAGTCACCAGGCCAGGTTCCGGATGTCTGTTTGCAGGAGGCACTTGGCACTGTCAAACCAGCCACAGTTGCCTGTGGGGGCATTTTTCATGAGGGAGGCATCCTGATCCATGCGGAATTTCATCAGGCAGCCGGCCACTCCGGGCCCCCGGGCCCTGGACATGAACCATGGCCTTTCCCCAGAGAAACAAAAGTCATCAGGCCAGGTTCCTGATGTCAGTTTGCAGGAGGCACATGGCACTGTCCAACTAGACGCAGTTGCCTGTGGGGGCTCCTTGCATCTGGGAGGTATCCTCATCCGTGCGGAATTTCAGCAGGCAGCCGGCCACTCCAGAACACCGGGAACTGGACAAGAATGAATGCCATTCCCCAGAGAAACAAAAGTCACCAGGCCAGGTTCCTGATGTCTGTTTGCAGGAGGCACTTGGCACTGTCAAACCAGCCACAGTTGCCTGTGGGGGCATTTTTCATGAGGGAGGCATCCTGATCCATGCGGAATTTCATCAGGCAGCCGGCCACTCCGGGCCCCCGGGCCCTGGACATGAACCATGGCCTTTCCCCAGAGAAACAAAAGTCACCAGGCCAGGTTCCTGATGTCAGTTTGCAGGAGGCACTTGGCACTGTCGAACCAGCCACAGTTGTCTGTGGGTCCACCTTGCATCTGGGAGGTATCCTCAACCGTGCGGAATTTCAGCAGGCAGCCAGCCACTCCGGGCCACCGTGCCCCGGACAAGAATGATGGCCTTTCATCAGAGAAACAAAAGTCACCAGGCCAGGTTCCTGATGTCAGTTTGCAGGAGGCACTTGGCACTGTCAAACCTGCCACAGTTGCCTCTGGGGTAATTTTTCATCCTGGAGGCATCCTGATCCATGTGGAATTTCAGAAGGCACCAGGCCACTCCGGGCCACCAGGCCCTGGACATGAGCCATGTCCATTCCCCTGAGAAACAAAAGTCACCAGGCCAGGTTCCTGATGTCAGTTTGCAGGAGGCACTTGGCACTGTCAAACCAGCCACAGTTGCCTGTGGGGGCACCTTGCATCTGGGAGGTATCCTCAACCGTGTGGAATATCAGCAGGCAGCCGGCCACTCCTGGCCACCGTGCCCCGGACAAGAATCATGGCCTTTCCCTAGGGAAACAAAAGTCACCAGGCCAGGTTCCTGATGTCTGTTTGCAGGAGGCACTTGGCACTGTCAAACCAGCCACAGTTGCCTGTGGAGGCATTTTTCATGTGGGAGACATCCTCAACCGTGCGGAATTTCAGCAGGCAGCCGGCCACTCCGGGCCACCAGGCCCTGGACACGAATGATGGCCTTTCCCCAGAGAAACGAAAGTCACCAGGCCAGGTTCCTGATGTCTGTTTGCAGGAGGCACTTGGCACTGTCAAACCAGCCACAGTTGCCTGTGGGGGCATTTTTCATGAGGGAGGCATCCTGATCCATGCGGAATTTCATCAGGCAGCCGGCCACTCCGGGCCCCCGGGCCCTGGACATGAACCATGGCCTTTCCCCAGAGAAACAAAAGTCATCAGGCCAGGTTCCTGATGTCAGTTTGCAGGAGGCACATGGCACTGTCCAACTAGACGCAGTTGCCTGTGGGGGCTCCTTGCATCTGGGAGGTATCCTCATCCGTGCGGAATTTCAGCAGGCATCCGGCCACTCCAGAACACCGGGAACTGGACAAGAATGAATGCCATTCCCCAGAGAAACAAAAGTCACCAGGCCAGGTTCCTGATGTCAGTTTGCAGGAGGCACTTGGCACTGTCAAACCAGCCACAGTTACCTGTGGGGGCACCTTTCATCTGGGAGGTGTCCTCAACCGTGAGGAATTTCAGTAGGCAGCCGGCCACTGCAGGCAGCGGGGCACTGGACACGAATGATGGCCTTTCCCCAGAGAAACAAAAGTCACCAGGCCAGGTTCCTGATGTCAGTTTGCAGGAGGCACTTGGCACTGTCAAACCAGCCACAGTTGCCTGTGGTGGCACCTTCCATCTCGGCGGCATCCTGATCCATGCAGAATTTCAGCAGGCAGCCGGCCACTCCGGGCCCCCAGCCCATGGACATGAAGCATGGACATTTCCCGAGAGAAACAAAAGTTACCAGGCCAGGTTCCTGATGTCAGTTTGCAGGAGGCACTTGGCACTGTCAAACCAGCCACAGTTGTCTGTGGGGGCAATTTTCATCTGGGAGGCATCCTGATTCATGCGGAATTTCAGCAGGCAGCCGGCCACTCTGGGCCACCAGGCCCTGGACAAGAATGATGGCCTTTCCCCAGAGAAACAAAAGTCACCAGGCCAGGTTCCTGATGTCAGTTTGCAGGAGGCACTTGGCACTGTCAAACCAGCCACAGTTGTCTGTGGGTCCAACTTGCATCTGGGATGTATCCTCAACCGTGCGGAATTTCAGCAGGCAGCCGGCCACTCCGGGCCACCGTGCCCCGGACAAGAATGATGGCCTTTCATGAGAGAAACAAAAGTCACCAGGCCAGGTTCCTGATGTCATTTTGCAGGAGGCACTTGGCACTGTCAAACCAGCCGCAGTTGCCTGTGGGGGCATTTTTCATGAGGGAGGCATCCTGATCCATGCGGAATTTCAGCAGGCAGCCGGCCACTCCGGGCCCCCGGGCCCTGGACATGAACCATGGCCTTTCCCCAGAGAAACAAAAGTCATCAGGCCAGGTTCCTGATGTCAGTTTGCAGGAGGCACTTGGCACTGTCCAACTAGACGCAGTTGCCTGTGGGGGCTCCTTGCATCTGGGAGGTATCCTCATCCGTGCGGAATTTCAGCAGGCATCCGGGCACTCCAGAACACCGGGAACTGGACAAGAATGAATGCCTTTCCCCAGAGAAACAAAAGTCACCAGGCCAGGTTCCTGATGTCAGTTTGCAGGAGGCACTTGGCACTGTCAAACCAGCCACAGTTGCCTGTGGTGGCACCTTCCATCTCGGCGGCATCCTGATCCATGCAGAATTTCAGCAGGCAGCCGGCCACTCCGGGGCCCCAGTCCATGGACATGAACCATGGCCATTTCCCGAGAGAAACAAAAGTCATCAGGCCAGGTTCCTGATGTCAGTTTGCAGGAGGCACTTGGCACTGTCAAACCAGCCACAGTTACCTGTGGGGGCACCTTTCATCTGGGAGGTATCCTCAACCGTGAGGAATTTCAGCAGGCAGCCGGCCACTGCAGGCAGCGGGGCACTGGACACGAATGATGGCCTTTCCCCAGAGAAACAAAAGTCACCAGGCCAGGTTCCTGATGTCAGTTTGCAGGAGGCACTTGGCACTGTCAAACCAGCCGCAGTTGCCTCTGGGGGCACCTTTCATCTGGGAGGCATCCTCAACCGTGCGGAATTTCAGCAGGCAGCCTGCCACTCGAGCCACCGGGCCCTGGAGAGGAACGATGGCCTTTCCCCAGAGAAACAGAACTCAGCAAGCCAGGTCGCTGATGTCAGTTTGCAGGAGGCACTTGGCACTGTCAAACCAGCCGCATTTGCCTTGGGTGGTACTTTCTGTCTGGGAGGCATCCTGATCCGTGCGGAATTTCAGCAGGCTGCCGGCCACTCCGGGCCACCGGGACCCAGAAAAGAATGTTGGCCTTTCCCCAGAGAAACAAAAGTCACCAGGCCAGGTTCCTGGTGTCAGTTTGCAGGAGGCACTTGGCACTGTCAAACCAGCCACAGTTGCCTGTGGGGGCATTTTTCATGAGGGAGGCATCCTGATTCATGTGGAATTTCAGCAGGCAGCCGGCGACTCCGGGCCACCAGGCCCTGGACAAGAATCATGGCCTTTCCCCAGAGAAACAAAAGTCACCAGGCCAGGTTCCTGATGTCAGTTTGCAGAAGGCACTTGGCACTGTCGAACCAGCCACAGTTGTCTGTGGGTCCACCTTGCATCTGGGAGGTATCCTCAACCGTGCGGAATTTCAGCAGGCAGCCAGCCACTCCGGGCCACCGTGCCCCGGACAAGAATGGTGGCCTTTCATCAGAGAAACAAAAGTCACCAGGCCAGGTTTCTGATGTCAGTTTGCAGGAGGCACTTGGCACTGTCAAACCTGCCACAGTTGCCTCTGGGGTAATTTTTCATCCTGGAGGCATCCTGATCCATGTGGAATTTCAGAAGGCACCAGGCCACTCCGGGCCACCAGGCCCTGGACATGAGCCATGTCCATTCCCCTGAGAAACAAAAGTCACCAGGCCAGGTTCCTGATGTCAGTTTGCAGGAGGCACTTGGCACTGTCAAACCAGCCACAGTTGCCTGTGGTGGCACCTTCCATCTGGGAGGTATCCTCAACCGTGTGGAATATCAGCAGCCAGCCGGCCACTCCTGGCCACCGTGCCCCGGACAAGAATCATGGCCTTTCCCCAGAGAAACAAAAGTCACCAGGCCAGGTTCCTGATGTCTGTTTGCAGGAGGCACTTGGCACTGTCAAACCAGCCACAGTTGCCTGTGGAGGCATTTTTCATGTGGGAGACATCCTCAACCGTGCGGAATTTCAGCAGGCAGCCGGCCACTCCGGGCCACCAGGCCCTGGACACGAATGATGGCCTTTCCCCAGAGAAACGAAAGTCACCAGGCCAGGTTCCTGATGTCTGTTTGCAGGAGGCACTTGGCACTGTCAAACCAGCCACAGTTGCCTGTGGGGGCATTTTTCATGAGGGAGGCATCCTGATCCATGCGGAATTTCATCAGGCAGCCGGCCACTCCGGGCCCCCGGGCCCTGGACATGAACCATGGCCTTTCCCCAGAGAAACAAAAGTCATCAGGCCAGGTTCCTGATGTCAGTTTGCAGGAGGCACATGGCACTGTCCAACTAGACGCAGTTGCCTGTGGGGGCTCCTTGCATCTGGGAGGTATCCTCATCCGTGCGGAATTTCAGCAGGCATCCGGCCACTCCAGAACACCGGGAACTGGACAAGAATGAATGCCATTCCCCAGAGAAACAAAAGTCACCAGGCCAGGTTCCTGATGTCAGTTTGCAGGAGGCACTTGGCACTGTCAAACCAGCCACAGTTACCTGTGGGGGCACCTTTCATCTGGGAGGTGTCCTCAAACGTGAGGAATTTCAGTAGGCAGCCGGCCACTGCAGGCAGCGGGGCACTGGACACGAATGATGGCCTTTCCCCAGAGAAACAAAAGTCACCAGGCCAGGTTCCTGATGTCAGTTTGCAGGAGGCACTTGGCACTGTCAAACCAGCCACAGTTGTCTGTGGGGGCAATTTTCATCTGGGAGGCATCCTGATTCATGCGGAATTTCAGCAGGCAGCCGGCCACTCCGGGCCACCAGGCCCTGGACAAGAATGATGGCCTTTCCCCAGAGAAACAAAACTCACCAGGCCAGGTTCCTGATGTCAGTTTGCAGGAGGCACTTGGCACTGTCAAACCAGCCACAGTTGTCTGTGGGTCCACCTTGCATCTGGGATGTATCCTCAACCGTGCGGAATATCAGCAGGCAGCCGGCCACTCCGGGCCACCGTGCCCCGGACAAGAATGATGGCCTTTCATGAGAGAAACAAAAGTCACCAGGCCAGGTTCCTGATGTCATTTTGCAGGAGGCACTTGGCACTGTCAAACCAGCCGCAGTTGCCTGTGGGGGCATTTTTCATGAGGGAGGCATCCTGATCCATGCGGAATTTCAGCAGGCAGCCGGCCACTCCGGGCCCCCGGGCCCTGGACATGAACCATGGCCTTTCCCCAGAGAAACAAAAGTCATCAGGCCAGGTTCCTGATGTCAGTTTGCAGGAGGCACTTGGCACTGTCCAACTAGACGCAGTTGCCTGTGGGGGCTCCTTGCATCTGGGAGGTATCCTCATCCGTGCGGAATTTCAGCAGGCATCCGGGCACTCCAGAACACCGGGAACTGGACAAGAATGAATGCCTTTCCCCAGAGAAACAAAAGTCACCAGGCCAGGTTCCTGATGTCAGTTTGCAGGAGGCACTTGGCACTGTCAAACCAGCCACAGTTGCCTGTGGTGGCACCTTCCATCTCGGCGGCATCCTGATCCATGCAGAATTTCAGCAGGCAGCCGGCCACTCCGGGGCCCCAGTCCATGGACATGAACCATGGCCATTTCCCGAGAGAAACAAAAGTCATCAGGCCAGGTTCCTGATGTCAGTTTGCAGGAGGCACTTGGCACTGTCAAACCAGCCACAGTTACCTGTGGGGGCACCTTGCATCTGGGAGGTATCCTCAACCGTGAGGAATTTCAGCAGGCAGCCGGCCACTGCAGGCAGCGGGGCACTGGACACGAATGATGGCCTTTCCCCAGAGAAACAAAAGTCACCAGGCCAGGTTCCTGATGTCAGTTTGCAGGAGGCACTTGGCACTGTCAAACCAGCCGCAGTTGCCTCTGGGGGCACCTTTCATCTGGGAGGCATCCTCAACCGTGCGGAATTTCAGCAGGCAGCCTGCCACTCGAGCCACCGGGCCCTGGAGAGGAACGATGGCCTTTCCCCAGAGAAACAGAACTCAGCAAGCCAGGTCGCTGATGTCAGTTTGCAGGAGGCACTTGGCACTGTCAAACCAGCCACATTTGCCTTGGGTGGTACTTTCTGTCTGGGAGGCATCCTGATCCGTGCGGAATTTCAGCAGGCAGCCGGCCACTCCGGGCCACCGGGACCCAGAAAAGAATGTTGGCCTTTCCCCAGAGAAACAAAAGTCACCAGGCCAGGTTCCTGGTGTCAGTTTGCAGGAGGCACTTGGCACTGTCAAACCAGCCACAGTTGCCTGTGGGGGCATTTTTCATGAGGGAGGCATCCTGATTCATGTGGAATTTCAGCAGGCAGCCGGCGACTCCGGGCCACCAGGCCCTGGACAAGAATCATGGCCTTTCCCCAGAGAAACAAAAGTCACCAGGCCAGGTTCCTGATGTCAGTTTGCAGGAGGCACTTGGCACTGTCGAACCAGCCACAGTTGTCTGTGGGTCCACCTTGCATCTGGGAGGTATCCTCAACCGTGCGGAATTTCAGCAGGCAGCCAGCCACTCCGGGCCACCGTGCCCCGGACAAGAATGATGGCCTTTCATCAGAGAAACAAAAGTCACCAGGCCAGGTTCCTGATGTCATTTTGCAGGAGGCACTTGGCACTGTCAAACCTGCCACAGTTGCCTCTGGGGTAATTTTTCATCCTGGAGGCATCCTGATCCATGTGGAATTTCAGAAGGCACCAGGCCACTCCGGGCCACCAGGCCCTGGACATGAGCCATGTCCATTCCCCTGAGAAACAAAAGTCACCAGGCCAGGTTCCTGATGTCAGTTTGCAGGAGGCACTTGGCACTGTCAAACCAGCCACAGTTGCCTGTGGGGGCACCTTGCATCTGGGAGGTATCCTCAACCGTGTGGAATATCAGCAGGCAGCCGGCCACTCCTGGCCACCGTGCCCCGCACAAGAATCATGGCCTTTCCCCAGAGAAACAAAAGTCACGAGGCCAGGTTCCTGATGTCTGTTTGCAGGAGGCACTTGGCACTGTCAAACCAGCCACAGTTGCCTGTGGAGGCATTTTTCATGTGGGAGACATCCTCAACCGTGCGGAATTTCAGCAGGCAGCCGGCCACTCCGGGCCACCAGGCCCTGGACACGAATGATGGCCTTTCCCCAGAGAAACGAAAGTCACCAGGCCAGGTTCCTGATGTCTGTTTGCAGGAGGCACTTGGCACTGTCAAACCAGCCACAGTTGCCTGTGGGGGCATTTTTCATGAGGGAGGCATCCTGATCCATGCGGAATTTCATCAGGCAGCCGGCCACTCCGGGCCCCCGGGCCCTGGACATGAACCATGGCCTTTCCCCAGAGAAACAAAAGTCATCAGGCCAGGTTCCTGATGTCAGTTTGCAGGAGGCACATGGCACTGTCCAACTAGACGCAGTTGCCTGTGGGGGCTCCTTGCATCTGGGAGGTATCCTCATCCGTGCGGAATTTCAGCAGGCATCCGGCCACTCCAGAACACCGGGAACTGGACAAGAATGAATGCCATTCCCCAGAGAAACAAAAGTCACCAGGCCAGGTTCCTGATGTCAGTTTGCAGGAGGCACTTGGCACTGTCAAACCAGCCACAGTTACCTGTGGGGGCACCTTTCATCTGGGAGGTATCCTCAACCGTGAGGAATTTCAGTAGGCAGCCGGCCACTGCAGGCAGCGGGGCACTGGACACGAATGATGGCCTTTCCCCAGAGAAACAAAAGTCACCAGGCCAGGTTCCTGATGTCAGTTTGCAGGAGGCACTTGGCACTGTCAAACCAGCCACAGGTGCCTGTGGTGGCACCTTCCATCTCGGCGGCATCCTGATCCATGCAGAATTTCAGCAGGCAGCCGGCCACTCCGGGCCCCCAGTCCATGGACATGAACCATGGCCATTTCCCGAGAGAAACAAAAGTTACCAGGCCAGGTTCCTGATGTCAGTTTGCAGGAGGCACTTGGCACTGTCAAACCAGCCACATTTACCTGTGGGGGCACCTTTCATCTGGGAGGTATCCTCAACCATGAGGAATTTCAACAGGCAGCCGGCCACTGCAGGCAGCGGGGCACTGGACACGAATGATGGCCTTTACCCAGAGAAACAAAAGTCACCAGGCCAGGTTCCTGATGTCAGTTTGCAGGAGGCACTTGGCACTGTCAAACCAGCCACAGTTGCCTGTGGGGGCACCTTTCATCTGGGAGGCATCCTGATCCGTTTGGAATTTCAGCAGGCAGCCTGCCACTCGAGCCACCGTGCCCCGGACAAGAACGATGGCTTTTCCCCAGAGAAACAGAACTCAGCAAGCCAGGTCGCTGATGTCAGTTTGCAGGAGGCACTTGGCACTGTCAAACCAGCCACATTTGCCTTGGGTGGTACTTTCGGTCTGGGAGGCATCCTGATCCGTGCGGAATTTCAGCAGGCAGCCGGCCACTCCGGGCCACCGGGACCCAGAAAAGAATGTTGGCCTTTCCCCAGAGAAACAAATGTCACCAGGCCAGGTTCCTGGTGTCAGTTTGCAGGAGGCACTTGGCACTGTCAAACCAGCCACAGTTGCCTGTGGGGGCATTTTTCATGAGGGAGGCATCCTGATACATGTGGAATTTCAGCAGGCAGCCGGCGACTCCGGGCCACCAGGCCCTGGACAAGAATGATGGCCTTTCCCCAGAGAAACAAAAGTCACCAGGCCAGGTTGCTGATGTCAGTTTGCAGGAGGAACTTGGCACTGTCAAACCAGCCACAGTTGTCTGTGGGTCCACCTTGCATCTGGGAGGTATCCTCAACCGTGCGGAATTTCAGCAGGCAGCCAGCCACTCCGCGCCACCGTGCCCCGGACAAGAATGATGGCCTTTCATCAGAGAAACAAAAGTCACCAGGCCAGGTTCCTGATGTCATTTTGCAGGAGGCACTTGGCACTGTCAAACCAGCCACAGTTGCCTCTGGGGTAATTTTTCATCAGGGAGGCATCCTGATACATGCGGAATTTCAGAAGGCACCAGGCCTCTCCGGGGCACCGGGCCCTGGACATGAGCCATGTCCATTCCCCTGAGAAACAAAAGTCACCAGGCCAGGTTCCTGATGTCAGTTTGCAGGAGGCACTTGGCACTGTCAAACCAGCCACAGTTGCCTGTGGGGGCACCTTGCATCTGGGAGGTATCCTCAACCGTGTGGAATATCAGCAGGCAGCCGGCCACTCCTGGCCACCGTGCCCCGGACAAGAATCATGGCCTTTCCCCAGAGAAACAAAAGTCACCAGGCCAGGTTCCTGATGTCTGTTTGCAGGAGGCACTTGGCACTGTCAAACCAGCCACAGTTGCCTGTGGAGGCATTTTTCATGTGGGAGACATCCTCAACCGTGCGGAATTTCAGCAGGCAGCCGGCCACTCCGGGCCACCAGGCCCTGGACACGAATGATGGCCTTTCCCCAGAGAAACGAAAGTCACCAGGCCAGGTTCCTGATGTCTGTTTGCAGGAGGCACTTGGCACTGTCAAACCAGCCACAGTTACCTGTGGGGGCACCTTGCATCTGGAGGGGGCCTCAACCGTGAGGAATTTCAGTAGGCAGCCGGCCACTGCAGGCAGCGGGGCACTGGACACGAATGATGGCCTATCCCCAGAGAAACAAAAGTCACCAGGCCAGGTTCCTGATGTCAGTTTGCAGGAGGCACTTGGCACTGTCAAACCAGCCACAGGTGCCTGTGGGGGCACTTTTCATCTGGGAGGCATCCTGATCCATGCGGAATTTCATCAGGCAGCCGGCCACTCCGGGCCCCCGGGCCCTGGACATGAACCATGGCCTTTCCAAAGAGAAACAAAAGTCATCAGGCCAGGTTCCTGATGTCAGTTTGCAGGAGGCACATGGCACTGTCCAACTAGACGCAGTTGCCTGTGGGGGCTCCTTGCATCTGGGAGGTATCCTCATCCGTGCGGAATTTCAGCAGGCATCCGGCCACTCCAGAACACCGGGAACTGGACAAGAATGAATGCCATTCCCCAGAGAAACAAAAGTCACCAGGCCAGGTTCCTGATGTCAGTTTGCAGGAGGCACTTGGCACTGTCAAACCAGCCACAGTTACCTGTGGGGGCACCTTTCATCTGGGAGGTGTCCTCAAACGTGAGGAATTTCAGTAGGCAGCCGGCCACTGCAGGCAGCGGGGCACTGGACACGAATGATGGCCTTTCCCCAGAGAAACAAAAGTCACCAGGCCAGGTTCCTGATGTCAGTTTGCAGGAGGCACTTGGCACTGTCAAACCAGCCACAGTTGTCTGTGGGGGCAATTTTCATCTGGGAGGCATCCTGATTCATGCGGAATTTCAGCAGGCAGCCGGCCACTCCGGGCCACCAGGCCCTGGACAAGAATGATGGCCTTTCCCCAGAGAAACAAAACTCACCAGGCCAGGTTCCTGATGTCAGTTTGCAGGAGGCACTTGGCACTGTCAAACCAGCCACAGTTGTCTGTGGGTCCACCTTGCATCTGGGATGTATCCTCAACCGTGCGGAATTTCAGCAGTCAGCCGGCCACTCCGGGCCACCGTGCCCCGGACAAGAATGATGGCCTTTCATGAGAGAAACAAAAGTCACCAGGCCAGGTTCCTGATGTCATTTTGCAGGAGGCACTTGGCACTGTCAAACCAGCCGCAGTTGCCTGTGGGGGCATTTTTCATGAGGGAGGCATCCTGATCCATGCGGAATTTCAGCAGGCAGCCGGCCACTCCGGGCCCCCGGGCCCTGGACATGAACCATGGCCTTTCCCCAGAGAAACAAAAGTCATCAGGCCAGGTTCCTGATGTCAGTTTGCAGGAGGCACTTGGCACTGTCCAACTAGACGCAGTTGCCTGTGGGGGCTCCTTGCATCTGGGAGGTATCCTCATCCGTGCGGAATTTCAGCAGGCATCCGGGCACTCCAGAACACCGGGAACTGGACAAGAATGAATGCCTTTCCCCAGAGAAACAAAAGTCACCAGGCCAGGTTCCTGATGTCAGTTTGCAGGAGGCACTTGGCACTGTCAAACCAGCCACAGTTGCCTGTGGTGGCACCTTCCATCTCGGCGGCATCCTGATCCATGCAGAATTTCAGCAGGCAGCCGGCCACTCCGGGGCCCCAGTCCATGGACATGAACCATGGCCATTTCCCGAGAGAAACAAAAGTCATCAGGCCAGGTTCCTGATGTCAGTTTGCAGGAGGCACTTGGCACTGTCAAACCAGCCACAGTTACCTGTGGGGGCACCTTGCATCTGGGAGGTATCCTCAACCGTGAGGAATTTCAGCAGGCAGCCGGCCACTGCAGGCAGCGGGGCACTGGACACGAATGATGGCCTTTCCCCAGAGAAACAAAAGTCACCAGGCCAGGTTGCTGATGTCAGTTTGCAGGAGGCACTTGGCACTGTCAAACCAGCCGCAGTTGCCTCTGGGGGCACCTTTCATCTGGGAGGCATCCTCAACCGTGCGGAATTTCAGCAGGCAGCCTGCCACTCGAGCCACCGGGCCCTGGAGAGGAACGATGGCCTTTCCCCAGAGAAACAGAACTCAGCAAGCCAGGTCGCTGATGTCAGTTTGCAGGAGGCACTTGGCACTGTCAAACCAGCCACATTTGCCTTGGGTGGTACTTTCTGTCTGGGAGGCATCCTGATCCGTGCGGAATTTCAGCAGGCAGCCGGCCACTCCGGGCCACCGGGACCCAGAAAAGAATGTTGGCCTTTCCCCAGAGAAACAAAAGTCACCAGGCCAGGTTCCTGGTGTCAGTTTGCAGGAGGCACTTGGCACTGTCAAACCAGCCACAGTTGCCTGTGGGGGCATTTTTCATGAGGGAGGCATCCTGATTCATGTGGAATTTCAGCAGGCAGCCGGCGACTCCGGGCCACCAGGCCCTGGACAAGAATCATGGCCTTTCCCCAGAGAAACAAAAGTCACCAGGCCAGGTTCCTGATGTCAGTTTGCAGGAGGCACTTGGCACTGTCGAACCAGCCACAGTTGTCTGTGGGTCCACCTTGCATCTGGGAGGTATCCTCAACCGTGCGGAATTTCAGCAGGCAGCCAGCCACTCCGGGCCACCGTGCCCCGGACAAGAATGATGGCCTTTCATCAGAGAAACAAAAGTCACCAGGCCAGGTTCCTGATGTCATTTTGCAGGAGGCACTTGGCACTGTCAAACCTGCCACAGTTGCCTCTGGGGTAATTTTTCATCCTGGAGGCATCCTGATCCATGTGGAATTTCAGAAGGCACCAGGCCACTCCGGGCCACCAGGCCCTGGACATGAGCCATGTCCATTCCCCTGAGAAACAAAAGTCACCAGGCCAGGTTCCTGATGTCAGTTTGCAGGAGGCACTTGGCACTGTCAAACCAGCCACAGTTGCCTGTGGGGGCACCTTGCATCTGGGAGGTATCCTCAACCGTGTGGAATATCAGCAGGCAGCCGGCCACTCCTGGCCACCGTGCCCCGCACAAGAATCATGGCCTTTCCCCAGAGAAACAAAAGTCACGAGGCCAGGTTCCTGATGTCTGTTTGCAGGAGGCACTTGGCACTGTCAAACCAGCCACAGTTGCCTGTGGAGGCATTTTTCATGTGGGAGACATCCTCAACCGTGCGGAATTTCAGCAGGCAGCCGGCCACTCCGGGCCACCAGGCCCTGGACACGAATGATGGCCTTTCCCCAGAGAAACGAAAGTCACCAGGCCAGGTTCCTGATGTCTGTTTGCAGGAGGCACTTGGCACTGTCAAACCAGCCACAGTTGCCTGTGGGGGCATTTTTCATGAGGGAGGCATCCTGATCCATGCGGAATTTCATCAGGCAGCCGGCCACTCCGGGCCCCCGGGCCCTGGACATGAACCATGGCCTTTCCCCAGAGAAACAAAAGTCATCAGGCCAGGTTCCTGATGTCAGTTTGCAGGAGGCACATGGCACTGTCCAACTAGACGCAGTTGCCTGTGGGGGCTCCTTGCATCTGGGAGGTATCCTCATCCGTGCGGAATTTCAGCAGGCATCCGGCCACTCCAGAACACCGGGAACTGGACAAGAATGAATGCCATTCCCCAGAGAAACAAAAGTCACCAGGCCAGGTTCCTGATGTCAGTTTGCAGGAGGCACTTGGCACTGTCAAACCAGCCACAGTTACCTGTGGGGGCACCTTTCATCTGGGAGGTATCCTCAACCGTGAGGAATTTCAGTAGGCAGCCGGCCACTGCAGGCAGCGGGGCACTGGACACGAATGATGGCCTTTCCCCAGAGAAACAAAAGTCACCAGGCCAGGTTCCTGATGTCAGTTTGCAGGAGGCACTTGGCACTGTCAAACCAGCCACAGGTGCCTGTGGTGGCACCTTCCATCTCGGCGGCATCCTGATCCATGCAGAATTTCAGCAGGCAGCCGGCCACTCCGGGCCCCCAGTCCATGGACATGAACCATGGCCATTTCCCGAGAGAAACAAAAGTTACCAGGCCAGGTTCCTGATGTCAGTTTGCAGGAGGCACTTGGCACTGTCAAACCAGCCACATTTACCTGTGGGGGCACCTTTCATCTGGGAGGTATCCTCAACCATGAGGAATTTCAACAGGCAGCCGGCCACTGCAGGCAGCGGGGCACTGGACACGAATGATGGCCTTTACCCAGAGAAACAAAAGTCACCAGGCCAGGTTCCTGATGTCAGTTTGCAGGAGGCACTTGGCACTGTCAAACCAGCCACAGTTGCCTGTGGGGGCACCTTTCATCTGGGAGGCATCCTGATCCGTTTGGAATTTCAGCAGGCAGCCTGCCACTCGAGCCACCGTGCCCCGGACAAGAACGATGGCTTTTCCCCAGAGAAACAGAACTCAGCAAGCCAGGTCGCTGATGTCAGTTTGCAGGAGGCACTTGGCACTGTCAAACCAGCCACAGTTGCCTGTGGGGGCATTTTTCATGAGGGAGGCATCCTGATACATGTGGAATTTCAGCAGGCAGCCGGCGACTCCGGGCCACCAGGCCCTGGACAAGAATGATGGCCTTTCCCCAGAGAAACAAAAGTCACCAGGCCAGGTTGCTGATGTCAGTTTGCAGGAGGAACTTGGCACTGTCAAACCAGCCACAGTTGTCTGTGGGTCCACCTTGCATCTGGGAGGTATCCTCAACCGTGCGGAATTTCAGCAGGCAGCCAGCCACTCCGCGCCACCGTGCCCCGGACAAGAATGATGGCCTTTCATCAGAGAAACAAAAGTCACCAGGCCAGGTTCCTGATGTCATTTTGCAGGAGGCACTTGGCACTGTCAAACCAGCCACAGTTGCCTCTGGGGTAATTTTTCATCAGGGAGGCATCCTGATACATGCGGAATTTCAGAAGGCACCAGGCCTCTCCGGGGCACCGGGCCCTGGACATGAGCCATGTCCATTCCCCTGAGAAACAAAAGTCACCAGGCCAGGTTCCTGATGTCAGTTTGCAGGAGGCACTTGGCACTGTCAAACCAGCCACAGTTGCCTGTGGGGGCACCTTGCATCTGGGAGGTATCCTCAACCGTGTGGAATATCAGCAGGCAGCCGGCCACTCCTGGCCACCGTGCCCCGGACAAGAATCATGGCCTTTCATCAGAGAAACAAAAGTCACCAGGCCAGGTTCCTGATGTCTGTTTGCAGGAGGCACTTGGCACTGTCAAACCAGCCACAGTTGCCTGTGGAGGCATTTTTCATGTGGGAGACATCCTCAACCGTGCGGAATTTCAGCAGGCAGCCGGCCACTCCGGGCCACCAGGCCCTGGACACGAATGATGGCCTTTCCCCAGAGAAACGAAAGTCACCAGGCCAGGTACCTGATGTCTGTTTGCAGGAGGCACTTGGCACTGTCAAACCAGCCACAGTTGCCTGTGGGGGCATTTTTCATGAGGGAGGCATCCTGATCCATGCGGAATTTCATCAGGCAGCCGGCCACTCCGGGCCCCCGGGCCCTGGACATGAACCATGGCCTTTCCCCAGAGAAACAAAAGTCATCAGGCCAGGTTCCTGATGTCAGTTTGCAGGAGGCACATGGCACTGTCCAACTAGACGCAGTTGCCTGTGGGGGCTCCTTGCGTCTGGGAGGTATCCTCATCCGTGCGGAATTTCAGCAGGCAGCCGGCCACTCCGGGCCACCGTGCCCCGGACAAGAATGATGGCCTTTCATGAGAGAAACAAAAGTCACCAGGCCAGGTTCCTGATGTCATTTTGCAGGAGGCACTTGGCACTGTCAAACCAGCCGCAGTTGCCTGTGGGGGCATTTTTCATGAGGGAGGCATCCTGATCCATGCGGAATTTCAGCAGGCAGCCGGCCACTCCGGGCCCCCGGGCCCTGGACATGAACCATGGCCTTTCCCCAGAGAAACAAAAGTCATCAGGCCAGGTTCCTGATGTCAGTTTGCAGGAGGCACTTGGCACTGTCCAACTAGACGCAGTTGCCTGTGGGGGCTCCTTGCATCTGGGAGGTATCCTCATCCGTGCGGAATTTCAGCAGGCATCCGGCCACTCCAGAACACCGGGAACTGGACAAGAATGAGTGCCTTTCCCCAGAGAAAGAAAAGTCACCAGGCCAGGTTCCTGATGTCAGTTTGCAGGAGGCACTTGGCACTGTCAAACCAGCCACAGTTGCCTGTGGTGGCACCTTCCATCTTGGCGGCATCCTGATCCATGCAGAATTTCAGCAGGCAGCCGGCCACTCCGGGCCCCCAGTCCATGGACATGAACCATGGCCATTTCCCGAGAGAAACAAAAGTTACCAGGCCAGGTTCCTGATGTCAGTTTGCAGGAGGCACTTGGCACTGTCAAACCAGCCACATTTACCTGTGGGGGCACCTTTCATCTGGGAGGTATCCTCAACCATGAGGAATTTCAACAGGCAGCCGGCCACTGCAGGCAGCGGGGCACTGGACACGAATGATGGCCTTTACCCAGAGAAACAAAAGTCACCAGGCCAGGTTCCTGATGTCAGTTTGCAGGAGGCACTTGGCACTGTCAAACCAGCCACAGTTGCCTGTGGGGGCACCTTTCATCTGGGAGGCATCCTGATCCGTTTGGAATTTCAGCAGGCAGCCTGCCACTCGAGCCACCGTGCCCCGGACAAGAACGATGGCTTTTCCCCAGAGAAACAGAACTCAGCAAGCCAGGTCGCTGATGTCAGTTTGCAGGAGGCACTTGGCACTGTCAAACCAGCCACATTTGCCTTGGGTGGTACTTTCGGTCTGGGAGGCATCCTGATCCGTGCGGAATTTCAGCAGGCAGCCGGCCACTCCGGGCCACCGGGACCCAGAAAAGAATGTTGGCCTTTCCCCAGAGAAACAAATGTCACCAGGCCAGGTTCCTGGTGTCAGTTTGCAGGAGGCACTTGGCACTGTCAAACCAGCCACAGTTGCCTGTGGGGGCATTTTTCATGAGGGAGGCATCCTGATACATGTGGAATTTCAGCAGGCAGCCGGCGACTCCGGGCCACCAGGCCCTGGACAAGAATGATGGCCTTTCCCCAGAGAAACAAAAGTCACCAGGCCAGGTTGCTGATGTCAGTTTGCAGGAGGAACTTGGCACTGTCAAACCAGCCACAGTTGTCTGTGGGTCCACCTTGCATCTGGGAGGTATCCTCAACCGTGCGGAATTTCAGCAGGCAGCCAGCCACTCCGCGCCACCGTGCCCCGGACAAGAATGATGGCCTTTCATCAGAGAAACAAAAGTCACCAGGCCAGGTTCCTGATGTCATTTTGCAGGAGGCACTTGGCACTGTCAAACCAGCCACAGTTGCCTCTGGGGTAATTTTTCATCAGGGAGGCATCCTGATACATGCGGAATTTCAGAAGGCACCAGGCCTCTCCGGGGCACCGGGCCCTGGACATGAGCCATGTCCATTCCCCTGAGAAACAAAAGTCACCAGGCCAGGTTCCTGATGTCAGTTTGCAGGAGGCACTTGGCACTGTCAAACCAGCCACAGTTGCCTGTGGGGGCACCTTGCATCTGGGAGGTATCCTCAACCGTGTGGAATATCAGCAGGCAGCCGGCCACTCCTGGCCACCGTGCCCCGGACAAGAATCATGGCCTTTCCCCAGAGAAACAAAAGTCACCAGGCCAGGTTCCTGATGTCAGTTTGCAGGAGGCACTTGGCACTGTCAAACCAGCCACAGTTGCCTGTGGAGGCATTTTTCATGTGGGAGACATCCTCAACCGTGCGGAATTTCAGCAGGCAGCCGGCCACTCCGGGCCACCAGGCCCTGGACACGAATGATGGCCTTTCCCCAGAGAAACGAAAGTCACCAGGCCAGGTTCCTGATGTCTGTTTGCAGGAGGCACTTGGCACTGTCAAACCAGCCACAGTTGCCTGTGGGGGCATTTTTCATGAGGGAGGCATCCTGATCCATGCGGAATTTCATCAGGCAGCCGGCCACTCCGGGCCCCCGGGCCCTGGACATGAACCATGGCCTTTCCCCAGAGAAACAAAAGTCATCAGGCCAGGTTCCTGATGTCAGTTTGCAGGAGGCACATGGCACTGTCCAACTAGACGCAGTTGCCTGTGGGGGCTCCTTGCATCTGGGAGGTATCCTCATCCGTGCGGAATTTCAGCAGGCATCCGGCCACTCCAGAACACCGGGAACTGGACAAGAATGAATGCCATTCCCCAGAGAAACAAAAGTCACCAGGCCAGGTTCCTGATGTCAGTTTGCAGGAGGCACTTGGCACTGTCAAACCACCCACAGTTACCTGTGGGGGCACCTTTCATCTGGGAGGTATCCTCAACCGTGAGGAATTTCAGTAGGCAGCCGGCCACTGCAGGCAGCGGGGCACTGGACACGAATGATGGCCTTTCCCCAGAGAAACAAAAGTCACCAGGCCAGGTTCCTGATGTCAGTTTGCAGGAGGCACTTGGCACTGTCAAACCAGCCACAGGTGCCTGTGGTGGCACCTTCCATCTCGGCGGCATCCTGATCCATGCAGAATTTCAGCAGGCAGCCGGCCACTCCGGGCCCCCAGTCCATGGACATGAACCATGGCCATTTCCCGAGAGAAACAAAAGTTACCAGGCCAGGTTCCTGATGTCAGTTTGCAGGAGGCACTTGGCACTGTCAAACCAGCCACATTTACCTGTGGGGGCACCTTTCATCTGGGAGGTATCCTCAACCATGAGGAATTTCAACAGGCAGCCGGCCACTGCAGGCAGCGGGGCACTGGACACGAATGATGGCCTTTACCCAGAGAAACAAAAGTCACCAGGCCAGGTTCCTGATGTCAGTTTGCAGGAGGCACTTGGCACTGTCAAACCAGCCACAGTTGCCTGTGGGGGCACCTTTCATCTGGGAGGCATCCTGATCCGTTTGGAATTTCAGCAGGCAGCCTGCCACTCGAGCCACCGTGCCCCGGACAAGAACGATGGCTTTTCCCCAGAGAAACAGAACTCAGCAAGCCAGGTCGCTGATGTCAGTTTGCAGGAGGCACTTGGCACTGTCAAACCAGCCACATTTGCCTTGGGTGGTACTTTCGGTCTGGGAGGCATCCTGATCCGTGCGGAATTTCAGCAGGCAGCCGGCCACTCCGGGCCACCGGGACCCAGAAAAGAATGTTGGCCTTTCCCCAGAGAAACAAATGTCACCAGGCCAGGTTCCTGGTGTCAGTTTGCAGGAGGCACTTGGCACTGTCAAACCAGCCACAGTTGCCTGTGGGGGCATTTTTCATGAGGGAGGCATCCTGATACATGTGGAATTTCAGCAGGCAGCCGGCGACTCCGGGCCACCAGGCCCTGGACAAGAATGATGGCCTTTCCCCAGAGAAACAAAAGTCACCAGGCCAGGTTGCTGATGTCAGTTTGCAGGAGGAACTTGGCACTGTCAAACCAGCCACAGTTGTCTGTGGGTCCACCTTGCATCTGGGAGGTATCCTCAACCGTGCGGAATTTCAGCAGGCAGCCAGCCACTCCGCGCCACCGTGCCCCGGACAAGAATGATGGCCTTTCATCAGAGAAACAAAAGTCACCAGGCCAGGTTCCTGATGTCATTTTGCAGGAGGCACTTGGCACTGTCAAACCAGCCACAGTTGCCTCTGGGGTAATTTTTCATCAGGGAGGCATCCTGATACATGCGGAATTTCAGAAGGCACCAGGCCTCTCCGGGGCACCGGGCCCTGGACATGAGCCATGTCCATTCCCCTGAGAAACAAAAGTCACCAGGCCAGGTTCCTGATGTCAGTTTGCAGGAGGCACTTGGCACTGTCAAACCAGCCACAGTTGCCTGTGGGGGCACCTTGCATCTGGGAGGTATCCTCAACCGTGTGGAATATCAGCAGGCAGCCGGCCACTCCTGGCCACCGTGCCCCGGACAAGAATCATGGCCTTTCCCCAGAGAAACAAAAGTCACCAGGCCAGGTTCCTGATGTCTGTTTGCAGGAGGCACTTGGCACTGTCAAACCAGCCACAGTTGCCTGTGGAGGCATTTTTCATGTGGGAGACATCCTCAACCGTGCGGAATTTCAGCAGGCAGCCGGCCACTCCGGGCCACCAGGCCCTGGACACGAATGATGGCCTTTCCCCAGAGAAACGAAAGTCACCAGGCCAGGTACCTGATGTCTGTTTGCAGGAGGCACTTGGCACTGTCAAACCAGCCACAGTTGCCTGTGGGGGCATTTTTCATGAGGGAGGCATCCTGATCCATGCGGAATTTCATCAGGCAGCCGGCCACTCCGGGCCCCCGGGCCCTGGACATGAACCATGGCCTTTCCCCAGAGAAACAAAAGTCATCAGGCCAGGTTCCTGATGTCAGTTTGCAGGAGGCACATGGCACTGTCCAACTAGACGCAGTTGCCTGTGGGGGCTCCTTGCGTCTGGGAGGTATCCTCATCCGTGCGGAATTTCAGCAGGCAGCCGGCCACTCCGGGCCACCGTGCCCCGGACAAGAATGATGGCCTTTCATGAGAGAAACAAAAGTCACCAGGCCAGGTTCCTGATGTCATTTTGCAGGAGGCACTTGGCACTGTCAAACCAGCCGCAGTTGCCTGTGGGGGCATTTTTCATGAGGGAGGCATCCTGATCCATGCGGAATTTCAGCAGGCAGCCGGCCACTCCGGGCCCCCGGGCCCTGGACATGAACCATGGCCTTTCCCCAGAGAAACAAAAGTCATCAGGCCAGGTTCCTGATGTCAGTTTGCAGGAGGCACTTGGCACTGTCCAACTAGACGCAGTTGCCTGTGGGGGCTCCTTGCATCTGGGAGGTATCCTCATCCGTGCGGAATTTCAGCAGGCATCCGGCCACTCCAGAACACCGGGAACTGGACAAGAATGAGTGCCTTTCCCCAGAGAAAGAAAAGTCACCAGGCCAGGTTCCTGATGTCAGTTTGCAGGAGGCACTTGGCACTGTCAAACCAGCCACAGTTGCCTGTGGTGGCACCTTCCATCTTGGCGGCATCCTGATCCATGCAGAATTTCAGCAGGCAGCCGGCCACTCCGGGCCCCCAGTCCATGGACATGAACCATGGCCATTTCCCGAGAGAAACAAAAGTTACCAGGCCAGGTTCCTGATGTCAGTTTGCAGGAGGCACTTGGCACTGTCAAACCAGCCACATTTACCTGTGGGGGCACCTTTCATCTGGGAGGTATCCTCAACCATGAGGAATTTCAACAGGCAGCCGGCCACTGCAGGCAGCGGGGCACTGGACACGAATGATGGCCTTTACCCAGAGAAACAAAAGTCACCAGGCCAGGTTCCTGATGTCAGTTTGCAGGAGGCACTTGGCACTGTCAAACCAGCCACAGTTGCCTGTGGGGGCACCTTTCATCTGGGAGGCATCCTGATCCGTTTGGAATTTCAGCAGGCAGCCTGCCACTCGAGCCACCGTGCCCCGGACAAGAACGATGGCTTTTCCCCAGAGAAACAGAACTCAGCAAGCCAGGTCGCTGATGTCAGTTTGCAGGAGGCACTTGGCACTGTCAAACCAGCCACATTTGCCTTGGGTGGTACTTTCGGTCTGGGAGGCATCCTGATCCGTGCGGAATTTCAGCAGGCAGCCGGCCACTCCGGGCCACCGGGACCCAGAAAAGAATGTTGGCCTTTCCCCAGAGAAACAAATGTCACCAGGCCAGGTTCCTGGTGTCAGTTTGCAGGAGGCACTTGGCACTGTCAAACCAGCCACAGTTGCCTGTGGGGGCATTTTTCATGAGGGAGGCATCCTGATACATGTGGAATTTCAGCAGGCAGCCGGCGACTCCGGGCCACCAGGCCCTGGACAAGAATGATGGCCTTTCCCCAGAGAAACAAAAGTCACCAGGCCAGGTTGCTGATGTCAGTTTGCAGGAGGAACTTGGCACTGTCAAACCAGCCACAGTTGTCTGTGGGTCCACCTTGCATCTGGGAGGTATCCTCAACCGTGCGGAATTTCAGCAGGCAGCCAGCCACTCCGCGCCACCGTGCCCCGGACAAGAATGATGGCCTTTCATCAGAGAAACAAAAGTCACCAGGCCAGGTTCCTGATGTCATTTTGCAGGAGGCACTTGGCACTGTCAAACCAGCCACAGTTGCCTCTGGGGTAATTTTTCATCAGGGAGGCATCCTGATACATGCGGAATTTCAGAAGGCACCAGGCCTCTCCGGGGCACCGGGCCCTGGACATGAGCCATGTCCATTCCCCTGAGAAACAAAAGTCACCAGGCCAGGTTCCTGATGTCAGTTTGCAGGAGGCACTTGGCACTGTCAAACCAGCCACAGTTGCCTGTGGGGGCACCTTGCATCTGGGAGGTATCCTCAACCGTGTGGAATATCAGCAGGCAGCCGGCCACTCCTGGCCACCGTGCCCCGGACAAGAATCATGGCCTTTCCCCAGAGAAACAAAAGTCACCAGGCCAGGTTCCTGATGTCAGTTTGCAGGAGGCACTTGGCACTGTCAAACCAGCCACAGTTGCCTGTGGAGGCATTTTTCATGTGGGAGACATCCTCAACCGTGCGGAATTTCAGCAGGCAGCCGGCCACTCCGGGCCACCAGGCCCTGGACACGAATGATGGCCTTTCCCCAGAGAAACGAAAGTCACCAGGCCAGGTACCTGATGTCTGTTTGCAGGAGGCACTTGGCACTGTCAAACCAGCCACAGTTGCCTGTGGGGGCATTTTTCATGAGGGAGGCATCCTGATCCATGCGGAATTTCATCAGGCAGCCGGCCACTCCGGGCCCCCGGGCCCTGGACATGAACCATGGCCTTTCCCCAGAGAAACAAAAGTCACCAGGCCAGGTTCCTGATGTCAGTTTGCAGGAGGCACTTGGCACTGTCAAACCAGCCGCAGTTGCCTGTGGGGGCATTTTTCATGTGGGAGGCATCCTGATTCATGTGGAATTTCAGCAGGCAGCCGGCGACTCCGGGCCACCAGGCCCTGGACATGAACCATGGCCTTTCCCCAGAGAAACAAAAGTCACCAGGCCAGGTTCCTGATGTCAGTTTGCAGGAGGCACTTGGCACTGTCAAACCAGCCACAGTTGCCTGTGGGGGCACCTTTCATCTGGGAGGCATCCTGATCCGTTTGGAATTTCAGCAGGCAGCCTGCCACTCGAGACACCGTGCCCCGGACAAGAACGATGGCCTTTCCCCAGAGAAACAGAACTCAGCAAGCCAGGTCGCTGATGTCAGTTTGCAGGAGGCACTTGGCACTGTCAAACCAGCCACAGTTGCCTGTGGAGGCATTTTTCATGTGGGAGACATCCTCAACCGTGCGGAATTTCAGCAGGCAGCCGGCCACTCCGGGCCACCAGGCCCTGGACACGAATGATGGCCTTTCCCCAGAGAAACGAAAGTCACCAGGCCAGGTTCCTGATGTCTGTTTGCAGGAGGCACTTGGCACTGTCAAACCAGCCACAGTTGCCTGTGGAGGCATTTTTCATGTGGGAGACATCCTCAACCGTGCGGAATTTCAGCAGGCAGCCGGCCACTCCGGGCCCCCGGGCCCTGGACATGAACCATGGCCTTTCCCCAGAGAAACAAAAGTCATCAGGCCAGGTTCCTGATGTCAGTTTACAGGAGGCACATGGCACTGTCCAACTAGACGCAGTTGCCTGTGGGGGCTCCTTGCATCTGGGAGGTATCCTCATCCGTGCGGAATTTCAGCAGGCATCCGGCCACTCCAGAACACCGGGAACTGGACAAGAATGAATGCCATTCCCCAGAGAAACAAAAGTCACCAGGCCAGGTTCCTGATGTCAGTTTGCAGGAGGCACTTGGCACTGTCAAACCAGCCACAGTTACCTGTGGGGGCACCTTTCATCTGGAGGGGGCCTCAACCGTGAGGAATTTCAGTAGGCAGCCGGCCACTGCAGGCAGCGGGGCACTGGACACGAATGATGGCCTATCCCCAGAGAAACAAAAGTCACCAGGCCAGGTTCCTGATGTCAGTTTGCAGGAGGCACTTGGCACTGTCAAACCAGCCACAGTTGCCTGTGGTGGCACCTTCCATCTCGGCGGCATCCTGATCCATGCAGAATTTCAGCAGGCAGCCGGCCGCTCCGGGCCCCCAGTCCATGGACATGAACCATGGCCATTTCCCGAGAGAAACAAAAGTTACCAGGCCAGGTTCCTGATGTCAGTTTGCAGGAGGCACTTGGCACTGTCAAACCAGCCACAGTTACCTGTGGGGGCACCTTTCATCTGGGAAGTATCCTCAACCATGAGGAATTTCAACAGGCAGCCGGCCACTGCAGGCAGCGGGGCACTGGACACGAATGATGGCCTTTACCCAGAGAAACAAAAGTCACCAGGCCAGGTTCCTGATGTCAGTTTGCAGGAGGCACTTGGCACTGTCAAACCAGCCACAGTTGCCTGTGGGGGCACCTTTCATCTGGGAGGCATCCTGATCCGTTTGGAATTTCAGCAGGCAGCCTGCCACTCGAGCCACCATGCCCCGGACAAGAACGATGGCCTTTCCCCAGAGAAACAGAACTCAGCAAGCCAGGTCGCTGATGTCAGTTTGCAGGAGGCACTTGGCACTGTCAAACCAGCCACATTTGCCTTGGGTGGTACTTTCGGTCTGGGAGGCATCCTGATCCGTGCGGAATTTCAGCAGGCAGCCGGCCACTCCGGGCCACCGGGACCCAGAAAAGAATGTTGGCCTTTCCCCAGAGAAACAAAAGTCACCAGGCCAGGTTCCTGGTGTCAGTTTGCAGGAGGCACTTGGCACTGTCAAACCAGCCACAGTTGTCTGTGGGGGCATTTTTCATGAGGGAGGCATCCTGATACATATGGAATTTCAGCAGGCAGCCGGCGACTCCGGGCCACCAGGCCCTGGACAAGAATGATGGCCTTTCCCCAGAGAAACAAAAGTCACCAGGCCAGGTTGCTGATGTCAGTTTGCAGGAGGCACTTGGCACTGTCAAACCAGCCACAGTTGTCTGTGGGTCCACCTTGCATCTGGGAGGTATCCTCAACCGTGCGGAATTTCAGCAGGCAGCCGGCGACTCCGGGCCACCAGGCCCTGGACAAGAATGATGGCCTTTCCCCAGAGAAACAAAAGTCACCAGGCCAGGTTCCTGATGTCAGTTTGCAGGAGGCACTTGGCACTGTCAAACCAGCCGCAGTTGCCTGTGGGGGCATTTTTCATGTGGGAGGCATCCTGATTCATGTGGAATTTCAGCAGGCAGCCGGCGACTCCGGGCCACCAGGCCCTGGACATGAACCATGGCCTTTCCCCAGAGAAACAAAAGTCACCAGGCCAGGTTCCTGATGTCAGTTTGCAGGAGGCACTTGGCACTGTCAAACCAGCCACAGTTGCCTGTGGGGGCACCTTTCATCTGGGAGGCATCCTGATCCGTTTGGAATTTCAGCAGGCAGCCTGCCACTCGAGACACCGTGCCCCGGACAAGAACGATGGCCTTTCCCCAGAGAAACAGAACTCAGCAAGCCAGGTCGCTGATGTCAGTTTGCAGGAGGCACTTGGCACTGTCAAACCAGCCACAGTTGCCTGTGGAGGCATTTTTCATGTGGGAGACATCCTCAACCGTGCGGAATTTCAGCAGGCAGCCGGCCACTCCGGGCCACCAGGCCCTGGACACGAATGATGGCCTTTCCCCAGAGAAACGAAAGTCACCAGGCCAGGTTCCTGATGTCTGTTTGCAGGAGGCACTTGGCACTGTCAAACCAGCCACAGTTGCCTGTGGGGGCATTTTTCATGAGGGAGGCATCCTGATCCATGCGGAATTTCAGCAGGCAGCCGGCCACTCCGGGCCCCCGGGCCCTGGACATGAACCATGGCCTTTCCCCAGAGAAACAAAAGTCATCAGGCCAGGTTCCTGATGTCAGTTTACAGGAGGCACATGGCACTGTCCAACTAGACGCAGTTGCCTGTGGGGGCTCCTTGCATCTGGGAGGTATCCTCATCCGTGCGGAATTTCAGCAGGCATCCGGCCACTCCAGAACACCGGGAACTGGACAAGAATGAATGCCATTCCCCAGAGAAACAAAAGTCACCAGGCCAGGTTCCTGATGTCAGTTTGCAGGAGGCACTTGGCACTGTCAAACCAGCCACAGTTACCTGTGGGGGCACCTTTCATCTGGAGGGGGCCTCAACCGTGAGGAATTTCAGTAGGCAGCCGGCCACTGCAGGCAGCGGGGCACTGGACACGAATGATGGCCTATCCCCAGAGAAACAAAAGTCACCAGGCCAGGTTCCTGATGTCAGTTTGCAGGAGGCACTTGGCACTGTCAAACCAGCCACAGTTGCCTGTGGTGGCACCTTCCATCTCGGCGGCATCCTGATCCATGCAGAATTTCAGCAGGCAGCCGGCCGCTCCGGGCCCCCAGTCCATGGACATGAACCATGGCCATTTCCCGAGAGAAACAAAAGTTACCAGGCCAGGTTCCTGATGTCAGTTTGCAGGAGGCACTTGGCACTGTCAAACCAGCCACAGTTACCTGTGGGGGCACCTTTCATCTGGGAAGTATCCTCAACCATGAGGAATTTCAACAGGCAGCCGGCCACTGCAGGCAGCGGGGCACTGGACACGAATGATGGCCTTTACCCAGAGAAACAAAAGTCACCAGGCCAGGTTCCTGATGTCAGTTTGCAGGAGGCACTTGGCACTGTCAAACCAGCCACAGTTGCCTGTGGGGGCACCTTTCATCTGGGAGGCATCCTGATCCGTTTGGAATTTCAGCAGGCAGCCTGCCACTCGAGCCACCATGCCCCGGACAAGAACGATGGCCTTTCCCCAGAGAAACAGAACTCAGCAAGCCAGGTCGCTGATGTCAGTTTGCAGGAGGCACTTGGCACTGTCAAACCAGCCACATTTGCCTTGGGTGGTACTTTCGGTCTGGGAGGCATCCTGATCCGTGCGGAATTTCAGCAGGCAGCCGGCCACTCCGGGCCACCGGGACCCAGAAAAGAATGTTGGCCTTTCCCCAGAGAAACAAAAGTCACCAGGCCAGGTTCCTGGTGTCAGTTTGCAGGAGGCACTTGGCACTGTCAAACCAGCCACAGTTGTCTGTGGGGGCATTTTTCATGAGGGAGGCATCCTGATACATATGGAATTTCAGCAGGCAGCCGGCGACTCCGGGCCACCAGGCCCTGGACAAGAATGATGGCCTTTCCCCAGAGAAACAAAAGTCACCAGGCCAGGTTGCTGATGTCAGTTTGCAGGAGGCACTTGGCACTGTCAAACCAGCCACAGTTGTCTGTGGGTCCACCTTGCATCTGGGAGGTATCCTCAACCGTGCGGAATTTCAGCAGGCAGCCGGCGACTCCGGGCCACCAGGCCCTGGACAAGAATGATGGCCTTTCCCCAGAGAAACAAAAGTCACCAGGCCAGGTTCCTGATGTCAGTTTGCAGGAGGCACTTGGCACTGTCAAACCAGCCACAGTTGCCTCTGGGGTCATTTTTCATCTGGGAGGCATCCTGATCCATGCGGAATTTCAGAAGGCACCAGGCCACTCCGGGCCACCAGGCCCTGGACATGAGCCATGTCCATTCCCCTGAGAAACAAAATCACCAGGCCAGGTTCCTGATGTCAGTTTGCAGGAGGCACTTGGCACTGTCAAACCAGCCACAGATGCCTGTGGGGGCACCTTGCATCTGGGAGGTATCCTCAACCGTGTGGAATATCAGCAGGCAGCCGGCCACTCCTGGCCACCGTGCCCCGGACAAGAATCATGGCCTTTCCCCAGAGAAACAAAAGTCACCAGGCCAGGTTCCTGATGTCTGTTTGCAGGAGGCACTTGGCACTGTCAAACCAGCCACAGTTGCCTGTGGAGGCATTTTTCATGTGGGAGACATCCTCAACCGTGCGGAATTTCAGCAGGCAGCCGGCCACTCCGGGCCACCAGGCCCTGGACACGAATGATGGCCTTTTCCCAGAGAAACGAAAGTCACCAGGCCAGGTACCTGATGTCTGTTTGCAGGAGGCACTTGGCACTGTCAAACCAGCCACAGTTGCCTGTGGGGGCATTTTTCATGAGGGAGGCATCCTGATCCATGCGGAATTTCATCAGGCAGCCGGCCACTCCGGGCCCCCGGGCCCTGGACATGAACCATGGCCTTTCCCCAGAGAAACAAAAGTCATCAGGCCAGGTTCCTGATGTCAGTTTGCTGGAGGCACATGGCACTGTCCAACTAGACGCAGTTGCCTGTGGGGGCTCCTTGCGTCTGGGAGGTATCCTCATCCGTGCGGAATTTCAGCAGGCAGCCGGCCACTCCGGGCCACCGTGCCCCGGACAAGAATGATGGCCTTTCATGAGAGAAACAAAAGTCACCAGGCCAGGTTCCTGATGTCATTTTGCAGGAGGCACTTGGCACTGTCAAACCAGCCGCAGTTGCCTGTGGGGGCATTTTTCATGAGGGAGGCATCCTGATCCATGCGGAATTTCAGCAGGCAGCCGGCCACTCCGGGCCCCCGGGCCCTGGACATGAACCATGGCCTTTCCCCAGAGAAACAAAAGTCATCAGGCCAGGTTCCTGATGTCAGTTTGCAGGAGGCACTTGGCACTGTCCAACTAGACGCAGTTGCCTGTGGGGGCTCCTTGCATCTGGGAGGTATCCTCATCCGTGCGGAATTTCAGCAGGCATCCGGCCACTCCAGAACACCGGGAACTGGACAAGAATGAATGCCTTTCCCCAGAGAAACAAAAGTCACCAGGCCAGGTTCCTGATGTCAGTTTGCAGGAGGCACTTGGCACTGTCAAACCAGCCACAGTTGCCTGTGGTGGCACCTTCCATCTCGGCGGCATCCTGATCCATGCAGAATTACAGCAGGCAGCCGGCCACTCCGGGCCCCCAGTCCATGGACATGAACCATGGCCATTTCCCGAGAGAAACAAAAGTCACCAGGCCAGGTTCCTGATGTCAGTTTGCAGGAGGCACTTGGCACTGTCAAACCAGCCGCAGTTGCCTGTGGGGGCATTTTTCATGTGGGAGGCATCCTGATTCATGTGGAATTTCAGCAGGCAGCCGGCGACTCCGGGCCACCAGGCCCTGGACAAGAATGATGGCCTTTCCCCAGAGAAACAAAAGTCACCAGGCCAGGTTCCTGATGTCAGTTTGCAGGAGGCACTTGGCACTGTCAAACCAGCCACAGTTGCCTCTGGGGTCATTTTTCATCTGGGAGGCATCCTGATCCATGCGGAATTTCAGAAGGCACCAGGCCACTCCGGGCCACCAGGCCCTGGACATGAGCCATGTCCATTCCCCTGAGAAACAAAATCACCAGGCCAGGTTCCTGATGTCAGTTTGCAGGAGGCACTTGGCACTGTCAAACCAGCCACAGATGCCTGTGGGGGCACCTTGCATCTGGGAGGTATCCTCAACCGTGTGGAATATCAGCAGGCAGCCGGCCACTCCTGGCCACAGTGCCCCGGACAAGAATCATGGCCTTTCCCCAGAGAAACAAAAGTCACCAGGCCAGGTTCCTGATGTCTGTTTGCAGGAGGCACTTGGCACTGTCAAACCAGCCACAGTTGCCTGTGGAGGCATTTTTCATGAGGGAGGCATCCTGATGCATGCGGAATTTCATCAGGCAGCCGGCCACTCCGGGCCCCCGGGCCCTGGACATGAACCATGGCCTTTCCCCAGAGAAACAAAAGTCATCAGGCCAGGTTCCTGATGTCATTTTGCAGGAGGCACATGGCACTGTCCAACTAGACGCAGTTGCCTGTGGGGGCTCCTTGCATCTGGGAGGTATCCTCATCTGTGCGGAATTTCAGCAGGCATCCGGGCACTCCAGAACACCGGGAACTGGACAAGAATGAATGCCATTCCCCAGAGAAACAAAAGTCACCAGGCCAGGTTCCTGATGTCAGTTTGCAGGAGGCACTTGGCACTGTCAAACCAGCCACAGTTACCTGTGGGGGCACCTTGCATCTGGGAGGTGTCCTCAACCGTGAGGAATTTCAGCAGGCAGCCGGCCACTGCAGGCAGCGGGGCACTGGACACGAATGATGGCCTTTACCCAGAGAAACAAAAGTCACCAGGCCAGGTTCCTGATGTCAGTTTGCAGGAGGCACTTGGCACTGTCAAACCAGCCACAGTTGCCTGTGGAGGCATTTTTCATGTGGGAGACATCCTCAACCGTGCGGAATTCCAGCAGGAAGCCGGCCACTCGAGCCACCAGGACCTGGACATGAACCATGGCCTTTCCCCAGAGAAACGAAAGTCACCAGGCCAGGTTCCTGATGTCTGTTTGCAGGAGGCACTTGGCACTGTCAAACCAGCCACAGTTGCCTGTGGGGGCATTTTTCATGAGGGAGGCATCCTGATCCATGCGGAATTTCAGCAGGCAGCCGGCCACTCCGGGCCCCCGGGCCCTGGACATGAACCATGGCCTATCCCCAGAGAAACAAAAGTCATCAGGCCAGGTTCCTGATGTCAGTTTGCAGGAGGCACTTGGCACTGTCAAACCAGCCACAGTTACCTGTGGGGGCACCTTTCATCTGGGAGGTATCCTCAACCGTGAGGAATTTCAGCAGGCAGCCGGCCACTGCAGGCAGCGGGGCACTGGACACGAATGATGGCCTTTACCCAGAGAAACAAAAGTCACCAGGCCAGGTACCTGATGTCAGTTTGCAGGAGGCACTTGGCACTGTCAAACCAGCCACATTTGCCTGTGGTGGCACCTTCCATCTCGGCGGCATCCTGATCCATGCAGAATTTCAGCAGGCAGCCGGCCACTCCGGGCCCCCAGTCCATGGACATGAACCATGGCCATTTCCCGAGAGAAACAAAAGTCACCAGGCCAGGTTCCTGATGTCAGTTTGCAGGAGGCACTTGGCACTGTCAAACCAGCCACAGTTACCTGTGGGGTCACCTTTCATCTGGGAGGTATCCTCAACCGTGAGGAATTTCAGCAGGCAGCCGGCCACTGCAGGCAGCGGGGCACTGGACACGAATGATGGCCTTTACCCAGAGAAACAAAAGTCACCAGGCCAGGTTCCTGATGTCAGTTTGCAGGAGGCACTTGGCACTGTCAAACCAGCCACATGTACCTGTATGGGCACCTTGCATCTGGGAGGCATCCTGATCCGTTTGGAATTTCAGCAGGCAGCCTGCCACTCGAGCCACCGGGCCCTGGAGAGGAACGATGGCCTTTCCCCAGAGAAACAAAAGTCACCAGGCCAGGTTCCTGATGTCTGTTTGCAGGAGGCACTTGGCACTGTCAAACCAGCCACAGTTGCCTGTGGAGGCATTTTTCATGTGGGAGACATCCTCAACCGTGCGGAATTTCAGCAGGCAGCCGGCCACTCCGGGCCACCAGGCCCTGGACACGAATGATGGCCTTTCCCCAGAGAAACGAAAGTCACCAGGCCAGGTTCCTGATGTCTGTTTGCAGGAGGCACTTGGCACTGTCAAACCAGCCACAGTTGCCTGTGGGGGCATTTTTCATGAGGGAGGCATCCTGATCCATGCGGAATTTCAGCAGGCAGCCGGCCACTCCGGGCCCCCGGGCCCTGGACATGAACCATGGCCTTTCCCCAGAGAAACAAAAGTCATCAGGCCAGGTTCCTGATGTCAGTTTGCAGGAGGCACTTGGCACTGTCCAACTAGACGCAGTTGCCTGTGGGGGCTCCTTGCATCTGGGAGGTATCCTCATCCGTGCGGAATTTCAGCAGGCATCCGGCCACTCCAGAACACCGGGAACTGGACAAGAATGAGTGCCTTTCCCCAGAGAAAGAAAAGTCACCAGGCCAGGTTCCTGATGTCAGTTTGCAGGAGGCACTTGGCACTGTCAAACCAGCCACAGTTGCCTGTGGTGGCACCTTCCATCTCGGCGGCATCCTGATCCATGCAGAATTACAGCAGGCAGCCGGCCACTCCGGGGCCCCAGTCCATGGACATGAACCATGGCCATTTCCCGAGAGAAACAAAAGTCACCAGGCCAGGTTCCTGATGTCAGTTTGCAGGAGGCACTTGGCACTGTCAAACCAGCCGCAGTTGCCTGTGGGGGCATTTTTCATGTGGGAGGCATCCTGATTCATGTGGAATTTCAGCAGGCAGCCGGCGACTCCGGGCCACCAGGCCCTGGACAAGAATGATGGCCTTTCCCCAGAGAAACAAAAGTCACCAGGCCAGGTTCCTGATGTCAGTTTGCAGGAGGCACTTGGCACTGTCAAACCAGCCACAGTTGCCTGTGGGGGCACCTTTCATCTGGGAGGCATCCTGATCCGTTTGGAATTTCAGCAGGCAGCCTGCCACTCGAGACACCGTGCCCCGGACAAGAACGATGGCCTTTCCCCAGAGAAACAGAACTCAGCAAGCCAGGTCGCTGATGTCAGTTTGCAGGAGGCACTTGGCACTGTCAAACCAGCCACAGTTGCCTGTGGAGGCATTTTTCATGTGGGAGACATCCTCAACCGTGCGGAATTTCAGCAGGCAGCCGGCCACTCCGGGCCACCAGGCCCTGGACACGAATGATGGCCTTTCCCCAGAGAAACGAAAGTCACCAGGCCAGGTTCCTGATGTCTGTTTGCAGGAGGCACTTGGCACTGTCAAACCAGCCACAGTTGCCTGTGGGGGCATTTTTCATGAGGGAGGCATCCTGATCCATGCGGAATTTCAGCAGGCAGCCGGCCACTCCGGGCCCCCGGGCCCTGGACATGAACCATGGCCTTTCCCCAGAGAAACAAAAGTCATCAGGCCAGGTTCCTGATGTCAGTTTACAGGAGGCACATGGCACTGTCCAACTAGACGCAGTTGCCTGTGGGGGCTCCTTGCATCTGGGAGGTATCCTCATCCGTGCGGAATTTCAGCAGGCATCCGGCCACTCCAGAACACCGGGAACTGGACAAGAATGAATGCCATTCCCCAGAGAAACAAAAGTCACCAGGCCAGGTTCCTGATGTCAGTTTGCAGGAGGCACTTGGCACTGTCAAACCAGCCACAGTTACCTGTGGGGGCACCTTTCATCTGGAGGGGGCCTCAACCGTGAGGAATTTCAGTAGGCAGCCGGCCACTGCAGGCAGCGGGGCACTGGACACGAATGATGGCCTATCCCCAGAGAAACAAAAGTCACCAGGCCAGGTTCCTGATGTCAGTTTGCAGGAGGCACTTGGCACTGTCAAACCAGCCACAGTTGCCTGTGGTGGCACCTTCCATCTCGGCGGCATCCTGATCCATGCAGAATTTCAGCAGGCAGCCGGCCGCTCCGGGCCCCCAGTCCATGGACATGAACCATGGCCATTTCCCGAGAGAAACAAAAGTTACCAGGCCAGGTTCCTGATGTCAGTTTGCAGGAGGCACTTGGCACTGTCAAACCAGCCACAGTTACCTGTGGGGGCACCTTTCATCTGGGAAGTATCCTCAACCATGAGGAATTTCAACAGGCAGCCGGCCACTGCAGGCAGCGGGGCACTGGACACGAATGATGGCCTTTACCCAGAGAAACAAAAGTCACCAGGCCAGGTTCCTGATGTCAGTTTGCAGGAGGCACTTGGCACTGTCAAACCAGCCACAGTTGCCTGTGGGGGCACCTTTCATCTGGGAGGCATCCTGATCCGTTTGGAATTTCAGCAGGCAGCCTGCCACTCGAGCCACCGTGCCCCGGACAAGAACGATGGCCTTTCCCCAGAGAAACAGAACTCAGCAAGCCAGGTCGCTGATGTCAGTTTGCAGGAGGCACTTGGCACTGTCAAACCAGCCACATTTGCCTTGGGTGGTACTTTCGGTCTGGGAGGCATCCTGATCCGTGCGGAATTTCAGCAGGCAGCCGGCCACTCCGGGCCACCGGGACCCAGAAAAGAATGTTGGCCTTTCCCCAGAGAAACAAAAGTCACCAGGCCAGGTTCCTGGTGTCAGTTTGCAGGAGGCACTTGGCACTGTCAAACCAGCCACAGTTGTCTGTGGGGGCATTTTTCATGAGGGAGGCATCCTGATACATATGGAATTTCAGCAGGCAGCCGGCGACTCCGGGCCACCAGGCCCTGGACAAGAATGATGGCCTTTCCCCAGAGAAACAAAAGTCACCAGGCCAGGTTCCTGATGTCAGTTTGCAGGAGGCACTTGGCACTGTCAAACCAGCCACAGTTGTCTGTGGGTCCACCTTGCATCTGGGAGGTATCCTCAACCGTGAGGAATTTCAGCAGGCAGCCAGCCACTCCGGGCCACCGTGCCCCGGACAAGAATCATGGCCTTTCATCAGAGAAACAAAAGTCACCAGGCCAGGTTCCTGATGTCATTTTGCAGGAGGCACTTGGCACTGTCAAACCAGACGCAGTTGCCTCTGGGGTAATTTTTCATCTGGGAGGCATCCTGATCCATGCGGAATTTCAGAAGGCACCAGGCCACTCCGGGCCACCAGGCCCTGGACATGAGCCATGTCCATTCCCCTGAGAAACAAAAGTCACCAGGCCAGGTTCCTGATGTCAGTTTGCAGGAGGCACTTGGCACTGTCAAACCAGCCACAGTTGCCTGTGGGGGCACCTTGCATCTGGGAGGTATCCTCAACCGTGTGGAATATCAGCAGGCAGCCGGCCACTCCTGGCCACCGTGCCCCGGACAAGAATCATGGCCTTTCCCCAGAGAAACAAAAGTCACCAGGCCAGGTTCCTGATGTCTGTTTGCAGGAGGCACTTGGCACTGTCAAACCAGCCACAGTTGCCTGTGGAGGCATTTTTCATGTGGGAGACATCCTCAACCGTGCGGAATTTCAGCAGGCAGCCGGCCACTCCGGGCCACCAGGCCCTGGACAAGAATGATGGCCTTTTCCCAGAGAAACGAAAGTCACCAGGCCAGGTACCTGATGTCTGTTTGCAGGAGGCACTTGGCACTGTCAAACCAGCCACAGTTGCCTGTGGGGGCATTTTTCATGAGGGAGGCATCCTGATCCATGCGGAATTTCATCAGGCAGCCGGCCACTCCGGGCCCCCGGGCCCTGGACATGAACCATGGCCTTTCCCCAGGGAAACAAAAGTCATCAGGCCAGGTTCCTGATGTCAGTTTGCTGGAGGCACATGGCACTGTCCAACTAGACGCAGTTGCCTGTGGGGGCTCCTTGCGTCTGGGAGGTATCCTCATCCGTGCGGAATTTCAGCAGGCAGCCGGCCACTCCGGGCCACCGTGCCCCGGACAAGAATGATGGCCTTTCATGAGAGAAACAAAAGTCACCAGGCCAGGTTCCTGATGTCATTTTGCAGGAGGCACTTGGCACTGTCAAACCAGCCGCAGTTGCCTGTGGGGGCATTTTTCATGAGGGAGGCATCCTGATCCATGCGGAATTTCAGCAGGCAGCCGGCCACTCCGGGCCCCCGGGCCCTGGACATGAACCATGGCCTTTCCCCAGAGAAACAAAAGTCATCAGGCCAGGTTCCTGATGTCAGTTTGCAGGAGGCACTTGGCACTGTCCAACTAGACGCAGTTGCCTGTGGGGGCTCCTTGCATCTGGGAGGTATCCTCATCCGTGCGGAATTTCAGCAGGCATCCGGCCACTCCAGAACACCGGGAACTGGACAAGAATGAATGCCTTTCCCCAGAGAAACAAAAGTCACCAGGCCAGGTTCCTGATGTCATTTTGCAGGAGGCACTTGGCACTGTCAAACCAGCCACAGTTGCCTGTGGTGGCACCTTCCATCTCGGCGGCATCCTGATCCATGCAGAATTACAGCAGGCAGCCGGCCACTCCGGGCCCCCAGTCCATGGACATGAACCATGGCCATTTCCCGAGAGAAACAAAAGTCACCAGGCCAGGTTCCTGATGTCAGTTTGCAGGAGGCACTTGGCACTGTCAAACCAGCCGCAGTTGCCTGTGGGGGCATTTTTCATGTGGGAGGCATCCTGATTCATGTGGAATTTCAGCAGGCAGCCGGCGACTCCGGGCCACCAGGCCCTGGACAAGAATGATGGCCTTTCCCCAGAGAAACAAAAGTCACCAGGCCAGGTTCCTGATGTCAGTTTGCAGGAGGCACTTGGCACTGTCAAACCAGCCACAGTTGCCTCTGGGGTCATTTTTCATCTGGGAGGCATCCTGATCCATGCGGAATTTCAGAAGGCACCAGGCCACTCCGGGCCACCAGGCCCTGGACATGAGCCATGTCCATTCCCCTGAGAAACAAAATCACCAGGCCAGGTTCCTGATGTCAGTTTGCAGGAGGCACTTGGCACTGTCAAACCAGCCACAGATGCCTGTGGGGGCACCTTGCATCTGGGAGGTATCCTCAACCGTGTGGAATATCAGCAGGCAGCCGGCCACTCCTGGCCACCGTGCCCCGGACAAGAATCATGGCCTTTCCCCAGAGAAACAAAAGTCACCAGGCCAGGTTCCTGATGTCTGTTTGCAGGAGGCACTTGGCACTGTCAAACCAGCCACAGTTGCCTGTGGAGGCATTTTTCATGAGGGAGGCATCCTGATGCATGCGGAATTTCATCAGGCAGCCGGCCACTCCGGGCCCCCGGGCCCTGGACATGAACCATGGCCTTTCCCCAGAGAAACAAAAGTCATCAGGCCAGGTTCCTGATGTCATTTTGCAGGAGGCACATGGCACTGTCCAACTAGACGCAGTTGCCTGTGGGGGCTCCTTGCATCTGGGAGGTATCCTCATCTGTGCGGAATTTCAGCAGGCATCCGGGCACTCCAGAACACCGGGAACTGGACAAGAATGAATGCCATTCCCCAGAGAAACAAAAGTCACCAGGCCAGGTTCCTGATGTCAGTTTGCAGGAGGCACTTGGCACTGTCAAACCAGCCACAGTTACCTGTGGGGGCACCTTGCATCTGGGAGGTGTCCTCAACCGTGAGGAATTTCAGCAGGCAACCGGCCACTGCAGGCAGCGGGGCACTGGACACGAATGATGGCCTTTACCCAGAGAAACAAAAGTCACCAGGCCAGGTTCCTGATGTCAGTTTGCAGGAGGCACTTGGCACTGTCAAACCAGCCACAGTTGCCTGTGGAGGCATTTTTCATGTGGGAGACATCCTCAACCGTGCGGAATTCCAGCAGGAAGCCGGCCACTCGAGCCACCAGGACCTGGACATGAACCATGGCCTTTCCCCAGAGAAACGAAAGTCACCAGGCCAGGTTCCTGATGTCTGTTTGCAGGAGGCACTTGGCACTGTCAAACCAGCCACAGTTGCCTGTGGGGGCATTTTTCATGAGGGAGGCATCCTGATCCATGCGGAATTTCAGCAGGCAGCCGGCCACTCCGGGCCCCCGGGCCCTGGACATGAACCATGGCCTATCCCCAGAGAAACAAAAGTCATCAGGCCAGGTTCCTGATGTCAGTTTGCAGGAGGCACTTGGCACTGTCAAACCAGCCACAGTTACCTGTGGGGGCACCTTTCATCTGGGAGGTATCCTCAACCGTGAGGAATTTCAGCAGGCAGCCGGCCACTGCAGGCAGCGGGGCACTGGACACGAATGATGGCCTTTACCCAGAGAAACAAAAGTCACCAGGCCAGGTTCCTGATGTCTGTTTGCAGGAGGCACTTGGCACTGTCAAACCAGCCACAGTTGCCTGTGGAGGCATTTTTCATGTGGGAGACATCCTCAACCGTGCGGAATTTCAGCAGGCAGCCGGCCACTCCGGGCCACCAGGCCCTGGACACGAATGATGGCCTTTACCCAGAGAAACGAAAGTCACCAGGCCAGGTTCCTGATGTCTGTTTGCAGGAGGCACTTGGCACTGTCAAACCAGCCACAGTTGCCTGTGGGGGCATTTTTCATGAGGGAGGCATCCTGATCCATGCGGAATTTCAGCAGGCAGCCGGCCACTCCGGGCCCCCGGGCCCTGGACATGAACCATGGCCTTTCCCCAGAGAAACAAAAGTCATCAGGCCAGGTTCCTGATGTCAGTTTGCAGGAGGCACTTGGCACTGTCCAACTAGACGCAGTTGCCTGTGGGGGCTCCTTGCATCTGGGAGGTATCCTCATCCGTGCGGAATTTCAGCAGGCATCCGGGCACTCCAGAACACCGGGAACTGGACAAGAATGAATGCCATTCCCCAGAGAAACAAAAGTCACCAGGCCAGGTTCCTGATGTCAGTTTGCAGGAGGCACTTGGCACTGTCAAACCAGCCACAGTTGCCTGTGGTGGCACCTTCCATCTCGGCGGCATCCTGATCCATGCAGAATTTCAGCAGGCAGCCGGCCACTCCGGGGCCCCAGTCCATGGACATGAACCATGGCCATTTCCCGAGAGAAACAAAAGTCACCAGGCCAGGTTCCTGATGTCAGTTTGCAGGAGGCACTTGGCACTGTCAAACCAGCCACAGTTACCTGTGGGGGCACCTTTCATCTGGGAGGTATCCTCAACCGTGAGGAATTTCAGCAGGCAGCCGGCCACTGCAGGCAGCGGGGCACTGGACACGAATGATGGCCTTTACCCAGAGAAACAAAAGTCACCAGGCCAGGTTCCTGATGTCAGTTTGCAGGAGGCACTTGGCACTGTCAAACCAGCCACAGTTGCCTGTGGGGGCATTTTTCATCTGGGAGGCATCCTGATACATGCGGAATTTCAGCAGGCAGCCGGCAACTCCTGGCCACCAGGCCCTGGACAAGAATGATGGCCTTTCCCCAGAGAAACAAAAGTCACCAGGCCAGGTTCCTGATGTCAGTTTGCAGGAGGCACTTGGCACTGTCAAACCAGCCACAGTTGTCTGTGGGTCCACCTTGCATCTGGGAGGTATCCTCAACCGTGCGGAATTTCAGCAGGCAGCCAGCCACTCCGGGCCACCGTGCCCCGGACAAGAATGATGGCCTTTCATCAGAGAAACAAAAGTCACCAGGCCAGGTTTCTGATGTCATTTTGCAGGAGGCACTTGGCACTGTCAAACCAGACGCAGTTGCCTCTGGGGTAATTTTTCATCTGGGAGGCATCCTGATCCATGCGGAATTTCAGAAGGCACCAGGCCACTCCGGGCCACCAGGCCCTGGACATGAGCCATGTCCATTCCCCTGAGAAACAAAAGTCACCAGGCCAGGTTCCTGATGTCAGTTTGCAGGAGGCACTTGGCACTGTCAAACCAGCCACAGTTGCCTGTGGGGGCACCTTGCATCTGGGAGGTATCCTCAACCGTGTGGAATATCAGCAGGCAGCCGGCCACTCCTGGCCACCGTGCCCCGGAGAAGAATCATGGCCTTTCCCCAGAGAAACAAAAGTCACCAGGCCAGGTTCCTGATGTCTGTTTGCAGGAGGCACTTGGCACTGTCAAACCAGCCACAGTTGCCTGTGGAGGCATTTTTCATGTGGGAGACATCCTCAACCGTGCGGAATTTCAGCAGGCAGCCGGCCACTCCGGGCCACCAGGCCCTGGACACGAATGATGGCCTTTCCCCAGAGAAACGAAAGTCACCAGGCCAGGTTCCTGATGTCTGTTTGCAGGAGGCACTTGGCACTGTCAAACCAGCCACAGTTGCCTGTGGGGGCATTTTTCATGAGGGAGGCATCCTGATCCATGCGGAATTTCAGCAGGCAGCCGGCCACTCCGGGCCCCCGGGCCCTGGACATGAACCATGGCCTTTCCCCAGAGAAACAAAAGTCACCAGGCCAGGTTCCTGATGTCAGTTTGCAGGAGGCACTTGGCACTGTCCAACTAGACGCAGTTGCCTGTGGGGGCTCCTTGCATCTGGGAGGTATCCTCATCCGTGCGGAATTTCAGCAGGCATCCGGGCACTCCAGAACACCGGGAACTGGACAAGAATGAATGCCATTCCCCAGAGAAACAAAAGTCACCAGGCCAGGTTCCTGATGTCAGTTTGCAGGAGGCACTTGGCACTGTCAAACCAGCCTCAGTTGCCTGTGGTGGCACCTTCCATCTCGGCGGCATCCTGATCCATGCAGAATTTCAGCAGGCAGTCGGCCACTCCGGGGCCCCAGTCCATGGACATGAACCATGGCCATTTCCCGAGAGAAACAAAAGTCACCAGGCCAGGTTCCTGATGTCAGTTTGCAGGAGGCACTTGGCACTGTCAAACCAGCCACAGTTACCTGTGGGGGCACCTTTCATCTGGGAGGTATCCTCAACCGTGAGGAATTTCAGCAGGCAGCCGGCCACTGCAGGCAGCGGGGCACTGGACACGAATGATGGCCTTTACCCAGAGAAACAAAAGTCACCAGGCCAGGTTCCTGATGTCAGTTTGCAGGAGGCACTTGGCACTGTCAAACCAGCCACAGTTGCCTGTGGGGGCAATTTTCATCTGGGAGGCATCCTGATTCATGCGGAATTTCAGCAGGCAGCCGGCCACTCCGGGCCACCAGGCCCTGGACAAGAATGATGGCCTTTCCCCAGAGAAACAAAAGTCACCAGGCCAGGTTCCTGATGTCAGTTTGCAGGAGGCACTTGGCACTGTCAAACCAGCCACAGTTGTCTGTGGGTCCACCTTTCATCTGGGAGGTATCCTCAACCGTGCGGAATTTCAGCAGGCAGCCGGCCATTCCGGGCCACCGTGCCCCGGACAAGAATGATGGCCTTTCATCAGAGAAACAAAAGTCACCAGGCCAGGTTCCTGATGTCAGTTTGCAGGAGGCACTTGGCACTGTCAAACCAGCCGCAGTTGCCTGTGGGGGCATTTTTCATGAGGGAGGCATCCTGATCCATGCGGAATTTCAGCAGGCATCCGGCCACTCCAGAACACCGGGAACTGGACAAGAATGAATGCCTTTCCCCAGAGAAACAAAAGTCACCAGGCCAGGTTCCTGATGTCAGTTTGCAGGAGGCACTTGGCACTGTCAAACCAGCCACAGTTGCCTGTGGTGGCACCTTCCATCTTGGCGGCATCCTGATCCATGCAGAATTTCAGCAGGCAGCCGGCCACTCCGGGCCCCCAGTCCATGGACATGAACCATGGCCATTTCCCGAGGGAAACAAAAGTCACTAGGCCAGGTTCCTGATGTCAGTTTGCAGGAGGCACTTGGCACTGTCAAACCAGCCACAGTTACCTGTGGGGGCACCTTTCATCTGGGAGGTATCCTGAACCGTGAGGAATTTCAGCAGGCAGCCGGCCACTGCAGGCAGCGGGGCACTGGACACGAATGATGGCCTTTACCCAGAGAAACAAAAGTCACCAGGCCAGGTTCCTGATGTCAGTTTGCAGGAGGCACTTGGCACTGTCAAACCAGCCACAGTTGCCTGTGGGGGCACCTTTCATCTGGGAGGCATCCTGATCCGTTTGGAATTTCAGCAGGCAGCCTGCCACTCGAGCCACCGGGCCCTGGAGAGGAACGATGGCCTTTCCCCAGAGAAACAGAACTCAGCAAGCCAGGTCGCTGATGTCAGTTTGCAGGAGGCACTTGGCACTGTCAAACCAGCCACATTTGCCTTGGGTGGTACTTTCTGTCTGGGAGGCATCCTGATCCGTGCGGAATTTCAGCAGGCAGCTGGCCACTCCGGGCCACCGGGAACTGGACAGGAATGAATGCCTTTCCCCAGAGAAACAAAAGTCACCAGGCCAGGTTCCTGATGTCAGTTTGCAGGAGGCACTTGGCACTGTCAAACCAGCCACAGTTGCCTGTGGAGGCATTTTTCATGTGGGAGACATCCTCAACCGTGCGGAATTTCAGCAGGAAGCCGGCCACTCGAGCCACCAGGCCCTGGACATGAACCATGGCCTTTCCCCAGAGAAACGAAAGTCACCAGGCCAGGTTCCTGATGCCTGTTTGCTGGAGGCACTTGGCACTGTCCAACTAGACGCAGTTGCCTGTGGGGGCTCCTTGCATCTGGGAGGTATCCTCATCCGTGCGGAATTTCAGCAGGCATCCGGCCACTCCAGAACACCGGGAACTGGACAAGAATGAATGCCATTCCCCAGAGAAACAAAAGTCACCAGGCCAGGTTCCTGGTGTCAGTTTGCAGGAGGCACTTGGCACTGTCAAACCAGCCACAGTTGCCTGTGGTGGCACCTTCCATCTCGGCGGCATCCTGATCCATGCAGAATTTCAGCAGGCAGCCGGCCACTCCGGGGCCCCAGTCCATGGACATGAACCATGGCCATTTCCCGAGAGAAACAAAAGTCACCAGGCCAGGTTCCTGATGTCAGTTTGCAGGAGGCACTTGGCACTGTCAAACCAGCCACAGTTACCTGTGGGGGCACCTTTCATCTGGGAGGTATCCTGAACCGTGAGGAATTTCAGCAGGCAGCCGGCCACTCCAGGCAGCGGGGCACTGGACACGAATGATGGCCTTTACCCTGAGAAACAAAAGTCACCAGGCCAGGTTCCTGATGTCAGTTTGCAGGAGGCACTTGGCACTGTCAAACCTGCCACAGTTGCCTGTGGGGGCACCTTTCATCTGGGAGGCATCCTGATCCGTTTGGAATTTCAGCAGGCAGCCTGCCACTCGAGCCACCGGGCCCTGGAGAGGAACGATGGCCTTTCCCCAGAGAAACAGAACTCAGCAAGCCAGGTCGCTGATGTCAGTTTGCAGGAGGCACTTGGCACTGTCAAACCAGCCACATTTGCCTTGGGTGGTACTTTCTGTCTGGGAGGCATCCTGATCCGTGCGGAATTTCAGCAGGCAGCTGGCCACTCCGGGCCACCGGGAACTGGACAGGAATGAATGCCTTTCCCCAGAGAAACAAAAGTCACCAGGCCAGGTTCCTGATGTCAGTTTGCAGGAGGCACTTGGCACTGTCAAACCAGCCACAGTTGTCTGTGGGTCCACCTTGCATCTGGGAGGTATCCTCAACCGTGAGGAATTTCAGCAGGCAGCCGGCCACTCCGGGCCACCGTGCCCCGGACAAGAATGATGGCCTTTCATCAGAGAAACAAAAGTCACCAGGCCAGGTTCCTGATGTCATTTTGCAGAAGGCACTTGGCACTGTCAAACCAGCCACAGTTGCCTGTGGGGGCATTTTTCATGAGGGAGGCATCCTGATCCATGCGGAATTTCAGCAGGCAGCCGGCCACTCCGGGCCCCCGGGCCCTGGACATGAACCATGGCCTTTCCCCAGAGAAACAAAAGTCATCAGGCCAGGTTCCTGATGTCAGTTTGCAGGAGGCACTTGGCACTGTCCAACTAGACGCAGTTGCCTGTGGGGGCTCCTTGCATCTGGGAGGTATCCTCATCCGTGCGGAATTTCAGCAGGCATCCGGCCACTCCAGAACACCGGGAACTGGACAAGAATGAATGCCTTTCCCCAGAGAAACAAAAGTCACCAGGCCAGGTTCCTGATGTCAGTTTGCAGGAGGCACTTGGCACTGTCAAACCAGCCACAGTTGCCTGTGGTGGCACCTTCCATCTCGGCGGCATCCTGATCCATGCAGAATTTCAGCAGGCAGCCGGCCACTCCGGGCCCCCAGTCCATGGACATGAACCATGGCCATTTCCCGAGAGAAACAAAAGTCACCAGGCCAGGTTCCTGATGTCAGTTTGCAGGAGGCACTTGGCACTGTCAAACCAGCCACAGTTGCCTGTGGGGGCACCTTTCATCTGGGAGGCATCCTGATCCGTTTGGAATTTCAGCAGGCAGCCTGCCACTCGAGCCACCGTGCCCCGGACAAGAACGATGGCCTTTCCCCAGAGAAACAGAACTCAGCAAGCCAGGTCGCTGATGTCAGTTTGCAGGAGGCACTTGGCACTGTCAAACCAGCCACATTTGCCTTGGGTGGTACTTTCGGTCTGGGAGGCATCCTGATCCGTGCGGAATTTCAGCAGGCAGCCGGCCACTCCGGGCCACCGGGACCCAGAAAAGAATGTTGGCCTTTCCCCAGAGAAACAAAAGTCACCAGGCCAGGTTCCTGGTGTCAGTTTGCAGGAGGCACTTGGCACTGTCAAACCAGCCACAGTTGTCTGTGGGGGCATTTTTCATGAGGGAGGCATCCTGATACATATGGAATTTCAGCAGGCAGCCGGCGACTCCGGGCCACCAGGCCCTGGACAAGAATGATGGCCTTTCCCCAGAGAAACAAAAGTCACCAGGCCAGGTTGCTGATGTCAGTTTGCAGGAGGCACTTGGCACTGTCAAACCAGCCACAGTTGTCTGTGGGTCCACCTTGCATCTGGGAGGTATCCTCAACCGTGCGGAATTTCAGCAGGCAGCCAGCCACTCCGGGCCACCGTGCCCCGGACAAGAATCATGGCCTTTCATCAGAGAAACAAAAGTCACCAGGCCAGGTTCCTGATGTCATTTTGCAGGAGGCACTTGGCACTGTCAAACCAGACGCAGTTGCCTCTGGGGTAATTTTTCATCTGGGAGGCATCCTGATCCATGCGGAATTTCAGAAGGCACCAGGCCACTCCGGGCCACCAGGCCCTGGACATGAGCCATGTCCATTCCCCTGAGAAACAAAAGTCACCAGGCCAGGTTCCTGATGTCAGTTTGCAGGAGGCACTTGGCACTGTCAAACCAGCCACAGTTGCCTGTGGGGGCACCTTGCATCTGGGAGGTATCCTCAACCGTGTGGAATATCAGCAGGCAGCCGGCCACTCCTGGCCACCGTGCCCCGGACAAGAATCATGGCCTTTCCCCAGAGAAACAAAAGTCACCAGGCCAGGTTCCTGATGTCTGTTTGCAGGAGGCACTTGGCACTGTCAAACCAGCCACAGTTGCCTGTGGAGGCATTTTTCATGTGGGAGACATCCTCAACCGTGCGGAATTTCAGCAGGCAGCCGGCCACTCCGGGCCACCAGGCCCTGGACACGAATGATGGCCTTTTCCCAGAGAAACGAAAGTCACCAGGCCAGGTACCTGATGTCTGTTTGCAGGAGGCACTTGGCACTGTCAAACCAGCCACAGTTGCCTGTGGGGGCATTTTTCATGAGGGAGGCATCCTGATCCATGCGGAATTTCATCAGGCAGCCGGCCACTCCGGGCCCCCGGGCCCTGGACATGAACCATGGCCTTTCCCCTGAGAAACAAAAGTCATCAGGCCAGGTTCCTGATGTCAGTTTGCTGGAGGCACATGGCACTGTCCAACTAGACGCAGTTGCCTGTGGGGGCTCCTTGCGTCTGGGAGGTATCCTCATCCGTGCGGAATTTCAGCAGGCAGCCGGCCACTCCGGGCCACCGTGCCCCGGACAAGAATGATGGCCTTTCATGAGAGAAACAAAAGTCACCAGGCCAGGTTCCTGATGTCATTTTGCAGGAGGCACTTGGCACTGTCAAACCAGCCGCAGTTGCCTGTGGGGGCATTTTTCATGAGGGAGGCATCCTGATCCATGCGGAATTTCAGCAGGCAGCCGGCCACTCCGGGCCCCCGGGCCCTGGACATGAACCATGGCCTTTCCCCAGAGAAACAAAAGTCATCAGGCCAGGTTCCTGATGTCAGTTTGCAGGAGGCACTTGGCACTGTCCAACTAGACGCAGTTGCCTGTGGGGGCTCCTTGCATCTGGGAGGTATCCTCATCCGTGCGGAATTTCAGCAGGCATCCGGCCACTCCAGAACACCGGGAACTGGACAAGAATGAATGCCTTTCCCCAGAGAAACAAAAGTCACCAGGCCAGGTTCCTGATGTCAGTTTGCAGGAGGCACTTGGCACTGTCAAACCAGCCACAGTTGCCTGTGGTGGCACCTTCCATCTCGGCGGCATCCTGATCCATGCAGAATTACAGCAGGCAGCCGGCCACTCCGGGCCCCCAGTCCATGGACATGAACCATGGCCATTTCCCGAGAGAAACAAAAGTCACCAGGCCAGGTTCCTGATGTCAGTTTGCAGGAGGCACTTGGCACTGTCAAACCAGCCGCAGTTGCCTGTGGGGGCATTTTTCATGTGGGAGGCATCCTGATTCATGTGGAATTTCAGCAGGCAGTCGGCGACTCCGGGCCACCAGGCCCTGGACAAGAATGATGGCCTTTCCCCAGAGAAACAAAAGTCACCAGGCCAGGTTCCTGATGTCAGTTTGCAGGAGGCACTTGGCACTGTCAAACCAGCCACAGTTGCCTCTGGGGTCATTTTTCATCTGGGAGGCATCCTGATCCATGCGGAATTTCAGAAGGCACCAGGCCACTCCGGGCCACCAGGCCCTGGACATGAGCCATGTCCATTCCCCTGAGAAACAAAATCACCAGGCCAGGTTCCTGATGTCAGTTTGCAGGAGGCACTTGGCACTGTCAAACCAGCCACAGATGCCTGTGGGGGCACCTTGCATCTGGGAGGTATCCTCAACCGTGTGGAATATCAGCAGGCAGCCGGCCACTCCTGGCCACCGTGCCCCGGACAAGAATCATGGCCTTTCCCCAGAGAAACAAAAGTCACCAGGCCAGGTTCCTGATGTCTGTTTGCAGGAGGCACTTGGCACTGTCAAACCAGCCACAGTTGCCTGTGGAGGCATTTTTCATGAGGGAGGCATCCTGATGCATGCGGAATTTCATCAGGCAGCCGGCCACTCCGGGCCCCCGGGCCCTGGACATGAACCATGGCCTTTCCCCAGAGAAACAAAAGTCATCAGGCCAGGTTCCTGATGTCATTTTGCAGGAGGCACATGGCACTGTCCAACTAGACGCAGTTGCCTGTGGGGGCTCCTTGCATCTGGGAGGTATCCTCATCTGTGCGGAATTTCAGCAGGCATCCGGGCACTCCAGAACACCGGGAACTGGACAAGAATGAATGCCATTCCCCAGAGAAACAAAAGTCACCAGGCCAGGTTCCTGATGTCAGTTTGCAGGAGGCACTTGGCACTGTCAAACCAGCCACAGTTACCTGTGGGGGCACCTTGCATCTGGGAGGTGTCCTCAACCGTGAGGAATTTCAGCAGGCAGCCGGCCACTGCAGGCAGCGGGGCACTGGACACGAATGATGGCCTTTCCCCAGAGAAACAAAAGTCACCAGGCCAGGTTCCTGATGTCAGTTTGCAGGAGGCACTTGGCACTGTCAAACCAGCCACAGTTGCCTGTGGAGGCATTTTTCATGTGGGAGACATCCTCAACCGTGCGGAATTCCAGCAGGAAGCCGGCCACTCGAGCCACCAGGACCTGGACATGAACCATGGCCTTTCCCCAGAGAAACGAAAGTCACCAGGCCAGGTTCCTGATGTCTGTTTGCAGGAGGCACTTGGCACTGTCAAACCAGCCACAGTTACCTGTGGGGGCACCTTTCATCTGGGAGGTATCCTCAACCGTGAGGAATTTCAGCAGGCAGCCGGCCACTGCAGGCAGCGGGGCACTGGACACGAATGATGGCCTTTACCCAGAGAAACAAAAGTCACCAGGCCAGGTACCTGATGTCAGTTTGCAGGAGGCACTTGGCACTGTCAAACCAGCCACATGTACCTGTATGGGCACCTTGCATCTGGGAGGCATCCTGATCCGTTTGGAATTTCAGCAGGCAGCCTGCCACTCGAGCCACCGGGCCCTGGAGAGGAACGATGGCCTTTCCCCAGAGAAACAAAAGTCACCAGGCCAGGTTCCTGATGTCTGTTTGCAGGAGGCACTTGGCACTGTCAAACCAGCCACAGTTGCCTGTGGAGGCATTTTTCATGTGGGAGACATCCTCAACCGTGCGGAATTTCAGCAGGCAGCCGGCCACTCCGGGCCACCAGGCCCTGGACACGAATGATGGCCTTTACCCAGAGAAACGAAAGTCACCAGGCCAGGTTCCTGATGTCTGTTTGCAGGAGGCACTTGGCACTGTCAAACCAGCCACAGTTGCCTGTGGGGGCATTTTTCATGAGGGAGGCATCCTGATCCATGCGGAATTTCAGCAGGCAGCCGGCCACTCCGGGCCCCCGGGCCCTGGACATGAACCATGGCCTTTCCCCAGAGAAACAAAAGTCATCAGGCCAGGTTCCTGATGTCAGTTTGCAGGAGGCACTTGGCACTGTCCAACTAGACGCAGTTGCCTGTGGGGGCTCCTTGCATCTGGGAGGTATCCTCATCCGTGCGGAATTTCAGCAGGCATCCGGGCACTCCAGAACACCGGGAACTGGACAAGAATGAATGCCATTCCCCAGAGAAACAAAAGTCACCAGGCCAGGTTCCTGATGTCAGTTTGCAGGAGGCACTTGGCACTGTCAAACCAGCCACAGTTGCCTGTGGTGGCACCTTCCATCTCGGCGGCATCCTGATCCATGCAGAATTTCAGCAGGCAGCCGGCCACTCCGGGGCCCCAGTCCATGGACATGAACCATGGCCATTTCCCGAGAGAAACAAAAGTCACCAGGCCAGGTTCCTGATGTCAGTTTGCAGGAGGCACTTGGCACTGTCAAACCAGCCACAGTTACCTGTGGGGGCACCTTTCATCTGGGAGGTATCCTCAACCGTGAGGAATTTCAGCAGGCAGCCGGCCACTGCAGGCAGCGGGGCACTGGACACGAATGATGGCCTTTACCCAGAGAAACAAAAGTCACCAGGCCAGGTTCCTGATGTCAGTTTGCAGGAGGCACTTGGCACTGTCAAACCAGCCACAGTTGCCTGTGGGGGCATTTTTCATCTGGGAGGCATCCTGATACATGCGGAATTTCAGCAGGCAGCCGGCAACTCCTGGCCACCAGGCCCTGGACAAGAATGATGGCCTTTCCCCAGAGAAACAAAAGTCACCAGGCCAGGTTCCTGATGTCAGTTTGCAGGAGGCACTTGGCACTGTCAAACCAGCCACAGTTGTCTGTGGGTCCACCTTGCATCTGGGAGGTATCCTCAACCGTGCGGAATTTCAGCAGGCAGCCAGCCACTCCGGGCCACCGTGCCCCGGACAAGAATGATGGCCTTTCATCAGAGAAACAAAAGTCACCAGGCCAGGTTTCTGATGTCATTTTGCAGGAGGCACTTGGCACTGTCAAACCAGACGCAGTTGCCTCTGGGGTAATTTTTCATCTGGGAGGCATCCTGATCCATGCGGAATTTCAGAAGGCACCAGGCCACTCCGGGCCACCAGGCCCTGGACATGAGCCATGTCCATTCCCCTGAGAAACAAAAGTCACCAGGCCAGGTTCCTGATGTCAGTTTGCAGGAGGCACTTGGCACTGTCAAACCAGCCACAGTTGCCTGTGGGGGCACCTTGCATCTGGGAGGTATCCTCAACCGTGTGGAATATCAGCAGGCAGCCGGCCACTCCTGGCCACCGTGCCCCGGAGAAGAATCATGGCCTTTCCCCAGAGAAACAAAAGTCACCAGGCCAGGTTCCTGATGTCTGTTTGCAGGAGGCACTTGGCACTGTCAAACCAGCCACAGTTGCCTGTGGAGGCATTTTTCATGTGGGAGACATCCTCAACCGTGCGGAATTTCAGCAGGCAGCCGGCCACTCCGGGCCACCAGGCCCTGGACACGAATGATGGCCTTTACCCAGAGAAACGAAAGTCACCAGGCCAGGTTCCTGATGTCTGTTTGCAGGAGGCACTTGGCACTGTCAAACCAGCCACAGTTGCCTGTGGGGGCATTTTTCATGAGGGAGGCATCCTGATCCATGCGGAATTTCAGCAGGCAGCCGGCCACTCCGGGCCCCCGGGCCCTGGACATGAACCATGGCCTTTCCCCAGAGAAACAAAAGTCACCAGGCCAGGTTCCTGATGTCAGTTTGCAGGAGGCACTTGGCACTGTCCAACTAGACGCAGTTGCCTGTGGGGGCTCCTTGCATCTGGGAGGTATCCTCATCCGTGCGGAATTTCAGCAGGCATCCGGGCACTCCAGAACACCGGGAACTGGACAAGAATGAATGCCATTCCCCAGAGAAACAAAAGTCACCAGGCCAGGTTCCTGATGTCAGTTTGCAGGAGGCACTTGGCACTGTCAAACCAGCCTCAGTTGCCTGTGGTGGCACCTTCCATCTCGGCGGCATCCTGATCCATGCAGAATTTCAGCAGGCAGTCGGCCACTCCGGGGCCCCAGTCCATGGACATGAACCATGGCCATTTCCCGAGAGAAACAAAAGTCACCAGGCCAGGTTCCTGATGTCAGTTTGCAGGAGGCACTTGGCACTGTCAAACCAGCCACAGTTACCTGTGGGGGCACCTTTCATCTGGGAGGTATCCTCAACCGTGAGGAATTTCAGCAGGCAGCCGGCCACTGCAGGCAGCGGGGCACTGGACACGAATGATGGCCTTTACCCAGAGAAACAAAAGTCACCAGGCCAGGTTCCTGATGTCAGTTTGCAGGAGGCACTTGGCACTGTCAAACCAGCCACAGTTGCCTGTGGGGGCAATTTTCATCTGGGAGGCATCCTGATTCATGCGGAATTTCAGCAGGCAGCCGGCCACTCCGGGCCACCAGGCCCTGGACAAGAATGATGGCCTTTCCCCAGAGAAACAAAAGTCACCAGGCCAGGTTCCTGATGTCAGTTTGCAGGAGGCACTTGGCACTGTCAAACCAGCCACAGTTGTCTGTGGGTCCACCTTTCATCTGGGAGGTATCCTCAACCGTGCGGAATTTCAGCAGGCAGCCGGCCATTCCGGGCCACCGTGCCCCGGACAAGAATGATGGCCTTTCATCAGAGAAACAAAAGTCACCAGGCCAGGTTCCTGATGTCAGTTTGCAGGAGGCACTTGGCACTGTCAAACCAGCCGCAGTTGCCTGTGGGGGCATTTTTCATGAGGGAGGCATCCTGATCCATGCGGAATTTCAGCAGGCATCCGGCCACTCCAGAACACCGGGAACTGGACAAGAATGAATGCCTTTCCCAGAGAAACAAAAGTCACCAGGCCAGGTTCCTGATGTCAGTTTGCAGGAGGCACTTGGCACTGTCAAACCAGCCACAGTTGCCTGTGGTGGCACCTTCCATCTTGGCGGCATCCTGATCCATGCAGAATTTCAGCAGGCAGCCGGCCACTCCGGGCCCCCAGTCCATGGACATGAACCATGGCCATTTCCCGAGGGAAACAAAAGTCACTAGGCCAGGTTCCTGATGTCAGTTTGCAGGAGGCACTTGGCACTGTCAAACCAGCCACAGTTACCTGTGGGGGCACCTTTCATCTGGGAGGTATCCTCAACCGTGAGGAATTTCAGCAGGCAGCCGGCCACTGCAGGCAGCGGGGCACTGGACACGAATGATGGCCTTTACCCAGAGAAACAAAAGTCACCAGGCCAGGTTCCTGATGTCAGTTTGCAGGAGGCACTTGGCACTGTCAAACCAGCCACAGTTGCCTGTGGGGGCACCTTTCATCTGGGAGGCATCCTGATCCGTTTGGAATTTCAGCAGGCAGCCTGCCACTCGAGCCACCGGGCCCTGGAGAGGAACGATGGCCTTTCCCCAGAGAAACAGAACTCAGCAAGCCAGGTCGCTGATGTCAGTTTGCAGGAGGCACTTGGCACTGTCAAACCAGCCACATTTGCCTTGGGTGGTACTTTCTGTCTGGGAGGCATCCTGATCCGTGCGGAATTTCAGCAGGCAGCTGGCCACTCCGGGCCACCGGGAACTGGACAGGAATGAATGCCTTTCCCCAGAGAAACAAAAGTCACCAGGCCAGGTTCCTGATGTCAGTTTGCAGGAGGCACTTGGCACTGTCAAACCAGCCACAGTTGCCTGTGGAGGCATTTTTCATGTGGGAGACATCCTCAACCGTGCGGAATTTCAGCAGGAAGCCGGCCACTCGAGCCACCAGGCCCTGGACATGAACCATGGCCTTTCCCCAGAGAAACGAAAGTCACCAGGCCAGGTTCCTGATGCCTGTTTGCTGGAGGCACTTGGCACTGTCCAACTAGACGCAGTTGCCTGTGGGGGCTCCTTGCATCTGGGAGGTATCCTCATCCGTGCGGAATTTCAGCAGGCATCCGGCCACTCCAGAACACCGGGAACTGGACAAGAATGAATGCCATTCCCCAGAGAAACAAAAGTCACCAGGCCAGGTTCCTGGTGTCAGTTTGCAGGAGGCACTTGGCACTGTCAAACCAGCCACAGTTGCCTGTGGTGGCACCTTCCATCTCGGCGGCATCCTGATCCATGCAGAATTTCAGCAGGCAGCCGGCCACTCCGGGGCCCCAGTCCATGGACATGAACCATGGCCATTTCCCAAGAGAAACAAAAGTCACCAGGCCAGGTTCCTGATGTCAGTTTGCAGGAGGCACTTGGCACTGTCAAACCAGCCACAGTTACCTGTGGGGGCACCTTTCATCTGGGAGGTATCCTGAACCGTGAGGAATTTCAGCAGGCAGCCGGCCACTCCAGGCAGCGGGGCACTGGACACGAATGATGGCCTTTACCCTGAGAAACAAAAGTCACCAGGCCAGGTTCCTGATGTCAGTTTGCAGGAGGCACTTGGCACTGTCAAACCTGCCACAGTTGCCTGTGGGGGCACCTTTCATCTGGGAGGCATCCTGATCCGTTTGGAATTTCAGCAGGCAGCCTGCCACTCGAGCCACCGGGCCCTGGAGAGGAACGATGGCCTTTCCCCAGAGAAACAGAACTCAGCAAGCCAGGTCGCTGATGTCAGTTTGCAGGAGGCACTTGGCACTGTCAAACCAGCCACATTTGCCTTGGGTGGTACTTTCTGTCTGGGAGGCATCCTGATCCGTGCGGAATTTCAGCAGGCAGCTGGCCACTCCGGGCCACCGGGAACTGGACAGGAATGAATGCCTTTCCCCAGAGAAACAAAAGTCACCAGGCCAGGTTCCTGATGTCAGTTTGCAGGAGGCACTTGGCACTGTCAAACCAGCCACAGTTGTCTGTGGGTCCACCTTGCATCTGGGAGGTATCCTCAACCGTGAGGAATTTCAGCAGGCAGCCGGCCACTCCGGGCCACCGTGCCCCGGACAAGAATGATGGCCTTTCATCAGAGAAACAAAAGTCACCAGGCCAGGTTCCTGATGTCATTTTGCAGAAGGCACTTGGCACTGTCAAACCAGCCACAGTTGCCTGTGGGGGCATTTTTCATGAGGGAGGCATCCTGATCCATGCGGAATTTCAGCAGGCAGCCGGCCACTCCGGGCCCCCGGGCCCTGGACATGAACCATGGCCTTTCCCCAGAGAAACAAAAGTCATCATGCCAGGTTCCTGATGTCAGTTTGCAGGAGGCACTTGGCACTGTCCAACTAGACGCAGTTGCCTGTGGGGGCTCCTTGCATCTGGGAGGTATCCTCATCCGTGCGGAATTTCAGCAGGCATCCGGCCACTCCAGAACACCGGGAACTGGACAAGAATGAATGCCTTTCCCCAGAGAAACAAAAGTCACCAGGCCAGGTTCCTGATGTCAGTTTGCAGGAGGCACTTGGCACTGTCAAACCAGCCACAGTTGCCTGTGGTGGCACCTTCCATCTCGGCGGCATCCTGATCCATGCAGAATTTCAGCAGGCAGCCGGCCACTCCGGGCCCCCAGTCCATGGACATGAACCATGGCCATTTCCCCAGAGAAACAAAAGTCACCAGGCCAGGTTCCTGATGTCAGTTTGCAGGAGGCACTTGGCACTGTCAAACCAGCCACAGCTACCTGTGGGGGCACCTTTCATCTGGGAGGTATCCTCAACCGTGAGGAATTTCAGCAGGCAGCCGGCCACTGCAGGCAGCGGGGCACTGGACACGAATGATGGCCTTTACCCAGAGAAACAAAAGTCACCAGGCCAGGTTCCTGATGTCAGTTTGCAGGAGGCACTTGGCACTGTCAAACCAGCCACAGTTGCCTGTGGGGGCACCTTTCATCTGGGAGGCATCCTGATCCGTTTGGAATTTCAGCAGGCAGCCTGCCACTCGAGCCACCGGGCCCTGGAGAGGAACGATGGCCTTTCCCCAGAGAAACAGAACTCAGCAAGCCAGGTCGCTGATGTCAGTTTGCAGGAGGCACTTGGCACTGTCAAACCAGCCACATTTGCCTTGGGTGGTACTTTCGGTCTGGGAGGCATCCTGATCCATGCGGAATTTCAGCAGGCAGCCGGCCACTCCGGGCCACCGGGACCCAGAAAAGAATGATGGCCTTTCCCCAGAGAAACAAAAGTCACCAGGCCAGGTTCCTGATGTCATTTTGCAGGAGGCACTTGGCACTGTCAAACCAGACGCAGTTGCCTCTGGGGTCATTTTTCATCTGGGAGGCATCCTGATCCATGCGGAATTTCAGAAGGCACCAGGCCACCCCGGGCCACCAGGCCTTGGACATGAGCCATGTCCATTCCCCTGAGAAACAAAAGTCACCAGGCCAGGTTCCTGATGTCAGTTTGCAGGAGGCACTTGGCACTGTCAAACCAGCCACAGTTGCCTGTGGGGGCACCTTGCATCTGGGAGGTATCCTCAACCGTGTGGAATATCAGCAGGCAGCCGGCCACTCCTGGCCACCGTGCCCCGGACAAGAATGATGGACTTTCCCCAGAGAAACAAAAGTCACCAGGCCAGGTTCCTGATGTCAGTTTGCAGGAGGCACTTGGCACTGTCAAACCAGCCACAGTTGCCTGTGGAGGCATTTTTCATGTGGGAGACATCCTCAACCGTGCGGAATTTCAGCAGGCAGCCGGCCAGTCCGGGCCACCAGGCCCTGGACATGAACCATGGCCTTTCCCCAGAGAAACGAAAGTCACCAGGCCAGGTTCCTGATGTCTGTTTGCAGCAGGCACTTGGCACTGTCAAACCAGCCACAGTTGCCTGTGGGGGCATTTTTCATGAGGGAGGCATCCTGATCCATGCGGAATTTCATCAGGCAGCCGGTCACTCCGGGCCCCCGGGCCCTGGACATGAACCATGGCCTTTCCCCAGAGAAACAAAAGTCATCATGCCAGGTTCCTGATGTCAGTTTGCAGGAGGCACATGGCACTGTCCAACTAGACGCAGTTGCCTGTGGGGGCTCCTTGCATCTGGGAGGTATCCTCATCCGTGCGGAATTTCAGCAGGCATCCGGCCACTCCAGAACACCGGGAACTGGACAAGAATGAATGCCATTCCCCAGAGAAACAAAAGTCACCAGGCCAGGTTCCTGATGTCAGTTTGCAGGAGGAACTTGGCACTGTCAAACCAGCCACAGTTGCCTGTGGTGGCACCTTCCATCTTGGCGGCATCCTGATCCATGCAGAATTTCAGCAGGCAGCCGGCCACTCCGGGCCCCCAGTCCATGGACATGAACCATGGCCATTTCCCGAGAGAAACAAAAGTCACCAGGCCAGGTTCCTGATGTCAGTTTGCAGGAGGCACTTGGCACTGTCAAACCAGCCACAGTTACCTGTGGGGGCACCTTTCATCTGGGAGGTATCCTCAACCGTGAGGAATTTCAGCAGGCAGCCGGCCACTGCAGGCAGCGGGGCACTGGACACGAATGATGGCCTTTACCCAGAGAAACAAAAGTCACCAGGCCAGGTTCCTGATGTCAGTTTGCAGGAGGCACTTGGCACTGTCAAACCAGCCACAGGTGCCTGTGGGGGCAATTTTCATCTGGGCGGCATCCTGATTCATGCGGAATTTCAGCAGGCAGCCGGCCACTCCTGGCCACCAGGCCCTGGACAAGAATGATGGCCTTTCCCCAGAGAAACAAAAGTCACCAGGCCAGGTTCCTGATGTCAGTTTGCAGGAGGCACTTGGCACTGTCAAACCAGCCACAGTTGTCTGTGGGTCCACCTTGCAGCTGGGAGGTATCCTCAACCGTGCGGAATTTCAGCAGGCAGCCAGCCACTCCGGGCCACCGTGCCCCGGACAAGAATGATGGCCTTTCATCAGAGAAACAAAAGTCACCAGGCCAGGTTCCTGATGTCATTTTGCAGGAGGCACTTGGCACTGTCAAACCAGCCGCAGTTGCCTCTGGGGTACCTTGCATCTGGGAGGTATCCTCAACCGTGAGGAATTTCAGCAGGCAGCCTGCCACTCGAGCCACCGGGCCCTGGAGAGGAACGATGGCCTTTCCCCAGAGAAACAGAACTCAGCAAGCCAGGTCGCTGATGTCAGTTTGCAGGAGGCACTTGGCACTGTCAAACCAGCCACAGTTGCCTTGGGTGGTACTTTCTGTCTGGGAGGCATCCTGATCCGTGCGGAATTTCAGCAGGCAGCTGGCCACTCCGGGCCACCGGGACCCAGAAAAGAATGTTGGCCTTTCCCCAGAGAAACAAAAGTCACCAGGCCAGGTTCCTGGTGTCAGTTTGCAGGAGGCACTTGGCACTCTCAAACCAGCCGCAGTTGCCTGTGGGGGCATTTTTCATGTGGGAGGCATCCTGATTCATGTGGAATTTCAGCAGGCAGCCGGCCACTCCGGGCCACCAGGCCCTGGACAAGAATGATGGCCTTTCCCCAGAGTAACAAAAGTCACCAGGCCAGGTTCCTGATGTCATTTTGCAGGAGGCACTTGGCACTGTCAAACCAGACGCAGTTGCCTCTGGGGTAATTTTTCATCTGGGAGGCATCCTGATCCATGCGGAATTTCAGAAGGCACCAGGCCACTCCGGGCCACCAGGCCCTGGACATGAGCCATGTCCATTCACCTGAGAAACAAAAGTCACCAGGCCAGGTTCCTGATGTCAGTTTGCAGGAGGCACTTGGCACTGTCAAACCAGCCACAGTTGCCTGTGGGGGCACCTTGCATCTGGGAGGTATCCGCAACCGTGTGGAATATCAGCAGGCAGCCGGCCACTCCTGGCCACCGTGCCCCGGAGAAGAATCATGGCCTTTCCCCAGAGAAACAAAAGTCACCAGGCCAGGTTCCTGATGTCAGTTTGCAGGAGGCACTTGGCACTGTCAAACCAGCCACAGTTGCCTGTGGAGGCATTTTTCATGTGGGAGACATCCTCAACCGTGCGGAATTTCAGCAGGCAGCCGGCCACTCCGGGCCACCAGGCCCTGGACATGAACCATGGCCTTTCCCCAGAGAAACGAAAGTCACCAGGCCAGGTTCCTGATGTCTGTTTGCAGCAGGCACTTGGCACTGTCAAACCAGCCACAGTTGCCTGTGGGGGCATTTTTCATGAGGGAGGCATCCTGATCCATGCGGAATTTCATCAGACAGCCGGCCACTCCGGGCCCCCGGGCCCTGGACATGAACCATGGCCTTTCCCCAGAGAAACAAAAGTCATCAGGCCAGGTTCCTGATGTCAGTTTGCAGGAGGCACTTGGCACTGTCCAACTAGACGCAGTTGCCTGTGGGGGCTCCTTGCATCTGGGAGGTATCCTCATCCGTGCGGAATTTCAGCAGGCATCCGGGCACTCCAGAACACCGGGAACTGGACAAGAATGAATGCCATTCCCCAGAGAAAGAAAAGTCACCAGGCCAGGTTCCTGATGTCATTTTGCAGGAGGCACTTGGCACTGTCAAACCAGCCACAGTTGCCTGTGGTGGCACCTTCCATCTCGGCGGCATCCTGATCCATGCAGAATTTCAGCAGGCAGCCGGCCACTCCGGGCCCCCAGTCCATGGACATGAACCATGGCCATTTCCCGAGAGAAAAAAAAGTCACCAGGCCAGGTTCCTGATGTCAGTTTGCAGGAGGCACTTGGCACTGTCAAACCAGCCACAGTTACCTGTGGGGGCACCTTTCATCTGGGAGGTATCCTCAACCGTGCGGAATTTAAGCAGGCAGCCGGCCACTCCGGGCCACCAGGCCCTGGACATGAGCCATGTCCTTTCCCCTGAAAAACAAAAGTCACCAGGCCAGGTTCCTGATGTCAGTTTGCAGGAGGCACTTGGCACTGTCAAACCAGCCACAGTTGCCTGTGGGGGCACCTTGCATCTCGGAGGTATCCTCAACCGTGTGGAATATCAGCAGGCAGCCGGCCACTCCTGGCCACCGTGCCCCGGACAAGAATGATGGCTTTTCCCCAGAGAAAAAAAAGGCACCAGGCCAGGTTCCTGATGTCTGTTTGCAGGAGGCACTTGGCACTGTCAAACCAGCCACAGTTGCATGTGGAGGCATTTTTCATGTGGGAGATATCCTCAACCGTGCGGAATTTCAGCAGGCAGCCGGCCACTCCGGGCCACCAGGGCCTGGACATGAACCATGGCCTTTCCCCAGAGAAACAAAAGTCACCAGGCCAGGTTCCTGATGTCAGTTTGCAGGGGGCACTTGGCACTGTCAAACCAGCCACCGTTTCCTGTGGGGGCACCTTGCATCTGGGAGGTATCCTCAACCGTGCGGAATTTCAGCAGGCAGCCGGCCACCGCAGGCCACTCTGGGCCCCGGACAAGAATGATGGCCTTTCCCCAGAGAAACAAAAGTCACCAGGCCAGGTTCCTGATGTCAGTTTGCAGGAGGCACTTGGCACTGTCAAACCAGCCACAGGTGCCTGTGGTGGCACCTTCCATCTCGGCGGCATCCTGATCCATGCAGAATTTCAGCAGGCAGCCGGCCACTCCGGGCCCCCAGTCCATGGACATGAACGATGGACTTTCCCCAGAGAAACAAAAGTCACCAGGCCAGGTTCCTGATGTCAGTTTGCAGGAGGCACTTGGCACTGTCAAACCAGCCACAGTTACCTGTGGGGGCACCTTCCATCTGGGAGGTATCCTCAACCGTGTGGAATTTCAGCAGGCAGCCGGCCACTCCAGGCAGCGGGGCACTGGACACGAATGATGGCCTTTACCCTGAGAAAGAAAAGTCACCAGGCCAGGTTCCTGATGTCAGTTTGCAGGAGGCACTTGGCACTGTCAAACCAGCCGCAGTTGCCTCTGGGGTACCTTGCATCTGGGAGGTATCCTCAACCGTGAGGAATTTCAGCAGGCAGCCGGCCACTCCGGGCCACCCGGACCCGGTCAAGAATGATGGCCTTTCCCCAGAGAAACAAAAGTCACCAGGCCAGGTTCCTGATGTCAGTTTGCAGGTGGCACTTGGCACTGTCAAACCAGCCACAGTTTCCTCTGGGGCCACTTTTCATCTGGGAGGCATCCTGATCCGTTTGGAATTTCAGCAGGCACGCTGTCACTCGAGCCACCGGGCCCTGGACATGAACCATGGCCTTTCCCCTGAGAAACAGAACTCAGCAGGCCAGGTCGCAGATGTCTGTTTGCAGGAGGCACTTGGCACTGTCAAACCAGCCACAGTTGCCTGTGGTGGTACTTTTGGTCTGGGAGGCATCCTGATCCTTTTGGAATTTCAGCAGGCAGCTGGCCACTCCGGGCCACCAAGCCCTGGACATGAACCAAGGCCTTTCCCCTGAGAAACAAAAGTCACCAGGCCAGGTTCCTGATGTCAGTTTGCAGGAGGCACTTGGCACTGTCAAACCCGCCGCAGTTGCCTGTGGGGGCATTTTTCATGTGGGAGGCATCCTGATCCATGCGGAATTTCAGCAGGCAGCCGGCCACTCCGGGCCACCAGGCCCTGGACATGAACCATGGCTTTTCCCCAGAGAAACAAAAGTCACCAGGCCAGGTTCCTGATGTCAGTTTGCAGGAGGCACTTGGCACTGTCAAACCAGCCACAGTTGCCTGCGGGGGCAATTTTCATCTGGGAGGCATCCTGATTCATGCGGAATTTCAGCAGGCAGCCGGCCACTCCGGGCCACCAGGCCCTGGACAAGAATGTTGTCCTTTCCCCAGAGAAACAAAAGTCACCAGGCCAGGTTCCTGATGTCAGTTTGCAGGAGGCACTTGGCACTGTCAAACCAGCCACAGTTGTCTGTGGGTCCACCTTCCATCTGGGAAATATCTTCAACCGTGTGGAATTTCAGCAGGCAGCCAGCCATTCCGGGCCACCGTGCCCCGGACAAGAATGATGGCCTTTCATCAGAGAAACAAAGGTCACCAGGCCAGGTTCCTGATGTCTGTTTGCAGGAGGCGCTTGGCACTGTCAAACCAGCCACAGTTGCCTGTGGGGGCATTTTTCATGAGGGAGGCTACCTGATCCATGCGGAATTTCATCAGGCAGCCGGCCACTCCGGGCCCCCGGGCCCTGGACATGAACCATGGCCTTTCCCCAGAGAAACAAAAGTCATCAGGCCAGGTTCCTGATGTCAGTTTGCAGGAGGCACATGGCACTGTCCAACTAGACGCAGTTGCCTGTGGGGGCTCCTTGCATCTGGGAGGTATCCTCATCCGTGCGGAATTTCAGCAGGCAGCCGGCCACTCCAGAACACCGGGAACTGGACAAGAATGGATGCCATTCCCCAGAGAAACAAAAGTCACCAGGCCAGGTTCCTGATGTCAGTTTGCAGGAGGCACTTGGCACTGTCAAACCAGCCACAGGTGCCTGTGGTGGCACCTTGCATCTGGGAGGTATCTTCAACCGTGTGGAATTTCAGCAGGCAGCCAGCCATTCCGGGCCACCGTGCCCCAGACAAGAATGATGGCCTTTCATCAGAGAAACAAGAGTCACCAGGCCAGGTTCCTGATGTCAGTTTGCAGGAGGCACTTGGCACTGTCAAACCAGACGCAGTTGCCTGTGGTGGTACTTTCGGTCTGGGAGGCATCCTGATCCGTGCGGAATTTCAGCAGGCAGCCTGTCACTCCGGGCCACAGTACCCCGGAAAACAATGATGGCCTTTCCCCAGAGAAACAAAAGTCACCAGGCCAGGTTGCTGATGTCAGTTTGCAGGAGGCACTTGGCACTGTCAAACCAGCTGCAGTTGCCTCTGGGGTACCTTGCATCTGGGAGGTATCCTCAACCGTGAGGAATTTCAGCCGGCAGCCGGACACTCCGGGCCACCGCGACCCGGATATAATGATGGCCTTTCCCCAGAGAAACAAAACTCACAAGGCTAGGTTCCTGATGTCAGTTTGCAGGAGGCATTTGGCACTGTCAAACCAGCCACAGTTGCCTGTGGTGGCACCTTACATCTGGGAGGTATCCTGATCCGTGTGGAATTTCAGCAGGCAGCAGGCAAGTACGGGCCACCGGGCCCAGGACATGAACCATGGCCTTTCCCCTGAGAAAGAAAATCACCAGGCCAGGTTCCTGATGTCAGTTTGCAGGAAGCACTTGGCACTGTCAAACCAGCCACAGTTTCCTGTGGTGGTACTTTCGGTCTGGGAGGTATCCTGATCCGTTTGGAATTTCAGCAGGCAGCCGGCCACTTCGGGCCACCGTGCCCCAAACAAGAATGATAGCCATTCCCCAGAGAAAAAAAGTCACCAGGCCAGGTTCCTGATGTCAGTTTGCAGGAGGCACTTTGCACTGTCAAACCAGCCACAGTTGCCTGTGGGGGCACTTTCATGTGGGAGGCATCCTGATCCATGCGGAATTTCAGCAGGCGGCCGGCCACTCCGGGCCACCAGGCCCTGGACATGAACCATGGCCTTTCCCCAGAGAAACAAAAGTCTCCAGGCCAGGTTCCTGATGTCAGTTTGCAGGAGGCACTTGGCACTGTCAAACCAGCCACAGTTTCCTCTGGGGGCATTTTTCATCTGGGAGGCATCCTCAACCGTGCGGAATTTCAGCAGGCAGCCGGCCAGCCCAGTCCACTCTGGGCCCCAGACAAGAATGATGGCCTTTCCCCAGAGAAACAAAAGTCACCAGGCCAGGTTCCTGATGTCAGTTTGCAGGAGGCACTTGGCACTGTCAAACCAGACGCAGTTGCCTGTGGTGGCACCTTCCATCTCGGCGGCATCCTGATCCATGCAGAATTTCAGCAGGCAGCTGGCCACTCCAGGCCACAAGACCATGGACATGAATGATGGCCTTTCCCGAGAGAAACAAAAGTCACCAGGCCAGGTTCCTGATGTCAGTTTGCAGGAGGCACTTGGCACTGTCAAACCAGACGCAGTTTCCTCTGGGGGTATTTTTCATGTGGGAGGCATCCTGATCCATGCGGAATTTCAGCTGGCAGCCGGCCCCTCCGGGCCACCAGTCCCTGGACAAGAATGATGGCCTTTCCCCAGAGAAACAAAAGTCACCAGGCCAGGTTCCTGATGTCAGTTTGCAGGTGGCACTTGGCACTGTCAAACCAGACGCAGTTTCCTCTGGGGGTATTTTTCATGTGGGAGGCATCCTGATCCATGCGGAATTTCAGCTGGCAGCTGGCCCCTCCGGGCCACCAGTCCCTGGACAAGAATGATGGCCTTTCCCCAGAGAAACAAAAGTCACCAGGCCAGGTTCCTGATGTCAGTTTGCAGGTGGCACTTGGCACTGTCAAACCAGCCACTGTTGCCTCTTGGGGCACCTTGCATCTGGGAGGTATCCTCAACCGTGCGGAATTTCAGCAGGCAGCCGGCCACCTCAGGCCACTCTGGGCCCCGGACAAGAATGATGGCCTTTCCCCAGAGAAACAAAACTCACAAGGCCAGGTTCCTGATGTCAGTTTGCAGGAGGCACTTGGCACTGTCAAACCAGCCACAGTTGCCTGTGGTGGCACCTTACATCTGGAAGGTATCCTGATCCGTGTGGAATTTCAGCAGGCAGCAGGCAAGTACGGGCCACCGGGGCCTGGACATGAACCATGGCCTTTCCCCTGAGAAAGAAAATCACCAGGCCAGGTTCCTGATGTCAGTTTGCAGGAAGCACTTGGCACTGTCAAACCAGCCACAGTTTCCTGTGGTGGTACTTTCGGTCTGGGAGGTATCCTGATCCGTTTGGAATTTCAGCAGGCAGCCGGCCACTTCGGGCCACCGTGCCCCAAACAAGAATGATGGCCATTCCCCAGAGAAAAAAAGTCACCAGGCCAGGTTCCTGATGTCAGTTTGCAGGAGGCACTTTGCACTGTCAAACCAGCCACAGTTGCCTGTGGGGGCACTTTCATGTGGGAGGCATCCTGATCCATGCGGAATTTCAGCAGGCGGCCGGCCACTCCGGGCCACCAGGCCCTGGACATGAACCATGGCCTTTCCCCAGAGAAACAAAAGTCTCCAGGCCAGGTTCCTGATGTCAGTTTGCAGGAGGCACTTGGCACTGTCAAACCAGCCACAGTTTCCTCTGGGGGCATTTTTCATCTGGGAGGCATCCTCAACCGTGCGGAATTTCAGCAGGCAGCCGGCCAGCCCAGTCCACTCTGGGCCCCAGACAAGAATGATGGCCTTTCCCCAGAGAAACAAAAGTCACCAGGCCAGGTTCCTGATGTCAGTTTGCAGGAGGCACTTGGCACTGTCAAACCAGACGCAGTTGCCTGTGGTGGCACCTTCCATCTCGGCGGCATCCTGATCCATGCAGAATTTCAGCAGGCAGCTGGCCACTCCAGGCCACAAGACCATGGACATGAATGATGGCCTTTCCCCAGAGAAACAAAAGTCACCAGGCCAGGTTCCTGATGTCAGTTTGCAGGAGGCACTTGGCACTGTCAAACCAGACACAGTTTCCTCTGGGGGTATTTTTCATGTGGGAGGCATCCTGATCCATGCGGAATTTCAGCTGGCAGCCGGCCCCTCCGGGCCACCAGTCCCTGGACAAGAATGATGGCCTTTCCCGAGAGAAACAAAAGTCACCAGGCCAGGTTCCTGATGTCAGTTTGCAGGAGGCACTTGGCACTGTCAAACCAGACGCAGTTTCCTCTGGGGGTATTTTTCATGTGGGAGGCATCCTGATCCATGCGGAATTTCAGCTGGCAGCCGGCCCCTCCGGGCCACCAGTCCCTGGACAAGAATGATGGCCTTTCCCCAGAGAAACAAAAGTCACCAGGCCAGGTTCCTGATGTCAGTTTGCAGGTGGCACTTGGCACTGTCAAACCAGCCACTGTTGCCTCTTGGGGCACCTTGCATCTGGGAGGTATCCTCAACCGTGCGGAATTTCAGCAGGCAGCCGGCCACCTCAGTCCACTCTGGGCCCCGGACAAGAATGATGGCCTTTCCCCAGAGAAACAAAACTCACAAGGCCAGGTTCCTGATGTCAGTTTGCAGGAGGCACTTGGCACTGTCAAACCAGCCACAGTTGCCTGTGGTGGCACCTTTCATCTGGGAGGTATCCTGATCCGTGTGGAATTTCAGCAGGCAGCAGGCAAGTACGGGCCACCGGGCCCTGGACATGAACCATGGCCTTTCTCCTGAGAAAGAAAATCACCAGGCCAGGTTCCTGATGTCAGTTTGCAGGAAGCACTTGGCACTGTCAAACCAGCCACAGTTTCCTGTGGTGGTACTTTCGGTCTGGGAGGTATCCTGATCCGTTTGGAATTTCAGCAGGCAGCCGGCCACTTCGGGCCACCGTGCCCCAAACAAGAATGATGGCCATTCCCCAGAGAAAAAAAGTCACCAGGCCAGGTTCCTGATGTCAGTTTGCAGGAGGCACTTTGCACTGTCAAACCAGCCACAGTTGCCTGTGGGGGCACTTTCATGTGGGAGGCATCCTGATCCATGCGGAATTTCAGCAGGCGGCCGGCCACTCCGGGCCACCAGGCCCTGGACATGAACCATGGCCTTTCCCCAGAGAAACAAAAGTCTCCAGGCCAGGTTCCTGATGTCAGTTTGCAGGAGGCACTTGGCACTGTCAAACCAGCCACAGTTTCCTCTGGGGGCATTTTTCATCTGGGAGGCATCCTCAACCGTGCGGAATTTCAGCAGGCAGCCGGCCAGCCCAGTCCACTCTGGGCCCCAGACAAGAATGATGGCCTTTCCCCAGAGAAACAAAAGTCACCAGGCCAGGTTCCTGATGTCAGTTTGCAGGAGGCACTTGGCACTGTCAAACCAGACGCAGTTGCCTGTGGTGGCACCTTCCATCTCGGCGGCATCCTGATCCATGCAGAATTTCAGCAGGCAGCTGGCCACTCCAGGCCACAAGACCATGGACATGAATGATGGCCTTTCCCGAGAGAAACAAAAGTCACCAGGCCAGGTTCCTGATGTCAGTTTGCAGGAGGCACTTGGCACTGTCAAACCAGACGCAGTTTCCTCTGGGGGTATTTTTCATGTGGGAGGCATCCTGATCCATGCGGAATTTCAGCTGGCAGCCGGCCCCTCCGGGCCACCAGTCCCTGGACAAGAATGATGGCCTTTCCCCAGAGAAACAAAAGTCACCAGGCCAGGTTCCTGATGTCAGTTTGCAGGTGGCACTTGGCACTGTCAAACCAGCCACTGTGGCCTCTTGGGGCACCTTGCATCTGGGAGGTATCCTCAACCGTGTGGCATTTCAGCAGGCAGCCGGCCACTCCGGCCACTATGGGCCCCGGACAAGAATGATGGCCTTTCCCCGGAGAAACAAAAGTCACCAGGCCAGGTTCCTGATGTCAGTTTGCAGGAGGCACTTGGCACTGTCAAACCAGCCACACGCACCTGTATGGGTACCTTGCATCTGGGAGGTATCCTCATCTGTGCGGAAGTTCAGCAGGCAGCCGGCCACACCAGGCCACCGGGCACTGGACACGAACGATGCCCTTTCCCGTGAGAAACAAAAGTCACCAGGCCAGGTTCCTGATGTCAGTTTGCAGGAGGCGCTTGGCACTGTCAAACCAGCCGCAGTTGCCTGTGGTGGTACTTTCCATCTGGGAGGTATCTTCAACAGTGCGGAATTTCAGCAGGCAGCCAGCCACTCTGGGCCACCCGTCCATGGATAGGAACGAAAGGCTTTCCCCTGAGAAACAAAAGACACCAGGCCAGGTTCCTGATGTCAGTTTGCAGGAGGCACTTGGCACTGTCAAACCAGCCACAGGTGCCTGTGGGGGCACCTTTCATCTGGGAGGCATCCTGATCCATGCGGAATTTCAGCAGGCAGCCGGCCTCTCCAGGACTACGGGTCCAGGATATAAACCATGACCTTTCCCCAGAGAAACAAAAGTCACCCGGCCAGGTTCCTGATGTCAGTTTGCAGGAGGCACTTGGCACTGTCAAACCAGCCACAGTTGCCTGTGGGGGCTCCTTTCATCTGGGAGCTATCCTGATCCGTGCGGAATTTCAGCAGGCAGTCGGCCATTCCGGGCCAGCGGGCCCTGGACATGAACCATGGCCTTTCCCCAGAGAAACAAAAGTCACCCGGCCAGGTTCCTGATGTCAGTTTGCAGGAGGCACTTGGCACTGTCAAACCAGCCACAGTTGCCTGTGCTGGTACCTGTGGTCTGGCAGGCATCCTGATCCGTGCGGAATTTCAGCAGGCAGCCGGCCACTCCGGGACACCCGGCCCTGTACATTAACCATGCCCTTTCCCCAGAGAAACAAAAGTCACCAGGCCAGGTTCCTGATGTCAGTTTGCAAAAGGCACTTGGCACTGTCAAACCAACCACAGTTGTCTGCGGGGGCACCTTGCGTTTGGGAGGTATCCTCAACTGTGCGGAATTTCAGCAGGCAGCGGTCCACTCCGGGCCGCAAGGCCCTGGACATGAATCGTGGCCTTTCCCCAGAGAAACCAAAGTGACCAGCCCAGCTTTCCGATGTCAGTTTGCAGGAGGCACTTGGCACTCTCAAACCAGACACAATTACCTGTGGGGACACCTTGCATCTGGGAGGCATCCTGGTGCTTTCGGAATTTCAGCAAGCAGCCAGTCAACGCGGTCCAACTGGTCCAGGATATAAACCATGGACTTTCCCCTGAGAAACAAAAGTCACCCGGCCAGGTTCCTGATGTCAGTTTGCAGGATTCACTTGGCACTGTCAAACCAGCCACAGGTGCCTGTGGGGGCACATTGCATCTGGGCGGTATCCAGATCCGTTCGGAATTTCAGCAGGCAGCCGGACACCCAGGGACACCCGGCCCTGGACACGAACGATGGCCTTTCCCCAGAGAAACAAAAGTCACCAGGCTAGGTTCCTGATGTCAGTTTGCAGGAGGCACTTGGCACTGTCAAACCAGCCACAGGTGCCTGTGGTGGTACTTTCGTTCTGGGAGGAATCCTGATCCGTTCGGAATTTCAGCAGGGGGCCGGCCACTACGGGCCACAGGCCCTGGACACGTACAATGGCTTTTCCAAAGAGAAACAAAAGTCACCAGGCCAGGTTCCTGATGTCAGTTTGCAGGAGGCACTTGGCACTGTCAAACCAGCCACAGTTGCATGTGCGGGCACCTTCCATCTGGGAGGTATCCTGATCTTTGCGGAATTTCAGCAGGTATCCGCCCACTCGAGCCACCGGGCCCTGGAGAGGAACGATGGCCTTTCCCCAGAGAAACAAAAGTCACCAGGCCAGGTTCCTTATGTCAGTTTGCAGGAGGCACTTGGCACTGTCAAACCAGCCACAGGTGCCTGTGGGGGCACCTTGCATCTGGGAGCTATCCTGATCTGTGCGGTATTTCAGCAGGCAGCCGGCCACTCCTGGCTTCCGAGTACGGGACACGAACGATGGCCTTTCCCATGAGAAAGAAAAGTCACCAGGCCAGGTTCCTGATGTCAGTTTGCAGGAGGCGCTTGGCACTGTCAAACCAGCCACAGTTGCCTGTGGCGGCACCTTGAACCTGGGAGGCATCCTGATCCATGCGGAATTTCAGCAGGCAGCCGGCCACTCCGATCCGCCAGGCTCTGAACAAGAATAATAGCCTTTCCCCAGAGAAACAAAAGTCACCAGGCCAGGTTCCTGATGTCAATTTGCAGGACGCACTTGGCACTGTAAAACCAGCCAATGTTGCCTGTGGGGGCACCTTGCATCTGGGAGCTATCCGGATCTGTGTGGAATTTCAGCAGGCAGCAGGCAACTGCGAGCCACCGGGCCCTGGACATGAACCATGGCCTTTCCCCTGAGAAAGAAAATCACCAGGCCAGGTTTCTGATGTCAGTTTGCAGGAAGCACTTGGCACTGTCAAACCAGCCACAGTTGCCTCTGGGGGCACCTTGCATCTTGGCGGCATCCTGGTCTGTCCAGAATTTTAGCAGGCAGACGGCCACTCCAGGACACCAGGCTCAGGATACCAACCATGGCCTTTCCCCAGACAAACAAAAGTCACCAGGCCAGGTTCTTGATGTCAGTTTGCAGGTGGCACTTGGCACTGTCAAACCAGCCACAGTTGCCTCTGGGGCCACTTTCCATCTGGCAGGTATCCTGACCCGTGCGGAATTTCAGCAGGCAGCCGGCCACTCCGGGCCACCAGGCCCTGGACATGAATGATGGCCTTTCCCCAGAGAAACAAAAGTCACCAGGCCAGGTTGCTGATGTCAGTTTGCAGGAGGCACTTGGCACTATCTAACCAGCCGCAGTTGCCTGTGGTGGCACCTTCCATCTCGGCGGCATCCTGATCCATGTGGAATTTCAGCAGGCAGCCGGCCACTCCTGGCCACCAGGCCCTGGACATGAACCATGGCTTTTCCCCAGAGAAACAAAAGTCACCAGGCCAGGTTCCTGATGTCAGTTTGCAGGAGGCACTTGGCACTGTCAAACCAGACGCAGTTTCCTCTGGGGGTATTTTTCATGTGGGAGGCATCCTGATCCATGCGGAATTTCAGCAGGCAGCCGGCCACTCCGGGCCACCCATCCCTGGACAAGAATGATGGCCTTTCCCCAGAGAAACAAAAGTCACCAGGCCAGGTTCCAAATGTCAGTTTGCAGGAGGCACTTGGCACTGTCAAACCAGCCACTGTTGCCTCTTGGGGCACCTTGCATCTGGGAGGTATCCTCAACAGTGTGGCATTTCAGCAGGCAGCGGGCCAATCCAGCCACTATGGGCCCCCGGACAAGAATGATGGCCTTTCCCCGGAGAAACAAAAGTCACCAGGCCAGGTTCCTGATGTCAGTTTGCAGGAGGCACTTGGCACTGTCAAACCAGCCACAGTTTCCTGTGGTGGTACTTTCGGTCTGGGAGGTATCCTGATCCGTTTGGAATTTCAGCAGGCAGCCGGCCACTTCGGGCCACCGTGCCCCAAACAAGAATGATGGCCATTCCCCAGAGAAAAAAAGTCACCAGGCCAGGTTCCTGATGTCAGTTTGCAGGAGGCACTTTGCACTGTCAAACCAGCCACAGTTGCCTGTGGGGGCACTTTCATGTGGGAGGCATCCTGATCCATGCGGAATTTCAGCAGGCGGCCGGCCACTCCGGGCCACCAGGCCCTGGACATGAACCATGGCTTTTCCCCAGAGAAACAAAAGTCACCAGGCCAGGTTCCTGATGTCAGTTTGCAGGAGGCGCTTGGCACTGTCAAACCAGACGCAGTTTCCTCTGGGGGTATTTTTCATGTGGGAGGCATCCTGATCCATGCGGAATTTCAGCAGGCAGCCGGCCACTCCGGGCCACCCGTCCCTGGACAAGAATGATGGCCTTTCCCCAGAGAAACAAAAGTCACCAGGCCAGGTTCCAAATGTCAGTTTGCAGGAGGCACTTGGCACTGTCAAACCAGCCACTGTTGCCTCTTGGGGCACCTTGCATCTGTGAGGTATCCTCAACAGTGTGGCATTTCAGCAGGCAGCGGGCCACTCCGGCCACTATGGGCCCCCGGACAAGAATGATGGCCTTTCCCCGGAGAAACAAAAGTCACCAGGCCAGGTTCCTGATGTCAGTTTGCAGGAGGCACTTGGCACTGTCAAACCAGCCACACGCACCTGTATGGGCACCTTGCATCTGGGAGGTATCCTCATCTGTGCGGAAGTTCAGCAGGCTGCCGGCCACACCAGGCCACCGGGCACTGGACACGAACGATGCCCTTTCCCGTGAGAAACAAAAGTCACCAGGCCAGGTTCCTGATGTCAGTTTGCAGGAGGCACTTGGCACTGTCAAACCAGCCACAGTTGCCTGCGGGGGCACTTTCATGTGGGAGGCATCCTGATCCATGCGGAATTTCAGCAGGCGGCCGGCCACTCCGGGCCACCAGGCCCTGGACATGAACCATGGCCTTTCCCCACAGAAACAAAAGTCTCCAGGCCAGGTTCCTGATGTCAGTTTGCAGGAGGCACTTGGCACTCTCAAACCAGCCACAGTTTCCTCTGGGGGCATTTTTCATCTGGGAGGTATCCTCAACCGTGTGGAATTTCAGCAGGCAGCTGGCCACTCCAGGCCACGGGGCACTGGACATGAACCATGGCCTTTCCCCAGAGAAAAAAAAGTCACCAGGCCAGGTTCCTGATGTCAGTTTGCAGGAGGCACTTGGCACTGTCAAACCAGACGCAGTTTCCTCTGGGGGCATTTTTCATGTGGGAGGCATCCTGATCCATGCGGAATTTCAGCAGGCAGCCGGCCACTCCGGGCCCCCAGGCCCTGGACATGAATGATGGCCTTTCCCCAGAGAAACAAAAGTCACCAGGCCAGGTTCCTGATGTCAGTTTGCAGGAGGCACTTGGCACTGTCTAACCAGCCGCAGTTGCCTCTGGGGTACCTTGCATCTGGGAGGTATCCTCAACCGTGAGGAATTTCAGCAGGCAGCCGGCCACTCCGGGCCACCAGGGCCTGGACATGAACCATGGCCTTTCCCCAGAGAAACAAAAGTCACCAGGCCAGGTTCCTGATGTCAGTTTGCAGGAGGCACTTGGCACTGTCAAACCAGCCACAGCTGCCTGTGGGGGCACCTTGCATCTGGGAGGTGTCCTCAACCGTGCGGAATTTCAGCAGGCAGCCGGCCAGCCCAGTCCACTCTGGGCCCCAGACAAGAATGATGGCCTTTCCCCAGAGAAACAAGAGTCACCAGGCCAGGTTCCTGATGTCAGTTTGCAGGAGGCACTTGGCACTGTCAAACCAGACGCAGTTGCCTGTGCTGGCACCTTCCATCTCGGCGGCATCCTGATCCATGCAGAATTTCAGCAGGCAGCTGGCCACTCCAGGCCACAAGACCATGGACATGAATGATGGCCTTTCCCCAGAGAAACAAAAGTCACCAGGCCAGGTTGCTGATGTCAGTTTGCAGGAGGCACTTGGCACTATCTAACCAGCCGCAGTTGCCTGTGGTGGCACCTTCCATCTCGGCGGCATCCTGATCCATGTGGAATTTCAGCAGGCAGCCGGCCACTCCGGGCCACCAGGCCCTGGACATGAACCATGGCTTTTCCCCAGAGAAACAAAAGTCACCAGGCCAGGTTCCTGATGTCAGTTTGCAGGAGGCACTTGGCACTGTCAAACCAGACGCAGTTTCCTCTGGGGGTATTTTTCATGTGGGAGGCATCCTGATCCATGCGGAATTTCAGCAGGCAGCCGGCCACTCCGGGCCACCCGTCCCTGGACAAGAATGATGGCCTTTCCCCAGAGAAACAAAAGTCACCAGGCCAGGTTCCAAATGT